>NC_142785.1:12391977-13729477 GCF_988280905.1 Pimephales promelas
ACGTGATTAAGGGCCCTGTAGTCAATGCACATTCTAATATGCCCGTCTTCTTTCTGGGTATTACAATTTGTGATGCATACTGGCTCTGTGACTCCTTAATGATCCCAGCCTTTAATAATTCTTGCAAGTGCTTACGAACATCATCAATGTCTGCTGGTGCTAAGCGTCTTGACCGCTCTCTTAATGGCTTTTCGTAGGTCATCCTGATATAATGTTCCACATCCTTTACCAGGCCGACATCCCACTCATGCAACGAGCAAATGTTTGCTCGCTCACACAGCTTTTGGCAGAGTCGCGCTTTCCATTGTGGTGTTATGGGTGAATCTCCAAACTGGATCAGATGAGGGTCTAACTCTGCTGGCACAGATCAGTGTGACACAGTTGACCTAAGACAGTTCCAACTGGAATGAACGTTTCTCTCCGAGACTCATTTTGGATAAGTACAGTGAGGTGACCATCCACGGCAGTGCCATGTACCACCATAGGCTGCAACAGTACTCCGGCTGGCAATGCCGTAGCGGGTGATACATCCACCATCTACATGTCTTTACCATGTGGTTGCTTTAACTCCACGTCACAGATAGCGCAGCATTCACCCCCTGGAGGTAAGGTTAGTGAGCCTGGGCCCATCCACTTCACGGATGCCACTTCACCCTCATCACTCTCAGTAATTGGTGTGTCTGTCCAAAACATGGGAGTTCTTGGTTCTTATGCCAAGGGTCTGTGCAAGGTCTACTCCAGATGTGGTCTCTCGGCAGAGCATAGACAATTGCTGGAACAGATTGGCATTGGTGCCTAGAATAACAGGTCTCTTTTCAGGGCTTTTGGAACTCAGACAAATCAGAGCAAGGACAGAGAGTATCTCCTTTGCAACCATGACTTTCTCTGGAAACTCCATTTCCACTACTACATATCCCAAGTAAGGGTGGCTGGTGTCACTCAGCCCCCATATCGCCAACCCTGACAATGGCTGAATTGGGATATCAGGTAAGTTCGAAGTCAGGTCTCGAAGATAATGGTGATTTGAGAGCCACTATCCAGAAGTGCTTCACAGTACTGGCCATTTATCTTCACTGTTGTGATTAAGAAAGGGCTGATCAATCTCTGAGGAATGCTTCTTTTAAGGGTGATTACTTCGCTCTTCTTAGCTGAACATACTGTGTGACTATCTCCTGCCGTTTCCAATGATGGATCATTTTGTTTAGCTCACTTTAGAGCGTGTATCAGCTTTTGTATCACTTTGGCCTGATTATCTGCATTCTGGCATTTGACAGAGTAATAGCTGCTTTCACCACAGTGATAACAGAAGTTCCCATCTGAGTCGTTATAGGACTGTCTTCTTCTATCACTAGGTGCTGGTCTCGATGACCCCACTTGAAGTATTGAAATAGGGGATTCAGAGTTCTTAAGTTTACGGCCAGTTAGTTGCTTTTGCAGGTCGTTCACTAGTTTTCTCAACACAGCAACTTCACTCTTGTTACTTATCTCTGGAGTGTGCATCTTTGTCATAGCCTCAGGTCTTTTGCGATCTGCTACTATCTGGCTAGGCAAAGTACTCATTGCAGTGAATATTGACTTGAGTTCCTGAATTTCTGTTCTCAATCGCTCTACATCATCCCGCCTACTGTCTGTAGTCAGAGTTGTGTGGACACTTCAGACAGAGGTGTTCAACTTAATCCTTGATGACTCATATTCTTCTTCACTATTAATCTCACTCAGCAAAATGTTCCTGTTCCAAGAATGATGGAGGGTTTTCCTTTCTCTCTTGGAGTTTGAGCTGAACAAGCATCATATCTGCGTGGATAGCTCCTCTTAGCAGCTGCTTCCCTTGGGCATGGTCAATACGACTGTTGGATAAACCTCTCAGACAAACTACTTTTGTCAATAACATTTCTATGCGCCTAAGATTCTAAGCGCCTCCTTTCGCTGCTGCTGTAGCAATCTAAAGGCAAAATACAGGTCTTCGCCAGTCTCAGCAAACCCAAAAGAACTCTCGATGGCTTCTAAGCACTAGGGCTGGGGTAAACGATTATTAATTAAACGATTAGTCTGGCGATTATTTTATCGATTAGTCGACTAATCTAACGACTAATTGGACAGTTATTTTAAGGATTTAAGGATTAAGGATTTTTAATGTATGTCAAATAAATACTTATTTATTAAACACTTCATATAATAACAGTAACATTTCATTAAACAGCACTATTTCATTAAACAACAGCACTATTTCATTAAACAACAGTACTATTTCATTAAACAACAGTACTATTTCATTAACCAGTTTTGCACAGCAAAAAAATCGTCTGCTTTACACAAAAAACAAAATAAAAGGCCAGCTTGTTTACTCTTTTACAGTACCAATATAACTCTTGTTCAAAAAATTCAAAAAGTGTAGTGCAATAAAACCAAACAATGCATTGCACAGTACAGAAATTCCTGAGTGTTTAATACAATATAACAGTCCCAACATAAAACCTGATGGAATCGAACTGACTCTCTTAACTGCTATTCTGTAAGCTTTCATGCTAATGAAGTGCGTGCAATAGGAATGTCCACTTTCCTCCTCCCTCATCCATCACCACTCTTTACTCCTCTTCTACACAACCTACTCTGAATTACTGTGGAGGAATGTGAGCATGTCCACATGCTCTTTGGTGAGGCTTGCTCTTTTTTTGCTCACAATGGTCCCTGCTGCTGAGAACAGACGTTCGGAAGGTGTGGATGTTGCAGGGGCAGCCAGATAGGATTTTGCCACAACAGCCAGGGTGGGGAACTTCGTTTCATTTTCCTTCCACCATTGGAGAGGGTTTTTGTCCTTTGGAATGGGTTTCTCCCCAAAGTACACAAGCAGTTCATTCCTGACAGCATCTTCCCTCTGGTCTTGGCCTGGGTCTTCATCTTCCAACTCCTCTTCATCATCAGAGCCAAGCAACATGTCCAGAACACTAACAGACTTTGGCTTCTGTCTGGAGTGATCTGGCTGGTCACTGGGGGAGTCATCTTCAGGCTCTTCTCTGACTTGCACTCGTCTGGCTTCAAGTGCAAGGGTCTGAAGTTTGTTTTTCACCTTCGGGATGTCGTCTGTGGACAGGAACTTAAGCTTTCGGAATCTCGGATCAAGGGCCGCAGCGAAGATGCACACATTGTTACCGTCTTCATCATATGTTGTCTCAAACTTCCATCTGAAAAAAAAAGGATTTGATTTGCACACTTAAGATCAAAGAAATTCACGGTGCTTAGAGAGAAAGATCAATTTCTCAAACAGTAGAATCAATAGCTCTACATGATAGAATGCTAATGGGAAAACGTTGAAAGATGCAAACTGGGAAAGCTTAATTAAAATATTCAGTTAGTTTACTATGAGAGATTTAAAGAGCTGAATAATTAAACTAACCTTGAAGCAATCTCTGCTGCGGCTGTTGTTTGGAAGGTGGTAATGGGAGCAGACTCAAAGGCTGTCTCCGTGGACTTCTGTAGTCCTTTCACCAGTGGAGGTAGGACAGAGACTGTGACGTATGCCTCTCCACTTAGGAAAATGGTGGCTTGCTCGAAGGGCTCAAGTGCTTTCTGTAGCTCCTCCAGGAGGCTCCACTGGTCAGCTTTCATATCCATGTAGTGCTTTGCTGAATTGGTGACCTCTGGGTCTGAGAGTGTTGCGGTTACAGGCCACCGCTGCTCAAGGAGGCGTGTGATCACATGGTACGAACTATTCCATCTAACAGCTACATCCTGGGTCAACTTGTGTTGAGCTGTGCCCATTTGCTCTTGTTTGAGTTTCAACTTTGTGGTGGCGATCTCGCTGCTATGGAAGTACCCGACGAGGCTCCTTGCTGCCCCAAGTGCCTTGTTGATCCGGGGATCTTTAAGAGCATGGTTGACGATCAACTGGATGGTATGGCCAGCACATCGAAGTGAGGCAACACCATGCCTCTCCTCAAGGATTCTAAGGGCTTTCACCACATTAGCTGCATTACTGTGGACAATCGCCTGGACATCATCACAGAGAGAGAAGTCAAACTTCTCAGCAACCTCTTCAATCCAGCGAGCAATGTTTTCTGCAGTGTGTCGGTCCTGAAGGGGCTTTGTGCACAAAACTAATGAGACCATCTCCCAGTTGTCGTTGATGTAGTGGCAGGTCACTCCGAGGTATGCCTCGGTGGCAATACTTGTCCAGGGATCGGTGGTGAGTGTGATTTTTGATGACCTCTTCTGTAAGTCTTTTTTCAGATCTTCAAAAGTACTTTGATATGCCTTCTCCAACTGCTTTGTGAACCACCACCTGGAGGGACATTTGAAGCCTGGGCAGGCATATTCGATCATGTCTATGAAGGCTTCACCTTCAACAAGAGACACAGGCCTCATGTCTTTGACGATCACCTTTAAGATAAAGAAAAATGGTCTTAATAACAACGTAAACATAGTACCTTTCATAGAACCAGATGTTGTAAGAAGATTAATTATTAGAAAATCCAAATAAGGAAACAAAGAAAAGGGCCAAGTTAACTTAAGAAACACCCATAACCTTGCTAATAAATATAGGACACAAAAAAATTGGCAAAGACATTCCATCCTAAAAGATGCTCAAAGCAAGCAACAGTGAGCTAATAATTACTTACTCTCAAGATCCTTTTCCTCAGTTCAGCTGCCTTCTGTGGAGTGCATTGTGTCTCTTTCCCAAGATAGGATGGCAAGGTTCTTTGCTTAGTCCTAGAAAACACAAAAGCAATGCATTTTAGAACAAGAGCTTAGACAGTGGGGCATTTTAATTCTAGTCTTAACCTCATTGCATTGCGTTTATTTGAAAGTTTATTAAGTTTAAGTTTATTTTATTTACTAAGTTTATTTGAATCCTAACGTGGCTACATTTAAAAGTAATGTTATGTCCAACAATGCATTTTTATCATCATGGTTAGGCTACCCAGCTGATAACGTAGCAGTGTCTCTGTCTTGTAACATGGAAATTGCAGTGGTGCACATTAAATCCACTGTAAAATGTTTGGTACTCAAATGAGCCCTATCACACTTGATCATGAGCACAGTTTAATGCTCATTTTAATGTTTTCAGTGCTCATAAAAACATCCATTCGTTCATGAGCACTGCATACCAGCTTATTGTGCAGCTCATGATACTAAAAGCTGGCTAACGTTAGTCAATGATATGTAATGTTATGCAACTCGTAAACCACCACAGCATGAATTAAGGCTAACTAACTTTAAGTCGTGAGTTAGCTAACGTTCGACAGATAACGTTAAAAGCTAGTGCAATCTGCTTGCTACCGTTAGCTAGATCTAGCAGCTGTGCACTTTGGTGGTGCTGGGCCAACCAAGGCATCTTAACTCTGTGCAGTTTGTTCGTGCTAGGTTAGTAGCTAACGTTCATGTTAGCAACTATAGATAGCGGTGTTCTGCAGCCGTAAACTTGCTACAATTCAAGCCAACATTAGATAATAACTAACGTTAGCTACACAGCTGTCTATGCACCAGTAAGTTACCTAGCTAACGTTAACTAACTAGCACAAACAAACTGCACGGAGAGCTGAGATGGTCAGCTTGAGCCACCGAATTGCACAGAGCTCAAGCTACAAAACACACTATCCAAACATGAAAATAATTTCAGCAACGTTAGTACTTACTTGTTTTTGTCTCCTTCACGAGTTACAATGGGGTGCCTTTGTTTCAGATGCTCCCACATTGCTGTTGTGCTGGTGTGGTATGCCAACTCCATTTGGCAAAGAGCGCAAATAACGACACCTTTTCGTTTGGGACTAAATTTGAAGTAATCCCATACCTTCGATGATTTAGGGCGATTTTTTTCTTTTGTTGGGGCTTTTATTGGTTGCTGTTTCGTCCGCCATTGTGTAATGTTTCGGTGTGGCGAGCTGTACATCCGCGAACGGTGCAAAACCATGTGCTAAACCAAAACAATTGGTTTGCGTCGACGCAAAAATATGACCGACGCGTCGCTACAGGCCTACTAAGCACACAGCAGGACTGACCTCTGGATCCGCATTCCGCACAGCCTTTACAACCGCAAGCGCAGGGCCTTTCAGACTTTCCATAATGCATCGTCGTTGCTCTTTATTTGAACACTCGCTTTCCTCGAACATTAGGTGTGCATGTTCCAGCCAATGTTCAAGACACTCTTCCCCCACTGGCGTTGGCACAGTTCCTGAGAACACTCTCAGTCGACTGTAACTGCTGTTTTCCCCTGACGGTTTCCCCATCTTAGTAAGCAAATCTACCTACTGCACAAATAATAGACTCAGCCAAGCCACTCTCTTGGGTTTCCTCCAACAAGCTCTTCAACGGGCTGGGAGGAGCAGGACTTTCAGAAGCAGCGACAATCCTCCAACTTTTCGTTTTTCCTTCGGGCAACAGCTCAGGAGGGACTTTGGTGGGATCCACCATCTCTTTGGACTCGCATAGCACTCTTTGGCTATCCAGCTTCAAACTGATTGTCCGTCCTCTCACCTAATGCTTTGATGGTTCCTAGAGCGTCTTCGACCTGGGCATTTGCAACATCTTCTGGTATCAGTACCATGAGAGCATGGGCATCCACTGCTTGCCAGTTCATTTTAGAATTGATTTAAATATTTTACTCTTTGTTTTAAAATCATTAAATAATACTGCTCCAAAATACTTCTCAGGTCTATTACAGCCATATGTTCCACCCAGAGCACGTAGGTCTGCTGCATGGCCAACTTCTTTTGGTTTCTCCCAAAGCAAGATTAAAGAGCAGAGGTGATCGCGCCTTTGCAGTGGTGGCCCCGAAACTCTGGAATAATTTACCTTTGTACATTAGGCAGGCACCCTCACTTGCAGTTTTTATATTACTTTTAAAAACTTATTTGTATAGTACTGCATATAATACAGTATGAGAGTTACTTGTCACTTGTCTTTTTTTTTTGCTTTTCTTGTTTGTTATCCGTATGTACATCACTTTGGTAAACACCTGTTGTTGTACAAAGGTGCTCTATAAATAAACTTTGATTTGATTTGATGTAGCGCCCCCTTGGCGTGTCTAACCTATTTTATTTGTTTATAAACAAATATTGAGCCCTTTGCATGTGTCAGCAGGCCCCTCCTGAGAGCAATCTCCCACGGAGGGCCGTCTAGAGCAATATAATGTCTGAGAACCATACTCGGGCTGACCACAACGGGGCTACCAGCAATAGACTGATTCCGTCGCGATGGACCCTCTCTAGAACTCCCGGGAGCCGAGCGTTCGGGGGAAATGCATACAGACGCAGCCTCGTCCACGTCTGTACCATCCAGCCCCAGGGGGGCTGGAGGAGTGAGGTGAAAACCACTGTGGACAGTGGGTCGTCTCTCGAGACGCGAACAGGTCCACTTCCACTGGGCCGAACCTCTGAGATGTTGACTCCACCACCTCGGGGTGGAGTCTCCACTCCCCGGGCCTCGGCCCCCGTCTCGACAGGACGTCTGCTTCCTGATTTTGACTCCCCGGGATGAATGTCGCTCTTAGAGACAACAATTTCTCCTGGGACCACAGGAGGATCTGATGCGCCAATCTGCATAGAGAGCAAGACCTCAGGCCCCCCTGATGGTTTATATAGGCCACTACCGACATATTGTCTGACCTCACGAGGACATGGTGACCTCTGAGTTCCGGCAGGAAGCTCCTCAGAGCCCGGGAAATCGCCAACATTTCCAGACAGTTTATGTCCCAGGAGGAATGATGGTCCTGCCATAGGCCTGTTGTAAAGCGGCCGTCCATGACCGCGCCCCAGCCCGTGAGGGAGGCGTCTGTCGAGACGGTTTTCCGGCGACATGACGCTCCCAACACTGGCCCTTGGGACAGAAACCAAGCTTTCTTCCACATAGATAGGGAACGAAGGCATCTGTGCGTAACCCTGATCGTGTGGAACGGATTTCCCCTCAGGGAAAATCCCTTGGTTTTAAACCACCACTGAAGGGCCCTCATGAGCAGCAGGGCGAATGGAATGATGTTGGACACTGCTGCCCTGAGCCCCAACACTCTCTGGAAATGTTTGACAGTGATGGCTTGGCCCAGCTTTATCACAGCAATTGTGGCCAGGATGGACTCAACTCACGCAGGAGACAGCCGTGCCCGCATCGTGACCGAATCCCACACCACCCCCAGGAACGTCGTTCTCTGGGCTGGTGTCAACACACTCTTCTTCGTGTTCTCAACCCCAACTTCTGGATGTGGGCGAGGACAACATCTCGATGCTGAACCGCCTGCTCTTGTGACTGAGCCAGAATGAGCCAGTCGTCTATAAAATTGAGCACCCTGATACCCTCGAGTCTCAGGGGTGCTAGAGCTGTATCCACACATTTGGTAAATGTGCGTGGTGAGACTGCTAGGAAGAACCCGATATTGGTATGCTTTGCCCCCGAAAGCGAACCTCAGAAACTTCCTGTGAGATGGAAGAATGAATATATGACAGTAAGATAGATCCTTCAGATCTATGGTGACAAACCAATTCTTGGATTGAATTTGGTTCACGATTGTTGGTGAGCATCTTGAATCTGAATCTCCTCAATGGACGGTTCAAGTACCTGAGATCTATTATTGGACGCAACCGCCCCATCCTTCTTGGGAAATATGAAGTAGCGGCTGTAGAGCCCGGACTCCCTGTCTAGTGGAGGAATACGTTCTATGGCCTCTCTTTTTAGAAGGGAGTTTACTTCCTGTTCCAATACCCAACCCTGCACTGGGTCGACTACAGTCCAGATCACCCCATTGAATCTGGGTGGGTGGAAACCGAACTGCGATTTTCTGCGGGCTCCGCGAAAGGGACGACTTCGGTCGCTCCACCGCGGGTGGGGCTGCACGCAACAGAACCTAGGCTGGCTAGGACCTCTTTGAGGAAGCCTTTATAGCCTGCAGGACGACCCTCAGGTTGCCCTGTTTACGCTGAGGCTTCGCATGAGAGTGCCGTCTATGCCCCCAAGCTCCTTGAGGAGGGGCTCTAGAAGCGTTACTCTTTCACCAAACAATACTGTTTTAATATTATTAGTCTCGTAATTTACAGTACACGCTGCCTCGGCAAACGTGAGATTCAAGCCGTAACAATATATTTGGCTTTCATCCCTCGAGAAGAAAGCCAACAGATGTGAGGCTGAAAAATCCGACACCGCACGGTCTAATTTATTGGCCTATGCGTAGAGATATTTCTCAATGCACACTGCCAGCACCCTCAGGAGCTGACTGTGAATGCCTCACACAAAACAGTATTATTTATTTTTACCATTTAAAATTGTTATTTACAGATCATGTGTCCTTATTATTGTAGACGCGTAATATTTAGGACTTTGACTTTTTGACTTTGACTAATCTACACGCTGCTTCGGCAAACGCGAGATCCGAGCCACTATAGATTCTTTATTGCAATGCAGACCTTAAATCTACGCGCTGCCTCGGCAAACGCGAGATCCAATCACAGAATCTTTATTGCAGAGTAAACTCGTAATCTACACGCTGCCTCGGCAAACGGGAGATCTGAGCCACTAGATTCTGAATTGCAATGCAGACCTTAAATCTACGCGCTGCCTCGGCAAACGCGAGATCCTAGTCACAGAATCTTTATTGCTGAGTAGACTCGTAATCTACACGTTGCCTCGGCAAACGCGAGATCCGAGCCACTAGATTCCATATTGCAATAATTCAGGACAATTCTTATGGGACAAACAACAACAAATAAGACAGACAGTTTGACACAGAGCGCTTTGCTGAAGAACAAAGGCTGACATCTCATGTGTGCCGGGTCCTTATATAGCTTCCGCCTATGTGCCGTACGTCATGACGCAACACCAATCAGAGATTGGCATAGTTTCATTCATACTTCAGATGCGCTACGCTGAGAGGCGTTCCCCCAAAGTGTCATTTGACGCAGTTTGAGTTCCCTCGATTGGGAACTAACAACTCTTATGTTTCATTCATAAAAACTGCATGTCATTTAAATGCCAGATAATCTTTTTCCAATTACCTACAACCAACAATCAGGGCTGTGTTTCCCAAACATTGACAATTGGTGATTCTCTGGGAACACTTTCCATAAATAATTTCCTCTACACTAATTTGAGTGTCTTTGTTTATCCCAAGGTTTTCCTGCAGCCTGCCGGATCCAGAGCTTAGCCTGGACCCGATGACAATGCAGTGCTTGAAGTGCCAACTAGCAGAAAATGGAGGATCAAGAGATAACTACCCTATGGAGGATCTCTTTGCCACTCTACAGATAAAGCATTGTGAATTTTGTTTTGTGTACCTACCACAAAGGGATAAAATAAAACAAATTCTGTATCAAATTTATAGACAAGACAAGTAGTTTGTTCTTGGACACCATTAGGTCACTTGATGAAGTTTTTTGGTTCCTTGCCACTTGCCTTTGGCTTGCTCAGTTGGGGATTTTTAAATTAATTAATCAATTAGTAATACCCCTGATCAGCTCTACAAAACGTGGATGTTTTACCACTAAGAAATGAACATTGTTATTATGTTTTGATTGAAACTGTGAAGTTGCTTTGATATAATCTATATTGTAAAAAGTGCTATATAAATATACTTGTCTTAACTTGACTTGACTGGTGGCAATTGTTCTACACTCAATTTAGGCTTACTATGCTTTTGGGAAATGCTGCCCTGGTGTATCAACACATAAATTGATCACTTAGAAACAAAACTCAACGTTCTCAGAAATATATAGATTATTTTTATCTTCTTGCAGTTTGGGTTATTATGTAAATATACCTAATTTGATAACTTAGATATCAAAATTCCACATTTTGAGAAACAAATGTATTTTTGACCCTTGCATTCCAGTTTATTTAGTAAATATATACTTAATGTACATACAAGTCACCTTTATTATAGTGCTTTAGACAATACAGATTGTTTCAAAGCAGCTTCACAATTGAAACAAATTCAAATTCATTTGTAAAGCTGCTCTAACAAGCCAATAGTTTTGATTCAGTTCAGTTCAATAACGTTAATCAATTGTGCATACATATGGTATGTGCAGTGTATTTGTGCACATACATGTATGAGTGACAAACTCCTGTACACTCCAATGCACTCCAAACAAGCAAAAGATACAAGATAGTAGTGTTTTACATTTTTCACATCTGTGTGTAGTTTGGTGTGCATTTGGCTAATTATTATATTTTTAAATTGCATTAATGTGTAATTTAATGCGGCCAAGAAGTGGCTGCGAAAATGAAACAACAGAATATAAAAAATATGTTGTGAAATATTAGCAATTAAGTCATGTGAGAGTGTAAAACTGAGGAAAGTCATAAAGACCGGTCATGAGTTTGTTTATCCAAGCTGCTTGTCAATTATGCTAATTTAGATGGCTAACTGACTCATTAAATTTGATTTGAATTTGGAGGTCCCAGTGAATTCACTGCCCTCATGCCAGTGCCCACTGCATATGGGGTTTATATTTGCCAAGGGATGTCCATATTATTCACAGTTTTCTAATCCTGTGGCACACTAGAGACAGAGAATGAGAGTGAAATTGTCACCAAATAAAGCCATTTAGATAAAACATTTGTCAGTTGGACCATTTGTCTATATTTCTGTAACGAAAGTGACGGACTGATTGTGTGTGCAGCAATAATTGTGTAGCATGAGACAGGCGAGTGACATGGTGAGGAGGTGCAGGGGCCATAATAGACGGATGAACAGGAGGAGAGGGACCTTGGGTCTAATGATGGTGTGAAATGATTCACAGGAGCACAGCTGGTGAAAGAAAGAGGGGGCTTTTGAGAGATTTTGAGAGAAAAGACATAAAAAAGTGAATGAGAGGATGACAGAAGCCAAACAAGAACATTTGGAGGGAAAGATGCTGGACACAGTCAATCATTTGAAGTGTGTGGGTAGACTTGCAATGGAATGAGAGGAGAGATAGGGAACACCTTAAAGAAACAATGATGGGATCTTTTCCAAAACTAGTGAGCTACCTTGTTGTCTCTCTACACGGAAGCATCCAAGCTGAAATGGAATATTAAAAGTAACAAAAACAACTCTTTCATGTTTTAAAATAGTGCAATTCAGGAGATTCAATTCATAATGTACTTTACAATTGCTAAACTACATTTCTTGAATCTATTACCCACTTTCTCAAAACTTTAAACCAAATCTTCAAACGAGATTTAGAGAACCTCAGACTCTTCTGGCAAAAATCAAACAATTTCCTAGTATTATTTTATCTGTTCTCAAAATAAAATAATGCTTTGAGATCATACACACAAGTCAATATTACAAACCTTACAGGTCATTCAGTAGAAAGTGGAGAACACAGCATCCAAAGCATGCAGTTACAGAGAAAAGGTTCATTGTAACACTGTAAACACATTTTGTACTTATGTAAAAACTATAGTAAACGCAACTTGTAGTGAGGTGAATCAATTTGTATACTGTATGCACTGCAAGTATTGTCAAACAACAGAAGGAGACAGACATGTAAGTGAATCAACAGATGTTTATTTATAGGTAATGGTGAGTCAGTAGCAGCTGGAATATCAGACAGGGACTTTGCTGGATGGTAATGAATGTTGTTGCAGAGGGTGAAAGAGAAGCGAAGGCCAGCAAAACAGATTAGGACAGAAGATGGCAGAAGACTTGTAGAGACTTTGGGGGGAGGGGCGAACCAAACACAACGGAACCTATGTGAGTTAAACACCACATTCCAGAGTCACAGAATGGCTCCAAACTGCCTGCTTTGGGACAAGGAAAACCCCAGATAAGTTTTTCTTTATGACCGCAGGCCCAAAAGATGGGCACTAAACAGGAAGAACTGTCAATGTGTTAATGTTTTACCCAAGACAAATCTGCTCAGAAAGGTCTGACCACCAAGAGGCCTGACCACCTTCGACCTCCCTCAGCATCATCACTGTTGATCCTGGACAAAGATGTTACAGAGACCTTTCCCCCACTCCTCAAACACGCAGGGAACTCACTGTTGAGATCTGAGATCTCACACATAAAATCCTATAAACTCACCACAGAACAATTCTTGGACTTATAATCAAACATCATAATTCGTATTGCTTTCTGCAATTAATGTGTTGTGTATGTTATGCTTAGATCACATATTAATCATGTAATTGTCATTAACTATTAACTCTTGTAATTGTTATACAACTAATAGATGTGTGAATGAATGTGAATGCCTCGTGTTCACTATCAATCGTACGCTCTTAATTCAAAAGATGGCTTGATTGAAATCTGTGTAAAATGTTTTGTATTCTTATAAATCTATAATGTTTAAAATGTGTAAATCATGTAAAGCGAGAAGCGAGAAGCTCACCGATCATGCATAATTTATGATCATCAGAAACTAGATCCACCTCCTAGATGATGCCATTGTCTTATTGGTCAGAATTCTTCAAAAGAGGTTGGACTAACTTTTAAGTTAAAGATCCGAACAAAGGAGCAAGACCTCATGTTCAATGTTCAGAGTTCGTTCAGTTTCAGTTCTGTCCAGTTTTGTAACTGTTAAGTCCGTGCCTCTCTCTAAAACAGCAAGAGAGTGTTCCTGTTCGCGCTTCTCTCTGAAACAAAGAGCGTGATCGCACGCTTCTACATCGACTAGACCAAATTAGACCAAGACAAATAGCCCATCAAGATCGGGGTTAAAACAGCTCATTCAAGCCATCCAACTCGTCTTACTTTCATTTCTTTCCTTTATTTCCTTTTTTCTTAAAAGTCTCGGTTCAAAGTTAAGTTTGCTGCAAAGCTTCGTTTTAAACATCTCTCCTGCAACGCGCTTCGAATGGTTAAGACTTTCATTCGCCTGCTAACACCCACGTGACCGGCAGCCCAGGAACTTCCATCCAGGCACGAAGACAACCAGCCACGTGGACCCCAACCAGCCACGTGGACCCGGGACCCCCCCCTCTTTCTGCGACTGTATGAATGTGTGTGTGTGCGTGTGACCGTGTTAGACATCAGTTTTATGTATTTAGAATAGCTAATTAAGTCTTCCATATATTTTAAAAGATAATTGCCTTGTGTTGTGTTTGCACATTTAATGTCTTGTACTGCCGATCTAAAGTTACCTCGCTAATAGTGTTTCACTATAGATTGAGTATTTATATCCTTGCGAAGGTTATAATTACGGCCCGTTCAAATGAACTCTAAGCGAGTCATTTGCTCGGTTCCATAGTGATTCGGTTAAGATTCATTGTAAATCAATGAATCATCCCCTTTGAGCTAAATTGGCCTTCCGGCCCCCTTAAATACATTTTATGTATATTATTAAATGTTGCATTTGTTACAGACTTGAAGTAGCAATCTTAGATGAGTATAAATGTCACCTAGTGACCAGTGTAATAAGTTACCCAGGTCCCAGCCGCAGAAACCAACAGACAGTCAAAATCAGGTACCAAAAATACACTTTATTAAGGGAAATACTGATACGTAGGAAAAATAAAAAGAGTTCACTAAAATCAAGTCTGATATCTTTTTGACAGATGTCGAAGTTGCGAGGCTTCTCTGTAATTTGCTCCGACTGTCCTCCCTCAAAGCAGTCGAGCAGACACGTCCAAAGAGTCACGGCAAGCGTCAGACCCACAGAAGATGGGCACGGTGCTCTAGGCAGCACACGATCTTCAGGAAAACGCCAGACTCTGGAGCCACAAGCTGCGGGTGCCCATCTTCTGTGGGTCTGACGCTTGCCGTGACTCTTTGGACGTGTCTGCTCGACTGCTTCTGAAGCAGATGGCAATTCTCGCGCATGCGTCGTGGAAATCTAAGGAAGTCTCGTTTCTGGCCTACAAGGAAGAAAGGAAATAGTCGAATAAACTCGTTATTTTTGTTTGTTTTTTCGCACAAAAAGTATTCGCGTCGCTTGATAAACATATAGTTGAGCCACGGTAGTCACTTGGGATATTTAAACATTTTCTTCATTGACTTTCTGGGCCGTCAAGAGGCAGTCCCTTAGGCAGCCAATGTGGTAGTTATACAGCTCTCAAATTTAATCAAAAATATCTTCATTTGTGTTCCGAAGACGAACGAAGGTCTTACGGGGTTGGTGAGCATGGGGGTGAGTAATTAATGACTTAATTTTCATTTTTGGGTGAACTAACCCTTTAAGAATAGGCATTCTGTGTGCACTTTGCTCACGCTATGGTTATGTGTGACCTTTCCCGACCGACCTATCAATCAAACCCTGATTCGGCAGAGGAGGGCACCCATCAGCCCTCCTGTCCCATAGCCATCCAGACCCAGCAGGGTTAGTGGATCCCCGGCCTTCGCCTCACACCTTCTCCATCTGGACCCTTTCTCGGCCCCCTGTCCCATCGGCTCCCCCGTGGCTTCTGCCTCCCTCAGCTCCTCCATGGCCCCTCAGTCCACCAGCTCGACCAGGCTCCCTCGTCCCTCTGGATTCCTTTCGGTCCCTCATCACCCGTCCTTCACCTCTGGATTTTCATTTGTTTGCTTTGCCCCGTCATTTCACCCCCCCGGTTCAGTTGGATTCTTCACTCCCTCCGGTCACCCATCAGCCCTCACTCCCTCTGGCCTCACCATGTCCCTCTGTACCCCTGTCATCACTTCAGTCACCGGAGCCTGGGGGGTCCCCATGTTCCCACGGTTCCTCATCAGCACCTCATGTCGTCAGTCCCCCGGCTTCACCCTGGTCTCCTCTCACATCTGCTCCGCCCCTGTCAGTCGGCCCCCTGGTGTTGTCAGCCCCGCTTCCATCGGCTCCACCAGGGGTCCTCCCTCCATCTGCTCCGCCCTGGTCTCGCCCTCAGCCTGCTCCGCCCTGGTCTTGCCCTCAGCCTGCTCCGCCCTGGTCTCGCCCTCAGCCTGCGCCGCCCTGGTCTCGCCCTCAGCCTGCGCCGCCCTGGTCTCGCCCTCAGCCTGCTCCGCCCTGGCCACGCCCTCAGCCTGCTCCGCCCTGGCCACGCCCCGCTCAGCCCTCAGATCGTCCCACAAAAGCTCTGCAGAAAATGCACAGAAATCAGGAATCAGAAAAGTGTTGTATTTTCTCCATTTAAAATTACAATCATTCAAATAAACTACAGCTTAAGATTTAATAGATTTTGTTATCCATTTCTGTAGTACACTCACTCAAATCCTTTGATGACAGCATTCAGCATCATGAGCCTCTCTCCACCGGATAAACACACGTGTTCTCCTGGCCCTGTAACATAAAGTACAGAAAGAGATTCACATTATGAGCTCAACACTGCATTTACATGCTGATGTTGATATGTTAACTCACGTCTTATCCAACTTAAATGTTCCTCAATATATCAACACTAATAAGGGACAAATTAAATATCATGTTTAGTTACTTCATAGATTTGTTTATTTGTAAACAGTGTCGACAACCGTGAATTATCATACATAATAGCACAGCACACATAACCTTACACTCAGATTAATTTTTCATGTTGTGATGCGCTCATTTACAATTCTTACACAATATGTTCCTTCCTGATGTAAGAGACATTTTAAATAAAGGTGTACTGTTATGTAAATCCACTTTAGAAACGTAACGTTATGTGTACTTACTGGAGCTCCCCTGTTAACTAGCTATAAAACGTGTTTACAGCAAAATCACAACTATATTGTCAAACTCCTTTACACTTTCAACAGTTAAAATGTTTACTCTACTGTATATAGTAGTTTAACACATACGAGTCAAACACAAGGAACCGTGTTTACTCACATTTGAAAA
This sequence comes from Pimephales promelas, assembly GCF_988280905.1. NCBI lineage: Eukaryota > Metazoa > Chordata > Actinopteri > Cypriniformes > Leuciscidae > Pimephales > Pimephales promelas. The sequence goes on from NC_142785.1 coordinate 12,408,657, forward strand.
CCCCTGGGTCGCTGATCTCCGCGATGTTGATAATGACATATCCTCTCGCGTGGCCTCCTGGAATAGATGAGTACAATCGGACAAACACTCAAATATCTGGGCGAAAGCAGGAGATCATGCGGGAACTTATCGCCTACTCTTTTATGAATACTGATTTTCGAACGTACTGCTTCTTTCACATACTGTATTCGCCTACTATATAGTAGGAAAGTAGGGATATTTGAACGCACTTTTGTCCAAATCTCGCGATAATTAGTACATCAACCAGGTAATTCTCGCCTACTCTTTTATGAATACTGAGGATTCGAACGTACTTTTTTGCCCGCCTACTCTTTTCCCCTACTATATAGTAGGGATAAATGCGATTCCGAACGCAGCCTGTGTCTATATCCATACATTTTCTACTTTACTTCCGAAACACTCTGATCAGCTTCTGTTTTGGATGAAAATAATCTGTTGGATCCCAGTGCTGCTGTAATGTGGATGAGATTTTAACGAAGTGCCAGTGTGTGGATGTGTGACATGTAGACATATCACAGCAAATCACAGCTCGATAGACTTCACTCTTAAATAATAGAGTAATGCCATGTCTCTGTGGAACAGACCTTCCACTGATATTGACATGCAGTGTGTGTGTAGCTATCTGTTACAGGAAGTGAGAAAAACAGACACCCTCCAACAGTCTGCCACTTCGGATGAAGGGCATTTCAGCAAGGCAGTTTTGTATTGGTGAACAAATGTATATCCACACTTTTCCCAAATGATCTACCCGCACTGCATTTTCCCCTCATGCCGAAGGTTAAATCATTAGAGAGAGTAATGCAGAGAACACAGGCAGATAAAAAAACATCAGAAAACTGTGGTCTGCTTTGGTCTCAGCAGTTGGGGTGTGTGATTTCCTCATACAGAGTCCAAAATGAACACGCTGCAGCATCTGTTCAATTGAACTGAGTCAATTGAAGAAAAAAAAAAAATGTTGCCATAATAATTGTTACCGACCATGACGCTCTAATAAACTGCATTATTTTTTATTGTTTTTTTTTTTTTTTTTTTTTTTTTTTGCATTATCGCAATGAATGAATGAATCTCAAACATCTGCACACACATTTGTATTTTTGTTTTAATGTCTTTGAGGTCACTCATGCTCTTTGCTCATACACTTCTTTTATCTTCTTGGGTCTTTTATCTATGGGTTTCATGAAAGTCATTTTACATCCATGGAACATTCTATAAAAGGTTCTTCATAGTGAAAAAAGTTTTTAGTGGATTTTTTCAATTTTATTCACACTAAGAAAAAAATAAATTGGTAACACTTACTGCTTATGATGAATTATATCCCAATTTATACTTTATTTATAACGTATTCGAGACGGATTTGAATCCGATCGGTCAAAACCCACATCAGGATGTGGTCTGGGCCGCATTCCAAGTGTAAATGCATCTGGGTGGTGAAACCACTGTTGCAAATTTCAGGGAAGATGGAGGCAGGAACCGCAGAACAATCAAAATAAAACTTTATTTAAATGAAATAAAGAAACAAAATACCTGCCAGTTCCTCATGGAACTGCTGGCTACCCAAATAAAACATAACTACTGGCCAGCAGCCCCACGCGGACGACTGCTGGCTTACCAAAATAAAATAAAACACAAGCACAAACAAAAGCAGACCTGTTCCTCTCTCGATCATCCACTCTATCGCTCCCCCTTTGCTTCCGCTCCTCACGCGAGACCGGTGTGCTTCACAGGTGCTGCTCATTAGCAATCCCATCACCGGCCCTCGCGATGTTCGCTCACGTCCCTCGGCCGTCTTGCTCACCACAACCACATATGTAAATTTTACTCCTCCCAAAAAATAAATGTGTGAGAGCATGTTATATAGGCTATATGTCATGTTATAGCCAGACATGAACCCTGATAGCACACGTACATCACAGAGATGTCTATTTAATGTGTGTTTACGTCTGGAAGACGTATTTTTTAGTGTTTGCTCATCTGCAATATATATAGGACGTTTCCTGTCAGATGTCAAATAGATGTTTAGACATTGATTTAGAATGTATGTTAAACTGACATCTTAAAGATGTCTATGAGATGTTAGTAAACAGCAGATGAGACGCAAATATATTTGGGCAGAAGGCGCCCCCTAGTGGTCTAACCCTCACCCTACACCATACCTAAACTTAACCATAACCGAAGCGTCTCATTAGACGTTAAAGGGTGCCATGTGCGTTGGATATTTACGCTTTTGCAAAAGCGTTGTATATGGCACTTTGGGATGAGAATGCGTTGGATCTGTTCATAAAGCCAATGTGCAAACTATCGCAAATCAAAGTGAAAGTAAGTCGCAGACGCTTAACACACAATGATTTTCATTAAAAGTAAAGAAACAAAATGATCTATTTCCGCTCTCTCTTATTGCCGTATTTGATTTTGAAATTAGCTGATGATCAATAAATCTGCTATCTGATCTGAGAAAACGCATGAAGTGGCCAGGTGTAAATGAAATCGTTTTGATAAATCAGATTAGCTATCCAATCTGAAAAAAAAATAAATAAATAAAAAAAAATGCATGAAGTGGCCAGGTTTAAACAACCCCTTAAAAACTGTTCACAGAAAGTTTCTTAGCGGTACCAAAAATGGTTCTTCATGGCATTGCTGTGAAAACACATTACTCCCCCATAAAATGTCAAGTTTGACTGGCCTTATTAGGCAGCTGCTGTAGGTGAGCTTGTGGCTTAGTACCCAAGCTTAGTACTGAACATTGCTTAGTTAATCAACCAATCGATCCTCATGTTAACATAGAGTACTTGCGGGGAATTATTGCTTGCGGAGAGCTTATTATTACCTGAAGGTTAACTGGAAGTAGGACAAAACAATTGTGCAAATCAATTGAGTTAATAATAATAAAGAATGGATAATAAAATAACAAATGGTTGTCAAATGAATGAACAATGAACAGGTCATTAACCTCATTGAAATGTAGTGGATTGAAGAAGATGGTTCATAAATGTAAGCCTTCAACGGGTTCTGTGGATTAAGTATGTCTCCAAGCCAATGCAGGAGATTGATAGTTGCTGTCTTTCAATAATTGATTTCTGCTGAAGGGGTCAACACCTGCCATTGGTTTTAGGATGTGCTACTGCAGATTGTAGAATAAGTTGAATTTGCTATTACTATTATTCTGTTTTGCAAAAACTAACCCTAAATTTAAAGCTGGTCTTGCTCCATTTCTGCAATAGACGTAAACAAAATCTCAAATCATGTGACATAATGGGGGCAGGGGTGCTATTATTGTTCTATTTTTATTTATAGGGGCTTGAAAAAGACATTGTGGCAGGGCTCTTTTAAATTTGCCAGAGAGCATTTATAGAAATCTTTATTTATTGCATTTAATAGCCTAATTGTTAAATCTGCATATTTATTATATTTATGAACATTATTAAAGAGCCCCTATCATAGCATTTGAAATGTTCCTATTTTTGTTTTAGGAGTTCCCAAAAACAGTTTAACGTGCATGCAAGGATAAAAAAACACTTTATTTGTCTTATAATATGCATTTATTTTTAACTGATTTGCTCAACGACTCCTAAATGATTCGTTCGACGATTCATTTTCCCAAACACCTCCTTTGACCAATAATATCTGTCTGCAGAGCCACAGTTTCACCCCAGCAGTTTTACACCAGCAGTTTCACCCCACGCATGCGCAGTTTCACCACAGCAGTTTTACCCACGCATCCGCAGTTTCAATATAGCAGTTTTACCAGTGCACATTGTATACATTCAGCCATACACCCATTTAATACATTCAGTATTAAAACAATCTAAATGGTATTGTAACCAATTATTTTTGCTTATTAGTCTGCAGAGCCACAGTTTCACCCCAGCAGTTTTACAACGACGGTTGTACCCGCGCATCCGCAGTTTCAAAATATGGTTATTGTTATCTATTATTTTTGCTTATTAGTTATTTTTTGCTCCTACTATTTCTCGCAGGTCTTCAGGGTCCTTTACTGAAATAAAACAATGCGTGTATCAGGAACACTTTAATCTTTTATATTTTTCCCCAAAAAAACAAACAGCCTGGCCTATATGTACCTTTTTAATCTATGATATGTGCACTTAATTGCTCAATGCCTGGTATCACACACAAACTTCTGATTAGACATTCAAAGGCAAACGATTAGTCTAAATCAATAAATGTCTAATTATTCTTAAATGAATTAAATCTACCTGATGAAACAAATGATTTACAATGATTTCAAACATTTTATTAATTTGAGACATTACCAAGAATACAATTGAAAAATTAAATTCAATTACCAGACAGACTAATATACATACACAAACATACTAATATAGACACACGCACACGCACACGCACACACACGCACACCCACACCCACACCCACACACACACACTCACACACGTACATAATACATACAGATTCAGACAGACATACATACATACATACATTCATACACAGACAGACACACACACACACACACACACACACACACATACAGATTCAGACAGAGAGACACCAAGTCTGTAACCAATATGAAAAAAAAAATAATTAAATGTCAGGGTTGTAAAATGATCTAACATTTTTCTTGTCCCTAACCTCAGACATGAACATCCTCTCTGTTTTTGAATGTAAAATAGAATGGGGCTCTTATTTCATCATCCTCATCCAAAGTTGTCACAATGTGTACGTAGTCGAGAAAGGGCGTTCAGTGCATCTGCCTCCTCCATGCTGTCAATGCGTGGTAGCAAGTACTTGCTCTTCATCAGCAAGTGATTGTCCTTCAACCACTCCACACCTTTCCTGATGCTGCTCATCATATTGGCATTCTGAAAAATATTTGAAAATTAACAGCAATCAACAATTTTATAGTTTCTGATAAATAAAACTTATAGTCTAAATATATACAGTACATTGCAGAACTCTACAAAATACCTCAAGACTGTATACGTATACATTTTTTATGGTATTGGCGTTTCGTCCACACGGATCCGGCGTTTTGGGAGAGTGAAATCGCTATTTTTTTAAACTGGGTCCTAGTTTTAAAATAAATAAATCTAAAAACAATACCCTTGTGATGGGGGATTTAAAGCAAAAATAATATTCGATGACCGATGGAAATTAATTATTTGATTATTTTGGCTATTCAAAAAACGCACCCCCAATGTTCCACTCCGACATTACATTTCTCTGTAGGTTAGGTGTACGTGTTATAGCCATTAAGAAATATATTTAGTTTAATATTAATGTTTAAATATGTTATTTTTTTATTGAATCTATGTTGATTATGAAAAGTGAACCACGTGCATATGCGCCAAAGGCTAGGCTATATCGGGAGACCTAATTTTGACCACATTAAGTTTTGTTTTGTATCAAGCCCTTCTTTGAAGTGAATTTTGTTTTTTTATAAATTGCATCTTAATTTTAATATATGTTTAATCAACCAACTACCTATAAAAGAAGCAAATATAGGCTATAGATAGCAGAATATAATCAGGACATAGACACCCGATTGCTTGTGAACTGGAGCTCAGTCAGAAACTCAGAAATATATAAAAATCTTGAAATGTCTAAGTTTAAACAACATCGACAAACAAGATTTCAAAACGAAAAGAAACAGATACTCTCTCTTAGCCTAATCCGTATGAAGTGCATTAGCCCTCTTTTCAGTCTAGAATGACACAGAAAACATTATTTTATTAATAAACAATTAAAATGTCTATATTCGACACATTCGTTACTTTTGCCGGTTTTTGTGGCAAGCTTTTTGAGTCCGCTAACTAATCGAATATCGTGACTCACTATTTTGTACCAGTCAATTTATGGTTGCTCAATAAAGTTCTTGGTAAAAAAGAAAATAAGCAACAGTGCGTAATATTATTTCATAGCCTTTTATTTTACTGCCTAAAGCACGCAAGGTTTTATGCGCATGCCCCAAGTCTTCTTCTTGCATTTTTAGTGGATATATATGGCAGAATTACAGCACCACATACTGGTCTGGGATGTCTACAACATCGTTTTCAGTCGGTTTCAGTGGTTTCGTGAGTACGCAGATAATTTTCGAGACGCCGCCATGTTTACAAAATTTTTTTTAAGAACGAGAAAAAAAAAAAAAAAACATTGGATAGGGGAAGCTCTGGCTTCGTGTGGATGTGGCCCAAGTATAGAATATTGTTGACTGAAAATCAGATTAAAAAACAAAACAAACAAAATACTTTGGCAACAAAAGCTTACTTCACTGTCAGTGAGGCAAGATCCAACTGCCATTGCCTCCTCAGCCCAACGTGCAACCCACCTTCCACGTCTGACAAAATACAAAAAGACAACAGTGAGAACAAAGTTGTGCAAGGACTGAGCAAGGACTGTCCCTAAAGTTAGTTTACTAAAAGTCACTCTGGATAATAGTGTCTGCTAAATTACAAATAATAATAATTAAACCCTAGAAACCATGCCCTCGAAGAGCAAAATTCTCCATGAAGAGGAGGCACCACCACCGCCTGATGACTGGACTATCATGCTGAGAAAAAAGCAATACTTCCATGAATACTATGAACAACATTAACAACATTAATATTACTATAATGTAGAAATAAGGCTTACAGCAGTGAAATCAACGGGTTCTTTCAATACGATGTGTAGGCCACACTGAAACATTCATTTTGCAAAATGTTATTTTTGATTGAATACAGAAACAGACTGAATACAGACAGATAAAAGTCCAGCAACTTACCATAATGATGAAGACCCCACAGGATGTCATATCGAGTTGATTGGGGATATGCTGAAATAGCAAAATTGCATTTTGAAAAACAAAGAAATTAGTACAACAACAAAAAAGTATTACGAAATTACCACAACAAAATACCCTTACCTTGTTTTTCATTATGATCCAATGGCCTGGTGCTATAGTCATAGCAAGTTTGCTGCAGTGCAACAAAAATAAATGTTTAAAAAATATATATATATTATTTGTCCTACAGCACTGCTGAACTGACTGCAGTGAACACAATTTAATTTATTCTTGAGACCAACTGAACACATGCAAAGAACACTGAACAGCAAGCGCAAAGTGTGTAGTCCAAATTTTGGCCACTTTAGTTTAGACAGTTTAATATATTTTAATATTTTTGCCTAAAACGTTTATGTACTTACCATAATGTGGAAAACACCAACCAATAAGCCAAACAAGCAAAACAAGAACTTTTGAACAGTGGAACGGGGAATGTTGAACGGCTGAACTCAAGCCAAATTTATAATGGGTATGTAAAACCTGAACAACGCCACATGTGAGCCATCGCCATAGCCATGGAGATTTTTTGAGAAAATAAAGTGCATCACTCTCTCTTTTGGCTTCAAGACCTGAGAAATACATAGTCTACAAATGTGTAATATTCCATTTCATGACATTTTCTTAGCCTCAAAAATAAAATGTTTCCCTGATAATTTGTTTAATAATTCCACGGTCAGTTAGTTGTACAGTGCAGTCCACATAGTATTGCAATATTCATGTAATATTACAAATCAAAATAAACCTACACACAACACCCAGTGTCCTGTTTTCCACAAGGGAAAGAGAATCATGTCCTTCGATGCTGAATCAACCTATTGAGATAATGTTGAAGATAAAGAAAATGCATACAGAAAGTAGATAACAGTTTTTTTTATATTAATGGGCACAAAATGCAATTGTGTTTAAGCATCAAAATGAAATAGCAAGAAAGTGCTCACTTACTGGGAAAGAAAGATTAGGATCTGCTTTTAAAGGGGGCATCCAGCTTGCTACCACATATGCATCAATGGCATGTACATCCTTTCCCTGACAATGAATCATTTCAATAATTGTTAGACACAGTAGTTAACACACAAAATACCTTGAGAGAGAGTAATCATTGATAGCAATATACCTGATGTATTCCAATATCGCTCATCATTTGAAAACAGCAATTGGCAATCTGTATAATTGTATCAATTAAGGTTTTTGAAAATGTATGTGAAGCATTTCTTATGTGCTAGTAAACATAGAGTTTTACATGCAAACATACAACTTACTGTTGCCTCAACTTCATGTTGATGTAGACCCAATGATATGAAGTCAGAACGTTTTAGTGTGGTTGTGCCAAAATCCACGATTGGCTCATCTGGAGAGTCCTCATTGTGTCCAAGACATAATCAAGCTTGAAACAATGTTCAGATATTCTCAAATATTATTTATCAATGAATAAAATTGCAATAATTTATTTTGCTTTTATATTTTCTAAACATTCATACCAGTGCCTTCTGACCAGCATGCAAAGTGAGCTTCCATGGTACTTTTGTAGCAGAGATGTTTTCCAGTGATGTCAGATATTTACATTCATCACCACATACCTGAAATGTTTTGTTTATACAGAAAACAACCAATCCAGGACATTTCAGGCAAACATCCATCTAATGCCACACTCACCAATTGAAATCGACATCTGTGTGGAGGGTTCTTCAGTAGGGATCTCAGTGGAAACTGCACTACCTGAAAAGACAAAAATTCACAAAATGTAACGTCATGCGCATCCTTGTCTACTTGGGCTTACATCCATATGGCAGCTATTAGTAAGCAGCAGCAATCGCTAGCAGTAATGTTTCAAATGGACTCTGCGAACAGAAAAAAGCGACCAGCCTCCAGCTCAATTCAGACACCCACGGAAACTCCTCATAAGTTAAAAAAAAAAAAAAAAAACGTATCTAGTGTGGCCAACGAGCGTGCACACCGAGAACAAGCATGAGACTGACAGCGGTTTCTTTAACGGCCACTGGTGTCAGTAACAGTTAGAAATTTCAGAACTTGTGCAATGATCCTTTAAATTCTACACAATGTAATCTTAACTAAAACAATGATCTGCTGCAACAACATAAATTTCTCTGGTTAACTTAACATGGAATAGTTTGAGAGAGTTTGAGATAATTTGATGCTCACCCATCACAGCTTGGCCGTGGATGTTCATTGACACCTCAACTCCAAACGCCTTCTGGATTCTCTCCAACCTTGTGTTGTTTTACTGTACATTCATATGGTGAACAATGTTCCTCATCAGGAATACATGGGTAGATGGCTGGCTCATGTTCAAGAAGTAATTGGTTTTTTTTTTAGTTTGGCAAAGAGCTGCTCTGCCACTTGACTATTAACTTTCCCAGCCAGCTGTGGGACCGGGGAAATTTTCCGCAGAAGGTCCCTGTCATCTTTTGTATTCGCCTCGTGGAACTTGTCATACAAGCAATAATGCTCTGCTGAGCCAGTCACTGGGTGCCCTCCCCTGTCTGGGACTATTTTTGGGCTTTCCATCCAATGTAAGGATACCTTCACCTTTCCTTGTTTTTCCAAGGCTATTGTTTCTTCAGAAGGTTCCAGTAAGCGACCTTCAAAGGGGCTAAAGGGGACTTTTTCCGGTTCCCTCAAGTTAGTGTGGGTGGCAAGTCCACGCGCAAAGTCATATATCGCCACATTTGGCATGTGCCTCCATGACAGAATGACATCGGCAAAGTCACGTGGACTCTCGGAAAGAATGTTGTGCTTTAGACTGTACACTATCCCACAGGGGCACAGGACGACTGCCCATCCTCCTGAGAAAATATGTGATAATGCCACAATAAAAAAAGGCCATAACCCATCACAAGGGTTGGGTATCGAGAATTGAGTATCGATTGGAATGGGACTAACTTTGTTTTTTTCCCGGAATTGTTCAAAAGTTAAAATTTCAATTCCTAGTTTCGATATTCACAGTCTGCCGAGCGGAAGAAGAAACCACTGAACAACACCAACGAAGAAGTGTCTACCGGAACTGTTGGCATAACCGCGCGAGTCGAACATGAGTAGCTTACGTCGGCGGTCCAAACTGTGGCTTCACTTTTCTAAAAATTAACGAAATCTCGGCAAAATGCAAAATTTGTGACAAGTATTTGTGACAGAAGGAGTATTTCCTTCAGAAAGACAGTTGGTTAGCAAGGTTAGCTAAACTTTTTTGACCCTGCCTCTTAAAAGAATCGAAATCGAGAATCGTTAGGAACCGGAATCGAAACAAGGAATCGGAATCAGAATCGTTCAAATTCAAACGATACCCAACCCTACCCATCACATTAAAGACATTATGTTAATGTCATTAAAATTTACATTGAAACTTCCATCCATTTCTACCACATTAGAACTCTGATATGTAAACTTAGGCTTTTGTACAATTTTCAAATAGCATAATAAAGTATGCACCATTCACCACCATTTCATGTTTCAATGAAAAAGTGATTACCTGAGGCGGCCCAAATTTTCTGAAACACCTTGTAAGTGTGTCTTGATTTCATCTCACAGGAAATTCTGAGAAGAAGATCATTACGAGAGCCTGTGGCATACTCTCTACCATACTCTCTACCAAGCCACACTCTCTACATAGCTTTCGTATAACTCCCACCTAGTCAACAAAGTAAGACAAAGAACAGCATGTCAACGTAAAATAGTCCTTTTAGAAAAAATTATTAAGTTAGGAAAGATTAATTTAAATGTAGCCCATAATCCACAAAACTGAAGTATGTTTTAAGTATGCTTTGTTGATTAAATACAGACATACCTTTTGTTTAGAAAGCTCATCTGTAAGGCGGTCCTCAGTGACTGTGATCTCTTGCACTTCAGATACAGATTTCAGGGCATGTACTTTAGCAAACTCTGTACTGAGTAAAATATCTGACCTTGTGCGTGGACCAATCCACGGAGCCCAAAAGTGGTAAGTTGGTGGGACCAAAAATGGATTGTGTTTTGAACCTTCCAAGAATTCCAGAAAGAGTTATTGGTTAATACATATTGGATTATTATGTAAATGGTATTGGTATCTTAAGGCCGTAATTACTTTTTACAAATCCACGACCAATGATCTCCATAGCCAGTGCGTCCCAAAACATGTCCATATCCACTTCCCCGTTGTAACTCTCAGGAGGATCTTCCAGATCACTTACTTTAATAGTAAAGAAAATAAACATTTTTTTAACAAAAAAAGTTGACAACAGATGCACCAGTACATTAAGCAGACATATTCTTACTTAACAAATAAAAGGCACCCTTTTTGTGCAAATCCATTATGACCACAGCAGGGTGATCACCGCAGGTCACACAGGAGTAGTTGTATTCATGGTCAGTGAGGGCCTCAAAGTGAAGACAAGCATGAAGCACTGCATCCTTAGAGGTAAACTTAACTCCTGTGTTAAGCTCAAGGTACTCCACTGCTCTGCTGACTGCTGTATGGACCTTGGTTAGAGTAGAGTTAGGTTTAGGGTAGGGTTGTGTTATCTTAAACAATAGCTGAATTTTGCCATTTGCCACAACAACAACATTTCTGAAATATGTTTTAAATCAACATAGTGAATATGACAAGCATGGTGGGCTAAAGCCATGTGATTGCCTTGTCACATTGATATCAAAAGACATTACCTGAAGTAAGTTTCTCAATGAGACACACAAGGGCAGGTCTAGCAATATGCGGTCACTGAAATTGTGCACACCATCTTTACACTCTTGATAACGGTAACACAAGTCACAGACCGGGCAACGTTTGCAGTAAGTGGAAACATCTAGAGGTTGGATGATTCAACAGGAGATACATTAATTTTGCACTGAGAAATATGTTTACATATAAGGCACAGAGTGTGACATTGTAAAATCTGGTGTATAGAATTGGCTTTATGCACAGCTGCACTACTTCCTAGCAGAACTTAAGCCAGCTCTTTGTTTCCTGTCTGTCATTATTGGCCAAATTGATTAATTCAGGTGTGCCTGACCTCAGTAGTCACGGCAACAATAATCAGACACACCTGAATTAATCAAGTTCGCCCAATAATGGCAGACAGGAAACAAGGAGCTGGTTTAGTTCAGGAAGTACACTGAAAAAATGGCAATGGGCAGATTGTTGAATTTGCCTAAATGCATTTCGTATTTCCTACATGATTATTTCATGTTTCTCATCCAAACATATTTTAGTCTTGTGCCATTAATTTAATGTTGAAGGATGTTCAACCTTTGAAAAAAAATCATGTTGAAATGAAAGAAATCAGTTATGTTTTCTCTGGAAACTCCGCCCCCATGAGAACCGTTAACTGCTCGTGCGCGCCACTCCGCCATTTTCTCTCTCGCTCTGGAAGGTGGAAGCAGAGCCCGTGGAAGCTGACTGCAAGTTGTCGTGGTGGAAAGCTACAGTCGAAGGTAATTAACATTTTTTAACTGAAATTCTATTGAAAAACGGTTAGTAGTCCGTTTGAGCGTATTTATTTTCACCGAGGGAACTTTTTTTATGTACATTACTGATTTTAGGGAAAGGCAAAACTTAAGTTAGGCCTAGAGCAAATGTCAAGGTAACGTTAAGTTAGTTAAGTTAACGTAACGTTAACGTTATGTATCCCGTTTAAAATCCGACTTGCATTAGCTTTTTTAAAATGGTGTACAGTCATTAAGGCATATTTTTTCTGTGTATGAGAACTATTTCGCGTCAAATAATGAGTGGCGTCGACGCATTTTGGGTGGAGGAGGGGATATATTAGGCGTGAATGTGAATGTTATGCTTTCTGGGTCTGGCCGAACTGTAACGTTATACCTTTTTAAATTTTATCACAAAGAACACAAAACTTACTTGTTATTCCGCCCTTATTGCAAATTCTATTTTAAAGAAGCTAACGTAGTTTAATTCTGCAACGAATGGAAAAATCCTGTCAGGTAATGAGTTTTGCCAACAGGGGTGGATGTCTAAATGTTAATCGACTTTATTTCCTCATTGGGCAATCTGAAAGTCTCATAAAATGCTTGCCACGTTCAAATTGTGCTGAATTATTACAAATCCGCTCCAAATCCGCACTGGAGCAGAAGCATCGATAAGAGTTAACGTCGAGGGCATATAATATCGATGTTTCATAACTCCTGGTTCTCTTGTGGAACCAGTTTTCAATTCCAATCCCTAACTGCGACAATTTCACTCGGATATGCGACTAAAAATAGACGTGTGCGAACTGTAAAATGTATTTTGGAGCACAAACAAAAAGTCGCTGCGGATCAGTCTTTAATACCTTAATTTGTATAACAAGGGGTTTAAAAAATATTAATCGTACTGCCTAATGTGATTATTAAATGTCAAAAGGCTATGACTTATGGAAGCTCATATGAGTAGCAAGCAAATAATTTTCAATTTTGAAATGTAATACGCAAAATGACAATGCAATATGTAAAATGGCAATGCATTTCTGTATTTAATTTCCTGTACATTTGTCCAACGTTTGGTGCTAAATTTAAATGATATAATTTACATTTTCCATTTCATACACTAGATTTAAGTTTTAAAACTACAATCTGTTAAAAAAACCTCATTCTAAGCCTTATTAGTAACACTGCTACAATAAGAATTTATCAGTTTATTATTATTTTTATTTTTTTTTTATTAAAAAGGAAATGTGCTCAATTCCCTGAAACCCTAACTAGCCCACCTCTGGGAATATGTTATTGCTTTAAAACTAATTATTTTTATTTATTTATTCATTTATTTTTTCAAATATTTTACAGATATCAGATTCATGTACCAGTGCACATGCAATGTGACTTGGAAATTCTCTAGTAGTGGTGAGTATTTTTGTAAAACTACTGCAAGTATATTTGATAGCTTTTTCTATTTTGTGTTTGTCCATGTCATTTCAATATTCCTCTCTATGGAAATGTAAAATTTTTTTTTTTTCTGTCTCCCTCCAGTGAATGTGGCAGTGTAAAGGGTGCCCGGTAGCAGTTCCAAGTAGATTGGCATTACTAAGTCATCGTAAACTGAGACATCCACACTTTGGGCGTACAAGCCGTTATCCATGTAAGTACTCAGAATGCCCATGCACATTTAAGACATGGAATGCTTTAGAAGATGGCTCAATTGCGTGAGACTCGCGCTCAATGCGTGTGAGAGTTGGCAACCCTGCAAAAGGCATCAAGAGCTGTATACGAAATGGGGAAAACGTATAAAAACCCGCTTCTTTTTTCTCGTCACTTTAGCCTTCACTTTAGCCTTCAAGGCTAAAGTGATGAGAGAAAAAGAAGCGGGTTATTATACGTTTTTTCGTCCACTGGTATCGTCCCATGCTTTTTTATTATTGCTATAGCAATCTTACATTGCTTCTCTTGTTGCCTTTTGACTGAAAATGACAACGAAAAGTCACACAATGTGATATCATATCAATATTTTATTTTCTGAGTTGTGTATTCTGAGTTTGTTGCAGTAAAAATCCAAAGACTATAGAAATAAGTGTCAGTAGCTCACTGAGTTCAACCATTTGACATCATCTGTAGAAACCCTAATTTATGTAGAGTACAATTTATCTTTCATTAAGTTGGTTGCTAAGTCCCAGATCCTCTCCCTCACGAACCAGTGGCCCACATAAACAGGAACAGTTAGAAGCAGAGTTTGCACTGGTGTAGGGTTAATTCGGAAGCTGGCTGACAGAATGAGTTTTGAGTGTACCCATAGGAGGTAGTGGGTCCAGTTGTGTTAGTTGGTTGTGGCAGTATGTCCTCAGGAAGCAGCATCTCAATGGCTGTGGGGAGGCACTTCATCGTCACCAAACGACGGACCTCATAGAATTTGTCAACCACTACCAGGACGAAGAAGAAGTTTGTGAAGAAGTTTGATGCCGGGAGATCTGTTATGAAGTCCACCCCAAGCTGTGACCAGGAACAGGACAAGGGACAAGGAACAGGCTGAGAAAGAATTTTACCAGCCAGAAGTTGGTGAGAAGACTTGGAAATGGCAGATGCAGAAAAGCTCTTGTTGAGGAGATGGGAGCTCTAGCACAAGTTGCCTACACCAAAAAAAAAAAAAAAAAAAAAAAAAAAAATCATTTAATCTATTTGACACTAATTTGCATACACCTGTTAAATAAATCTTATTCATACTTTCTTTTACTTCCCGAGTCTTTCTGGTAGAGTTGTACTTCCTGGGACATACATGGCCACCAGTTCTGGTTTTGCTGGTGTGAGGGGATGACAAAGAGCAGATGGAACATTTATTTGTCTCTTGGGACCTGTGATTGGAGCAGGTTCAATGTTGGAGGTTTTGCGGTGAAGCCCAGTATATACTTAAAAAAAAAAAAAAAAAACCTTGCCAACACTTTATAATAACTACACGCTAATAATCATTAGTTAAGCTTGAGTAAACAGTTAATTTCATCATTCATAAAGCATTAATAGACATTAATAAGCAGTTTATAAATACTGTTATAAATGCTTTCTTCTTGATATAAAAGCATATCTATAATTTGTTTAATAATTGTATTTTCATCATTTATCAATAATCAATTTATCATTTCTAAATGAAGAATTGCATTTTTTTAAAACAGCTATTTAAGAGTTTTCAGTGGTTCATAAGATTACTTAGAACGTGTAAGTAAATGATTAATAAACTATTTAAGTGTACATTCATACATCTTATCATTCAGACATATAGTGATGGTTACTTAGTGTGTTAATAAATGCTTTATTAACCATGTATTTATGCTGCAATTCAGGGTTACTTCAGGTAGTTATAAAGCATTTAATAGTGGACAGTTACCTATGTTTGTGAGCTCATCTAAAGTGAGGACTAGTCATGCCTTGTAAAGCATTTATAAAGGAGATTTAAAGGCTGTTAAATATTTCTATGTTCTGTATCACTGTGTTGTGTTTGTTACATTATACTGTTTAGAAGATTGATGTGCCTTTAAATCTTATTTATAAATGCTTTACAAAGCATGAATGGTCCTCACTTTAGATGAGCTCAAGAAATAGTTAACTAACCACTACTAAATGCTTTATAACTACCTGTATTTACTACATTTACTTACACTTTCTAAGTGATCTTATGAATGACTGACAACTCTTAAATAACTGGTTTGTAAATAATGATATACTTCATTTAGAAATTATTAATTGATTATTAACAAAGTATGAAAATACAATTATTAAATGCATTATAGATATGCTTATAAATCAAGAAAAAACATTTATAGCTGTATTTATAAACTGCTTATTAATGTATATTCATGCTTTATAAATGATGAATTAACTGTTTACTAATGCTTAACAAATGATTAATAGTCTGCAGTTATTATAAAGTGTTTCCGTACGTTTGATTGAGTATTTCTGTTCCCAATACTCCTTCCTGGTTGTCACAAGTTTCGGAAAGTTTTTTCGAGTATGGGCGCGTATGACGTCAGATGCAGCGGAACTCACTTATACGGTCCTAAAGGCACTTCTCTCGGAAGGGCGCGCGCGCAGCTGTAGAGCGATAGCCGTAACCTATGCCCATCAAAGCGCTGTGCATCGGCTGCGCTGCAATATGTCACCAAAGTGTCTTTTCGGTTGCCAAGGCAAGACAACACTGCACAGATTCCTAAAAAATCAAGTGTTAAGGGACCAGTGGATGGAGTTTGTTTTTCCAGAACATCAACACAGTTGTTCAAGTTTTGTTTGTTGCATGCATTTTGAGGATGATTTTTTTTATAAACAAGGCCCAGTTCGAAGCCGGATTTGCTGATCATTTAGTTCTCAAGGATGGAATAGTCCCAACACTAAAGGTTAACGGCCTTGCGTTTGTGGCAGGGCGGATTAGATCCCGCCTGATTAATTGTGGAGAATGATGGGTGTGTCAGCCTATCGGCAGCCATCCCTGGCATATTTAAGGAGGAGTTCAGGCCACCTGGGTATGTGTCATCGTCACTTTTGTTTGGGTGCGCGCGCATCTTTGCTGGAGCCAGACTAGGGTCCGGATTTGTGACGTCGCTGTTGGTTACAGGCTGTCCTCCTCACAGTACAGCTTGTGTGTTTGGTCAGATGAAACACCGGTGCAATTGCGGCTTGCCTATTATAAACGAGGCTGTGAGTAACCGAGTCTTCTGTGGGTCTAGCGATCTACCTTTGGAAAGGACCCCCCCCCCCCAGTGTAGGGAAGCTAGCTGGCTGTGCCTCTTCCGGTGGTGGTGTTTCCTTCACAGAGTGTTTTTCTTCCATTGGCACCTGCGTTTCTTTCACTTAGCTAGCGTGAGTGTTTGTGAGGAGATTTGAAGTGGTGTGGTCTTAGGATGCTCACTGCCCAGCTAGCTCCCTACTGGTGAGCCTCAGCCCGAAAGTGTGTTTTGTTTTGGGACGCACCCTGAAGGAGCGTAAAACTTTGCTCCTTCGGCATCAAGAATTTTAATATATATATTTAAAATAAGTAGAATTGTGAAAAATAAAGTATTTTTGTATTCAGATTCACGTCTCTTGTCCTCTGTGGTAGCGAACCTGTGTCCTTTTGAATTTTCCCCATTTATCATAATGGGGTGGCGTAGTCTGTTTTTCCTGTTTTGATACTTTTCGCAGCAGTGTAACTTTTGGCCGTACACCCACCTCGCCACACGTTGGAACAGCAGGAGGAGAGTAGAACTGCTTCAAATGTCTGTGTATCTATCAGTGTGTAACTTAAGCACAGCAAGTAGGCTAAACAACATGATCACGTATAGTTAATGTATCTATGGAGCATGCGATGTATGGTGTGTGTTTGTTTAAATACATTTGTTTAGGTGGCTACTGTAGGTGTCTTTTTGTTGTTATCGTAAAACCAAATCATGTCTTCATAAACCACGAGTAGACAAACACAAATGTTCTAAACACAGTGCTCAAGTTCAAATCCTTTATAATTTTAAAAAACACTCAAGACCTTGTGTTTTCCTCCCATTTCACTGCCCATCTCACGTTTTTGTGAGGAAAAACGTGTTCTGTATGAACGTGCCCTTAGTATTGTTTAGGGTGTTTAGTTTTGTTTCAGGATGTCACAGCTTCCAGATGCTCTCAAAGTAAAAGCTTTGCACGCTCGTGATTATTTAGCTCCGCCCACACAGCACACCTCCACCCGCTCGGCTTTTTTCGGAAATACTCGGTACAGCCTATCTTTCTTTTATAAATATAATAAAACTAAAGACTTTTTGGAGATATGATAGATGGAATATTATTCTAGATTAACATGAGATTGACTGAAACTGAGTGACCTGTTCTCTGACTAACATTAAGAATATCTCAATAAATTGTTGCAACACTGCCGCCACAACCGATCAGACGGCTTCATGCTTATATCATGCTTATAATAGTATCCTGGTGGAGTAGACTCATTTAGACCGAAATACTCATTTGGTTTAAGCCAGGTTTCAGTAAGTACATCAAAACTATTATCTGTAAATATTACATTTTACAATAATCACCTTATGTATGAGCGATCTATTGTTTAGAATACCTAGCTTTAGTTGTTTTTGATCACTGATAATGAGATTTTCTGGTTTAATTACAATTCGAGTTTTCCTAGATCCTACAGTAGATTTATTGTTTGGCCTCACTCAGTGTCTCGAGACCATATTTTAATGGTCTTGGTCTTGTCATGGACTCGTGTTCATTTGGACTCGGAATTGACTCGTACTCGAACATTTTTTTTTTAGGACTCGGAATTATTCCCGAGTCCACTCGAGTTCAATTAAAAATATTTTTCATGATTATTAATGTATGTTAATAAAATATTTCTTTAAATTGATTGACACGCCCAGTGATTGGTGATTTTCTAGTGTGCAACTGCACATGACAAATTGTAATAAAATTACTTTTAACACCACCTACTATGTGGCCTTTTTACCCTAAACTGATCATATTTTTTAAATTCTAAGTAAATTCAGTAAAAAAAAAAAAAAAATTTCTCTAAGTAAATAAAAGTAAATTAGGTAATCAACCCTCACTGGTCTCGGTCTCGACTCGGACTCGACCGTCTCTGGTCTCGGACTCGACTCGGACTCGACTCTCTATGGACTCGGCCTTGACTCGGACTCGACTCTCTCTGGTCTAGGTGTTGACTCGGACTCGAGTGAGGTGGTCTCGACTACAACACTGGCCTCACTAAACAAGGTAAGACACAGTTTCTATATAATGTTCCCAGCCTACTCCCTTACATGTACTTCATGATATTTACCACTCCTTCGCCTCTGCTCTGTAATAAACAAATGAGTACACCTTCATCCTCTGCCTCTATGTATTTTTAAAATATGCTGCCTTAAAAAACTAACCAGATGAAGGCTGAGAGTAAACGTCCAGTTTTCTGGCCTAAAAAAGCCACCACTCATCACTGCGTCCTGCATGGTGGGCGTGTTGTGTGGATCCTTCTCAGACTGTGACACTTGTCAGGACCTAGAGAAAATTGGTCTGAGCCAAGTACAAAATGGTCTGTGCTTGAAAACCCAGATTTCACCAGGAGCACAATGCTGGAGTAGCTTCCAGACACCCCTGAGTGTTCTCAAGTGGCTAACCAAAGTCTGGATGTGAACTCTATATAAATGTCTGACTTGACCTAAAGATTGTAACTCCCAGACACATTGCTTTCAATCTGGCAGAGCTTGAGTGAATATGAAAAGAATAGAATGGAATAGTTCCAGGTAGGCAGATATGCTGCAGATACTACAGAGTTTTATGAAGTATTGAATGAAGGATCTAAATGCAGTGCAAATGACAGGCAATTTCCATTTTATAATGCAAATCTAGCTCATTAAGCAAAACATTCTACCTACCATTCATTTCATCCTTCATTAAAGAGTTTAAAAACAATACAGCTTTTATTGAGTTCAGATTCTCAATCCAGATTGGATGAGGCTTTTTAAAATTTTAGAGTTTCAGAGCTAAATAATTTATTTTTATGTTAAAGTACTATTCAAGGTTTTATGCAGCTACTTGCATTCAATGTGCAAATGCTATTCACTTTTTGCCAGCATTTGTAAAACCTGTCACACTACTGTGCCCAATTTTGTCCAGATAAACAGTGGAAAAAACCTTGGTTGAAGTGTCTTGTTAGCATGCAAAGTGAACTTATTTTCCCCCTACAAAGGAAGGCAGACAATACATTTCATGCATTACTCAATAATAAGCTCCTGCATAACCTTCCAAAGACAACCAGAAATCGCCATTGCAAGAGCTGTTATTCATTTTTAGTGACATCATTCATTTTTATGCTCCAGAACAAGCCAGTCCTAATTTTGTTTGCTCTTTAGTGTTTTGCAAGACCTTGAACCTGAGTCTTACACAATGTATCTCTGCTAAAATGAAAATATCTTACAGTTTTAGTTAACGTGAGATGTTGCTACAGTGCCTGAAAGAAAATTTAAGTACTTTATACATGCAAGTACTTTATAGGTGCACTTTAATCGTAATGTAAAATCACTTTAATTACGCATGTACTTTCTGGGCTGTAATCTAAAGTGTAACCAAATATCATTTCTAAAAGAAATGTTTTTGCAAATTGTCACAAAGGACATCCAAAGTTCACATGGAGGACGTTAAATGCCATTTTCATATTTATTTATGTTCTCCCTACTTCGTAAAGTGCAAGGTGCTCACAGGTGAGGTAGCAGGAAAAATTTACAAAAAAAAAAAAAAAAAAAAAAAGTCAATATACCAAAAACCAGCCATGCATCAGGCCTACTACTTCAATCACAGCAGTCAGTTGACACAGCATTCACTACCAACAGTCTTTACCCTCCTGATCACTTCTTTCTGTGAGAATTTATACCCCTAGGGGCAACCATTTCTCACCAATAATCACATGGGGAAGTAATAAAGATCATGAACAGCTAATAAATATCAATTAAAAATATGTGATCAAGTAACTTCATTTTCTTCACCACACAAAGTTAAATAACAGCACAACTTCACTAAATTTCAACAATAATCAAAAGAAGTTCACATTAACATCCCAATTCCCCTTCCCTTAACACCATACTTGGTATCTCCCACTTCCCATGATGCAACACAGCACAGGTATAAAAAACAAAAGAAAAGTCCATTCCAGTCTTTTACCCAATTCATTTTTAGTGACATCATTCATTTTTATGCTCCAGAACAAGCCAGTCCTAATTTTGTTTGCTCTTTAGTGTTTTGCAAGACCTTGAACCTGAGTCTTACACAATGTATCTCTGCTAAAATGAAAATATCTTACAGTTTTAGTTAACGTGAGATGTTGCTACAGTGCCTGAAAGAAAATTTAAGTACTTTATACATGCAAGTACTTTATAGGTGCACTTTAATCGTAATGTAAAATCACTTTAATTACGCATGTACTTTCTGGGCTGTAATCTAAAGTGTAACCAAATATCATTTCTAAAAGAAATGTTTTTGCAAATTGTCACAAAGGACATCCAAAGTTCACATGGAGGACGTTAAATGCCATATTCATATTTATTTATGTTCTCCCTACTTCGTAAAGTGCAAGGTGCTCACAGGTGAGGTAGCAGGAAAAATTTACAAAAAAAAAAAAAAAAAAAAAGTCAATATACCAAAAACCAGCCATGCATCAGGCCTACTACTTCAATCACAGCAGTCAGTTGACACAGCATTCACTACCAACAGTCTTTACCCTCCTGATCACTTCTTTCTGTGAGAATTTATACCCCTAGGGGCAACCATTTCTCACCAATAATCACATGGGGAAGTAATAAAGATCATGAACAGCTAATAAATATCAATTAAAAATATGTGATCAAGTAACTTCATTTTCTTCACCAAACAAAGTTAAATAACAGCACAACTTCACTAAATTTCAACAATAATCAAAAGAAGTTCACATTAACATCCCAATTCCCCTTCCCTTAACACCATACTTGGTATCTCCCACTTCCCATGATGCAACACAGCACAGGTATAAAAAACATAAGAAAAGTCCATTCCAGTCTTTTACCCAATTCAAGATGGCCACCACCCTGTATGCTGCTCCAGGTGACAATCAACAGTCTGCAACAAACGTTAAATGTCCTCAGGGTTAGTGCTCAGGTGGCCAGTCTGAGACACAACAGCACAGTTGTGAATACATTTGTGTGGACAATCCATCTCTCATGTTGCTGGTACACTAAGGTAAATGAAGAGTCTTTAAAAACCAAGTATGTGTTCCTGTGTTTTGTGGAAGAGCTAACCAGGGGTCACAAAGAGCTGAGGGTAGCTCTGTGACACAAATGCTTCATGTAAAAATCTTTCAAACTTTCGGATTACATCAGAAAAGAGTACTAGTAGCTAGTAAATTGCATTTCATTACACCTATTTTTAACTTCTGAAATTCCATCTACCTTACTTCATCTAAACCTAACCATGAAATGAAACCTGTCCTTAGCCTTACCCGTATACATTATACATTGGGACAAAA
Source organism: Pimephales promelas (assembly GCF_988280905.1). Lineage (NCBI taxonomy): Eukaryota > Metazoa > Chordata > Actinopteri > Cypriniformes > Leuciscidae > Pimephales > Pimephales promelas. Next base: position 12,430,884 of record NC_142785.1, read on the forward strand.
GTCACATTCTGACTTTTGACATTCTGACAGCAAACTGCATTCACCTTCTTTACAGGCCTGTTAAGCAGTCTCTTTCCATTTTGGCAGTTCTTGGATCCAACAAAACTGCAATTGGACCTGATCTCATGCTGGCAGTCAAACATCTGTTAATTCGAGACTAACTGGAAGAAAAGCACATACGAAAAAGTAGGAAAAAATTTCAGAAACTCTTCTTGCAGAAGGTGTTCCAGTGTTGTTGTTTCCTCACACATCTCAGTCTTGCCGTCTCAATCACTCTAAATGTACTTATAAATTGACAGGTTGCCTCCCCGCAGGACGTGCTTCTTTGTTGTACACAGTGTTTACAATATACACAATTAACCCAATTATTCTACCTTGATATTTTAACTACAGTACATCCAGGTGACTGTCAACTTGTGACACACACACACAAACGGTGATAGTCAGTACTGAGAGCCCACGCTAGCATTAGCGGTAATGAAACTGGCAGAGGGCTTGAAAAACAACTATATTTACTTTAGCAGTGGGTGCTACAGATGCACAGTAATTAACGATGAGGACAACATGGAGGGCTTTAAAGCTTCCAACAACACACCTACCCAACCAGCCTCACTAACACACATTTTCATCTGCTGAAAGTGTTATCTCGAAAACAATAGCTTGTGTCAAACAGCCTGCAGGTCCTTGATTTATATATTTATTTATTTATTTATTTATTCTTGTTTTATGTGTGCGGCAAATTTGAGCAAAACTGGTCACACAAATTGAATGAAATTCCATACTTACTACTACATTTGATTCAACATGGAGAGTCTGAATTTATATCATTTGACTTAGAAATGTGCAATAGGATGCCACTTGAATTTGGACTTCTACCTTGACAAAAAAGAAAAAAAAACAGCATAAAAGAGGTCTGTATAACACGTGTGGTGCTTGATGCATATCTTGTGGTGATGCATTTGAATAATACATGCAAATGAGATATGAGAACTAGGGGAGAGCGCGGCACAACCTAACACATTTTGGTTTTGGCTCAATTAATTAAAAAATAATTAGGTTAGGTTATTTATTTTTTTTACACAAGCAACATACACATCTCTGCTATAAATGAACACTTAAAGTTTTTCTCTAGGACCTACCATTTTCGTACAGTTGGACTGAAAGTGACCGAAGTGCAAATGTTACAACTTACCCCATATGCGGGGTTAATTGTAACAGACAGAGGGGTTAGTTGTAAAACACACATAATTCAGTACTATTTTATTTGTATAGTTTGATATTGTTTGTGCATCTGTATAGACAGATTTCTATACATCCATCCCTCATCCAATCATCCTTCTATTGTGGATCAATATCATGGATAGAGACGTAGAAAAGGGCTGCACAGTTTTGCAATAAATAATAATAAATAAAATTATAAATATTGTAATTGCAATTAAATTAGATTTGTGTGTGGCAGATGCATGTACAATTATTAGTATTAATAATAATAACAGTTATAATTGTACAAATGAGCTCAAAATAAAAATGTAAAGGGTTTATTACATTAAAAACAGGCCGTATTTTTAATAAATAAACAAGTTTTCATTCATAGTACACTACACTTTAAACATTTTAAATTCCAACATTGTTTGTGAAAGTCCAACAAAGTTAAATGTATACTCAAACCTGAAAAGTTGTGTGGCTCCGTTTTCATTTGATTATCATTGTACACTTGGCGGCTTAGTTGCAACACTGTGTTTCAACCAACCCCACTGTGTATTACATATTTTAACTTTAGCCAACAGTCGCTAGGAATTGCTGACATGTTTCAAAACGGTGCTATGTTTGAGCCAACAAGACAGTGATTAAGGCAATATAAATTTAGGTTTGGAAGCGTATACATCCAACCCAGAAACCGAAAAAAATCTATGATGACAAAATTTACTTTCATGGTGTCAAAACACTCTGTCCAGTATCTTCACGAAATATAATCAAAACGTTCCGCAAAATCACGAGAGACCGTCTTCTGGCAGCAAGAGAAAAGGAGCGGAAAGCCGGCCGGTTTGATCCTGAACGATGTAAAAAGTGCTACATTTAACCCCGCGTTAGGTTGTGCCCCGCGCTCCCGTACTGCAGAGGGAAAGAAAGTGAATAATCTGTTTGTTAAACAAAGATATATTTTCTGAAAGAAAAGGAATATTTGTATATATATATTTCTTTTTTTTCCCATAAAGTATAGCTTTGTGTGTCATTAGTACTTGTAGTGACTTTTTCACTGCTTTGTAGAAGAAAATAACTACAAAAAGCTGCTTTGTAGTAGAAAATAACTAGAAGTACAAGTAGTATCTAACATTATTTGTATAGTTATTGCTAATTGTATTCATTGTGAAAAGCCTCTGCATTTTTTGTTCTGTTTGGTTCTCAAACCCTTTTGAAGGTAATCTATAGAGCCAAAACACATCTATGTGTTAACATTTTAACATTTTGCACATTTAGGACCCTAAATCAGAAATATCCATATAATTGCGAGAATAAATGTAAACTAGAGTTTCAAGCAATTTGAAAATTGAATGTGGGTCAAACTGTTTTCGTACTTTTTTTTTCAGACAGTCTATAAGATGGCTTATGGAAGACTAAAATAGAACACTTTTATGAAACCTTTAATGGCTCTTCTTTGTCCTCACTGAAGCTTGACAGCATTCTTCTCCATCTACTTTCATTGTATGAAAAAGAGTGGTGTTAACATTCAGCTAAAGGTGTCATTTTGTGTTTCGTGAGTTTGAAACAACATAAAGATATGTAGATAATCACAGTATTTTTTATCTATGGCTGAGCTTTTTCTCAAAACAATAAAAACATGACACATTTAGGGAAAAATCTAGACATTGACTAAAAGTGCATAAGTGATTTGAGGAATATAATATAATAGTGGCCTAGCAGATTATGCAGGCAGGGATTTGTAGTTTCCTGGTAGCCTGGAGACAATCTTTCCACTTAGTAACCATCCACTTGAAAATTTGTCACTCATATGTGACCCTCACAAAATGAGACATTCTTGTGTCACTCCACACATCGGACCAACATCTTGTGTGTGAGAGAGAGCACAAAAGCAAATTTCTGCAGAAGCAGTGGCATCAACATCTTTCAGCTCTTGCATCTTCCTTCTTATGTCAGTTATGCAGACATAGCATTCCTATGCACCATCTATCCCTGTGTTGCTTTCCCTGTCTCCTTCATTGATGTTGTTTCTCCTGCTTGGATGGTTGGCAAAACTCTCAGTAGTCTAGGGTGATTTTTTAGAGATGGTCAAAGAAGAAACCAGCTTTGCTCAAAGAGTTGAGTTCTCTTTGTTATTGTCATACTGGTCCACTGGGGGACAAAAACAACTCAAACAACTCAAAATTTTGTTTTTATTTTTTTATTTTTTAAATGGAGCACAAAGCATCTCCCAGTGCTGAAGTGCTGATATTTTCATGTAATCCAGATTATCCAGATTAATATATATATATATATATATATATATATATATATATATATATATATATATTCGGACTGGTCATAAATACTCACACAGAATAGATTCTAGGTTAAACATCATTGGCAGATGAATTCATGAGCATAATAGATATAGGCAGCTAAGAGGTTGTTTGAAGTGTTTGAGAAAAAACACATTTATCATTCCTATTTTGCACCCGCGCAAAGCGAGCTTTTTTCCTCCACAGACGCACGTTGGTAAACTAAGAAATGAACTTGCGCTCCCTGGGCGGGTCGGCGCAAAAAGGAGGCGTGTTTTGGCGCAAACATTCCCTGGTGCTATTTTGCAGTTCCAGAAAACAATTGCGCCAATCACCAGAAAAAAAAAAAACTGGTCTAAAGTCAGTGGCGCATTGCGCGTACATTGAGATGCTATTTTAAGCGTGCATGCTTGGCCATAATACAGAGTGTAAACAACGCGCATACACTGTAGATGATTCTCTCATCTACACAGATGTATTTTACTTTTTGAAAATGATACATTATTATAAGAAAAAATATATAAAAATGAGGGAAATCATTGTTGTGTCCACGACGATGGGGAAAATAGGCATAAAGCTTACACATTTACCCAAATTTTTATATCCATGTCTAACTGAAGCTAATTTGGGTGGGTTTGTCCCATCCCCAATGTCCCTTCTCTAAATTTTGTGTTGTGGCAGGTAAACTACCGGCCACCGTGGCGGGTAAATAAAAATAGCATACTGTTTCACCCGGACGGCGGACACTTTTAGAGGAGGCACACCTTCAACACCCGCACGCTTCTTGCGTCGAGACTCGATGAGGGAAGAAAACGTGGGACCGCGAGAGGCGGTTTGCCGTCCAAGGGGAGAGCTATAGCTGCGAGTGCATGGTGTATTTTTAGGGCGGGGTAGCTCTCTTGTGTCATAAAGAGCTAGCTCCCTAATTCCCTTCCTGTCAGTGTTGACGTCAATGACCCTGGCAAGCCTGAACTGACCTCTCAAGGCATTCTGGTCAGCCAACCAGACGACATCTCCAACTGCCACATTCCTGTGAACGGTGTGCCACTTGGTTCAGACAAACAGGTTTGGTCCGGCTAACTGGCTCCATTTCCTCCAGAATCGATCAACTTCTGTTTGGATGATTTGCAATCTTCGGTAAGGATAGCTTTTAAAATCAAAGGTCTCCTCTGGGTCCAGTTCTTCCAAGCAGAAGTGAATTTGGGCTAATGTATTCCACACAGTCCTCCCGGCTCTGAGTTCTGGCATCAATAGGTCGTTCATTTGCAAGGTTAGAAGCCATATAAAGAAAAGTTTGAAACTCACCGCATGTGAAGACTCCATCACCGCCCAGATTGTGCAAAGCTCGCTTTATAATCCGGACAGCAGCCTCAGCAGCTCCGTTTCTGTGAGGAGAGTCTGCTGGATTGAACTTCCAGCTCCATTCTGTGCCATGCTTGGAGACTTCATTTTCAAGCTTTGATTTCTCCAGTCGGTCCAGAAACATCTAGAGCTCTTTGAGGGCAGGTCTGGCTCCGACGAAGTTCTTCCCAGGATCCGACCACAATTTCCTTGGATGTCCTCTCAGTGCCATAAATCTTTGGTAGGCTAGAAGAAAGCCTTCAGCTGACTGGTCACAAACAAGGTCTGTGTGCATAGCTCTGGACGCCATACAACAGAAGACGATTCCCCACACTTTGAGTTTCACTTTCTTTCTCACCTCATCCTTCACTTCGTAAGGTCCAAATAAGTCCATTGTCGTGTACTCAAATGGATTGGCTGGTGTTATTCTCTCTGATGGAAGGTCACTCATGATCTGTTGGCATCTTCGGGCCTTAAGTCTCCTGCATATCACACAGTTCTCAACGATCTTCTGAGCTAGTTTCCGGCCACTTACCACCCATGCTTTCCTTCTCATCCGGAGGAGTGTGCCTGCAATTTCTTCATGATTTGCCTTATGGGCTTCTTGAGCTAGAAGAGTGGATACCCATGATATGTAGGGCAAGACTGCAGTTTTTTTCTTCATTAAAGATTTGGAATCTTCCTCCACAGAGCAAAATTCCAGTGCTTTCCTCCCTGACCACAGCAAGCCTGCTGAGTGTGGTGTATGGCAAGGTTACCTCCATTTGAGCCGCAAGGAAGAGATCCCTGAGTGCATCCTCACACTCCATGATGGTAAGTGTTGTTTCCTTTACTCTGGACTTGATCTCAAGAGCTGAAAGAATCTCCTTCCTCTTTGGTTTGCTTGCGGTTGAGGTCTTGGCCAGCATTTCCTTCCATCTTGTGGCAGCTCTCCACACCCAGGCAATGATTCTTATCAGCTTGGTTAAACTACTGAACCTACTTATTGTCCAGGATTTTCCTCACTGAAGAACCAGAAGATGATCTCCCGACTTGGAGTTGGTACCCTCCTTTCCCACAAGGGCTGCTTTGCAGATTGTCGTTCCTTTCATTCGAGATTGGGGACCTTGGCATTGTAGTAGTAGGTAGAGCATGTTAGGTTTTTTTTCATCTGTGTTCGGGTCAGTGCTGCTGTAAAACATTTCCTTTGGAGCTTGTTTATACCTTCTTTAGCTTCTGCAGCAACATCTCTGGCTGACTTTGTTCGCCACTCCTCAACAGGTTGCTTCAAAAACTCTGGGCCATTTTACCACACAGAATCCTCTTTCAGGTCTTCTGGAGTTGCTCCTCTTGTTGTGAGGTCAGCAACGTTTTGCTCACCTGGAATCCATCTCCAGTCTTCAACTGGTGTGGACTTCTGGATCTCTCCCACTCTGTTGGCAAAAAAGTCTGGTACCCGTAACTGTCTCTTTGGATTGCACCTAGCACAGTTTGACTGTCCAGCAGATGTAGCCAATGTTCAACTTGCATTTGACTATGCCTTTCAATGTATTTTCGGAGTCTCGCAGCAAACACGGCACCACTAACCTCAGCCTTCACTGCTTCTCCCTTTTGGTCAAGTGGTGTGAGCTTGGCTTTGGACTTAACAAGCCGGACCAGGATGCCTACTCGGTCTCCCACCTGAAGTATGCAACAGCTCCATAGCTCTGGTCGCTACCATCTGAGAAAGTTATTCCCCAGGGTTCTCCAATCCTTCTGACTGGTGTGAGGCTTCTATGGATGGTAATTTGGTTGAGGCGTGTGTATTCCTCAAACAGGTGGATGGCTTCTTCTCTAAGTCTTTCAGACAGAGGTGTGTCCCATGTATCACGTGTTAGAGTTTTGCCTGCAGCTTCTTGAAATGCTTTCCTGACCAGAATGGCTCCTTTCTGTTTGGCAGGTGTTGCAAGGCCTATCGGGTCATACAAACTAGCTACTTGGCTTAGCAGTTGTCTTCTAGTCAATGGATTTGGAGATTTTCCTCTCACCTCTTCCTCAACAAGATTTTTGCTCATTCTCATCTTCCTTTTCCTCTTTGAGGAGTTTATTGAGGTCATAAGGTACAGTTTATCTGGTTCGACCAGGTTTCCAACACCAAGAGCTTTGTTGTCTCCTTCCCTTATTTGGTTGGGGAGAATGGAGACTCCATCTGACGACGCTGGATGTTCCGATGTAGACGTCTGCCTCCCACTTTGGCCTGATCGGACCCACGGCTTAAGGAAGAACCCACCTGCCTTCAGAATTTCTTCAACTTTTTTGGTGGTTTCGTTTAGCTTTTCCAGGTCATTATGGGATGTCAGAATGTCATCTACATAGGAATCCTCCTCAATAACTCTCCGTTCCTCCTTCAGATGAGTGAACATGGGAAGCCTTGCGGTCTCTCTCATGGCCAGTTGTGCGATGCATCCTGCTGTTCAATCGCCAATGTTGACCCTGGCGATGCAATATTCCTCAATTTCTTAATCTCCACTTTTTCTCCTGAGAAATATATGGAGGTGCATCTCCAGATCTTCAAGCTACACAGAATTGTACATCTTTTTGATGTCGCAGAGGGCAGCATGGACTCCTTTTCTGAACCTTAGTAGCACTGCTCGAATTAGATTAAGTACATCAGGCCCTTTCAGGAGAAGGTCATTCATGCTTATCCCTCTAAACTTCTGGCTGGTGTCCCATACCAGTCGGACAGGTGTTGTTACAGAGTTTGGGTTTGGCGCCACCAAGTGACTAACGTAACACACTGGTCCTTTCCAGTCAGCAATGCTCTCTCTACTGAGTTTCTTTGCTGCTTTCCTTTCCACCATCTCATGGACTTGAGTTGTGTATGCTGTATGCCACTCTGGTTCTTTCTCGAGCTGTTTTTCCGTCCTCAGAAACGTGGCTTCCACTGCGCTTCTGTTGTTGTGCAGGGAACTTGGATCTTCAATCCAGGGATATTTTGTGTCCCAGTGAGGCTCATGACTATGCGCATCTTCATGCTTCACATAGCTGAGGCCTCGCCTGATCACCTCAAGCTCTCTCTCTCCTCACTCAGAGTCATGTCTTTGCCTCCTGGCTGACAGTTACCACACTGGCATCCTCCACACATGGGTTCACAGGCCGCACCAATGCTATCCCACTTCCACCAGTCCAAGAACTCCCTACCAATAACAGTGGTTCTGGTTTCAGCTCTAGATTCTTGCATCTCAGCAATTTCTTTATACTTTACTGCTGTGATTCTCATTGATCGTGCAAAGTGGGTTTCATTGTGCAGGGCCATACCCACTACTTCACAGAGGTCTGGATGTGCTCCGCCAATGGTCTGTCCTAAAGGGCCTTCTCACAGGACAAGATCTCCTACCACCCTTACTCTCTGTGGAACAAGTCTTCCTTCACGGTGGCTTATGAGAAGCTCAACATGTTCTGGTCTGTGAAGATCTTCTAGGTTGGTGTCAGGAAAGAACTTCTTGAGTTGCTGTGCTTTGATCACTCCAGACCTCTGTGGCGTTTCAAGTTCTTGGGAATCCACATCTCAGCGGACATGTCCTGGACAACCAACACCTCCTGCCTGGTTAAGAAGGCTCACCAGCGCCTTTTCTTCTTGAGGACACTGAGGAAGAATCAGATTTCCTCGACTATCCTGGTGAACTTCTATCGCTGTACAATAGAAAGTATCCTGGCCAACTGTGTTACAGTGTGGTATGGGAGCTGTTCTGTTGCAGAGTGCAAGGCACTGCAGCGGGTGGTGAAAACTGCCCAGCGCATCATTGGGACTCAACTACCTGCCATCGAGCACATCCAGAGAAAACGCTGTCTGCACCGAGCTCGTAGCATCCTTAAGGACTCCTCTCACCCAGCCCACAGACTGTTTTCTCTCCTGCCCTCCGGCAGGCGTTTCAGGTGCCTCCGGACCAGGACCAGCAGACTAAAGAACAGCTTTTTCCCCAGAGCTGTCTCTTTACTGAACTCTAATCCTCACTGATCCCACTTCCCTCATATACTGATAAACTCTTCTCTCCCTCCTCACATCTGCCTCCATTTTGTTATCTGTTACTTGCAATGCCATAATGTTCATTTGCACCGCTGACTATTATTATAGTAACAATTGTTTACATATGCATCCTGGACTACTTACCTGACTGGAATACCAATTTGCACTGATGACTGTTTATTTACAGTACCAATTGTTTACATATACACTTGCAATACCGTACTTCAGCCGTAATATGCAATTACTTCTCACTGCACTTTTACTCGGATAGTTTTTGTCCAACTTCATTTGCTCTATTTAAATCAATCTGTATATAAATTCATATATATGTTCATATATACATAGTACATATTCACCTGTAAACTTATAGTAACAACCACCTGTATATTATTTTTATTGTACATATCTGTAAAATTCTGTTGATAGTGATATTCATCTGTACAGACTATATTATATTCAGTACATATCTAGCTGTAAACTCTGTTCACAATAATAGTTATCTGTATATTATATTTATAGAACTAATGTATCTGAAAAATTTTGTTTTTAATAGTATCCACTCTATATTGATTCAGTACATATCCATGTACTGCACTTATGAAACCACTGCACTTATATCCTGCACTTGCTGCTACTGCACTTCTGGTTAGACCCAAACTTCGTTGCCTTGTACTTGTACTTGTGTAATAACAATGAAGTTGAATCTAATCTGATCTAATCTAATCTAATCTAATCACTCTGAACTTTTGCAATTTCATCCAACCCAAAACAGATTAGCTCATGAGCTCTCTCCGTGCCTCTGGGTGTCTTCACTCTTACCTTGAGTAAGTATCTTTTGGTCTTTACCTTTCTTTTGTCCTTACCTTTTGTCCTGCGTTGGTGGTTACTTCGAGAAGCATCAGAATAACTAAATTGGGGATTTTTTTAGTTCCTCAGACCGTAGTTCCTATAACTCTTTCAGTACCTAGTCTAGAGCGAGGACTTTTTTAGTTCCCTTTCCCTAGGTCTACGTTGATTGGTTGAACATGAAGTCATGCCCACTGTCAACACGGAACTTGTAGCGCGCTGTCTGCCATACGCCGTGTGTTTTTGCAAAACATTACAACGAGGATTAAGACAAACATAACGCATTCAACCAGCTAATTGCTAACGCTAGCTAAACTTACCCGTCGTTTTGTTTGCCTCCTGCGCTCTGCTTTTTTTTTTCTTCTTCCATCATATTACTTAATTTCATATTACGCTGGAGCCTTCGTCTTCTGTGTTTTTCTGTACAGAACTCAAGCATAATCTTTAAACGCCGCCGTTCGTTCTCCGTTATTAAGGTCCCGGCAAGGCAGAACAGGAACATTACAATAGCCTCCACCATGCTGGTTTGTTGTTGTTGTATGTGGCTGCGCTACGTCTAGTGTCACTCCCTTACCCCGCCCTCCTACCAGTTCCTATGGCCACTTGGCCAGTGTGAATGTAAGCAGCAAAACCGAGTTTGCGGGAGAGTAGTTCTTAGAACTGTTTAGAAGTGGACAGTTCCTATAACTAAGTTCCTGTAACTACTTGGTCGGAAAGCGGCTATGGTCTGGCAAAGCTTCATAGACAAATCATTTCCAGAGGGGCGTCACCAATGGACATAGCTCAAATCCCTCAAAGGCGCAATTGGATAGACCTAAAACCAATCAGAGTGCTGAAGGAGATGACGTATGCACAGCGACGTTCGTCTGTTTGAATAAACGAGCAGACGATCTGATTAGCTACTTGCTCTACGTTTATTTAAAATTAACAGCAAGACAACTATAAGTGAATGTGCTCTCCATTATCACACACAGTAAAAAAAAAAAACTTTGCAAGGAACTTTGCAATTTAGACACACCTGTATGGTGAGACCTTACTGTCTATGGGTGAGACATACATGCTCGGGCAGATTCGGCTTGAAGTCGTTCATCCTCGGACGCAGCGCCGCTACAAAAAAAGCCATGCACACAGCTAAGCGATAAGGGGTCGGTCTTGCGCGCCGAACAGGTCATTTTTGCCGCGCACCTTCGCGCTCGTGCGGACGCGTCGAGTATAAACAAGGCTTTACTCCGTGTCAGCGCGTGCTCTGATCGGTATAAAGGTGCACAGACTTCTCCCGAATCACCTCCAGCAGTAGCAGTCTTTGAAGCACCACTAACTCAACCTCCGTTTCCCTCGTAAGCTGATATTAGTATCTAATCATTCTCTATAATAAAAATGTTTGTGAAAAAAATGTTTTAATAACATTGTTTTGGCGGTTGTAGAGTTCTAATGACAGTGTTCAACTATAACCGTCACACCACTTTGTAAATATTCAAAATCTGCTTCACCGTCGCTGGGCGTCGCTTCACCGTCGTTTCTGATTGGTGCTGTGATTTCGGTGGATTGGAAATGGCCTTGAATGAGCTCTTTGCCAGACTAACTTTCAGTGCAAATCTAAATTTGCCGGAAGTTGTCTGGGTTTTCCGAGGCTAGCACTTAATACATTATTTTTAACAAATTAATTTTAGAATTATTTTACATCATGAACAAACATTTTGGCATAATTCATCACATTTACCACATTTAAAACAACAATGTAAACAGCTATTAAAAAAAATGTGACCTGATCAATGAATCAGAATTAAGCACTAAGGGCCCTATTTTAACAATCTGAAATGCAAGTATCAAAGCGCAAAGTGCAAGTAACTTTGTGGGCGGGTCCCGGCGCTGTTGTAATTTTCCCGGCGGGATAAATGTCTCTTGCGCCTGGCGCAAATCTAAAAGGGGTTGGTCTGAAGTAGCTTCATTATTCATAGGTGTGGTTTGGGCGTAACATGAAATAAACCAATCAGAGCGCCATCCAACATACCCTTTAAGAGCAGGTGCTCATGTTGCATGATGGATTGTTATAACAGCGGGTTTACCAGGCGCGCACCAGGAGCGTTCACAGCCGATGAGACCTACGTTCTTGTTAGGGCAGTGAAAGACAGAGAAGTGACGTTGTATGGGGATGGGAGAAACCCTCGCACATCAGCGTCAGTAAAACATTATGTACGTATGTTTCTTGCCACTATTGGGCAAACAGGTCTGATCCTTTAGTAGCCTACAATTAACCTTAACAAATGGGTAATAAGGTTTTTTCATCTTCATGTAACCCACAATGATTTCCCATGTTAATATTTTTCCTTGTTATAATGTATGATTTGCAAGAATAAAAACTGTTGCATCTGTGTTGATGAGAGAATCAAAGTGTATGCGTGTTGCCACTGACTTTAGACCACGTTTTTCTGGTCAGTGGCGCAATTGTTTTCTGGAAGTGTAAAATAGCACCAGGGAATGTTTGCGCCGAAACACGCCTCCTTTTTGCGCCGATCCGCCCAGGGAGCGCAAGTTCATTTCCTAGTTTACCAACATGCGTCTGTGGAGGGAAAAATCCCGCTTTGCGCACGTGCAAAATAGGAATGAGACGTGCGTTTGTGTATAAAGTCATTTGTGCCAGATGCAAGATAGGGCCGTAAGACTCACAGTATGAATGTAGCCTTAGAATTACTTCAAATCAACTGATTTTCACAGGTCTCGCACATGAACATTCAGATTCCAGTCAGCTAGTCAAATGCATTGCCTGCAGCAAATCTTGCCAAACATGTGATTAATTTAGTCTTCAGTATTCTCTGTTGAGTTAGAGAACAGAAAAGTGACTATTTTTTAATGGCTGTTTTCATGCAGCATGAATATGTGTGCTTAGCCTGGTTGATTGACAAGGAAAAGGAACCAGCAAAAAGAAACCGGAGAGACATGTTCAAAACATTTATTATTATCAAAATAGTCAGCGCCAGAGCAGATCTACTGGAGGGGACGTGGGTCATCAGCAGGGGGGCACTGCCGTTTGAGAAATATTTTGACGGAAAAAAAAAAGAAACCAGAGTCGATATTTTGCAGGGTTGATATTGTCCCCAGCACTTTTAAACATCTCGTGGAATGCAAATGCAAATAAATAAAACATATCCAGTTAACTATCAGAGCATTCATTTGTTAAATAAGAGGCGATATACGTAGCTCGTTGAAATGTCTTGTTTTTTATATCAAGTGACCAAAGTGCTTGTTGACTGCGATCAGTGGTGCTGATAAAGTGTTCTCTTGTGGCTCACGCTGCCACAAGAAACATCTTCACACAGACTCACTTGAATCCGTTGCGGAGGAATCTCTATTCGTTCCAGTGAAATCACCAAGTAAAATGTCTCGTGGCTTTGAATAAGAGTTTGTTTTCCTACCACCCTAAGGAGCAAACCACACCCATCAATAAAGTTCAGAGGCTTGTCAACTGAGGTTAGTAAATTGTTGGCTTCAACACTAGCAAGTAGTGTTGCCAACTTTCTGATTTCGAAATAAGGGGGAAGGGGGAGGAGAAGGGGGGGGGGTGGGGCATTGGGTAATGACCCCTGGAATTCATATAGCATATTATAATCACTAGTGTTAATTTTACCAGCCATTTTTAAATTTAGTTTCAGTTTTAGTCCAGTTTCAGCATCGCTTGTTAGTTTTTATCACATTTAGTCGACATCATCCCATTTTTATTTAGTCTAGTTTTAGTCGACTATAAGTCGAGCATTTTAGTCTCTATTTTAGTCCAAGAAAACATAATTTTATTCGTTTAGTTTTAGTCAAAAAAACTGTCAACATTTTAGTCTAGTTTTAGTCAGGACATCATTTTAACCTTTTACTTTTTTGTATATTTATTTTGTATATAATATTTAACATTTCCTAAAATTATTTCACATTTCAACATTTTCTCTCATCTTTTTGATAAAAAACACAATTTTAAGGAACACATGCAGACATGGAAGATGTTCTGACAATATTTGCATATTTATTTTGAACATTGTTAAGGTTCAAAGACACAAACACAAATGCTTGCATTAAAACAAATAAAATACACCTGACAAAGGAAACAAATAAATAAAATAAAGTGTATTATGAACTTAACACAAGTGCTGGCTGTTTAAAGCTAGTTCACATAGAATAATAAAATAAATAGATTTGAGGTCAATGTTGTGAAGAAAAAAAAAAAAACTCAAACTGATACAACAAAAGTGTTTTCCTGCCAGCTAGTTCACATGGTATAAAAAGGTACAGTATTTAAGGTGAAACAAGGCATAGCTTGCTAGAACGTATGAAATCTTTTTAACTAATCTTTTTAAAGCGTCTGTCTGCTTTAATCAAATGTAACTGAAACTATAGTTGCCCGGCCAGTATAACATATCTAAGTTAGCATAAATTTAACTTCACATACAATTCTATCAACAAGTGGCTACAGTCGCTACGTGCTAAGAAGCTAACGCAACATAGCCAGCCTGGATACTAAATGCTATGAAAGTTAGCCATCATTAGTTAGTTTATCATTGTAACAAAATGTGTCCATATATCACGTCTCTTCTTTCTCCCGAGCCCCGTGCAAAGCATGTTTTACTTTTAACCTGTCGCCGCCGCCTCACCGTGAATCCAGCTCCTGTCTGCTCCATGTGTTGTGTTGTGTAGGCTACTCTGACTGTGCCCGCCCGCTCCAGGTTTGAATGTGGGTGTGTGTGGCGGAAGAGCTGATGAGGAGGAGGCGGAGACAGGATTTGACAAACCATATCATATAATAATATGTAATTTTCGTCTCGTCTTTGTTCGTGAACTAAAATGTCCATAGATTTTAGCCCAGTCTTTATTTACCGAACTGCATTTTCGTCTCGTCTTTATTAGTCTACGAAAATTATTTCTGATTTACTCCCAGTTATTGTTTATTAGTGGGGATTTTAGTCTCGTCTCGTCTAGTTTTCGTTCGGTGAAAAATGTGCGTTGACGAAAATATTTTCGTTTAGTTTTCGTTAACGAAATTAATAATCACTTATTAGGCCTATATTCATTTATAGAATAGCAATGCCTAATAAATGACTGTACCACATATAGATCATATGATCACATCATGATCATTTTGCCAACAAATGAACCATGGATTTATTCAGTTTATATATTTTTTTTAGTTGAATTAATCAGCATGGCTATCTGTTTTCTCCTAAATAAAAGCTCAAGGGTTTATTTCTTGTAAGTGTAGAAATAGGACAAAAGTATTTTCTATATTATAGTGTAATGTTGATTAAAATATACTTTTGAAATATTTTTTTTTTCATTTACATAGTAGCCTATATGGATTTTACGTCATAGGAATAATTATATAAATCATTATTACATTATTATAATAATTGTTTGGCATCCTAAAACACCATTGATAATGTAATGTAGTAGACTGAGACTCTCATAACTAAAAAGATGTTTGCCCTCTTTATTGTCCTAATACAAATCAATGCTTTATCTTTGTTTAACGAGCAGTTCATGGGTTGAAGCTCTATCAAAGTGCACGAGACTGATGCATTTAACCTTAAAATGTAAAAAAAAAATCTTGCGGGCGAGCAGTCAGTAAAACATAAGATTATCTTTTAAAATCGATTGAACGCGGAACAGTTTTCCCTGTGAGGGAGACTGGAAAACCCGTAGTGGACATAACGGATTGATAACAGAAGCTTAGAGTGCAGAGAGGAATGTGCTTTGACTCCAATCCTGGTTTTGCGTCCGCACCGTTAGAAGCTCAAGCTCGCAGGCAAGATCGCTCTAGATTAGAGGATATTTTAACTAATTTGCGGTAAAACTAGTCGATCACGAGTGGAGTGGCTCAACTGGTGAGGTCTTCATTCAGTCTGTCTGAGATATATTAGAAGATATGTCTGTCATGATGGATTTCCACTGAACTGATTCTCAAAAATACAGAACAAAGTGCGTTCCGTATCAGTTCAATACTGAACAAGACTTTTATGTGACGAATACGGAACGATTCCGTATTATACGGAACGGTTGGCAACCCTACTAGCAAGACACGAGTATGCACATCCACTATGGAAGTCAGCAGAATGATACAGTGAGGCTGGTGGATCGTTGGCTACAACACTAGCAAGACAGCAGTATGCACATCCAGTATGAAAGTCAGCAGAATGAAACAGTGAGGCTGGTGGATCGTTGGCTACAACACTAGCAAGGCAGCAGTATACACATCCAGGATGGAAGTTAACAGAATGATGCAGAGAGGCTGGTACGTCGTTGGCTACAACACTGGCTCGGTATCAGACTGGACAGACGGGGCATGAAGAGTCTCTCGATGGGCAGACTGGACGTGAGCACTCTCTCGCTGGGCAGACGGGACGTGAGCAGTCTCTGACTGGGCCGGACGTGTCTCCTTCTCTGGACCACCGGAACCACTGGGACAGGGATCATCTCCCAACGATCTCCTCCACTGTGGCCTCCACGGGTCCCACGAAACTTGACCAGCCGGGTCCCTTTTAAAAACTCCCTTCTCTCCCGCTCAACGGCTGGGGAAGGGATATTAAAAAACATACAGCTGGATATCAAAATGTGACGGAGTCGTTCTGTCACGGACACACACAGGGAACAGATATTCAAGAGCAGCAGTTTATTGGTAGGGTAATCCAAATCTCATAGTCAGCCAGGCAAAGGTCAAAATCCAACAAAGCAGTCCAAAACAAGAAAAACAAAACACAAACAAACTTCAAAACAGACCTCAAGGATGGTGACATACAACAACGACTCCGTAACATATACTGACAAAGACAGGGAATAAATACACACAGATCTAACAAGACTAACAATGAACAGCTGGGACAATGATTACAGGGAACAGCTGAGTGCAATGATCAGTAAGTGACAGAACAGGATGATGGGAAATGCAGTTCCAGCTTCTCGCAGCCCAGCTGATCTCCCTCTTGCCCCGGCAGCACCAGTAAACCACCACCACCACCACAGGCAATCTGGTCTCCAAACCCCCTCGTGTTCATGGTCCTCTCTTTCTAATGAATTCTATCGTTTCGTCCCCAGTGTATCCACCCAGCACTATCTCTTGTTCGGGAATCTGGAACTCAAGGTAGATTCTGCCAGCTTACTATCTGATTTCTCAGCTAAAAACATTCAGAAATTCCCCTTCACTCATCACAGATTTACCATACAAAATAAATGTTATCCCTACCAGTGTCTGGACTTATCTCCATTCGAGATCCAGGATCTAGTATTCTCAGGTCCTTGAGAAGCTGAGAATCAAGTGGAAGGCAAGCAAACATCTTGCGTAAAACTGCTTCGTAGAAAGCTCTCACAGTTCTATATGAAATGGATTTAAAAAAACAACAACATGGATTTGTCTTAGACATTTCAATGCGGGTTAGAACAGAAGATGAACATTATAATTATAATGTACAAAGTAAATCACTTACTGAAAGAATTTGTTCCTAGTTGGAACAGGGAACTCTGCAGTTCTAATGAATGCCTTTGTGTCCCCTCCGATGAAGAGGTCCTCGTCTGCCAATTGATGTCCCTCTCCAAAATTCACTTCTTTGAGAGGGACATCCATAATCACCTTGGCTGGAACAAGGCACCCCAGCAACCGCTTGATAAGCCTAGTCATCTCTTTGTCCAGCTTGTGTATCTGTACCTGCTCTGACTGTAGATGGCAAATAATAGTGAAATGATAAGGATTATCATCAGTGGTTATCAATTTATTATTGTGACAACTAGGATATGATGACTATACCAACCTGAAAGGCAATATTAAAGTCTGATAGAGGCTTAAGGGCAACACTGAGGAACTTGAAGTATGCCTTAATCAATGGATCGTTGAGATGTTTTGACAGATCCCTAATTTTGGTGTTCGTCTCCACCCCCTCGTGACTGTTAAAATATGCCTATAGATAAGAATATATGGTGAAAAAGAAAATACCATTATAAAATATAATTTTTGATTGGCATGTTTTATACACACACACATACACACACACACACACACACACACACACACACACACACACACACACATATATATATATATATATATATTTCCATTTCAGTTTATCATCATCATCATCACCAGGGACGTGCACAGGGGGGTTGCTCAGGTTGCCCGGGCAACTGCCCATATGCCCTTCTCGACTCAGGTTGCCCTTCCGAGGAAAAAAAAAATCGTACAATGGAGAATTTCACGTAGGCCTAGACAAAAAAATAATATAAAAATCGCAAAGCCTCATTCACTTCCATTCGGGCACTGAAAGTGAAAGTCAAACTGTTTACGTGGCTGCAGTGCCGCACGCGACCATAGACTGCACGCGACCGGTGTGTATGGTAAGGCACCGCAAATTACTCAGGCCGCGCCTCCATCTCGTGTCGCGCGCTAATTAATGTTGTGTACGAAGTCCATGACAAAATGAAGCGAAACTTTCCTTCTCGTCACGAAAAGAGGAAGAAGAAAAACATGAGAGTGAATTGCGGGAACAGCAGTCAGGTAAACATGTGTTCTTTCCTCTCTAGTTTGATGTCAGCAAAGTTTGATGGTTTTTGGTCCTGCTAACCTATCTGGGCAGGCAGTGCATCTCTTGCATCACTTTTTGCCTGACAAAAGTGAGAGTAAAATACCATTATTTATTACGTTTTGTTTTTGAGAAACGACAAAGTGCAACAACAGTGTTTGTTTACTGCAGCTCGGAAAACATAACGACGTCGCGTGTGTTGCGTTCATATGCGCGTGCACGAAATGAAACTGGCATTTTTCAAGCAGAAATGTGGAGACCAGAAATACTGTACAATATGTGAATGATGGCACTCCCAATCAAAGTACACATTATAAAGACACTGATTATCTAGTCTCAGTTTAGTTAAAAACTCTAAACAACTGCACTAATTATGCAAGATAGAAACCAATGTATTGGCAATTTGACATTGATTGACTATTGATTTATAGGCTATATTGAATTTAAAATGATGATTAGCTGGACATTCTGGTCAATATGAATGCAAATCCCTCAGTAAATAACAATAAATCAAGATTTGCTTCAACATGCATAAAAAAAATAAATAAATAAAAATCATAGGCTACTGATTCCGAAAATACCCTGGCTGTAGAGTGAATCAAAATTAATCCCAAAAGCCAAAGTTCAGGGTTGTACTTTATTATTTTCTTCTTATTTATGTTTACGTTAATATTCACTTGTTATCTTAACATTCTATAAAAATGCTTTATTCAGTAAATATTGTTTGTTTGAACCTCATTCTGTTCTATATTGTTGTACTTGTTCTTTGACTGTTTTGTTTAAAGGAGGGAGGATTGTATGGGCGGTATTGAGTGGCAATGGCAAATGGTTTACATGGCTCACGGCATCACAGATCAGGTAGAGGGCCCCTTAGCAGAATTTTGCTTAGGGCCCCATGCAGGGGGAGGTCAGGATTGGCAAAAAAGGATTGTATTTTTTCCCGAAATCTAAGCGTTTTTTTCGAGTTTTTCCATTCAACAATATGAGGAACTCTTTTGCTCATTTGTCCCATCTCTGACATTTTGCAATCTTTATAAATAATAATAAGACCATAAGATGAGGCATTGCGTTTGGACATAAACACGGGCAGATAAGGCAATTTGGAAGGTGACAAATTCAACTGAATATATTCCTTCATATAGCCCATGAGGGGGGAGGAGGAGGGGGGGGTGCCCTTTTTTCAGGTCAGAGCAACTGCCCCTCAAAATTCCTGTGCACGTCCCTGATCATCACACAAGAATTATGTAATTATTTTTAGGAGTCACATATACTATAACAAACCCTACCTGAAGAGCAGCCCACTGGTTGAGAACTCTCTCTATACAGCTCAGCAGACCAATAATAACCAACTGCAGCACCGCAGAACTATTATGTCATAACAGTCTGAGGACCACTGCGCCAGCCCGACAGTCTGAAGGCGGAAGTGGGCGGAGTTCATGTTTAGACGTGTTTAGACTACACAGAAAAAGGTTTTAAGACAGTAAAAGATAGACAGTAAAAGTTTTAATTATGGCGGAGCACACTGTAGAACAAGGAAAAGAAGACGAAGAAGAAGAGAAAGAGGTAAAAAGAAGTTATATATATTTGATATGGATCATGCAACATACTTAACATTATAACGTTACGCTAATACAAAACGGCTCTGTACATCCTTTCCAGGAATAACTTAATGATAATTGCATTGTTTTAAAACAGTTGACTGGCTCTGTGGACTGTGGGATCTTCATGCTAATGGTGAGAAAAAGGGAAAGTTAAAAAAAAAATTAGATAAATCATAAGAATGAAAACATGATATGATTGCCTAAACTTGACTGATTTCCTTTTTTTGGGGGGGAATTTCAGTATGCTCTGCACATGGTCTTTGAGGCACCCTTTGATTTTACAGCTGTAAGTCTTTGTTAAAAATATATATTTTAACTAGATGATATAATCTATTAAATTGATCTATTAACACTTTCTCCCCTTATGCAAGTCGGATTTTCCTCTTATTCGAAAATGGTGGTGCCTTACTCTCATGGAGAATTTTGCCATTGAAAGGTAACTCTCTCTTGCTTTCTCAAGTTTTTCTCTGTCTATAAATTTACTTAAAAATGTATATGTCGCAGGAAACAT
The DNA here is from genome assembly GCF_988280905.1 of Pimephales promelas. Lineage (NCBI taxonomy): Eukaryota > Metazoa > Chordata > Actinopteri > Cypriniformes > Leuciscidae > Pimephales > Pimephales promelas. The sequence continues at coordinate 12,451,208 of NC_142785.1, forward strand.
CCTGCCGTTGATGTGCATGAGCCACCTAAAGCACAAGAAGACTCTGAAATCGGTGACAAGGTATGTTTTTATTGTCTCAAACGGGCACATGAAAGAGCATAATTTCAAAACATTATCTTTTACATGCATTTTACATGCATCCTGATTAAACCACGATGTATTGTTGAGGACACTCAGGGACAACAGACAACAGGAAATTAGCTAGCAGCCAAATGTGGTGCATCTCTTCTCTTGTGAGAATAATTATTTTAAATGAATTAATTATTTAATTCCTTATTTGTACACTCCTCTCATGAAGGAACCACAGATGGTCAAATAGGCCCTTCTTAATCTTGATCAGGCAGAAGGAAAAGATGCTCTGGAACGGGCCAAAGAGCCTTTCATGTTTCGGTTCCAGTTTCAACAGGACATGGAAGTTTTTCTTTTCAAATGTCATGACGAAAGGCACCTCAGAATAAACTCCATGTGTATGGAGTTTTAATTTGTTATTTATTTTACTCTTGAGAATTATTGTTGTCAAATTTGTGCCTGTATAACTTTTATAAGATTAATTGTCTTTGGTTTAATTTTGTTTATATAATTTATTTATTTAGTTTGATTTTGTAATTTGATTTAATTAGAAAACAGCTAGTGTGTGATTTATTTTTATATTTCAGAGGAAAAAGCTCATTTTATTTAAATTATTATTTTTTGTGTCTTCATTATTGTGTATGGTGGTCTTTGTTGGTTGAGTATTTAAAAGTGTTTTCAATTGAATAAAATGTTCAAACTCTCAAGCTTTGTTTTCATTGTATTATTTATTTTACATTGTATGCTTTGTTTAATGTATAATATTGTTAATCAATCTTGAATATACATTTTCAAATAAATCGTTAAAAACAAAGTTTTTAAAAGAACGTTGTTTTAAACTTTCAAAACACGGAAGTAGCGTAATGCCTTGCCGCGCCCACTTCCGCCCTCAGACTGTCGGGCTGGCGCTGTCGTCCTCAGACTGTTATGACGTAATGGTTCTGCGGTTCTGCAGTCAGACCTATCTCCAGCAGACTGAGCCATCTGGTGCTGCAATATCGAAGCAGTTTCAGGCTGTCAGAATCCGTAAACTCTACAAATTCTTTGTAGAGTTCACATCTCTTTGCGCTGAAAACAAACACAAATGAGTTATGTTAGTGTCAGTTAACACAATAACAGCTACACAGGAGAGTGAGAGAAAAGAGTGCCTGTCTACATATGAGATTTACCTTTTGTCAAAGTGTGTGTAAATGCCCACCAGTATGTCTTCCACAGGCAGCTTTGCAGCCTTCATGCCACAACCAGTGGCAAGCTGGACTAGGTGGCAGATGCAGCCGAGATCTTGCACATTAGGCTGGTTTGTTTTAACCCTGCATATTACTGAGTTGTGCCTGCCTTTCATGACACTTGCGTTATCGGAATTGAACGCAATCAGATTTTTCCAGGGAATGCCACGATTACTAAAACCAGGAGATGGAAAATGGAGCCACAATGTCTTTGATAAATACTGTATGTAAACTCTGAGAGCGTGAGTGAGAAACAGAGTGTGTGTTTGTGTGTGTGTGTGTGTGAGAGAGAGAAAGACAGTATGTGTGAGTGTGTGTGTGAGCGAGAGTAAGAGGGTGTGTGTGTGTGTGTGTGTGAGTGAGAGAGAGAGAGAGAGAGAGAGAGAGAGAGAGAGAAGAGAGAGAGAGAGAAAGAGGTGTGTGTGACATTGAGAGAGAGACTGACCTTAGTGTTATGTCCAGTTTGTTGAACAAGTTTTCTGCTTTGCCCACATTGCATGTGGGCATGTCTAGAAACTTTGTAGCTACTTCCAAGTTTGCCTCATTGTATACCCTTGCAAGTATGACAAATTGCTTATCAGTGTTTCTGTTGTTGGACTCATCACATAAAAGAGAGAATGGCTGGGATTTACAGATTGATGTCACATCTTCATCCATGTCCAGAGCTATGGCACCTGTGCAGCAAAATTGTTAACATTAACTTACATTGACTTAATATAAACTAAAACCATCCTTACACCAGAAGACTTTGACACGATTTGGGAAAAAATATTGAAAGATTGTAGTCTTTTGAGTAAGGAGTGAATGTGGGAGTGGGACATTAGTTAACGTTAAAAGACTGCAATATTTCAATAATTCGGAAATCTTGTTAGTCTACTGATGTATGAGTAGCATGAGTAATGTTAAGTTGTGATTCGTGAAAACCACTCATGGTGTAGCAGCTACCCGTACTTAGTAACGTCAACGTTAGAAAAGCTTAGCTTAGTAACTCCATGTATAGTATTTAAGTTAGTCTTACCTTTAATGATTTGTGTAGCCTTCGTTTTCCCCAGAGCGTATTTCTTGGCAATCGCTGAATCCGGGAACATGTCAGACACACTACGGTTGAAGTCGTCCAAAAAACTGAACGCGACATTGTTTTTGGCAATTAGCATCGACATTTTCACCTCAGCTTTTAATATTTGGTCAGCTTCAGAAGAGGCACGGTTCACCACAAATGATGCTAAGGATGTTGTGTGCCTAGCTGACTCACTCGCGCGCTTGTGTTTCAGTGATTTGTCGTGCTGCGAAACGTCATTTTTCCCTCCGTGACCAACACTGAAATTACAGCGACAATTTTTGCAGTGGGCATAATTTGGTCCAACATGGCTACTTGTGAGGTAGTGGAAGGTGGTCTCCCATTTGCTTAAATAGCGGCATAATGTCCGCGCTTTTGGTTTGTGAGTGTTTCGGAGATTTTGGCCGTCGGCGTCCTCCTGATCCATCATCACATTTATCTACCGTTTCTCTCCTTCAGAGTTCCCGCTAATTTTCCCCCTCCTTCCTCCCGCCCCTCAGAACTGTCTTCTTCTTCTTCGATAGTGGCCTACTGTCTGTATACTGCCACCTGCTTTACTGGTCTGGCAGCCCAAGTGCAAGTCACTTTACAGACAGATAGTTGCGTGTTCTGAGTTGACACAATCAAAGCGTAAAAATACGGGATATTTTACGGGAAAATACTAAAACGGGAAGACAGCGGGAAAAGAACTAAAATACGTGAGAAACCCGGAAAAAACGGGAGGGTTGACAGCTATGGTTATTGTACCCAGCACTTTTGAAAATGCCCTTCCGAATGCGTCTCTGTCCCCAGCACATTTCAAACCAAACTGACGCCCATGGATCATCCAGTCCTCTCCAGGGCCCTCATTTATCAATGGTTCTGTGAGAAAGTGAACCTCACTTCTCACTGTTGCGCACTCCCGCATTGACTGAAGGATCATTCGAGAGAGCGGGAGAGACTCTGGACATTTGCATACACATTTGCACACACACACATGCACCTATATAAAAATGATGCCGGGCTAATTATATTATTTTGTGAAGGTGTAAGGATGGCTAGTGAACACGGTCGGGAGGGGTGTGTGTAAAGGGAAGGCTGGCGCGAGACTAAGCGCCATTAACTCATTCGAGTTGGTGTGTTTGTAGCGCGGTTAGTCCGCAATTTCATTCATAAAACTCAAACCTAATTGGTCACTGCTTATAATTTCCTATTTTATCCATCTCCATGACATATAGTGCGGTACCCACTAGTTCATGTCCCATTTATTCAATGTTTCTGGCTAAAATCCTAGTAAATTCATACATATTGTGACTCACTAGTGTTAATTTTACCAGCCATTTTTAAATTTAGTTTCAGTTTTAGTCCAGTTTCAGCATCGCTTGTTAGTTTTTATCACATTTAGTCGACATCATCCCATTTTTATTTAGTCTAGTTTTAGTCGACTATAAGTCGAGCATTTTAGTCTTTATTTTAGTCCAAGAAAACATAATTTTATTCGTTTAGTTTTAGTCAAAAAAAAAAAAACTGTCAACATTTTAGTCTAGTTTTAGTCAGGACATCATTTTAACCTTTTACTTTTTTGTCAGCAGATAATATTTAACATTTCCTAAAATTATTTCACATTTCAACATTTTCTCTTATCTTTTTGATAAAAAACACAATTTTAAGGAACACATGCAGACATGGAAGATGTTCTGACAATATTTGCATATTTATTTTGAACATTGTTAAGGTTCAAAGACAAACACAAATGCTTGCATTAAAACAAATAAAATACACCTGACAAAGGAAACAAATAAATAAAATAAAGTGTATTATGAACTTAACACAAGTGCTGGCTGTTTAAAGCTATTTCACAAAGAATAATAAAATAAATAGATTTGAGGTCAATGTTGTGAAGAAAAAAAAAAAACTCCAACTGATGCAACAAAAGTGCTTTCCTGCCAGCTAGTTCACATGGTATATAAAGGTACAGTATTTAAGGTGAAACAAGGCATAGATTGCTAGAACGTATGAAATCTTTTTAACTAATCTTTTTAAAGCGTCTGTCTGCTTTAATCAAATGTAACTGAAACTATAGTTGCCCGGCCAGTATAACATATCTAAGTTAGCATAAATTTAACTTCACATACAATTCTATCAACAAGTGGCTACGGTCGCTACGTGCTAAGAAGCTAACGTAACATAGCCAGCCTGAATACTAAATGCCATGAAAGTTAGCCATCATTAGTTAGTTTATCATTGTAACAAAATGTGTCCATATATCACGTCTCTTCTTTCTCCCGAGCCCCGTGCAAAGCATGTTTTACTTTTAACCTGTCGCCGCCGCCTCACCGTGAATCCAGCTCCTGTCTGCTCCATGTGTTGTGTTGTGTAGGCTACTCTGACTGTGCCCGCCCGCTCCAGGTTTGAAAGTGGGTGGGTGTGTGGCGGAAGAGCTGACGAGGAGGAGGCGGAGGAGGAGACAGTATTTGACAAAACCATATCATATAATAATATGTAATTTTCGTCTCGTCTTTGTTCGTGAACTAAAATGTCCATAGATTTTAGCCCAGTCTTTATTTACCGAACTGCATTTTCGTCTCGTCTTTATTAGTCTACGAAAATTATTTCTGATTTACTCCCAGTTATTGTTTATTAGTGGGGATTTTAGTCTCGTCTCGTCTAGTTTTCGTTCGGTGAAAAATGTGCGTTGACGAAAATATTTTCGTTTAGTTTTCGTTAACGAAATTAACACTATGACTCACCCATTTCCTGCATCCCGGTCCGGTCCAACTGATTCCTATGCGGATGCGCGCGCCGCTGTAGGGGCAGTATTTATCCGTGTCATGGGGCAGAGGGTGCAGAGCATTGTTCACAGGGGTGTTTGTTTGTAATAATGTTTTGTATGTATGTAGGTGGTGTGAATAGATGGTATCAATGTGGTATAAAATGATGGTGATATGATGATTATTATTTTATTTACATGTAATGTTTATTTACTACTTAAATTAGAGCTTATTTGTGGCCTTACGCTTAATGTTATACCCTGATTGTTGGTATGGTCCAATTTGGCTTAATGCTTTGGCCTATTTAAGAGAGCCTCATTCTGCGTTTGAGAGAGAGTGTGAGTACTAGCTTGCTGTGAGGCTATGTACAAAGTGTTGGCTGTAATATTGGTGAAAGCCAGAGGCATTATGCTGTTTTGATTTTTTTTTCTTGACTTCTGAGTTAAAATCTAAAAAAAACTTTATTCTGTTTTCTGGAACCAATTGAGTTGTGGTAACCGTTTTTCCACCTCCACCACCTAAAGTTAGTGAGCCTACACATCCCAGTATTTCGGGTGCCACTCTGTACCTCACAAGTGCGTATAGACAGATTTGTGCGTAGTGAGTGCGTAAGAACAATTTCACGCAAAGTGTGGGATTCACCAAGTTGTACTTATACGTAGAAATGTGTGTAAATATAAGCACACCTTTGAGCATGCTTACGCAGATAATCTAGTGGTAGAATAGTGACACTACACATAAAAGTGTCACAGTAAGCATTAAGTAATCCACATTTGTCCTGTGTTTCCTTTAAAACACTCAATTTATAATTTGTCTAATTTTAAACACAATGCTTAATTGGTGTCAAACCCTATAAAAGACAGATGTGAAATATATTTGTCTCAGTGCAATGGCTTATCTTGCATTATTGGAAGACTTGGCAAACAATGCGCTCCGCAGAGAGCGCGTTTTCCAAGATCGCACTGATCTGCTTCGCGAGAGCACAGAGTGGCTTCTAAGTAGGTACTGCTTTCCCAAAAATGTACTGTTGGATTTGTGTCGTGATTTAGGACCAGTGTTGGAGAGAGAAACAAATCGCACGAAAGCCATTCCCGTGCACATCCAACTCCTGTCCACCCTTGGATTTTTAGCAACTGGCACATTTCAGCCTGAGGTTGGAGACATATGTGGTATATCCCAGCCATCAGTGAGTAGGATCCGGCAGTGTTGGATGCAATTATTTACTTGGCCCCAACCTACATCCAGTTCCCTTATCGAAATCCTCAACAAGCCTCAATAAAACGGGACTTCCATACCATACCATACCAACTTTATTTATAAAGCACATTTAAAAACAACCAAGGTTGACCAAAGTGCTGTACATTAACAGATAAACAACAACAACAAGCAAGCAATTAAAACAATCAATAAACTATAAAACTATACAAGGTACAACTCTCACGCAGGAGTAAATGCCAATGAATAAAAGTGTGTCTTAAGTCGTGATTTAAAAGTGTGTAGGCTAGGGGCTAATCTGACGATCATTCCACAACCTTGGGGCCACAACTGAAAAAGCTTGATCACCCCTATTTTTGAGGCGCGTTCTAGGGACCGATAAGATTAGCTGGTCAGCAGAACTTAATGACCTCGAAGGAGCGTGAATCTTCAGTAGTTCAGAGATATAAACTGGGGCTTGACCATTAAGAGATTTAAAAACAAACAACAAAATCTTAAATTGTATTCTAAAACAAACTGGTAGCCAATGAAGGGAGGCAAGGACAGGCGTAATATGATCTCTTTTCCGTGTTCCGGTTAGGACTCGAGCAGCAGCGTTTTGAACCATTTGTAATCTAGAGAGGGAGGTCTGGTTAATGCCCACATATAAGGCATTACAGTAGTCCAGAAGAGTTGTAAAAAAAGCATGTATAACCCTCTCAAAATCCGTAGATTATAAAAATGGCTTCAGTTTGGTAAGCAGTCCAAGTTGAAAGAAACTGGCTCTTACAACGGAACTTATCTGCTTATCAAGTCGAAAATCACCATCCATCTTAACACCAAGGTTAGTTACCACAGACTTAACATAGGGAGCCAGGGGACCAAGGTCCAATTGGGAAGCACTAGTGGAGCTACTGGGTCTAAATAACATGACTTCAGTTTCCATGCCATTGCTAAATTCCCAAACATAATTGGAGCTATAGACTGCACCCACGTCGCCATAAAAGCACCATCAACCAACGAATTTAATTATGTAAATAGAAAAGGGTTTCATTCTGTTAACGTGCAAATAATTTCTGATGCAAATTTGTTTTTATTAAACGTCGTTGCGCGGTGGCCTGGAGGAACACATGACTCGTTCGTTCTGCAGAATAGCTCTGTGGGTGTGCGTCTCCAAGAAGGCACTGTTGAGGATGGCTGGCTCATTGGTGAATTTAAGACTACAACACATTTAAAATGCTATTGTAGGGCTATGTACAATTACTTAAAACTATTTCATCATTAGGTGATCAAGGTTACCCGCTAAAGCCCGCAATGAGCACAGTTGAGCGTGCAATAGGCCTGCTGAAAGGACGATGGCTGTGTCTGTCAAGCACGGGAGGGACACTGCAGTATCAGCCAGAAAAAGCATGCAAAATCATCATGGCTTGCAGTGTGCTACACAACTTGGCCATCAGACAGGGCATCCCTCTGCAGGAACCCCCAAGACCAGACGGCCCTATGCCCGATTCAGTGCCCCTGCCACCTCCTAATGCTGCTGGCATTCAGACAAGACAGAGGATCATACAGACATTTTAGGTAAGTCCGGCCATTGGTCGAGTGCAGAAACATTAACCGAGTAAATAAGTAAATTGTAAAAAGTAAATAAATAAACCAAAACTTAAGCTTACAGAAATTAAGGGAAACACTCCAGGACTTTTATTCACACAACTATACATAAACGACAACCGACAAGGACATGCTGAACAGAACCAAACTAAATACGAGCACAAATCAAACATACCAAAGTGAAGACAGGTGACACTGATGAAGATAACAATGAACTGGCTGGTAAGTGAGGCAGTGAGTTCAGGTGTGGAGATGAGGAGGATTCTGGGTAGTGTTGTGCAGACAAATACAGACAGGTGCAGACGAGGACTGTGACAGCAAGGAAGTCATTGGCTCGTTTTTTAGACCGTGAAAACAGCGGTATACAGATAAGTAAATTGTGTAATAAATACTGGTTTTTTGTCACGCGAAACAAGAACACATGTTTAAATTGCACACTGTAAACACAATCAAAGCTTAAAAAAACATTAAGAATGGGACATTTAAGGAAGAACTACATGCCATTGCACATATATTCAAACGTGCATGCCTATAGAATGAACTCTTAATAGCCCATGTGCATGATCAACACAGTCTCATGAAGATGCGTATCTATACCACGAGTGTCATTTCTCGTGGCATTTATACGCCAAAAGTGTTTTTTTCGTGTATATGGTACGCACTAAAAAACCCTGGGTTAGGTTTAGGGGGGAGGGGGGTGGGGAGTTCGTGCGTATTATACGCAAAAAAGTGCGTATCATATGTACGCGAAAATCGCGTGCCAAATACACGCAAAAACTGTTTTTGGCGTATAAATGCCACGAGAAATGACATTCGTGCCATAGACACGAACTTTCATGAGATCGGGCTGGCATGATGCTATTGCACCATCTTGTTCCCACTGATCTGCAATTTTATGTAGTGCAAGTCTACACACACACACATATATATATATATATATATATTATATATTTTTTCTACATAGCTAACAATATTATTACGTGTAAATACTTGTATGTGTGCAGTAGGTTTTGTGGGTCGGTGGGTTCTGTGTCTGTCCCATATTCCACTCTGAGAAATCTGGTCACCCTAATGTGCACGTTCTCACAGGTTCGCATTTTTTAAATTTGTGTAGAAAGAGTTTCTGTTGGTGGCACTGATTTAATGGCTATATAAATGAAGATGACTTGACTGTTTTCATTAGGACATGGCTCTACAGAATGAAAAAAAAATGTTTAAAATGTCAATATTCCACTTAGTTTCTCAGTTTAGAAACTCGTAATACCATGCCATTTTACAAAATAATCAGACTGATTTATTAATTCTGAATACTCTTACTATTTAAGGCTCAACTTCATTCTGGATTTGATTGCTTGCACCACAAGTTCAATTCCATCATATTCCCTTGCCCTCACAAGACTATTTTCACATTGTACTTTAGGGTCTGAACCACTGATCTATATAAAGGACTGGATTCCTCATTGTGTTCTAAACTGTCAATAGACGGGGAAGCCACCGGAAGTGTTCGAGTGACCATCTTACGATTCCCTATGATAGAGGGTATCATAGACTTACAGCCAAAACATTAACCTAAAATCACCCGATTTGCAGCGTATCAGTCGCATGTGTATAGTTTTTAAGATAAATACTGGGGTTGGACAATGAAACTGAAACACCTGGTTTTACAACACAATAATTTGTTAGAATGGTGAGGGCCTCATTTTGCATCCAAATACAGCACCAATTGACAGATAGAAGTCCTTCACAATGACCAGAGGGATTATGAGCCGTTCCTCTTCCAGAACAGTGTCCAGGTCACTATATGATGCTGGTGGACTCACTCCTCCAAAACACCTCAATAATATTCAGATCTGGTGACTGTGCAGACCATGGGAGATGTTCAACGTCACTTTCATCTTCATCAAACCCTTTTGTCACAAGTCTTGCTGTGTGTGTTCTTGCATGATCATGCTGATACACGGTTTGAGCATCAGGTGCTCATGATCCTCCAGAAGGGTTTGGTAGTCCTTGGCAGTGTCGTGTCCATCAAATACAATCAGGATTGTCATGATATTGGAGCTCAAACCATCACTGATCCACCCGTGCTTCACTCTGAAGATTGGCCGCCAGGCATATAGATGTGAAACCTCCAACATTGGCCAGTGTTTCAGTTTCATTGTCCAACCCCTGTAAATGTACATGAATTAATACTTTGAATGTTATCAGTAATGTTGATGGTCTAGCGATATATAGAAATCGTTAAGATGTGTGTGTGTCTACTAACACACTGCTGACACAGGTTACTGAACTTACACAAAATCGATTTCTTTGTACGTAATTATGCAGGAAATATTAAGCATGAACATTAGCAGAAATTGATTCAAATATGCATTAAATATTACAAAACATTCAATCCCCCTTTACTAAACTGCACTAAATTATATTAAAAAGGTTTACCATGGAAATAAAGCTTCATGTCTTTAAATAAATATGCATTTGGCATAATTGCTTTGAACAATTATCTAATTTCTCTTTTTTTTTTGTTGACCACCATCCAGTTCAGATTCTTGGAGATTATGGAAACCATTAAAAAGCCACAGGTCAGCTAAAATTGTATGGCTTTTTAGTAGCATGACATTTATAATTTACAGTTATGCGAATAATAACACAAGTAATAACAAAAGTATTTATTATATAACACAAAATAATTTCATAACCACAGTGTATATAGAGTTGTTTGCACAAATAATGCATCTGTATTCAGATATCAGAAGACATTTTGACATTTGTAATACAAATGCTGAGGTGTCTTATCAATCAGTTGAACTGATATTTACTACAATAATTAAGATGAACACAACTTCAACCTCAGGAGAAATTTCAGAAACAAATAACCAAATTGTTTGGGCATTTGCATTGTAAGAATGTACAGGCAGACTTCAGGAACATAAACACTGACTCATTAGGCAAAGTTTTCTTATTGAAAACAGATGATTTCCTATTAATTCAATTGCATATGAGGGAATTCTAGCTTCAAATTTTATGATATCATGAGCAATCCAGTCATTTATATAGATCAGCGCCAGCGGTCTGAAACACGGTGTGTTTGTGTCATCAAAATGATTAGCTCTGTAAAAACTTGCAGCCATTGTTTACCTCTAGGTAACAATCTACTGTGATATTAAAGGGCACCTAATATGGCATTTAAAATGTTCCTAATATTGTTCTGGGAGTCCCCAACAACAGTTTTACATGAATGCAATGACAAAAAAAAAAAAACACTTTTGTTGTCTTATAATATGCATTTATTTTTACCTGCTTTGCTCACCGACTCCCAAATGATTCATATAACGACTCATTTTTCCAAACCACTCCTTTGCGTGATGCTAATCGGCGGGCCAGATGACCCAGTCAGTTATTGTTTGTTAGCCCAACGCATAAACATACTGTATTGATAAAGCACTGCAGTACTACAAGACGCTCTATTCTTTATAACAACTCCAATAACAGCAACAAACATTTCACATATTTAAAAAAAATTGACATTGGAGACCTAGAAGCTGCGCTGAGCGTAACTTACACACACACACACACACACGCACACACATACTTATTACGCCTTCCCTCCTCACGCCCAGACACTACAAAACCCATAAAAGCAACAATTATTAATAATACTTACAGGTTGTGATTCGGAGGAGAAAGCTGATCCATATACACTGGGTACTGAGACCTCCTTCAGGAACAACCGGCTTGCGAATCCACATTTGAATTCATTTATGTTTTTGAATGATTCATCATTAAAATTATGAGAACACAATCGGGCTATACTGTTGTGGTATCGTTGCAAATATGATGTCTTCTCGACATGATGCAGCTGAAGTATTTGTGTTCTAGACTTCAAGTTTACACTTCCGTCTGCGCGCGTAGTAACTGGGCGCGGCCAATATGCTTGTGTTTCGTATCTATGTCACTACGAAACAGCTAATGACTAATTGTTTCAAAAACAATTCATTTCATAGACTCAGAGTCGACTCTCACTTTTGAAAGACAATAACTTTATATACGGTGCACTTTCAGATATAAATCTTTGCAGGATGTTTTCATTCCCTTAGAGCTATATTCCACACCACATGAACAGTCATTTTCAAAAATCCATGATAGGGGCTCTTTAAAGTATTTGTCCCTTTAGATTTACCTCTAAATCTTTAAACCCACAGAATGGCCCTTGACCGAGTCTGCCGTGATAGCATTACAAGAGATGCAAAGAATGCAAATTGCTCTACTAAGGCAATTTACTTTGGTCACCATCAAACACTAGTGTGAAAGCACTCAAAGTCTTTAAGGTGCTGTACCGAATATCCTCAGCTTTTGTGGTCCATATATCTGAGTCCACAGTTAGGTGATGTAATACCACATTGACTATTGTGTGGTATTCTGAGTCAGTGCAAAAGGATGCAATGCAGCTGCACATGTGGGCTCATGTTAAAAAAAGTTAAGTTATGCTTGGAATCAATTTCCCCAAATAATCCCATAGATGCTGATTGTATACATTTAATATTTCCTAAATAATCATTAGCACAATATGTCCAACAGTGGTATTCAGATATTGCTTACATGTATTCCAAGACAACCTGTGATAAATATTGTATAAATAAATAATAATTTTACTGTCTAAAAAGGAATCCCACTACAATCTCAATACAGCATTTTTAAAATTGTACTTGCAGCTTACATAAAGGGATAGTTGTTTAAATATGCGTTAGGTTCATAGGTTCACTTCGCAGTCATATTATAATTATTAAAGCAAGGCGAGTTTATTTATATAGCACATTTCATGGTAATTCAAAGTGCTTTACACAAAAGGACTTAAAATACTCCCAAAATGAAAGCAAGGAAAATTAAATCAATTATAAAAGGAACTAAAAGAGTAAAAAGATAATACATAGATAAACTTCTCATCTGGCAAAATACGAGTGTATCACAGCTGCTTGTTCTACTGTGAGATTTTCCCATGTTGATTGTATTGTGTCTGTGTGGTCTTTGGGCCCACCTAATCTATTCAAAGTCTCCAATAGATCCGATTTTTCTCTAAAATCGGACAAGAAAAGCTCTAGAAAAGTAATAGATCCAAACAGCACCCCACAGATTTGCTCAGAGGGCTCTATGACTGTCCCCAGTCAGCACCCCACCGAACAGATCTGGTCCCCGACCTCGAGTTTCACATTAAACTCACTACTATACCATAGTTGCAGGTCATCAACATGGTTTAAACTCTCAATTTCCCCCTTAACATTTCAGGATGATGGGATGATGCAAAAAACAAAAAACAAAATAAAAACGGTGTAATCAGTTGGATATACAGTGGCACAATACTCATTCAGTAAATGCACACCTAAACAGATGTGTTTTGAGTCTGGATTTGAATGTGACTAGGAGCACATCTGATCTTTGGAAGCTGGATAGTTAAAAACGGACTCACCACGCTTAAGTGAGCCATTGTAAAGATCTGAGGACTGGTGTGATATGTTCATGTTTTCTAGTTCTGCTCAAAATCCTGCCAGCAGCGTCCTGTATAAGCGGCAAATGTCTTATGGTATTTTTGGGAAGGCAAGTGAGGATTCCATTATAATAATCCAACATGCTGGTGATGAAAGCATGAACACGTTTATCTAAGTCTTGTTTGGAAACAAATCATAATTCTTGCAATATTTTTGAGATGGTAGTATGATGATTTATTTATTGCTTTCACATGACTACTGAAACTGAGGTCTGACTCCAATCACACAGAGATTCCTGACTTGATTTTTAGTTGTTACACCCCTAGCGTCAAGGTATGTGTTCACATTGAACTTCATCTTTGTTTCCAAACCCAATGACTTCAGTTCTTTCTTGTTTTCTTTGTTTGTGTAAAGAAAGTTTCACAGCACATTTAACTGTTAACTTCATCAATGCATTGGGACATGGAGTCAATTGGACTGTAGTCATTAGTTGATAGGTCTAAGTACAGCTGTGTGTCGTCTGCATAGCTGTGATAAGCAATTTGTTTCTTTTTAATTATTTGGCTTAGTGGGAGCATGTACAGGTTGAACAGGAGTGGCCCAAGAATTGAGCCTTGAGGAACTCCGCATGTCATGGATGTCCACTCGGACTAATGGTCACCTATACTCACATTGTAACCTCTCACTCTAAAGTATGACCTGGATCATTTTAAGACTATCCCAGAAAGCCTGACCAGTTTTCCAACCTGTCAAGAAGTATGTTGTGATCGGCAGTATCAAATGCAGCACTGAGGTCGAGTAGTACCAGAATTTATGTTTTGCCTGTATAAGTAGTTAAGAGAATATTATTTATCATCTTTATGAGCGCTGTCTCTGTGCTGTGATGCGGTCGTAAACCAGATTGAAAATTGTCAAAGTATCCATTTGAGCTTAAAAATTTGAAGACAAGATATTTGAATGTTGATTGAAGAACACTTTTTCAATGATCTTGCTTATGATAGGAAGAGATTTGAGATAGTAAGTAACTGCAGTGAATTGTACAGTAAAGGTACGTTTTAAGAGTTCTGTGAAAATGTAGGCAGAGGCACGTTTTTCGAATGAGCCTTTATTAGAAAAATCGGTAACACTTTAAAATAATGGTCCGTAGTTAACAAGAAGCTATGCAGGAAGTAATAGGTAGTACTGCATTAACACCGAACTTAATACTATTAACTAATATGGAAGCAATATTAACTAAGCATTAAGTAGGTAATTTAGTACAAAGGTAATTCCTTGGTAGGTATTTGATTATTACTAAAGAAATATATCCTCATTGAGAACTACTTGTGAACTAAGAAATAATAACCAATTAATTACTAATCACAAAAGTAACATGTCTAAAAAGTGAACAATTGTGGGGGTTTTATAGTCTTAACATGGTCATAACATTTCAGAAGCATGTGCCTCAAATGGGTTCTTTGTGGAAACCAGTTTATGAATATCCCCCCAAATACATTAGCTAGGTTGAGATTGTGACCACTACTCTTGCCAGGATGGACGCATGTTCTCTGTTTATTTAAAACTTAAACATAAAATAATCCTAATAATGACAGTTTTTAAAAATAAATATTAAATAATTAGGAAGTGATGCTGACACTCTCATGATTGGATTAGTTCACTATTATGAGCTCTATTGAATGTCAGTCACATATATCTCAGACTCCAAAGTTTGTTAGAATATTAGTGCCTCACAGAACCTGTACAGTATGTGTCAAATATAAAATTAAATAACTTGTATCATTCTTGAAAAACATGTTAACTCCTCAATAACTCCTCAATAACTACATGTTAACTCCTAACTAACTACAAGCATTACCTTGTCATCCCGCAATGTTTACACAAGGTAACGCTTGTAGTTTGTTAGGAGTTAACATGTTTTTCACTTTAAAATAATGGGCCACATCACTAGTAGTTCCTGCGGGATGACAAGGTAACGCTTAATTAGTTATTGAGGAGTAAACATGTTTTTCACAAATGATACAAGTAATTTAATTTTATATTTGACACATACTGTACAGGTTCTGTGAGGCACTAATATTCTAACAAACTGTAATCTGGAAGATGTGGTGTTGCGCTTATCGTAACATAAATGCAGCCAATTTCTTCATTAAAAATACAAATTGTTTTTGACAAGTGAACATCAATGTTTATATTCATGTCCTAAAGAGAAGTCCTCCTCAGGCAGCTACTGTAATATAAAGTTATAGGTCTTTGGAGTCTGAGATATATGTGACTGACATTCAATAGAGCTCATAATAGTGAACTAATCCAATCATGAGAGTGTCAGCATCACTTCCTAATTATTTAATATTTATTTTTAAAAACTGTCTTTATTAGGATTATTTTATGTTTGAGTTTGAAATAAACAGAGAACATGCGTCCATCCTGGCAAGAGTAGTGGTCAGTGGTCACAATCTCAACCTAGCTAATGTATTTGGGGGGATGTATAAACTTCATAAACTGGTTTCCACAAAGAACCCATTTGAGGCACATGCTTCTGAAATGTTATGATCATGTTAAGAGTATAAAACCCCCACAATTGTTCACTTTTTAGACATGTTACTTTTGTGATTAGTAATTAATTGGTTATTATTTCTTAGTTCACAAGTAGTTCTCAATGAGGATATATTTCTTTAGTAACAATCAAATACCTACCAAGGAACTACCTTTGTACTAAATTACCTATTACTTAATGCTTAGTTAATATTTCTTCCATATTAGTTCTTAGTATTAACCTCGTTGTTAATGCAGTACTACCTATTACTTCCTGCATAGCTACTTGTTAACTACGGACCATTATTTTAAAGTGTAACCGAAAAATCAATAATATACAGCTTGAATACAATGAGCAATCCAGTCATTTATATAGATCATGGTTCAGACCCTAAACCAAATACACAGACAGTCCGTCTAGAACACGCAAATACAGACAATCGTGAGCAATGCAAACAGTGTAAATCCCAAATGCTGTTCTGTTCTTGGAACACTGCTCAGCTTATCAAAATTCTAGACATGTCGTGTAATGTTGAATAATGAAGACTATCATACATTACATATTTACAGTTCTTTGAAAACAGATTATACTTTTTGAGAGAAACAGCTACAAATCAGTCAGTAACTAGGCAGCATGATTTATAATTACCCACTTATAGCTCCAAATCTTCTACTTCAGACATGTTTGACTCTCACGGTCTTTGGTGCAGTCTTCATTATATCAATAAAGCTAAGTGTGTAATTACAAACATGTGAAAATAACTTGTCTGAGTAGCTGAGAGCAAGGTCAAAGTTAACTTGACTCTTCAACAACTGAGATGACAACAAATGAATCACATGCATTATATATTCCACGTGTATGATTTAATATCTTCAGCAGATGCAGTTGCAGGCTGATTGGACTGCACAAATAAAGCTGCTAGAATATCTGCCTGTCATATCTAATTCATTTATGGACTAAAACATGGAGCAAAAATAGACGCCTTCAAAGCCTTCATGTCTGGCCACCTTGTGAATACATAAAAAGAAAAAAATCAATCACATTATTTATTAATATATTCATTTCACCCTTTCAAAGTGCCAGGCTCATATAAAGGCACACTTGCAATGTTTCTATTCTGGGATCAACGTTATGTTTAAATCTTTATTTACTTATTTATTTTCAGACTCTTCAAAGACTTTTTTTTATATAAATTTATATAACCATGCTGAAATCACTTTTTATCAATGTTTTCACGTCCGAGGGAGTGGAAAAAGTGTAGCTTTCTCTCTCAAAACCACAAAGTTTAGATGTGTTGAGGGGGTCTTGAACCCCCTTGAGCTCTAAGTAGTGCAGTTTCCTATAAGCAAATGCATTATTTAGGATGCCTGTTTCCCAATAGTTGTATAGATATAACGTGCATAGCCCTCAACTTCAATTGTCTGACATTGTATGTTGTTTTTCCAACGTTGCTGAAATTCTTTGCATATGTAAAATCACTATGCCAGTGTATGCCAGAAGCCTGAGTATTTGGCTCCATGGTACATGATACTCAATTCAGTGCCCAGTCCAAGGTCTCTGATTCACAGACGTTCAGCTTGGCTTTAAGGCAGGATAAACAAATGCAGGGGTGATTATAACTCAGTCATACTGTTGGGTTGGAAATGTATCTAAATTTTTAATATAGATTTCCAATGCAATAGTATTTTATATTGAGAAAGTTTATAAATGATGAAACCAGGAAATCTCTGCAAATGGTAGGGGTTCCCAGAGGGATATTCCTGACTGTCCCATCTCAGTACGAGAAGGCCATGCCTTTGCTGTTCTCGTGTCTCTCCGGGTGAAGACTCATGCTGAGCAGGTTTGAACACCTTTAATACGAAAACCATTTTTCTTTGAGTTCTTGTCTCAGTACGAGAAGTCTTGCTCCATCCTGTTCTCGTGTCTCATGCTGAGCGGGTTCCAAAACCCATATACCTCAATTGAATGCTTTTGTTTCAATGTCTCCACCTCTGTGTAACCCCTCCCCCTTGAAATTTATATCAACCTAAATATATACTGCTTTAGTTAGACTTGACTTGACTTGAAGCAGACTACAGCAATGCAAAAGCAAGAAAGAATCCTGCTTAAAAGGTACACCAGAGTCTCCTGGTCTTCGCTTCTGAGTTTCCTATACTTGAGAAGGAAAAGGTTTTCAACAATACTTTCTTATCATACGTTTGCTTTGTCATTGCTTTCCTGCAGTGCAAGAAGGAAGTTTCATATAAATGTATAGCATCTTCTTCTAGAAGCTTGTGGGATAGAAACCAATCCCCCTCTACAGTTTTATCTTCACAAAAACACAAACCCAAACAAAAAATCAGAAGTAAGAAACAACAGCCTAGTCTTAAATTACGAGGCTTTACAGCACCGCAGGTTGCTGATCCACTGCAGTTTGTGAAGAACACAAGGCTTTTTCTGGTGCGGCATTCAGCCATTTTAGGTCTTAATCTGATCGTGGCTGTTCTGCATCAAGTCACATCAAGTGCTTGGCTATTGATCCATTCATACAAACCTACAGAGCTCATATCTCATAATTGCCTAGCTGCTCTAAAGAGGGTTTTAATCGCACATTCCACAGCTCATGTCTGTTTACAGCTCACACAAGTGTAATTACTGGCAGTTGTTTGTCTGTGAGCCCTTTACACCACTCACTCACTCACTCACTCCCTCACTCAGTTTCGCTATCTTTGCGGGGAGTCTCCATAGGCATAATGATTTGCACAAACTGTATATTATATAGTTACAGTGAAAAGAATCTGTGCCACGAGTCACAACATTGTTTGTTTTACTTTTTACTTTCCTTTTTGCATGTGAATGGGTGGAGTATTTCAATTAACGTTAGTTGCGGAAGGAAGTTGAATATAAGGAATTGTGTTGTACCTGAAAAAGACGCGTCATCCATTTGTGTGTGTATCGAGAAGTTTGTCAGTTGGGATTGTGATGGATTATTGGGGAAAGACGCGGCCACTTGTCAATCTGTTGCTTCTGAAGTTTCAAGTCTGGTGCGTTGCGGAATTTTTTGCACTTCCAGACTAACTGATTTTGAAGAAGCCAAAGCTACTTATCCACCTATCCAGGTGTTTAAGATGACATGCGATCTAACTGTTTCTTGCCTGCAAATGTGGTTAGTATACCTCTGCACCGCCATTACACACATTACTATGAACATACCCACTCGCATACCTTTTCATTTTCGCACATTCTGCGTGCTTAGTTTTTGTTTTGTCTGCATTATATGACTGACAGACAAGAACGGGTTGACCTAAAAATATCAAAAAACAAACAAACAAAAAAACAGACACCTACTGCACATCTTGGATGCCCTTGAGGTAAGCTAAAACCAACACATTCTCATCCTTTAGTGTCATATAGAACGTTATATGACAAAACGGCGCTATACTACGCACATGGCACCTGTTATCATTAATATAACACGCACTGTGATGGTTAGGTTTAGGTGTGGGGTAGGGTAGGGTAGTCTCATATTACGCTAAAGGATTTATGACGCCTTGGGTTCGCGTGAATATTAACGATAAAGGGTGCCATGTGCGTAGTATAGCGCCGTTTTGTCATATAGGGTTCTATGTGACACTAAAGGATGAGAACGGGCTGGCTAAAACATACCAAAAATTTATTTCAAAGTGAACTATCCCTTCAAGGTCAGTTGGATTAAATAACAGACAAATGTTAACAGGCAAAGATCTTGATATAGTAATGGCATTATGAAACGCAGTTACTGTGAATGCAACCCAATCACACTAAACGCGTCTTCATAGCACGCATGTATACTGTCGTGTAATTTATATGTGTCACGGATGTAGGTGCAGGCAGAAGGACAGGCAGAGTCCAAATTCAAACGGAGATTATATATTTTAATTCCAAAACAGGCAGGAAGACGGGGTACACAGGGTAACATCAAACATTGACCGACAAAACTGAATCAAACTGGACTGAACTAAATACACAGAGGAATAAGGCTAATGAGGGTGAACACAGGTGAAAAAGATAATGACAGGACGAGGAACAGGTGGCTGATTGGGGAGTGAGTCCGGGGGAGAAACAAAAGGATCCGGGGAAGTGTGGTGCAGATGACGGGACACACTGGTGAGGACGACAGACTGTGACATCACTCCCCCCTCCCGGAAGGCGTGGCCTCACGCCGTAACATCAATGGGGAGGGGGGGTGGGCGCCCTGGAGGCTGTGGAGGGCGTGGTCAGGAGGGAGAAGCCCCCCCAGGGCGGAGCAGGCTGAGGGCGTGGCCAGGGCGGAGCAGGCTGAGGGCGAGACCAGGGCGGAGCAGGCTGAGGGCGAGACCAGGGCGGAGCAGGCTGAGGGCGAGACCAGGGCGGAGCAGATGGAGGGAGAGACCAGGGCGGAGCAGGCTGAGGGCGAGACCAGGGCGGAACAGATGGAGGGAGGGAGGACCCCTGGTGGAGCTGATGGTAGTGGGGCTGACAACACCAGGGGGCCGACTGACAGGGGCGGAGCAGATGGGAGAGGAGACCAGGGTGCAGCTGAGGGACAGACGACGTGAGGAGCTGATGAGGGACCGTGGGAACATGGGGACACCGCAGGCTCTGGTGACTGAAGTGCTGACAGGGGTACAGAGGGACACGGTGAGGACAGAGGGAGTGAGGGCCGATGGGTGACTGGAGGGAGTGAAGAATCCAACTGAAGCGGGGGGGTGAAATGACGGGGCGAAGCAAACAAATGGAAGTCCAGAGGTGAAGGACGGGTGATGAGGGACCAAAGGGAATCCAGAGGTGCGAGGGAGCCTGGACGAGCTGGTGGACTGAGGGGCCATGGAGGAGCTGAGGGAGGTAGGAGCCACGGGGAAGCCAATGGGACCGGGGGCCGAGGAAGTGTCTCTGAGGAGGAGGTGTGAGGCGAAAACCGGGGATACACGGACCAGGCTGGTTTCGGGGAGCTGAAGGGCAGTAGAGCAGAGCGGGGACAGATGAGAGGAGGCGGGAGAGGGAGGCTGGGCGGGATCCTGGTCTCTGGCTGGACGGTCTGGACGGTCTCCGGCTGGACGGTCTCCGGCAGGACGGTCTGGACGGTCTCCGGCCGGACGGTCTGGACGGTCTCCGGCCGGACGGTCTGGACGGTCTCGGGCTGGACGGTCTGGACGGTCTCCGGCTGGACGGTCTCCGGCTGGACGGTCTCCGGCTGGACGGTCTGGCCGGTCTCTGGCTGGACGGTCTGGACGGTCTCTGGGGCCGGCTGGACGGTCTCTGGCGCTGGCTGGACGGTCTCTGGCGCTGGCTGGACGGTCACTGGCGCTGGCAGGACGGTCTCTGGCGCTGGCTGGACGGTCTCTGGCGCTGGCTGGACGGTCTCTGGCGCTGGCTGGCTGGTTTCTGGCGCTGGCTGGACGGTCTCTGGGGCAGGCTGGACGGTCTGGACGGGGCTGGTCGGAACCAGCGAAGAGGGGAGCTCGGGCTCGGAGAGGCTGGGCGGGACCAGCGGAGAAGAGAGCTCGCGCTCGGCCGGGCTGGACGGGACCAGCGGAGAGGAGAGCTCGAACTCGGCGAGGCTGGACGGGACCAGCGGAGAAGAGAGCTCGAGCTCGGCGGGGCTGGACGGAACCAGCGGAGAAGAGAGCTTGGGCTCTGCCGGGCTGACGGTGAGCGCAGGCTTTCGGGGGACCAGAATCAAGCGGGGCCGCCGAATTGGAGCGATTATCCCCCAAAAAGTCACTGCAGTCATGTCCATCTTTGCTTTTGGGTCGGTCAATCTGTCACGGATGTAGGTGCAGGCAGAAGGACAGGCAGAGTCCAAATTCAAACGGAGATTATATATTTTAATTCCAAAACAGGCAGGAAGACGGGGTACACAGGATAACATCAAACATTGACCGACAAAACTGAATCTAACTGGACTGAACTAAATACACAGAGGAATAAGGCTAATGAGGGTGAACACAGGTGAAAAAGATAATGACAGGACGAGGAACAGGTGGCTGATTGGGGAGTGAGTCCGGGGGAGAAACAAAAGGATCCGGGGAAGTGTGGTGCAGATGACGGGACACACTGGTGAGGACGACAGACTGTGACAATATGCTAAAGTGTGTTTTTACCCCTACTTAAAGTCTATGGTAACAAACCTTGGTGTAAAGTTGGATAGTGATTTTAACCTAGAGAAACAGATAAACTCTGTTGTAAAAGCCATTTTTTTTCGACTTAGGCAAATCACCAAACTGAAGCCTTTTTTATCTTTCAAAGATCTAGAGAGGGTTGTACATGCTTTTATTACCACCCGCCTGGATTATTGTAATTCGTTATATGCAGTGTTGGGGAGTAGTTAACTACAAGTAGCGAAGCTACTAATTAACTACATTTTTGAGTAGCTTGGCAGTAGCTCAGTTGCTTTTTAAACAGTGTAGCTTTTCCAGTAGCTAACTACTTTTTGCAGCAAGTAGCGGTGTAGCTCGAGCAAAAGCTACATTGTGTTTGTCGAGCCTGCGCGAATCAGCGCGCTGCTAGGATATTCTTCTTCTTGTTAGATTACAAACTCATTTTTTTGCCATCACCGCCACCTGTTGTTTAATAACACATCTGCGGCTAACAGTTCACTGACGTGAAGTGTGTTGACACACACATGATGATGGAGCAAGATGTGACAGCAGATTTGGAGGATGGAGAAACAACTAACGTTAATTACCCATGGCCTTATTTGTCCAAGTTCAATCGGTATTTTTAAGAAAATGTTCTACATGCAATTTACGTTGGATGTATATTTTTTCTTGCAATGTTGTAGCCTATTGGTTACAATTTTGCACTTTTGACAAACAATCTGAAATATTTGGGTGTTGTGTGTAATAAAACAATAGTTTTTGAAATCATAATTTTATTGCATTGTTTTAGTGTTTAAAACAATGCAATAAAATTATGATTTCAAAAAGTATTGTTGTCCCCTTCTGTCCTCAGACACTTATTCAGTTATTAATAATACGTTGTTCAAAAAAGCAAAAGTAGTTTCAATGTAGCTACCCAGATAGCAGACTGACATTGAATCAACGTGGAAATATGACATCGAAACAACGTTGATCTGACATTGTTTTGCTCATCGAATTAACATTGAACCAACGTCAGATGCGTCATTCTTTCAAAACTAACGGAAAATCAACTTGAAATCAACGCGTTGTTTCAACGTTATGAAAGCAAAATTTTCGATTTCATTTAGCTTTGAAGAATGCCGCGTCTGACGTTGGTTCAACGTTAATTCGATGAGCAAATCAACGTTCTTTCAATGTCATGAGAGACGTCGTTTCCACGTTGATTCAATGTCAGTTTGCTATCTGGGTAGCTACTTTTTGATAGTAACTTGTAGTGTAGCTAACTACTTTTACAAAAGAGTAGCTTGACTGTAGTATAACTACTTTAACTTACGAGTAGCTTGTAGCTTGTCAAACTACAGTTTCAGAGTAGCTTCCCCAACACTGGTTATATGTAGGAGTTAATCAGGCCACTCTCTATAGATTGCAAATAGTGCAGAATGCTGCTGCACGACTCCTTACTGGAACCCGTAAACAGGAGCACATTATGCCTGTTCTTGCTTCTCTTCATTGGTTACCAGTTTGTTTTAGAATACAGTTTAAGATTTTATTGTTTGTTTTTAAATCTTTTCATGGGCAAGCTCCAGCTTACATTGATGACCTACTGGTGATGCATGCTCCTCTGAGGTCATTAAGGTCTGCTGACCAACTACTCTTAGCTGTTCCTAGAACAAGACTTAAAAATCGGGGAGATCGAGCTTTCTCAGTCGTGGCCCCTAGGCTGTGGAATGATTTGCCTATTTGTGTTAGGGTAGCCCCCAGCGTTGAGACTTTTAAATCACGACTTAAAACTCACCTTTATTCATTGGCTTTTAAACCAGACTGAGAGTAAATCTGCTTTTTGTTTTGTTTTGTCTTGTCACTGGTTAATTGTGTCTTGTGCTTTTGTCATGTGTTTAAAATTTTGTCTGAAATTATTTCAGTGTTCAGCACTTTGGCAAACCACGGTTGTTTTAAATGTGCTTTACAAATAAAATTGTATTGTATTGTATTATACCTACACGGAAGTACACTATAATTACAGAAACGTACACCGTAATTTCAGTGTACTTACACAGTTGTTTGCGGGTCGTAAAATAAAGTGTTACCAAATAATGTTGCACCGAACAAAGTTTTATCTAAAAAAAAAAATGCTTGTCTAAATTTGTACTGAAATAATCAAATCTTGTCATAACTAAAATAATTAGGGATGTCCCGATACCACTTTTTCACTTCCGATACCGATACCGATGCCGCACCTTTGGCTTTTGCCGATACCGATATTAGTCCGATATTTTTTTTTTCGTGGTCCGACGTGCCGTATACGGCCCACAGGGTGGTTTATAGGTTTAACTTTGTGAAAGACAAAACAAAACAAACACAAAAGTAAACATAATACATATCTTTGGAAAGCTGAGAAACTCGTGATTCGAACGACGTAAACCATTTTAAGATACAATCAACACAGCGGGCACAATCTGTCTCTTTGTCAGACCACCAACAGCCAAAACAAACCAACACAAACTGGAAGAAACTCACCAATTAGCCATCTGTTAGTCCACATTCCAACAAAAATGGTTTGGTTTCACTGTAAAGCGTCCATACAATCCAATTTGAAGAAGTTTTTAGTCCAAAACAATTGTATGAATAAACATCCATGGAATGTAAATAGTAGCATTTCGCGTTAGCCGACAGCGCTATCACAACTTCGACGCACTAATGCTACGTTCACGCCGGACGCGAATAGGGCGTCAGGCGCGAATGATTTCAATGTTAAGTCAATGCAAAGACGCTTTACGCGCGTGAAAAATTCCTGCGGCGCGAATGAGGCGTTGAGCGCGGCGCGGAAGACGCCTCATTCGCGCGTCAAGTTGGCGCGAATGGCGCGAATTGAGCGTTGTGCATTCACGCGTTTGACGCGAATTCGCGTCTGCCGCCCGAGTTGAAAAATCTGAACTTTGGCGTGAATTCGCGCCGCGTTAACCAATCAGGAGCCTAGCTGCTTGCTCACGTGGTGAAGTGTCTGGATGCTTCAATAAATTATTTTGTTAATATGACTAAATGCATGGTGGGATTATGCACAACAAAGCAAATGTTTCATCACTTAAAACATTATCTCTATATGGAGACATGTTCATTTTGTATTGAATGTTATTCATTCCATATCTAGAAATAGTATTATGTTGTAAAGACAATCAACATATGTGCATAAATTCGTGTCTGGACGTGAGAGAGAGAAAAAAAATCACAGGACAGGTTAATAACTTTTGAAGGCTGGCTCTATTTATTATCAAAACAAAAATAAATGACAGCTAGATTAGATGGATGAGGGGCCGGACGAGGGTGATCCTCGCTCAGATGCGGGACAACAGGTCATCAAACTGGGCGCGTGACAGGCGGAAGTACCGCTGACAGCGGCCGTCATCCAGCGCAGCTCCTGGAGCAAGCAAATGGTGAAACTCGCCAAACGGTTCGGCTCCGAAGGGTCCGGTGGACACAAATATACGGCGACGATGATCCCCACGCCGCTGTTCTGCTATCCAGAGTAAATACAGAGCGGTAACTCTCTTGATGAATGCTCGGTCGACATAAAAACAATGACCGCCAACGGATTTTGATTCTGACGCGCGTCACGCGCGTAAATTTCGCTTCAAACTTTACGCGCGCCAGTTTCGCTCTTGACACGCGAATTAACACTAGTGGTCAAGCGTCAAACTAGACGCGTCAGGCGCGAATTTGACGCGCGATTCGCGTCCGGTGTGATGTGAACGTAGCATAACACTATTGATCCGTCTAACTTCAGTTGATACGTAAACATTGGAGAAAAAAGAATGTCAAAATGGCCGCTGACCCATGAACTATTGATTGACAGGTCATTTTAGCCAATCGGCGAGTGTTAGGGGTGTCTTCTAAACTCCAACAGCCAACGAGCGTGCCTGGTGAAGATCGGTACCTACCTCTCTTTGATTGACAGTTTATCTATCCAGTTGCAATAGAGAATGAAATGACGCTATTTTCTGATAGCCAATGAATTTCTGAAAAGACTGAAATGCAGCTTTTGTGGGTGGAATCATCCGATTACATTAGAATCCGTGCGCAAAGCGAGAGTGATTCTCTGCGCGCGTGTGCGTAAACACACATAAATCATCACGTGACAGGCTGCGCCGCTAAACTGGATATCGCTCATATTTTTTTCTCCCCTCCGATCTCCGATCTAGCGTTCTGGGCCGGTATCGGCGCGATACCGATGCCGTGGATCGGATCGGGACATCCCTAATAATAATAAAATCTGTAATGTATGAAAATAAGTGAACAAATCTTTAATTATCTTCCTGATGCACAAGGTTGTTGTGGCTGCTGTCTGTTTCATACACTAGCCCTGAGAACGCTGAAGGCCAGGCCTTTTTCAGCAGAAGAATAAATTTGAATACATTTAGTATTCTCACATCAAGCTTATTTTATTGATGAACGCATTGGGCTCTCTTTTGTCTGTGGTCAAGAAAGTCAGATGAATACAGATCATTAATGTCTTTGAATGCTAATAAAGAGCAACAAAAATAAGAATAAAACCTGCAATTAAATAGTAGGAGTAACCATCAGAAAACCACAGGATATCAATCCATGTCTATCATTTCCTTTTAGAAAAGAGACTTCCCTTACAGCTGGCTTTAACGGTAAGTTCTTTTTACGCACCGTTGTAAAGGTGTAAACATGTAAAGGTGTGAATCCAAATGACTTTTGTTATCTGCATACAACGCTATGTAATAGATGTGATAAAAACACGCATTATAAATTACTTTGACAAGCTGGGTTGAATTATTAGAAATAAATTATTCCACTGGACACATTAAGAATCTTTTTACACTCTAATAGTTTATTTTTGCTGCGGCAAAATATGATTTTCTCTCATTTCCTTCCGCATCTAATCCCTATTAGCATCCTTTACATGTGGGAATGCTTTGAAGCAGGGAAACAATAATTTATTTTTAGCTGTCAAACTGATGGAAAACATTTTTTTTTTAATTATCTTTGAATATTGTTAAAACTCTTTAAATTATACAGTTTTCACCCTCTTATGTAATGTGGTGTTCTTTTTCATTTTGCTGATATACGGCTTTGGATCCTAATCCGATGACACTGGAGGATGCATTAGGATGTAAGGTGTAAATGGAATCCAGCTAAAGAATATCCAGATACTATTCGTATAGAAAATGCATAAAACCAGGAATAAAGGTGATCTTTCACATTCACTCATTTATTGTGTTAGCTGTTGCCTTGATGTGAAGGGAAGGTAAATCCTCGTTGTCTCCCTATGCAAATTATGTCAGAAAAGAAAAGGGTCCAGATCAGCGAAGTATGCATGTAGCGTGCTAGATTTACATACAACAAATTCAGAACAGCAGATTGGAAGGCCATTACTGCATATAGATTACATCTAATCAACCCCAAATGACACAGACATAGAGACAGAAAATTACTTATTACCATTGCATTCAGCAAAGAGAGGACTGGATTACTGAATCTAAGGCCTGTTGAAATACGGGCATGTTACTATGTATGAGGACAAAGTCAATAGCGGCTTGTGTATAACTCAAAATGTCAGATGCACTGATGAACAAACAAAAAGTAATTTCATTTTAATACACAGTCAAAAATACTACCTTAAACTTCTTAAACTGAAACTGTTGTCATGCTTAAAGCTTTTTAAAATACAATGTTCTTTTTAAATTAATTACAGTGTTTTCAAACATGTTTAAAGAGCAACATTCAGGTTGGATACCCCTATATAGCATAGTGTATGTTGATGATAAAACATCTGGATTTTCTGAACTGGAGTAATATATATTTAGCCATTAACAATAATTAGAGAAAAATTGTGATAAAATATATTCCACGTCTATGAAGCACTAACCGGAAGTGACGATCGGCGAGGGAGTCTGTTCAAGTTCAAGCTCAGGTTACAATGAATGTGAATAAAGAAACCGAGTTCTCCGATGTTGACAAACATGCCTATAATGGCCAGGCATATGATTATAAGCCCTCTAGGTGAGATAGAAGTCAGGGGCAGATCGGGGGAGGAACAATGGGCAGAGGAGATAAGTAACGTTAGAGTTGTGGTGTCAAGAAAACCAGTGGCGAATAGGGCAAATGACTTGGTGAGTTAATGTAAGTTAGCACCGTGGCTGACGCTGGTTCATACTGTATGGCTATACCTTGTTGTTTTGTAATAAATATGCTTTAGCAAACATACGTTCAACCTTGTTCTTGATTAAACATCCATTTAGATTGTCTTAATTTAAGCCAGCAACGTTTTGTCTTATCATATTCTACGCTGACAGTGACTATGCAGTCCATCCAAGCAGGTTAGCACTATCTACATTGACTAATGACCATGCCACAACATCATATAAACAATGACAATACCTAAGCTACAATAACAACAGTCTAATGGCGCTTTTCCACTGCATGGCATGGCTCGGTACAGTTCGGCTAGCTTCGCATTTGCATTTAACATGGTATGACTCGGCTTGGCACGGCTCGGCTCGCTAATGCTCGGTTTGCTTTTCGACTGCAGTTAGTGTTACCATTTAAAGCGAGTGAAATGTGTGCCACAAACGACAGAGTGTGTGGTAACAGACGCGGAAGTGAAGTCTGCTCTCTTCATCTGCACAAAATGCACACAAGACCGAAAAGCCTTGTTTTTCCTAGAAGGAAAAAGTATGGACACAATGTTCTGACAGGCTGGAATTCATGCATCCAGCACAAACACAATAATTTACCATTATAAGGCTTCTCTAAAAATCGAACTAAAACTTCATGTCTCTCACTACTGCTCTAACTACATCAACACCCAACAATGAGAAAGCGAAGCGAAAGCTCTTTTGTTTGCCTCGGCCTACGGCATATGAAGCCAAGTTCACACTACATGATTTTAAGCCCGATTTATGCCCGATTTGCAAATCGTTGAGTCGCCGACAGGTCAGGGTGTTATCGCGTGCAAATCGCGGGAGATTAGCGGACGATGAACACTTGCCAATCTGTTAGTATGAAAGAGCCAACAACGCAGCGAAAACGCTCGCAGACGCCTCGCAGACGCGTCACCGAGCCCAGAAAAATATCTAGCCTGCTAGATATCCAGAGCAGTCGCGCGACTCAAACTCAGTGATGTCATGAGTACAGCCAATCATAGCAACGCATGGGTTGAGGACACCAGGTAAATCTTAGTTTTTCTCTCTTCTTTTGTATTTTTTCCCTCAGAGCAGATCGTCGAGCAAACAGTGTGCAGCACTAGTTTCTGTCTGACGTCCATATTCACGTGACGTGTTCTCTTCTTCGCTGGGTATTGGCGCAATATTTATTTATTTATTGCGTGTTTTTTTCATGACAAAACGAGGTTTGTTGACAAGATAGAATCGTTGGGTGACAGAGTTGTTGTCAACTTGTTATTTATTTGATTATTTTCAGGATTCAGACCGTACCATAGTACTGAAACAGCTCTCATTGAGTCACAAATGATTTGCTCTTATCATCCGATCGTGGTTGTATCTCTATGCAGTGCGTTGTCAACTCGTGTAGTGAGTTACCTCCTGTTGTGGATCAATCACGTTGTGTTGTGTGGTGTGAACAGTTAACAACTTGAACACTCCAGATTTCACTGAGAGCAAGTCATGTAGTGTGAACCGCACAGTTCAGCCCGACGTTTTAAAATCATGTAGTGTGAACATATGACGCGTTGCTAGCGGGAAAGGCGTATTCCAGAGCCTAGCGCATTTTCATCAAAATCTCTACATCAAATGAGATTTCATTAGTAATTTCTACATTTGTGCTTTTAAAAGACCTCTGCAGACAATTTAAAATATTAATTCAGAAATAAATTCAAGCTGCATGTTGCTTATTTAAATTAAAATCCATTTTTATCCATAAAATACATATATTGAGATATTTTTGCCATATACTCGGCTTCAGGCAATCTGAAAACCATACAAACCTCATGCAAAGTAGAATTTACAAAAGAATTCACTGATTTTTATCATTAGTCAAACTAACAATGGAAAATATTTCTAAAAAGACATGAATTTCATTTTTATTTTAACATTTACTTATACATTATTAAAATCAAAAAGTCATGTAGGATTAACAAAGATTAATAAATACTGTAATACATGTATTGCATTAACTAATGTTAAGTAATGGGGTCAGTTTTTGACCTAGAAGCAGTTTGGATCAGGAGTCATTAAGTGAAAATAAATGTGAGCAAGTCTGAAAAATGGAGAAAAGTCACATTATTATGCAAACCAGAACATTTTATAGAAAGTCAAACCCCTTTAAATCGAGATATTAAGAACTGAAGCTTATTAAATATTTAAGTATGCAAATTAAGATTTGTATTCCCTGCTATTAGAAAACTACGTAGAAATACAAAGCACAACATTGTTGTATTTTCCTTCGGCTTGTGGCGTCGTATCAGGCTGAGATTGTTGAATTTAGTCCAAAGAGTGTGAAGTGAAAAGCTGTTACAATATGACAGCTATAACACCCAACAGTTGGTCTTCTAACTGATGATATTTAATTAAACTGACACATAACCTCTAGCTAATGTCAGTCAGCAATCCAATCAATGACACATTACCTGCATCAGAGCTCGGCATGTACATTGCTCATACTGTGCTAATGGGTTATTTTCTTATAGCGCTGATTAGCACATGCAATTTTTGCACAAAATTGCATCTTCTAAAGACATTAATTGAGGGAAAATGACCATGCATAATGTATTTCTGATGATATCTCTACAAGCTAGATTCAAATTCTTGATTTTGACGTGCCAACTCCAATAGCTCACAGCTGAAGGTTTTATTGCTGTCAGCAGAGATATGAGCAATGCTTATTAAGTTTTCATTGAGTGATGCACTAATAATGTCCAGATACATGTGGAATGTCAAACTATAGGCTAATCTCAAAATACAGTGACGCAGCATGTAACAGACGAATACAAAAAAATACTAAACATACCAGAATATAATACAAGCATATGAGATAAAAGTGCTTTTTGAGCATATGAGCATAAAAGTGCTTTTAATGCTTTTTTTATAGCTTGAGTGGGGGTGGTGGATATTGGAAATAATAAATTGTTTTTAAAGGTGCATTGCGCAACATTTCATGTTAAAAATAGCCGTTTTCTAACCCATACACGATTAAACAATCACCTGATGGGCTGAATGAGCCCTTCTCTGATCACTGAGATCGCCTCTATAATCCTGTACAGTAAAATAAATAAGAGGGATTCGGGCTCGAATCTGAGACTGGGCGTGACGTCATGCGCGTTCACGCTCGCCTGGCTAAGTGCGCCGCAATCTATCGCAAATCAAAGTGAAAGTAAGTCGCAGACGCTTAAAGGGTTAGTTCACCCAAAAATGAAAATTAAGTCATAAATTACTCACCCCCATGCTGTTCCAACCCCGTAAGAACTTCGTTCATCTTCGGAACACAAATAAAGATATTTTGATTGAATCTGAGAGCTGGATCACTCTTCCATAGGCTTCCTAAGGGACTGTGCTTTTTGTGCGAAAAAAACATAAATGACGACTTTATTCAACTATTCTATTACTTCCTTATGGGCGCATGCGCGAGAACTGAGACGAGGACGTTGTCCTTCGACTACCGGCTGCTCACCACTAGGAGTATTACCGCCACCTACCGTATACGATGATGTGCTGATATAGCTGGAAGCGCAAAACTTTCTGTTTACAAGCAGAGGAAGATGCGCGCTGTACATTCATGCTTTTCAATTAGCGTATTTTCCGCACTATAAGGTGCACTTAAAAGCCTTTAATCTTCTCAAAAAACGACAGTGTTCCTTATAATGTGGAGCGCCTTATATATGGATCATCATTTTATACGGTAGGTGGCGGTAATACTCCTAAGCTGAGCAGCCGGTAACAAAAAGTAGTCGAAGGAGAACGTCCTCGTCTCAGTTCTCGCGCATGCGCCCATAAGGAAGTAATAGAATACTCGAATAAAGTCGTTATTTATGTTTTTTTTGCACAAAAAGTAGTCTCGTCGCTTGATAAACTTATAATTGAGCCGCTGTAGGCACATGGAATATTTAAACCTTTTCTTTAATGACTTTATGGGCCGTCAAGAGCCAGTCCCTTAGGCATTCTATGTAGGACTGATCTAGCTCTCAGATTCAATCAAAAATATCTTTATTTGTGTTCCGAAGATGAACGAAGGTCTTACGGGGTTGGAACAGCATGGGGGTGAGTAATTAATGACTTAATTTTCATTTTTGGGTGAACTAACCCTTTAACACTACCATCTTCATTAAAAGTAAAGAAATGAACTGATCTTTACCAGGGCTGTTGCCGCTCCCTCTTATTGCTGTCTTTGCTGATTTTGAAATTAGCCGATGATTAATAAAATGCAGCTCATATCTGTTGCTTTCGGTGACGTGCACTTCATGAATTCTGTAGCCTATATAGCGCAGGAATTGAAGATCAGATTATATCCGTTTTGCAAAAACACATTTATGTGACCAGGTGTAATCGTTTTGATAAATAAAATAGCTATCCGATCTGAGAAAACGCATTGTGGCCAGGTGTAAATAGCCCCAAAGAGACCAGCTTGTCTTGTTCATTCCAAACCCCAACGCAAACTCCACGTGAGACAAAGACAATACAACTTCTGTCTGTCCAGTGCCAGGCGTCGGAATAAGACGAGAGTCAACATCGGGAAGGCTTTCAACAAACGGAGAGATCTCCGGTCTGCTCTCGGGCTTAAACGGGTCCTATACAAAGTAATAACTTATATTGTTCATGAACGTGTTTTCATAATTATACAATCATACATGGATACAGTTAGCACATAAAACAGTTCAATATGGAGATAGATGGAAACAAAAACCTAAGTTTTCTACTACCCCTGTTTCCCCTCACACACACTCGAATGCCTTTCCTTTCATATATTTTAAATGACCTGCAGATACAAACTGTCCAATATGTGTACATACTTTTTCCATTACGGCAAGGGGTTTACTTTAAAATGCACATAGGTTAATATGCACAGGCTTAAAACATGGTCAAGTCCTTCAGTCAAAAACAATAGAAGATAAGTTCTCTACAGTAACAAACACGTTCATATATAGTCAGTATTATATTATTCAGAAGTGAATGTGCATGCTAAAAAAGTTAATTTGGCAGATTGATATTCACCTGCCACATCCTTTCAAAATTCCAACGATGGCTATGATCCTCTGTAGTGGCTCTCACCAGGCCTTGTCCTGAAAAAAAGATAAGATGTATCATCCTTGTAAAAATCGGCAGAGCAGAGCCATTAGGTTTCCCATCAGTGGCGGCTGGTGAAAATTATTGTAGGGGGGGCTGAATAAGAGGGGGGTCTGGGGGTTCCCCCCCAGAAAATATTGAATTTAGTAGATGTGATTTCCTGCATTCTGGTGCATTTTAGGCCTTAGGCCATGCCCTTACCTATACCAAAAAAAAAATAACTTAAACCAGTCAATACCAATGGTCAAATAATACAATAATAATAATAACAGTTTGACAGTTAATGATAATGAACAAGTTGCATGTTTATTATGCTCTGTGTGCTGACAGAAAAAGTGCAAACGCATAATATTGATAAATTATAATATAATAATAATTATAATACCTATAGGTATTACAAAAAAAAATAGGTAATACAACAATCTAGTTTAATCAATCCCCAGCTGTAGACTACATATTTTTGACAAATTGACAATTGGATAATGGATAACAATGTGTTGATACTAGAGAGAAAAGGCTCTGAAAGAGAGGTTGGGACAACATTCTTGATTGTAACACCCAAGTATGAGAAGAAAGTTGATTTTAACTAGTATAAAACACAGTAATCTAGCTCAGAACTTAAAAACATCAAAAACAAAGCAAACACACAGGTATTAATATTCCTATAACTATTTTAATATCAAATGTGTGTGAAACAGTGTTTATGTGTGTGTGAGTGAGTGAGTGAGTGACAGAGCGACTAACTTTACATTATTTCCACTCGACGTCACTGGCGCTGCCATTCTTCTCTCATCTGAGGTAAAAAAAATGTCCCGTGGTGCGCATGCACAGTGCACTCCCCTAATCTGATACTGTGGGCGATATTTTCAGCGCCCCCAAACCATAAAATTTGACGGCGCTGATTGGCGAAATATAAACTTTTTTGCATAGCAACCGGGGAACCATTGGCTTAAATTCCAGCACTGTGGGGCTGAGCGAACTGGCGCCCTGACAAGACAGCCTATTGGCTATACTACTACACCAACATGATAAAAGTAACGAAAGTGAATGCAAATATCATTCTGGTGAGTTCAAAACACTTTTCAAAGTAAAACCATTATTAGCATATAATTAACAAAAATTATTTTTCAAAATGATAAATTATAGTATATATTAAAAAAACAGACGGAGGGAGGGCGGCGCCCCAGCGCCCTCTATGGGCGAGCCGCCCCTGTTTCCCATTAACAATAATTGCAGTTTGGAGCTTGAATGAAAATTTAACTGTATGCGTTGCGACGTTCGTCTGTTAGGACAACTTAGTTTGAATAAACAACCAGACACTGATTAGCTATTTGCTCTACGTTTATTTAAAATTAACAGCAAGATGACTAGAAGTGAATGTGCTTTCATTAAATTAATCACACACATTAAACAAATCCTTAACAAAAAAACAAAAACTTTGTGTGATTTATTTCAAACATAGCACGTTCATTGCACAGTAAACAAAACCTTAATAATAATAAAAAAATTCGCAATGAACTGAAATTTAGACAAACTGGATGCCGGTGCGGAGACGTACACGCTCAGGCAGATTCGGCTTGAAGTCGTTCATCCTTGGTGCGGCGCCGTTTGCTCGCTGCTGATGCAGGTTTCACATTCAGGGCTAACGTTAATAGGACCGGCATAATGTTACATTTGCTAAAGCTAGACAGACTTTTATTAGGTTAATACATAACGTAACTTTACAAACGGCGAGTTTTAAGGTTAGCCCTGCTGACTCGACAATGTTAATGTTAACTTGCATATTAAAATTGTAAAATGTATAAAAGCTGCCGCACCTAACAAGCACATTTGACATATTGTGAGGAAATATAAATTATAATATATATATACAGTATATATATATATATTTTTTTAAGTTATATGAAATTGATTTAAATTGTAAAAAACGTTTGCTATTATAACATTCACACAACATGAACTGAGTAATGTCATCTTTGAGACCGTTAGTTATTACATGATTAAAAATGCATGCACAAAGCATGGCAATCCCGTCAGAAATGTGTCATAGAAAGTAAAGCACACACACACACACACACACACACAAAAGCCAATTGGTACACCAAAATCAAATAACCCTAAAGGGGGTCGCACACCGGGTGCGCAGCGCCGCGTCGCACAGCGCCATGTCTTCAAAATTCGAACACATTATTCTCTATGTGTGTACACACACCGGCGGCGCCATTCAGCGTCTGTCCGCGCCGCCCAGCTACGGCTCAGGACCGTGTTCAAAACCCTGCCGCGCCACAGAGCGCCATTTTCATAGTTTTATATTAAAATTGCATTTATTTGTCTCAAATCGTCGTTAATGTACATACTGACTTCACCCTGTACTGCAATATACATTTAAGCCTATTTAACATTCCTAATTTTTCTAATTCCTAACAGCTTGAATAGTCATATTGGGAAAAAAATGTAAAACAAACATAGCCTTTTTAAATCCATTTTTCAATAGGCTTTCAATCATATTAACCATACACTAACTGGGTTATTATTATTATTAAGTACCATTATTAAGTTATTTATTATTAAGTATTATTAAACCCATCAGTGCGAAATATTATTGCATAGGCGATGTAACGTTTGCCTCACGTGGTTACATTCACGGTCGTGTAGAGCCACCTATTGGATTTACCAGGTCACAACACACTTCAGGTAATTTCTGTAGCGTAGCAGTGGAGCGAAATGGACGAAGAAAAACTCATCAATGAAGTAGGGAGTAATATGAAGGAGTAGGGAGTAATCAATGAAGTAGTTGCCTAGACAATGGATAACGTTACAACAAAATAACAGACTTAACAAGGTGATAGACACTTTTACTTGGTTAATAACGTTCAAACATCAGCTATTTTATTCACTTAACATAAAAAATATATATAATACATCCAGTTTAAACTCACCCATCTTGCAGCTCTTGACTTCTACTAGGAGTTGATTCAAAACTGAGCTCGTGCGAATTGAGAATAAGGAGTCACGTGCCTATTTCGGCGGGGTCTGAGCCATTCGGCCATGATGGTAGGTGACGCTATCGGTTACCAGGGTTTTTATCGGTTTTTAACGCAGCAGTTACTTCCAGGGATGGTAAAACAGTGCGGTATTGCGAGAAACTCCTCTACTACTGAGCTAAAAACACACGTAATCAATACTGTTTTGTCGTGGGAATCCTACCAACATGGCGGAAAGGGGAGGGGCACTGTAAAATGACGTCAACTCTTCATTCTCAATAGAATGTGCGCGTCTGGTGTGCGACACCTGTGAATTGTTCTAGACGTGGTGCGACGCGGCGCGGCGCTGCGCTCCCGGTGTGCGACCCCCTTAACCCCATCAAATAATTGTACCTGCATCTGAGGGTCTTTCCCTTAATGGTTTCCAGTGATTAAAGAAAGGACTGATGAGGGTGACACGAATCTCCTCTTTCTGTGCGCCACTTCAGCAGAAGAAAGACAAAGTAATAATTAATAATTCATTACATTTATATAGCGCTTTTTCTGGAAACTCAAAGCGCTTCACATAGAGGGGGGGATCTCCTCAACCACCACCAATGTGCAGCATCCACCTGGATGATGCGACGGCAGCCATATTGCGCCAGAACGCTCACCACACACCAGCTTACTGGTGGAGAGGAGACAGTGATGAAGCCAATTGGTGTATATGGGGATGATTAGGAGGCCATGATGGACAGAGGCCACTGGGCAAATTTGGCCAGGATGCCGGGGTTACACCCCTATTCTTTCGAAAGACATCCTTTTTATTGTGACCACATTTTTTATGACCACAGAGAGTCAGGACCTCGGTTTAACGTCTCATCCGAAGGATGGTGCTCTTTTGACAGCATAGTGTCCCCATCACTTTACTGGGGTGTTAGGACCCACACAGACCACAGGGTGAGCACCCCCTGCTGGCCTCACTAACACCTCTTCCAGCAGCAACCTGGTTTTTATCAGAAGGTCTCCCATCCAGGTACTAACCAGGCTCAGCCCTGCTTAGCTTTAATGGGCAACCAGTCTTGGGCTACAGGGTGATATGGCTGCTGGCCGCAATACATACAATAGTATGAAAAACACACTTAATACTATACCAGTGTAGGTTTTCGAACAGTACGGGGGTAAAATTGACTTACTGTAGCGTTAGTTGGTGAATGGGTCTTTCTGTTGGGTGTTCTCTCCCGAACATCTTATTCCAATGCTTGATCTAAAAAAAAAGTAAACAAATATCTTTTCAATGTCATTATCAGTGTTTGAAGAGGTTACGTAAACATACTTCTAACGAATAAATGACGGGTTTATCAATTTCCTCATTCCCACACTTTTTTGCCTCTCATGTTAACTTACCAAAAAAACACAGCAATGTCAGATGGTACTAACACATTGAAATACGTGCTAATATCGCAACGTAGTGAAGAAGTACAAAAACACACACAGAGATAACTTGCATCTTATGAGGTTGCAGTAAGCCTATGATAGTTAAATTACCCGTGTCCCTAAACGTTAGACTGTTAAGGACTGAAAAATGTTTTCTTACCTGATATCACCAACAGACCATGTACTTCCTCTGTTCATATTCCAGCTGTTGTTCTTCATTGACATATCAACTAAAATTCAAAAATTAATGCATTCGACAGGCCGATATAAAATAATCCAGGTCTGACCGAGTAATCAACGCAAAGCAAGCAGCAGCTGCTCCCCGACCGATAGTAACGGACGTATTATCAAATTTAAAATAGGTGCGCAGACAGAGCCGCGCACAGTCTGAGCTTGTTTTCACGTGACGTCACGCCACTGCGTTGCCATGGCGCGAAATGCAGATGGAGGGCAGGAAGTGATTTTCTATATTTAGGAAGCACTATAACACACTCAAAATGCCTATGTTTTGCGTCGTTTATGGTTGCTCAAACCACGAGGAGTTTTTATCGTGTGCCAAAAGTTGTTGTTCATAATGCTACGTTCACACCGGACGCGAATAGCGCGTCAGGCGCGAATGATTTCAATGTTAAGTCAATGCAAAGACGCTTTACGCGCGTGAAAAATTCCTGTGGCGCGAATGAGGCGTGGAGCGAGGCGCGGAAGACGCGAATACGCCTCATTCGCGCGTCAAGTTCGCGCGAATTGAGCGTCTGGCGCGTTAAGCGCGAATGATTCAGTTAGTGCCATTTGTGTATTCACGCGTTTGACGCGAATTCGCGTCTGCCGCCCGAGTTGAAAAATCTGAACTTTGGCGTGAATTCGCGCCGCGTTAACCAATCAGGAGCCTAGCTGCTTGCTCACGTGGTGAAGTGTCTGGATGCTTCAATCAATTATTTTGTTAATATGACTAAATGCATGGTGGGATTATGCACAACAAAGCAAATGTTTTATCACTTAAAACATACGAGACATGTTCATTTTTGTATTGAATGTTATTCATTCCATAGCTAGATTATATGAAATAGTATTATGTTGTAAAGACAATCAACATATGTGCATAAATTCGTGTCTGGACGTGAGAGAGAGAAAAAAATCACAAGACAGGTTAATAACTTTTAAAGGCTGGCTTTATTTATCATCAAAACAAAAAATAAATGACAGCTAGATGGATGAGGGCGAGGGTGATCCTCGCTCCGATGCGGGACAACATGTCATCAAACTGGGCGCAGGGAAGTACCGCCGACAGTGGCCGTCATCCAGCGCAGCTCCTGGAGCGAGCAAATGCTGAAACTCGCCAAACGGTTCGGCTCTGAAGGGTCCGGTGGACACAAATATACGGCGACGATGATCCCCACGCCGCTGTTCTGCTCTCCAGAGTAAATACAGAGAGGTAACTCTCTTGACGAATGCTCGGTCGACATAAAAACAATGGCCGCCAACGGATTTCGATTCTGACGCGCGTCATGCGCGTAAATTTCGATTCAAACTTTTGTTTTTACGCGCGCCAGTTTCGCTCTTGACACGCGAATTAACACAAAGTGGTCAAGCGTCAAACTAGACGCGTCAGGCGCGAATTTGACGCGCGATTCGCGTCCGGTGTGAACGTAGCATAAGGGTGGAAAATACAAGAAATTGACAGAAAAACACCGGGAAAAATGGCTTGCAAACCTATGTCTGCGGTCGGGAGGAGCCGAATGGAAAAATGCCTGTGTGTGTGTGCAGTGATCACTTCGTCAAATGTGAGTTAATACATTATTTATGTGCTTAAATACACTTATGTGGCTGTTTGTGTAACGTACCAGTTTGTAAAGTATGTCTGTAAGACGAGTTAGTTGCTGATATCTATAGCCTCGATGGCAGGCAAATCTCTCAATTCAGTTGAAAATCGGTCCTCTTCATAACGTAAGGATCACGTCCAACATATGTTTCGATTTTCTGTTTATATATGTCTCTTGTAATAGCGTCAAAGTAGTACAGTACAGATTTTCCTCCATCTCGTCCACTGCGCTCTTCACTCCTTGCCCTCCATCTGCATTCCGCGCGTCAACACAATCACGTGACTGCAAACCACCTATTGGACAGTTTCCTGGAAGACAGATTAACCAATCATGCTCAAAGTAAAACGGCGAAACAACCAATAACACTAGGCTTGTTCGACTTCATGCAGCTCTGCGCAGACCGATCGGCGGCTGACTTGAAACAGTGCATGCCGGTTAGAAATGTTGTCCGACTTAATGCAGCGCTGACTCCACGTGACTGTGACATATGCCATCAAAGTACCGCGAGAGCGATACGAGAGTAGCCGGAGGACTCAGCCAGCGCAGCTTCTCAAGAGCGGCTGCACGAGCTCTGATGATGTCACAGCTGTTCCACGATTCGCCGGATTCACCGTATGACAACGATCACGTGCGTTTCGTGTTTATTCTCACACCTTTAGTTCCACTAAAGCTCACAAATCAGTATTTTATAATAGTAAACACTCTTTTCATGTAGTCGCAATGTTATATTGTGTCATGTTTATCATGTTTATCAAAATAAAACTGATTAAAAAACGTTGATTCCACTTCATTGATTATAGGCTTATTTTGAACTTTATTCTAGTTCAAACAGATGCTGTATGAAGCAGTAAAGTTTTGAATGAAAATGTGTCTTAAATATCTGTTTATTTGGCAAATGTTGCATTTATTTCACTTCAGCTGTGGTATAAGCATGCAAACAGCACGTGAGCGGTCACTACGGGAACCAGAAATTGTCTGACTTCACGTCTCCGTTTGCAGCTCCTCCCCGCCTGCACGCGGCTGTTCTCGCCGATCGGTTGCATCCAGCCGCAGGCGATGTCGAACACAATAGCAATAGTTTGCGCGAGTTAACATAGCTGTGCATTAAGTTTTATTTGCAGTCTGTATTATTATTTAATTATTAACTGGTCAAATGACATGATGAATGAATATGTAATAATGCAATGTAAACTGTTAGGTGAGCGGACAAAATGGTAAATTCACACAAAATCACATAAGGCAAAAGGTTTCTGCTGCACTGCTCTCTTGAGGGTAAAACTATTATTGTTAATAATGATAATAATTATATTTTAACGTATACATTGAAGAACTGTTATGATCAAACAATCATAATCTTGAGTTTATGACGTATCCCCCTCCCAAAGTCAAACAATATCATTGTTCGAGATTGC
This sequence comes from Pimephales promelas, assembly GCF_988280905.1. Classification (NCBI taxonomy): domain Eukaryota; kingdom Metazoa; phylum Chordata; class Actinopteri; order Cypriniformes; family Leuciscidae; genus Pimephales; species Pimephales promelas. The sequence continues at coordinate 12,492,095 of NC_142785.1, forward strand.
CTCTGCTGTATGATTCATCCAATGATTGTACAACATTCAATTATTTGAATCTGCACGCACTTTCTTGATATCTAAAGCCCAGAGTACTCAAAAATACCAGAGATACCAGAGTATTCAAAAACAGAATACTTCATTTTCATATTTCATACTTTACTTCATATTTCTGCAATAATTTACAGTTTATGCAGATTTATTCATTTGTTTAACGTTCTACAGACATTTTTTAATGAGATTTTCTTTTCATTCTACAACTGTAAAAATACAGAAAATATTTACAGTAAATATCTGTATTTAAAAAAACAGAATTATTACATAGACTAATTTAAGATTTTTTTTTACTGTAATTTGACGGTAAGTGTTTGGCAACTTTGACGGTAAGTGTTTGGCAACTTTTTACAGTTTTTTACGATTGTTTTTTTTACCTTATTTACCTGTATTTTTTTTTACCTTATTTACCTGTATTTACCTTTATTTAAGGTTTCACAGTAAAAAAAAAAAAATAGTTGTCTAAATTTTAAATATGTGATTTTTTTTTGTCTTTTTACATAGAACTTACTACAATTTAACATTCAAGCCAATTAAAAAAAAGAATAATCCTGTAAAAGAAACTATAATTTCTCTTAATATGCATTTACAGATTATTACTTTTATTTTATGGTTAATGTTTTTAATAAAAAAAAAATCTGTATTTTAGTAACATTTACATGTAATGTTAAAAAAAGCAGAAAATATCTGTAAAATAACAGTATTTTTTTACAGTGAAGGTGAAAGAGCCTCTGTGTGATGGGATTTATCTGACCTTGGTCACATGAGTCCGCTAGCTGACGGTCGGTTTAGCCAGACTAGTCATGTTTTAGTTCTAAGACTATGAGCCAAATTACTAGAGAGAAGAGCAGCACCAGCCCAGGAGGGATGAATATCTCTTTTCACCAGGTCAGACTTTTTTCACCAGGTCAGACTTGCCCCAAAAAGACCATATATATTAAATTATAATCATATTTTACAATATTACTATCCAGTATTTTTGATGACATAAAAACATTAACACATCACACTTGGTCATGCTTGTTTTTGACACCTTGGGAGTGAGAACAGGTTGATATGACTTGCAGTATATTTTAGATGTGTTCAATGAATCATAACTTTACTGGGCAATAATGCTGGGCAATAATGTGTGTGTCTACAGAGAAATTGAATGTCAGATATAAAATCTACCCTGGGAAATATTCAATAGAGTAAAGCGTGATAAAATGCCTCATCTTCTATAGTATTTTTATTGTAATTCAAAAAGTCCTGGCCAAAGGTTTAGAGAGTTTCAGAGCACCTTATCCAAGATGTTGTTTTTCAGGTTTGGCTGACCTGCAATTAATTTGAAAGCAACCCTGTAAACCTGTATGTGTTTACAGGTAAAACAAAACTACATGTAAACTGTAAGATGTACTTTAGGCGAGAAGTACTGCTGATGCAGTAATTGACTGAGCTGAGAGGCATCAAGATTTTCCACAACAATCTCTACACTCGTATTATCTTTCTTCGTCTCTGTCCTCTCATCTCTACAGGGTGCATGGGTACTGTCTAGTCACCACGGTAACAAGAGCACTCATGCTCTCACTTCAGACTGACAGCGTTGTGTCCATAAACATTAACTATCCTTTGAGAGGATGTCTGAGGCCATTCTCCTAGGGTTGTTTAAAATCAGAATTTCATAATATACCCTTGTTCCCTGAGAAGGGAACGAGGCACTGCGTTGATGTTTTGGAACACCTCTGCATGAGCACGTGTGTCAACTAATCCAATGGTGAGACAGACGGATGACATTACGACCAGGGGTGCGTTTCCCATACAACGACGTAGTTCGCTGCTTCACTCTCATAGTACGATGCATCGTTATAGAAATCAACTAGCTCGTCATGACTGTTTCCCGAAACCCATTGTCGTATCGTTCAACCACGTTGGTTTCGCACATGGTGGAATAATAACTACTTTTAATGAAACTATTTGAGATCCAATTAACACTAGATTTTTTAATATAAATTACAGACATGTCATCTGAGGACTATTTCTAATTGTTCTCAGTTATTTTGCTTTATTAACAGACTCAATATTTGGCTCGTTCTTACATAGTAGAGCGAGTTCGCACATAAGCACTCTTCAAACACGGTACTTTAAATCTTTTGAAAAACTAAAAGACGTAAATTACATTTGTATGTATTCTAAATAAAACGTACCGGTTGTACTGTCTGTCAGCTTGCTTATTTTGCTCAAGATAAGGATTTATTACATCCAAATGTCATGCAATGTAGAAACGATGTCTCTAACCACAGTTCGAGAGCTGTTGTTCAAACCACACAAATTTGCGATGCTGTTTGCGAATGTTCGTTGGAACGATGGTTTCGGGAAACACCGACTCGTTGAACTATGCTGATAACGACGGAACTTGCGACCATAGTTGGCTAACGATGCTTTCGAGAAACGCACCCCTGGAAAGCATAAAAGCACATCTGGAATGACCGTGTTCGCTTCAATTAGACGAAGCAAGTTGATCGCAAGGATGAAGAAAGTGTGGCAGGTCAACATAGCCTCTCGTTCCGTTTTCAAGGAACTCTGGTGCGAATTTCAGGGCTCTGCCTCATAGTGTCACTAAGAAAACGTGTTTCCAACGGGTTGCTTCCCACATACACAGCACCCAAAGGGATGTGGTAATCAGCTATGGGCACCTTGCAGAAACTCTAGCAGTGAACCAACCGGGCAATTAACTGGATCCCACTGTCACATTCTGCACAAAGAAACGAAGACTGTCCACTTCAAGGCATAAAGTTTCCTCATGGACAGAGCTCTGGAGTGAAGTATGGTCTCCACAACCTCAGTTGAGAGACTTGAGTCTATGAGTTGGACCCCCACAGAGACCAAACCCACAGATTCCGTTTTGAGTGTGATGCGATGACAATGAGCTCCCAACACAGGACACTGGGTCAAGAACTAAGGCTTCCTCCATATTACCAAGGCGCGGAGACACCTGCACATGACCATGATCAAACGAAGTGGATTCCCCCTCACCATTGGTCCTGAGCCACCACTGCAAGGGTCTCATGTACAGCAGGTCAAAAGTTATTATTTTGGGCGTAGCTGCCATCAGACCCAACAGTTTCTGAAACTGTCTAGCTTTATCTCTTTTTTACAACTGGGATGATCACAACAACACGAGCAGGCGATATGACACCCTGCGTTGTCACTGAATCCCTTAGCACATCAAGAAAAGTGGTTCTCTAAACTGGAGAAAACATGCTCTTCTTGGCATCCAGTCTCAACCCCAACTTTTGCATGTAAGAGAGAACTACATATCGATGCCAAGCCACCATCTGCGCTAGAATAAGGCCTCGTCCACACTACTGCGTTTTCGTTTAAAAACGGAAAATTAAAACGAAAACGATCTCCGTCCACACTAGCGTTTTACCTGCGTATTAGAATTTATCTCCGTCCACACTAAAACGACTGAAAACGTGGATCACGTGACCATTCACCAACACTGGTGCACACGCGCGCCGGTGTAAACAGTGGTTGGCGAATCAGGGAAAGATACGTCATGACTGATGACACCCAATCATAGAGCCGAGCGTGAGCCTCTGCGTCAGCGTTTGTAAACTCCTCCGTTTTGTCTCGTCCACACTAAAACGCCCTCCGGAGATTCAAAACGCAAAACGCAGCTGCAGCGTTTCTAAACTTCTCCGTTTTAGGTCTTCGTTTTTCCCGTTTTAGTGTGGACGGGAGGTGCAAACGTAGCAAAAGGTCTCCGTTTTTAAACGAAAACGCAGTAGTGTGGACGGGGCCTAAGACAGTTGTCTATATAGTTCAGAATGAGAATTCCCTGCAGTCTGAGCAGCACCAGAGCTGCATTCATGCATTCCGTGAATGTGCGGGGTGATAGAGCTTGGGAAGAAACTGGTACTGGTACAGTATGCTTCACCCCCAAAAGCAAACCTCAGTAAGGAAGGATGGAACCATGGAAGTATGTGTCCTTTAGATCCTAGTATGCTTAATCCCAGACTAAAATGCATGTTTTATCTGTTTTAGCTGAAAGCAACTTTCACTGACATACTGTATTTTAAGATATTTCTGTGCCATTGTTTTGTCTCAATATGAACTCCAGTTATGTTCTTTATTTCTCGGCACATTTATAAAAGCTAAAATGTAACTCCCTAATGAATCTAAAGTCTAAGCTTGACTTCTAAGCCCTGTCTGTGAAACTTACAAGTGTACATCCCATTAAGTTTTCCACAAGGATTTGTTTGAAAGCTGTTCAAACAATCCATTGCTGTTGAAAATCCTTTATTTGTGTGCTCTTTGTTATGCATTATTTAAGGCCTGTGGTAGTATTATGCTATTTTTGGGGGGAAGCTTAGACAGTGTTATTGTGTGGTTGTGAGTATAAGCAGCAAACCACTAACATTTCATCAATATTGCACCCTGATTCAAATGACAAATTTAGACAAACATTCAGATGTAGGTGTATTTAAACATGAAAAAATAGATCTTGCTCTGTGTGTCATTAGACTGGAGTGTTTGTTTTCATTATTTGCTTTGCCACGGCTGTTTAACTCTGGTTTAGATGTCTGTCACTGTAGGCTTCACTTACATTTGCTTTAATGTTAGCCTTCTTGTCTCTACTTCTCTCAAGCTTTGATTCATTTCTCTTTTAACTATGCTTTTCACCTTGGCTCCAGTCTTCTCTGACTGTCTATGCAACCAAGCTGTACACTTTTTCATGTACATGTGTGCTGTAAAAAAAAATATATATATATATAATTCAGCCTGAAAATTTCCATTTGTTACTATTATAGGTATTTTACATTTACATTTATTTTAGCAAATGTGAGTACCCAAAAGCAACTTACAAATATTACAAATGAGATGTTTTACAGGGCTGATTATACTTGAAACCTCCAGAGGAAAGTATATATTTCTCAGAAGTTGCCCTTCCATAGATCAGGGGACTTGAGTTATCTGTTATACTCAACATATAGGCTCAATAGAAAAATGTGCTTCTACTTACATGCAATTGCACTGAAGTTTGAAATGAATGCTAGTGGCAGTTAAACACCAATTTCTATAGCCTACACATTGACTATTATTACAAGCAGAATTACACTTTTCCATAGTGGATGATTTGTAAACTAATGCAGTTTGACATTTACATCACATAACCTGCTCCATGCTGTTTGTGATGTGGAGCGCTCTGGTACATGCCCCTTGAAACATGAGCTAAATAACTCAAGCCAAAATGCCATTGGTGCCTCAGAAAATGCGTTTTAAACTCTAGTGATAGCTCAATCATCAACAAATCGTTAATATGACTTGTGAACAAAATTCAACATCCCATAGGTTCTGTACAGAAAACAGAAATGATGATTTCACCTCTTGAGTCTGTGGGTCTGAGTCTTTTGTTTATCCTGTGACAGCCTCATTAAGGCTATGCAGTCTGTACTGGGAACATGAGTATTTCACCTTTGAGTCTTCGAGTCTGAGTTGTTCATTTTTTTGTCACGAGACGTGACGGCTGTTTTGGAAACTGAAATAAGATAATTCCCAACCTTCCTTAAAAACAATGTGATCAATGTTTGCGTAAGTTAATGTGTTGGGAATTTGGCTACATGGAATGTTTCAATTATATTTTGCTGAAGTGAACCAAATAGATGAATTTACTTGAATGCAAAAGGAACAAATCTTTTTTTTTCCATCAAAACTGATACTTAAATATTCAAGTAAAATGATACGAATTTTCCATCACTAAAACTCACATTTTGTTGCTATGCATCTCCATATTTCTTCTTCTTGTGTTTTTTAAAAGTTGGTAAACCAGTGCATTACTTCCACCAACTAAACTAGAGTGTGGAAGTGTCAATGCTTAATAAAAAACAAAAAAAACAAAAAAACAATCATAATAAAAAAGTTGGAAAAATAGATTTCTTGTTTAGATAATTAATTGGAGCTATTCTGATGTAACCCTGTTGAAATATATTAATTTGACTAATATATATATATATATAATTTTGAATAAATAATTTCATAGTTTAATAAATAGAATTTAAGGTTAAAAAGATTAGATTTATTGATCAGCAATGAAGTTACGATTTTGCACAATGAGAGAAATGCCTATTGGGTAATGTTCATGGTTTACTGAATACAGTATTTAAAATATTAAATATTTGTTTGGTAATTATATATGTGAAAATACTTTAATGAATAGGAAGAAAGAGTTTCTGAAAGTTTTGTGAATGATCCAATTACAGTTGAGGTCAAGGGGTGGGGGAAGAAAAAAGCATCGAAGAGAGAGTAAAACGCGTGTGGTTTGCGGAGAGAGAAACTCGGTTAATGATAATGAACTTCACCAGTTTAGTTTAGGACCCTTGTGAAATACTTTAATGGTGATAATTCTGTCTGTGTGAGTGACCTACCGAAACGATTTTAAGTTAGCCGCTGATATAGTGGTTATGTTTGTGCATGGACTTTTCTATGACCAGCAACCTCAATTAGTTAAAGGGTAACTAAACCCTAAACCAACTTTTTTTAGTAAATGATCTGTAAGAATGGGGCTTTTTTAATGCCGATCATTGATTCGAGTAACTTTTTTGACATTTGGGTATAAAGTATTTTATTTCTATAATATATGGTGTAAAAACGTCTTAGTGCTGCCCTCTTCAGGTTGAACGGTGGCTACTGCAGTTGAATTTTCCTATTGGATGTTTGCGGTTCTTCGTGACGTACGCAGGTTTCAGCTCACCATGCCCTTGGTAAGAGCTACCACGCCATTGCTAGGAGAGCTACCACGCTCTCGGCAGTTTAAAAATAATCTTATTTCGTTTTGGGTGGCCAAAATTGTTGCTGCATACCCCTCTGAAACTGGGTAGTTGCGCCCATAGGCGTCATATTTTCTTGCTCAGTCAACGAAGTTACTCCTTCCTCCAGATCTGAAACAACTTTAGAATATCTAGGTCGTAACTGGTCTCCACAAAAAGTCTCTTAAGCCTTGAAATTGTTTCTGAGGATGTTATTTTTCCCATCTTGAACACCTCTAACCACTTAGAGAACGCATCTACAACAATCATGAACATGTGACCCATGAACGGACCAGCAAAGTCAATGTAAATTCTTTTCCAAACCTCTCCTGGAAATTCCCATGGGTGTAAAGGAACCAGTCTTGGCATGCGCTGCTCCAACGGACACTTGTCACACTGCTTGCAAGTCCTTTCAACGTCCACGTCCACATTTGGCCACCACACATACTTTCTAGCAATGGTTTTCATTTTCACAATGCCAGGATGTCCATCATGGATCTTTTTTAAGCACTGCTGTTCTCAACTTTGTAAGCACCACCACTCTTGTACCGCAAAGAACACAACCTTGCTCCACAGATAGTTCTTCTTTTTATTGAAGTATACGTTCATTCCTTCGGATACTTCTTTTGGCCATCCTTCCATGATGTATCTGTGCAACTTAGATAATTCTGCGTCTTTACGTGTCATCTTGGAAATCCGTCTTGCACTCAGTGGTACATCCTCCAGATGCTCACAAATCAATGCATGTAGATATGCTGTCATCGTTTCTGTTCCTGCATCAGTTTCTGGTAGCGGAACACGAGACAATCCACCAGCATTACAATGTTCCTAAGATCGGCGGTAGGTTATATGATAATCATAAGCAGACAATATGATCGCCCACCTCTGTATCCGCGCTGCAGCCATTGTTGGAAGTCCTTTATGCTCCCCAAACAATGTAAGCAAAGGCTTGTGATCCGTAGTCAGTTTAAACTTTCGCCCCCACAGATATTGGTGAAATTTCTTCACTCTGTAAACTAAACTCAATGCTTCTTTTTCAATTTGAGAATAGTTCTTTTCTGCTTGTGAAAGTGTACCTGAAGCATAAGCTATCGGATGCTCTTGAACATCAGGTGTGGTGTGTTGAATGACAGCTCCGATCCTGTATGCTGAAGCATCACATGCTAAAGAAAGCGGTAAGTTTGGATCATAATGAATCAGCACTTTGTCATTTATCAACATTTCTTTACACCTAACAAAAGCGCTTTGCTACGCTTTACCCCATCTCCACTTTGTCTGTTCTTTCAACAGGCTGTACAAAGGAGCTAACACAGTACTTTGCTGTGGTAGGAAACGCCCTTAATAGTTCACTTGCCCCAGAAAACCTCTACGCTCCTTAATGCTCGTCAACATGACATCATGACTTTTGCGTAAACATATACGCCACTTTCGAGTCAGGTGGCGTGTTATCTCCACGCATTTTGAGCTATCCGCGTGTATCCGCGTGTATGCGTATATGTCTACGCCATTAACGTCCGCGTCATTCCGCGTGTCTGAACACGCAGTCAAATCTCCAGTCATAAATGCCATTAACCCCAGTGACGGTTAAGTTTAGGGATGGGGTTGAGGTAAGTCATATCTTTTTTTTACCTAGGATGGTAAGGGAACAGTTATAAATGCCATTAACCCCAGTGACGGTTAGGTTTAGGGACGGGGTTGAGGTAAGTCATATCTTTTTTTTACCTAGGATGGTAAGGGAACAGTTATAAATGCTATTAACCCCAGTGACGGTTAGGTTTAGGGACGGGGTTGAGGTAAGTCATATATTTATATAACGTTAAGTCAACGGCGTTCATAAACACGCTGAAAGGCGATTTTGCGTCTTGATGGCACGCCAAAAATGGAAATACGAATTGGCGTGTCATACACACGCTACTTCATGAGATCAGTCTGTGCTTGTAGGTGTAGGAGCATCGTGCACGGCCTTAACTTTGTCTTTCGAAGGATACACTCCTTTTTCATTCAGTACGTGACCAAGGTACTCAATCTGTGTCTTTCCAAAGTCACATTTGGCCTTTTTTAATTTCAGGCCATTTTCTTGCAACCTCTGTAGAACTCTGTCCAGGTTCATCAGATGCTCAGTTTCGTTCTTACCCATCACCAACAAATCATCCAAATAGACTACAACGTTGAGATCTTTCATCACGTTTTCTATAATCCTTTGGAAAATGTTGACGGCAGAATTGATTCTTCAAAGGTAAATGAAAATCGAAAATTGGTTTGCTTTTATAACGTTGAAACAACGCGTTGATTTCAAGTTGATTTTCCGTTAGTTTTGAAAGAATGACGCGTCTGACGTTGGTTCAACGTTAATTCGATGAGCAAAACAATGTCAGATCAACGTTGTTTCGATGTCATATTTCCACGTTGATTCAATGTCAGTTTGCTATCTGGGTAATAATCTTCCGTTTTATTTAGGCAAAACCTACAGCAATGTAGAGCTCTAAAAGATTCAACATATCCAAAAAGGCAATGCAAAACGAGATTGTCTCCCATTACTTGGACAATGCTGCCACACACAGAACCACCAAGACCTTCTATTCCCCTGCTCTCAAGAACTTCAATGCCATTGATAATAGTTTCCAATATCACATCAAATCCATATGTTTTGATGTCCTGGGCATGGAAAAGTGCACATAAATGTATGTTTGCTAAAGATGAATTAAATGGTGGTTGAAAATTTCTCAGACTAAAGTATATACCCCCCAATTTGTGAATTCCCTTCTTTCACCCTAATGGATTGGCAGTCTCGAAATCATCGTAAAACAGTTGAATTTGAAGTGCATTTTTTTTCAGTGGAAAACAAGGGATGGCTCCTAACACACTGTCCGTCTTCAATATAAGTGTAAATGCCATCTTTATTTGGTATGCCTGACCTGAACTTGCACAAGGTGTTTGGATGCATTTAAAATGCTCTTTAAGGTTTGCAGAACTGGAACATACGAAAACCTGTCAGTCACTGGACATTGCTCATATTCCAGTAGTTTACAAGTAGCCACAACTGCATCCTGGAAAGTACCATCTTCAACAACTGCATTTTGAACAGTACAATCTTCAACAACTGCATCCTGAACAGTACCATCTTCAACAACTGCATCATGTAAGATAACTTCATTACTTCTTTCATGAACTCTATTCAAATGTTTAGGGAAACCTGAAAACATACCAACACAGCAACCTGCTTGACCACATTTAAGACGAAGTTGATTTGCCAAACAACAGTCCATGAATTAACTTAAGATGTCGGACCAGCACATTTGTGCTCTCAAGGTCGCAAGAACAAACAAAGCAGATCATTTTTTTGCTAACAATCAGCTCTCAAATACATGAATCTACCTCTGAGCTCAGCAACTCTTGGACTCTTATTGACCTTGCCAATATTTATCTGAAAAACAGTTGTCTGTACGAATGTATGCATGTTGTGAAGCACTTTGCTGTAAGATGCACCAAACACAAAGTGGGCTTTGAACAGTTCATCAAAGGTACCCAGACCACTCACTGATTTGCATACAACGGCTTTCTTGTCGAGAATTATGTAGTATGCATGAATGTTGTTTTTCTTTGTCCCCATGGCGAGCAGGTATAGTTCCTGCCTAAATTTAAAACAAAAACAAACACCCAAAGTCAGCTAATTGCCTCTTCTCCTTACATCAGTTTTCCAAATACAGTTAACTGTCATATTTTAAGGCAGACAACAGAAAAATCCAAATTTACCTTTTTGAAGACGACTGCATGTTATAAAGTAATATTATTAAATAAATAAGACAATTTAGTTAATGTTATTTAAAAAAAAAACAATCATACAATTTATACATATAGTATAGCCTACAGATTTTGTATGAACAGTGAACTATTATATATCTCTGTTAGGCTATCTGTTTATTAGCCAAAAAAAAGCACAAGGTCTTGTAAAAATCATTTATTTTTTTATTTAAACAAGAATGAGACTGATTGAATATGCAAATAAAAAAAATAATAATAATAATAATAATAATAATACATAAACAAACTTAAAAATAATAATAATAATAATTTACTTTTTTTTTTTTACATAATACATAATTTACATAATTAAAATTATACAACTTTACCATTCAGGCTAAAGCAGATTTGGTTAAATTTACTGAAAAAAAAAAATGTGAATCAAAAGTTAAAATAGGCCTATATTTCGCACATATAAATATCTTTTATTTCAGTGTAATAATATGAGCACCTCAAAATAAATGAGGTGCGATGACGCTGATCATTTGTACTATTCTATTGAGGAATTAGATGATTGAAGAGTGCTTCTTTTTGCACATATTGATAAAATAAAATTACTGCTATAGCCTAATAAGCAAAAAGAAGCACTCTTCAATTGTCTCATTCCTCAATATTGTGTCTACAACCCCTGTACGTGTCTATTAGGCTTAGATCACATAAGTCATGTAATTGTTATAACTATTAGATGTGTGAATGAAAGTGTATCATGTTTCCTATCAGTAAGATCATATGTTCTTAATTCAGGAGATTGCTTGATTGAAATCTGTGTAAAATGTATTTACAGTTTTTGTTTATTCATGGGGGAAAAAAAAGACAATCAAGTTTGGTAGAGCTGATCAATGATGGGTCATTTAATTTGAATATCCCCAACTGAGCAAGCTAAAGGCAACAGTGGCGAGGAACCGAAAAACTCCATCAAGTGACCCGATGGTGTCCTAAAACTCCATCAGATGACCCAATGGAGAAAAAAAAAAAATATTGGGAGAACCCAGGCTCAGTCGGGGGCCAGTTCTCCTCTAGCGTTTATGAACTAGAGGCCAAATTTACAGTAACTGTAAGATAAAAAATGTATATGAATGCCTGGCTAAAAAAATGCGTCTTTAGTCTAGCTTTAAACTGGGAGAGCGAGTCTGAGCAACGAACAATATCAGGAAGGCTATTCCAGAGCTTCGGAGCTAAATGTGAAAATGCTCTCCCTCCTTTGGTGGATCTGGATATCCTAGGAATGACCAGAAGCCTCGAATTTAGTGATCTTAAAGAGCGTGATGGGTTGTAGGGCGATAGAAGATCCGTAAATAGACTGGAGCTAAACCATTTAGAGCTTTATAAGTCAAAAGCAATACCTTGTAATTAATACGGAACTTTATAGGTAACCAATGAAGTGATGAAAGAATCGGGGTTATATAATATAATCATATTTTCTTGATCTAGTAAGAACTCTAGCAGCTGCATTTTGTACTAACTGTAGATTTCTTATTGAAGATGCAGGAAAACCATCAAATAAAGCATTACAGTAATCTAGTCTCGAGGTCATGGATGCATGAACTAACTTTTCTGCATCAGAGACAGATAGCATGTTACGTAGCTTAGAGATGTTTCTAAGGTGGAAAAAGGCTGTTTTTGTAACATATGAAATATGCTTTTTAAAAGACAGGTTGCAGTCTAATGTAACACCCAGGTCTTTTATTGCAGCGGATAAAGTAACAGGGCATCCTTATGTTAAAGTCGTGCTGCGAAAGGTTTTGTGGATGGTTTTTAGAACCGATAAGTATTACCTCTATCTTGTCTGGATTTAATAAAAGAAAGTTACGCGTCATCCAATCTTTTATATCTTTAACACAATCTGTCAATTTGGATAATTTAGCGTATTCATCTGGCCTTGATGAAATATATATATTTATACTAATTCCATGTTTCCTTACAATATTACCTATAGTGGCAGCATATATATTGAGAATAATAAAGCGCCTAACACAGATCCCTGCGGCACTCCATGAGTTTGCCGAAGTTATGATCGATTTTTCTCCATTTAAGTAGACAAAATGGTAGCGGTCAGATGCGGTCAGATGTCATTGCCCGGGCACCACCTGTCCTGGTTCCTTATCCATTCTCGGTTGGAGGTATGAGTTTGATTGACTATTTAGATCTGTTTTAGCTTTGAGGATGAATCGCGGCTGTTGGAAGCTGGTATTCCCCTCTGGCATTCCTCTTGCGCGGTCCCGCGTCTCGTGATGCGATGGAACTTGAGGATAAGTCGCAACTGTGTGCTGTTGTTACTCTCCTCCGGCGTTCCTCATGGGGTAGTCTTGTGTGCGCGTGACGTGGATGCTAGACTGTTATAAAATGAAGGAGGAATAGACTGGTCAGTGACACCTGCGGGGCAGTTTGACGCTGCTGCTTTTAAATTCAGTTTCTCGCCCTCTCCGATAACAAACTATTTTTCTCAACACGTGTATGCACAGACTGCGTTTTATTGGACGCCTGTTCTTCGGGGCTTCATCGTGATCGCTGGACGTCTCCTAATTATTTGTTTGTTTGTTTGTTTTTTTTTGTTTGATTTGATGTATTCATTTTTATTTCTCTAACTTTGTTAGGATATTTTTGTCATTCGAGTTCTCGACTGAATGTTTTTGATTGGTTTACTGTGTCAGTGTTTTTTTTAGTATTGTATCTGTTTGATGTTTGATTTGTCAAAGGTGCTGGTAGAAAGTCAGTGAGTTTAGTAAGCCAGTGTGGCACCAAATTCTGACTTTCATCTGTGGTAGTATGTTTTTGTTTATTAGTTTTAATGCGATTGGTGTGTGTTTGTAGCAAGTGTTCTTGCTGTGCATTGAGTATTGTAAATTTCTGCTCTCATTACAGGATCCGAGGCTTCAAGGCAGGCCGCTAGTAGGCCCTCACGTGCTGTGGTGGAGGTTTTTCACTGAGTGCTGTGCATTCATGGTTAATCTTATTGAAGTGTGTTATATCCGTGCACAGGGTGGTGAGAGTGATAGGGGCCTGGTGCTTACTAAAGTATTGTACCCGCTATTGTTAAGCCTCGGCTCCCTTCTTGACGACTTGAGTGTTGTCTGATGACCTGGTCTTTTCATGTTGTCTTATGACTGTTTTTGACTATAATAAAAATATTTTTGTATTTTTGTATCCATGTCTCTGGCCCTTCCTTGATAAGAATGTTCCTGTGGCCTTTTTGTGGAAATACTAAATTCATGAGACTCAATAGTTCCCTGTTCAGCAGGGTGGCGTAGTCGTGCATATGTAGAGCTCGCTCCCCTTGAGCGGCCTCCTGCTACACAATGTAAGCGAAAGTGAATAGGCTTTATGCCGTGCATCACGTGACCAAACCGAAAAACGGGTCTCATCGCATCCGCTTGTCAGAGAAAGTGTTAACGGCCGTAAGAACTGACTACGATATCTATGGATATTTAAGGTAATCAGCTAACCTAACTAGTTCACTTTGTTATTGGCGTTTTATTCCATTTAAATATCTAAACGTTACTGTGAAAAATAAAAAATATAAAACGTTTAAATATTAATCTGCACATGTGAGGGATATTGTTTATGCTAATCTTTGCTCGCTCCTTTTAAGTAATCTTGAGTAAAACCGCAAAAAATTTCACGAAAAACATACAAAAGACCTGGACCGGAAGCGATTCGACCTGTTTTACAGAGAATGCGGAAGTAAGTTGTGCATAAAGCCTATCAACGCACAGCGCGCACGTCTTTGAATTCGTCTATTCCTTCCCATCAGACACGCATTTAATATTTAAACAATCTTGGTAACACTTTAAAATAATGGTCAGTAGTTAACAAGTAGCTATGCAGGAAGTAATAGGTAGTACTGCATTAACACCTAACTTAATACTATTAACTAATATGGAAGCAATATTAACTAAGCAGTAAGTAATAGGTAATTTAGTACAAAGGTAGTTCCTTGGTAGGTATTTGATCGTTACTAAAGAAATAAATCCTCATTGAGAACTACTTGTGAACTAAGAATTAATAACCAATTAATTACTAATCACAAAAGTAACATGTCTAAAAAGTGAACAATTGTGGGGGTTTTATACTCTTAACATGGTCATAACATTTCAGAAGCATGTGCCTCAAATGGGTTCTTTGTGGAAACCAGTTTATAGTTTATATATCCCCCCAAATACATTAGCTAGGTTGAGATTGTGACCACTACTCTTGCCAGGATGGACGCATGTTCTCTGTTTATTTAAAACTTAAACATAAAATAATCCTAATAAAGACAGTTTTTAAAAATAAAATAATTAGGAAGTGATGGTGACACTCTCATGATTGGATTAGTTCACTATTATGAGCTCTATTGAATGTCAGTCACATATATCTCAGACTCCAAAGACCTATAACTTTATGTTACAGTAGCTGCCTGAGCAGCCCATTCTCACTCCCAAGGCGTCACCTAACTGACGCCTTGGGAAGCATTTGGACATGCTTCAATATCTGACGCTTTAGGCGCCCTTTAGCGTCAGTTACATGACGCCCTAGGATCGCGTGTACCCTACCCCCACCCCACACCTAAACCTAACCGCGTCCTCTAACAGACGCTTTCCTTTAGCGTCAGTTAGATGACGCCGTAGGATCGCGTCATGTAAGTGACGCTAAAGGGCGCCTAAAACGTCAAATATTGAAGCATGGTCAAAGGTGACGCCTTGGGGTGAGAATGCGTTGGCCTGAGGAGGACTCTTTAGGACATGAATATAAACATTGATGTTCACTTGTCAAAAACAATTAGAATCTTTAATGAACAGTTTTACAGTTTGTTAGAATATTAGTGCCTCACAGAACCTGTACAGTATGTGTCAAATATAAAATTAAATAATTTGTATCATTTGTGAAAAAAATGTTAACTCCTCAATAACTACTTAAGCGTTACCTTGTCATCCCGCAGGAACTACTAGTATTGTGGCCCATTATTTTAAAGTGAAAAACATGTTAACTCCTAACTAACTACAAACGTTACCTTGTCATGTTTACAAGGTAACGCTTGTAGTTAGTTAGGAGTTAACATGTTTTTCAAGGTAACGCTTGTCATGTTTACAAGGTAACGCTTGTAGTTAGTTAAGAGTTAACATGTTTTTCACTTTAAAATAATGGGCCACATCACTAGTAGTTCCTGCGGGATGACAAGGTAACGCTTAAGTAGTTATTGAGGAGTTAACATGTTTTTCACAATTGATACAAGTAATTTAATTTTATATTTAACACATACTGTACAGGTTCTGTGAGGCACTAATATTCTAACAAACACTGTAATCTGGAAGATGTGGTTTTGCGCTTATCGTAACATAAATGCAGCCAATTTCTTCATTAAATATGCTAATTGTTTTTGACAAGTGAACATCAATGTTTATATTCATGTCCTAAAGAGAAGTCCTCCTAAGGCAGCTACTGTAACATAAAGTTTTAGGTCTTTGGAGTCTGAGATATATGTGACTGACATTCAATAGAGCTCATAATAGTGAACTAATCCAATCATGAGAGTGTCAGCATCACTTCCTAATTATTTAAGGTTTATTTTTAAAAACTGTCATTATTAGTATTATTTTAGGATTAAGTTTTAAATAAACAGAGAACATGCGTCCATCCTGGCAAGAGTAGTGGTCACAATCTCAACCTAGCTAATGTATTTGGGGGGATGTATAAACTTAATAAACTGGTTTCCACAAAGAACCCATTTGAGGCACATGCTTCTGAAATGTTATGATCATGTTAAGAGTATAAAACCCGCACAATTGTTCACTTTTTAGACATGTTACTTTTGTGATTAGTAATTAATTGGTTATTATTTCTTAGTTCACAAGTAGTTCTCAATGAGGATATATTTCTTTAGTAACAATCAAATACCTACCAGGGAACTACCTTTGTACTAATTACCTATTACTTACTGCTTAGTTAATATTGCTTCCATATTAGTTAATAGTATTAAGTTCGGTGTTAATGCAGTACTACCTATTACTTCCTGCATAGCTACTTATTAACTACCGACCATTATTTTGAAGTGTTACCACAATCTTTGTGCAGTTTACAGACACTTTTCAATAACGCGATTAGAACGAAGCACTTATGATAAATGACTTACTGCATCAGCTGAATCTGTGCTCCTCAAAATGAAACTGTAACTGAGGTACATTTTTTCCAGGATCTCCTCACTGCGCAGCAAGACGAAAGGTTAGGACGAGGTTAGATCCGTAATAAACTGTATGTTTTTATCGATGTGGGCTTTTCATGGCTTGCTTCAACAGTTTGAATAGCACGCGCTCTCAGTGGGCGACATTGTGGGTCACATTAGCAGTGGGACATTGTGGGTCACTCTCAGTGGGTCACATTAGCACTTAATTCGCTGTAATGAGGTGAAAGGGAAAATACTGACATCTCTCTCTTTTCATACAGATTACATCAACTGAGAATAGTTGTTTTTTTATATAAATGACTTCATTTAAAAGAAGAGAATTTCATCTTCATAAAGAGAGATCTTTCGTGTCACTTTAATTCTGCGTTTGCAGCACAGCAGAAATAGACATGGTGTGGAAACGATCTCTCTACGCTATCTCACGACCGATTCGACGAATGATTAAAAAGTGTCTAATTTGTACTAATTCGTATGACCTCACTCGTACGAACTCGTACAATTTGTCTAAACCCACGTGATGGGTAGGTTTAGGAGTGGGGTAAGGGGTAGGTCATTCGTACGAATTCATACGAATTGGCCAATTCGTAAAATATGTACGATTTAGCAAAATCATACTAATTCGTACGAGTGAGGTCGTATGAATTGTTACGAATTAGCCACTTTTTAATTATTTGTCGAATTCGTACGTTTTGGTCATGAGATCGGGTTGGATCTCTGCACTGCTGTATAGACCTTATGCACCAGAGAAACGTGGGCGCCGTCATCTTTAGAATATTGTCTTTGAACTTCAGTTTTTGCGGTCGCTCTGTATATTTCTATGGCATCGCTGTCGAGGAGTAATTAGCTGGTGAAGTGGATTTACTTATTGTAGAGTTAACAAAAGTTATCATGAGCATTGTAATGTTTATCATGAGCATTGTAAAGCAGATGTCTTAACAAATGTCGACTGGGAATTTTTTTTTTATAAGAAGTTCATTCATACCTATGCAAGATCGCTGTGAAAATACAGACCGGAAGTCAAAAGACAACGAGCGCAACGCTGAAAAGGGGCGGGGCAACATAAGGTCTATACGCACCGCACCTGGAATGGATCAACGGACTGCATCCACGTGCAGTGTGCAAGCTCTGCAAACGCACTGCAAACGGAGTATGTGTGAACGGGCATTAAACTGCTGATCTAAGGCTATGTTCACACTGCAGGGCTTAATGCTCAATTCCGATTTTTTTGAAAAAATTAGATTTTTTTGCAAGGCCGTTCAAATTTCCAATTAAATGCGACGTTTTGTGATCTCCTGTGTGAACGTGAAATGACCCAGAAGTGACCCGCATGCGCAGAAGAGTAATCAATGGTCAACGACGTCACTTGTTGTTTGCGGAATAGTTTTTTTTTCCATATGTTGCGAGCTTTTGTTATATTATTATTATTGCCACAGCC
Source organism: Pimephales promelas (assembly GCF_988280905.1). Classification (NCBI taxonomy): domain Eukaryota; kingdom Metazoa; phylum Chordata; class Actinopteri; order Cypriniformes; family Leuciscidae; genus Pimephales; species Pimephales promelas. The sequence goes on from NC_142785.1 coordinate 12,510,324, forward strand.
CATATACAAACACAGACAACAATTATTTTATCGACAGGCAAGGTTTGCACATAAATGTAAGATTTTTCCGATCCTCACCGGCCTCGTCATAAACCCGTTTAATTGATAGTGCGCGTCCTCGGCGCTCCTTGCTTTGTCACCGGCGGCCGTGGTGCGACACTGGTGGCTGGTGTTGCCAGATTGGGTGTTTTTTCGTTACAATTTAAGGCATGTTTACATGTTTTAGCCAGGTTTTCGCCTGGAAGGCTCTATAGAAATCTGGCACCCTACTGTACGAAGTTAAACTGACAGAGAGCGCACATTCACAGACACCAGAATGAACGTGTTCACAGTAATGTTCATCAGGCAGTAATACAGTATATGAACGCGTTCATGCACTATCGTTCATTGAACGCGTTCAGGCACAACACTGGGGAAGAGACACGTCTGCAGTGGCCCATAACAGTGCAGAAACGCGTTGGAGTTAGCGTGTATTCGCTAGCTACAGGTGCGTGCAATGACGTGTGGGTCGGATATATGTGACCTGGCCGTTCAGATTGAAGTCGCATTTCAAAAGATCGAATACATATCGGATTTGGACCTGGGTCGCATTTGAAAAGATCGGATCTGTGTCGTTCAGACTGTCATGAAAAAATCAGATACAGGTTGCATAGGGGCAAAAAAAATCGGAATTAGGTCTTTTCAGCCTGCAGTGTGAACGTAGCCTAAGTTACCTTGCTAATAAATAGTGTTTCACTATAGTTTGGATATTTATATCCGGTGCAGAGGTTATAGTTACGGCCAGTTCGAATGACAGCTCGACAGTTCTGTTAAGATTCCCTATACATTAATTGAAAATTCCTCTTGAGCTAAACTGGCCTGTCTGGCCCCATAAATACATATAAATATATATTATTATACGCAAATTGTCTTACAGCGGCATGACGTGCTGGAATGCTATAACTTGGTAAATTCAGGAACAATTTACTGCCGCGAGTAAACAAAATGTAATAAAATAAACATTGTAATGTATATTTTCAACGTTTTCTTTATAGCAGCTTGAAAGAACACATATTGAAGGAGTAAACTAGCCCAAAATCTCCTGATCACTGCATAAAAAATCTGTTTTAGCCTGCCGTGTCTCGCCTTGAACAGACATATTCAAACAAAATAGTGTCAAAATGCTCATCTTGGCAAGTATCATTGTAAACCTATAATAGTCATTAATGTCTTAACCCTCCTGTTACCCTCAAATCTGATAACACTTTTTACCCTCTGGGGTCAATTTGACCCCAGTAATTTAAATCTCCACAATATGTTTATTTTTTTGTACAAAGGTTTGTCTCAGTTAATTTATGTCTTTGTTGACTACTTAAGTAACATTTTAAGTTGAAATCCACCCACCACCCCCCTCCCCACCCCACCTAACCCCACCTAACTCCACCTAACCCCTTACACATCCAGAATACCCATTGCCCGACTATGGACAAATTTACAAATCAACATAAAATCTTACTTATTTGACCTAAAATTGGAAAAGTACAAATACATCTGGTGTTTTATTTGTTTTATAATATTTCTAAGTATAGATTTTTGTCATCTATAACATTTGGAAAGAAAAACTATTTATTTTATCAAGGATAGTAACACGAGTTATGTTTGGGGTCAATCTCACAAAAATTATGTTTTCTCCTCCCCCATGGCACGGGAAACATCAAAGTTCTCACAAAAAATCATGTTTTCCCCTCCCAAATACACAGGAAAGAATTATTAGTTATCTTGAGAATTATGTCACATGTCATGTGAACTACTAGTAGTTCTCGCAATACTACAGATATGGTTCTGTTTGGTTAGAGCCCTAAAACAGAGGGACGTTTTTTGAAAATGATATTGAATATGTAAAATTACAATGAACATTATAAATTCAAATTATAACATGTTATAATGACCTCAATATAACAACCAAAACAAATGTGTGTGAAATTTTAATATTTCTTCTGTTTTATTATACAACTAAAAGAGCCTGGGGTCAAATTGACCCCAAGGAACACCGATGCTACAAAATTTGTACAGGACTTTGAAAAAATATTAGCAGGTTAATTTTATGTTTACAGAGTTGTCCCCATTAAATTAGGAAAAGTCATTAAATTTGAAGCAAAAAAAAAAAAAAATTATGTTTTTACAGATGTTAAACATTGAATGGGGTCAAATTGACCCCAAGGATAATAGGAGGGTTAACTGACCATAAACATAAATAAAACGTATCTGTAACAGTGTATTGGATCCATGCATTCGCTCTTAAACTGACAGTAACCTAATATTGCTGCTGTGTCTGTGTTTAATGTTAATGTTAATCAGGGTTCCCCAAACTCGGTCCTGGAGGGCCACTGTCCCTGCAGAGTTTAGCTCCAACCCTGATCAAACACACCTACCTGTGAGTTTCTACTGATCCTGAAGACCTTGATTAGCTTGCTCAGGTGTGTTTGATCTGCCTCTCTGAGCATGCAGATCAAAATTTAAGCAACCAGCCTCAATCCACAGGCTTTCCTCTGGGTTTAAGAGAGAAATCTTGTCCCCTGCTGGGCTGGCTGTAAATATGGTCTAACAGTTAAGCTGACCTGTTGAATAAATCAAGAGGATGTAAATATTTGAGGAAGTATCTTATCTTTGAAATGTTGGAGTCACTTTATAATTCTCTTTTAGTCTATATTTGCCACAAATTGACAGACACATTGTGAACATCTCTTTCTCTCTCTCTCTCTTGTGGGAGTTTGAAGGTTATTGAAAGTATTTCAAAAAAGAACATTCCATCATATTTTACTTACATAAATGTTCCTGTACAATTTTCTTCTTTTCAGTGAAACTGCAGTGAAAAAGCTGCGTAAAATAACTGAAGTGCTGTCTGGCACACCCGAAAATGTGCACACAGAAATCCGCCTATCGGACACCGTGCAATCCCGAATTCAGTTCTCTTTCCCGGCTTGTTAAACAGTCATGATCCAAGTCGAATCTCTAATACATGCATCTACCTAAAACTTCTTGTAGTAGCCTAATAATTTCATTCAGATATTCCAAGCCATTGCGATATGCGTATCGTGATGTACATCACAATATGCAAATTTGCGATATTTCGATATTGTGCAGCCCTAAATGGGTTGATTCATCATGATTCATTGATGATAATCCCTAAATGGGATCATCATCCCGTGATTAATTTTGGGGTTGCTATGGAACATCTCTGCCACACAAACAGTAGAGCATTGTGCTAGCAATGCCAAGGTCATGGGTTTGAAGTTACTTTGGATGCATCTGCCAAAAATGTAAATGCTTAATTATAAATTTCTGCAGGACTATGTCGAGACTTCTATTGTTCCCTTTCGTAGTCACTTCGAGTTACGCCAGAAGTGACGGAGATTGGGGGTTTCGCATAGAAAGCCAATCCTCTTCGAGTATTTAAAAACGAGCCAATGGCATGCAATGCCTTGGGGCTGCGGAAATTTGCATAGCGTACTCCGCTTTACTCCGTGAGTATAAAAGGAGGAAGTGAACGCAACCGCAGTATGTTTTTGCTTCGGAGCCAAGAGAACTCTTCACTCCTGAAAGCCATTCTCACTGTTTCAAGACTCTTCGAGACGAGCGTCCTCTTCAGTGTTGGTGTGACGGCGGTACCCAGCGAGACTCTGCATTGCCTGCGATCTGAGCAGTGGTCTGCCAGACTTTGCGCTTCTCCCTGGTCGCCTCAGCGCTGAAAGAGTGAATTTCCTCCTCTCTAAGTGAAAGAGCTGCACGCGGCACGTCTTTTTAAAGACGACTCGCCCGTGTTCTTCTGGGTGCGTTCGTTTCATGTCATTTTCTGATGGTCGCGATCGCTGCTCTGTGTGTGCCTGGGCTTCAGCATGCAGAGCAGCGTTCGCGGATGTCTCATGTTCCTTCTGAATGGGAACATGAGCATCTCTACACTGTGATCGAGACTCAATGATCTGATAGTGAGAGTCCCCGTGTCCGTTACTCGTTCTGCTTCTTAAAATAGAAGCTCTTCGACTCGCGGATAGGGTGATATGACGGTGAATGTGTGACACTCCCCCCGACGTTAGTTCCTCGGGTCACACCCACCGCTCAGTGTTAGAGCCATTGAGCGCTGTATCGCTTCAGACGTCTGCCTCTCTGAGGTACCGTCTGTTTCGTTCGGCGCTCCAGAGAATGATGCAATGACGATCGCAGCATCACAAGGCGGGCTTGACTCCTCGGGAAGTGAGGATGCGGCCGCGTTGCCTCCCTCGGGAGCGTCAGCGTCGCCGTGTCTAATCCCGCGATGATGGCCGTGCTATCTCGGGCCTCCGTGAGCATCGGGTGGGGGTGGAATTTCCCCAATTTCCTTTTTTCCCCGAGTTGCATGCGGAACTGACACGCACTAAAAAAAAAAATAAATAAATAAAAAAATAAAAAAAGAGCGTGCTTCAGTTCCCCGCCCTTCCTCCCCTCGGCGATGCGGCTGTCTGTGGCTCGTACGCTGGGGCTCCCCCGGTGGAACGCTCTGTTGCGATGCAGCTGCGTCCGCAGGGCGCGTCCACCCGCGGTGCTCTCAGATGCCCCTCCAAAGCCTATGGTTTCTCGTCGTCTATGGCGGCGCGATTCTGTAGAGCGGCGGGACTGGCAGCCTCCGCCCTGCATATGATGAGCACCTGCTAGCTGCTCAGGAATGTGCACGAGGAGAGGACGGACCAAGCGAGCTGCGAGCCTGCCGCCTACCTTGCTCTTAAACGGGTCACGGAAGCGGTCGCTCGCTCCCTTGGTCAGGTGATGCCCACCGATGTGGTCCAGGAGTATCATCTAAATGTTTTGGCGGTGCGGTCCAGGACTTTGCCCAGCACTTCTCGACCGCCTAGGAGCAGACGAATGCGGGTTTACTCTCTGCCCCGACGGCCAGCTGCTGCCTCCACCCAGCCGTCGGCTCAGACGCCTTCGCCCGCTCGCCGCCGAGGACGCCCCCCTGCGGCTCCCTTCCCTCCCACGCGGCCCCAGCAGCAGCCTTCAGCCGGTTCGCGTCGCGGAGGCCACAGGTAAGCGTCCCAGCCCCCTCAGGCCGTGTGCCCCGCTAACGCCAGGTGAAGCGATGTTCCTGAGGTGGGCCGCTCAGTGATAGTGTCATGGTTTTTCTCAGGAGGCGGTAGCAGGGCCCCTCCTTCCCCTGGTGGAGGGCCGGTGGAGAATCCTTTTTGTTCTAGCTAGCTCCTTGAGCTGGTTGAGGGAAAGCTGACACTATCATTGAGCACACAGACTGGAATGAGCGCGCACGACGTCCAGTGCGTCGCCCCGTTCATTCCTCTCTGTCTTTGAGGGTGCGGATGGGAGCATGTGCCGTCCCCCGACTACACTACTCCCCTCCCCCTCTATCGCCAGACCCCCGGCAGAACAGACCCCCTTGGAACGCTGGTCCTTCCCTGGTCTCTTCTGTCAGGGAACGGGGCTCGACTGTGCATCCGCACAGGGTAACTTCTGTGCGCATGCCGGTCTCCCTGTACTGCTGCCCCTCCGGGGGGACGTCTGTGGTTCGCATGACTCCGCTGGTTCAGTTCCTGGGAGCCCGGCTAGAGCTCCCCGACCTGTCCCGTTGCGTCATCAGAATGATCAGATTCGGCTACGCGACTCAGTTCGTGAGGTCTCCTCCCCGCTTTAGGGGAGTTCGCTCCACGGTGGTCGGTGGCAATGCCCTGGTCAGGAGAGCGGAGATTGCGACCCTGCTGGCGAAGGGTGCAATCGAGACGGTCCCTCCAGCCGAGGTGAGGTTCGGGTCTACAGCCCATGCTTCACTGTCCCCAGAAGACCGGTGGGTTACGGCCGATCCTGGATCTGCGCATTTTGAACCGTACTCTCCATCGACTACCGTTCAAAATGCTCACAGCCAAACGCATTTTTGAATGCGTTCGGCCTCAGGATTGGTTTGCAGCGATCAACCTGAAGGACGCGTACTTCATGTCTCCATTTGCCTCGACACAGACCGTTCTCAGTTTGCCTTTGAGGCCAGGCATCAGTACACGGTTCTCCCTTTCGGGTTAGCTCTGTCACCTCGCGTCTTCACGAAGATCGTCGAGGCAGCCTTTGTTCCCCTTCGCGAACACGGGGTTGATTTATCTCGACGACTGGCTGATACTGGCACACTCTCGAGAACAGGTTTGTGAACACAGAGACCTGGTGCTCCGTCCGGCACCTAGCCCGTCTGGGCCTTCGGGTCAACCGGGAAAAGAGCAAACTTTGCCCCGTGCAGAGGATCTCTTTTCTCGGCATGGAGATAGACTCGGTCGCTATGTCCGCGCAGCTCACGAACGAGCGTGCGCACTCACTGCTGACTTGTCTTCGACAGTTCGAGGGCAAGAGTGCGGTTTCACTGAAACTATTTCAGAGGCTCCTGGGGCATATGGCATCCGCGGCTGCGGCAATGCTGCTCGGTTTGCTTCATATGAGACCGCTTCAGCTGTGGCTTCGCAATCGAGTCCCGAGGTGGGCATGGCATCGCGGCTCGCTCCGAGTTCCAGTGACTCCGCGTGCCGCCGAACCTTCTTCCCGTGGTCGAACCTCAGCTCTGTGGGCCGGTGTCCCTCTTCAGCGAGTTCCAGGCATCTCGTTGTCTCCACGGATGCATCTACCACGGGATGGGGTGCCATGTGCAATGGGCATGCAGCCGCGGGCTCCTGGACAGGACCCCAGCGCCTCATGCACATCAATTGCCTCGAGCTGCTGGCAGTACGTCTGGCCCTGCACCGCTTTCGAGCGTTGCTCAGGGGTCAACATGTGCTTGTCCGTTCAGACAACACCTCGGCAGTAGCGTACATCAACCACCAGGGGGGTCTACGCTCACGCCGGTTGTCGCAGCTCGCCCGCCACCTCTTGATATGGAGTCAGAAGCACCTGAGGTCCCTTCGTGCAGTTACATTCCAGGAGACCGGAACCTGGCAGCCGACGAGCTGTCACGGGTCCGTCCTATCTCCGGCGAATGGCGACTCCATCCCAAGACGGTCCAGCTGATTTGGGACCAGTTCGGGGAGGCACAGATAGATCTGTTCGCCTCCCGGGACTCATCCCACTGCGCCCAGTTTTATTCCCTGACTGAGGGTAGGCTCGGCTCAGATGCACTGGCGCACAGCTGGCCGCGGGGCCCACACAAGTATGCGTTTCCCCCAGTGAGCCTTCTTGCACAGGTGTTGTGCAAGATCAAGGAGGATGAGGAGCAGGTCTTGCTGGTAGCCCCCTATTGGCCCACCAAGATGTGGTTCTCCGAACTCATGCTCCTCGCGACAGCACCTCCTTGGCCTATTCCTCTGAGACAAGATCTACTCACTCAGAGACGGGGCACTCTGTGGCACCCTCGTCCCGATCTCTGGAGGCTGCACGTGTGGCTCCTGGACGGGACGAGGCAGGGCTGAGTTCGCTGCCACCTGCGGTGGTGGCGACCATCACTTCCGCTAGAGCGTCGTCCACGAGACACCTTTATGCGTTGAAGTGGAACCTCTTCGTCAACTGGTGCTCTTCTCGCGGAGAAGACCCCCGGAGATGCTCGATCGGAGTCGTGCTTTCCTTCCTGCAAGAAGGGTTGGAGCGTAGGCTGTCGCCCTCCACCCTTGGGTTTATGTCGCGCCCATTGCCGCGTCTCATGATGCAGTGAAAGGTAAGTCTAAGGGAAGCATGACCTGGTCATCAGGTTCCTGAGGGGAGCGAGGGGGCTAAATCCGCCTCCCTCCCCTCGTGCCCTCTGGGGACCTCTCAGTAGATCTAAGTGCTCTGCAGAGGCCTCCCCTGGAGCCTTTGCAGTCGGTAGAGTTTTTGCCCTGTCCTATGTGACAGCACTCCTGATTGCATTGGTCTCCATCAGGAGAGTAAGGGACCTGCACGCACTCTCCGTTGACGAAGTGTGCCTGGAGTTCGGGCCGGCTTACTTTCACGTATTCCTGAGACCCCGGCCTGGATATATGCTCAAGGTTCCTACCACTCCCTTCTGGGACCTGGTGGTGAACCTGCAAGCGCTGCCCCTGGAGGAGGCAGACCCAGCCTTGGCACTGCTCTGTCCGGTACGTGCTCTCCGCACCTACGTCGACAGAACGCAGTGTTTCAGGACCTCAGACCAGCTCTTTGTCTGTCATGGGGGGAGCCAGAAGGGAAGGGCTCTCTCAAAGCAACGGCTGTCCCACTGGATAGTGGACGCCATTGCTTTGTCTTACCAGCAGCAAGGCCGTCCGTGCCCCCTTGGTGTGACGGCCCATTCCACTCGGAGTGTGGCCTCCTCTTGGGCTCTAGCGCACGGCGCCTCGCTAACAGACATCTGCAGAGCTGCAGGCTGGGCGACACACAACACCTTCGCCAGATTCTATAATCTGCGAATTGAGCCGGTGTCCTCTCACGTACTCGCTTCCGCCAGTACTGGACCCGCTTAGGTGTCTTCGCTTGCTCGCCATTCCACTCCTCGGACTGGATAAGTGCGATATCTCCTCAGTTCTTCCATTGAAGCCTTGAGTCCTCCAGCACCGGCGATGCGGGCACCACTGCTGTTGCTCTGGATGCTGGCTAGGTGCCTCCATGTGCACGGTTCCCCACGGTAACCGTCTCATGTGTATTATCCACTGTAAGCCTCTCTGAGCATGTGTCTTCCCTTGGCAAGCCATCTGCCACCCCTGGAGTTAAATTATAGTAGCCACCTACGGTTGGTGCTCCAGTGATCTCCACATGCGTTCCTATACGGCCATATGTGTATTGTAAGTCCTCCTTCGGTAGGCATCTATAGCATGTCCCTCCCGGGATATGTTTCCCAGTGTACCTTGGTAATCCTGTGTCAAAGTGGGATCCCTGTAAAAAAAAAAAAAAAAAGAAAAGAAGGTAATGCTCAGGGGTCCAGACTTTCGCAGGGCACTGGAAGACAGCTTGAAGATGGCGTGATGGCACAGACCCCCAATCTCCGTCACTTCTGACGTAACTCGAAGTGACTACGAAAGGGAACGTCTCGGTTACGGATGTAACCTTCGTTCCCTGAGTAGGGAACGGAGACGTTATGTCTCCCTGCCACTTCTGCTGTACCGCTGGGTAGACGCCGAGTTCAGTCTTGGCTCCTCAGCGAAGACATACTGCGGTTGCGTTCACTTCCTCCTTTTATACTCACGGAGTAGGGCGGAGTACGCTATGCAAATTTCCGCAGCCCCAAGGCATTGCATGCCATTGGCTCGTTTTTAAATACTCGAAGAGGATTGGCTTTCTATGCGAAACCCCCAATCTCCGTCACTTCTGGCGTAACGTCTCCGTTCCCTACTCAGGGAACGAGGGTTACATCCGTAACCGAGACGTTTTTTATACAGAGCTAATGACATTTTCTATTACCTAAACTTACCCCTAACCCTCAAAAAAAGTTGCATTTTTAGATATTGATTGAAACATTAATTGATTAAAACATTAACATTAAAGCTGTTTGTTGGATAATGCCGGTATTGTATCTGATTTCAGATATTACTATCCTTGTATCCAAATGTAACATATAGTTCTATGTTTGTTTATTTCATTGGTCCTCATTTACTAAACGAACAGATATTGGGTCGTTTCCATACAGAAACGTGGCATTTATCAATATAGACGAGAACGGTGGCTATGGTCAAACCTCACGTCAGATTTCAGCTTGTGCTAAATTTTTTTGTTATTATTGAATTAACATTAAAAGGTGCCTTAACTAGAGCACAGTATCATAGAAGCTTGGGGCTGTAAGCAGCCACCTAAAACACCCTAGAGCAACTGCTTAGAAACCCCATTGCTTTGCATGGAGAAGCTCTAGTCATATTTGTAAAATCTGTTGTACTGGGACATCTGTAAGTGGATATGTAAATTACTGCACCTCAGACACCTCAAATCACTGAATGTGATTATAAAGCGCAGTCACAGAGCATACTTTTAGATACTGCAACAGATAAAGGTCCAAAATTCTGTAAACTGAGTCATCTTAACATGCTTTAGGCCCTGTTGACACGAAAACGCTTGCGGGTGAAAATGTAAAAACACTTTATCAGATGTGCCTTTCGTTTACACGGCGACGGCGTTTTTGAGGCTTAAAAACGCAAAAAAGTGAAAACACCCTCCAGAGTGGAAATCTTAAAAATGCTCCACCGTCGCATTCCTGTGTAAACGGTAAAAGCGCAAAAGTCTGCTTGACAGAGAAGGTTGTACGCAGGCGCGTGGACTTGGTGGTTTTGCAGTATGCACTCCTAGCCGCCTGAAGTGCATACTACATTGAATTTCACATTCTTTTGCGTTACCATTTGCACGCGGATTTCCCACACAAAACACTCGTCTAAACGCAGAATAAAAAGTGATGACGCAACGCCACTTTTGCGTTTTCTCTTCAGAATCGTTTCCGTGTAAAGATAGCCTTAGACAAGGAGCCATTTCCACTCTCCAGTCCCTTGTAGGAAATTATGCATAATTGGATCATAGAATTATACAAAATGCCAATGGATCATCCTTTATATCAAATTAGTGTAATTAGCATCTGCATGGTTTTTACAGCCAGAGAACTTCATAAACACATCAGATGCTATTTAATATGATTTGAAGTATGGTCTCATCAGCAGTCAGTCTAAATGCTATTGTTCAGCAGACACAAAGAGAGATTTGTCTGGAATTATTTTAATGGGTGAGAACTGAGAAGAATGTCAGAGCCTCTGGTATTCTTTTTCTGATATTTAATGGATGCTTTCAAAAAAAAAAAAAAAAAGACAAGATGGTGAGTATTTTTCTGCCTCCCAAACTACAGATGACCGCTGTCATTAAATCATTGTGGCACACTGCAGCAACTGAACACAAAGCTAAAAATGTTTTAACTTGGCATGAAATCCATAGCACGTTAAAATAATTTATTAATTTACAGAAGCACTCAGTTACAGTAGATGATCTTTGATAGTCTGTTTGCGATTAGATCATTTTAAGCCGCTAAACTACAGAGAAGTTCTCAGTCAAACGATCCAGTAAGGGAATTCATTTAAACAATCAGTCCAAAACAGCACCAATGTAAAGAAAACCAGGCTGATTAAATCAAAGATGAGAGAATAAGGACTTGCATTGTACTTTCAGTGAATAATTCATTCCAGTGTGTTTCACTTTAAAACATGAGCTCTGTCATATTCTGATGGTTTCTGAAGAGCGCGAGCCATCATGCATCACGCTGTGTGAAATACAGACTGAATGGAACGTCATATCCCACCATTGTATTTCTTTAAACTTCATTTCTCAGCTGGGTTAAAGCAATCCAGTGTCTCGCAAGTAAAGTTTTGATGGGTGTGGATTGCAATCAAGGTAGTCGGACAGTAAGCACACATGAATCTATGGTGGCCGAGAGAGCTCAACACGCTGAAACTGAAGAAAATGCATGCAAATAGACAAAAAACACCAGCAAATTAAGAAAACATCTTCATAAGTTCGACAAAACATTATGCATATACTCACAATGCAACCAAATATAGTAATGTGCTGCAAAATAGCACAGATGTTTCATGAGGACCCCAACCATACCTGTCCACATTTAAGTACCATAATCTGGGAGACCTCACCGCAGTTAAACACTGTGGTGCATGTAAAGCAGCACTGTTGAACATGTAACAAAAACACATGTATTTCATGTAGTCAACAGTGTAAATTAACATTACATTGTAAATTACAATAGCATTTACAGTACTGAATGTGTTGCATGTGTGTGGCTTAGTGTTTCTTACATGCAGAATTGTAATTGTAAGTAGTGGACTTTGCTTCTCTAAGTACCCCTGGAGAGAGTGTAAAGCCTACATGTATACAGGGATTGTATAGTTGACTTTGCAGCACATGAGAGCACAAAGTGTGCTATTCATGCTCATTTGATTTTCTGTTAGCCTACATTCTGTCTGACCATGTTGGAAGTCCTCTCTGAGGAGGTATTGCTATGAGGAATGCAAAGTAGTGCCGGTGCACCCTTCTGTGTCTTTGCTGCACGATTGTGCTGTTGTGATGTAATGTGCCATGTAACATCATTTTTCCCACAGCATCTGATATATAAAATCAGTGCGACACACTTTGAAAAAGGCATGGGAGTTGTCGATATGGCTTTGAGATATGAAAATAATCCACCCAGCTGTTGTTAATTTTTTTTCCTCCTACATTTCTACCAGTGATGGTTGATTCAACTTCCTGCATTTACTACATGCGCAGATATCAACAGAACAACTGGATTGTAGGTTGCCAGGGGTGTATTCCAGAAAGCAAGGTCAACTTACCGCCAGACAAATCCTTGAAATCTTTAAATTGCATAATCTGGGTATGCTGGTTCCAAAACACCTGTGAGGAGTTAGTTTCATCAACCTCCTATTGGTAACCCAGAGTTCCCTTTCGTAGTCACTTCGAGTTACGTCAGAAGTGACGGAGATTGGGGGTTTCGCATAGAAAGCCAATCCTCTTCGAGTATTTAAACACGAGCCAATGGCATGCAATGCCTTGGGGCTGCGGAAATTTGCATAGCGTACTCCGCCCTACTCCGTGAGTATAAAAGGAGGAAGTGAACGCAACCGCAGTATGTTTTCGCTTCGAGGCCACGGCCAACTCCATTGCCTTTTTTTCCCCGAGCTGCATGCGGAGTTATCGCGCTCTTGGGGGACTCCTCTGTCCACTCGAGAGCGCGATCTCTCCCCCGCCTTTCCCCCCTCGATGGGGGGGCCGCCCGTGGGTGCACTGGGATGCCCCCGCTGGAGCGTTCTGTTGCGATACAGCTGTGTCCACGGGGCGCCTCCTCCGTGGTCCTCCTAGGCACCCATCCAAAGCCTGTAGGTTCTCGTCTGCCATGGCGGCGCGTTCCTGTAGAGCGGCGGGATGGGCGGCCTCCGCTTGCATGCGATGAGCACTGTGCAAACGCAGATGCTCAGAGATATGCTCGAGGGCGGGACTGATCCAACGGCATTCGAAGATTTGCGGTCCGCCACTGACCTTGCTCTCCAAAAGGGCAACGAAAGTGGCCGCTCGCGCCATTGGTCAGGTGATGGCCACTAGTGTGGTCCAGGAGCGTCAACCTGGCAGACACTCGGAGCGCTGAGCGGATTCGTCTGCTCGACGCCCTTCTCTCCCAGGTTGGCCTTTTTTGGCGGTGCAGTCGAGAACTCTTGCCCAGCAGTCTCCACTGCCCAGGAGCAGACGGAGGCAATCAAACATGTTCTGCCCCGACGACCAGCTGCTGCCTCCACCCAGTCGTCGGCACAGATGCCTCCCGCTGCTCGCCGCCGAGGACGCCCCCCCGCGGCTCCCCTGCCTCCCGCCCCGCCCCAGCAGCAGCCTTCATCCGGGCCACGGCGTGGAGGAGGCCGCCGGCAGGCGTCACAGCCCCCTCAGGCCGCACACCCCGCTAAACGCCAGGTAAGCGATGATCCTGATACGGGCTGCTCAGTGATGGAGTTGAGTTTTTCCCCAGGAGGCGGGAGCAGGCCCCCTCCTGCCCCCGGTGGAGGGCCGGGGGGAAAATCTTTCGTTTTCAGTTCCCGCTGCTCGCCCACGGGTGGGCAGCGCCCTGAGTTGGTTAAGAAAGACTTGACATCATCACTGAGCCCACAGACTGGAATGAGTGCGCTCGACGTTCCAGTGCGTCAGCCCACACATTCCTCTCTGTCTCTGAGGGTGCGGAAGGGTGCGAGTGTCGTCCCCGGGCTACGCCAATCCCTTCCCCCTCTGTCGCCAGACCCCCGGCGGAACGGACCCCCGTGGAACGCTCCGCTTTCCCTGGTCCCTTCCGTCGGGGAGCGGGCTTCGACGCATCCGAGCGGGGTCATCCCTGCACGCGTGCCAGTCGACCCGCCACGCTGCCCCTCCGGGGGGACGTCTGTGGTTCACATGACCCCGTTGGCTCACTTCCTGGAAGCCTGGCTAGTGCTTCCCGGGATATCCCGCTGGGTCATCAGAACGATCAGATTCGGCTACGCGATTCAGTTCGCACGGTCCTCCCCGCTTCAGGGGAGTTCGCTCCACGATAGTTGGTGGCAATGCCCCACTCCTGAGAGCGGAGATTGCGACCCTGCTGGCGAAGGGTGCAATCGAGACGGTCCCTCCAGCCGAGGTGGAGTCCGGGTTTTACAGCCCCTACTTCATTGTCCCCAAGAAGACCGGTGGGTTACGACCGATCCTGGACCTGCGCATTTTGAACCGTTCTCTCCATCGACTACCGTTCAAAATGCTCACGGCCAAACGCATTTTCGAATGTGTTCGGTATCAGGATTGGTTTGCAGCGATCGACCTGAAGGACGCGTACTTCCATGTGTCCATCTTACCTCGACACAGACCGTTTCTTCGGTTTGCCTCTGAGGGCCAGGCATATCAGTACGCCGTTCTCCCATTCGGGTTAGCTCTGTCCCCTCGCGTCTTCACGAAGATCGTCGAGGCAGCCCTTGTTCCCCTTCGCGAACACGGGGTTCGCATCCTGAATTATCTCGACGACTGGCTGATACTAGCACACTCTCGAGCTCAGCTTTGCGAACACAGAGACTTGGTGCTCCGGCACCTAGCCCGTTTGGGCCTTCGGGTCAACCGGGAAAAGAGCAAACTTTGCCCCGTGCAGAGGATCTCTTTTCTCGGCATGGAGATAGACTCGGTCGCCATGTCCGCGCAGCTCACGAACGAGCGCGCGCACTCACTGCTGACTTGTCTTCGACAGTTCGAGGGCAAGAGTGCGGTTCCACTGAAACTATTTCAGAGGCTCCTGGGGCATATGGCATCCGCGGCCGCGGCAACGCCGCTCGGTTTGCTTCATATGAGACCGCTTCAGCTGTGGCTTCGCGATCGAGTCCCGAGGTGGGCATGGCATCGCGGCTCGCTCCGAGTTCCAGTGACTCCAGCGTGCCGCCGAACCTTCTTCCAGTGGTCGAACCTCAGCTTCTTACGGACCGGCGTCCCTATTCAGCGAGTTTCCAGGCATCTCGTTGTCTCCACGGATGCATCTACCACGGGTTGGGGTGCCATGTGCAATGGGCATGCAGCCGCCGGTTCCTGGACAGGAGCCCAGCGCCTCATGCACATCAATTGCCTCGAGCTGTTGGCAGTACGGCTCGCCCTACACCGCTTCCGAGCGTTGCTCAAGGGCCAGCATGTGCTTGTCTGCTCAGACAACACTACGGCAGTAGCGTACATCAACCACCAGGGGGGTCTACGCTCACGCCAGTTGTCGCAGCTCGCCCGCCACCTCTTGATATGGAGTCAGAAGCACCTGAGGTCCCTTCGTGCAGTTTACATTCCTGGAGACCGGAACTGGGCAGCCGACGAGCTGTCCCGGGTCCGCCCCATCTCCGGCGAATGGCGACTCCATCCCCAGTCAGTCCAGCTGATTTGGGGCGAGTTCGGGGAGGCACAGATAGACCTGTTCGCCTCTCGGGACTCGTCCCACTGCGCCCAGTTTTATTCTCTGACCCGCGGCACTCTCGGCTCGGATGCGCTGGCGCACAGCTGGCCACGGGGCCCATGCAAGTATGCGTTTCCCCCAGTGAGCCTTCTTGCACGGGTGTTGTGCAAGATCAAGGAGGACGAGGAGCAGGTCTTGCTGGTAGCCCCCTACTGGCCCACCAAGACGTGGTTCTCCGATCTCTTGCTCCTCGCGACAGCACCTCCTTGGCCTATTCCTCTGAGACAAGACCTACTCTCTCAGAGACGGGGCACTCTGTGGCACCCTCGTCCCGATCTTGGAGGCTGCACGTGTGGCTCCTGGACGGCACGAGGCAGGTTTGAGTTCGCTGCCACCTGCGGTGGCGGCAACCATCACTTCCGCAAGAGCGTCGTCCACGAGACACCTTTATGCGTTGAAGTGGAACCTCTTCGTCAATTGGTGCTCTTCTCGCGGAGAAGACCCCCGGAGATGTTCGATCAGTGTCGTGCTTTCCTTCCTGCAAGAAGGGTTGGAGCGCAGGCTGTCGCCCTCCACCCTTAAGGTTTACGTCGCGGCCATTGCCGCTTCTCATGAAGCAGTGGAAGGTAAGTCCTTAGGGAAGCACGACCTGGTCATCAGGTTCCTGAGGGGAGCGAGGAGGCTGCATCCGCCTCGTCCTCCCCTCGTAACCTCTTGGGACCTCTCGGTAGTTTTAAGTGCTCTGCAGAGGCATCCCGTTGAGCCTTTGCAATCAATAGAGTTAAAGTTTCTGTCCATGAAGACAGCACTCCTGGTTGCATTGGCCTCCATCAAGAGGGTGGGGGACCTGCACGCATTCTCCGTTGACGAAGCGTGCCTGGAGTTCGGGCCGGCTTACTCTCACGTGATCCTGAGACCCCGGCCTGGATATGTGCCCAAGGTTCCCACCACTCCCTTCCGGGACCAGGTGGTGAACCTGCAAGCGCTGCCCCCGGAGGAGGCAGACCCAGCCTTGGCACTGCTCTGTCCGGTACGTGCTCTCCGCACCTATGTCGACAGAACGCAGTGTTTCAGGACCTCAGACCAGCTCTTTGTCTGTCATGGAGGGAGCCAGAAGGGAAGGGCTCTCTCAAAGCAACGGCTGTCCCATTGGATTGTGGATGCCATTGCTTTGTCTTACCAGCAGCAAGGCCTTCCGTGCCCCCTTGGTGTGACGGCCCATTCCACTCGGAGTGTGGCCTCCTCTTGGGCTTTAGCGCACGGCGCCTCGCTAACAGACATCTGCAGAGCTGCAGGCTGGGCGACCCCCAACACCTTCGCCAGATTCTATAATCTGCGAATTGAGCCGGTATCCTCTCACGTACTCGTTTCGGCCAGTTCTGGATCCGCTCAGGTGTCTTCGCTTGCTCGCCACTCCACTCCCCGGACTGGATAAGTGCGATATTTCCTCAGTTCTTCCATTGAAGCCTTGAGTCCTCCAGCACCGACGATGCGGGCACCACTGCTGTGGCTCTGGATGCTGGCTAGGTGTCTCCATGCGTACGGTTCCCCCTTGGTAACCGTCTCATGTGTATTATCCACTGTAAGCCTCTCTGAGCATGTGTCTTCCCTTGGCAAGCCATCTGCCACCCCTGGAGCTGAAATTAGTAGCCACCTGCGGTTGGTGCTCCAGTGATTCCATATGTGTTCCTATGTGGCCATATGTGTATTCGTAAGTCCTCCCTTCGGTAGGCAGCTGGTAGCATGTCCCCTTCGGGATATGTTTCCCAGTGTACCTTGGTAATCCTGTGTCTAAGTCGGATCCCCTAAGGAAAACAGGTAAGGCTCGGGGGTTCAGACTTTCGCAGGGCACTGGAAGACAGCCTGAAGTTGGCGTGATGGCACAGACCCCCAATCTCCGTCACTTCTGACGTAACTCGAAGTGACTACGAAAGGGAACGTCTCGGTTACGTATGTAACCCTCGTTCCCTGAGTAGGGAACGGAGACGTTACGTCTCCCTGCCACTTCTGCTGTATCGCTGGGTAGATGCCGAGTTCAGTCTTGGCTCCTCAGCGAAGACATACTGCGGTTGCGTTCACTTCCTCCTTTTATACTCACGGAGTAGGGCGGAGTACGCTATGCAAATTTCCGCAGCCCCAAGGCATTGCATGCCATTGGCTCGTGTTTAAATTCTCGAAGAGGATTGGCTTTCTATGCGAAACCCCCAATCTCCGTCACTTCTGACGTAACGTCTCCGTTCCCTACTCAGGGAACGAGGGTTACATACGTAACCGAGACGTTATTGCACTGTGGGGAATCCCGGCTTAAGGTTTATAGCTCAATTTGAATTTAGGGGAAGGATATTCTAAATTAATGATCTGGATCAGCAATTTATAGAATATTTTCCTTAAAGAGTAACTAAACACTTAACCAACTTTTTTTAGTTAATGATCTGTAAGAATGGATCTTTATTAATACCAGTCTTTGATTCGAGTAACTTTTTTGGCATTAAAGTGTTCTATTTCTACAATATATGGTGTAAAAACGTCTTAGTGCTGCCCTCTTCAGGTTGAACGGTGGCTACTGCAGTTGAATTGTCCTATTGGATGTTTGCGGTTGTAGGTGACACAGCGGTTGTTGGTGACGTAGGCAAGTTCCATACAAAGAGATGCGTCTCAGGTGCACACCCCCCTCCGCTGGGCTTTGCCCACTTTTCCAGCATTTTTTAAATATTGCCAGTGGGTGGAGTCAGGCTCTGACCAGGGGTTTAGTTACCCTTTGGTTAACATAGCTGGATATATAGTTGCAAATCATGACATAAGCTTTGAGTTATATAGATAACTGAAGTAGCTATGCTAAATTTCACAATAAGTGGACAAATTAACTGCACAAAAAATGCAAATTGTAATCTATTGACAGCCCAATCGTCTTTAGGCAGTCTTCTCGGTGGGCTTCATTCATGAAACACGAGCAGAACGAATTTGTGTGTAAATCGTGTGTAAAGTGGTTCTGCCGTAAATTTTCGGATTCATTAAAATGTTCGTATTTTCCAAATGTTAGTTGGTACGCAAGAAATCTACACCTGCTCCCAGCTACGCGTAAATGGTGCGCATTAATAAGGCTGCATTAATTTGCCTTAATTGGGTACATATTTAAACAGCATTTTGAAAAAAAAAAAGTTATATAGTAAGTAAGTAATTACATACGGTTTTTCTTTTATTATGAGAGCCAGTAATAGCAGTGATCGATGGCGGTCCTTCTCCAGTTTGAATACGATTTTTCTGAAGTGAACTAATTCGTTTTTTGCTGTCAAGCTTAATGTCAAACCATTTGTTTCCTCATTTCTGGGACTGTTCGATTCACAGATGAAACTCCATTAACTGCATCTGTAATATGCTGCCAAGCTTCCTTTTTTTAAGGACCTGATAGGCCACTATGTACGCTTGAAAATAAAATGTGGTGTTTTGAATGAACTTCTGATAATAAAACTTCAATTTCTGCATCCGAGAAATCTTTCTTTTTTATTTGCATTCACATTAATATATGCCTATATATAGATGTCAGACGGATATAATGGGCGTGATTTATGGTAATTGAGAATGAACGTGCACGCGCATCCCATTTACCATTTGGTTGGAATTCATTAACACACACACACATTTCACTATCACATCTAACGTTTACGAAGTATTTGTGAATCAGGAGAAGAGTTTTCAGGAAAGTCTCTTTAAGCACAAATAACTCATCTTTACTTGTATATTTACAAATATTTCATGAATGAGACCTATTATGTGGTTTTATATATAAAATAAGACTGTCTATTGGGAAGACAGCCTAGAAGGGAAATATGACCATCTCCTCCTGGCAAAGAGAAAAATATGTTTCTCAATTCATATTATTGATTTAAAATAAATAATTGAATTGCATCTGCAGAACATTGCTGTAGGCTCACAATACTGGTACATTGTTTTTTCATCTTCTAAGATCCTGTGTGTGCTCTATTTGTTCATTATGTAGGCTCAGTTATGCACTAATTTCAAGGTCTAGAACAGCATTCTGTACCAGTCCTAAAATGCACTGGTACCCATTAATGGGCTCTTTGAATTTGTGCCGAGAAATATTTGAGGGCACCTGTAGCTTTTGTTATACGGTAATGAATATGTGCTCTACAGAGAAAGACAGTTTCTTCTCCACAGGAGCTTTACTCTTAGACGCTGCAGTACCATTTGCCAAGAAAACAGAAGAGAGTATGAGAGGTAGAAAGAAGGCGAGAGAGAGAGAGAGAGAGAGAGAGAGAGAGAGAGAGAGAGAGAGAGAGAGAGAGAGAGAGAGAGAGAGAGAGAGAGAGAGAGAGAGAGAGAGAGAGAGAGAGAGATTTTTTTTTGATTTTGACAATCAATTTATTTTAAAAATTGTTTACATTTTATACAATTTTACACACACCTAAAAGAAAAGAAAATAAAAATAATAAATAAATAAATAAACAAAAAATAATTACTGCAACTCTCTTACAAAAACAATTTCTTCATCATTGACTGAACACAGAGCATTATTACAACACCACTGTATTTCAAAGTCTTTTATCGTGCTCATCAATTTATGAAAGTTAAAATCAATAAGAATTCTTGACTTTACCATATTTTTGAACACTAATACAACATCTTGTCCTGGCTTCTCTTCTATCTTATTTCTCCTAGTAATATAGACAGCATATTTTGCTTGTCCCACAATAAAATTAATAATGTGACATTTGAACTTTTGTTTTGAACTGTAAAAAAAACCCAAAATATAATCTTGCTTTGAAAAACAAATATTAAAAGTATCCAAAAAGGCACTTAATAAATCAAAAATAGGGTTAAGTCGATCACAGTCCATAAAACAATGAAAAATGGTCTCTCGTTCGAGACAAAAAGGACATTTGTCACTTACAGTGGGGTTTAAAATAGATACAAATGCATTTACAGCAATAGCTCCATGTAAAATCCTCCATTGCAAATCACCAAGCTTCTTTTTTAATGGTGGTTTGTAAAGTGCTCGCCAAACAGGTTGAGTATCAGAATTGATTCCTAATTTTTCTCTCCATACTGTATCTGTTTTGATACTTAAATTACGCTGATGGATAACTTTCACCATACATTTATACAATGTTTTCCCATCTACTGTACAAAAATCTATATACTCATTAACTCCACATTTTAACAAAGAGCTGTTAAGACAAGACTCCTCTATTACAGAACAAATTTCAAGATCTGGAAAAAGATCTTTACTGTCAGGGATTAAAGTCCCTGCACCAAAACCCTCTAAAAGCGTCTTCTCTTCAGCAGTTAAAGTGTTAGTTATTTTGACAAGAAACTTCTTTACAAAACGTACTGATCTAACTCCTAAAATAATAGCAACTTTTTCAGCTCTCAGTAAATTATAGCCTGATTCAATTATAATATTTTTTAGCTTAAAAAGCTTTTTATAACATAATATGTCTGTTAGACCAGGAAACTCTTCTCCTGAGGTATCAAACCTAGCTCCAAATACAACTGGTTCTTCTAACAACCAATAAATAGAAGTTGCTGGTTCCATCCACCTATATTTAAAGAAACCCCACACTTTAAACAAGTTTTCATAAAAAGGAGGAATACCAGTAAAAGTCAGTCTTTTATGATCCATTAAAAACAAAGTTAAATCCATTTCCATATTGCCTACTCTTCTCAAAATGCTTAAAGCCAAAGGTCTCCACGCGAGTGAATATGGTCCCATCAACAGTTTCTGTATGTATTGAAGACGGTATGTAGCTCTTCTGCTTGCGAGATGAACCAGACCTTGACCTCCTTCTTCTTTGGGCAAGAATAGAATACTTTGAGGAGTCCAATGATACTTGTCCCAGAAAAAGTTCACCAGTTCTCTTTGTATATTTACAAGCAGTCCATTTGGAGGATCGACACAAGCAAGTTTATGCCATAACGAAGATGCTACAAGATTATTAATTATAAGAATTCGTCCTCTATAAGATATCTGAGGGAGCAACCATTTCCATTTTTCCAACCGACCTTTTATTTTTTCAATTAAACCCTCCCAATTTTTCTTAATGAAAAAATCATTCCCTAGATAGACCCCAAGGTATTTTAAACCTCCTCTTTTCCAAATTAATCCTCCAGGTAATGTTGGAAGATCTCCACTCCAATTTCCTACTAGTAGAGCCTCACTTTTCTTCCAATTGACTTTAGCGGAAGAAACACATTTAAAATCATTAACTATTTTTTCTAACATAAAAACATCTTCATTTCCGTTCACAAAAACAATCACATCATCAGCATAGGCGGAAAGATGTAAAGGGTTATTACAACCAGGGAAAGTCAGACCTTTTAAATTATCTCGTAACTTTTTAAGTAAAGGTTCAATGGCAAGGGAATAAAGCATTCCAGACATGGCACAACCCTGCCGAACTCCCCTTTCTACTGTAAATGGAGCACACAAACCACCATTAACCTTAAGTACACTTTCAATGTTACAGTACACAGCCCTTATCATGAATATAAAAGAGTGGCTAAAACCAAAGGCCTCCCAAGTGTTCCATAAAAATAAATGCTCAACTCTGTCGAAGGCTTTCTCTTGATCGAGAGAAATCAGACCAGAGTTAATTCCCAGGAGTTTAGAAGCATCTAAAACATCTCGAATCAAAGCAATATTATCAAGGATAGACCTATTGGGAATACAATAAGACTGGTCAGAATGTATCAATTGTCTTAAAACTTTACTCAGTCTTGTAGCTAAACTTTTGGATAAAATTTTGTACTCTGAACATAAGAGTGAGACAGGGCGCCAATTTTCAATACACTGAAGATCCCCTTTCTTAGGCAACAGTGTGATGACTGCTCTTCTGCAGCTTAGGGGCAACAGTCCTGTTTTCAGACTGTCATTGAGAACTGTCAGTAGATCTTCTCCTATGACGGGCCATAGAGTCTTATAAAACTCAACAGGTAACCCGTCAATTCCTGGAGATTTACCGTTTTCCATGCTCATCATGGCAGTATAAAGCTCTTGTACTGACAAAGTCTGTTGTAGGTCATTGTTGGACTCTTCGTCCACCTTCGGCAGTCCATCAAGGAAATTATCAGCATCTGCACCCCATTCCTTCAGTTCAGATTTATAAAGGTCCGAAAAAAACTCTACAGCACGGTTACGTATGTCAGCAGGCTCTGTTAGTTCTTGTCCTGTAGCTGAGCGTAGAGTATGAATCATTTTACTTTGACCTTTTTTCGTTTCCAAATTAAAAAAGAATTTTGAGGGAGCGTCCATTTGTGTCACAGTTTGAAACCGTGAACGGACTAAAGCTCCCTGTGCTTTAACTCCCAACAGATCTATCAAAAATGCTTTTTTTTTCTTCAATTCATCAAAATGTTTTTTATTTTTCTTAAAAGCTACTAAATCCTGTAAAACAATAATTTCCGCTTCTAAAATCTTCATTGATTGGGCTATGTCTCGAGTAACATTCACAGTGTACTTTTGACAAAAATCTCTAATAAGAATCTTTCCACAGTCCCACCACTGCTGTAAAGAAGCATAAAAATGTTTTTGCTGCTTAAAAGTTTCCCAAAAAAATTGGAAATTATTTAAAAAAAGTTTATCATTTAACAATGAACTATTAAAAATCCAGTATGCACTCTTATACTTCACACACTTCATTAAAACACTGCACAGAACTAAACTGTGATCAGAAAACCCCACTGGAATAATTTTACAAAATTTAAAAAGATTACGTTGATGCTGAACACTATAAATTCGGTCAAGTCGTGCCAAAGAGATAGAATGTTCTGTACTATGAGCCCAAGTGTACTGTCTAACATCTTGATTCATATTTCTCCATACATCACATAAATCATGACTTTCAATCAGTTGTATAAGTGTTTTCTGAGAAGCAGCGTGTGGTTCTATATGATTCCTGTCTAACTTATCATTGGCTGTACAATTAAAATCTCCACCTAAAAATAACAAATCTTCTGAATTCAAATCTTTCAATACAGCATCCACCTTATCAAAGAAAATAACTCTCTCTAATCCTTTTGTAGGTGCATATATATTCAAAAGTACCATGATGATTTTCTCAAATTTCACTTTGATCTTTACAAAACGACCACTAATTATTTCCTCAACTTCACAAGACAGAGGTAAAAAATGTTTTGAAAACAAAACAGCAACACCTCCACTAATAGAAGATTTGTGACTCAGGACAATCTGTCCGTCCCATTCTCTTCTCCAGTCGGTCTCATTTTTAAGATCACTGTGCGTTTCTTGTAAAAAGAGAATGTCTATTTGCTTTTGTCTAATAGACTCAAATAACATCATTCTTTTATGATTATCTCTGGCACCATTTATGTTTAAAGATCCAATTTTGAAATTTGTCATTTTTGTTTTAGAGACCAGAACAAATAAAGTAAAAAGGGCTGCCAAAAAAACTATTTTTGGCAGAATTTTAAAAATTGACAGCCTCATCATCTTTAGATATAGTTTTTTTTAGTTTGTTCACAAGTTTTCTAAGACGGTAAATCTCCACATCTTGAAAGGCTCCCTCTTTCATTAGATACCTTGCATCATTAATGAATTGTTTACAATCAGGAAAAAAATTCTCAACTTGCACACCTTTCATTCCCTTTGTTTCTTGCAGAAATCGACTAATATCATCAGCGCTATACAAACAGACCAAGCTTTCATTTTGAGAGCTTATAGACATATTTGAAACTTGAGACACATTCGAATCAGAGGAATCTCTATCACTGTCCGATCCCACATTGGTATCATCACCACCCTCATCCTTCTTTACTTGTTTAAAAGCTTTTCCACTGCTTTTTTTCTTTCTTTTAACTGGGATCTTGAAAACAGATTTTGCTTTCCCCTCAAAATCAACATCATCTTCTACATCTATTTCATCAGCATCCGTTACACAGACGTTTTCAGAATGCTGAGACTTCTCAGACATCATGCATTTAACATCTTTGCTATGCTCAGAAACAATATCAGTTGTATCAGATATTTTCACGGGTGCGATCGACCCAAGTTCTGTCTCAACGGCTTCAAACACAATACCGGCGGCAGCGTCACCAGCCTCGACTACAGCCATAACGGTATCGGTGTCACTCGCGACCTCAGCTGGAGGAAGAACAGACACACCCTGTCCCATGCTTGTACTCGCACCTGCACTGTCCTTTTTATTAGCACAATCACGAACAAGATGTCCGATCTTACCACAACTAAAACATTTAATTGTGGTGTCAGATGTTGCAAAGACTGTGTAGTCAAACCCTTCAATTTTGAACTTAAAGACCAGATCGATCTCATCAATTCCATTTTTCAAAACCATGAAAACTTGTCTTCTGAACGAGACTAGATGTTTTACCAAAGGTGACTTGCACCCGAGGGGAATTTTCTTTATCTGGGAAACCAGTTTTCCATACCGAGATAACTCTTGCACGAGTATTTCGTCTTTGATAAACGGAGGTACGTTAGAAAGTATGACCTTTTTTGACGGGGTACTCAGCGGTAAAACAGTTACAAGTGAACCATCCAACACAACGCCACTTTGGACAACTTCATTTGCCTTTTCAATTGTTTTAAAAAAAATAACAATTGCACTGTTCATTCGCGATGCCGAGACAATATGATCATGTCCCACGATCTCTCCCACCGCTAAACAACACTGCTCTACATTTATTCTAGACTCAACCTTCACTCCATGGCGGCGGGTTAAGTCTTTAAAACTCATTGTGTTTTGGTGCGTCATGCCTCCCAGCACAACGCTGGTTGCAGACCCAAAACCCTTTAAATTACTTCTTAAATTTTTAAAAAACAAACAAACATACACAAAAAAAGATAGAAGATAGAAAAGTTTGTTTAGCACACGGCCACAACACACAGCTCACCCTCACCACGCTCCGTTCACTCCCAGCATGCACTCAGAGAGAGAGAGAGAGAGAGAGAGAGAGAGAGAGAGAGAGAGAGAGATTAATTCAGCCATCACTCTTTTCTTTCTAGCTCTTATCAATTAACAGCAATCTAAAGCTTGGCAGAGTGAACAGAGCTGCTTTCTGCTTCATCTCTTTAATCAGAACTGAGATATGTTGCTAGGGTGAGCTGTGTATCACACACACATTGGCCTAAACAAAATGATAAATGCACACACTCACATGCACTTACACATGCACAAAAGGAAATAACATTAACCTTGACCTGCAAGACAACGTGTTTCGGTAATGGAGCCAATTAAATAATTCAAATGAAAATTCTGTCATCATTTATTCATGTCATTCCAAACCAGTATGCTATATTACAACAATTCTTAAGCCATATGGTAGCATTGTGGAAAGAACAGAATTCCGTTTTACATCATTCAATAACAATCTTTCTATTCATTTCACAAAACTTCAGGGCTTCAAAATGTTATATTTTTTTCCCTCTATACGACAAGGAGCAGAGTGAATATTCTGCTTAACTTTTTTTCTTGTGTTTCACTGCTATGCTGCTGCTAAGGGACTTGCTACTGTCAATACACAACACACTGCTGTGAGCAAGACTGTAGCAGATCTTTAAAGGTGGAGCTGGGGAAGGGTTTCTGAAAGCTCAATGCAAATGAGCTTATGCTGACCAAGTTTTTTAAGTTTGAGCAGAAAGGACAGTTGTGCCCTATAGAGAATGGTGTGATTGCAAGCAGGTTGAGTTCCATCTCAAACACCATCTCTGTGTATACTGTGAGTTTGCATTGCTTATAACATTTATCTGGGAACGCAATGTGCGCCATTTCATCGGATTTGTAACATAAATCACAGATAAAACTAGGCAACACATGAGAATGAGCCTTTGCGAAGGACAGATCCTTCGGATAAACCTGGTGTGAAATTTGGCATTCTGTATCCAGCAAAGTTTGAGGTGACATACAACAAAGGTGAGAAGATTTTCACTGACGCAAACGATCCATGGAAATTTGCAATCGAACAGTTTGGGGCAGAAAAGTAGATTTTTAACAATAACTCAGAACGTCTTGTCTTGAAGTTCCAACTCAATACTGGACCACTGTGAAGCCTCTGAAAGGTAATATGTGAAGGTTGGCTTTTCTTTTCTACTTTTTGTCTGTTTCTCTTGCATTCTACTTCATAATAAGTTGTGCTGTATACATTTGTTACAGTAAAAGCTAAACATTCTGTTATCGAATGTTCTGTTGGGAGGGTGCCAATCTAAAAGTTTCTATGACAACCACTACCGTTTGTGTAGGTGACTGGTTGGAGCAGATTTGGATGTCTGTTATAATTAAAATAACATCTGACTATTTCTAATAACGAAGGAAGATATGTAATAGTTGTTTAAGTATTTTCTCCACCTAATTCCTTGATATTTCAGATACAGTCCAAGGCTAGTATTTGGACAAATCCCCAAATGAACTACCACCTTAATTTACAATTGACAATTATTGTGTGTGGTCACTTTGGAAAGTTTTGTTATACTTATTTTCATTTGATGATATTTATTGACAAAATGTGCCTCTGTTTGTTAAGGTGGCAGCAAGTTGGTCTGTTCGATTTCTCTCACTTTTTCGAGTTGCCTCAGATTAGTTAACTTAGCGCCTATTTTGTTCGACAGTGTGGTTACTTTGGTACGTTTTGGTAAATTTATTTCCATTTACGATAGATTTTGAATGATATTTAATGACAAAATTTACTTCTGTATAAATGTGTAACAGGCTGCTGCAAGTTGGTCTGTTCGATTGCTCCCAATTCTTCGATTTGCCTCAGGTTAGTTAACTTAGCGCCCATTTTGTTCGATAACGTGTGGTCACCTTGTTATATTTATTTTCATTTATGATAGATTTTGAATGATATTTGTTGACAAAAATTGCTTCTGTAAATGTAACTTAGGCTGCTACAAGTTGGTCTGTTCCTTGTCTTCCACTTTGAGTTGCCTCAGGTAACTCAGCACCCATTTTGTTCGACAGTGTGTTCACTTTAGTAAGTTTTGTTATTTATTTTCATTTATGATAGATTTGAAATGATAATTGTTTACAAAATGTGCTTCAGTATAAATGTGTAGGTGGCTGCAAGTTGGCCAGTTCCATTTCTCCCACTTCTTCGAGTTGCCTTGGTTAACTTAGCGCCCATTTTGTTTGACAGTGAAATTATTCTAATATACTGATTTATTATTATGTCAGATACAGTTGTTCTGCTTAAAGGGCTAGTTCGCCCAAAAAAAATATGTTTCTGTCATTAATTACTCATCCTCATGTCATTCCAAACCCGTAAGACCTTTGTTTATCTTCGGAACACAAATTAATTATAACAGTTAACGTTAACATGCTGATTTGTACTCGGCTTTCGCCATGATGAGCACAAACTAAGACGTATCTTTACAATAAACTATGCTTCTCCATCTATTTACGCTTCTTTCCATATGGTGATGCGACTCTCCTTCTGTCCGGCGTTTGGCTTACCCCACCGGGTAAGCCCGGTATGCCCGATGACCAGTCCAGCCCTGCCTGGGCGAGAATTAGTTTTAACACCTTGGCTAAGAGCCACCTTATATCCTGTCAAAATGTGCCTTAATGTGGCTGGTGATGAACACAAAGGACAAGAGGGATCCTTTCCTACCCAGAAGTTTATGTCACCGGGGTGACAAAAAGGCAGGCGGAACCTTTTATCATGGACGGGTTTCTGAGGGGAGGGATTTCCGGTGTGGGACCCGGAAGACTCTAGTTCCGGAAAACTCCGAGCGGAGACGGAGAATTATTAGTTAATTCAAAACAGGTGCGGGACAAGACTATCGCGATCGCGATTGGGACACGTTGTCAGTTGGGAAGGATAAAAGGATATTTCATCTTCAACACAACAGAGGGGAGAGCAGAGGAGGACTGACAGCAGGAAGAGGAGGAAAGGATGGACAACACAGGATGAAAGGAGGAAAGGAGGAAGGAGAGGAAGGAGAGGGAGGAGAGGAAGGAGAAGGAGAAGAGGAGAACCGTGGTGGATAAGAGATAAGTGCTGTTGATGTTTGGACTGTGATATGAGAAATCTGTTTGGAGGATGTGATGAGACTTCATGAGGTGTAAATCTGTCTTTTTGGAGGAAGTTTGAATTTCCCACGCTTTATTGGAAGAAGTCCAAGAGATTGTAGTGCTGTGCAGTGGACCAGATCCCCTGTCTACGCCCTAGTTTGTGAGTGACAAGACTTTGCAGTGTTGTTCGTTAAATCACGTGTGCCGATTTGTGTGAATTACAGTTAAACACGAGTGGAAGTGTAATGCAGTGACATCGGGGAAACGGTTCTGGCTGTGGATATATCGCCCGCATCTCATTGGATGGAGGAAGTCATCTAGTGGTGAAATTCTTCTTTTCTCCTCTTTAATCTCTACGTAGGATTGTGAAGTTCAGTTTGCTGTTGAATTGCCAGCTTGACACTCTGCCTGCATGAGTCAGCTTTGCTGTTGAATCCTTACCCCTCCATGTTCTGCTGGATCCTGTAAGTAGAACCAGTTACACTGTTGAAATCTCACATGTACTCTCTGTCTGCCTGAGCCCTGTGAAGAGAGCCAGCTTTGCTGTTGAATCCTTACTCCTCCATGTGCTGCTTGATCCTATGAGTAGAACCAGCTACACTGTTGAACCCGCACCGTCAATCTCTGTCTGCCTGAGCCCTGTGAAGAGAGCCAGCTTTGCTGTTGAACCCTTACTCCTCCCTGTTCATCTGGATCCTGTGAGTAGAACCAGTTACACTGTTGAATTCTCACATGTACTCTCTGTCTGCCTGAGCCCCGTGAAGAGAGCCAGCTTTGCTGGTGAATCCTTATTCCTCCATGTTCTGCTGGATCCTGTGAGTAGAACCAGTGACACTGTTGAATTCTCACCTGTATTCTCTGTCTGCCTGAGCCCCGTGAAGAGAGCCAGCTTCGCTGTTGAATCCTTACTCCTCCCTGTTCAGCTAGATCCTGAGACTAGAACCAGTTATGCTGTTGAATCCTCACCTGTCTTCTGTCGGCCTGGGTCCTGAGAAGAGGGCCAGCTTTGCTGTGGAACCTGAGAGAACCAGTTATGCTGTTGAATCCTCACTTGTCTTCTGTCGGCCTGGGTCCTGAGAAGAGGGCCAGCTTTGCTGTGGAACTTGAGAGAACCAGTTATGCTGTTGAATCCTCACCTGTCTTCTGTCGGCCTGGGTCCTGAGAAGAGGGCCAGCTTTGCTGTGGAACCTAAGAGAACCAGTTATGCTGTTGAATCCTCACCTGTCTTCTGTCGGCCTGGGTCCTGAGAAGAGGGCCAGCTTTGCTGTGGAACCTGAGAGGACCAGTTATGCTGTTGAATCCTCACCTGTCTTCTGTCGGCCTGGGTCCTGAGAGGAGGGCCAGCTTTGCTGTGAAACTGAGAGAACCAGTTATGCTGTTGAATCCTCACCTGTCTTCTGTCGGCCTGGGTCCTGGGAAGAGGGCCAGCTTGGCTGTGGATTCCGTACTCTTCTCCGTCCATCCGAATCCTGTGAAAAGAGAAACTGTTCTGCTGTGAATTCGAGAGAACCAGTCCAGCTGTGAACCCTCACCTGCTCTGCCTACCTGAGTTTTGAGAAGAGCCAGCTATACGGCTGAAACTTCACCTTCCTTCAGCTGGCTGGAGGCCGTTTTAACTTAATTTATTCAATAAAGACTCTGTGATTTTCTCTAACTGACTTGGGCTCTGTGTCCTCTGTGGTGTTGGCTCCTCGCGGTGGCACGTGTGTCGGAGGGGGTTGGGACGGCCGGTCATCCGGCGTCCGGCCTCCCCGGTGACATTTAGGTTCTGCAGTGATGGGTGAACATCATATGTTGACCTAATAAGGAAACTCATCCTACTCTCTTCCATTCACCAAAGGTCTTGACAGCCCATCTTGCGTTGCTCCACATTCTCCCATCTCATCGACTCTCCCTGTTTGGCCTGGGAAATTACCTTTAAACACCTCATCCTCTCCTCCTACTTTGGCACCTCATTGACTACCAGCTTCCACCTTTGAGCTGAGCCTGCCTGGAGAAGCTAAACTGAGCCCAAAATCCCCTCTTCCATGCTGTACCTCTCCCACCATATCCCCAATTTTAAGGATCTATCCCCAATTTGAAGTAATCTTTCAAAATTTTGACCAGTACTTTATATTTATTCAACCAACTAATATTTCATATTTGTCTAATATTTAAATAATTAAATCATATTTGACTAATATTTTAATATTTTTTAAGTTATTTTTGTATTATGTTCATAGCAATACATTCATGCATCACTTGTGGTTATATATATTATTTTTATTTTATTTATTTATCCTTTATTTAACCAGGTAAAACCCATTGAGATTAAAAATCTCTTTTGCAAGGGAGACCTGGCCAAGATAGGCAGCAAAATTACATCACATAATTACATACGTACAAAGACACACATATAAAAGTCGATTATGCACTTACAAATGAAATCTCAACGAAAACATTGACATGTGAGGGAGTCCAACTCAAAACTTCTCATTCTCAACTTAAAAACACTCAAAGGAATCAATTTACTAAGTTTTAAGTTGTTCTGCAGTAAATTCCATGTAGAGGGAGCAGAATAAACAAAGGCCTTTTTACCCAACACAGTACTGACATGTGGGACAGA
The DNA here is from genome assembly GCF_988280905.1 of Pimephales promelas. NCBI lineage: Eukaryota > Metazoa > Chordata > Actinopteri > Cypriniformes > Leuciscidae > Pimephales > Pimephales promelas. Next base: position 12,541,276 of record NC_142785.1, read on the forward strand.
AAACAAAACAACATCTTGAGAATGGAGAGAGTAATTACCAACACTTTTTTTCATAAGAAGTGAACATAAATAAGATGGTAGCACACCAAGAATAGCCTTATATATAAATGTATACCAATGACAAAGCCTCCGTGTTGTCAGACCAGACCACCCTACACGAGAATACAGCTCACAGTGATGGGTGCGAGCTTTACAATTAGTAATAAATCTCAACGATGCATGATAGGCTGCGTCAATCATGTGAAGGCATTGAGCAGATGAATGCATATATAATATATCACCATAATCCAACACAGATAAAAAAGTGGATGCCACTAAACGTTTTTTAACATTAAAAGAGAAGCACAACTTATTCCGAAAGTAAAAACCCAATTTTAGCCTCAACTTTCTCAATAGACAGTGAACATGAGGCTTAAATGATAGGCAATCATCAATAACAATACCAAGATACTTATAAGTTGTAACAGTCTGTATTTCACGTCCATCAAGAGTAATCACTGAGGGAATATTCAGTGATCTATTCTGATGACCTGTGAAAAGCATACATTTGGTTTTGTCTGCATTGAGCACAAGTTTCAACTGTAGCAAGGTGTGTTGGACCATATTGAAGGCATTCTGTAAATGTGCAATAGCTTGTGTAAGAGAGGGTGCACAGCAGTAAATAACTGTGTCATCTGCATAAAAATGAAAGTTTGCATCAGGCACATGCCAATTAAGATTATTTATATAAATAGTAAATAAAATAGGGCCTAATACAGAGCCTTGTGGAACCCCTTTAAGGATTGGTAAAAAAATCAGATTGAACACCATCATGCTTAATGCACTGAGTTCTGTCACTAAGATAGTTTGAGAACCAAGAGACAGTTTTCTTTGAAAACCCCGAATTAAGAAGCCTAATCTTTAAAACATCATGATCAACCGTGTCAAAAGCTTTTGACAAATCAATAAAAAGTGATGCACAGTGCTGCTTCTTGTCACGAGCAACAGAGATGTCATTTATCACCTTCATTGCAGCTGTGATGGTACTATGTTTTTTTCTAAAACCTGACTGAACTGGGGATAAAACGTCCTGTGCATGCAAGAAGTCTTTCATCTGATCACTCACCAGGGATTCAAGCGTTTTGGCCAAAACAGACAAATTAGAAATTGGCCTGTAATTATTTAAATTTGACGGATCACCCCCTTTCAATAATGGACAAACAAATGCAGATTTCCATATTTTGGGAATAGTGTTGCTCTCCAGAGTAAGGTTAAAAAGATACGTTAAAGGCTGTGCTACACAGTCAGCAGCTATTTAGGAAATAAGGCTCTATAAGATCAGGACCTGGGGGTTTTTCAGGAGCTAGTCCTTTTAGGGCTTTTTGAACGTCGGCCACTAAAAATGGAGTGAGATTGAAGACACCTGTAGAGACTGGTACAAGCAGTGTCAAACAAAGAACCAGACTGAATAAAATGCTCATTAAAATGGTTCAATATCTCCAGCTTGTCATGAACTACTACAGAGTCTTTCATAATTGAAGAAGGAACATTAATACTATCTTTGTTTGGAGAAAGTAATTTAATAGCCTTCCAGAATTTTCTGGGATCATTTAAGGTGTTAGTAGTGGCTGACAGATAAAAATCAGATTTTGCTTTCTTAATAAGAGAAGAACATTTATTTCTTAACTGTCTAAAAACAAGCCAATCAGACGAAGAGCCCGTTTTTCTTGCTTTGGCCCAAGCTAAATTGCGGTCATGAAGAATATCTCCAAGCTCAGAGGAAAACCAAGGATTATCCCGCCCCTTAACTCTGAATCTCTTTAGTGGGAGATATACTGTATATATATATATATATATATATATATATATATATATTTCTACCAATGTAATGTTTTATTTATTTTTTTCCAAGGAAGAAACCAAGGAAGACCAAGGAAGAAACAGCCAACTACCCTGATTGTATCTGTTCCTTTAAAACCACTGGTGCATTCACACAAGTGCGAATCTTTACATGACAGTCAATGAACATTTAATTGTGAACTGTGTGACTAAGGAAATTTGTAAAACGTCTGATTATTTTAACCATATTAGGAGTCATTAAAAAAAAAATCTGATTTTGACATTCAGTCAAAATGGTCGAAAACATAGCAAATTTTCCATCACAGATTTTAGATCAAATTTCAAACGTTTCAAAATGCAGAACCAACAGAGAATGCACCAGAAACTGCCCAGTTATTTCCTGGTGACCGCCATCCTCTTGAAACTGATATTTGCCCTCTTGAAGGGGAAAGTAGTTCTACCAGAAAGACTCGGGAGTATTAATACTGTGACAATGAACATTTATTTAAGAGCTCAGCAAACGATCATATTCTTTGGTAAACCCCGTCCGTAACTCGCATTCCAAGGGTACGGAATCTGTATATCCTGCCTGAAGATGAAGGCAGGGGCACAGCTCAACCCCTGCGAAGTAAGGAAGGATGCCATCTGGTAGTGGTAGTGTAAAAAGGGGCACGAAATCGACCCAAATCGCGAAATTCGATTCGTGGTGAAGGTTTCAAGCGCGTTCCGTCTTTTCCAAGCAAAGTGTTTTTTAATTAAATGCAATACATTTAATCTTATGTATTAACTCGTTTCATCTGACTCCATAAAATGAAAAGGGTTTATCAATGATATCTGTGTATCATTAAATCTGTTAATGCTTGACTATTACTTTTAACTTAATGAAAATAAAGTCAAAGTCTGTTAGAATAGCCAAATATAACAATTTATTATGTCAGGTAAATGTATCATTAGTATTCCACAAGATAATCAGAGCAAACCATCAAATGTTTTAGAACAAAGAACTTTACCCAACATATTAGGCGACATGAGCTGAGCCTCGAAGAGACACAACATCATGGGCTGATCTGAATACAGAAAGGCAGCCTCGAACTCTTGTTGCATCTCCCTTTATAATCAGACCTCACCTGATATGTAAATCACCAGGATACAATGGAAAGTTACTGAATCCCCCTTCCATGTTTATCGGGGGCAGACCATTTGCTTGGTTGTAGTTTGCATTCAGACAACAAGGCAGAAGGTGTTAACTCAAAGACCACACTCCTTTGTGTGACAGTGTTTCCTAAACTTCTTAAAAACCTTATTACCTTTTCTTTTATTATTTTGGAAATGAGACATTATTACCAGTCACCCTGAGACCATCAAAATGATTCTAAACAATCCTTAAAGATTATCAGATTCACATTAAAACCATATTCTTGTGTGAGTTTTCAGTATCATTGACTGAGAGAGTAAAGGAGAGAAGATGCAGATAAGATGTTCAGAGAAAAGGGGGTAGGGTGTCAAATGTTAATTTGTAAGCAATGCCTTTTGTCTTTAGAGGCCACTGGTCAGATATTTTCTCTTTAACCAGTTTTTCCAGTCTTACAGATTCCCTCCTTGACCCCATGGGTCAGATTCAGACACTTAAGGGGTCACAGAGTAAGACGTTTGGTGTAATCCTTGGTGTAATTCAGCAATTGTCTCTTGGCAATTTTGGCCTTCTGTAGAAGCTCAGAGGGCTTTGTTCACCTGCAGAACACCTGTTCTCATCAGGCGTATGTAGCATGAGTTCAGCAGGTGGATGAGGCGTTCAGGCTTTCTTCTGGTGATGTGAGCAAAGTTCATAGAGTCAATCTGGACCTCTTGACTTTTTCAGTTGGCGTGTCGTTCCTTCATGAAGACACTCACGTTTTCCTGGCACCTTCCCCATAACGATAATCTGTCCCTTCTTGACCAATCCTGTCACCTCCAGCGGTGCGGTTGTCTGGGCAGACCTCAGTGGGTGAATGGGCTCTCTGTGAGACGTCTGAAAAGCATCTTAAATGTCCGCTTCACGATTGAAACACATATGAACTTGAACTCAAGAAGAAATGCATAGAAACGCATAATGCAACAAGACAAAATCATGTCATGTTCAATGTAAAACATCATGTTCCTTTCAGCAAGTGTGCTCATATTTTTCTCAGGGTATTGAATGGTAAGGATGTCTCATATTATCCAATTCTTAAATATATATATTTTTTGGTCTGAATTATAAAAAGGAAATGCAGCAAAAGGTCAGTGTATTCAAAATAATCAAATAGATTCTATGATAAAAAGTCATGTAATAAAAACAATCAATGTTCAATCATGTAATAAAAAACAATAAAACATAATAATAATTAAAAATATAATAATCAGTGTTTGTTCAGGAATCTTCCAATGCAAAGCCACTTATGCAATTCTAGGAAGTGACTTGAAATATGCTTAAATGTATTCAAGGATGGAGATTGTTCATTCCTTTCAACAGGTGTGAGAGGGTGTGTTTTTGTGAGGGTATAAGTGCATCTGTGTGTGTGAGTGTGAGTTTGAGTGTGTGAGAGAAAGAGGGAGAAAGACTGTGCGTGTGTGTGTTGTTGTTGGCTAAGTCACAGTCAATGACAAGGTTGAATTGAGAATTCTGTAGTTGATTGAAGCGCTCCTACTTCAGATCTATTTAGCTATGATGTAACTGTTATTAGTGGTATGTTGAGAAATCAGGGGCCCTCTGATTTTTCAACCACCCCAATAACAATCAGAAAGTTTAAACATTATGAAATTTTTTTTTTTTTATGCATTGCATTGATTTGTGACTGTAGCCATTAATATGTGTTTCCAGTGTTTTTCCATGAGTTTGCAGGGTGTGGTAATGAATAGTGTGTGCTATGTCATGGGATCAGCTTCCCATCGTTATGTGTGTGAAGCTATCCGGATCTGTGAGTGTGAAGATGCACAATAGATCTTTAGTGAAGTGACACTATCAGACTCTATGTCATCTTCATCTTATGATGTGTAGTGTTCAGTCTGGATAGATTTGATCTATTCCAGGTGATGATGCCGTGAGGGTGTTGTGATGGAGGAGTGTGTTCAGTCAGTGTTCATGTCTAGGAGATGGGTGGAATCTATTGTATAACAATTGTGTTGCAAATTTTAGTTCCAGTTCTAAACTGGGAGGCCATCTAATGTAGTGATGTGTTGTTGTGGGATGTAAAGGCCTCTTGAATTGTCTTTTCACCCATCTCCCGAATCTCAGGTTACGTTCTAACAATCGTGAAGGCCGGCCGTCCCGGCCTCCGTCCTCCGAGGAATTGTAGAAGTTAACCTGACAGAAACAAATGCAGAGAGAACCACAGTTAATTTTGATATTTTCAAGAGTTTCAAATTCAGACATGTGGACACATTCGTTTGCTTGCTCCATTATCATGTCCATTGCAATTTTAATTCCAGCTGTCACATGAAACCGAGTTTTATTGACCAGGTCTGAATTATTGCTGTTGTTGCTTCAGTGTGCGACACCTAAAACAACACTGCTCTTGCAGTCAGCCTTCACAGTCTGCTGTGTCCCCAGCATTAGAGATCCCAGTCTTCGGGTTTTAAACTTCAATTTGCTTTCATTTCAGCCAGATCTGTGGGCATGAATTATTTCATGGTGCCATTCACACATTTGGTTAGTGGGGGTCTCTCGTTATCTCTGATGTTTAGTTCACACCCTCCTTGTAAATTTTCTTCCTTGGTCAGTTGGCAAGTACCTGTGCCACACCACACTTCAGTGAGTGTTTTCCGCCCTTTTGGCACTGGGTATTGGTCAACGAAATCGAATTGTAAGGATTAAATTCATAGTTCTTAAATTAATGCCTGAGAGGTTTCAATTTTCTGTTTGCTAGTTTTCAAATATATTTTCTTCTCATTTAGTCTTTTTAAATGGCCATTTTAACGTTTGATTATTCTTTTGAACTCTAAATTTTAGTTTTATCCATTTAGATAAGGGAATCTATATCGCTCCGCAGTACTTCCTCGAAGCCCGCGCGACACCCCCCCGTCAGTTCCAATAACCAATTCAGAGGTAATTTGACTTAATATCTAAGATCTGCCGTATTCACACGTACAATCAGAGATATCTTTATAAGTCCCTTTGAATGCCTCCTCTAGAACTTAAATCAATGTATTACCATGGTAGGGACGAAAATGACCACCATGAAAGAAAACGGTTTATCAACTCAACGTCTCTTAAAATGGCTTCAGGTCAAACCCCGCAGTCTGAGAACCACGCACGTTTATCCAAAGTAATCATTAATTTAGAACAGAGAATATGGACACACCCAAAACTAGGTTGATTAATCAGTGTTTGCTGATTCTAGTCGGAAATAACTTGCCCCGCCAATTCAAAGACCCCTTGAATGCCTCCTCTAGAAATTAAATCAGTGTGTCACTTTAGTAGGGACGATTGACCACCAAGAAAGAGTATAGTTTATCAACTCAACTTCTCTTAAAATGGCTTCAGGCCAAGCCCGTGGTCTTTAAACCACGCACGTTTATCCAAAGTGATCACTGACCTAAAACAGTGGATATGGACACACCCAAAACTAGGTTGATTAATCAGCGTTTGCTGATTCTAGTCGGAAATAACTTGTCCCCCATTCAAGTACACTTAAAATGGTATCGGATATTAGCCGTCGCTAATCTGACGCGTAAGATGTGGAAATATACGAATCCAATAATCTAGGGAAAAAACAGTCTTTCAGAGTCATTCAGAATTAGTTCAAACGTAACCATTTACAAATTTTGTATGCGAAAACAGCTCCCATTAAGTGGAGAGGTAAAGTCTGTCCTCTAAAGCTTTGAATATCTTACCATGGCGCCTTTTATATACTTGTATTACACCAGCATGTTACAATGTTTTAGAGTTTATCCTGCCATCGTTTTTACAGACTCGCCACATTGAACAGCTCCTGTAACCAAGCGAAGTCTCCTAATTTTCTGCAACCAGGTAGCATATCAAATACTTTAGAGATTTGTTTTTCAGAGAAATTTAAATAATTTAGTTCCATCTGTGTTAAAGTTTTTAAGCTTTCAAATGCAATGTATAGCATTCAGTATTATCATTGATCTTGCCTGGAAATAATATCATCCTGTTTTCGCCAAATCTGATGTGAAAATGTGGAATTATTTTGTTTTCCGAATATGAAAAGTATTTTTGTCTCAAATTCTTCTCATTCTTTTCAAGAATTAATGAGCATTGTGAATCACATTATAACCACATTCAGCATAGACACACACACGTTTAATTCAGTTCACACAGGATACATGGCCTTGAATACAACATCAACAGCCTTTACCTAAGTGTTCCAAAACACTTACAGTAAAGCAATCCTGTGTTTAAAGAATAAACTTACATTTAGCCTATGTGCACATATAGTAGCACAAACAACTATACAGTGTGTTCTATGAGTGTGTTACATTGTGTGAAGCACAACTCCAAATTTGAAAATACAAACTATTGCATTATTGCTTTTTAATCCCATCTGTGTTACAGTGGAAGCTTTCAAATGCAAAATAAAGTTTGTCAAGATTAGTTTATGTTTATTCTAGAATATCATTCAATGTGCCCTAGGGCCCGGTGGGCTGGTCACACAAAGGGTTAAGCGTTTGAATGCAGCATGTCTTTAGCATTAGCATAGCCTTTTAGAAGCCGCATGGCTTTAGCGTTAGCATCATTGTTTAAGCAGCATGGCTTTAGAATTTATATTCTCGTTTTGGAAGCAGCATGGGCAATACTAGCATTTATCTTAGCCTCGTTTTTTCTAAACAGCATGGAAAACTAGCATTTAACCCTGCTACTTGGCGTCTTAGCCTGTAAATCATATCATTGTGTTTTTCAAAGTTTGTTTTATCATAAACAATGCATTGTCTGCCTCATTTATAAAATCACGTGTTTTCCGATCGTTTACAAACTTAGATTTTATTTCTGTTGTTTGTCGATTCTCTTCACGTTGCTGGTTTGTTTCAACAAAGCCTCTATAATAATGAAGACAAACATGCAAGTTTTGTTTTATAGCTCCTCGAGTAACGTTAAGTCTACCCGAAAATCATTTGAAAGATGTTATTTTAAATTTAGGTTTCTTTTCTTTTAGCCTAATCAAACAAGGATATCTTTAAAATCTATTAAACAAGGGTTTTACACTTTTATCTGCGCGCCGCGGCCGTTATCATGTCCTTACGTTTTAGTTTCGGACTAAACAAAGGGCTTTCCGACCCGCAATCACGGCAAACAACATTTTCTCAACACTTTTCAAAAGGGTAGAAAAATGTGACTTACCACAGCGGCAGAAGAAAGGAAGATGTTCAAACCTCTTGTTGATTTTAAGATTCCCGTAATTTGTTGGAAAGGACGTTGCTCGCGAAATCCATCTGTTGCGATCACGTCGGGGTCACCACTGTAAAAAGGGCCACGAAATCGACCCAAATTGAGGAATTCGATTCGTGGTGAAGGTTTCAAGCGCGTTCCGTCTTTTCCAAGCAAAGTGTTTTTTAATTAAATGCAATACATTTATTCTTATGTATTAACTCGTTTCATCTGACTCCATAAAATGAAAAGGGTTTATCAATGATATCTGTGCATCATTAAATATGTTAATGCTTGACTATTACTTTTAACTTAATGAAAATAAAGTCAAAGTCTGTTAGAATAGCCAAATATAACAATTTATTATGTCAGGTAAATGTATAGAATTCCACAAGATAATCAGAGCAAACCATCAAATGTTTTAGAACAAAGAACTTTACCCAACATATTAGGCGACATGAGCTGAGCCTCGAAGAGACACAACATCATGGGCTGATCTGAATACAGAAAGGCAGCCTCGAACTCTTGTTGCATCTCCCTTTATAATCAGACCTCACCTGATATGTAAATCACCAGGTTTCAATGGAAAGTTACTGAATCCCCCTTCCATGTTTATCGGGGGCAGACCATTTGCTTGGTTGTAGTTTGCATTCAGACAACAAGGCAGAAGGTGTTAACTCAAAGACCACACTCCTTTGTGTGACAGTGTTTCCTAAACTTCTTAAAAACCTTATTACCTTTTCTTTTATTATTTTGGAAATGAGACATTATTACCAGTCACCCTGAGACCATCAAAATGATTCTAAACAATCCTTAAAGATTATCAGATTCACATTAAAACCATATTCTTGTGTGAGTTTTCAGTATCATTGACTGAGAGAGTAAAGGAGAGAAGATGCAGATAAGATGTTCAGAGAAAAGGGGGTAGGGTGTCAAATGTTAATTTGTAAGCAATGCCTTTTGTCTTTAGAGGCCACTGGTCAGATATTTTCTCTTTAACCAGTTTTTCCAGTCTTACAGTAGGGTGGAAGGAGGAGAGCTCATCCTGGCTTCTTCAGGGTAGAGCCCATCATAGAAATGTTAGGGAGATGAAGGAAATGTCCCATCTGGTGGTGGATGGGTAGGATGGAGGTGAACAATCCTGGCAGAAGATGAGGCAACAGACTCTGATTCAGAATTGGTAGATTATCAAACACTTGAAAGGAAATTTGCCTCCATTGGCGCTTTTCCACTACACAGTACATGCTCGGCTCGGCTCGGCTCGGCTTTGTTTAGTTTTCCACTGTGTAAAAGTTGTACCTGTACCTGCTTTCGGGTACTTTTTTTTTGTACCACCTCCGGCGAGGTTTTTAGCGAGCTAAGACGATACTAAAATGTCACATGAGAACAATGCCGACTGCTGATTGGTCAGAGAGAACCGTCACCATTTACTGCGTCTTCATTACATGCGCCAGATGGAGTATCCAAAATAACCCCGCCATGTTTAAATAGTTTGGCCAGAGATAGTTATTAAACTTACTACTATTATTATGGCAACTCGGAAGAATACGCTGTGTTCAAACGAGGAGTTGCAGACTCTCCTTTGTTTGGTTGCCGAAGAGAGAATCCAGCAGGAGCTTGATGACCAGGTACTATTTTTTGTCGGTACTGTCTGCAATGGAAAACGGAGCGAAAAGTGAGCTGAGTTGAGCCGAGGCAAGCTGAGTCGAGTCGAGCTCGTACTGGCAATGAAAAAGCGTCATTTGTTGCTACACTTGCAAATGTTTTTACATTTTCCAAAGAGTGCAACGCAACAAAATCTTTGTGAAGTGAGTGACATTGTTCAATTGTCTCAGTGTGCTGCAAAACAGCCAATTTAAAACATTCTGACGAAGTATGAAGGGCTCATTGATGATTCAGTTGCTGATGAGAACCAATGCAGTTTTTAATTTCAATCCACATCTAACAAGCACCTTAAATAGGGGGTGTCTTTCAACTGAATGCAGAAGAAATTAATATTTCAGAGAGAATTTCACTGTCATTGATCCAGTAGAATATTTGTATGATAGAGAACACTTTTGTATAGATTTGTATCGAGGAGATTTGAGATCTGTAGTCAAAAAAGACTTGACCCTCCCCTCGCCAGCAATATTTTTTTTCTATGACCCTCCAAAATGATTGTGAAAAAAGGCATGACCCTCCCCGGTAATTTATTGATTATTTCTGAACTGGTTTGCGCTTGGCAAAGTGGTGACGCGTTTATGTAACATGCAATTTTGCGCTCAAGTTGAAAGGTATTTTGTGCATAGTAAAACATATCTGCAACATTTATCAAGTTCACTGACAATTGTGCTTGCATTTATTAATCATTATGATACTAAAATCATAATAAATTAGTATGCTTCCATTTCAATAGTCCAAATTCACAGCCATTTTTGTCTTTCTTCTGTGGATTTCATCAGCTCCTGATTGATCAAAATTCAGATAGATCGACAAACCGGCTCATGCAACCCATGATTCAACCGCACAGCGCACATGAATTCAAACCTACAGCTCAGATTTTCTCACTAACACTGTTCTGGAAACGCAATAAGAATGGAAACTAAAATATGGTCGTATCATGCTATACAGTGCACATTATATCAGCTGCAGTTCGGGCGCCTCAGTCCCAATACACTCGACGTACATTCACATGTTAATGCAGTGGTAGAGTTACACACACAGGACAATGCACTTTTTCACAATAACAAAAGTTCATTATTTGCTCGTGCTTTAAAGCTTTGCCGGGTAAACATTTATTTGCCGTTCTGTTCTAATGCACTTTTTCTAAGCGCGTACTGAAGCTCACGTGGACTGTCAAACAGCGCCACCAAAGCTGGCGCCACTCGGATTTTTGTTGGGTCAGACCCATCTGACAGCGATGGCCCGGGGGCCGAGACCGAGATAACTAAATGGAAAAAATATGCACCAAACAAGCCACTTTGAAATTTACCTGTTTTGATGAATACAAAAGTTGGGTGACCCTCCCCTATAGACGAATCCGGCGAAACTACCGGAAGTAAGCGGGCGCCATTACTGAGCTGTTGCTGGGTAGCGTTGCGCCTTGCCTTCTATTGTTTTAGTTGCTACTTGCGTCCACTGGAATAAACAGCTCGCGATTTACGACTGTCACTAACGCTACAACGTTAGCCCTTGTATAATGTCGAGTGGGTAAACAGTTTCCGTTATAAATTGTTTCAATGGTGGCAGTAAAATTTCAATTTTGAAGAGAAAACATTGTGAATACCCCGGGTCGACTGCCCCTGTCTGGTGCCGTACGGTTTACACAGATTTCCTGGGCGAGTACAAGACGCGGACATTCGCGTATAATAACAATTATTTAATGACATAAGTAAAAAAATATAATAAATGTGTGATATAGTGATCAGCAAAATCTCCTCTCTTGTTAATTTTTCTATTCAATTTACATGCTATGGTCATTAAATGGCTTTCCTGAGCTGAATGTAACGTTATGTGACATAATTGTTCTCCTGCTGTTATATTGACCTCTTTCCATGGTTTAAAAACAGTAACGTTAGTTGGTCGATATTATGTATACTTTTTAGCTGTAACGTTACCTTACCCATGCCCGTTGCAATGTAAAAATGAGATAAATAATGGACACAAATGAAAAACATGAAATTGTTTATTTGATTTCATTTATTTATTTATTTATTGTTGCCAAATGGACTGATCTTTTTTTAGTTTCCTCGGTAGCAAACGTTAGCCTAGCTAGCTTGCCAAGCTATTTTCATAAATAATCTGTAAGATCGTTTGTACCTTCACCTGTGACTGGAGGCCAATGTCTAACATCATCAACCCAACAAGTCTGCCTGGCTGTAGCTGTCATCAAGGGTGCGTTATCACCTTATCTCCGAGGTTTGTTTACATACCGGTGCATATGTCTATGCCGGTGTAACAGCTCAGTAATGGCGTCGCCACAAGATGGCAGCCTACACAAGAACGCTCGTCGGATTCGTCTATAGACTAAAAAAAGAATCAAAGAATAAAAAGACATGACCCTCCCCTATTTTCCTCCGGTGGACCTTTCCATAAACACCGAATGGTCCCTAACACAATATTAACAATCTAGTAACTATTATTAACTAACAAGAAACTCTGATTAACAAACTAGTAAGTAATAGCGCACAGACGAAAGTGGTAGTTCACTATTAAGTAATCAATAACTACTATTTTTTTAATACTTCCCAGAGACCTACTGAAAAAGTTTATTAACAATCTAGTAACTACTATTAACTAAAATAAACTCTTATTAACAAACTAGTAAGTAATAGCTCACAGATGAAAGTGTTACTAGATACTTCTGTGGGAATTACTAATTATTTGGATCTGTATTATAAAGTGAAGATCATTGGAACTAACTAGTAATGAATGATTCAAGTGTTACTAAAGACATTTTCTAAAAGTATACTAAAGTTCACCAAAAATATCAAACATTTGCACAAATCATGACTAGATCATGTAGTAACACTTGAGTCATTACTAGTTAGTTCCAATGATCTTCACTGCGACAGTCATTGTGTTGTCCCAAATTTCATTGAAGACAGAGCCCTCTCGATATCCATTCAATGTGTCAAGTAACCGCTATAATAAATATTATATATTATTAAATATATATACAAGGGTAACCGCTATACCCAAATTCACTTGTGAGGACTGTAAAATGTCAGGCAGATGCTTGATCTCGCCAACATTTTTCGTGAGTGTAATGAGGCAAATAAACTTGAGATCTATTTGCGCTAATAGAGCTATTGCTTCGACCGCTCTGTCAGCATTTATGTCTTCAGAGATTTGTTTAAGTTGATGTATGATGGCCGGCAGTCTATCCTTTACTGTTTTGCATGCATTATGCCTACATGCCTACTGTGTCTCTATTAACCTTTGTAATTCTCTCGCCACCCCCTGATACACGTGTCTCTGCACCTCTATCCACCTTTGGTGTACAAAGGACCATGACATAAAAAACATAGAGCTTCTGTAACAGAGAAAAGAAACAGCTGGCTTCATGAAGACATTTCATAATGTCAACCAATACAGAATTTAAGCAGTGTGCATACCAGTGTATATATAACGCTCCTATTTAATATTTTCTGGCATAGCTGTGTTTGTTGTTACCGCTCACGACAGAGGCCCCATCATATGCTTGCCCTACTAAATGGTTTCTGTAGTCAAGGCCATGATACTCTTGCATTGTCTGTATGATTTTTTCTGAGAAAGTGCTGCAGCGTCCAGGCATCAGCAGCTCCAAATGTAAGAAAACTTTTTAAATATAGAGCCATTATGATAGTATCTTATTACATCTGTTCCTTCTTACTGCTGTCTTTGGTCACATCAACCATAACACCGATTTTATCATCTCTACACTGGTTACCTATTAAGTTCCGTATCAATTACAAAATACTGCTACTAACCTATAAAGCCCTAAATGGTTTAGCACCTATGTACTTAACGGACCTTCTTTCGCCCTACAATCCACCGCGTTCCTTAAGATCACTAAATTCAAGGCTTCTGGCCATTCCTAGGATATCAAAGTCCACTAAAGGAGGGAGGGCGTTCTCGCATTTAGCTCCAAAACTCTGGAATAGCCTTCCCGATACGGTCCGAGGCTCTGACTCGCTGACACAGCTTAAAACTAGATTAAAGACACATCTCTTTAGTCAAGCATTCACATAATGCTTACTTTTTAGTCCTCTGTTATGCCATACAGAACCGTTTGCCACTGAAACGCATTTCCGCGACAGTGGGGCTCGACAGCCTTAGTCAAACGGGTCGGCGCGTATGGTTGGGTTACGGAGAGTTTGTGAGATAGTGGTTTTCTAACACCGACTCCCGTATAACGGAAATCATTATGAACATCAGCTATGCTAATTATTTCCCATCTGCCTTTCTGCTGTTATCTCGGGACACTTGTCCCGAGAAAAATGACGTTCGTCAGGTCCAGTTTTGTCTCCAGCCTCTCACGGGGATTCGGATGCCCCAACGCCTGCGATGAGAGGACCAACGCCTGTGAGGAGACAACTCAACGCCTGCGATATGTTATGTTATTTATATTTATTATTTATATATAAACAATATAAATGTAAGCCAGAGGAGAACTGGCCCCCGACTGAGCCTGGGTTCTCCCAAGGTTTTTTCTCCATTCAATCTGATGGAGTTTTGGTTCCTTGCCACTGTCGCCTTGCTTTTGGCTTGCTTTGGGCTTGCTCAGTTGGGGTTATTTAGTGTTTAGCAATATTATTGATCTGTGTTGTACTACTTTCATGTTATCACTGTGAAGCTGCTTTGATACAATCTGTATTGTGAAAAGCGCTATACAAATAAATGTGACTTGACTTGATATGCAGTGTGCTAAGCTAAGAAATGAAGTACAGCCTCATTCATGAAACTGAATACTGAATTCCAATGATTGCGGAGGTGAAGATGATGACTCCACCCACCGTTTCCTTAAGCCAATCAGATAACGGCCACATTGAGCTGACCAATTGTAGCACAATGGCCCCGTAGAAGCAGTTGTCATAAAAATAGGCTAACAATTGCATCATAACGAATCGAGTCTCCGTCAAAAAACAGTAGATAAATTACCGCACAGATTGGAGGAGAAGCTCGTAGGCAATCAGGGGGACGTGTGGAGGCATAAAGTCCGATAAAGTCAAAGGAAAAGCCTATAGAGAGAGATAAAGTTGATCCTGCTGCTAGCTCATGGACAGCTAATAGTCATTCTCGCCATCTCTTTTATATTCGGAAGGGAATTATTCAGATTTCGCTCGGCACAGCTACTAGAAGACATACAGGTTGCTCGTGTGACAGGCTCAGTTTGAGCCTGCACAGTACGCCTGGCTATCAGCTTTTAACAGGCCTTAATTTTCTCCGTTGAAATCAATGGGGTCGCTGTGCCCATTTATTTTATGGTCTATGGATTAAACAACGGCGCTGCACACTCAGCTGCTCATAAACATGGCTGCTATAAATTTGACGTGCCACAAGATGGCACTATTTTCGACACTCTTGATGCTTCAAATCTTTTCCCAAAACATCCAGGGGAAAACCTCAGTGAGGCTCATGGGGCTTCATTTGCCCATCCCTAATCTGAGGTGAAATCCTTGTGGGGAACGAATTCCTCTCTCTAAATTCCCGATTGCATGGTTCCTTGTGAGATTATGTGGTTTGCCTACTGAATTTAGCCATTTAATTAGCTGGGGAAGGAGGAGGATAATTAGATCCTGAGAAATGTGATAGCTGCCGATAATAATGAAGGAGCTTCTATTCTACAGTGTATTCCTATAGGTAGACATGGATCAGCTGAGAGTCTGATGCAAGCTTGACTAACATGGCCTGACTCTATACTTGATATATCTACAATAAATCAAGAAGAGAACACAAAGCCTGATTTTAAAATGATCTACTTCAACAACTACTGCTAATAACAACACTAATAATAATAGCCCCTCTCCACAGTAATTTATGGCTCTATGAAATCCGTTTAATTTTTCCCCCAAATTCCATTATAATTTTTCTGGATTCCGTTTTAATTGTTAAATAAAAATTTAGTCATCTAAACGCATATCTAACTAAGTGAAATCACAAAACATGGCAATTTAACAAAAATGTATTACAATTTTAAAATAAATGACACATATGGGGGTCTGTGAAATACATTTTTCTTTTCTTTTTTTAAACCAAATTCTGTTTGAAGTTTTATGGATACCATTTTAATGGAGTAAAAAATTGTTGATGATAATGATTTAACAATCAATGATTTAACAATCACATTTTTTTTTCTAGAAATTCTATGTTGAGTATTTAAATTTGTCTGGCAATCAAGTGAAGGAATAAAAGAAGCCCATAGAGAGTCATAAAGTTGATCTTGCTGCTAGCACATGGACTGCCAATACCAGTTACTGCTAGTTCTGCTTCCCATTCCTGAAAGGAAGGGGCTACCTCTGACTTCCAGCTTCTAATTTGTAAACCAATCATTAAACTGGTTTGTTCCCAGTACTCTGTCACTTAATTTGTTGTCTGTCCACCTACCTAAATTAAACAGCTGAGGACATAGTGAAAGATGAGTATCTATCCAAAGCTGTGCAAATCTGTTAATTTTTCATAAATCCTTTTTTTTTTGTACAAAACCAAAAAGTATCGGTTCCATCATCAAAATCTCTCAAATCTCCATCATCAGCCTTACATCTCCAGCAATTTGGTATATCTTTTAACTCGAGTCCAATGCGCGATCTTACACTGTAAGGTGTATTCTTGCATCCCTAGATGCTGCTTTGACATTCTTTAAAACTCAATGCCATTCCTCATCATCAAAAAGGTTCAGATCTCTTTACCTTAAATAAACTTGGTAACACGTTACAATACGGGTGGACTAATATGCATTAATGCATGCTTAACTAATGCACAGATAATCATGAATATAACTCATGAAGAACTAAACCATTAATTAATGATTACTGCATCAGCAACTAATAAAGAGTCTATATGATCAATAGATTGAGTAACACATGAATTGCTATTAATTCAATGTGGCATTGTATATTAATTCCTCAATAACACATTTTATGAACTAATAGTGTAAATGAATGTGTTAATTACCACAATTAGTCAAAGCTATGCACTTCAACTTCCAGTTGTCTGCTTTAATTAATCATTGGCTAATGATTTGCAAAGATACCATTATGTTATGACTTTACTTGTTGAGGCACATCATTATTAACTAGTAATTTAGTAATTGTAGTAATTTGCAAATGAATTTGCACTAACAATGAAGTAATTAATCATCTATTAATGCATATAAGTGTACCTGTCATATTATCTGGAAGTTGAAATACAAGACTTTGGCTCATTCTGGTAATTAACCTATTAATTAACACTATTTAGTTAAAAATGAGTTAATATGGAATTAACCCACAATTACATATTTAATTAATAACAATTAATGTATGAACTAATACATTAACCTTACAGACTCTTAATTAGTTCCTAATGTGGTAATCATTAATGAATAGCTTAGATAATCATTAGTTACACATTAATTCAGTATTATCTGTGCATTAATTAAGCATGAATTAATGCTTATTAGTGCACCCGTATTGCAAAGTGTTACCATAAACTCCACATAAATTTAATTTATCTTTTAATCATGCAAAATTAAACAAACGTTTTTGTCAAGAAAAGTGCTGCAGAACAGAGCTTTACTGTTAAAATTAAAGGTGGAATACCTAAGATTTTTGCATTAAAATATCCCAAAATCACAAGGCCAGTGTTATATATTTAGTTATGATGATAACTCACAATATTCCAAATGTTTCAAACAATGTTTAAATCGCGAGAAAATTGAGATTTTAACCAAGGAAACGGGGCGTATGAGCAGGGGTGAGCTGGGAGTCGCCAGTCAATCGCGTCATATCCGCTCACCTCGGTTTCCGCTCGTACTACGTATAGTCCTGGACAAATGCGGTAGTTGTAGTTGTGCGTTAGCGTCTATTGAGCAACAAACGTCAGCTTGTTTCGCGCATTTGTTATGGAATGGAGCACAATTATTCTTTTCATTTATTCTCGGAATGTGAACTGTTGGCTGACACACCGGACGAGAAGCGTCGCGCCACGTTTAGGACAACTCCACAGTATCGAACACCGGACGCGCACTTTCTCATCAGTGTATGGCCAGCAATATTGTTATGTTTAATGACATGAAATGAAGATACAGACGCCGAAAGGCGCCGCCGGTATGTATACACTTATAGATAATAATGTGTTCGAATTTTAAAGATGTGGCGCTACGCAGCGCTGCAGCTTCTCGTCCGGTGTGCGACCCCCTTAACGTTAATTTTGTGAAACTGTAGCTGTGGTTACTTACACGTCATGAAAAGATGTGTCAAATGTACATTAAATTGATTTTTTATTTTTATAAAGTTACCACAACCCTGTATCACACGAAATACGTTCTGAGGAAACTATTTTGCAAATCGCAATTACGTTACATGCCAACATATAAGCAGTGCTATTACGTTGGTCCTTAACGTAATATGTCTCATTGTTAATACGTAGATTTAATACGTTATTTTCAAAGATATGTAACGTACGTTTTTGTACGTTTGGATAGATGCTAAAACGTATAATATGGACGTATTTGCAACATTTAAACGTAACCTTATTACGTTTTTACAGCTACAAAATGTTAACTATTTACATATGTTTCATATCATAACGATATCTGTATACTTTCACTTTTAAAGATAAATGTAACAAGACCCCTTAATCCTACTCCCAAAAACATATTTATTTTATACAGAATATAAAAAGGATAAAACGTAATGGACAGAGATGTGTAGTTAAATGAGTTTTAGCATTAAATATATTTTGAGCCACTAATCCCACTCCTATCCCTAAACCTAACCATAACCATTCCTTGAAACTAGCACGTAGGTAACACAATTAAGAAAAAAAAAAACATAACAGACAGATACATTTCACAATAATTTATGTATTTATTATTAACATTACCAAAAGTCGTTCACATGATGATGCGTTGCAGTCGCAGTCCTCTGGCAGTATTATAGCAGTTGTGTATGAGGTACAGATCAGAATTAAAGTTATTAACGTTAATCCAAAATGTTAATCTGATTTCGGTTCGCTCTCTGTCTGAAGGCGCGCGCTCTTCTCCATTTCAAATGTGAATGTACTACACCGACTGAAACACGGCATGTCGCAATCGGTGACGAAGCAGGCGAGAGCCAATGAGCGTTTGATATCACTGCCGTAAAACATGTCGTAACGCTTCTTGAAGGCGCATTATTTGAATTTGAATTAATCACCAGATTTGACGTTTGCGGTCGCTGCTGAGAAATGAAGATGAAGATCACTGGATAAAATGCTGGATTTGGATCTGTTTCTTGCAAACAACGTATGGATTCTAGGATTTGGTTTACATCAAGCTAATAAAATGTATGTCTTTTGTGAATGTATCAGTATGTTGTGTTTTATTGGAGAAAATGCTTTTTATATATTTATGAGTAACGTTGGTCTATTATATTAATAAATTAGAAGGAAAACTTAATTGATATGACAGTTGAATGCAAAAGAGTCAAAATTTTAATGCCACGATTATGCATAAATAGTAAAGAAACCTGCTTGGATGTATTATGTTCAGGAAAAACGTAATAGCACTGCAATAGTATTACGTTAAGGACAAACGTAATAGCACTGCTTATATGTTGGCATGTAACGTAATTACGATTTGCAAAATAGTTTCCTCAGAACGTATTTCGTGTGATACACAGTTGAGTTACCAAGGAGGACCAGCCACGTCAACTCCTTGCAAGAGACCTGCCCCTTCAAACCCTCTCCACCATAGCTTCGTCTAGTGACTCGTACAGTAACTAATTTACTTTTAAACCTGACTTTTCTTGTGGTTATTTCAGTTTAATGAAAAACAAGCATGTCATTAAACGCAACGTTTATAGAAATCGAACTTTACCTCATCCATGACAACTAATTTTCGATTCCCGTCTGACTGATTTATCCACGGTGGAGTTGAAAACAACAGTTCCCATCATTCCGCGTTCCTCCACGTCGTCATCAAGCAAAGCCGTTGTTGTTGTTGTTTTGAATGTAGCGCCCTCTAGCGGCATCTAAATCTTAGGTATTGCAGCTTTAAAACGTGTGACAGAATGAAAAATGGAAGAAAAAACCCTTGGCTTTTGTCCCAGAGGAAGCCCCGACGAGGCCAGATCATGTCCCATAAGTGACAGTGGAAACACGACTGGCCCTGGCACACTTGTCTGCATAAACACAATATTGATTATTCACTAGCTGCTAATAAGCTTAGTTATTCACTCTAAGCATTAAAACGGGACTGGCATTTAAAAACCTCATGTATGGTTACTTGATAAGGAACTCATAGTGATGCATAGTGATATAAGAAAGACTCTTCACTTATCTTAGATGAATTTAAGAGAATTTCTGAAAGTGCGCTGCAACAACTACAGTAAATTCAGACCCAGTGTTTGAGCAGCGAGCTCATAGGCTACTGATACAGTAGGAACCAATCAACCTTGCCCTTTAGAGAATGATGTGATCAGGACCAGCCTGATGATTTGATCAGCCCGCACTATGCCTGTTTCATGACAGAATTTTGTATTAATTTCTGTGTGAACAATCACTTTAAAAGCATTATGTTTTTAATCATTTTGTGATTGTGATTCCATTTTCACATGCATAAATGAATACTGAATGTAACAATCACACCGCCAGCTAATGCATATCAATTATTTGCCGAGGAACTGTGTAAAAAAGTATTTTCTTTTGTTATTCTTTTTTTGCTTCACCAACAGGGCATCCTATAAGCCCCGAACATGTATTGAGTAATAGACCCATCCACTCCCACTCTTCTTCAAAGCACCAAACAAATTTTCAAGTTCCCTCTTGCAGTTAAAGCACACTGATATGCCACAGCTATTTTAGAGTCAATGTGGAGCTCATTTATTATTCTTCCCTGCGTTCCCACCCAGTGAAACTTGGCAGGAACGTCTTTGGATGATCGAACAACCACATTGCATAAAGCTTAATGTAATTAAGGTGTTGAGGAGATGAAAAAAGAGACTGTGTGAGAGAGAGAGAGAGAGAGAGAGAGAGAGAGAGAGAGAGAGAGAGAGAGAGAGAGAGAGAGAGAGAGAGAGAGAGAGAGAGAACAAATCAAGGTAAAAAACACTGCAGCACAGTGAATATTTTGTTGCATCATTTATAAGGCTCTGGCAAGCCTTATGATTAGTAAAGCATCCTGAAAAAGGATAAGTACAATTGTTGAGAAGCTTTTAGTGTGCTAGAGCGTAAGAAGCCATTGACTACAGGCAGTGTCCACTATTAATGTATTAATTTTTTATGGCAATTTAAAAAAAAAAAAGTTTTTAATCATGTTACATCAGTGATTGTGTCGCGTATATTTTGCAGTGTAACATCTTGAAGTGTTTTTATGTCAAAGGCTAAAATCTTTTCCAATGCTCTAATGTATCATTCAAGACTAGAGTAGCCTAAAACAGCTGCATTGGTAACAGTTTTACTTTTTGAGCCTTTTCTTTTTCTTCCATACTATTATTCTCAAAGAAGTTGCTCATTCATTCTGTATAACCACAATGTTTTTTATTTAAATTATAATGTAAAAAAAAAATACATAAATACGAGTTTAAATACTTCATGATTTAAATATCTTTTGTTTTCAAATAACAGTAAAGAGTAGGAATTTCATTAAAATATTTTTTTTTCAAGCAAATAAATCAATTGTACTTATATTTTGGAAAGCATAATTTGGTGAAGCATAATTTATAAGTGAGATACTTAGGTAAGTTTATTTGTATGTGGGGGTGGTGATGGTGCAGTGGATTAGACACATGCCTGTGGTGTGAAAGACATGGGTTCGAATCCACTGTCAGACACCAATGTGTCACTGAGCAAGACACTTAACCCCTAGTTGCTGCTGAGGCATGCGACCTCTGACATATATAGCAATTGTACGTTTCTTTTATTTATTTCGATAAAGGCATCAGTTAAATGAATAAATGTAAATGTATTTGCAGGAACGATAATAGCAGCTGGTGAGGATATCTAATGCATTCTCATCCCAGGGTGTCATATAGTGACGCTTTTGATATTAACGCATTCTCACCCCAAGGCGTCACCTTTGACCATGCTTCAATATTTGACGCTTTAGGTGCCCTTTAGCGTCAGTTATATGACACGATCCTACGGCGTCATCTAGCTGACGCTAAAGGAAAGCGTCAGTTAGATGCAACGCATTCTCACCCCAAGGCAGTGTTGTAGTCGAGACCACCTCACTCGAGTCCGAGTCGACACCGAGACCAGAGAGAGTCAAGTCCGAGTCAAGACCGATTCCATAGAGAGTCGAGTCCGAGTCCGAGTCCGAGTCCAGAGATGGTCGAGTCCGAGTCGAGACCAAGACCAGTGAGGGTTGATTACCTAATTTACTTTTATTTACTTAGAGAAATCCTTTTTTTTTTTTTTACTGAATTTACTTAGAGTTTAAAAAATATGATCAGTTTAGGGTAAAAAGGCCACATAGTAGATGGTGTTAAAAGTAATTTTATTACAATTTGTCATGCGCAGTTGTGCACTAGAAAATCACCAATCACTGGGCGTGTCAATCAATTTAAAGAAATATTTTATTGACCCTTGTGTTATGTTGGATTTCTGTGTACACCCCTTATGGTTCGGGTCAAATTGACCCTAATTGGATTCAATACAATTCCTCAAAAATCACACTATGAAAACCAACAAAGATTCAGGTTCAAACTGTAAACTTTTAATATCAACATTTTTCAAATATTCCAAAAAATTTATATCTGAAGATATGATTTAATGAACATGTGTTTTAACCATTTTTTAAAACTGTTTTGTTTTGACAAAATTTGAAAATGAACAGAAACCAGACATAACAAAAACATACATCAAATAAATGTTTTTTATTTATTTTTTTGGGTCTGTGAAGCTGCCTTTGAAATACCTAGCTTTTAACCAAACCTTATATGTAGGATTTTCAGACACCAAGAGAGCTTAAAAATGAGAGCTTATTTTACTGTGTAGTGTACAGACACCCTTTATCTGTGTCTGTCAAAGATTTTCATTTGTAATTTGCAATTAATTCTGAACACCATTTTTTCAAGTTTGGTTAGGGTTAGAGCACTTTTAGATACACTTACATTTTAGAACTGGAGTTGATGCCCTGACATACATAAAATAAATGTTTTTATTTTGTGTCTGTACAGTTGCTTTTGAATAGCTGCCTATATGAGGGTCAAACTGACCCGCGAACATCACAAACGTAATAGTAATTTAGTTTGTATGTCAAAAAACACCAGCATGTTGAAACTTTGCATGCATGTTCATGATGATAAATGAGAAAAAGTCACAAAATATCAAGAAAAAAAACAAAGGTTTAATAATATATCAGGTAGCTTGAAAAAATAAATGAAAGGTATTTTTTACCATCTGTGGCTGACAAAATATTTTTCTGTATTGAAATAAGTGTGGAAACCCTAATTTTTTAGCTTCATAAGGTAGTAAAAAGATAAAATAACAAAATATAACCAATAAATATTATTATTTTGGGTCGGTACAGTTGCATTAGAGCGTTAAAATATGCGGGTCAAATTGACCCGCGAACATCACGAACGTAATAGTAATTATGTTTGTATATGTCAAAAAACACCAGCATGTTGAAACTTTGCATGCATGTTCATGAGGATAAATGAGAAAAAGTCACAAAATATCAAAAAAAAATATATAGGTTAACCAGTATTTCCAACAACTAGAAAATCTAAACGGGTCAAATTGACCCGCAACATAACACAAGGGTTAACATACATTAATAATCATGAAAAATATTTTTAATTGAACTCGAGTGGACTCGGGAATAATTCCGAGTCCTAAAAAAAAATGTTGGAGTACGAGTCAATTCCGAGTCCAAATGGACACGAGTCCATGACAAGACCAAGACTATTAAAATATGGTCTCGAGTCCGAGACGAGTCCGAGTCTCGAGTACTACAACACTGCCCCAAGGCGTCACCTTTGACCATGCTTCAATATTTGACGCTTTAGGTGCCCTTTAGGTCTGGGGTAAGGTTAGGGTTAGACCACTAGGAGGCGCCTTCTGGCCCATATGTATCTTCATCTCATATTAACACTAAAGGGTGCCACGTGCGTTGGATGTATAGGCATTTTTGAAAGCGTCAGACTCCTTGGGATGAGAACGGGCTGGGATATCAGGTGTGGAAGCAGTCAGATAGTAATAGTTTCAATGAATTATTATTGTAACAGTTTTGCAGGTGGTGATGATCATGAGATTCACTGGATCTTGAAGACGGATGAAAGCAGACCGAAGATGGTTGGCGCCGATCTAGAAGCAAGCTGCGGATATTCCAACAGGTGAGTAACCAGGTAAGTCGAAGCATGTATTCAACAACGAGACCAGACAAATGGGATGTGGTGGCGGCTGCTTATGAAGGGTGAGCAACTGAGCCGGTGCACTGTGTTAGTATGGCCAGTGGTGTGGTAGAGCCTGTGACGCAAGACAGGTTATTGAAAAATTTATTTTTAACTGTGACATGAACAATAAAATCTAACCTCATTAACTGATTTTTCATTTTGTCTCCTTTCATAAACCTGAATAACAATGTCCCACATTGACAAAAGTAGAAACGGAATCTGCAGCCTGCAATCTAATTCATCGCATCATTCATTTTGCCACCAGATATTAAATGATAGATGTCTCTAGCCACATCTTCTCACCTTCCCTCTAAAATGTTGGGTGTTTGAGTGCCAGATTGTGATACTACTGCTATCTTGCCCATTATAAAAATGATGTGAATTTATTACCGTACTGTAAATTGAGCTTTTTTTAAAAAAAAAACTATGTTTAATGACCCTTTACACAAATCAATTGATAGTACTTGATAGCAGAAATTTCAGCATGATGCAGTTTAATTGTTTTTATTTTGCTTCATCTGCATCACGTTTTTTAAAACGACCTTGTTTTTAGTTTCCTATTTGCTATGCCATTTCACAGTCCTGCCTGCGATATACTGTACAGTACGTGACAATACAGAATCAGCATCATGGATCCAGACTCAAGCCAGTTTTATTACGTTCATATGAGCCATCGTTTATCTCAGAGCGGACATTTAAACAATACCCACTACCACATGTATGCTCACGGAAGCATGCTAAATACTCATTGTTGATTGGCACCCGCATTCAGATAATATTTTAAACGAAACAGAATCATTCATAGCAGCTCAACATGCCATGCAATGTCTCCATCAGATTGGTTCAAATGCCAATGTAATTGTGCATTCATCACTCACCAGTGCCAGGAACTGTCACCCAGCATCACAGAAGGGGTTTTGGGCTTTGTGGCTGCTGTGCTGATATCCCATGACAATGTGTGAGCAAGCTGTAATTTGTTTGGTCCAGATATGAAGCCACAACACCCTCGATGCCTGTTTAATTTAACACTTCAGTGGTGTTCATGGTTGAAACTGTATCTCAGTTCACTTTATAAATGCATAGACAAGAAGGAAGAAGGCTTACTCGGTTAATTTTAAACTTAATTGAAAAACAATTTATTTCTGACACTGTGGATTCACAACTTTACTCTGAAGCTTTGCTTCAATTATAGCCTTTACAATATATATATATATATATATATATATATATGAAGAGTTCAGATGCAAAAGCCTCTAAATGCCATTTGAAATTTTCTTCTAAAATGACCATTTTTATCAAGCTTGTATATTTAAGTTCAGTAATTTCACTTAAATGACAATTAATAGGTAATCTTCATTGCCATTTAAGTGAAATTACTGAACTTAAATATACAATCTTGATAAAAATGATCATTTTAGAAGAAAACTTTCAAATGGCACTTAGAGGCTTTTGCATCTGAACTCTTCATATATATATATATATATATATATATATATATATATATATATATATATATATATATCTTGTAAAGGCTATAATTGCATCTATAAAAAGCAACTGGGAAAAATTGTTACTCATTTAATTGTTTAAACATTTAAACAATTACAAATTTTCCCAGTTGCTTTGGTGCATTTCTCAAATTCTCAAAACTACTTGTTCAACCTTCATCATTTAGTTTTGAACATCATTTGTCATTATTTTGAACAAATTGTAAATGCTTTGGTACATTCATGTGATTGATTATTTACAGCTGTCTGCTGTTTCTTTATCAGTTGCTTATGTTATGTCATTTTGATCAAACTAAATTAAACTTGTTCCCTGTCTTACCCCTCAAAACATCTAGGCATTAGTTCCTTGCATACGTCATTAAATGCAAAATGGTTGAAGAAGTAGAAGATATGTACATATCTGTTAGAACTGTGTGGTGGAAGGGTACGGAGGAAAAACTGTGGAAGAGATTGTAGTCATGTTTCTGATGAAATAAGGGCACCTATTGTGGACCATGCTCACAAAGATGACCTTACAATGGCTGAGGCAGGTCGGAAGATAATGCTATCGAAATAATTTAAATGATAATTTATTTCTGTGATGCAAAGCTGAATTTTTATCAGCCATTACAGTGTCACATAATCCTTCAGACATTATTGTAATAATTATACTGTTTTTAATCAAATGAATGCAGGCCTTATGAGCATAATACACTTTTTTCAAAAACAAAAATATCAAAAATAGTAATGTTTCCAAACTTTTGACCTGTAAATGTCTTGACTTTTTCTTTATATCACAATATAATTTATTGTATAAATTATTGACCAAAAGTATAACTGAACATACTGTCCAGTCTCTTGCAATCAATTTCCCACATAATGTGTACATTTGAACTGTTGAAAATGATGCATTACAATAGCCAATTTACATTTGAAAATACTGACAGAGTACACCGGTGTGTTCATTGACATAAATACGTTTAAGAGATGAACTAAGAATTTCAAGAAAGTTACAGGCTTACAGTAAATCCATTGTGTGGTACTGTTTGTACAAATTGCTTTGAGAAATGCATTTACTGGTGTGCAAATCTTAAGGATGAATCAAGAAATGTACCAAAGTCACAGATAAAATCTGTTATACCTTTTTTTGTGGAAATGAATAGGTTACGCATTCACATAAATCATCTTTGGATATTCATATGCATTAACTTTTTCACTGCTATTACTGCATTCTGTAATTATAGTTAGGGAACTCTATAACAGGCCTTCTTGCCCCATGTACTTAGTCATTAATCACATTAACAAATCACATACAAACTCACACTGGATAGATAGATAGATAGATAGATAGATAGATAGATAGATAGATAGATAGATAGATAGATAGATAGATAGATAGATAGATAGATAGATAGATAGATAGATCTGATCTGCAAAGCATGATTTTAATAATCACATTTCCCTTGAATCTAACCACATTTAGCAAGACGATGGAGAGAACAGTTTATTGCGATCAACATTGCTGCCTTCAGAAACATAACAGTTCTACGAGAAAAAGAGGTTGGATTTGTAACAACAAGAATCAAGGCATCCTTCGTAATATTGAAATCATTTTATATTTTAATCCTTTTAAAGAATTATTCGAATAGGGAAAAAAGGTTTATGGATAATTGAAACACTGTGCTCGATGTTGCTATTCACATATGAACATGAAAGGCAGAGTGTTCAGGGCAGCTTGGGAATTGATCCATTGTAATTCTGTTCGTGACCGACACAGCTTGGGGAGCTGTCCACCGGCGTGTGGTCCTGAAAGACATCACATATACTTCACCAAACAATTAAGGGACATTTCTGTTCTCATATTCAACCGAAAGAAATATCCTTTAATTGTAAGGCAAAGAATATAACGTTTCGTCTCGGATGAAGTTGTCAGTGCTGTGGATGAATAAAGTGAGTCCAGCGGGGCATGCTCTTCATTTGTTTCTCTAAAGTTCATTTTCTTCGATTTACTTTCTGCTCTTCACAAATCTTCTCTCATTCACTACTTACAGTCCGTTTGATATCAACCTTTTAAAAATCTATATTGAAACCTTAAATTAAAGTTTAAAATCCAATACAAATGAAAGCAAACAGAAACATCATATGAAACATTGCATTCTGTCTTAAACTATAAAAAGAGAAGCTGTGTAATTATTACCATAAGGAGCTTTTTCTACTCGATCACGTAAAAAATCACTTTTGGTTACCAAATAGCCTACAATGTCATATTAAATGTTGTTTTGGCTCAACTAAAATCAGTAAATAATCACTGACAAACCTTTCTATACATTGATATTTAAATTGCATTAATGTGGTGCAATAAATACACACACAGACACACACAGAAAATGATATATCATGAAAATGGCAGTATTGTACACGAGCCCACAGCTCCCTTTTCACCGGCAATATCGTCTCCGCAACACGTCCTCACCATAAACACCGTGTCTAAATGAAACCATGTTCACATGGAGAAATGCGCCTTATCATGTGTAGAATTTCCACGGATTTCTGACAGCGGCGCTCCATCTCACGCCGCGGGAAAGTCGATTCCTCTTCGTGACGTTGCACAGCGACTATGTACTTCATCATCCAGTTAAAAAAATATATAATAATAATGATAAAAAAAGCAAGAATGAATCCATTGCACGCTTTAACACTCAAAAGAAAGTTAGCGTTTCCTTCTGTGCGCGACGGATCACTGAGAGACCATGTCTACATTAATGTCTCCCATATGGAAATCTCTACGTCTATGTTTACTCACTGTGATTCATTGGAAACTAAAATAATCTATCAACATAGAGAATGAATCAACAGCACACTTGAACACTCAAAAGAAAGTTACCGCTTCGTTCGATGACTCTGAACCACCGGCTTTCCACAGGTTTTCACGGGTGGAAAGCTATTCAATCACGTTCTTGCAGAGGGGTCTCGTTCCTAAAAGTTGAACTGTTTTAACTCGAAAACGCTGGTTATTGCGAAAATCGGTTAAAGGTAGCGAGACGCGATGCAACAGTCAACGACGAGAATATGATGCTTTCTTTCTTTCTTTCTTTTTTTTACGGAGACAAAGAATTAAACGAAATTGCACAGACGGAACGCAAAAACGGTAACGTCCTCTTAAGGCACCTGCATGTATGTTTAGCTTTGTCTTCTCCGGATCGCGTACGGATTCCATCTCTCCGCGCGCGTGCTCGCTCTCTGGAACGAGCGAACAAGCCAGCTAGCGAGAGCGCGCGCGGGGGTGTCCCTCCTCCGCAGTTTTGAGTTTGTGATGTGTTTCAGACTCCGCGAGCGCCGCGCGAGAGAGACCTGCGGAGAGAACGCGCCGGATCCCGAAGCAACCGTTACCCTCCAACAGGCGATCTGCATTTCTCCTTCCTGATTCCCCCCTTATTCCCTCACAGTGTTTCTCACACTAGCGCTTTCCTAAATTGCCGCCACACTTTTTGGTTATTCACAGGTGTATTTGTGCTCCTTTGACGTACTTTTCTCATTCACTGGGAATTAACATACATCTGAGGATCGTGTGGATGCACGGTTTTGGAGAGAAGCGGAGATGGAATTGCTGATAATATGCCTTTCTTTTGGGATATTGCAATGCAGTTCGGTGGGAGCCGACTCCATCATTCACATCGGTAAGGAGTGAGCTGTTCAAAGCCTTTATTTGTTGCAAATGATAATGAATGCGCCATCCAGATTGAAGTGAAGGGACTGCGTTGTAAGGGTCGGTGTGAAATGTCAATTGTAAATAAACATTAAAAATGCACCCTACTAATCGGGCTGAATGTCAATTGAGCAGACCACTTGCGATCATAACGTCTCTCTTGTTCAGATTGGCGATAGTTCCAATGCACTGATATGCATGAACAAGACTAATCGTATTTCAGTCTTTGAAGCTTGTTCATGAGCATGGCACAATTGAGTAAATAGCAGATTTCAGGTAAGTTGGAAATTCAGGAGGCATCTGCCATAAAGCAAAGTAAGCCAATGTGTGGGGGTTGCTCTCCCCCTCCCATCTATAAGATTGAACTTTGTGTGGAACGTGAGGGAAATCTTAATAAAGGATGCTGAAGTAAATAAATGACAAAAGGACAAATGCTTATTCTTGGCTATCCCAGGCCATAAATGTCATCTTAACCAACCCCCCCCCCCCCCCCCCTTTGGATGCGCTGGTCACCATGTGCATTCTAATTGTCTCACCAAACGTGAGGAAAGTACGATTTTTGGCACTCAAACAGCAGCACAGAGAAGGAATAGGGGCTGGTGAGGGTGGCTGTGGTTCTATTCAGTTGTCATGAAGAACTGAAATCTAAACCTTTAAATCTCTTATATGCATGATGTACATTAACCAAATCAGCCATTCTCTTAATTAAGAGGGGATTTATTAGAATCTGTTGTCCATGTAGTGAAATTAAGCCACCATATTTGCCATAGAAGATTCTGCTGTAGTGTTGCCAATAAACCCGAACAGAACCCCCAAAACAAAACTACTTCTTATTGAAGAAAAAGCTTTCATATCAACAACATATAATTGTCTTGGGTGGCCAACACTGACCAAGTGAGTTGGTTATACTCAATATTTATTATTCTTATACTTTACTTTATAGTTTTAACAAATCCAAAATGAGCAATGCTTGTGTTACTGTTAAGCAAAATGTGTTAGGTACTTTTCTAACCATTTTGTTGACCAAGACTTTGGAGATGATTAACAAGGAAGTTAAGCATGTACTGGCATTGGAATTCACACTTTAAAATGAGGTGTATTGATTGCATTTGAGAGCTGTGGTGGATGTGAAATACAGTGTGAAAGAATCTTTTGAAATGCTACATCTTATGTACAAAGAAATAATTAAATCCACAGCTTGTTCTCAGATACTTCAGGTTAACTACCAGTTGCATGGGTCTAGGTAGAAAAAAGTCAATATCCAATATGTTTTTTATCTATACCTTTAAGTGCAGGACAGGTGGCTGTGGCTGTGTAATAGGCAGGACTCAAAAGGTGCACGACACAGGTGAAATAACAAATTCCAGCCTCTCCAGTGCCCAATACTTCCACTTTGTCACATCCCCTAGTTATCATCCTGACCAAATTCGGCTCCGAAGGGCAAAAGAAAAATAGGGCCGCCCATTGAATGAAGAGGGTGACATGAAGTGATTTTCAGGGTGGTGTGGTGATTTACAGAGGCAATGGCCATCCAAAACTGGTAATTGGAAGGCAGTATAGGCAGTGTGGATCAGGGCTGTTCTCACTGGCAACTGGAATGAGCAGATGCGACACCCCCATTTCTGCTAAATAAGATGAACATTGCAGTGATACATCAACCAGATTCTACCTGTCTACACGCCCATCCGATTGAGCTCCTCTAACACAGGTAGAGAAGATGGGTACATTTTGGCCACACATAAATGAGGCCTCTCAATCTCTCAAAAACATTTCAAGATATCATGCTTAAACATAAATTTACTAAGCTACTATAATATGAATTAATCTGCGTGCAACTTGTCACCCCACTTTATTGTAAATTGATTTTATAAGCTCATTCTTGGCATGTAAATGCTGGGCTCAACAGTAAGGATTTTTGGTCCTGCTTTATATTAGTTGACTTTAACTACTACTGTATTTGCTTATGTCAAAAACAACTGTGTTTGTGTTGTATTTCAACACACTTTTATGCTATTGAGGTGGGATATGGATAAGGCTTGGTGATGTGGTTAGGTTTAAGGGGTAGGGGTAGACGGACGACAGAAGGTCTGGACTCCATTGGCACAGGATGTCTGACCGACATGTAAAAGCAATCCACCACAGTTCATGTTGTTCCACGGCATGGAAATGTGAAGTCTATACCTCTACGATAACGGCATGTATCTTAATTAATTATTAATTCAAGATCCTGGTACAAGTTTACTGCATCACAACAGCTTTATTCATCCAAAACGCAACAGCTTTATTCCTCCAATGGGGGGGGGGGGGGGGTTTGGCTGGCATCTTGACGGCTTTTTTTCCCAGGTGGAATGTTAAAGAATGAGACACACATGTCTCCCGGAAATCTTGTAGAATTAAATCAATCAGATGTTTTATGCATCAGACATTCAGCCAACGGTTAGTGAGCATAACATCTGAGACCAGGATAGATGTAATTATATGCAAATTATGCAGGTATTTTTTGAAATACCACATAAAACATGTATGTTACACATCATTGCATCAAATTAATTTGGATGTTTGTACATATATAAATACACTTAATATAAAGTGGATCCAAAGTGTTTTTTTTTTTCTTTTTGGAGGGACCAGTACATACGATATTTGAATGTCCTGCAAACATCTTCCTACGTTAGGCAGTTGAAACATTCACTAACATATTAAGATATTTAAATCAGCAGAATTCAACAACATTGTTCATGTTAAACGCTTTCAGCAGTGACAACATAAACAAACGGTACTGCGCATGTGCATTAATCTGGCCCAAACTTAACTTCCGGCAGACTTGCGGAGACAATCCAACAAGTAAATAACCTAGTAACTGGTATTTCTTGCCAGTCAAAGAAAATAAATGTTACCTGGCCAAACTGAAATGTGACTACCAGAACCGTTGAACAAAAATTGGAGACAAGATGTTTTTCTACCGACGTGTCTGATTTACCGCAGTGTTCAAAAAACTGGCGAGCGCGACGGCGTAGTTTGATAAGGTTAATAACATAGCTCTCCTTATTAGCTAGGCTTCTTACATGCTTGCTAACCTTTTTTTAAGGTGGGTCTCCACATTGACCACATGTTGGATGGATCTGTGCAGCGCTGTTTACGATACTAACCATTCAATACACAGACTGGTCCGCTGTCAATGTGTTTGCGAGAGAGAGAGAGAAAGCGTGCGAATATGCGCTGCACGCAACTGCAGTCAACAACTTTTCCCATCTTAAATTGTTAAAAACATGAAAATCAATATGTGGCGGCCAGCGCTGATAATGTGGTGGGCTGCCACTAATAAATGTATGTATGGGAAACACTGTACCGGTTATCACTCAGATAAACATAGGCTATTTTAATACCGCCGTCTCCCTTATAGGAAACCTTGACATTTTTGTTTTTAAAAATTGCGTTTGCTCCCTACTAGGTCAGGTTGGACCCCACAGCTCAACAACCTGCTCATCACCTTAACTTTCACTTCATTTGTAGTGAATGCCATATTATCCAGTAATCACTAATAAACGAACAGAACGGAAGTTAACTTTGGGCCAGCTCATCACCATGGCAACGCGTCTGATGAAAGCGTCTATAGAATGCAGGAATGAAACAAATGTAACTTTTTGATGTTTCTGTTAGTTTATTGCAACACCAATTTAATTTTATAAAACATAAAGAAACAGACCAGTGAAGGAAATTCTAGGTCTAATTTTAGTTGGGAAATCATATTTGCATCAATTTGCATTCAAATACTGTATGCACACATGTATTTTTATTTGTATATTCTTTTCTCACTCAGTTGGGAATTACACAAACCATGTAAATGCATATATTCAATTCAAAACAAACATATTTGAGAAAAACAGTCAGCTAGTTTGCATCACTGGATGTTACTGTCAGTCGTTAAACATTTTTATTGCAAAACAGTTGATGTCACAGTTTGTCGTCTTCACCTGTTTGTCCCGTCATCTGCACTACACTTCCCCGGATCCTTTTGTTTCTACTCCCGGACTCACTCCCCAATCAGCCACCTGTTCCTCGTCCTGTCATTATCATTTTCACCTGTGTTCACCCCACTTAGCTTAATTCCTCTGTGTATTTAGTTCAGTTCAGTTTCATTCAGAGTTTGTTGGTCGATGTCTTTCATTGTTCAGTGTGAACCCGTGTGGTGCTCGTGTTCCTGTCTGCCTGCCGGTATTTATATAATAAACCCTGTTCTACCCGATACTCCGGTCTCCGCGTCCTTCTGCCAGAGCCACCAGTTGACATGTAGGCTATTAAATAATTTGCTATTTACATCTTACCTCACTCTCTTTTAAAGTTAAACTGATGCTACTTACTGTATGTGGACAGTAAACCCAGCACTTTGATTTGATTGGATTTGATTCTCAATCATTTTGACGTTGAGGAGCACTGTTAGTCCACTGAGGCAGACCAAAAAAACAAAAAAAAACATTGCTCATTATTTTATTACATAAAAGGTTCTGAGATAAATGCAGTTTATCTTCTTTATATTTAGTAAAACAATCACCAGACATGTTTTTGCCTTGAGCTGTCTGTAGGAAGGGTTCATATAACTCAACTGGTAGAGCATAGCGCTGGAAATGTCAAGGTCATGTGCTCGATCCCAGAGAACACACATGCTGATAAAAAAAAAATAAATAAAATTAAGTACCTTGAATGCACTTTAAAGTGACTTTGGATAAAAGCATCTGCCAAATAGATAAATGTTTATAAAACAATAGACCTGTGAGCAAGATGAGCCGAGCAAGTGAATTCCCCTTAGTATGCAAATTAGCAATTGCTACAGTTTCTTTGTACTCTCCACTAAGACCCAGATAACTATCTGCACATGCCCGCAGGTGCCATTTTTGAGGAGAACGCAGCACGGGATGATGAGGTGTTTCAGTTGGCGATCTCTGACCTCAGCCTCAACGATGACATTTTGCAGAGCGAGAAAATCACCCACTCCATAAAATATATTGAACCCAACAACCCCTTTCAGGCAGTCCAGGAAGGTGAGTGGATCATCATGTTCTGTCTCTTGACTCACAAACTGCATCATTCACTGACGTCTGAGTGTACAAGCTGAAAAATGTACATGGAAGTTGTTGTCTGGCGGTTTGAATAACTCTCCAGCAAAACATCGAAATGACATACAGCAGCAAGGATTTCTGCTTTTGTTCAGAGCGTGCTTACGGCAACCAAAGATGTCTTGAAAATGCATGTGTATTTGTTTAATGCCAGCATGAAAGGTGACGTTAGGTTTCAAAGAGTTCCACCTGAAGCTTTGTCGCAGTCTAATGTCTTCTGTGAAAAAAGAGCTAGGTGGAGGTATTGAGTCAAGCTGGACTCAATAACAATTTTCCACATAATTGCAGTTGAGGATGAGTGCTCTGAAGTCTGAGCTTTCCAAAAGATTATTTTGAAAAGCGAGGAGAAAGAGAATGTCTTCTTCTGAATGGACTAATGGCAGTTAATGATGCTGGGATTGAAGACAAATACGATGGTGATGGCGACGGTGATGGCAATGATTATTTCCGTTAGAAAATATCCTCCATAACAATATTCTGTGTTGGTTTTTGAAATTTTGGCACTGGGATCAATCTAAGTGTGGTATTGACGTAGATATTGCACAATCTTTCCTTGAGGTTTTGTGTGTCATTCTTCTTGCTCTGCTATTACTGGAACCCTTATCAACTAGTCTCCAATCACAGAGTATACTCACTGTGTTGTTTGTCGGTGTGCAGTTCTCCACAGTTTTACTGCTTTCAGTGTAATAGGTGTCTTTCAGGTTTGTTTGTTGAAGTGTTTTATTTCCCACGTCACCTTGTCAACCGGAGGAATAACACTGGCACACTTGGAGAACATCCTTATTCTGACAATGCTGTGTGACCTCACATATGGCACAGAGGAGCTTAACTCTTTTTTAATATAGCTTGTGTTAACAGATAGAATGAATCTGTCTCCATGTATTTTGATTTGTTTCAACACACCAGGGATAAACTTTCATAGTGTTTCATCACTGGCAATGTATTTGGAATGATTGTCACTTGTTTTTCACAAGTTCAGGGGGAATGAATATATATATATATATATATACTGTATATATATGTATACATAGTATTAGTAATGTTTCCAAACTTGTGTGTATGTGTGTTTATATATATATATATATATACATATACATGTTTCTGAAAGAAGTATATTGTGCTCATCAGTCGTGCATTTATTTAATCAATTAATTTAATTTATTTAATCAGATTAAACCATTCATTTATTTAATCAGCGCTTATTGAGATCAGGGGAGTGAGGTTTACTCGCATAGCAACTACTAGCTGGCCTCCGTTACACTCACCCTCCTAAACCTCACTCTCATCCGGGTCACGGCACCAATGCAACCCCTACACCCGGGTCCCACTCGACCCGCTCCGGGCGGGCCTCGAACCCGGGTCTCTGGCATGAGAGTCAGGCGCTAAAGACTGCAGCCTCTAACGTCTGTCGCTAGAGCGCCTATTGAGATCAGGGGAGTGAGGTTTACTCGCACAGCAACTGGCCTCTGTTACATGTGTATATATATATATATATTTGTGCATTGCAC
This sequence comes from Pimephales promelas, assembly GCF_988280905.1. Taxonomy (NCBI): domain Eukaryota; kingdom Metazoa; phylum Chordata; class Actinopteri; order Cypriniformes; family Leuciscidae; genus Pimephales; species Pimephales promelas. The sequence goes on from NC_142785.1 coordinate 12,577,292, forward strand.
AAGTCTCTGAGTTTTTACAGAACTATGCCCCCTCTGGCGACAAGTGAAACTGAAACCAGAGGTGTGCATGCTCGTTGAGCACACACGCTTGCACGAGCTGTTCATAACCAAAGGAGCATCAGCCACACAAATCTTTTGTTACAGTCATAATGTCTTCAGATGTAATAAAGTTATAATTCTGCAAGTAATTTTAAATATATGAAAGGAAAGGCATTTGAGTAAATTACACACTTATGTGTGAGGGGAAAACATAGTTTTTTGTTTCCATCTATCTCCATGTTGAACTGTTTTATGTGCTTACTGTATCCACTTATGATTGTATTGTTATGGAAACACATTCATGAACAATATAAGTTATTACTTTGTATAGGATCCCGTTTGAGCCCTTGAGCAGACCGGAGATCTATCCATTTGTTGAAATCCTTCTCGATGTTGACTCTCGTCTTGTCTTGACTCTCGCCTGTCTGACTCCAATTTGGCTCCAATTTGAAAATCCAGTTTTATTTTCTTTGTCTTGCGAGGAGTTTGCATTGGGGTTTGGAATGAACTACAAGCCTGTCTCTTTGAATCCATCCTTTACTTTTGTCGAAAGTTCACTAAAGTTTCGAGTTGTCTTCGATGATACAGAGAATAGCGGCGAATACACAAACCTGCCAGACATAGCCAGGGGAGTATGACGTCACACCCAGTCTCAAACTCTGTCCCGATTCGCTCTTTTTTTTTTTTTTTTACTGTACAGGATTATAGAGGCAATCGCAGTTATCAGAGAAGGGCTCATTCAGCCCATCAGGCAATTGTTTAAGCATATATGGGTTAGAAAAACGCAACACAGTCTCATGAAGATGCGTATCTATACCACGAGTGTCATTTCTCGTGGCATTTATACGCCAAAAGTGTTTTTTTCGTGTATATGGTACGCACTAAAAAACCCTGGGTTAGGTTTAGGGGGGAGGGGGGTGGGCTAGTTCGTGTGTATTATACGCAAAAAAGTGCGTATAATATGTACGCGAAAATCGCGTGCCAAATACACGCAAAAACTGCTTTTGGCGTATAAATGCCACGAGAAATGACATTCGTGCCATAGATACGAACTTTCATGAGATCGGGCTGGAAAAACGGGTATTTTTAACATGTACATTTATTCATTTAACCGGCACTTTTTATTCAAAGCGACTTACAATTGCTATATATGTCAGAGTTCGCACATTAAAAGTTGCGCAATGCACCTTTAAAGTAATGAAATTCTAGTTGGATATAATTTAAAATATAATTTATTTCTGTGATGCAAAGCTGAATTTCCATCAGGCAAACAGTTTTCTGTCTGGATTCTATAATGAATAAAAATTAAAAAACAAAACAAAAAACTACTGTTCAACTACTGTTTGGGAAGATTATTTTATTTTTAATTTTTTTTGGAAAGAAATTAATACTTTTATTCATGAAAGATGTGTTAAATTGATAAAAAGCTGATAGTAAAGACTTATATTATTAAAAAATATCTATTTTGAATAAATGCCTTTGTTTTTAAAACATTTTATTCATCAATGAATCCTGAAAAAAAAGTATCACAGGTTCCAAAAAACATATTAAGCAGCACAGCTCCATCAAATAAATGCTGCCTTGATGAGCTTAAGATACCTCTTTCAAAAAAAAAAAAAAAAAATAAAAAATAAAAAAAAAATGTTTCCATGTATGTTTAATAATACATGGAAACACAAAATGTTTAGTAATGTTTCCAAACTTTTTCCGGTAGGCTACTGTGTTGTTTCTGAGATATGTTTCTTGTATACAACAATGTGTTATCTTACAAACAAATGTCATTATTTGCTACTGGCCCTCTGCTGATCATTTGAGATCGTCCAGTTATGTTTGTTCTCCTGCATGAATGTGTTGTCATGGTAGTGTGGTTGAAATGCAGAGCAGTGTGCAAGTACCTTAGCGCAGTGATGCTGTGCTCTCTTGACTGAATGCCCTGTTGATTTTGGCTCCGTGAACAGATTCAAGACCATTCAAGTCAGCCAATGGAACTCTTTTTACTTCTTTTTTTTTTTCTTTCACAGTTGCCGTCTCAAAATTGTAACAGTAGTCCACATTGTGTGCTGGCTGTGACAGAGGAAGGCATCAGGGCTTATTTTATTATGCAGCAAACACTTTAAGAAGCAATCATATTTTTCAGCATTGAATATGTTTAATAATTGTGATATGTTTCTTTAGTGCTAAATCCGCAAGCAGCATGTTATACCGAAGATTGGAGTGATGGCTGCTGTATTTTTAGCTTAAAAGTAAAAATAATCTTATATTTGAAAATATATTAAAATTGAAAACCGCTTTAAATGACCTTTTTGCAATATTATTATTTTACTTTATTTTTGATCAATAAATGCAGCCTATATGCAGCCTTGAACTTCTTTCCAAAATATGAAATAATCCCTATGGACCCCAACATTTCAGGGTGACCCTGAGATTCACTTTACCCATTCTTAAAGGTATAGCGGAGGATCTTTCCGAATTTTAGAGAAGACCCGCCCTCTCCAATTTTTTAAAAAAAAATGCACATGCACAAACACAACACTCTTGCTCCCGAGAGGGAACGTCTATTACGCCTTGCACAAATATGTTGCAAATTCTAAACTAACTCAAAAATATTCATAAAAAAGACAACATGTCAAATGCCATTCCGTGTTTTATTTACTTATTATACTGATCGATTGAGTGACCGAGGACTCAAGACATGGTATGTACAACCCTGTATCACACGAAATACGTTCTGAGGAAACTATTTTGCAAATCGCAATTACGTTACATAGCAACATATAAGCAGTGATATTACGTTGGCCCTTAACCTAATATCTCTCATTGTTAATATGTTATTTTTATACATAGTTGCGTATGGAGAAGTAGCTTGTTGCATTTGTGTAATAATAAACACACAAGGTTTTAGAATATGAACACACAAGATTTTAGAATATTTCAGCTTGATACCATTTACCATTTTGGTCAAAAGGCTACTTTAGACAAATTGAGATGTTTACAGTGTCTATGCGGTGCATGACTTGTGCCAGGGCTAGCATTGCTAAGTAGCTTGCATTAACTTTTACTAGTGATTTTAAATGGATTTCTCCAAATAGCGTGACAAACTTTACCTGTCTAGTAGAATCTTTGTGACTGCGGCATCAGTGAGAAGCCCAACCTGTGCTTTTAGTGCATGCCAGCTTGTGATATTCACCCAAAATCACTCTGGTCTTGTTTCTATATTCTGCGGCCTTTCTCTTCTTATCATACACTTCGTAAACATTTTTTCTCTTTCGACCCTCAGCCATTTTCAAAGGAATGGTTGAAACCGTAACTCCGACATAATACACCTGAAAGTGAAAACTATAGGGATGAGCACGTACGACGGCCTTACGTAAACATATCACCAGAATGATTGACACTTAGGTGGACCAATAGTATAGACTACCCACCCGGAAAAAGAAAATCCTCCGCTATACCTTTAACCCAAGAAAGTAACATCACTATATTTTCACTCCTCAGGGTTTTACTTTTTTTGTGCCCAGTACAAGGTAATGTAGTCAAATAGCTTATTAAGGAATCATCCGCTGATATGACTAGAAGCTTAACATCAATAATACAGAATATTCCTGTGAGTTGTTCATGAAATCATTGCCCATTGCCTGAAGTTGATCTTAGAGTAATACTTTGCCCCACTCGATTTTTTTATCAATTGCTGTCCATTTCTTCATAACTGCCAAATGTGTTAAACTTTCATTCCGTATGCTCAGGCTCTTATTTTATATTAAGTGCAAAACTACAGAAACAAATGGAGATGATGTAATGAAACTCACTAGATTAATCATTTCATGTCTGAAATGAATAAAGATTTGAAGCTTGTGAAATGTCCCAAACCTCCCTAAATGCAGTAGCTTTTATTCATTGTATCATAGCTGTTTTCATAGTCATTCTTTCTTTGTTAGTTCACCAAGTTTAATTTGGTTAGATGGGCATAGCACTCCAACTGCTTTATTATTGGAAAAGCAATACGCAAAAGTAATGTTATGATGATCACGTACTGCGCACAATGAATCTAAAAAGGGTTGTGACTTTCTTAAGTGCCTCTTTTACACTGTTTGATAATCTACTGCAGTGACAAACACATTCCACAAGCAAATTAAATTCTGAAAAGTTCAGTTTAATTAATCCACAGGGCTCAATGTTAAGGGCTCAACTGCTGCACGCACAACACTTATGGTACAGCGTATGAGTACCAAACTGAGAGGAATGTGTTGACATTCCTCAACTGGTAATTTCACGTCTTCGTGTGCTTGAATATATTTAAATTGGCAAGGCTTAAAAATGCGCAAATTATCAACTTCTGTGAAAATACCAATTGGCCAATTGTGAAGATGCCAATTCTGTGAAGATTGCCGATTGGGCAAGTGAGAGTTCCATCAACTGGCCCGGGAGACTTTTACTCTGGCCTCGGGCCATCGGGCAGTCCGTATTGTCGAGCACTCATCCACATACTGTGTACAGAACCAAACACTCAATAACTAGTTGTTAAAGACACATTAGACATTCCTATCTCTTTTCACCTGGTTTCACCAGTGGAAGTAGATCATATGTAAAAAAAAAAAAGTATTCCATGCTTCATTCACAAATTTTAAAGTAATATTTTTCCCTCCTACCAGGCCTGGGATCTCATGGAAACCCTTAACACACAAACATAGCCTCCATTTAATGGTATAAACAGTTGGCAACCATGTTTCTTTGAAACTGTGAATTCAAACTGTTGCTATGGTTTTTAAGGGATTCACTCCCATATTGAAAAGCAGTTGCCACTCAGTAAACTGCACTGTGTATGCCTATATATAGTTTATTTATATAAGAATCAAAAGCCTTTATATAGAAAATCTTTATATAGGAAATCTTCCAAAAGAATATAAATTAAGCAGGCAACAGATGTAATCTCATGACACATGCTCTCATTTACTAATTTATGTGTATGAAAACATTGGGAAAGTTGATAGCACACGCAAAACAAATATTCAAGCTGATCTATTAACAATCTTGGTGTGTGTCACTTAAAAATATTACAATTTGGTGAGCCTAAATGTAATTGTAAATATGATAATTACAAGAACATATTAATATGATTAGAATGTATTAATTTGATTCACACTGATCATTATGCATTATGCTGTTATTACTGTGGCAAAGCTCATATACATACTGCATTCTACTGGAATGGCATTCACATGATATTAAACCACTCCAAGTAAACCTTTCAAAGTTGTATTAAGTCATTACATTCGCAATTACCATCAAACCACCATCAAACCAACCAAATGTGGGACGATTATAAGTTTGTGTGGGGCAATGTGGGACATGTTACCAACACTAAAACATACCCTGAAACTGTTATGTAATGTCTATCTAACTTAAAGGGCACCTATTATGCCCCTTTTTACAAGATGTAATATTGGTCTCGGGTGTCCCCAGAATGTATTTGTGAAGTTTCAGCTCAAAATACCCATAATTAATTTATTATAACCATTTGAAAATGTCATTTTGGGCCTATTTAAAAATGAGCTGTTTTTGGTGTATACCACCTTAAATGCATGGATGAGGGTGTAACTTCAGGGTGCGATTTGCCGGGGGGGATGCATGGGATTTCCCCCTTTCTGGTCAATGTATCTCGTCCCCCCCGCGCCACAACCACACTGTCAATTAAACCCCTTGCTCAATTCTACGTCACAAAGAGCTGAATCTCAGAACAGCTTGTTCTGAGACAATGGAGAAGATTTATTGAGATTGTAAAAAAAAACATTGGGTGGATTTTTATCATTCTAGGGTGGTTTTGCTCGCACACTGCCAACACACATTTATGTTCAAACACCACGGAAAAGTGAATTTTCCATAATAGGTGCCCTTTAATAAAAACATTTGTATTCTGCCTTTCTGCCTGTAAACAATGAACAAATATATTCAAAACAACATGACATTAGATAAATAGTATTTCTTATATATTAAGAATATATTAAAAAACAAAAACTTGCATATTTTTAGAAAGAATGTGAATTAAAACAACCACAGCAGGGAAGAGGTTTAACAACAACAGATAAATTCTGTTAAATTACAAAATTTTAATTGACCGAATTATCCATTTGTTTTTCTGACAGGGAGCACATGGACCGAATTACTGCTCCGCATTTTGATTGACAGCCGTCAGAACCTACTAGTGGCCGTGTCTACTCCTTTCTTTTCAACCATTGGATAAAAAAAAAAAAAAAAAAAAAAAAGCGGCTGTTGTATGTAAACTATTTAGAATGGTGTACCCCCTGTGGCATTTACCATCCTTCTGCGTACCCCCTTTCCCCCACTTAGCAAAGGTGTGACTGGAGTCACACCTTTTTCAATAAAGGACAACATTTGCCTCCTTGAATATTTACTTACCTTTATAAACTAAATAATGCTTTAAATAAAAAAATAAAAAGTTCAATAGAGAAATATTCAAAGTAAAACTCCTTGTGAGTGAGTCAACCAAGCAAGTGGCTGTAAATATGAGTCATTGAATCATTTACTCTCACAATTCATTCTCGAAAACACCACTGTGCTACAGTTCTGCTCTGGATTTCATTGGAACTATTATTTCATTGCAAATAAATAAATAAATAAATACTGATAATAAAATTAATATCACTTAATTATTACCGTTTTGTTTGTTGCACTGTTGTATAAAAACAATGTAAAATTTGCAATCGTGTGGATATTCTTGTATAATATATGATCAACATTAAAAGCAAGAACTCACAGGGTATGTTTTTGTATTGAAGAGAGTTTTAATCTTAAATCAATCTCTGTGCACACACAGTTTGTGTGTATATTTGTTCTTCATACTAGTAAGTGCTAAATCCCCACTTTTACAAAGGTTTATTGTCAAGAACGGCTGTAATGTAGCACAGATTGCTAAGGCAGCAAATTCTGCACACTCCATCATATGCTCACTGCTTGTGTGAATGCAGTCAGTTTTGACTGCGAAGGATGAGGTCATTTGATTGGATGTCGTGCGTTTTACCTGCTATAAATACATGCTCAGATTTTATGTTATTTTAAGGTGAAGTAGAATTAAATGAACAGCAAAACGCAGCATTTTTTTCCACGTACCCCCTCTGTCACCTCATGTACCCCCGGGGGTATGCGTACCCCAGTTTGAGAACCACTGCTCTATTGTAAGTCACTTTGGGTAAAAGCGCCTGCTAAATGCATAATTGCAATCGTTAAAAACACAATGCTAATTTATGTCCTCCTCTTGTGCATTTCTCTTGTGCACATCTCACTCCCAGCATGTCCCTAAAGCTTTGCCAGGAATTCTTCTCCAGTTGGTGTTCGACCATATATGTGTTTTTTGAAATAGTTATTTTTTTTAAACTATGATAGATATTTTTAACGTGTTTTTCCTTTGAATTATTAATTCAGATGATTTCATCCATCGCAATCCCTGAAACACTTCAAAGGTGTTATACTTGTGTATTCTGATCAATTGCCAGTTGTTCATCAGAGATCCATATTCTCTATACACTCTGCATAGCTAGCAAAAATGTGTCTGTGGAGACATTTGTGTACAATTTTATTACATTGATTCTTGCATTTTCATGACAATTTTAACGTGTCTGTCAAAATCAGTTTGTGAATCTGACAACGTCTTATTATGCTGGTTTTGTACATAAAAGTTACCTAAAAGGTTAATGCTCTGTCGCATTTGAAAATAGTGTAACATCTTCACTAAACTCGACACTAAACCTAAATGTTTTATTAACAAAACCAACCGTGGTTACAGATATGGATGCTCATACTAAGCAGCGAGTGGCAAGAATCCCCATGGTGTTGTAATGGAGTTTTTTGAATGCCATTGAGGAAAACGAGTCCTTGGACCTCTGTGTCCATTAGGACATATTAATGTTCAAGGTTTGAGAAATGACCTGCGCATATTTTTGGTCTGTACTGCTCGATTTTAAACCATTTTGTATGCAGACATCGTCATGAGCCGTGTGGGATGCGTGCAAATGAAGGAGCAAAGTGTATTCACATACACTCACATCAGCAGCCCACACACTCGAAACCTTTATTCTGAGCTGTGCATGTAAACAGTGCATCAACCTTTCACTGACCATAGCGAGAATGCCGTGGCTTCTGGACTCTCGTAGTGAGGGTCCCTGATTCTGTGATTTGCTCTTGAATTACCCTGCGTGAGACCTTAAATGTGCTTTCGACACAAATAAATGATGTTAATTACTCGTTACTCAAGCTAGCCGTCTGATTGCCAAATTATACGGTGTTTCTGTAAAAACAACATATTTGTCCACTTTGGGCAGCACCCTGCTTATTGAGTAGATTGTGTTAATGCTTAACTGGATAATTCATGCAGAAACATTTGCATTTGTCTATCATTTGCAGACATTGCCTTCACTTCTTGGCTCGGTTCTGTGTTTGAAAGCTGTCTGATTACGACATTTCTACCACTGTCAGAAGCTCTCCACATGGATCACTCACAATTACTGTGATTGTGCCAAATCTATGCTGATTTGCTGCTCAAGAAACATATTATTAGTAGTAGTATTATCAATATTGAAAACAGTTTTTGCTGCTTAACATTTGATACCATTCAAACATTTGTCGTAAGGTTGAAGAGAGAAATTTATTCATTAAGGATGCATCAAATTGATCAAACGTTTTCCTTCTCATTTTGAGTATCTGGAAAAATGTGAAGATTTTTTTGCTGCATATCAATGCCCTAATGGGAATAATATGAAGAGTTTGGTTCCAAAACGCGATAAACGCCATTTTTTTAAAAAAACAAGTTACTGAAAAAATCTGACTTTTCAATACCGACCAGATACAAAACAATGTTTAATTTTACGTAAAATGGGATATCCGCCGTGTTATTATGTAATGTTTTCTCCCTTTCTTTCCAAACCGCGACAAACGCCAGTCTCCCTTTTCTGCAAAATGCCACATATCCGCTAAACCAATCACAACGCACCATTCCACGCAATGTAAACAGTAACGGCAGCGCTTTAACTAACCCGGCTTCCTAGGTTTTCTCTATTTTGTCCTTTCGATCAACAAACAAACAAAAAAATGAATAATTTTGACAGCATTGGTGAACCTGCGGAGGGTAAGGCATCCTGCATGGGTAAACGTGACATCGAAATCGAATCATTTACGTGAGGAAGAAGATGGACTCGGGAGGAGGAAATGCCGGCTGTTGCTTGTTCTCACACGACAGCATCAAACTTCTGTCACGCTGACACACTGACCCCAGAGGATCTTTTGGAAAACTTTCAGTTGTTTTATTCAAAGTCAACGAAAACCGAGCAGGACCAAGCCAGTTTGTAGCTGATCGCCGTCAAAAAAGTTCAGCGGCGACGTCCCAAGGTTGACAACAGCGATATCGTTAGATCATGCTTAATAAATCATAATTCATGATGATGTGCTCGTCTTAGTAAATGTTTCAATTAAGGTTTTGTTCATCCATGAAGTCATGAATGAAAAACGTTGAACTGTTAAAAAAACGTTGTTAGTTCCTGATGATATTAATATGAATTAATGCATAATTCATTTATCCATGAATTCATGATAATTCATGACATGAACCCTTAAAGTGTTACCGAATATTGTTATATTAAAGCAATGGATTTATAGTATGCACAAGAAATTCAATGTGTATAAAATTTTATTTTGATTAATTGCATTTTAAAAAAAAAATAAATTATTGGATTTATTGCATTTTGGGGGAAAAACTATCTGTTTTTATAATAAATCTTTGGAAATCAAAACTTGGATTTCATTTTTTATTGTTATTATAACCTACAAATGCTATGTGAAAATTTGAAACCGAAAATAGTGGTTTTCATCTTCCCATTTTCTTGCTAAAGAAAACACAGTTTTACTCAAATTCATCAAAATGGATTTATAGCGTTTTGGAACCAAACTCTTCATATATTGCATCTTGCAAACATATAACATCTGCATTCCTCTAAAACACAACATGTCCTGCACAGTTCATCTCCATCCAATGAATGAACTGATAAAAAAAATGTTTACCTTAAATTCATTGTTGCTTTAGATGAAAAAAGTCTGCCTATAGAGGGCATGCATTTACGTCACTTTCCCGCCGGAACAACAATTTTATGTATTTAAACTAAATGTTGGACTCAATATAGTGTTCCTTACAACTTACTAAAGATTCAATGATCCATGGATATTGACATGCAGCCAGGAATCGTGTTGCCTGACATTTATGTTTGCCTGATTTCGACACCGGGGAAATAAAAGCAATATAGAAGCAAATATGCCTGTGAACACTTTATATGAATACAATATAGGTAGATCTAAATCCGGGTGATCACTTATATCAGTGTTATATATAGTCTATATATATCATCATATCGTCCAGCCCTAAAACTTTTTAGATTTGTTTTGGTCAGTGTTTATTAAAAAAAAAAAACATCCAATAATGCAGAATATGCAATGATAAATATTTAATTGATGAGTTGTTAATATATATAACAATACAAAATATATGGGTATGTTTTTACACCTAAATTCAGCACATTGAAACAAAATGATAACTGCAAATCCAACTTTCGCTGACTGGAGTCCAGTTGTTTCTGTAAATTTGCAGCGATCCATTTGCTCCTCTTTCTATAGCAGTACACCTCCGGTTGTCAAATCTAGTTGTACAGTCAATCACAAAGCTCTTTCCCACTTTATATGTGTTGTGTTTTTTTTTCGCGGCATTCACGCTGAAAACAAATACAGCCGCTCAGTCTTTTTGCCACTCACTGTGAGTAACTGCAGGCACTCCGGCCGACGGTGACGTCACGCGCATACCCTCTATAGTATCCTGAAGGGCACAGCCTTCATTCCAGACCAGTTTCAAATGTATTGTGTTCTCTCTGGACATCAAATCTCTCTCCCAAGCAATCGAACCACGTCCATACGCCGTTACAGTCAGTGTTGGCTGACACTTCATCTGAAAGATGTCCATTTTGCGGGAGAGGAAACTATGCGGGGGAATTAATCAGGCTGTGAAGATTTCACTGATTCACTATGGCGGCTAGAGTTTAAACAGCCAGAAGTATCGCTGAGGAAGGGATAAACATCTGAAAAGTGCAATCCCAGTCCTATCTGAAGAGAGATATACTGCTGGGACAGTGCCTCGGCTTCAACCATTAGCCGAGCCGGCGCTTCGAAGCCGAGTTCCCGGGATAATTAATTTGCAAACGTTTCCAATGCAGTGCATCTAATCTGTGTGCAGTACAGCTTTATAATGGAGAGACAGCATGTCAAGCCAATGGTACCAGATAAAAGACTTAAGTGTAAACGCTGATGCACTGTGGCCCTTTAGGTAGCCATAGGAGTCACACTTTTGAGAACTCGAGGCTCCGCAAATATTTGAGACTTAACTTGGATTTTATCTCCGTTTCTTGAGGATTGACTCAAACGCGACCTGTTGACCCGAGACAAAATCGCTTTTTCAGAGGCTAAGCTTCGCCTTTTCTTAGAATGTCACTAGTGTGTATAGTGATTTGTTGAGAGAGCTTCAGCTGTTTTTGGATAAAAAATCCAATCAGCCTATGATGTCACCGCAAGTTTTTTTATTTTGCCATCCGCTTGTGGGAAGATAAGAATGTTAATCATGTCTGGACCTGTTTGATAGCAACTACTGTAGCTGATTTAGATACTTTGATAACTTGATCAAGAAACTGTTTTGGCCCCTAGTGAAAATTTTCCAAAAAAGAAAAGAAACAAAAAAAAAAAAAAAAGACTAGAGGCATATGACATGCTGTCTGGCTTCAAATATGACTGCTATCCTATAAATAGGTTGTTGCTAAAAATGTTATTTCAATAGATTTTCAAACTGCAGTTATGTGCAAAGAACAATGTAATAAGCCACAAGAGGCTGGGCATAACAGCCCTTTTACTTTGAGGCTGTGTTGATACAGCAATAAACATCAATATAGTGCAATTGTTTTGCAATACTTTAGATTTTTTTTTAGCTCTATTATTTATTTATTGCTGTGCTTATTCATGTATAAATATTCCTATAATATTCCTAAAATATAAAATATTCCCTATAAATATTCCACTGCAATGTGTATCATACCCTGAAGTGTAAGCGCAAGATTTAAAGGATTAAATCCAACCCTGGTAAAATCATTTAATAATTACAGTGCCTTAATACCAGAGGTGGGGGACTCGAGTCACATGACTTGACTCGAGTCTGACTCGAGTCACAATTTTCAGGACTTGTGACTTGCTTGATTAAAGTACAAAAATGACTTGACTTGACTTTGACTTGAGAACAAGTTACTTGAGACTTGACTTGACTTGAAGTGGAAGACTCGACAATGACTTGAACATATAATAAACAAACAGCAATACAGTTAATTAAAATATATATATATATTGTGACATCAGCATCACTATATCGGCATCTGTGCCTTTACGCTGCTCAATTCAAACCGCGCCAAACGGAAGTTCCGGGACTGGGAGTCTCACGCATATTGATAGCGTCTCCCTGATGCCCGCAAATGAGTTAAAATCTCCCGGAATCTAGAGCGAGATACTGCGCGTATAACATACATAGCGTGCGGCGTGTGCACGGCAGAGATATGGGAAGCCAAACAAACCAAAAGTGGGACGAGACAGCGGGGCTTTACAGAGCTCGTGCCGCGCAGACATGTCATCTGCACGGTTCAATGATCCGAGCCGCGCAGCCGATTCGTCAGCGCAGCGCGGACGTGTTTCCTAGCGACACTCAATAGTCAGCGCTGCACTGACCAATTTAAAGCAACGCAAACCATATGCTACATACTACATGCAAATAAATGTACAATAAAGAAACCCCTCCTTCCTTACAAAGAATTGTTCTCTACTGAAGTTTAGGAGTTAATTATGGAGAATTCCATAATTAAAACAATCATTTGTTAATATTTATGTAAATGTAATATATAATATACATAATATTATTTAATATGTAATATTAATATAAAATATGTTAATATAACATATTACCATTTTTATTTTATATTTATTTTAAACATATTTTAAATATGTTAATATAACATATTAACATATTTTATATTTATTAACATATTTTATATCCCCCCCCCCTCCCTAACATTACATTCATTGAGATATACCTCCCTGAAATGAATTCTTGTAGGTTGGGATGTCTGTATATGCAGCATATATATACACGGTTGTGCAGCTGCAAATGCGTTTTACATATAGGTTTCAGTAAATCGAGGAAAAGGAGGTTCCGAAGACATTTGTTGGCTATGATAAGAAAAACTACTAAATTAAAAAAAAAAAATGCATTTTATATTCTCATACATTTCAAACATTTTAGATTTTATATTTTACATTTATATAAGATATAAGATATTACATTTTAGATTTCATACATTTTAGACCGTTTCAATTAATTTGAATTAGACAGATTGGATTATACATCTTAGAATCGATACATCTATAGACTCTGAACGTTTTGTGTAAACAACACAATTTTATTTTATTTTCAGATATTAATGTAGCACACATATGCATATGATTAATATAGCAAATGTATATTAAATAAGATACATAATATATGTATAAAAGTTCATCTTTTCTGTGCAAAAATAAATATGTATCGAAAAAATTTACCTCTATTTATTTTAGTAGTGTGACTTGACTTTACTTGAAACTTATCAGGACTTGACTTGACTTGCTTAGGGTGAACCCTTGACTTGACTTGACTTGCTTGATTTATCTGAACTGCGACTTGAGACTTGACTCGAGACTTGATGGTTAAGACTTGAGACTTGCTTGGACTTGACCATGTGTGACTTGTCCCCACCTCTGCTTAATACAATAAAAAAAAAAGTTAATTCTGCATAGTGTAACAAGAATGAGGATAACATTGCACCTTTAAGTGGGCAGGTGAGGTAATGGGGTAGATGACTTAGCGTTTGTTCTCGTTTTCTTTGATGAACGAGCATGTTGTTTTACTCTCCTGCATTGGTGTGTTGGAAGAGCTGAATGTGTATGTGTGTGCTTGGCTTCGGCAACTTAATGATCATTCCTGTGCCAATGGCCTGTTGATAGCATTTTTGGATTCTGTAAAGAACAGACGGTGTTGGAATTCACTTCTTCCTTCTAGCGAGGGGGTTGTGACTTATGGCCCAGTTTGGTATTGTTTTGTCTGTCTGGCCTGTATTAAATAACCAAAAGGCCATACTGCTTCTTAACCTGAATAGAATTTCAATAGTACCTTCAGTGGAGGAGATTTTCATTTTTTTTATTTTTATTTTTTTTATAAATTATCTACCCCTTTGTACTCCGGCTTTTAGTTCATTTATTTGAACCGGCTGTGGGAATTATCATATTTTTTAGGGTCCCCTACCCTATAAAAGTTGGGGTGGCGTAGTCGATTAAGCCTGCTTTGTTATACAACAAAAGGAAGGTAACCTTGGCCCTGTACACATGGCATTAGGATGCGTTATGGTCTATTGGATCACATGTATTTGAAGGAGACACATTCCTAATTACACCTGGTGTTTTAATCCGTCTCTTTGTCCATTGTCTTGATTTCTTCCAGGGGAGGCTCTATGGGTGGGTAAATCTATGAGCTTTATTAGATCTTTCAATCTAATGGACAAAATAAGGTTGCGCAATTTACATATGAATGCGACCAAACACACAGAGAGCAGCAGCTTTTGTTTATGTTCTGATAGCCACAAGACGACACCAAACTCTGTGAGTGCGTGTTAAAAATCAGGAATGGTGATAGAGAACTGTTCATGGTCCGTTTTTATCTTAAAACTAAACTTCGGTCTTCAGCTGACAAAGTTTAAATCCCGTTTGGCTAACATGTGGCAAAATAACATGTATTTGTGTTTTTTCTTTTTTAAAAATTCTTATTTTTCATAAACTTCACCTTTATTGTAAGCCGCGCTCTCCTCTGTCCTTTAAACGACTGGTTGACTTCCTGATTCTATGAAACCACTCCCTCAGAAACAGGCAGTGGGCTCAGATTAGTTAGTTTGGGCCGGTGTGTTGTGATTTTCTAAACTGTCGCTCACGTTGTCCGGAAGGTTAACGCCCATTACCTTTCAGTGTTGTGCAAGTTACTTCCAAACTGTAATACATTAGGTAGGTATTACTTGTTACTGTTATTTAAAAGTAATTCATTACCTTACAATATTACTGTCCCAGAATTGTAATGCGTTACATTACTCATGTATTACTTTTGAGTTACTTTCACCAAAATAACTAAGTAGAACTTAACTTTTGGGCTGTAACGATATGCAATATGAAACCGAAATCGCGATTCGCCACACGACTCAGATCCACGAACCTACAGAATCGCGACACACCTCTTCCAACTCCAGCGTTATTCTCCTTACCAATGCTGCCTTATCTTTAAATTAGGCTATTAGTATTATTTGAAGTTAACATTATAAAATACGTAGACCTACACCACAAAACTAGTTGAGGATAAATTATTTAAAATTGGTCCAGCATTATGGACATGACATTTGCAGTCAAAACTTGAAATAAAAATTCTCAGAAAATACATGTATTGAAACGTATATAGGCTACTTCCTTAAAGGACTCCAGACATTAGACAAATATCAGTCTATGTTTTATTTTTAATATTTGGGAAAAGACACACATTTATGCGTGACAAAAAAAATAGGTAAAGTATATTTTGTGTAATTCTGTTAATTACACTGCGCAAATCGGATGAGGAAGGGTTGGCTCTCCAGTCTCCATAGAACTTAAAATATTCATTTTATTTTAGTTTTCGTGTTCGCATTTATGAGGAAAAAACAATGTTACAGACGCGACCGCTCTGAACTGGCACTAAAAGACTGCTTTAAAACTTTCACATAGTCTGTTGCCTTTAAGAAGTAAAAGCAGACAATACACTGTAATACAACTGTAATACAAGCCTCACTGAAAATGTAACGAGTAAAATATTACTGAAAATTGATTAGTAATGCCTTACACTACTGCGTTACAGCAAAAAGTAATATGTTACTGTAATGTATTACCTTTGTAATGCGTTACTCCCAACACTGTTACCTTTACGGGCGAAACGTGCATGCGCTCCGGTCCAATCATGTAAATAATGGTGTCGATACTGCAGTATCAGTTTGAGGCAGAATCAGACCCGAGGAAGCGGCAATGAAAGTGTCAAGCAGAACCTCACCAAACACGGCTCTTACTAAACGTTTCTGAATGATAATTTGCTACATTTTTTAACTTTATACACATTTTTTTTACACAATAGCATCTGACGGGCAATAAAAGAAACTGACTGGCTTCTAATGTTATACTCAAACAGCGTTGGCATTAGTTCATGTTCTTGATCAAATCGAAAAAAACGTCATAAAGCATATGAAAAATACGGTAACACTTTACAATAAGGTTCATTAGTCAACTACATTAGTTAACATTAACTAAGAATGAACAATACTTCTATAGCATTTGTTAATCTTTGTTAATGTTAATTTCAACATTTACTAATACTTTATTGAAATCTTGTTAACATTAGTTAATGCACTGTGAACTAACATGAACAAACAATGAACAGCTGGATTTGTATTAACTAACGTTTACAAAGATTAACAAAAACAGTAACAAATGTATTGTTCATGTTAGTTAATACATTAACTAATGTTTAATAAATGAACCTTATTGTAAAGTGTTCCCAAAAATACATTTACAACATTAGTACATATGAAGAGTTCAGATGCAAAAGCCTCTAAGTGCCATTTGAAATTTTCTTCTAAAATGATCATTTTTATCAAGCTTGTATATTTAAGTTCAGTAATTTCACTTAAATGGCAATGGATATTACCTATTAATTGTCATTTAAGTAAAATTACTGAACTTAAATATACAAGCTTGATAAAAATGACAATTTCAAATGGCATTTAGAGGCTTTTGCATCTGAACTCTTCATATACACAATTCAGGTCCATAATGTTTGTACGCGTTTGTCGTAGACATAAAATAGCATAACTAGTAGCCGAGTGGCTATAAAGCCAGTGCTGGCATTTGAAAAAAATAAAACACAAGGCTACGTCTGGAATTATACTGTACATGCAAAATACATTTTACAAGTCTTAGCCTACTTACAGGTTGTGGCCCAACAAGTGCTGCCTCTTGTTTTAAAGTTGGAACTGCTTCATGTTTTAGTAACAGTTTATTGTTGAATCCGGCATTGAATTCGTGGAGATTCTGGAAGCTGTCTTCCGTAAAATGCACAGCACAGAGAGCTAAATTACGATCGTCATTTTCAGGAACATAATCAAACATAAATTGTATCCATTGTTGACGAACTACAGCGTCCGTGGGAAGCTCGAACACAGAAGACCTGACAGCTGCATGAACAACACACTCGACGAGCTGCAGAAATATGGCCATGCCCTTTTTTGCATATTCCGGAGGGAGGGGTTGGTGTAAATGTATGGGTTGGTGACGTCTAAAACCCAGCTGTAGTCCCAATCGAGTCGTTTTTGTAGGCATTAAACTTCCTGATTTTTGAAAGATGATATCTCTGCTTACACTGAACTTTCAGCGCTGCAACTTTGCAGATACTATTCATGCACCAAGAGCAACATTACACACTAACATTAAAATAAAAAAAGTGAAATCGCAATCAACCCCCCCTTTAAATGCATCAACACCCCCCTCCCCCTAACTCCCCTACCCTCCCCCTAATATGGATATAAAAGTTATCCAATCATGTTTGTACCCATTTGTTTCAAAGATTTTAGTGCACTTAAAAGACCAGAGGAAAAGGAATCTCAGTCCCTTCAAGGATGGTGTGTCAGGGAAAAGGGTCTCACAGGGACCGTATAGCTTTTATTGGGGGCCTCTTCTTGATGTATGATTACACCTTGGACTAAACACACTTAAAAGTCCAGGGGAATGCAACATCACCCCTGTGGGTGCCCTTGGCTTGTTCTCCCAACACTAAACAATACTCTTGCTAAAATATCTCCTAATAAATTCATTGTTACTAAATAAATTAGGTACTCAACATACATCTCAGTAACATGTTAATTTGACTTAAATGTTACACTGTAAAAAAAATATTGTTGGTTTAACTTGAAAAATAAAGTAACCTGGTTGCCTTAAAATTTTAAGTTCATTGAACTGGAAAATTTGAGTTAATACAATGAAGGAGATTTATTTAAGCATCAGAAACTTAACATATTATGTTATCTGAACTACATAAATTATTTAAGTTGATTTGACAAAAGAAAAAATGTTGTGATTACAAATCATGAAAATGTTTTTTTTTTTTTTTTTTTACAGTTTTGTGGCACAAGATAATGTTGACACTGCAGCTTCATTAGTCCTGATCTCTGTCAAAACTTGGTCTACTCTTAGCAGGTCATAGAATATAGAGCCATAGCCATTATATGTAATCCATATAAAAATAGCATGCGTCTTGCACCTTCACAGTCAACTCATATGATGTAAAAAATATATATATATATAAAAAAAAAATATATAAAAAAAAAAGAGACTTAGCTCTGGGTAAGGCTAGCTTCAGCTCCCACAATGTCTTGTTTTTAGCTGAATTTTATTTGCATTTTTTTTTTTTTTTAGAGAGGCAGCAGTATGTATTCTGCAAATAATAATTCAAAAATAACAATTTAGAATAATGACTTGCACTTTTCAAACATTCTTCCTTTCTGACAAATATTTAATATTTATGTATTTTAATTGGATATAACATTTGGATCACACTGTTTTAAGATAACCGGTAACACTTTACAATAAAGTTCCATTTGTTAACATTAGTTTATGCATTAACAAAATTGCTTAACAATGAGCAATTCATACTTAAATAGACATATAAATACCATAACAGATCTAGGCAGGTGGAGTTGGGGGAGGTGGAGAGATTCAGAGGAAGCGCTGGAGGACTATACTACATATAGTAGCATGCTGCAGGACTACACTACAGTTAACACTGATCCATACTATTTAAATGCTGAGCGATCAATATCATTGGCTGCAGGACCAGCAGAGGCCAATCAGCTTGTGCATTGCGGTAATGATGTGATCATTTGCGAGTTGAACAGGACTGAACAAGATATAAAGCATACATAAAAAATAAAAATAAAAATTGATTTATGTAATAATATTAATAAATCAAATGTGTTTTAAATTCATAATAACAGGATGTATATTTTTATATTCAGGGAATCCAGTGTATTATATGTAATTAAATCTCATATTAAAAGCATGCTTATGTTTTTTAACTAATTATATGTAATTATTGATACATTTAACAGATAAATGTTGATTCTAAGGAATTTACATTTAAGAAATAATTCAAATAAAATTAAATGAATGAAAATACTAATAAGAAACAATGTTTTCTTTTTTCTTTTCTTATTTTCTTTTCTTTTATTTATTTTTTTTTGGGTGAAATGTGGACTATAGGGGCTAAAGGTGTATATGTTCCACTATAATCAATATAAAAACACCAAATTTATTACACAATTTTTTTACACAACACCATTTAAACTAAAACTATTCATTTAAACAACAACAACGGCATTTTGGGAGCCTGAAAATGCAATATTTTGAAAACGGGTTTCAAAGCGCAAGTTTTTGAAAATGATACCTTTATCGTCTCTGTGGAAACTACAAAAAATGTGAAATTGTGAAAATGGTGACGTCATGCGGGTATTACTTAGGCGTGTAGGGTTTCTTTTCAAAGTGACCTCGCCAACTATTTGCCTGGCATGCATGATGCAGCATTTTTAGTATTGTTAGTGTTTTTCACGGATCCGTGTGAAAGGGTATCATTTTGACAATGATGTCGTCTGTACACACACAAAAAAAAAAAAAAGAAAGGAAAAACTTTTCCATTTTTAGTTGTCATTTAAACATATCCTAAATGTCATGCATGCCTTTAATTTAGAGCACCTATAACTTTTAACATCCGAGCACGCACGTAACTCCACATTTAGCCAAAACAGTGATAAAGATAAGCTCTGTCAAATAAGTGAATGTGACAGCAAACACAACAACAGCATAACATAAAATCAGTAAACAGTTACACAATCATTATCACAGCATAATTTATTAATGCCGCAGTGGACTGGGAAATCCAGTACCGCATCTATTAGCATGGTTTGTGGATATCACATATTATCATCCACACATTCCACACGTTGCTCAAAAAACCTCACACTTGACAGGAAGCAAATAACGAAAAAGCATACTTAATGAGTATTGGGTGTACTTGCTGTTTTTGCATGGCACAAACAGTCTGTCAAGGCATATGGCTTGTCAAACTATCCTTTTAAATGATATAAGAATAAACCTTGTTTGGAAAAGTGAAAGTATAAATTTGCAAAGCATTTCTGCAAAGTCTGTTGCACTGCCCTACGAAGTGTTTTTTTTTTTTTTCAAGATTTTTGTTTTCTTCTCTTTAACTTTTCACACAACACAAAAGTTGAATGAACAGGTTGTGTGGCACAAATATTGATTTTACTCAAAATGTAATGCATTTTAATTTAATTTAATTTAACTTTCTATATCTATGAAAGTCTATGACTTTTTTATTTTATTACTTACTTGTCTCTGCATCCAAAAAATACACATCAAACAAGTGGTATTTTCTTGTGACAGATGACTTGGCAAATGCACATCAATAAACCTCATAATTTCTTTATTATAGAGAAAGCTCACCATGATGATTGGCAGCACAGTCTCAAGTGAAATGCTTTATATAATATGTCAATAAGTGTGATTTTCAACTTACTGGTATAGAATGAAGTGTGCTTCATTCTGCTATTCATTGATTTACAGTTCCACAGTTCTTTTATTGTTACCAGTGATACTTGTTATTATACTATGTGATATTAGCAATACTTTTACTAAACCAATTTGAGAGCTATTTTGTGTTTAGTTTATACATGCTTTGTACAATGCTGCCTTAAATTTTTAAGTACAATCAACTTGGATTTTTAAGGATTTTTTTGGGGATTTTTAAGTACAATCAACTTGGATTTTAACTTGAATTGCATTATTGATATACGTATATATATATATATATATATATATATATATATATGAAGAGTAAAGATGCAAAAGCCTCTCTCTCTCTCTCTCTCTCTCTCTCTCTCTCTCTCTCTCTCTCTCTCTCTCTCTCTCTCTCTCCCTCCCTCTCAGAAAACATAAGATTGATTTAAAATCGAACAAAATTTGCACACACCTTGATTTAATTCAGACCATTTTTGGAAATAACAACATCTTGACTAATGTTCCTACCATCTGTTATCTGAGGAAATCGTTCTTCTTTTTTACATCCTGTTGACTTGCAAATACTGACTGGCCAATGATGTGGCGCATGTGTCCTTTGATTATGTGATTTTATTCTGAGATGTATGCATAAATCAGTGATGTCTGGCCCCACATGAAACTGTTAAAACACTGCATGAGACTAATGAGACATCTAATCACATCAGCCAAACAGTATACTTGGAAAATAAATTGTGGGAGAAGCCACTCGGTAACCTGCGCAGTTGTTGTAATAGTATCGTGCCCTATGGTATTACCCTGATTTAGAATATTTAGTCACCCATGCTAAGCTTTAGTCACTCCTGCTGCTAAGCTAATTAGCAATGATACATAGCTTTCCCGCAAGGGGTATGCGTTCATGATATCAGAGTCTGGTGAGCCGTATTTACTAGGATCCCTGCCCTTTAATGCTGCACATGACTTAACAACTTGACTAGTTTTGGGCTGGAGGCGGAGACTGGAGAGTAAATTATAAATCATTGCAATCGGAATCACTCGGGACTTTCTCCAATTATGAAAGTATTTGCTGTGGCTTATTTAAAAAAATGCAATGCTGTTTGCAGGATTTTTTGCATGCATGGTAAACTCATGCAATATAGCCAGTGAAAGTATATACAGTGAGGACAGGTTACATTAGTATGACGTGGACGTAAACAGATCATGCTTTTGTGCTCAATAAGCATGGCATGGTACATTCTAGATATCCTTCATTCCATTTGTATTTACATTTCATTCTATATATGTTTGCGTGTCAACAATCAGCAGCGTTATTGAAGAATGCACATGTGCTTAAATGCATAAGGGAACCCCAGAGTATTGCATAAAATTAACCCGTGATGACTCAAACATGAAATAAAGCATACGTTTGTTAAAGAATCATCTTGGAGAAATTACATTTTGGAGAAAGATGCTGACTGAACGAATCGAATGTACTGTATATGAGTCAAATTTACTGAAATAACGTAATGGAAGTTATATTTTTTACTTCCTGTAATGAATTAATCTGACATTAATTGCGATCTCAAATCTATTAATTGGTAGGGGAATCTTTAGGTACTTCACAGTCTGATTCTGATTCTGGCAGTCACGATCCGAGACCAAAATGATTAATTAATTAGTTTAACAACTTGATTTCAAGATTGTTTTTACACAGTGTAAAAGTGAACTTCAATGATTATCCTGTCGTCCCCTTTATTGGCCCTGATCAGTGACTAGTAAGCTTAAAGCGTCATGACAGAGATTTAATGTCAACTCTGAAATTTTTCGATTTTAGGTGGACTATTCATATAATAGGACTATATAAATTCAGATTTCAAATAAAGTGGCTATGATGCATATTTTGTACCAAACACACAAATATGAAATGGTAATGCACTGCAATCTTCAGATTGATACACTTTAAGGTGGAATTTAAGTAGTAGGACTGTTAATTCGTTAGTGTGTTGAACACAACAGTCTGCAATTCATGGAATGTGTCGATATTGCCTACCTTTACCCTTTCGAGTTATATAAAAGGAATAAAATTGAGTTAAAGGCTATTAATAAAGGTGGAATTTGCATTAATTCCTGCATTCAAAAGACACAAAATCCTGAGGGACCTGTACATCTGTTTGTCTGACTCTAGTGTATTAAATTCTGAAATTGTGAGGGCATGGTTAAGAGAGGGAACTCTCATGATCATTGTGGAAGGCAGAAATATGACAGAACATTCAGCAGTGGTCCTGGCATCCAAAGAGATGGAGAGGGAGCACAAAAGAAGAGGGAACTGAGGGAGGGATGCCTGAGGGGATTACTGTGAGAGAAGTAGGCAGTTGGTTTTTATGGTAGCATGCTAAAACTGCTGAGCTAACGGTGCTTTCATTAAAACGTAACAGTATAATTAAAGCATACAAATATAAAGCACACACACACACACACACAGACATGCTAGGGGTTGCACAGACTAGTCAACTTTAATGCTTTGTCAGAGATGCTCATTTTCATCATCAAATCAAGAGATTTAAGCTTGACGTTGACTAGTCGCTGATCATGGCCTATAGAGGGCGCAACAGGAAAAGAAATCTTTGAAGTCCACTTTTACGCTCCATTTCCAAACAATTAAAATGACAAATAATTGCATACTCCGAAAAACGCTCTACAATATATATTCTGGTTGCTTAAAATTGATCGGGTGAATTCACGTTTTAAACCGCTGAACCCTTTCACACGTAAGTTTAAAATATTCTAACTGACCCACCTGCGTGAGTTTTTCGAGGCAACTGTTATTTAGAACTTGTCACTTTAATGTTTCCATGGTGACGCGTCATTGTCAAGTGACACAGCACAACCACAACACAGTGCTGAATGAATGATGATCTGCTTTTATGTCATTTTTCCCTTTTTATTACAAATATTCACACATGTATTAGCTATAGCATGAAACACTGACACTGATATCGCGTTAGTTGAGCTGTATGCGCCATTTTAGTTTGTTTTACAGTTCGGAGAATCAGATCTGTTGGATTTACAACACGTCAATTCCTCCACGAAATACATGAAAGTAAGTGGCCAGTGAACTGGGAGAAGAATAGGGTCAAATGTTAAGCTATACACAATGTGTATCTGATATGAATAAAACGTGTCGTCTTAAGACTGATCACACCGGTGTGATCGTACGTGTGAAAGGGTTAAAGGTACAATATGTAAGAATTTTGTAATAAATATCCAAAAATCACTTGCACAGTGTGATAAATAGTTGTGTACTTACAATATCCCAAAAGTCTCCAAAGATTTTTTTCCAATTTTAAATAAGTGGCCATCCCGGAAAAAAAAAAATAATAAAAAAAAAATCACCTGTCAATGATGCAATATCTGCGCTATCCTCGGTTTCCGTTCATACTGCCATAGCCATGATGTAACCATGGCAACAGAAGTGGACAACTGCGTAACATTTAGCAGCACAATCTCACAATTCTGACAAGTTTATATTGCGTGATATAAAGTCGCAATTGTGTGTTATACAATCAGAACTGCGTTAAATAAAATCTGAATTGCGTGTTATAAAGTCAGAATTGTGAGATATAAACTCACAATTGCAAATAAACTTGCAATTCTCGCACTTCTGACTTTATAACACGTAATTGGGAGATATAAAGTCAGAATTGCATGATATAAAATCACAATTGCGTTACAAAGTCAAAATTATGAGATAATGAACTCGCAATTGTGAGGAAAGAAAATGTTTTTTTTATTTCCTTTGAATTGGACTTTATTACTCACAATTGCAAGTTTATTTCTCACAATTCAGACTTTTTAACACGCAATTGGGAGTTTTATCTTAGAATTATTTATAAAATTTATAGTACAATTTATCTTTTAAAAAGTTTTATTCTGTGGCGGAAACGCTGCCTGTTAGAATTAATTCACATGCAATAGCTTTCTAACTAATGCATTAACCCGTGTTCGAGTCTCGGCTCAAAGTTCAGGCTTATGTGATCATTATTGACGTCATCATCAAATAGTTGACGTCGAGCTGACTTTCGTCACATAAATGTCGACTTTAAAAAAAATCTGAAGGTCGTTCAAACCCTAAGACACGCTGAATTCAAATTTTAAAAAACAATTGTCTCACAATCAGTCATTTAAATACCGCACACTCTCTTCCTTTTTTTTCTTTCCATTCATTAAAAATAGATTTGCTAAATCAAAATTCCTTAAGACGTGCAATATGTTAAGCATCTTGATAGCTATTAGGAAATTCTATTAATTCATATAAACGTTTGGTCAATTTGTGAGCCAAATTAAAAATGATTATTCTCGTCCCATTATCATTTTCATTATCAATCTTCTATTAAGAAAAATCTGCAAGTTAGTGCAACAAAGACTGCATGACAAAGTGGCTAAGAATACCATCGGTCTCGAGGCACAACGCCTTCAATTATCAGTTACATGGCCTAACTATTAAACCGTGCAATTAAGCACCAATTGTCTCATCATATCAGAGGTTAGCTATTACTGTACCTGTCTTTGCTAAGCTTTTATCAAGTGCTCTGGCACAGTACAGAAACATGGCAAAAAATTCCCACTTTAGAAAAATGACATGAATTATGAAGGGCTTGTGATGGAAAAAAAGAGCAACCTGTAAGTTCAAAAAGCACATAAGCTGTCGAAGCATTTTAAGTGCTGGCGTGGTGTTGAATGATTCATAATTGTTCTCTAATGTTTGTGTAGTTTGCTCTCTTTTTATGTTGTTTAGAATTTTTTTTATCTCTCCCTATTTATGCTAATTGTCTCGATTAGCATTGCAGAATGCCTAATGCTAAGTCATCTGAGATGCCTCTCTTGATTCGATGATGAAAATGAGCATCTCTCCAAACTCACAAGCATGTTTTGGCGCGGTTCTGCTGGGACTCGCCCTCAGCTGATTACACACTCGCAAACTACGCACTAGAAAACTGATGTTCAATCAGATAAACACAATCCACTGGCCTGTTAATATAATGCTTAGGGAAAATGTCGCTTCATGAAGTTATATAACTTTTGGGTTTTGCATTGAACCTGTCTCTCCCAGCCTTTTTTGACTGTTGGAATTACTGCTAAATTAACAGGTTGATTATGAATGTATGAACACATTTTTTGAAATAACAACAGCTTGCATTGCCATTCACTGAAAAACAGTTCTTAACCTATTTTACTTCTATGACATTCTAATCTTTCTAAGTTTAAACCATCTCTGTAGTTGGCCCCAGACTATGGAATGACTTGCCCACTTCCATTAGAATGACCTCTTCGCTTTCTGTTTTTAAATCCAAGCTAAAAACACTCTTATTGGACAAGGCATTTAACTCATGAGAAAACATTATTACACTGTATCTCTTTTTTAAACTGGTGAAGCACTTATCTTGCAGTAGTCTATTTAAATGTAATCCTGAACTTTTGTTGCTGTTTTGCTGTCAGTCTTTTATGATATTTATTAATATTGTAAAGCACATTGGACAATGTAAATTGTATTTAATTGTGCTATATAAATAAACTACCTAACCTAACCTTGAAAAACTCACGCTGGGGGCTCAGTTAGAATATTTTAAACTTACGTGTGAAAGGGTTAAGGCCACATCCACACGAAGCCAGAGCTTTCCCTATCTGATGTTTTTTTTCCCTCGTTTTAAAAAAAAGTAAACACGGCGGCGCCTCGAAAAATCTGCGTACACACGAAACCACTGAAACCGTCTCAAAACGGTGTAGTATACATCCAAGACCAGTATGTGGCACTGTATTTCTCTCGTAGAGATACACAAAAAATGCAAGAAGAAGAAGAGCATGCACATAAAACTTGCGCGCTGTAGGCTACTATATAGACCAGTCTATGACAGTAAAACAAATAATAGGCTATACAATAATATTAGGCACAGTTGCTTATTTTCTTTTCTTTTTTACCAAGAACTGTATTGAACAACCATAAATTGCCCTGTACAAAATAGGGAGTCAAGATATTCGATTAGTTAGCGGACTCAGAAAGCTTGCCACAAAGAACTGGCAAAAGTAACGATTGTGTCAAATACAGACATTTTAACTGTTTATTAATAAACTAGCATTTTCTGTGTCATTGTTGATTCAAAAGAGGAAGTTGACGATGCTGACTCGCCACTTCGCAGTATTGTGTCGAAGTGGAGCATTACAGGGGTGCGTTTTTGGAAATAATTCCCATCGATCGTCAAATATTGTTTTTGCTTTAAATCCCTTTCCCTACAAAATATGACATGTCTCAATCGGACAACAGACCAGCACCGTAGCATACGAAAGAACGTATAGGCCTAAAAAAAGAAATGAAATAAAAATACATTCAAGTAAATAATAAATAATGGAATACAAGAGGCTCAGTATAGTCCGCCGCTTTATATTATAGTATTATACAAGCAGTTCGGCAGTTGTTTATTGCTGTTACGTGACTGTCTGACTAGTCGTCACATGGGGTGATGACATCATTGTTTCCAAAAATATACGGATTGGCCGTACACATGAAAACGCAAGGGTGTCGTTTTCATATTGATCCACCCTGGGACCCGGTTTCAAAAAAATCGCAGTTTCAGTGTCCCAAAACGCCGGATCAGTCTGGATGAAACGCCAATACGACAAAAAAATTGTACATATACAGCTAAACGCGTCTCCCTGGCCTATATTGTCTATCAAATCTACTAGTTATTTGTAGTTGCTGAAACTTTTATTGCATTGCATTACATGACATTTCAGTAGGCTATTAATCCATTTAGCAGAAGTGTCCATCAAGAGAAGCTGCAGAAGTGAAATGCAAGATTGTTTTTTTTTAAAAATAGGGCTTATTATGGATATTAAAGATTTATTTTATGTTATTGTCTACCACCATTAACCAGCAATATCTTAAAATGAATCATAAAACAATGACTATAGATATTTACTGATTGGTTAACATTAACCAGTACAGTAGCTTGTGTGAGCCTGTTGTGCTAGTCATTTCACTTGTCATGTTTCTAGTATGTTTTTTTTTTTTCTGCTGGTTCATGTCTGTGTTTCTAGGTCAGCTTTCTAGGTTGTTAATTTGTTCCGTCATCCTTTGTCACCGTGGTTTCTGATTGGTTTAAGTATTCTGCTCTGATGTCTTGTTAGCTCATTTGTTTTCTGTGTATAAAAGCCCTCAGTTTCAGTTAGCTCCTTGTCCGGTATTAGTCGTATTTAGTTGTTGTTGTAGTGTTTTTTTGTTGTTGTTTTTTTTTCATGCAAATTCCTGTATTTCAGTAGGTGGATTTCAATAAAGGTTTCTTTGGATTTTTTTTTTTTTTTTTATACTTCATCTTGTGCTTTGGATCTACACTACAGCACTACAGATATTCAGAGGCAGACAGTCATTATTAATTATTACATTTTGATTCAAGATTACAAAGGCAACCTGTTCACCCCAAAAAGTACAATGATGAATTGTCCATAATAAGACCAGGAAAATTTATTGCGAATGTATTACGAGGGTAATTAGGCCATTTGGATTTCTTGTTGACTTTAAGCATTTATATTCTTCGTGTGAATGTTGTGAATGTTTCAAAGGAGGCAGAAAGTAATTCCTTCATGAGCCGCATTAAAGAATAAAGATCACATTCACGCAAGGGGAAAGAGCATGAATATTCATGCTGAGAATACTTGTTGAACACTGAAGACTCAACCCACGTACTCTGATGCTCGAGTGGGGGAGGGGGAGATGAAAGAGCGCAAGACAGAAGAGACTAATTAATATAACTATTAATGCTCCAGAATTTAAAACTTTGGTGTTAAATAAACAGTCTATAAATTAAATGTTGTATTTGAAGATGCTTTTCTACAAGCTGCCTATGAATGAACAGATGGAAGTCTAGTGACGCTGCAGTGCAGATCTCTTTCACTCTTTCAGCCTTTCAGCATGTCTGACAGTAGTGTGGGACCCTGGGTACAAAAATGTCTCCTCTGAACGCATGCTTGATGACACACCAGATGACCAGACTGCATAACACAAAAAGCTTTCTGAAGTCTTAACCTCTTACTGAGAAAAAAAAAAAAAAATCCCCTTAGAATAAACAAGTGGACAAAAAAGTCTCTCTTTAATTCAAACGGGACAGTAAAGGATCGACAGCCTCTTTAAAGATCTAATCTTTTAGATTTTAACAAATATTTCTTTTGGCAAGAGGTAGGATTTAGTTTTTTAATGCACCAGCAGCTTAGATGGTTAGTTTTTACATTGACAGTTTGAAAGAACAGATCTGCCTTTCAACGATGGAATACAAATAATTGAACCTAAAGACACTAAATCCTTCAAATCCCTATTACTGTTTCTCATACAGCGGGTTAGGGATTTGAACAAACCCGCACCATGAGTATTAAACTCAAGATGATAAAAATAACTTACAAAAAAAAATGCAGTGAAGAAAGGACTTGAGCCATATTTAGTGAGTTGGGGGTGGCTCTTTTGACTTTGCAACCATAGCAATACTTGTTCACTACCAATAACCGCTTATTAACCACAAATGAACGCAACGCTAAATATCCTGGCATTGTTTTGCATAGGTATTTTCTTCAGAAAATGTACAAATTTCTCCTCTTCTCATGTAAATGATGATATAGCAAAGCAGATAATACTTTACAAGATTGCAAAGGATCAACAAAGGATTCTGGGTATTCTATTTTCTTCTGCAGCAATATTGATTTGCACCTCTGGACTATTCTGTTTTTTTTTAAGTGTGGTATTTCTAGGCAATTTGTATGTATTTACACAGAGTATTCTCACAAGAAACTACTCAAAACCTACATCAATGTTCTTTAGCAGTCAAGAGGTGCATGCAAGGTCAAAAGGTCACTTAAAGGGATAGTTCACCCAAAAATGAAAATTCTTTCATCATTTACTCACCCTCAAGTTGTACCATACCTTTATGTGTTTATTTGTTCTGCTGAACACAAAGGAAGATATTTGGAAGAATGTTTTAATCAAACAGATCTCAAACTATGGTAGTCAATGGGGATTGAGATCTGTTTGATTAAAACATTCTTCCAAATATCTTCCTTTTTGTAGTACAGCAGAACAAATAAACACATAGTTGTTTGGAACAACTTTTGAGGGTAAGTAAACAATGATAGAATTTCCATTTTTGGGTGAACTATCCCTTTAAGAAAGAATAAGGCAATAGAGGAAAAAAAAAAGCAGCTGTTTGACATATTGGGCCCCATCTTGCACCCGGCGCAAACGACTTTGTAAATTGACGTACACTAGTCTAAAGTCAGTGGCGAGTTGCGCGTTGTTCATAATGCTATTTTAAGCGCGCATGCTTGGCCATAATGTAGCGGGTTTGATTCTCTCATCAACACAGATGCAACACTTTTTGTTTGCACATCATACATTATAACAAGGAAAAATATTAACACATGAGGAAAATCATTGTGGTGTCCATGAAGATGTAAAAAAAAAATGTAGGCCTAAATCTATCTCACACATTTTCATGGCAACTTCAGCAATGTTGTCAAAACTAGCGCTGGATAGGCTACCAGAGCTAATTTTGTTACACTATGCCAAACTGCATAGTATCTCATCGCTAATACTTCTCACCATTTATTCACAGGATACGACTGATTTCTTTCCATATGTCCATCTTTTTTTAACATATCCTTACACTGACAGCCAATCAGAATCCATTCTAATTTAAAGGGGTCACGAACTGGCTTTTAAAATTGTATTATATTGTTGTCTGAGGTCAACTTATGACGTTCGCTTGGTTTTTGCATTCAAAAACATCAAAATGAATAAGTAATAGGCTATTTTGGACCCAAGTTGTGAGCCTTCCTGAAAAACAGTCGGTTTTTATGGGCTTGTCGCATTGAAGACTCGGAAATAAACGCCCACTGCTGTGAGTGGATAACAGTTTTGCATATTATAATGAGTTTAACTCACCCGTCGGTGTATGTGGGGGAAAACGTCCAATGTTATATATATTGGATCTGCAGGAATTGTGCAACACACGGACTCTTGGTTGAACATGTACATGTTCAACCAAGAGTCCGTGTGTTGCACAATTCCTGTCAGATCCAATATAGATGGCACAACACGTTACTCTTAATCGTCAGCGAATCCAGTCTTGTTTACAAAACAATCCTCAGTGAAATGAAGCGAACAGACAACGATGTTTTACCCTCATCAGCTGGAACTTCATTAAAAATAAATTTTATTCATGAAGTCCTATTGGATAAAACTCTTAACATTCGATTATCATGAAAACAAATCTCAGAGAACGGTTGACTATGTACCGATGTTTTATTAGACCAAAGGTTCATTGTTCGCTGGAGTTCTCCTTTAAAGGGGTCATATAATGGGGCACATGCGCTTTTCCAAGTTGATTGTAGCTGAGATGTGTGTTGGCAGTGCCTGTACACAACCGTCATGTAATGATAAAAATCCACACAGTGTTTTTGTTCTAATATCCTTATATGTTTTCCCCTGCCTCAAATTGAACCGTTCGTTTTTGTGACGTCAATAAAACCTGCTGTCATTGCTGAATAAGCCATATATCGCCGACAAGAATATTTTGTCTACTGTCAGAAGCAATTTGAATTATTTTGAAAGTGCAAAGGTTTGAAGAGTTACAGTAACATGAATACTGCTTGATTGGATGTGTTGGTGACTAAACATCAGGTTTAATCGGGTTGTGGTGTTACAACTATAAACAACCTATAGTTTTGTTTTTTATAGTTTTTAGACCATATGATACCTCATAATAAACAGCTGTCTCCATTTCAAAAATAATTTTGTGCTTGAAAACAGTTTAAAAAGTTAACCGTGAAAACTGTTTAAACAGAAAACAGTTAGGTATCACTGTAACAGCCTCATAACACCCTTGAGTGAGTCATTTAGTAGTCAATATTTTTCTTCTGGTCAAATTCTCAGTATAACAACATATAATGGAATACAGAAGAGGTAAAATTAGGAGCTGTGCAGCCCTTCAAAAGATCCATAGCTTGAGTTTATTTCAAATTCAGTAAAATGCTTAGCTTTTACTGAATGACTGTGCTAAAACACCTTAGGTTATTATTACAGTGAATTAGACGTAATGCTGCTTTCCACAAGCAGACTCATGACACAATGTGAGACTGTGTGTGGGTGTGGAAACAGAGAGATGTCACACCATGCAAATCACAACTATGAGCCTGAGCAGAGTCCTGAATAAAAGCAACACTTGCCTCCTAATGAAGTGAACAACAATCTAGTCAACATCAAGCAATGTACTTTACGTACAACCACTGGAATGTCCTCAAACTAACATGTTCATTGAGTTCCCAGGATATCAGAGAACAAAACCCGAAATGATTACCATTTTTATGACCAAAATTAAACTAATGCTTATTAGAAGCAGTCAAGCAGTAGAAACCAGTAAGTGTATGTGTTTCTTGTCTCATTTGTTTTTAGTGCAGTTTTCGTTGCTAGGAAACACTATTTCGTAAAACACTTTAGGAAATTTAGGAAACACTGGTTCTCGAGCAGTGCTGCATGGTTTTACAGTTTCGTGTGTAAAGGCCATTGCACACTGAGTCCGAAATTCGCATCCGAAATGTTCGCACGTTAAAAGAAAACTTCGATCTCACGTTATGTCAGTCACGCTTGCACACCGCCTCCGAAACTTTCGTCCGTCATAAAATTAATCGGATCGGGTTCGATTTTCTGCGTTTTTCGCATCCAGAGCCAGCATTTTGAGAGGTCATTTGACAATTCAGGGCTGGGGGGAGCTCGTCCTCAAATCATTGCACATATGCGCCGTGCTTTCAGTTTCGGTTTTCAATTCGATC
The DNA here is from genome assembly GCF_988280905.1 of Pimephales promelas. Classification (NCBI taxonomy): domain Eukaryota; kingdom Metazoa; phylum Chordata; class Actinopteri; order Cypriniformes; family Leuciscidae; genus Pimephales; species Pimephales promelas. Next base: position 12,609,986 of record NC_142785.1, read on the forward strand.
AAGTGTTTATGTTCTCTTCTCTATATTGGATTATGAAATGAATAAACCTCCCCTTTCAATCAGATTGAAATTTAGGATCGAATAAGGTGTGATCGAGCAGCCTATTCGATAACTAATGTATTATTTGGGCACAATATATACACAATAATAACAGCCTAGCTGTTCTGTCTGCCCGGCGCTTCCACCGTGTGTCAATACCTGGTCCATACCAGACACACTGCCAGTCTCCGTTCAGAATCGATTGGTTCACGGAAATTGGTGGTCTTGTTTTTAATATGTGGCTCCAGAATCGCTAGCAAAGCATCAAACTGTCCCACTGACATTCTGAGGTAAATTTTGAATCGCTCAGGATAAATTCGCAACTCCTTGATAAGGAACTCTCCTTCCTCTCGGCGCAATTTCAAGATTGGATGGACGTAATATTTTCTCTTTCTTCTCTTTTCAATAAGAGGGAGGGCAAAAATCATCCTCACTGCTTGACGAATCCATTTGGTATTTTTGCGTTTTTTCCCGCAAAGGTTTAATAAATACGCAACGGACTCGGTGTGCAAGGTTTCTATGCGTGACGAATTTTTAGGCTGACGAACACGAAAATACGCATCCGAAAATTTCGTAATCAGTGTGCAATGGCCTTTAGCGTAGTCCATTTTTTTTTTTTTTTTTTTGCTAAATAGTAAGGTATGCCCAGGGCCAGTTAAGTACTTCAACAGCACTAGCAAGTACTTATTAGGAGAAGCAGTCAAGCTGCAGAAGTCAGTAGCTGGTAAGTGTATGTTTTTCTAGTCTCATTTGTTTTTAGTGGAGTTGTCATTGTTAGGAAGTTCTGCTTTGCTTACTCTGTCAACACGTTGCGTTTGTTCTTGTACCATGTCGCAGGGTTTTATAGTTTGCTATTCGGGGTGCTAGTGTAGTTCTTTTGTTTCGCTAACTAGAAAGGCATGTTCTGCTACATTTGGCGGGTATATAATTGGTTAGTACACTGTGGCATCCCTCAAGTGAAACGACCAGCGATTCTACCTTCGCAACTCCACCGAAATCAGGTAACCAATTGGACCTTATCTACTTGAACTACTAGTCCACTGGCTACTCCACTGCACACCTCAGACCACTTTTTCATAACTTGTAACCGCAACCTGATTCCTGACACAACACACAGTCCTCCACAGGTCACCTTTCGATGTAACCAACACTTGCTCTCACCCTCCCACCTATCCTTTTTGGTCTTCCCAAAAACTTCCTCCCCCATCAGTTCTCATCACTGGAAACTAACAGTGCTACTGACACTCTTTGCTCCACTCTTATATCTTGCTTTGACAACTTCTGGCCCCTTTCACCCAGATCAGCCAACGCAACCCCCTCCGCCTCCTGGCTTTTCGATGTTGTCAGTGAGCATCGTTCTAGGCTCGGGGCTGCCTGTCTTCCTTCTGTGCAAATGTCTCCAATGCTAAATTGACATACGACCACAACAAAATTAACAATTCACCTGATTCTTGCATGCTTTTAAAAAAGCATTGCCACAGTCCTCATAAATAAAACAACCATCAGCAGCCTATTTCCACACCACAAGTTTACAAAACACCTTAACAGCAAACACACACACACTCTCCTGTCCTTCTCTCTGCTGTCAGGCAAAAGTTTCCAAACTCATCTTTTCCAGTCACCCTACTACCTGTTCGCTTGAGCCTATTCTCCTTCAGGCCATTTCGCCCTCAGTTGTACCTGCACTCACTCATATCACAAACACCTCCTTTCAAACTGGTACATTTCCCACAGCATTTAAGCAGGCTCAGATAACCCCACTGCTCAAGAAACCCACTCTAAATCCAGCAGTTTTAGAAAACTACAGACCGTTATCTGTTCTTTCATTCATTGCAAAGACACTTAAGTGGGTTGTGTTCAACAAACTCTCTACATTTCTCAAACAGAACAACTTTATGGACAACAACCAGTCTGGCTTGAAGAGCAACCACTGAACTGAGACCGCCCTCTGCTCTCAGTCACTGAAGCCCTGAGACTGTCAAGAGCAGCTTCCAAATCATCAGTACTCATCTTGCTGGATCTGTCTTCTACACAGTTAACCACCAGATCCTCCTGTCAAACCTCATGACAAAGGGCATCTCAGAAACTGAACTCAAGAGGTTTAGGTTTTACCACTCAGATAGGCCCTTCGGGGTGTCTTGGAGAGGTGAGGTCTCTAAGTCGCAATTTTTTTTTCTACTGGGGTACCTCAGGGCTCAGTGCTTGGACCACTTCATCTCCTCCATCTACATGTCATCACTAGGATCGGCAATTTGGAAGCACCTTCAACTCAACCTTTCAAAAACAGCTGCTTGTGGTCTCGGCCAACCCGACACAACCTCACCATTCAACTAAGTTCCTAAACTGGAACTACACACAGTGGAGTTGTTAATGATGTTTAGTTAAGGCGCTTGCATTAAAGGATTAGTTCACTTTTGAAAAAACTTTTGCTGATAATTTACTCACCCCCATGTCATCCAAGATGTCCATGTCTTTCTTTCCTCAGTCGAAAAGAAATTTAGGTTTTTGATGAAAACATTCCAGGATTTTTCTCCATATAATGGACTTACATGGGAACCGGATGGTTCAAGGTCCAAAACACAGTTAATAACTGTTTCAGATGCAGCTTCAAATGTCTTTAAACGACACCAGACGATGAATAAGGGTCTTATCATGCGAAACGATCGGTTATTTCAAAACTTATTCCAAAAATGAAACGAAAGTACAGAGTCAGTGTTTACAAGTTGAACGCATAGGTTGAACGTGCAAACTAGCTCAAACACCGTTTACAAAAAAAGGAATTAAAAGGAAAAACAACGATGTCGGACGTTTTTGATTCTGTACTTCCGGCTACGTCGCCCGTGACCTTTTGAATGTAATTACGTATCACGTGACGTTACAAACGCGCCTCAGAGAATATAGCAAGGCTAGCATTTGTCCTTAGAAAAGTTACATTTTTGGAATAAGTTTTGAAATAACCGATCGTTTCGCATGATAAGACCCTTATTCATCGTCTGGTGTTGTTTAAAGACATTTGAAGCTGCACCTGAAACTGTTATTAACACTATCTTTTGGACCTTGAACCATCCGGTTCCCATTGAAGTCCATTATATGGAGAAAAATCCTGGAATGTTTTCATCAAAAACCTAAATTTCTTTTCGACTGAGGAAAGAAAGACATGGACATCTTGGATGACATGGGGGTGAGTAAACTATCAGCAAAAGTTTTTTCAAAAGTGAACTAATCCTTTAAATTCAAGGGTCTGATGTTTACGTAAAAGGCAACCAGTAGCTCTGCACCACTATACCTAAACTCAATACTTAAGACTTATGGCCCCTCTAGAAGCTTCCATTCCACAAGTGAAAGGCACTTTGTGGTGCCAACCCAAATTTAAAGAGGCACAAAATCACTCCCACTGACCTTTTCCTTGTATGTTCCCTGCTGGTAGAATCTCCTGTCTAACTCAAATTGAGCAGATAAAAACTCATATTTTTCTTCAACACTTACACACTATAATATTAGCACTTCATCTATTCTATTCTATTCTATTCTATTCTATTCTATTCTATTTCTGTTTCTCTATTTATGTAAAAAAATAAACAAAAAAAACTTGCTACTTGCATTTTACTAGTCTGGTCTTTACACAGTACACATACTGTTGCCCTCTTGTTGATTTGATTGCTTCAATTGTTCTCATTTGTCTGTCGCTTTAGATAAAAGTGTCTGCTAAATGATTCAATTATTTATTTAAAATACGCTTTGGAGTCAAATTAACAATTCATATCCATGACAAAAGAAAAAAAATAACAATCCATTACACAAATGTCAACACCTGTTAATATAGTTTGGCAAGTGTGTGGAATGACAGTATGACAACAGTATACCAACATATACACTTGTAACATAGGCAGCAGTATTCATTCGTGGGAGCGATCTAGTCTTGTCACGTGATGTGCAGCATACTTCCACTTCTGAACGACTACTACAAATGATGATTTAACTTTTGAACAGTACCCCAATGCTAAGTTATCATGAAGTTGACATAAGTTGACATGAGAATAAGTTCAACAAAAGTGACTACAACACAAAAAATAATAGACAAAATAATATCCTGTATATATATATATATCTATGGTATATTCTATGGTTAAACTTCATTGCATTTCAGAATGATACCTTTCAATTTTTAAGAAACTTGCTCCACCAGCAATTCATAGAAGTCCACAAACCATAGTTTGAGAAATCATGTTTTATCCTATAAGTCATATTTGTTGAGATATAAATGTTGGTGATGGCGCAGTGGATAAGACGCATGCTTTTGGGGTGAGAGACCCGGGTTCGAATCCACTGTGAGACACCAATGTGTCCTTGAGCAAGACACTTAACCCCTAGTTGCTCCAGAGGCATGCAACCTCTGACATATATAGCAATTGTAAGTCGCTTTGGATAAAAGCGTCACCTAACTTAATAAATGTAAATGCTTAATTGAAATTTTTTTGTTTTGTTTTTTTTTGTTTAATGTTTCATTTAGAAATGCGTAAATGCAACACATTTTACACTGGTTTTGATGTTTTCATCTTCAGAATCCAGACCAGTTAACCAGACTAAGAAATGTGGAATTGACATTTTATTGTAACCAAAGCTGAGTATTGTACTGTCTGCAAAACAGTGTACATGCTTGTCAGGAAAATTGTTGTATTCTTTTAAAGTGCAAGTGTTCTAGCTGCATTTCTAGTTGATTTGAAATATTCCTGTTTGAAAAAAAAAATGCAATTGACTAAGCTTACAAAAGACATCGCTTGCTATCAGAACTGGCCATTAAAACTCCACTGGCTGAAAATCATGTCCATTACTGCCAGTTATCATGGCACAGGGCACTTTAGAAGCAAATGAACAGCAGTAGGAAATAATAAAATAATGACATTATTGCAAAATTACAAATCTGTAATAAAGAAAGAGTCTGGATTTTACTCACAGCAGTGCAGTCCAGAGGGACATAGACTTTGGAGATGGAAAGCTGCAGAGGAGGAAGAGAGATGAAGGAGGAGCGTGGGCGTTGTGTTACTCCTACGCTAAATGTGGGCTATTGGAGCTCCTGAGGTTTAATTCAATTATGCACATTTTCATAGAAATCGTGGATATGGGAAAATAGTCCAGTAGCCTTAAGGTATGGCATGTTTTGACACCGTTTTAAATTAATGTTCAGCAGATTCTAATCGAAAGTTTTATTTTTCACAAATCATTTGGGAACAGAACAAACAACCTAAACTGGTCTAATCGTTTTGCCCTGCATTCCAGTGGTTCATTGTTCTATTGTTGGAGTTTCTCTACATTAATTTTGCGGTAAATATAATATTTGACACAAATTATTTTCTACTGACACGACTGGGACGTTATCTCCCTCGATCTGCTTTTTATGAGAAGTTAAACACTCCAAGCCATCCATCCATCTAATCCACACAGAGCAGAGCAAGTGAAGAGTTCAGATGCAAAAGCCTCTAAATGCCATTTGAAATTTTCTTCTTTAATGATGATTTTTATCAAACTTGTATATTTAAGTTCAGTAATTTCACTTAAATAACAATTAATAGGTAATTATCATAGCCATTTAAGTGAAATCACTGAACTTAAATATACAAGCTTTATAAAAATGATCATTCTAGAAGAAAATTTCAAATGGCACTTAGAGGCTTTTGCATCTGAACTCTTCAAGTATTTCCACAGCCCACTTGACATCACACCCCAAAAAAAAAAAAAAAAAAAAAATTGTACAAACTTGGAGCAGTTGTTAAAAATCAACCAAGAACAAATAAGCATTTAAATACACAATGTTCTATTGTACATGTCTGAATGTTACTGTGCACTCTAGTTCCTGTCCTGCCCTAAATACCTAGAAGATTCATATTGAGCTAAATTAATCTGTCAGTTATACTGCGTTTTTAATTTCATTCCATTAATCAAAATAAATTAATTTATCAGAACAGAGGTTCTCTGACTTTTCAGGCAGACCATGCAGCACCATCAAATCTAAACACCCACCATAAATCTGTCCTTTGACTGTCTTTGACACAAGCTCAAATCTTGAAATTTAATATTACCTATTCATATCAAGAAACATGAGCCTTACACCATGTCCTAATGTGGCAAAACACAATATCTTTTCCATGTTACTTTTTCCTAAGCAACCGCAATAGCATAGTGCGATGAGCAACAGAAGATTCTATTTTGGCAATGTTTTTTTTTTTTTGTATGTGATGTCATGGATGATAGGTACTGAATTTGTTTTCTATCAAAATGGTTTAATTTGAGTTTGAATATCATTTTAATGATGTTAACAGCTGTTGTGAAATAGGCAATGGGTCAGATCTTATAATTTAAGGAAATAAACTTTCAAGAATGTATTCCATTCACTGAGCATACATTTTGAGAAATGCTAAAATGGTTTCATCTTGATACATTTGTATTGTGATAATCCGTTTTGTTGCGAGTGTGAGACCACAGGGTGCTTTCAGAGAGAAGTTCACCCACATGCTCTTATGAAACTCTTCTAGACTCTTATCAAATTGTGTCTAATTCATTCACTCTTAGAAAAAAAAAAAGGTTCATTGGGGTTCTAGATATGAAGCATAGGGTTCTTTACTCAACTCCAAAGAACCTTTGATGCTAAAAAGGTTCTATAATGACAAGAAAGAACCCTTTTGGCACAGAGGTTCTTTATAGGCTATAATTCATTCATATATTACATTATTCTGCAACATTTTGTAGTTGTAATTAAATTATTGTTTATTAAACGGTTGTAGTAACTTAAGATCACATTTTAATCATGCTGATTTTTGGAGGAGAAAAACTAAAATGGCACATAGAAATATATACATTTTCTAACCCCCATATCTTGATTTTTGTGATCATTCACATGCATTCATAAATATATTTTAGGGTCTTGATGTTTGTCAATAATATGAAATATTTAATCCAGAATAAAGGACAAAACAAATGATAATGAATGAAACCAAAAGGTTCCATATAGAACCTTTTTCCTGGTTACAAAGAACCCTAAAGGGTTCTTATTATTGAACCCTTAAAAAGGGTTGAACCTTTTAGGGGTTCCAAATACGTAGCGCTGATAGAATGTTTTAAAGGTTCTATATAGAACCTTTTCTTCTAAGAGTGTGGAGTAGATGATGTATTAAATGCATAAATATATATATATTCTATAAAAAAATAAATAAATCACACGTTCAAATTGAAACATAATAACCATATTATGAATAAAATGTATTGGTTACACGTAATAATAACTATACATAATAGAGTACTTAGAAATCAATTGCAAACTATTAGTGTATAGTTGTAGTCTCTAAATTGTTAATATATGAATAGAATATAGAATAATGAGTTATTCATTCATTGTCAATTTAATTTTTTATTTTTAAGTATTTTATATTTAAGTATTTTTAAGGATAGTGTAAGGGGATAGAATTTACATTTTGTACAGTATAAAAACCATTACACCTATAGAGAGTCCCTGTAAACAACAAATGCCAACGTGTGTGTGCGTGCGCTTAATATATTTATAAACATTTTAAGGAACACTGGATATATGTGCAATTAATGTACTATAAAGTGAGAACTAATTACTCCTATTATCCAATTAAAATTATTTTTTTTAAAGCTAATTAAACAATAATAATTATGGTAATTACAGTGACAATGAATGACAAACTCACTGATATAGTATATTAATATACTGACAATGTTGAGACTACAATATGTATTAACTGTAAACAGGTTATTCGTGATTTACAGTAGAAATACTTACTTCTAAAGTGTTACCAATGTTTCGAATAAAAAAAGAAAATCCAGTCTTACTGTATTATGCAGTATTATATGGAGCCCCTAATAGGGACCTATGTACAGACAAAAGAGTTTTGTGTGCAAGCAATAGTTTCTCGTGAACATGCAAAAAGTTTCTCAAGTGCAAGTGAATGTTTCCTGTGCGTACAAGTCTTGCGGCTGAATATTGTTGAGAGACATACAAACCCAGGCAATTCACTGCAATAACTGCATTAGTCTGTATTACATTGGCTCAAGCCTCTGTTGCTAGCTCTCAAATGACGTTATGGAATTAACAACGTAGGCGTGGGGATGAGATGCATAAGAAATTAGTCCAACACACAAGAGCGTGTAAAGGTCAGAAATCTGAGAAATTTCTTGAAATAAAACATTTCAACTGTTTTGAAGCCTGAGTATGCTGAATAATTGAGTATTAAAAATAATGCATCCGCGACTGCATTGCCACCTTGTGTGCTTTGTTTTTCTAATAATACAACAATTACAGTTAAATTACTCCTCACTTATGCAGTAGCGAACTTCTTTATTAAAATGATGTTGATACGTTTTTACAACTAGAAAGCGGGAAATAAAGTGATTTTACAACTGAAATGAAAAGCCTTATTTTGGCATTGTTTGCAGTCAGAATTTGAGTGCTGGCATGTGTTAGCTGTTGTGTTTTGTGATGCAAGAGTCTGTGGGCAGTAAAACTTGTGCAGATGTGTCGCATTCCCAGCTCTCCCCGCCCCTCTGGAAACTTTCCCTGTGTCTTGGCATCAAGCGGAACTAATTGTCTCTGCTGGACTTAAAATCGATGCTTAGTTTCCCTTCAAGTCCCACATTTGTCCTAGTGAACACATAGTTTCTTGGCTTTAATTGTGGTATTGAAGAAGCAGAGTAACTTGAGTGGGGTGCTGGAGTTGGAGTGGGGCTTGTTCCTGTTAGAATGGGATGTTTGCTTATGTCTCTCAAATACTAGACCCTGGTGTCACTGCTACTTTGCTTTATTTTTGCACAGTGCCTCACTGACTTCTCTTTGCATCAGTGTCTTGTTATCGCCACATGATACTTGCAGTTATGGAAGGTCTTTTGAGTTCACATGGAGTGATGTGTAGACATTTTGGGTAGTGTTTGCTGATAAAATATTCACTAGTGATTGGAACAAACCTCTACCATTTATATTAAAGGTTTGAATTATATATATCTATTTGCTATTTAAAAAAACAACAACAACAACAACAAAATATTGTATACTAATAATTGTATTACTAATAGTTTGAACAACAGTGATAATAACAAAAGAATGGAGTTTACTTGGTTTTGTGGATCAGCATTTGTTATATCTAGTGTCGAGTGTAATGCAATGTTGCCTTCAACACTGTTTACTATTAGGGAGAGAGCTTGTGGTAACAGCCACCAACTCGTAAAACATTGTTGGGATTGAATCCAAGGATGTCCATTTTATTGATTGCATTGCATGAGACAAAGAAAAACAGACACACACCAAAATAAAATAAATGATAAACAACAGTTCATACTTCCAGGCCAATAGGTGTCAGTAAAACCACCAGTGGGATTAGGAAAAGGCTTTATCCAACATTTCACCTTATAGCCTCATTCATTATTCCATAGAGTACTCCACAAGCATAGTCGATTGAATAAGAGAATTAAAGTAAGTGAATACGGAGATGAATGCTGGGGAAGGCATGTTCTGGAGAAACAGGAATTGATTTGGTGCAACGTTTACTGTGTATGGATATTCTCTAGTGTCTAGTAGCCACTCAGTGTACATTGGTCATGCACATCCATGATTTCGTACACCAGTGCAAATGGCTGTCCCTATATATACACTACACTATACAATGGTGTGGGAGCGATTTCGTACTCACTTTTTTTCACAGAAATGGTCCTGTATTTAGGTATGTGAGGCTGTTTAACAATAAAATAGGCTACACTATTTCATTGAATTACAATGAAAGAGGAATCTGAGCCATAATTTAAGGTCCAGATTATCTTTCGCCTCTTTTGGACCAGTAAGCAAACATTTAGAACTAACTACTGTAACTGTTACTGTAACAGTTGTGTAGCTGACAATCATCACCAACCTACAATTACAAAGCACTGCTCATATTTTCTCCAGATGTAAAATGTAAAACTTTGATATTTGCTGTTTTCAAATATCAGATCTACAGTGTGTCAATTCGTGCACAGGAAATAAATGTTTAAGAAGCAAATGAGGCATCTTTCAAGTATTTACACATATTGTCTTTGCTGTTTCGTAACACTATATTAACTCTGTGCTTTTAATGTTGGACAGGAGAAACAAGCATCAACCCTGGGTTGACTGAACCATACACAACAGCGGATTATGCAAATCACTATGCTGCTGCATTACTTATACAGTATATTCATTATGTAGAGCCACACACAAGAGCTCCGGGCAGTGTGCTGTTAACATGATCCTTCCTCTTCTGATGCCCCCTTATCTGGATCATCTCTCTCTCTGAATCTGTCTCACAAGGATCATGGACTAATCACCTGTAAGCTACAAGAACCCTACATCCACTCCAAATCACAGATCTTGTGCACATCTTACCGCTGCAGTGCACTGTCACATGCTGCTAAGAGATGTTAAGAGCCCTTGTGGCCTTCTTCTTCAGTTTTGTCAGGTGCTGTGAATACAAACAAATCTCACCTGCAACAGGCAAACACAACTATGAAGAGGTGTTAGTGAATGAATAAATGGATGTTGCTCAGACCTGTAGTTTTGGAGATATATTCAGTAGCTAAGAGTGGAAGTTTAGTAGTGTTAGTACTACTTAGATATTTTCTAAACTCAAACATTTTTTTTTTTTAGAAAGTGGAGTTTGGACTAAGAGCATTGACTTCTTTTGAGGGAAACCAATGTAATTTGTCTTTATCAAATAATCAAGCGTAGCATCAGTTCTGGCAGGTCACGCTAGACAAGCTTGCATCAGTTGACTCTCAGCTGATCCACGTCTACCTATAGGAATACGATGCTTATCACTGTATACATTTATAAGCTAAATTAATTTGGAGCATTATCAGTCGCTATCACGTCGCTAATTACCCTCCTCCATCCTCAGCTCGTCCTCTCTTCAGTCAGGATTTGGCATCCTGGTTATCCCTGAATCAGAATAAAATTCCCTAATTATGTTGTACATTAAAAGTAATTAATGATTTCTGCAATACATTCATGTTGGTTCTGTTATATATACTGTAGTATGAATTTAGTATGATTCGCCATGTTTCCTCTGTCGGGCCAGTGCGAGCCAGGGCTTTAAACGGGTTTTTTTTATTTATTTATTTATTTTTTCGGTAGTTTGACTACAGGACATATTTATATCACATTTAGAAAGAAATGACAATTTCTTCAAAAATGGGACCAAAAATACGACCCGAGGAGCTTTAGTACTCTCTCCCAGTAGGCTAGTTGTATTATCAGTCAGAGAAACAGAGGAAGCTCCCAAAAAAAAGTTGGTTTATTTTATGGAAGTCTGGTATAAAGAGATGAGAAGTAGGCTCTGGCAGATAAAATCAAATCATGATTGTGATAGCCATTATGATTGGTCTGATTTCTTCAAGCATTCATATTTATGGTAATGGGTAGTGTGCATAGTCTTTTGCATCGGGTATACACATTTCTACCTTACGGTAATCAGAATCCACATCGGATCACAAACAGAAGGGATTCAAACATGAAAGTAGCCTGGTTAAAACCAGACCATTCTCAGTTTTTAACTGAGTCTGGTAAAGCTTCATTGACAAATCATTTCCAAAGGGGCGTCACCAACGGTCGTTACTCAAATGTCTCTGGGCGCAATTGGATAGACCTAAAACCAATCAGAGTGCTGAAGGAGATGACGTATGCAGAGCGACGTTCATCTATTTGAATAAACGAGCAGACAATCTGGGGTGCGTTTCCCGTACAACGACGTAGTTTGCTGCTTCACTACCATGTCGCAAAGTATCGTTTAACTACATTGGTTTCGCACGTGGTGGAGTAATAACTACTTTTAATGAAACTGTTTGAGATCCAATTAACGCTACATTTGTTTTATATAAATTACAGACATGTCATCTGAGGACTATTTCTAATTGTTCTCAGTAATTTTGCTTTATTACCAGACTCAATATTTGGCTCGTTCTTACATAGTAGAGCACGTTCGCACATGCGCACTCTTCAAACACGTTACTTCAAATCTTTTGAAAAACTAAAAGACGTAAATTACATTTGTATGTATTCTGAATAAAAGGCACCGGTTGTACTGAATGTCAGCTTGCTTATTTTGCTCAAGATAAGGATTTATTGCATCCAAATGTCATGCAATATAGAAACAATGCCTCTAACCACAGGTCCAGAGCTGTCGTTCAAACCACACAACTTTGCAATGCTGTTTGCGAATGTTCGTTTGAACGATGGTTTTGGGAAACACAGAGTCGTTGAACTATGCTGATAGCGACGGAACTTGCGATCATAGTTGGCTAACGATGCTTTCGGGAAACGCACCCCTGATTAGCAACTTGCTCTACGTTTATTTAAAATTAACAGCAAGACAACTATAAGAAAATGTGTTTTCCATTATATAAATCATACACAGTAAACAAAACCTTAACAAAAAAAAAAAAAAACTTTGCAATGAACTTTGCAATTTAGACACGCAAACTGCGTGCCGGTATGGTGAGACCTTACTGTCTATGGGTGAGACCGACGTACATGCTCGGGCAGATTCGGCTTGAAGTCATTCATCCTCTGACTTGGCGCCGTGAACACAGCACCGAACGCGTAATTTTTGCCGCACACCCTCGCGCTCGTGCGGACGCGTTGAGTATAAACTAGGCTTTACACCGTGTCAGCGCGCGCTCTGATCGGTAAAGGTGCAGAGACCTCTCCCGAATCGTCTCCAGCAGTAGCAGCAGTCTCTGAAACACCACTAACTCGGCCTCCGTTTCCCTCGTAAGCTGATATTAGTATTTAAACATTCTCTATGATAAAAAATGTTTGTGAAAAAAATATTTTAATAACATGGTTTTGGCGGTTATAGAGTTCTAATGACGGTGTTCAACTATAACCGTCATATCCCTTGGTAAATGTACAAAATCTGCTTCACTGTCGCTGTGCTGTCGTCATCGTGTAAAGCCCGCCCCAACGTTTCTGATTGGTGCCCCGATTTCGGCGGATTGGAAATGGGTTTGAATGAGCTCTTTGCCAGACTAACTTTTAGAGCAAATCTAAATTTGCCGGAAGTTGTCTGGGTTTTCCCAGGCTAATATGAAAGTGAGTTTTGAGGTAAATTATTTTAAAAGTCTTTAATGCTGACAGAATCATCCGGCGCTGCCGTCACCAGACTCAGGTAGACCCAACCTCTCTTCATATCCACTTCATAACCACTCCTCCAGCCTGAGCTGGCTCGATTTGGACCAAGGTATTCGGCGGGCCAGAAAACCCTGGCCTTTGGCCCCGAGGAAGCCCCGGCGAGGCTCGATCACGCGACTGCGACTGGCCCTGGCACGCACTAGCATGCCCGCTTTTGGCCCGACAGTGGAAACGTGGCTAATGCAATCCGGACTACATTTGTCATTTTACCACTATCATGTGACTTACCATACCATCGTACATTGTGTCACTTCATTGACATTCACAAATCCTTTCCCTCGGCCCCATGGGATAGTAAGGCTTCCATTTGATGTGTACTTTATATACTATGAACTCTGACAATCAACTCTTTTCACATACTGTACTACTATCTAGTAGGAAAGTATATGCTTTCTGATACAGCCTGTCATGAAAAATTACTCCACGTCTAATAATCTTCATCAACAACCATTCACTTGTTTAGACTTGTTTATGTGAGAGTTTTCAAATCTTGCTTTTTCTTATTTGCTTATCTTATGTCGGTTTATAAGTGCATAGCATTGTTGTCATTTGGTTATTCTTTTAGAGAAATGCATTATAATTACCATGGACATCTGTCCTGACAGAGGATTCTTCATTTTTATTTTGGATTGATGGCTTGTCATACGCAAGTTACGATCTCAGCAGCGTTTGACAGGTTTGTTATATCAACTCCCGTCCCACTGTGTTTGAACACACGCCTGGGGGAAAGTGTATGCATTCAGGCATGTGTATTGCAGAGAGCTTCAGACAGATTAATTAACTCAAAGAGACTCGTGGGATGCAGACCAGCCAACATAGAATGACAGCCCGGCTGTATGCTCAGTGGAGGCATGCAGTTAATGTGAAATATGCCAGTGTCAATAATAATAATGGTCAATTTCAGAGCCTCTGCTTTGAGTCTTCTTCAGATAATGCCCTGCTTGTCCATCAAAGACAGTTTGATGCTTTCTGGTTATTAGGGGTGTAACGGTACATGTATTCGTATTGAACCGTTTCGGTTCGAGGCTTCCGGTTCGGTACGCATACAAACCGAACGATTGCTTGGACCATTTTTCTTGCCGGCAAAATTCGTGTTGACGCGGCCAACACAACATTGCGCAACATCCAAATGGCAAGGGTAATGAAAGCAGAACAAAACTGCGCTCCTCGTTATGTGCTTCACGGATCGTTTATCAGTTCGAACCAGCAACATCTGTGCAGCGTGAGCCGATCTCGATCAAGCAACACTGTTACCACACCGCGCTAAGAGATCCGCTAAAGAAAACATTTGAATTCGCCACTGAGGTAATAACATCGCTGCGAGATCTAGTGAGATGCATTCACATTTCTCCGTTATTAACCGTAGATCTCTATTAGATCAAACAGCGCTGTCATGGAAACCAGGAGAAACAGTGTGCCGTAAATGAACTAGTACTTTACGTCCACAGACCAGCAACATTCACCATGGATTTAATATAGTAACACTAACTGTAACCAGTTTGGCTGGAATGGTGAAATGCTTTCAAGTACTTTACACATCTTTTTCCAGCACTTCAAAATTCAAATATTATATAAATAAATATATATTTAAATGTTATTTTTAATGTGATGATGACCAAAACATTATTTGTTCATCCTTCAAAGATGACCCCTATTTATAAACCTGAAAGTTTCAAGATCTAGGAAAACTCACACTTATTTAAAAATATTTTTTCTTTAAACAAATAGGAAATTTCTCTGGCATTTCTTTCTTTTTGCTGTTTTGAAAACGTACCGAACCGTGACTTTAAAACCGAGGTACGTACTGTAGTGAAGTTTTTCTTCTTCCACGCAACAGACCAGGAGACTCTTGAGGTATCTTTCACGCAGACGTTCTTTATTGCGTAGCTGTAGTCATCTCAAAGATAGTCTAACTAAGGGAAAATATTCCCTTACAATTTATACATTTAGAGGGGAGGAGTTTACATTGAGGGGGGAGAAACTGAAACAAAGCATGCAAATGAATTAGGAACACACCCTACTCTGAGGCCATTACCAATCCGATTGAATCAGCATAACTATTCAAATGCTGATAGTGGCAGGAACTCTGGTTCCAAAGAGCCATCCCAGAGCCATTAAAGACAAAAGGTGGAAGTCTCCCTTATAGCTAATCCAATCAAAAACAGGACTATCGGGAAAGGAGACTCTCGCTGGAGACTTTATCAGTTTTTATACCATTGGAGTGGAAACCTAAATTAAACATTTGACAAATTTGTATTTCTCCAGTACCGAACCGTGATTTTTGTGTACCGTTACACCCCTACTGGTTATATTCTCTTTCTTTGTTCTGATTGTCTCTTGACATCATTAAGGCAGCATTTATGTACAATACCTTAAGAAACATTGCAAATGAGATCTATGTCTAGTTGTTTCTCCTATAGACAGCATGAGCATTTTGAGCACTTATAGAGCACTTTGAGTTGAGTTGAGAGTTGAGTTGAGTACATTTATCATTTAAATTTCATGATAAAATTTAAAGAATTTGAATGCTGAGACCTTGTTGATTTTTTCTTTCTCTCTCTCTCTCTCTCTCTCTCTCTCTCTGTATATATATATATATATATATATATATATATATATATATATATATATATGTGTGTGTGTGTGTGTGTGTGTGTGTGTGTGTGTGCCTGTATGAAATTGAAAAACGTTTAAAAATTTTAAATGTCCTTATTTTAAGAAAGCATTGATTAGTGAGTTCAGCTTGCCTTATGGTAAAAAAGTAATACAATTTACCTTCGACCCTCTTGTGTGGATTGTATGCGTCGGACAATATCACCATATTGTCTCATTTTCATCAGAGATACAGGCTAGAATTTTCGTTTTGAGGTCATTGTAGGGTTGCTGTTGGTGAACTAATGTAATCCCTGGTGCCACTTCCTGATGTATCATTTAATTAAGCCCATCAAACACGAGGACAAATATGAAACCTTATTATAATGAACAGACTCTATGGATCAATGAGCATCAGTCACAATCTTAGTATAGTGATTTCATCTTCTGCTTATCAAGCCTGTGTATCTCATTCATCAAAGCACCCTTTTCATTTCTGCCCATTGATTTAGTAACAAATTCGCAGATGAGCTTCTGTTCTAGAATTCCAAATAACAGCAGGCCATTGCTTTGGCCCCACACTCG
Source organism: Pimephales promelas (assembly GCF_988280905.1). Classification (NCBI taxonomy): domain Eukaryota; kingdom Metazoa; phylum Chordata; class Actinopteri; order Cypriniformes; family Leuciscidae; genus Pimephales; species Pimephales promelas. Next base: position 12,626,409 of record NC_142785.1, read on the forward strand.
CAGTCAGAGCTGATCCAGAGTCGCGGCACGCGGTCATATCATCTCCATAATTGGCTCATTGTTTTCACTCGTTGTGGTCTTTAGTCTTAGTCTGATGCCGAGTCACAGCGGAACATACCATCCTCAGTCTCTGGGTCAGCTGCTGCGCTTGGCCTTTAAAGCTAGTCCTGCAGGGCGTCCAAATGTCAGCATACATGCAGACCTTTCCTCCGTGTATTGTGTATGTGTGTGTTTGTTTGTTTGTACATGTGTGATGAGGATCAATGCAGCTTGCACAATCTTTACCATATGCGTGGCTCTTCCTGAAACATCAATCACTGTGTGCCATACTAAAAGCCCCGTTATATTCTCGTCAAAGTTTTTTTTTTTTTTTTTTTTTTTTTTGCCGTGTTGTGTTCTTTTAAATATGTATTTTGAGTGAAAATACAGTTGATTACCTCTATGAATGCATCATTGATGGCTAAGTAAAGTGAACGGATGTAATTTTCCTAAAGCAAATGTTAAGAAATTATGAAGATGTGCTCATTATAGGTTTGTTTGTAAATGTAGCTAATGAACAATAATTCATGTAATAAAAAAAACAAAAAAAAACAAATCAAATTTACAAAATATCTTCATGGAACATATCCTAATGATTCCAATGCCGATAATTTTGACCCATACAATGTATTATACAATGTATGGGTCTATTGTTATTGGCTATTGCCACAAATATACCCGTGCGACTTGAGTGCTATATATATATAGGGCTGTCAAATGATTAATCATGATTAATCGCATCCAAAATAAAAGTTTTTGTTTACATGATATATGTGGGTGCTCTGTGTAACATTATTTTATATATATAAATACACATGCTTGTATACATTTAATAAATATTTTCATGTATATACTGTATATAGATTTATATATAATTTATATTATATATGAGCCCGTTCACATCCCAAAGCGCCATATAGGACGCTTTTGCAAAAGCGTAAATATCCAACGCACATGGCACCCTTTAACGTGAAATGAGACGCAGATATATTTGGGCAGAAGGCGCCCCCTAGTGGTCTAACCCTTACCCAACACCATACCTAAACTTAACCATTAACCGAAGCGTCTCATTAGACGTTAAAGGGTGCCATGTGCGTTGGATATTTACGCTTTGGCAAAAGCGTCCTATATGGCGCTTTGGGATGAGAACGCGTTGTATATATAAATATGAATATGTTATATATAAATATTTTTTTCTTAAATATTTATGCATGTGTGTCTATTTATATACATGCAAAATAATTATACAACTGTGCAACAACTGTCCTTATAATGCAGTATAGGTGTTAATGTGTTTTTATAAATACATTTATATAGTAATAGGCCTTAATATAAAGAAGTCTAAATGAGTCTATAATTCATTATAAGCATGGGCTTCATAGAAAGTGTTACCAAAATAAGTTTGAAATACCTTTGCAGCAGTGTATTGTTAGTGAATCCCAAAGCAATTAGATGGAAATGGAAATATGCCTGCATGCTTTTCTCTCAATTTTAAATAAAACACAACAAAAATGACAGCCGTGAGAAAACAGAAGTTAAGAAAGCAACATCGTTTACATGAGCTCTGCAATTTAACATTATCCATTCGAGTCTTGTCACGTCATATTTATTTATATAGCACTTAATAGAATAGATTACTTTAAATAACCTTAACATGAAAAACAGTGTCAGTGTCACATTCAATTAGACTGAGAATTTCTACTATAAAGCAGCTCTACGGTGTGTTCACGTTTTCTTTTGTCGGACTTAGACAGACTGAACAGACAACATGACATCATGACTTTTGCGTAAACATATACGCCACTTTCGAGTCAGGTGGCGTGTCATCTCTACGCATTTTGAGCTATCCGCGTGTATGCGTATATGTCTACGCCATTAACGTCCGCGTCATTCCGCGTGTCTGTACACGCAGTCAAATCTCCAGACATAAATGCCATTAACCCCAGTGACGGTTAAGTTTAGGGATGGGGTTGAGGTAAGTCATATCTTTTTTTTACCTAGGATGGTAAGGGAACAGTCATAAATGCCATTAACCCCAGTGACGGTTAGGTTTAGGGATGGGGTTGAGGTAAATCATATATTTATATAATGTTAAGTCAACGGCGTTCATAAACATGCTGAAAGGCGATTATGCGTCTTGATAGCACGCCAAAAATGGAAATACGAATTGGCGTGTCATACACACGCTACTTCATGAGATCAGTCTGGAACAGAAGAAATGAACCGGAGAAGACTTCCACATCGAAGGCAAAGCCCCAGAGCACAGCAGACTATTATGGCATTGGCATGGATCAACGGTAGTTTAAAGGTGTTTACCAGCTGGAGTAAACTTTTCTACATAGTTCACTTTGCCAAGCTGTTTCAAAACTCCTGAAATGGACTCCAAACAATCTTTGTTTGGGCCTTATTTTGTTCAAAAGACGCCATGACAGTTCATTTTTCGATTTCGCTTGAAGTGTATTGGGACCTTAAAGATGCACAAAGAGCTGCTTCTGTTGTACTGTATACACAGACAGGCCTGACTGTTTTGTGACTGCTGTGAACAGCTAATCAAGTCTGCGGTGAGCTAAAGGCTCTCTCTTTCTACTGTAGTTTTTTTCAAACACTTGCTGACTTTGAGCAGCGGCACTCCTCACTGATCGGCTGATCATTAATTCTTTTTTTTATGTCATCTTTTTTTTGATGCGGTAGCAGTTTTTCTGTTGCAGCGGTGCCCTGTTGGCTTGAGATTTCAACAGCATCAGCACACACGCACACACACACACACACACACACACACACACACACACACACACACACACACACACACCTTCAGATGCTGCTTATATATTATTCAACCCCACAATCCTGTGTATTCAGCCAATTCAAGTTATAGTGACTGGATAATATGCTGTTACTTTCTAAATGGACTCTACTTGTAGTAAAGAAAAAAAATAATCACCATTGAGATCTCTTTATTACGTCAATAGCTCCCTCAGGACAGCAACAAGATCAAATGGAGAACAAATCGAGACTTTGTCTTTCTCTCGAAAAAAAATAAAAAATAACAGAGTATCATTTGTGTCCATATAGAGTTTCAGAGACATCTTAAATTATGTCTGAGTTTGTCCTTTTTCAAGTTTGTATCCAGAAGTCAGAGATCTTAATAGATCTCAATATAAAGAGTTCAGATGCAAAAGCCTCTAAATGCCATTTGAAATTTTCTTCTAAAATGATCATTTTTATCAAGCTTATATATTCAAGTTCAGTAATTTCACTTAAATGACAATTAATAGGTAATCCTCATTGCAATTTAACTGAAATGACTGAACTTAAATATACAAGCTTGATAAAAATGATCATTCTGGAAGAAAATTTCAAATGGCACTTAGAGGCTTTTGCATCTGAACTCTTCATATATTTCTCCCAAGAGCAAATGATCAGAGTAGAGATTGTCAGAGATCCTTCCCTTGTGAAAAAAAAACAGGAAAAAAATAAGTACAGTTTATTATATAATTTAAAGGAATATAGCCATTAAGTGTGAACTGATTGTAATGTTTGTGTACACTTAACTTCATGTTATTTATAATGAAATGAAAATGTATTATATTTTAATTTTATAGTAAAAGCAAATCGTTGAACTTAAGAATGGGAGTTAAATAGCGGGATTTTATATATAAATTCATAATTTTAAATATTTTTAATGTGCACTTCCAAATGTACTGACAATCAGTTAAATAATATGTGTGTGTGTGTTTCTTAAACTTCCTTAATATTCCATGCTTCATCCATGCATATTTTAATTACACATCAGCATTAATGAATTTGCTGTTTATTACATTTAAAATATATTAAAAACTTTAAATGTATAATCAAATTACACAAATCAGTTAAAATTATAATCAAATAAAAGTGTACTCCAGTGTGTTAAGATGTGTACTCTTTAAACCTAAGCATCCTTTTATTTCATCAGTATGGTATCTCAGGGGTGTAGCCATCATTTCAAAAGTGAGGGGAACAGAATTTCAAGTGTAATACCATTTTTTTCTTCAGACTTTTGTTGACAGATTTTTGCTTAATTGGCTTAATATGCTATTTATTTTTAAAGCAATAAAAACAGAAAGAAAGAAAGTTGTCCAGTGGTAAAATCCTGATCATGTATTTTAATAAGGTAATAAAAAGTGTATTTTTCGTAGATCATCATATAGTCTACCCACATTTTTTTGTAGGTGGATCTAGGTACCTCTAGGAGGGTCTGGGGGAATCCCCCTCTGTAAGAAAAATGTGTACATTTTAAAGATAAATTCATTAATGTGGTGCACTTTGAGTCCCCAAAATCCGCTGTTAAAGGAGAACTCCGGCGCAAAATGAACCTTTGGTCTAATTACACATTGGTACATAGTCAACCGTTCTCTGAGATCTGTTTTCATGATTATCGAATGTAAAGAGTTGTATCTCTAAAAGCTTATAATGCTAGTATATGGGGCATAGAGTAATGAAAATAAAAATTGCTAGTTAATACCACTAACAAGGCTCAAAATAGCCCAACACTAACATGGTAGAATAATCAGTGTCCCTGCATGCAAAACAAAGCATTGAGAACTTTGTAAGTGTACAGACCATTTAATAAGGAGATATTTTATAAAGACAGTCAACTTCGAGAATACAGGCAGGAGCCATCTTAGGAAAACAGTCTCGAGCAGTCGAACCACGAACGCCGAGCCAAGTTCTGGCTCGTTCACATCTCACCAGCGCACTTGGCTCGGCGTTCCTGGTTCAACTGCTCGAGATTGTTTTACTACTCGCCGAAGTTCTCCTTTAAAATAAACAACTGAATAAATAATCAAATAAAAAACTACACAAACATATGATATTCTCTGGTTTAGATGTCTGACCATCACATTACAATTATTCAAATTATCAGTGTTCATGATGATAATATGGTTAAATATCACGATAAGCATGATAATATGGTTAAATTTCACACTGAAGCTGATTTAAAAATAACATTTACTAAAAAAAAAAATTATTCTTTTGGCAAAATGACATTTTCTTACTAACCTTTACACACCCGCGGAAACCTCAGCTTGTCATTAGCCGCGTTTCCACTGCCGGGCCAGGGCCGGGCCGTGCTAGTGCGTGCCAGGGCCAGTCGCGTTTCCACTGTCACTTCCGGGGCTTGATCGGGGCTTCCTCGGGGCCAACGGCCAGGATTTCTGGCCCGTCGAATACCTTGGGCCAGAGGGGGCCAGCTCGGGCTAGAGGCGTGCTCAAGGTAAAAGGCGGAGTTTATCGGTGTTATGGAACGTTATGATCTGAAGCAAGATGCACATAGGGGTGTCCATGTTTAACCGATTAACCGTTTAAAATTGCATAACATTTTAATTTGAACTGTAGGCCTATGCCAAATGCTGCGCAACAATATATAGGCTATATATAGCTACATATCGACGAATTTTCAGATATTTGTTTGATTTTTTTGCCCCTTAAACATTTAAATTATTTGACAAATTAATATGAAAAAATATATATTTTACTGGTTTTCTGAGGCCAAATTAGAACCTGGAAATGATATTTTCCCCGCAGTGCTGAATGAGAAGAGCCGTAACCACAGCCTACAGAAAGGGGATTTATGGGTGATTTATAGGCTATAATAAATGTGTCTGATAATAAAATAATATAAAATAACGAGGCATTAATTGTTTATTAATAAACTATTGTTTTCTAAATGATTTTCGGCTAAAAACATATCTCCATCTCCGGATGCACATTTAGAGAGAAATTAAGCTACATAAACGGAGAAGATATTGGCTTTCGATTCGAATTTGTTCGTTTTAAATTGGACATTTAAAGCTTTAAGCTTTAATGTCCAATTTAAAACGAACAAATTCGAATGCGGTGGCTGTTTCAGGTCTCGCGCTTCAGTTCACGGAGATCATGAAGCGCGCCTTGATTAATTGTTAAAGCACAACGTTTTCTTGTTATAAATAAATTTATTTGCGAATAATGTATTATTATTTTCTGTATGACCAGAAATTAAAGAGTATTTTAAGTTGTTTCCACTGAAAGAAATGCAATGAAACTGTTCACATGGGCGTCTCGCAGCCATCAGTGCGTGCTACACACACACTGGATATGCGCTGATATTTGTCAAAAATATTGTGTTTATTTGTGCTATTCCTTTTTTGGATAGGCTAAAGGCGTCTTCTACATATGCAGCCTAATAAAATGTTACAATAATGATGATGATGGTTATTATTATTATTATTATTTGCAGACACGGAGTTTTTGTGAAATGGACGTTTTGCTTATTTTCAATTGGCAATTTCAGTTTGAAGGGTGATGGAAATGGGGCTTTAACTGCTCCGTACTTGCTGCGTTTTATTTCTATAAATTAATTTCGTTTCAAATGGGGTCCAATCAGTTATTAAAGGTGTTAAAAAATTAACTCCGTATCTCGAGGTTGCGGCGCGCACACTATGCACCGAGTATTAACCGATGGGCCTCGGTTAACGATTAATGAATAACTTGAAAATGTGCCCGCAGCCCTAGCCTACTTGTTATATCGCGCAAAAAATCGCTGCTTGAAATGGAGAATCGCCTGTACTGGTCTCGGGACACTATTGTAGCCACTACGGCAGTTGAGTTAATATACATGCTATCTTCCTAATTTAAAAAATAAATTAATTCATAATACCCGCTGAAATGGGTTGGGTTTTATGACGTTTGATCCTGAAAGGCGTGTTAGGGGTGGGGTCTGGGGCAGCGCTGTGGGGCTACTGGCCCGGCAGTGGAAACGCAAGCCCGGTGCTTGAGGCCCGAGGCCACTAGCTCGGCCCGGCTCGCTGTTAGCTCTGGCCCAGCCCTAGCCCGGCAGTGGAAACGCGGCTATTGACACACTTGCCCTATGAAAAAGTCCGGGGGTGGGGGGGGGGGGTGGGGGGGGGGGGTTACATTGTACAAAGAGTGGGGGGGATTGTGACACATAATCTACGCCCATATGGTATCTTTAAATATTTCTTTGTTAAAATTTACTTTTAAAATACTTTTGAAAAGTTTACTTAAAAAAAAAAATACAGTGAGGGGCTGCAAAATAAAAAGTACATTCAATAATCATTCAGCTATTATAGAAGTGGTCCATATGATTCATGCTAACCCAAGTGTTTTAAAGCAATACAAAAACATCTATAAAGGAACAGACACAAAAAAATACAGAACATTGTCAACTTTCAAATTGTCTTTCACAATTTTGCACATTCAAACCTGACCACAAGAACCAATGATGTCAAATGTGTAAAGTTAGAGACTTAAAAAAGAAAGAAAAAAAGAAAAAAAAACTTAGGCAAATAAAACCAATGACACAACGACTAAAATAAGAAATTTTATATTTAGTTGGATCCTGTGACAGTACTTCTGCATGCATGTCTTTGTGCAGGATTGTATTAGAGATAGGAAGGAAGGGTAGCGACAATTCCTTTCAGCTCGGATGCCTGTGTATGAGAGGAATTGAATTCATGGAGTATTTGTGTGTGAATGAATGTTTTGTATGAGAGAGGGTGGAAATGGATGGGCTCGTGTAGTGCTGGCCTTCTGTGCCAAATCTTAGTTATGATTGTGTCTGCGCATATTGCGGTGTAAATTTTCCCATAGGTGAGGTGTGAGCAATCCAGGCACTATCTGTCCAGTGATTTCTTGCTGAGAATTCTCGGATGTACTCTGCTGGTGTCTGTTTCATACCGGCTGCTGGGTTTAGTACAAACAATTGTGGTTGGAATCTGAATGATCTGATAGTCTGAAATGTTTGCCCTACCATTTCTGAAGCTATAGTGCTATGAAAAATGTGAAAGCAAAATGTATATATAACTGTTTCCTGCTTTCAAGTTCTGACCATCCACCTTGTCCATTCTCCACAGCACAAACAAGCATTGTTCTTTACAACGTTCAATTATGATTAAGCTGTTCAACACAACAGGGTGAGAATGCAGCTTATGTGGTCTTGTAAAGGTGTAAGTGATGTTCTTACAGGTAAAAAAAAATAATGGGTAACACTTTGTAATATCTGCACGCTATTAATCATTAGTTAAGTATGAGTAAACAGTTAATTCATCATTTATAAAACATTAATCGACATTGATAAGCAGTTTATAAACACAGCTATAAATGATTTATAAGCATATCTATGATGCGTTTAAAAATTGTATTTTCATACTTTGTTACTGATCAGTTAATAATTTCTAAATGAAGTATAGCAATATTTACAAACCAGTTGTTTAACACCGTGTCCTAACTACACGCGGCGTGACAGTATCTTTTCCATGTTAATGGAGTTTTTGTCCTAACCAGACGCGAAGACACGCGAAGTTTCTAATTTAGAAACGGTTCCTATTTCTGCAAGAATGAAGAAATTACACTGGTTATGAGTACACATTATTTATTTTTAGTTAAAAATAGGTCACTGTGCCACAAGATAACGGATAATTTACCTCAGATTTTGAAAGCAGATAATATAGCGTTCAAAATGAATTCTATGCAAACATATACTTACTGTAGCCTACTTCATCACAAAATTAGTCAATGAGTATGTTTTGTTAATGTTTTGATTTTTAATAATGTTATTTCTTGATTTGATTATGTCCTTACCCATTTCCAATGCGAGTGCGGGCCAGCAGTGTGCTTTCACGCACACGCTGTTCTGCGTGGCTGTGATTTTTGAGTGTGGCGTCTCACAGTCGCGTCTAGTGTGGACAGACACACTTGCTGTCGCTGGAATTTTATCGCGTCGCGTGTAGTTAGGACACGGTGTAAGAGTTGTCAGTCATTCATAAGATCCCTTAGAAAGTGTAAGTAAATGTAGTAAATAAAGGTAGTTATAAAGCATATAGTAGTGGTCAGTTAACTATTTTTGCTCATCTGTGAGGACTATTCATTCCTTGTAAAGCATTTATAAAGGCGATTTAAAGACTCGTCAATCTTCTAAACAGTAAAATGTAACAAACAAAACACAGTGATGCAGAACATAGAAACATTTAACAGCCTTTAAATCTCCTTTATAAATGCTTTACAAGGCATGAATAGTCCTCACTTTAGATGAGCTCACGAACATAGTTAACTGACCACTACTAAATGCTCTATAACTACCCAAATTAACCCTTAGTTACAGCATTAATACATGTTAATAAAGCATTTATTAACACACTAAGTAACCATCACTATATGTCTGAATGATAAGATGTATGAATGTACATTTAAATAGTTTATTAATCATTTACTTACACACTAAGTAATCTTACGAACCACTGAAAACTCTCAAATAACTGGTTCATAAAAAATGCAATTCTTCATTTAGAAATGATGAATTGATCATTAATAAAGGATGAAAATACAATTATTAAACAAATTATAGATATAGCTTTTAAATCAAGAAGAAAGCATTTATAGCCGTATTTATAAACTGCTTATTAATGTCTTATAATGCTTTATGAATGATGAATTAACTGCTTACTCATACTTAACTCATGATTATTAGCATGTAGTTATTATAAAGTGTTACCAAATAAGGTATTTGCAAGAGATAACTAAAGTAACGGAAATGTATTGAGAAATATGCTCAGTGACAGCATCACATGGACAGAATATGCAGCTTAAGAACCACTTTCTCGCAATAAATAGCTTGTTGGAGATTTTTCAGATGGTATTTTTTTCTCAATCATATGCCTACTCAATTTATTGGCATGGTCAATACTTTTGGTTGATAATAGAGGAGTTAGTTCTGTGATCTAAAAAAATATCCTATTTATGATGTCGTTATTTTCTTTCCAGAGATGTGGATACGGATGGTATTTAAATTATCACACAAACTTGAGAAAAACGAAGGCAATCACAAATTAGCCCCTGCATATGTTGTTACATTCCACTGTTTTTTCTTTCTTCAATATATATATATATATATATATATATATATATATATATATTTCAAGTTCTGACCATCCACCTTGTCCATTCTCCACAGCACAGCTGACTTCCTAGCTGTCAGTTCTACAGCCATGGTTTGCTAATGCCTGGTTCATCTACCCTCTTGGTACCCCCTTTTAGATTGTGATCAGTTAACTCTCTTTGGTTGGTTTAGCTCTTCCTGACAAATTTAATATTGGCCATTCTGACATTCCCAATGGCCCTTATGGGTCCAGAGCCTTAAGCACTATAACTCTAAGCACTAAGATCTGCAGCTGGGTCAACCACTCTCACATCGATTGATACTGTGTGCTCCAGTAATCTGCTAGATTGCCGTGTTTACTGGAATTAACCTGTTGCAGACTGCACTGTAGAAGCACACTGAGAATAAGACTATTTTTCATAGAGAGATGATTTTTGCCAGCTCTCTCTCTCTCTCTCTCTCTCTCTCTCTCTCTCTCTCTCTCTCACTCACACACACAGAGACATTCCACATATATATAATGATTTTATACTGCATGAACTGTACAGTTCTTTATAGGCTTGTTTGACCAAACATGTCCCCACAAGGTCAACGTTTGTTGTGTTTCCATGTTGTAAGGGGTCTTTTCATAGACATATGTCAGCATGTTCTCATCCTTTAGCGTCATATAGAACGCTATATGACAAAACGCTATACTACACACATGGCACCCTTTATTGTTAATATAACACGCAAACCCAAGGCGTCATAAATCCTTTAGTGTAATATGAGACTACCCAACCGTATCCCACACCTAAACCTACCCATCACAGTGCGTGTTATATTAACGATAACGGGTGCCAAGTGCGTAGTATAGCGCCGTTTTGTCATATAGCGTTCTATATGACGCTAAAGCAGGGGTTCTCAAACATTTTGGTGCCAGGGACCCCTTTCAGGGGAAAAAAAATTCCAAGGACCCCCCTCATATTTATAACAGTTATTGAGCACAAAGTTAATGTGTGAGCGGCAAATGAAATATTTTTGCACAAAATGAATGGTCTCCACCCAGGGTACTATGCAGGAATTTCTAAATAGCCTACTGAGGTAACGAAAGTGATCTTGCTAGGAATCACTTAGGATCCCTCACTTAGGAATTTTTGATGTTCTTGATCTACACATGTGCATAAGGTGTTTTAAGGCCCCACAATTGGATAACTATAGATTTAGTAGAAGCATGTCAGTCAGTGGCATACATTTTTTTTTTTTTTGTCAAGATGTCACGAAACACAATCACATATTCCAATCAGGAATGGCCTTAAAAGAGAAATGTTTCAATAATTAGGCCTATTCTGCACACAAATAAAGCCCATAAGCCTATAAATACAATGATAATGGCATTATGTTTAATAGGTGCGTGCGTTGTTAATTTGAGCTACTGTAATTAGCTAAAAAAAACCATACAGTATATGTTAAATATATGAATCCATAACGTTAATCTCATGGGCACAGTATGTTTCTATTGACCTGCTTTTTCCTTTGTTAAAGTTGAGCTTGATTAATACTTTGCAAACTGATTGTTTCAGTCGTTTTTTAAAACTTTTATCTAAAACAGCTGTTTAGTTTATGTTAATTAAGGCCTACATCTTATCTCACACTTTATGACCGTTGACTGAAACGTCGTGCGGGGAACTTTGAGTTCACTCCGACTCAAACATTTTGACATTGACGAGCTATCGTTGTTAGTCTGCTGAAGCACCTCAGACGAGAAGGTCAGTATCATCGCGATGTGCATCCTTGCAACCTCAGTTGTGGGTACGGCCCTGTCACTATGCACTTTTATTTTGATAATGATCAGACTTCTAATGTCAAATCTACAGTAGCAGTGCTAGAACTGACTATTGTGCGCGCATGCGAGACGCCGGCGCGCAATTACATGGGAATTTTTCCTCAGCAGTGGAAACAGGAATACTCTTATTTATGGTCATAGATTAGACAAGAGTGCATCATCCGAAACGGTAAAGTGTCCATTTTTTTATTTGTGTATAGGCTACATTATAAATGACTACAAAATGTCATGCCTTTTAAAAATACAGAAAAGAACCGGATGCGGGTTCATGCCGTCTCTCTGTCTCCTTTCTGGCGCACGTCCCGCAAAATCAACAGCAGCGAATAGTCTACTTGACGCAAAGACATAGATTATCTATCTATAGAAAACTTTAAGTGTTTGTATTGTTTTATGTTAAATGCTTTATATAAGTTACTTAGGAATAAACAGCATGTTTTTAGATGATAAAGAAAACATGACTCATGGAAAAAAACGTTAGGTTGTAAATTATTTCGCGGACCCCCTGGCTTTAGCTCGCGGACCACCAGGGGTCCGCGGACCCCACTTTGAGAACCAATGCGCTAAAGGATGAGAATGCGTTGCATATGTGATGTGATCTGGGAAAACCGACCACATGGTGAAATTTGACATATTACAGGTTTTGAGACCATATTAAAGCTGGGTTCAAGCCCTTTCCAAATCTGTTTTTATTTCTTTTACCATTTGTATGTAACAAAAGTTGTGGTTATCTGAAGTCGGCTGATCGCTATGATTTTCAGAAATGGAATTTTGAGAAAAACAGGTTTAATTAACAGTCATGTCCTGCTAGCGGGAAGACTGGCGCTCCCTTTTTTTCATATCACATATTTTTGTAATCATTAGGTATCATTCGAAAGCTTACGAACTCAAAATTCAAACTGTGAAAACCGTTTTGAAATTGGAAGATTGAGAGGTGAGCAAGGTCTTTTAAATGAGCATCTTCAAACTCTGTTGTTCTCTTGTCTCCGCATCACACCACACGATAACGCTGGATAGAAATAAATAAATAAAAACTTGCGTGCTGTTGTAGTTCACCCAGGACTGGACTTTATTCTTTTATGTGGTTTATTTTGATAGGTGAACTGTCTTTGTAGTGTTAAGAGAAGGAGAGCTAAACAGGAGATATTGTTTTTTGCCCCTCCGCTCCACACAGTCTTTTGAGCTGGCTATTATAAATCGCTATTTTTCTGCACTAAACTAGTGAATTTTTCCAAGATATATTCAGAGATGATAAACAATATGTAATTTATAAGCTGTTATAAATTAAGCCATATTTGGGGCTATTTTGTCTCCATAATGTAGAGTTTACTAGGCCACACACACACAAAAGGCAATAATCTTTTTATCACATTGGAAAGATTTTAGTTTTTGGGTGCTTTCTAAGGTCTACTGCTATTTTTGGAAATCAGAACTGCAGTGTGCTGAAACCCACTAAGAACACCTCAGCAAACACTCCCAAAGATTTGGAGATTTCCACGCTAATATATTTTCTTCAGTTAATGTAAAAATGTAGTTTACTCTTGATATTTGAAGCAGAACTCATAACGAAAGAATAAAGCAGAAATAAACGTCCATTGCATCATCCCTAATACCATTAGCATGACCCAAGACTAAAATGCACTAGCATCAGCATTCGAGAGAATGACTCCATTAGTCCTAGCAGAACCTAGAATAAAAGGCACACACCGAAAAACGAAATGTTAGCAAAGCAAAACTGCAGTTGCATTCAGAAATGAGCCTTAATGACGGTGGAGTCCTTACAGAATGCGTTACAATCTCTCACGCCTCCTAATCATTGCTTAGACAGTCCAATTTTCCTGTATAGTGGCATCATTTGCTTCACAGAGGCTCCTTATCTGCCCAGTTGCAGCGTGGAGGTGAGAATGGAGGGATTGCTGTGACATTTAGGCAAAGAGCAGCCTTTACAGCAGGGAGCTTTTGAATAAAGACATATATAATAAGTATAGGTCATATAACCGTACACTCACGATGTGTGTGTCCTCATAAATAAATTAGTGTGTGTGTAATTAAAGAGTTATGGGATATGTCGGATGACTTTTAGATACAATGGCTGTGATCTTCGCCTTGATGCATCACCTGAGAAGAATCCAGCAGAAAACTGAGAACGGAAAAGTGAATATTAAAATACAATTTATGTTTTATATGCTACAGATGCATTTGCATTTACATCACAACATTATAATGTAGAAAAACGGAGAGGAGGGACCTCTGGGTTACCATAAGGTCAATGGGTTTACTGATCAATATTCAGATTTTTGCTAATCTAGTGCACAGTTTTAGATAAAATGGATCTGAAATGTAAGCAGTTTTACAGAAAAAAAATCTATCACTTTGCTCTAAGTGGTTTTCAATAAGTGCACTTTGCTCTACATTGCACAAGCTTTATTTAGTAAACAGATCATTTTTCACATACAACATTATCTTTACATGCACATAATAGCACAACCTATTACCAACCCTTTACATTAGCACTACAGTATGTTACAGACAGGTTTTAATATTCATCTTTAATAGGTAACATACAAAATCATAATAAAGATCAATTTAATGTCAGCATGAAACGGATGTTGCGATAGTCTTTTGTTCCCTATGGCGTATATCCGAGTAACATGGTTTCTTGAACAAGAAAAAAATGAAGGGTGGGACCAACCCGATCTCACTGGAATTCGTACGAATTTTACGAGGTGGCTAATTCGTAACAATTTGTACGACCTCACTCGTACGAATTGGTACGATTTAGCTAAATCGTACATATTTTACGAATTAGCCAATTCGTATGAATTCGTACGAATTACCTACCTCTGACCCCGCCCCTAAACATAACCGTCACGTGGGTTTAGACAAGTGAGGTCGTATGAATTAGTACAAATTAGCCACTTTTGAATCACTCGTACGAATTGGTCGTGAGATAGGGTAGGTGGGACTTGTTTTTGTCCAATCTTGAATTCATCTTTGGCTAAGCCCCCCTTAGTTACTGTTGCTACGACCGTCGAACTTCATCTGGGCTCTGGTTTGGTATCAACATGGCTTATGCTGTGACAGCTCTTCCTGCTGAAATGTTATCAAACTTTTATAGAGCAGCAAATAAAGTGTCCGATAGAAGTAGGCAAAATGGGCTGCAATATGCGTTCGAAGGCTATATTCAAGACATACAGGTGAAACGCAAGAAACAACAAGGCGTCCAAATAGAGGCAAAAGCATAACGTTACCGGTCACAATCAAAAAATGAACCACCGCATATCCTACTAATCGAGACGGAGGCTGGGACTAACAATATCAGGGAGAAACACTGTTCATGCAAAGCGGGGTAATCGTTATTACAAAGCAAACAGACTACACCAGTATAACGTTGTATTTATTAGCAGCGTGTGCTAGAGTATCAACAACCGGTATGAGAACCGAAATCATAACCTAAAAAAATATAAAACGGTCTAAATAGTATAACTTCACAGTAAGGTTCGAAGCAAAAAATAAGTGCTTGTTGATCTTTGAAGGGTTTAGCTGACTGAGGATGTCCACACAGTTTAACGACACATGTCAGGATTTGACTTCGGTTTTGGGAAGGGAAAAAATGGACAACCCCTCCAACCTCTCTGGGAAACGCGTATCTGTGTTACAAATGCCCCAGACACAACATTTAACCATATTTTTGATAAAACTACGACGGTAATAGCCTGCCGAGACCAAAAATATGAGACGCCTATGTGTTGAAAGTCAATGGAACGCTGTGAAAAAGTGTCGGACCCTGTGGGAGCTCATTCTTGGCTGCGCTGTGATTGGTCAGTCTACATTCTAGGGCGTGGCTTAGCCAAAGGCGAATTGACTGGACAAATGTTGTTTGCTATTGCTGTGATCTCATCTGAGTGGCAGGTTGTCCTGCTCTCGTGCCAGTAAACACATCCTCAATATTGCGTGTCTAAAATAGGTCCTATGCTTAAGTCTGGTATTCGCTGTGTTGGAATTTTCACATTTATGCTTAACCTACTCTATGTGGCTGTCTTGTTCTGCATAGCTCACATCAAGATCATTGACCTAACCAGATGGTTGCTTTGAATTTGATCTGCACCAGTCCTGAGGATTCCATGTCTTAGCACAGATATCAGGATTCATTAAATATCCTCTGCTCAATCTCATGCTTTTGGGAGAAATTATAGCATCTTCTGCCAGCGAGGGTTATGATCACTCACTGAAGATCAGAAAGTGGGCATGTTTTTTTTTGGTGTAGATCCCCCAGACTGTGTGTTCATCTGACTCACCCTGTTTGAAGTGTATCTAAATCATTTCACCACCAATACAGGAGCAGATATGAGGCAAACACCACTGGATGGTATCTGATTGGAAGAGTTAAAGTTAAATCAGAAGTTAGAAGTTAAATCAATTATTTTATTTAACAACAAACAAATAAAATAAACATATTTCCATACCACCTGAACTTAAAAATACAAGCTTGATAAAAATGGTCATTTTAGAAGAAAATTTCAAATGGCATTTAGAGGTTTTTGCATCTGAACTCTTCATATGGAAATGTATTTACAAAAATATACGTATAATGTACCTCAATTTCTCACATAGGCCGCATGACTCAAGTTTAATGGTGTTGCAGAGAGTGTTTTGAATGTGTTAAGTAAAATGAACTAATATCCTGTGCTGAGGGAATAGGGAATAGAAACACTGCGCAGAGACCCTGTGAATCGGAGCACAGCAAAGGTCTTTAGGATAAAATGAAAATTACAGGCAGGACTGTTTAATTAGGGTTGGAGATGAACTCTGCAGGACAGTGACTCTCCAGGACCAGAGCTGGCCACCCCGGTTATATTTAAATACTTTAAATATATTATTATTATTTAATTTAGAGGAAAGTGATAATGAACGAGAGGGTGGTGGTCATTCATCCCTGCTTAAACTGTCAGTGCTACATATCCAGCTGTAGCCATGTTTCCATCGACACGTTTTTATCCGAATTAAGTGATATCGAATGAAAAATGCCTTATGGAAACAGTAAAATTCGATGAAATTTCATGAAAATCGACTCAAATGAAATACGTTCGGTCTCATCGGATTTTCTCTTGATCGATATACGGCTAATGCGATAAAAGCTGATGGAAACGTTATTTGCCGAATAAATAATGAATTGCGATTAAGTTTTGTGCCCTTTCATGGTTGCAACACGTCAGAAGACGAGTTCATTTCCGGCCAGTCTGTTTGCGCACACATTGCGGATGTCAACAAAGACAGATGTCAGTGGACAAAGCAAAAAGATGCTTCAACCAAAGGGTTTCCGTGAACCACGATCTCCCAGAACTGATGGAGCGCTGTCATTCCCAAACCACAGTCACCTCCGCTGTCGTCGGGCATACGTGCATCGTCATCATCATAGCAATGTTTATAGCGTCACTGTTTTCTTAGGTTAGTTTTGCTTGTTTTTACGTGGCTTGGTTGAATTGTAATGTAGAATGTGGTCTGTTATTTCTAGTTAACAGACTGCGGCGCTGCTAGTATCGTTGCCATGGACGCAGTTTAGAGACGAAACAGACTATTTTCTTTAGCAGAAGCAATACTCGTTTTTAAATCAATAAACTCGTTTTTAAGTCAATATTTTGTGTCAAATTATTTATTTATTTGGTTGATTTATATGTAGGCTAATAAGCAGGATAATATATAGCGAGGCGGTTGTTATAGCGAATACAACCAACAACCGCCTCGCATACATTATCCCATTCATATGTCGCTATCAGCTGGCACATAAGCATTATTAGACTTCAACTTGTGAAATATTGATCATTTTTGGTAGCTGGCGCGATCCGTTTTGTCTAACAAAACTTTGTTCGCAAAAGTTTGCTTGAATGTTGTTCGATTCAGTGCGAAAATAAATGGAAACACCTTAAAATGTCTCAAATCAATTCGATATACCAATCTGATCGCAAAACAGCATGTGACGTCATTACGTACAGGTTTTTATTCGCTTTAAAGCCGTTGGATGGAAACACACTTTCACCAGCTTTATCCGCATGAGTTTTTTAACCGAATTTCAGATAATTCGATTGACAAGTGGATGGAAACATGGCTTGTGTCACAACCCTCGTGCTATCCCCCTCATCCCATTTTGAAACCAACTTGTTATTATGATTTTCCTCTGTATAATCTGGAAAACCCCAAAATAATGAAGAATACGAATTTGGAAATGTTTATGATATTGCTTTGCAGAAATGCTGCATGGGGAGAAATTTGTATCCTCCTTATTCTCCAAGTGTCTCCTCAGATGACACTAAGGTTTCTTATGAAATCAAAACCAAAAGCAATGTCTGTTATTGGTCTCTACCCAATAGACTCTGCAATTGCTACAATCATGGTCCAGTTGGGAAATAAACTGGCAGGCATTGGAAAACAGCACACGGAAAAATCAATCTCTTTTTTAGACGTCCAACAGCACAGAGAGAAACACGGGGTGGGATGCTGATGGCATCTGTCATTGCGGACGCTAGTGCGACACGAGGGCCGACGTGGGGTCATACTCGCAGGGGATTGTCATTTTAATAGACAAGCAGTTCTTGTCTGTCGCAGATCATTTATTGGGGCAAAGAGCAGCGGTTGATGCAGTAGGGGAAGGGCCATGGCGCCATGCAATGCCTGACAGCTTGAGAATGGCGGGTGGATGCTGTCCTCTTTGATCTGTCAAACCTGCATGATGGAACACACTTTGCATATACCAGCTGCTCTTTTGCAAGATTACATGCACCTGGGGGCGCATCCGCGTCCTCTTAATGCGTGTTGTGACATGGAGTTGTTGACGTCCCATCGTGATTGACTGAAGTGATGAGCAGTCATCTCATGAGCCAGTGTTTAACAACAGCCTTGAAGCCTGAGCAGACCCAGTAACCTTCTTTTGACCGATTTATGAGATGGGAAATTAAATGGTATCATAATCGTCCGTGTCTGAGAAGTTCTAATTTTGTGAGGCTGTTTCTGATTGGTATTTTTTCAGAAGATATTTACAGTGTCCAGCTCACTGGCCCTAAACGTCAAATAACAATTAACAGTAATTGGTGGCTCTGAATGACTCAGATGGTCTCTTCCTAAAGTCTGGAATACACTACGCAAATTTTAAAGTCCAATAGGTTTTATTAGCCTGGATGCCAGCCCGAACCCCGCCCACAACATTTTTTGGTCGGGAAGTTCGGTCTGGACTCGATCCATTGAGGAGAAATTATGATCAGTCAAAAAATGAACGGGCCAATCAGATTGCCAGGGCGGGCTTTATACGATGATGGACAGATGATCTGCAGGGACGTAATCATCACGTTATCAAAGAGCGCTTCGGTTTCCTTCAAAGGTGACTGCAGCTGGAGAATTGAGATGTATAGATTCCGCTGTCGCGTCTGTTGTGTAATAAATTTACAGCGTATTCATTTTAATAGACACAGAAAACTGCAATCAAGGCATTTGTCGATAGGAAATATATTTTTGCCGTCCTTCTTACATGAGTCGGCAAAAGTGTAACTTATCAGCTGGCTCTGATGGTCGCTAAATAGATGGGACGTAATGAAAAGCCTGTGGTCGTTGTGATTTCTCCCTTGGTCGCACTCATGGAGGAGTAAGTAAAAGAAGCAACACTCGTTATTTAACTTCTAAAATAAGTAAGTTCTATAGTTGAAAACTGCGCTATGCAAAGGAGTTGACTTACTGTGTTGCTCTGATTGGTTGTAGGTTTACCGACTATCCAATTGAGTGCAGTTTTTTTTTTTTTTTTTTTTTTTCCCTGGTTCGGTTAAGACACGCCTCATAATCAAAGCCCCATTGAGCAGTATCAGACTCACATTCTGACTAGAATGCCCTGACAAGAACGGCGCCCTCTTTGGCTGTGAACGCTCATGGCGCACCTGGTAAACTCGCCGTTATAATAACAATCCATCATGCAACATGCGCACCTGCTCTTAAAGGGTATGTTGGATGGCGCTCTGATTGGTTTATTTCATGTTACGTCCAAACCACACCTATGAATAATGAAGCTACTTCAGACCAACCCCTTTTAGATTTGTGCCAGGCGCAAGAAGCATTTATCCCGCCGGGAAAATAGCAACACAAAGTTACTTGTGCTTTGTGCTTTGACACTTGCGTTTTAGATCGTTAAAATAGGGCCCCATGTGTTTTATCGAAATGCTCTGTTCATTTTCTCCAAAGATAGAAGGAATTTACTCGTCTTTCAGACAAAGTAGTTCGGCAAACCCCCTTTGGCAGAGGTTGTTGAAGTTGGAATCCTTGAAGTCCTTTGGGTCACTACATCCAACAACCAAACATTTTAACTTGCCCTCTCGTAACTTCTGCATCATTAAGCTTGGACTACAAAATTGGAGCGATAAATAAACATGGTGGACTGCTCGAAGTGTTAGGCCAGTAGTCAATGTAATTGTTAAAATACGTCATAGAGAACAGCAAAATCTGAACAGGTTGAAAAATATGACCAAAACAGAAAATAAAGATATAAACGAAGCACGTGAAGATAATAATTTCAACTTTTCTGTACTTATATGCACTCCAAATATACAACAAAAAAGGGCTAAAAAATGGATTTAGCATGATATGTCCCCTTTAATCTAAGCCCTGTCTGTGACACCAGGCCTATGATCATACACTAGCCAACTTATTGTAAACAGTAGCAGAGAAAAACTGGGTATCAAACACTAAACTACTGAGACTCATTCCTAACCTAAGTATTCCTACGTTTTGTAAATGGTAACAGAGAAAAATTGGGCACTATACACTAAATGACTGAGGATGAGTCACACATTATCAAACTGGCAGAAACATGCACCTCATTGCTAGGAGACACAGGGCAAATGAAAACAATATGGCCTGTTTCATCTGGTTGTTGAAACCACATATATAAATGTTACCTCTTTACAATGCTAAAAAAATAAACGTGTGAGAGCATGTTATAGGCTATATGTCACGGTATAGCCAGAAATGAAGGCACTACTGCAGCATTCTTCACCGCAGATGAGCAGCTGAGCAGCTGAGGAATCTATTCATGGGGCGGCAGTGGCTCAGTGGTTCATGTAGGTTGTCTACAAACCAGAAGGTTGGTGGTTCAATCCCCGGTTCCACCTGACCAAGTGTGTTGAGGTGTCCTTGAGCACTACACCTAACCCCAGCTGCTCCCGACGAGCTGGATGGCGCCTTGCATGGCTGACACCGCTGTCGGGGTGTGAATGAGTTAGTGAATGAGTTAGTGAATGGGTGAATGTGAGGGAATATGTAAAGCGCTTTGGTGGCCATTGGGTTTATGAAAGCACTATGTAAATGCAGTCCATTTACCATCAAGCCAACATGCAAATGTCAAAAGTGAAAGTCGCAGATGCTTAACACCCAATCATCTTCATTAAAAGTAAAGAAACGGAATTATCTTACCAGTGCTGTTGCTGTTCTCTCTTATTGCAGTCTTTGATTTTTAAATTAGCTGATTATCAATACATTGCAGCTCATATCTCTTGCTTTCAGTGATGTGAACTCCATTAAATCTGCACATACCGTGGTAATTAAAGATCGGATTAAAATCCGTATTGCGAAAACACATTTGTGTGAACAGTTGTAAATGTAACCGTTTTGATAAATCAGAAAGCTATCTGGGCCCCAAAACATTCTTATCTCTAAGTAGTTCTTAACCTATTCCTTAACCTCTCTCTTAACCTTATGGCACGATTCCTGACACGTCCGTACGCTAAGTACATCTTCTGTAAGTTACACTTTCGTAAGGTTGGTCTGGACCATTCGTAAGCTCTCTTAGCGTTGTTTGAGGTCAAGACGCTAGTTGCCGCCACTGTGCAGCAGTCTTTAGAAAGTGCAGCGCAGTAAGTCAAACTATATGTTGAAAATGTTGTGGCTCAACAATGATTTTGTGTTATGGACATTTTAAGACTAATAATAAAGTATGTTCGCAATGGATACAGGCCTATTTATGAAGTTGACTTTATTGGGTATCAGAACTGATATGGTGTGGCCTATAAGACTGGGCTATTTCGTAATATCACTAAAGCGTTTAAAATAGCCAATCACTTTTGATAATTAAAATCTGGCAACAATTTGCATGGTAGTGTCCCATAAGCGACCAAGTATGGCAGCTATCCAACGTGTCCTTGTATTGAATCAAAGACGGCACCAGCCACGGAGGACGGAAGTGGAAGACGGTTCCAAAGACGGACCGCATAGCAGCCAAAGACTGCCTCTCCCTGCTTGGTACGAGCACTGGATTGTACCAGTTGGAGTTTTCCTGCAGATCTAAGTGATCTTGAGGGCTATATGTTTCAAACATCTCTGATAGAGAGGTCATTGACCATTTAGTGATTTAAAACAAGAAAAGGAACTCAATTCTGTAGATCACTGGTGACCAGTGTAGATATTTTAAAATTTGTGTGATATGATCTTTTCTTTTAGTTCTGGTCTGCTAACAGCCTTGCTGCTGCATTTGGATAATTTGAAGAGACCAGTGAACAGACAATTACAGTAATCTGCCCTACTGGTTATGAAAGTATGAATGAGCTTTTCTAAGTCTACCGGTAATATGAAGTTTTTAACTTTTGCAATGTTTTTTTAAGTGATAAAAAGCTGATTTTGTGACTGCATTCATGTGGCTATTGAAGATTAGGTCGCTGTCAATAATGATCCCAAGGTTCTTCACGGTTTCCACAACCTCAAACCCTTTCATTCCCAATAGAGTGTCAGTCTTTAGTCTCTGATCCTTTTCCCCAAAGATAATTACTTCAGTTTTGTCTGTGTTTAATTTAAGAAGATTTTTAGACATCTAGTCTTGAACTTGATTAAGACAATGATAAAGGGATTCAAAGGGGGCAAACTCATCGGGAGACAAGGATAGGTATAACTGTGTCATCTGCATAACTATGGTAACTACCGGTAATCGAATGGTTGTGTTCTGTCGATTTTTGCTGCCTTGTCGAAAAATGCTACCGTAGCGCGAATTGATCACAGAATGCCGATTAAAGCCGTATTAAAGCCGATTCATTTTTAAAACGGTGTGAAAAGTAAAAATTATCATAAAATATTCATCTTTGACTTGTCAAACTACACCTTTTCTTATAGTAACTGAAACTTTCAGTTATTCCTTTTCAGCTGGCTGACCGTACAAATATTCATATGGTAGTAAGCATTTTTTAAAGGGAAATTATACATTATAACAGGAAAATGTACCTTTTGTAAAAAAAAACAAAAAACTGTGAGTCTGCACATGCGCCGGTATAAGTAGGATAAGTAGGATAAGCATAACCGGTAAGTAGGAAATCTCGATGGGTAGCATGAATTGTCAGAACAGGTTGTTCATAATTTGGCCCAGAGGGAGCATGTACAAATTAAACAAAAGAGGGCCCCGGATTGAACCCTGAGGGACACCACATGTTAAGGACACAGGAGCTGAGGCATGATGACCAATTGACACATAAAAACGTCTGTGCTCTAAATAGGACTTTAACCAGCAGAGAGACCCACATAGCATTAGAGTCTTTCTACTAGTATGCTGTGGTCAACAGTGTCGAACGCCGCACTGAGGTCCAGCAGCATGAGAACAGTGGTTTTTCCAGCTTCATTATTTAGCCGAATTTTACCAGGGCTCTTTCAGTGCTATGGTATTTTCTAAAACCTGATGGGTTGAGATCAAAACAGGAAATAGAGGTTAGAAAAACAGACACTTGATTAAAAATATATATTTTTTTCAATTATTTTTACCGATTAAAGATACATTTGTTAAGGACAGACCCATCCAGGTTATTCTTTTTAAGTAAAGGCTTTACAACGGCTATTTTAAGCGACTTAGGAAATATGCCGCTCAGTAGAGAAGTATTAATTATTAAAAGCACATCAGTTGCTATTAGATGAAGCTCAGATTTTAAAAAAAAAGCTAGTGGGTAAAATGTCCAACTCAGATGTGGAGGAATTTAGACTTTTCAAGAGAAGACTAGAGTCTTTTCAAGAGTGTCAAGGTCAATAGGCCTGAAATTTGAAAGAGTGCTGAGCTCATCCCTCAGACTAGTTGGTGATTCAAAATGAGAGATGCTGTGCAACGTATATGAGATATAATGTCTTATGTTTTCTACTTTTCTCTTTAAAAAAGAAGCAAATTCATTGCACTACTCAACTGAGAGTAGTTCAGGAGCCAGTTGAGGGGAGGGCTTTGTTAACTTTTCCATGGTGAAGAATAGCACATGGGTGTTATTTTCTTTACTATTGATAATAGTGGAGAAATGAAATTGTCTTGCTTTACAAATTACAGAATTGTATTCATAAAGTGTCCCTTAATGGATCAGATAGTCTGAATTAAGTTTGGATTTACACCATTTCCTTTCTGTTCTCCTACATTCTTTCTTTTGCAGTTTAACTTACGGATCATTCATCCATGGAGCTTTCTGTTTTCCAGTGGATTTTTTCAGTTTTAAAGGAGCAATGCCATCCATTATATTTGTCATTGTTAAATTAAAATCTTCCAACAAGTTATCAGCAGTCTTTGGGAATGAACTTTTGGACTCAAAGAGAGTGTTTGCTCAAAAAGAACACAAGTTTTGTCATTTATAGCTCTCTTTCTGATCATTATTCTGAAGATAGGGGAACAAACAGACATCAAAGAAAATACAACAGTGATCAGATATGGCTAAATCCACAAATGTGGAGACAGTTACACCTTTTGTGATGACAAGATCGAGTGTGGTCCCGAGAGTGAGTGGGGCCCTGTATAAGTTGTGTCAGATTGAATGCATTGATTAGCGCCAGAAAGTCTTCTGCATGTAGGTTTTCAGGGTTATCTACGTAAATGTTGAAATCACCTGATATAACAATGCTGTCAAAGTGAACACAGATTTCAGAGAGCAATTCACAGAAATCTTCAAAAAAGACTGCAAAAATTGGAGGTCTATATACAATTAGCAGCAGGATTTTTGGACAACTTTTAAGAACAGCACAACGATATTCAAAAGAAGCATAGTCACCATAGGATGACTGTTGACATTGAAAATAAGTTTTTAAAAATTTTAGCTATTCCTCCCCCACGTCTATTTTCATATTGACACTTATAAAGTTATAGTCGGAGGGAGAATATTCAATAAGATTAGTATTACAGTTTGCTGAGTCAAGCCAAGTTTCAGTTAAAAGTAAAATGTTTATATGTGGACTTGTGGAGATAAGATTGTTAATTAAAAAAATACTTTTTTATGAGTGACCTGTTATTTAGCTTTACTGTAAGAATTTTCTTTATTTTTTTAATTATTTTTTTTTTCCCCCACAGGGTCAGGTGTTTTTTTTTTTTTGGAATAAGAAGTATATTAGATGGGTTAGGTCTGTGAACCAAGTTGCATTTAGGTCTATTCCACTTTACTATTGTGGAACTAATGTGCACAATAGTAAGAACCTGTAAGGACATGATAGGACTATGCAGGTATACCGGGGTCATACACGCATCTAAGCAGGACCCTCATAATTCAGCCCGATCTCATGAAAGTTCGTATCTATGGCACGAATATCATTTCTCATGGCATTTATACGCCAAAAACAGTTTTTGCGTGTATATGGCACGCGATTTTCGCGTACATATGATACGCACTTTTTTGCGTATAATACGCACGAACTCCCCACCCCCCTCCCCCCTAAACCTAACCCAGGTTTTTTTAGTGCGTACCATATACACGGAAAAAAACACTTTTGGCGTATAAATGCCACGAGAAATGATACTCGTGGTATAGATACGCATCTTCATGAGACTGTGTTGCATAATTAGTATGCTGGGTCGAACGAGGGCGGGCTGGGGGAGGGTCAGGCTGAGCATTATGTCAGTCAATACCAAATGCTATATAGTTAACTAGATTGGAGGTGAGCAATTTGGCCCCTCCCCTATTTATGTGAAATCTGTCAGTATTAAAAAGGTCATGCCTAGACCAAAAGGAGTCAAAGTTAGGAAATTTAGGCAATTTTTCTACGATCAACTTAAGCTTATGATGCTTTTGGGAAACCCAGCCCAGATAGATTTCAGTGCTCTCCCAAGGATTCAATTTAAAAAAGTTCAGTTCCTCAAGCTCTGAATGCAGTCTCGCTTACTGCCTATCCATTACTCCCGGAATGTTTAATGACTCTTTTGACAGATGTATGTGAGTGAGGAAGTTTAGGCAACAGGTTGATGAAATCACTAATCTTACCTTTAAACAGACAATAGGTGATACAAGCTGGAAGTTTAATTCCCTTGATGGAAGAATCACTAGCAGGAGGATTTGTGGCAATGAGTTGTTTTATTTATATATATATATATATATATATATATATATATATATATATATATATATAGGAAGATACATTCTTGTGAATTATATGTGTGGCATAGCTCAGCGCCAGCAGTTGTTGCAAGGTCAGAAAGTCGAGAAAAGGATGCCAAGTGTATGACATCATCACTTGATGCGAAGGAGCCTGGCCAAGCATCTGTTGCAGGTGGAAACATTAGTTGCGCACAGCCGATGTCGCCACTAACTTCAGAAGAAGAGAGGCAGCGACGGCGCTTTTCACATATTTCTGTAGGCATGGGAGAGGTGGACGCTTTCTCGACTTGTGGATGGAAGTTTTGCCCTGCCTCGTAGGGTTAGGCATGCGCCCAGCATTAGACTGCGTGGCCGGGGCTGTAGATATAAAGGTTAAAGCAGGCTGTTTCTCCATAGAGTATAACGGGGTGTTCATAGCCTCAAACTTGACCTCCAGGCCAGTCCCTTGAAATGTCTCCAGTGGTGTTTGAAAGAGCGAGGAGGCTCTCGTCTTCATCCGAGAAAAAAAGGGAGAGAAATCCGTTGGGCGTCCTTCGACCAAACTATTGTCCTGGTGTTCAATGGATCAGTCACAGTAACGACACTGGCAGGGACCTTAGCAGCATCATCCGTGGCGCTGGGTTTAGAAACTTGATGTAATGAATCCACCCACCTCTATGGAACAAAGCTCCGACCTCAGTTTGGCTGCCTCTGCATCTGCATGTTGACATGCAATATTCGGTGGTCATAGTAGATCAATTTAAAGGGGACATATCATGCAAAATCCACTTTTTTAGCCCTTAAATGCATTTTTGTTGTGTATTTGGAGTGTTTATAAGTTCAGAAAAGATGAAATTGTCCTCTTGAGGTGCTTCATTTATATCTTTATATTCTGTTTTGGTCATATTTTTCAACCTGTTCAGATTTTTCTGTTCTCTATAGATGCGTTCCATTCAACAGGGTCCTTACACACGTGTTCACTGCTCTCTAATCCCTGAACACGGTATATCAGTTGAAGTGGACTTCACTGACTTCCTGTGAAGTGATGTATCAATGTCCCCTTATTCCCTATGCCGTTTGCAGTGCCCTTCGAACTGAACATGTTCGTTCCCTTCGAATTGGAATCTCACTTAAGATGGCAAAATACCCTGTGAAGTCCACTTCGCAGTCCACTTACGGTCGAATGGAACGCACCTTATGTTGTTTTTTGAACAATCACGTCACAGTATTTGCAGCGTAACTGACAAATAAGGACACTGACTACCGGTCCAACACTTCGAGCAATCCGCCATTATTTTTCCTAGCTCCGATTTTGTAGTCCAAGCTTAATGATGCAGAAGTTACGATAGGACAAGTCGAAATGTTCGGTTGTTGGAAGTAGTGACCTGAAGCACTTCAAGGATTCCAACTTCAACAATATCTTTCTTTGGAGACGACTAACAGAGCATTTCGATAGGCTGTAAATATCGTTAATAAAAATAAAATTCTTTACTTTCTTAAAACACATGGTGGTCATGGTTTAGCAGTACCTTTGTCTTTCTTTGTTTTTTGTTTTTGAAGTAACGTTACACGCCTGCAGTATTATTGTTCTTGAGTTTCATCAATGGTCATTTAGGTGCTGTTTTCTGATGCTTTTCTAAACGTATCATTTTATCAATACAGATTTTTAGTGGTAAGATTAGACCGTAGTCATTTATCTTGTCAATGTGCTTGTTTTAACAAGAGAAATAATCGACTTTCACTTATAACACAATACAGTTAACGTTACATACCATTGCACTGTCTGCATCCATATGAAGACTTTGTCACCATCTTTTTCCAATCGCTCTGGCTCTGGCTCGAACATGTAAGGCTTGATGGGCAAGCCTTCCGTTTTTGACATTTTGTCAACGTGTGAATAAAAATGTTCTTTGAAGCTATAGTATATAATCGTATATCTCTTATCAAACTACAATAATGGCCGAACGGGGTGGATTTGAACTGAGTGTGAACTCAGCGACCTTGAGAGCGGGCGGGTGTGACACATCTCCTTTTTATTTAAAGGGGCCGCTTCAAAATGAGTTGCTCACAGACACACATCAGAAAAGGGGTAGAAAAGGGGCCTGTGGAGCTATAATAATGAGGAATTCAGACCCAAGCATTGCAGTTATGCTTTACATAGACCACAAATGTATGATTTATATGTAAAAATTGATGATTTAAAATCATGACATGATTTCTATTTTTTTAAGTGCAAATTGTGCCTTTGAGAGTCAATAACAACACAACATGCTCTACCTGTACTTTTCATACCAACACACGACGTCTTGAGAAACATGAGGGGTGACTAATTACTGACTGAATTTTCATTTTGGGGTGAACTGTCCCTTTAAGTCATTTGCAATGGTTGTAAAAAAAAAAAAAAAAAAAAAAAAAAAAAACATTTTTTAAGGGTCATATAAAAATATATTGCTGGCGAAGGGAGAGTCAAGTCTATTTGGACTATAGCTCAAAACTCCAAGGTAGCCCCTAAAATAAAAAACGAATAGTCCCTCAGGAAGAATTTTATTTTAAGAATAGTTCTTGAATCTAATTCCTGCTCCTGCACATCTCTTCATGATATCTGTGGTTTCAGTGATAGAGAGTAATTGTCCACATAAGAGAGAGATCATGTCACTGTAGGACTGGAGCTCGGTAGGGGATAAATATTGGCAAAATGCTTAACCTATCAGTGGTGTTTGACCTGGTTTGTGCATTCAGATCAGAGTAAGGTGTACTGATCACTGGCCTGTCAGACAGAGACATAAATCCTTGTTTAGTGACATTGGACATTTTCTTCCGCCACCAAATAGGTTCTTGCGAATAAATTCGCATTTGCCTGAGGAGGTAACCATAGCAACGCTGTTTGAACGCCTCTCAATAGTCATATCAGCATTACATTTACAAAACATGTGCTGTTGAATGAAATAACAGTGCACTGTAATTTATGCTGACACATATTGGCGTGAATGCAACATCATGCAAAAGTGAATGTTTTCAAATACTAATTTTGTAATTTGCGTCATTCTGAAATACTTGAAACTTCTACCACAGCCGTACAATGATTGATTTTGATGCACAGCCATGAAGAAGGTATCGGTATAGACTGCATTGCAGTTCTATATTCCTTAGTCAGATTCTTTCAGTTATTTTAAAGGTCCTTTCAGGCTACAGCAACAACAGCAAAAGAACCAGCACAAAGATCATTGACAAGATATTGGTAAAATAGTTTTGCAACTTAAAAGTCATGTGATAATTTTTCAGTACCGAGGTGGTAGCGTTGACATCTTATGATTTTGTTGTTAGAGATGTTGCATGCTACCCAACACTACTGAGAGCTGCAAATAAAAATAATTCACTTATTAATCAAGCAATCTCACTCTCTGTAATAGCATAGCAATGTTTTGCATATCTGTTGCTACTTCTAAAATGACACTTCAGAATTAGTAACAGAGCCCTATTTACTAAACAGAGCAAATTAGCGTGAGAGCTCAATTCCAAAATAGTGCAGATGGGATTGGAAAGTTCTGCAGATGATCTACTGACAATGTGCAAATTAAATAACAGATGCACCCGGATACTTCTGATAATGATCAACACAATCTAACCAAGAGTAGCGCAAATAAACGTCTGTTTTAAGACATGCTTTTTTGGGACAGCAAATAATGGCACAAAACCAGTCAATTGACTAGCGCAAGCCTTGTTTCATTTAAATACTCTACTCCCATAAATTTTGTACCTGAAAGGGAAACTCCTACAAATGCATATGGCAATAAGGTCAGCCGCCAAAATAATCCTGTCCACACGCCCTGTTTTTTAACAGCAAACAAGGGTTTGTGCTGACGCAAGCTGTTAGTAAATCTGGCCCTTATGCGGTTAACAAAGATGCACAGTATTGTATTATGTAAGCAGTGCTATTTTAGTATCACTGATATTTTGTATTTACATTTTGAATTCTTGGTAATGCTTCATTTTACAGGCATGTTAACCATGAACATACTACTGTATGTACTTATTATACTAATTACAATTACTGGGTAATAACTAGGTACTAACCCTGAACCTACCCCTAAACCTACCCCTATCCCATGTACTTAGCTTATATTAGCCAGAACTTTCTAGGTAAGTTCACTGTAAGTACATGTTAGTACTGTACTGTAAAAGGAAGTGTTACTGAATCCTTTTATTTATATATATATGTATATATATATATTTTTTTATTTTTTAGATCAAGGTTTAGTCTTTTTGTCATTTAAAAAAAGGTATATTGTTGTTGTTTTTAATGGTTTTAGTTTTACTTAACTATAATAACCCTGACTTTATGGACAAAAATCTGAAAAAAAATGAAGTAAAATCATCTGTAATGTATTCCATGTGGACTTTTTGGTTTTTTCCTGTCTTGTATTCCATGTGTGTTTGTGTAGTCTTTTGTCTTTTCCTGTCTTCTGCCACGTTTTGTAGTTGTAGGGTTTTTTTTTTTTTTCATGTCGATTAGTCTCACCAGGTGTGTCTGGTTAGTTCCCTTGGTCACCCCTGTGTGTTCATGACAATTTATCCGTAAGTTTAAGTTTCCCTTGGGTATCTCTTGTGGTCATGAGTCGTTGGTTTTCCTGTCTCGTGTTTCCTGGCTATACCCTGTGTTCATTTGTTTTTTAGATTGTTATTTAATAAATCAAGCTGCACGTGGATCGTCTTATTTGCCTACCTGAATGATTTAGCATTACAAAACGTCTCACCACCAATGCATCCAGTGAGATTATTCTGCCTCCGTCAAGGTATTCTCTCCCTCGAGGTCCACACAAGAGACTTTCTGGACATTACATGTTTATCCAGCCTGCCAGACTGTGCACTTATTGATTTTTTTTTTTTCTGTTATGGACTGAACAAACCACTTCAAGATACACTTGTCCGTGATGGTCCTCGAGTGTTGTTTGTGGAATTTTGGACTATGCCCTTCTGCTTGCTACTTCCTTTTTCACAGTAGAGGAGGTCAAGGAAGACACTACCCCCAATTTTTTTTTTTTTTGGGGGGGGATGCCAAGATGGCCACCACGTCAGAATCTCCAGCTGCCGCGGACGCCTCGCCAGAGTCTTTAGCCGTCATGGACGCCACGCCAGAGTGACGGGTCGTCATGAACACCATTAAAGTCCCTATGAAATCAAAATTGACCATACTTACTTTGTTTGCCTAAATTGATCGTTTTGTGGTGAACAATTCATACATGCAAGTCAATCCACACAAAAAATGTTTTTGGCTTCGTAATCTTTACATTTTGAAAATGCCCCTCCCCTCTGTATTGGAGGAACTTTTCCGATGACGTAGGCTTTACGGTTTGGGTGTCTCCTTAACATCCACAACCCTGCCCCTCCAACTGACAGCTGCTGTGTGTTTGCAAGCGCCGAGCGAGCAGTGATTGACAGCGCGTGTAAACTTGCGTCATCCTCCATTTCCGAATGAAACACCCATTTTTCTAGATCCAATCAGGTGCTAGTTGGAAAAAAAGCCACGCCCACTATTTTGCCTCATTTAGTATTCCGTTTCTCTCGGAAATACGTCACAACACTGGATAAAAGTCGTTTGCAACTTCCGGTTCACGGGGACTTTAAGCTGGTCCCTATGCGAGTGAGACTGACATCCAACATGGAGGACACACCGCTAACATTGTTGCATCTTGCCCACCGGGCTAAGACCTCTCAAACCTGCCAGTGACATCACTGTCTCTCCCAGAAGTTTCCTTGTCCTTTGTACTGCCCTTGGCCATTTTGTGTGTTTGAGAGCACAATGCTGTCCAGACCATGGGTCCACTCTAGAGCACACTCCTGTCCTGGAATTTCATCAGTTTGCCCTGATGAAACCATGGATGTCGTCCCTGAGTTTCCTGTCTGCCCGAACACGTCCATGGAGGTCGACTCCAAGGGTTCTGTCATGTATTGCCTCATTTGTTGTTTCTTTTTTTTTGGTGCCATGTTTTTTTTGGTTGTAGTTTTTCATGTTGGTCAGTCTAGTTAGTTCCTGTGTCTAGTTAGTTCCCTAGGTTTCGCTTGTGTGTTCTCATGACAATTTATCCATGCCCCCTTGTTATCTTGTTAGCCTGTGCATATTTTGCCCTTGTGTTTCACTTGTGGTTGCATGTGTATGTGAGTCGTTGGTTTTGCTGTCCCTGTCTTGTGTGTCCTGGACTATCCTGGCTACCCTGTGTTTTTTTTTGTTTTGTTTTTGTCTTGTGGATTGTTATTTAATGAATCAAGCTGTATGTGGATCTTTTTCCCTGCTCGTTGCTTCGCCTACCTGAATGCCTCAACATTACAATCTGATTAATGTTTTGAGGCATGATTAACTATGGTATAACTGAATTGACCAAAAAATGCGCACATGAAACGTGAAGCAGCCCTGACGCAGTCACAATCGTGTATTAATTTTTCAATGATTCATTTGCCTGTCGTCATTTATTCATTGATTATAACAAAATGTGGCACTCATGCTGAAGTGAAAAACAGCAATCAATAATAATGACACGGACTAATTAAAAAAAAAGAACATAATTGGCCACCTGTGAGGTTGAAAGTGTTTAGTTAATAGGGTTGAATGAGCTACGTGCCAAAATAATTTTTGCCATAAGAGTCCCATTTTTTACTTTCTGTATACGATTCAGAAAGGTGTTCCTAATGTCATATGCTATTTTGCTGAGCCTGCACTATTGAGGACGCCACAGGGCACTACTACAGACCAGTCCATGTGACATTACAGGGGCTTATAGTAAAATTTAGACAGGCCTGAAACTGAATTACTTCAAGAATCCCTTCAGAAAGCTGTCCACTTGAATTCACACACAGATGATGAGAACAAGACAGAGAGAAGTATAGATTCCACCTGTGAGACTGAGACAAGAGAAAGTGTAGGTGACAGAGTTAGATGCAGTTCTTTCCAGAGCAATAATGTGTCCTTGTGCATGAAGCAGCTACTGATAAATAAAGTGTGAGCAGTGGGGTAGAACAGAATGTGGGAAATAAGAACTGCTCTAGTGTATGCGTTTGGGCAAGTGGGTCTGTATTACTATATGTGATAAAAACACTCACATGCTACCAATGAGTATAGCGTAATCTGAAAACACCACGCTGCGCAGAAGTGTATGGCCAAGGCGGTGGTTCAGAATTTTCTTTACCATCGGAAAACGCATCACAAGAAGATCTGACAGCTGCTAAATGCAATGATAGTGTCAAGTGACTAAGATTTATGGTTCAGAGATAATCACACACATTTTAGCAACCTTTTTAATCACTCTCACAATCCTCACCACCTCATTCTGTCACATGTACACACACACGCGCACAGTAAGCATTCAGACGCATGGGCTGAATTACTGCTGCAGGTGGTGATGATGATTGTAGTAAATTGTGAGAAGAAAAAGCACGCTGTTAAAGGGATACTCCACTTTTTTTTGGAAATAGGCTCATTTTACAACTCCCCCATAGTTAAACTGTTGGGTTTTACCGTTTTCGAATGCATTCAGTCGATTTTCTGATATTTAGAAGAATGTCAGTAACCAGATTCTAGTCTCATTGACTTCCATAGTATAGTTTTTTTTCTATGGAAGTCAATGAGACCAGAAATGGTCTGGTTAGTGACATTCTTCTAAATATCAGAAAATCATCTGAATTGATTCGAAAACGGTAAAACTGTTTAACTTGGGGGAGTACTAAAATGAGCCTATTTCCAAAAAAAAGTGGAGTATCTCTTTAAAGATGCCATGACATCAGAATTTGCATGTTGTTCATCATCTGCGTTAGCTTCTAAAAGCTAAGACGATGTTTTTCCACATTGATTTTAGTGGGAAAACAGTGTTTTGTAGATGTGGTAATTAAATGTATTTATTTAGAAAGATGCATTACATTGATTAAATGTGCAGTAGAGACTTCCTTAAAATGGTTACACAAATGTTGTATTTCAAATAAATGTTATTCTTTTGAAGTTTCTATTAATTTTATCTATACCGTGTTTAGATATCAGTGCTGTGTACAAACTTTAGCATTTTATTACAAATACATTATATATTTGTACATACCTTTATTGTAGGGCCACACCTTAGTTTAGGGTTCATCTCACTAGTTAGTAGTGAGAAAGGGGAGAGTTGCATAAACCGCTGAGCCTAGTCTTACAAGTTAGTCATCAATTTTTATTTTCAAGACTGTTCATAACTTTTTAAAGTTGGATCCTTAAAAACGTACATTGTTCTAATTTGATACCGAACACTAAGACTGATTACCCCCCCTAACTAACTGCTAGTTGGTCATACTATTTCTTAAGACACTGTCTGAACATAATGGCTAGTTTTATGCAACTGGGCCTTGGACCCTAAAATACTATTACAGTTGAATTTGTACAGTTTTGTATGTAATAACATTTAATGATGAGTAAAAATTTACCAGTTAATTGCCCTTTTCTATCACTAGAGCAAATGTTCTCAAGGCTAAGAATCTTAGCACCTCAGTATGATGTCTTGTCCCAACTTCCGGGTTCAATAGGAAATAAGTGCTTGTTGACCTTTAAAAGCCTGTGAGATGCATTATTGCAGGTCAGTGTTTAATTACTCCTGGCTCAATTCTTCATCACTGCTCACTGATCCTCTTAAATACCAGCACACTGAAGACAACTGGAGGGATATATGAGTGTAAATATCCTTGACTGACCCTAGAGAAAAAAAAGACTGTGTATGTATACGCTCTCATCTTAGCATGATCAGTTATCTGCAAATCTTCATTGAAGCTCATCCTGGGAAGAAATCTGATACAACTGTCATATGACGCTTTACTTGCTGCTCTATGGTATTGGCTCCATGCCAGCAAGTGTTTAAAATGTGTGCCTGCAGATATGGCTAAGTGTGTGTTCTCACCGCTGTGGTCATGTGACACCCTCAAGGGTATCTCAGGGGTTTTGACTCCTCAGTCTGCTGCTGAAGTCAGCAAAGCGCTGCACAGCTTTAATGAACATCAGCATGCTTTAGCCTGATTGGATAACCAGAATGGCCCTAGGGATGTATTTTTTTTTTTTAATTTGTCAGTTGTTGTGCTTGTCAGTTCACTTATTGGATGACTGGTTTGCCCATTGGCAGGGGTTCTCTCTTACTGCAAGTGCACTGAAAGAGTTTCACACTACAGTGTGAGGAAGGTACCTATCAGTAGTTTAAAAAGCTACAAGCTACACTGTCAGAACAAAACAAATGTGCAGAAATTGTCCTTTGGCTAGGGCAGCTTGTCAATGGGAACAGCTTTGTACCTTTTGTGCCCCCTAAAGGTGCATAGAGTACCTTAGAACTGTACATAAGTTGAAGGTAACACTTTCGGTCCTGTTTACTTAAGAACGCTTGCGGGTGAAAACATTAATATATATATATATATATATATATATATATATATATATATATATATATATATATATATATATATTTAAAGGAGCTGTATGCAAGATTGTGGCCAAAACTGGTACTTTGATACTTTGTTAAACACTGTATCGTAGTGATATGTTATTTGTTAATGGAATTTTATATATTTTGTCCAAGCATACCTACAGGCATAGGTGTATTAAATGATAACAGGGATAATATGTCATTAATGGCAGATTCAAAGTGATCAAGGGCTTGGGATGTTCCAATTCAACCGATTGCAAGAGGTTCCACCAGTACTGGGCACTTGTGCAATGACAAGGGATGACTTACATCCGAGTTAATGAGATGGAGGGACGTTAGTAAGGGCATAAAAAAGTGAAGTGGAATGCAGTCCAAGATGCCACTCTGTCTATTCTTTACCTTTTCAGAGTGTCATCATGACCTAAATGGAACCTCATAAGTGATTCATCGCTCTTCATGGGCAACAACTCCCTTAAAATCCATCAAGCGCACCATATACTTTGTAGTACTCTCATGAAGTGCACAAGAGTCTCAACTAACAAAGTTTCATGTTAGCATACTAATAAGCTCAACCACTCGATACTGTAATACTAACTCTGCTCCTGGAGGGATATCATCTGGCAGCTCTCCAACCCTAGTCAAACACACCTGATCTAGCTAATCAAAGTGTTCAGGATTAATTGAAAATAACAGGCAGATTTGATGGAGCAGGGTTGGAACTGATGTCTGCAGAAAAAAAAAAACTAATTTGTCACTAGACACAGTCTAGCATAAACTCTATGAATGAAAAATGAGTGCAGCAATTCAGAATTCGATTTGTCGGATTTACAAAATGTACAGTAGTTAACTTTGATTCTCTCCTTCTGAAAGACATGAATGTAAGTGAGCTGGAAAAGAATAGAGTGAACTTTATTATTAAATACACAGCATGTATCTATTATTAATAAAACACATTGTCAATTATTCAGCTATTTGAAAGGATTATTATTGCCACTTCCATAGACATCCATAGACATTTTTTTTCCCCAGTACTACGTGCATTTAAATATTAGAAACATAAAATAAATCATTGCATCACTACAATTTATTATTATTTATTACAATTTACACTAAAATTATTAATCATTTTTTTTTCAAAATCTGAGTCTTGTCTTATATGCAAGACCCCACTGACTCATAGCCCACCTGTTTGTGACAGTGGTTTTACAATACTGTGTCATTGTACCGGTTTAAAAGGGGCCAATAGGCCATTGGACCACTGAATGAGTCCGGTGCAAATGTATGTTGTGCTACATGATAAAAAAATTAATTGAGGAAGAATGAGGGACTGGAGATGTTCCTCTGTTGTGCATGGGTTCCACAAAGTTCCATGAGTTTCAATGGCTTTAACAAAATTTGAACAAAATCAACTGAAGCAAAAAGTGTTGGGTTCATGCAAATGATGTATTATTATACTCTGTACTTATATTATATTATTTAGTATTACTGTTTAAATTAAAATATATGTTCCCACTTTATATTAAGTGGCTTGAAGTACTATGTACTTACATTGAAAAATAAGTACAACACATTATTGTGTTCCTGTTGTATTGTAAATCACTTTTGCTGCTATTGAGGTATGATATGGGTAAGGTTAGGGACAGGTGTGGTGGTATGGGTCGGTTTAAGGATGGGTTAAGGTGCAAGGGTAGGGTTAACTGTGTCACCGCAGTCTCATCCCAAGACGTCAGTTATATGACCATACGTCTTTTGACCATACGTCAACATCCGCCGTTTTAGGGTACCCTTTAACGTCGGTTAGATGATGTTATCGGATCCTAACCCTACCCCAGACCTAAACCTACCCCTAAACCTAACTGACGTTAAAGGTAAAGCGTCAGTTGTATGACGTCCCAGGATCGTCATGTAACTGACGTTAAAGGGTACCCTAAAACGGTGGATGTTGACGTACAGTATGGTCAAAAGACGTCCCAAGACGTCAGTTATATGACGGATTGGGATGAGACTGTGTTAACTGTGTAGTTACAAATGTAATTACATAAATTAATTATAGCTGTAATTACATGCTGGTATTTTTCAAATATAAGTACAATGTAAAAACATGTAAATATTTTTAATGTACAAGATATAGATATTGGCTTCTCTGCACAGCTCTACTGAATAATAATCTCATCGGGAGCACATGAGACTTGTTGAAATGAGAAATGTTGCCTGCGTAAGGGGGTAGTTACAAGATTTTGGAACAGAGCATGTTTATGCCTCAAAGCAACATCAAAAGAAAAGCTATACTTCAATGGATTCCTGTTAAAGAACAAATCAGCTTGCAGTGCACAACAACTTTCACATCCTGCCTCAACTTACATCAGTTCCTTCTTTTGAATTGTTTCTCCTAGGTTAATGTCTCCTTTCCTTCCCATTTGTTACTGATGCATTAATGACTTTGTGCAATAAGTGAAAAATCATCCTGCATGCAATAATTGTGATATAAAGCGAAGGTCAGCTACGAAGAGAAAAAGCGCTCTTTGGTTTTAAAGATAAATCCACCTCACTGATCTGACAAGGAGGATCTTCAGGACAGTGTTTGGCTGTTCTCTACCCTGGCACAGTGTTTTTATTTATTTTTTTATTTTTTTGTGAGTAGGGTAGCTAAAAGTTATTGCCTGTGAGCAATTAAACAGCTCCCTGGTGGATAATAATATGACACATCTTTATTCTCATAACGTGATGGCAGCAGCTGTAACAGGAGGGATGTGGTTTGTCCTCATAAAGCATGACCTAAAGCCTCATAAAGAGAAAACTTGTCAAAATATATAGAGATTGAAAGCAACATATTTGAAGATATATGTCTGTAAATTCCCACTTCAACAAAGCAGATACAGTTGCTTCCAACCCTTGCAGATAATTGCATTATTTTAATGTAATTTATGTTATGTCACATATTTTAGAGTGTCTATTTACACTAAGAGCAAACAGCCTTACTATTTACACTAACTCTACCAACCATTGTCTGATTGATCCAGACAAAATTAAAAAAAATAATTCCCTCTGATAACAGGATCAGTGGTGTAGAGAGTATGGTGGCTGGTGTTTTGACACAACCGTCCCAAGTTTGAATTTGCCTTTTTCTGAACACATTTTTCTCCCTTTTCTCATCACATATCAGCTCAGAGCAGCATTTACTTTAAATAAAAGGTGAAATAAAGTGTCAAACTGGTATGTAATAGTAGGTATAAAGTGTAAGGGTAACACTTTAAAATAATGGTCCGTAGTTAACAAGTAGCTATGCAGGAAGTAATAGGTAATACTGCATTAACACCGAACTTAATACTATTAACTAATATGGAAGCAATATTAACTAAGCATTAAGTAATAGGTAATTTAGTACAAAGGTATTTCCTTGGTAGGTATTTGATAATTACTAAAGCAATATATCCTCATTGAGAACTACTTGTGAACTAAGAAATAATAACCAATTGATTACTAATCACAAAAGTAACATGTCTAAAAAGTGAACAATTGTGGGGGATTGTGCCTCAAATGGGTTCTTTGTGGAAACCAGTTCATGAAGTTTATACATCCCCCCAAATACATTAGCTAGGTTGAGATTGTGACCACTACTCTTGCCAGGATGATCGCATGTTCTCTGTTTATTTAAAAGTTAAACATAAAATAATCCTAATAAAGACAGTTTTTAAAAATAAACCTTAAATAATTCAACGCATTCTCATCCTTTAACGTCATATAGAACGCTATATGACAAAACGGCGCTATACTACGCACATGGCACCCATTATCGTTAATATAACACGCGCTGTGAGGGCTAAGTTTAGGTGTGGGGTAGGGTGTGCGTGTCATATTCACGCTAAAAGATTTATAACGTCTTGGGTTCGCGTGTTATATTAACGATAAAGATTTATAACGTCTTGGGTTCGCGTGTTATATTAACGATAAAGATTTATAACGTCTTGGGTTCGCGTGTTATATTAACGATAAAGGGTGCCATGTGCGTAGTATAGCGCCGTTTTGTCATATAGCGTTCTATATGACGTTAAAGGATGAGAACGGGCTGAATAATTAGGAAGTGATGCTGACACTCTCATGATTGGATTAGTTCACTATTATGAGCTCTATTGAATGTCATTCACATATATCTCAGACTCCAAAGACCTATAACTTTATGTTACAGTAGCTGCCTGAGGAGGACTTCTCTTTAGGACATGAATATAAACATTGATGTTCACTTGTCAAAAACAATTAGCATCTTTAATGAACAAATTGGCTGCATTTATGTTACGATAAGCGCAAAACCACATCTTCCAGATTTCAGTTTGTAAGAACATTAGTGCCTCACAGAACCTGTGTACAGTATGTGTCAAATATAAAATTAAATTACTTGTATCATTTGTGAAAAACATGGTAACTCCTCAATAACTACTTAAGCGTTACCTTGTTATGCTGCAGGAACTACTAGTGATGTGGCCCATTATTTTAAAGTGAAAAACATGTTAACTCCTAACTAACTACAAGCTTGTCATCCAAGAGTTGAAGCGTAGGGACAAGTAATGTCTCAAAAAGACAGCATCCATTTATGATTTTAATCAATTTAATAATTTACACTGGATATGTTGTTATTATATAATGCGCTATAATACACTGAGGTGCAAATATCTGTCACTGTTTGCACCAAGTATAAATAGCTAACAAGTATATATACCAGGCTTGTGCACAATTCAGAATTGAATTGAGAATGACTCCTGAATTCCAATTCAATTCTTGAATTTCAATTGATGTCAAAAACAGGATCTAGAATTACAATTTGAATTTGACAATGAAGCTTTACAGTATATGTCAGATATGATTGCATCACATATCATAACTTATATTAATTTGAACTACTTGTACAGATTACGTTAACAGCAAATGTTTTGGAAAATTATTAGCTAACACTACAGAGGCCATAATATTTTTGACTCATGGCTGAAGTTAAGTTTATCCAGCTCTCCCCAGGTTGGCAAAAAAAATGCATCTTAAAATGCATCAGATTGATGCTTTAAAATATGGAATATTTAAAATTTTCCTACGGGGGACCATGCCCCCGGACCCTCCTTGAGGGGTAATATCCTTCTCACCTTTTTCATCCCTGACCCGTTTTCATGCCTGGCAGATGCTCAGCCCTGGCTGTTTTTAGAGCGTTTTCATAATGTGACATACTGTCTTTCCACACGATTCTAAAGACCTCTAAATTAGTTTGTTTCCATTTACGCTCCAAGTTACGAGTTTCTCTCTTGATAGCATGCGTAGCACGGTTGTACCATGGTGCTTTAGTTTTCTCTCTAACCTTTTTTAATCTAAATGGTGCAACAATATCTAATGTACTAGAGAACATGGTGTATACACTTGGTGTAAATAGGATTTCATATTTACACTTGGTGTTTATGCTATTTATTTAGTTTAAATAGCATTTAAAATTATTTACACTTAGTGAACATAGAACAAAAACATTCCTTTTGTATTTACACTTAGTGTAAATAACATTTATCACAGCTTGTGATGAACTTTGATTCATCATGTGGCTTTCTCTTTACCACTTTAAGTAGTGTAGTGTTTATAACTACTCATGTATGTGGTTTTACCACTATTTCTTCCAAGGGAGAAACAACCAGACGAATATGCACAAATCCAGGCAATTTCTAAAATTGAGGGCTTCCATAATGATAGTGAAGATCACGTGACATTTTACAATCGTAATAAAACAATATTTATCAAAATTTACATTAAAATATGTAAAATCTGTAACCACAAACGTGAATACAGTGTGACATACAATTGTCATATGTAGCAACATTTGCAAAAAAAATAATAGGAGAGATTGAACTCATCATTCACCCCAGATCAACCATCACACGGAACAACCTTCACACACAAAAAGTAGTTCAAATAAAATTCTTATTTTTCATGAAGGGGCAATGTCCATTGTTAAAGCCATGAAAAGCATATACCTTTGATTAAATTGTATATCGAAAGTATATAAAATCTATATTCATAGGCACACTGGGTCTCATTCATGAAACACGAGCAGAACGAATTTGTGTGTAAATCGTGTGTAAAGTGGTTCTGGCGTAAATTTTCAGATTCATTAAAATGTTCGTATTTTCCAAATGTTAGTTGGTACGCAAGAAATCTACACCTGCTCCCAGCCACGCGTAAATGGTGCGCTTAACATCCAAACGTTTTGCTCATTAAGAAAGGCTGCATTTTAATTCACCAATGGGTACATATTTAAACATTTTGAAAAAAAAAAATTATATAGTAATTACATATGGTTTTTCTTTTTACTTTTATTATGAGAGCCAGTAATAGCAGATCTGTTGATCGATGGTGGTCCTTCTTTAGTTTGAATATGATTTTTCCGAAGTGAACTAATTCGTTTTTTGCCGTCAAGCTTAATGTCGAACCATTTTCTTCTCACTTCTGGGACTTTTTGATTAACAGATGAAACTCCATTAACTGCATCTGTAATATGCCAAGCCTTTTTTTTAGGACCTGATATGCCACTATGTACGCTTTAAAATAAAATGTGGCGTTTTGAATGAACTTCTGATAATTAAACTTCAATTTCTGCATCCGAGAAATCTTTCTTTTTCATTCGCATTCATGTTATATATGCCTATATATAGATGTCAGTTGGATATAATGGGCGGGATTTATGGTAATTGAGAATGAACGTGCACGCGCATCCCATTTACGACTGATTGGAATTCATTAACACACACACACACACACACACACATTTCACTATCACATCTGACGTTCACGAAGTATTTGTGAATCAGGAGAAGAATTTTTACGGGAAGGTCTCTTTACGCGCAAATCACTCTCATATTTACTCGTATATTTACGAATGTTTCATGAATGAGACCCATTGCCCTGAGGGAAAGTTCTTAGTTTACGAGTGCGTATCTAAAGTGAAATGGAGTGCACCCTCAGTAAGATTTAAAACAGAGCTAATATTGCCCAAGTTAAACACCCCTCTCCAGTGGCAGTTGCTTTGAAGGAGCTTAGTAGGGAGCAGGTCAAGGAGTAGACAAACGGTTCTGGAAAGGAAGAGGGTTAACAGCAGGGGGTGACAGCTCTACTGCACCATTATGAACAATCTGTGTGTCCTGCTTCTTAGCCCCCAGCTGTTTTGTTTGCTCATGAAACGTGGATATGACCCAGCAAGCTGTACTTCTTTGCAAGCATTGTTCTCTGTGTGGCAACAACAACTTTAATGCACTATGATATCCCATCAACATCGCATTCGTCAGCATGTGGCACACGGAGAGGTGGACAGAGTACTGCAATACTAGGGAGGGGGCATGAAGAAGTGGATGGAATAGATAAGAGGGTGTGTGGGGGATTTCTGCATATTAATCATGTGTTTTGTCTGCTCCTCCATCATTTATTCATGACAGCTGCTCCTCCTTCAGTGTTTGCAGAGAATGTGAGGATACTATAGAAAACATCATATGCTGCAGTGAAAAGCAGTATTCTGGAGTGGAGTAGTTTCCCGTGAAGCACAAACTCTTTTATGCCAGCCATCCAGACCCAAGGGGAGACATTAGCAATCATCGGAACTGCATTTATCTACTGGTGACATTCATCCACTGCTCCAGTTTACTGAGACCTTTTTTTTTTTTTTTTTGCCTCAAGATGCCAACTGACACTGTTTACCAAGGGGGTAATCCATCGACCGGAAGTTGAAACCTCGCGGGATCTGCCATCTTGTAGCAGAACTTCATTTGCGTTAGCATTCCCATTGACTCCCATTCATTTTGGCGTCACTTTGACAGCGAATAACTTTACATCTGAGGCGTTTGAAGACCCCATTTGTCCTTTATTTATTTCTAAAGAAACACGACAATGTATAAAATGCTCCATAACTCACGCGACTCTCTGTCGCACAGTAGAGAGATTACCATATGGACAGGAGAAGAAGCTTGCGCGCAATTGGGGAAACCTGGAGGCAAAATAACAAAACAATTAATCAGAATACCTAGCAAAAGTGTCTCCTGCTCCTAGCTCATGGACAGCTCCTATTCACACTCTCCGCCTCTGCATGCTTCAGAAGGGAATGATTCAG
The DNA here is from genome assembly GCF_988280905.1 of Pimephales promelas. NCBI lineage: Eukaryota > Metazoa > Chordata > Actinopteri > Cypriniformes > Leuciscidae > Pimephales > Pimephales promelas. Next base: position 12,670,045 of record NC_142785.1, read on the forward strand.
ATTTCTCACGCCACAGCACTAGAAGACAGACGGGTGGCTCTTGTCACATCTACATAGTCAAGCTCTGTTTGAGTCTGCGCGTCAGGGACGGAAGTGCTAAAAAATCGCCAATCGTCTCAATGGAGTTCCAATGAGATCGCTCTGTCCATTTCTTTTACTGTCTATGCTGTTTACCTGTAATTACCATAAAGTGCCGCAGTGCATGGCAGGAATCGATATCAGGTGAATATGATTTCGCCAAGTAGCAAGTTCCTTCATTTTTTACTGGTTTTGAAAAAAACAACCTTATAGACAAACAAGCATATAGTTCTAATTCTACTCCTAACATTTGAACGCACCGTTTACTAAAATCAGAAGGAAATTATGTTAAGTAAGAGACAATCTCTGCCAATGGGCAAGCATAATAACTAACAAAACAAATGCATAAATACAAATTAAATATATACTTTATAACTAAAATAAATAAGAAATGGAAGAAGAATAGTACTCTGTTTTATGTCAAGTAAAGTGGTGATTACTGAATCAGTTCCTACAGTATATATATATATATATATATGAAGAGTTCAGATGCAAAAGCCTCTAAGTGCCATTTGAAATTTTCTTCTAAAATGATAATTTTTATCAAGCTTGTATATTTAAGTTCAGTGATTTCACTTGAATGGCAATGAATATGACCTATTAATTGTCATTTAAGTGAAATTACTGAACTTAAATATACAAGCTTGATAAAAATGGTCCTTTTAAAAGAAAATTTCAAATGGCGTTTAGAGGCTATATGTATTATATATATGTATATGGGACTGATTCAGTAATCATCAATTTAGTCCGAGGATGAACGACTTCAAGCCGAATCTGTCCGAGCTTGAACGTCTCACACATTCAGAGTGTAAAAAACAGGATACTTTACAGGAAAATACTAAAACAGGAAGACAGTAGGAAAAGAGCTAAAATACGTGAGGGGTTGACATCAACGCTTGTCTGGTCTTCAAAAAAAATCCAGAGTCCTCAATGTCTGAGACCGAGACCAAAAACGGTCGAGTACGAGACCATCAAAAAGTCACCTCGAGACCAGTCTCGAGTACTACAACACTAGTAAGTGCATATAAGGGTCAACAGTGATGGAAGCTAAGTTGGTTTCTCACTCAAGAGCCAGCGCTTGGCTGTCAAGTCTTGCTTTGGAGAACGGAGCCCAATTGCATCTGGCATCAACAAATAAAAAAGTCATGCTTCAGGTTTTCATACTCTACAAGCAACTCCCATAAGATGACTGCTGGGTTCAAACTCTGCATAGGCAAATGTGCTATTTTTTTTTTTTCTTGACTCGTTTGAATGACCCCTGACTTGGTGGGACAGCATTGTGGATATTGCTTTAAACTCCATTTTCCCCTTTATATCCATTGCACTGGCATTTCTCCAGGTTTTGGATAGATGACTTTGGATGAGTGTTGCTCTGTCAGAAGGGGTCTGATCTCCAGTTTCTAGAGTGCTGACCCCATATCAGACTAGAGTGACTGTATGGCAGCTGAAAAAAAATACAGAGCTAAAGTTAAAAAAATTGTACCAATGACCTGAATGAGTGGTGAGGATTTCAGACTGGTTGCTTAGACACCCTTAAATGACTTCCCAAAATTCTCTGTTAGCTTCCTCTCATCTTCCTCTGCTCTATATTCATTTACTTATTCCATTGCTTTCTCTCTGATTTATTACTGTTAATAAAACATGCTATAATAATAATAAATACAATGTTATTAATCTCAAAACGCTAATGAAACGATTCCTCTGCAGGTGTTTTTTTGCAGGCTTTAAGATAATAAAGATAATTCTTGTTTTCAAGGGTTCTTGGAAAAGTTGCTAAATATTGTTAATAAATGTAGGCTCTATGCAAACAAAGTGAAAGACACACGATGAGGGATTATTAAACTCTTTATTAATTAATGCCATGATAATTGGAAATTAGCAGCAATTCATCTTAAAAATAAAACATGATTAAATCATTATCATTAGTGGGGTGAAATAGTTGAGATCAGCATGTTGGAGCATCAGGTTTAGACAGGCGTGAAACTTCACATCAATCACAGCTCTGAACCCTTTAAACCTGTCAACAGCTCCCACCGCTCATTAGTATCAATTATCAAAAAAGCTTATGAATGAGTGGTGGGGGCATTGGTGCTGTTTGGGAGGATTTCTGGGTGGTTGCTCAATCGCTCTCAAATGACTTCCCATAATTCTCTGTCAGTTTCGTCTCGTCTTCCTCTGCCCTATCTTCATTGACTTATTCCATTGCTTTCTCTCTAATCTATTACTATTAATCATTTGTGTGCATGACGTTTCTGTTGTTTATTATGTTCTTCTTTGTAGTGTGCTTCTATGATGACCGATAACTGTTCTCAGACCATTTGGAGATATTAGCTAGGTAGATCAACGAATAAACCAAACATTCCTTTATTAATTAATGGTATATTGAAATATTTAGACAAGAACACAATTTAAAAATAGGTTGTTAACTGATCAAACTGATGTAATCAAATTAATGAAGAACATAGTAACAACATAGATTTGCTTGTTTGCTCAAATCACTTCTATTGCTAAACAGTTGTTAAGGTGCCCTCTGTTGCTTATTGCCCAAATCAAAGGTGCCCACCCACCCATGACTCTAATGCCTGGTTCAGATTACACGATTTTTTTTTTTTGTCTGTTACGATTGTCACTGTGTCAGATAACACAATTTTGACTCCTAATCTTGTCGTGTCGTGGAGAAGACGCATGTCAGACTGCACGTTGCTTCCTGACCAGTTATCACATGCCGTCTTTAACGGCGCGCGTGATGTCATCTTGAAGGTAAAACTAGTAGAGAGTGACTTTCGGAAACGAACGTAAACAAACAATGGATGAAGCGGTGAGTGTTGTATTGGCTGTCCTGTGTTCAGAAAAAAAAAGTTAAAAAAGAAAGAAATCCCGACAATGGACACGTTCCTGGTTTTCTCGAAGAGGACAGTGGGCTGTCAATCCTCCAAAGAGAACTTGAGGTAAAATATTGTTTTCTTATATATTTTTACTTTTAGTTTTAACGTTAGCACCATCGTCTCTCTTTCGTTTCGCCATTTTTGAAAGTTATGTACGGAAAATCGTCTGTGCTCCTATTGGTCAACCTCATACATGTCACGGAACCGTCGTGGGCGACCGTTCTAAAAATTAAACATGCTAGTATTTTTGTCATGAAGCATCGCAGACGCGACGTACTGTAGGTTGTCGCCCACTATGACACTCTATGCGATATGATACGATCAAATATTGCGTCCCGACGCCAGTTGTCGTTTACGAATCCCCACGACACCCTACGTCAAACGAATCGTGCCAAAATTGGGATAAAATCATGTAATCTGAACCAGGCATAAGACCTTTTGGACTGTAGATAGCCTGTGTTTAGCCTTTTTGAGGTAGCTGTATAATGGATGTGTGCTAAATTTAAAATATATAAGTTAAAAACTCTACATATGTGCATTTTGTGCAAAAAGTACTGTTGACTATAAGCAAACAAGTTACTACTGTATATTATATTTGCAGTTGTGCAGCACAAGCCACATAATCTAGATTGTTTTTTTTTTGACTGGTGGTCACCTGAATTTCTGGGTAGCATAAATGACAGCACAGAAATAAACAGAACAAACAAAGATATTTGTCCCTGTGATTTTGACAGAAAGGTGGCAGGAGTGGAGTAGATGCAAAGATATCAGAGAGAGAGATAGAGATGCTGGTTCTCTGAAAGATAAAAGACATGCCAGAATGTTTCTCTCTCTCTCTCTCTCAATTCAATTCAATTCAATTCAATTCAGAAAGCTTTATTGGCATGACAAAAAATACATTTTGTATTGCCAAAGCGTCAAAACAACATAGAAAATGATTTGGAACATTTAGTACACAAAATATTAAAACTGATATCATACAACAATAATAATAAAATGAACAGATTAATAAATAAATAAAATGGATTAAAATATAATAAAATAATAAAATAAAATGGATTTAGAAATCATATATATATATATATATATATATATATACATAAAAAAGAAAAATATTGAACATTATATACATGTGTGTAGGTCTTAGGCTGTGAGAGAGTGTGTGTTTAGTGTATGTTTTCTGGTTTCTGGTCGTCCCTCAGGATGTGGCAGGATGCTACAAATTTTGCAGCTATATTTGAGCATTTTGGCTTCTTCTCTCTCTCTCTCTCTCTCTCTCTCTCTCTCTCTCTCTCTCTCTCTCTCTCTCTCTCTCTCTCTCTCTCTCTCTCTCTCTCTCTCTCTCGCTCTATCTCCCCCATTTATCACATGCTCTGAGATGGGCTGTGTGTGATGGAGTCGGGGGAACAAATCAAATTCAAATCCCCTTTCCAAAAAAAAAGTCAAGTGGATCTTAAAACGAGGCTGGTGGTCCCAAGATAATCGCATTAAAAATAATAATAAAAAAAAAAAACCTTATCTTGACAGTTGATAATAGGTGTGTTGCTTAGGTGGGAACATAGCAGTGTTTATCTGACATATTTTAACCTGAGTATAAGCTTTTTTCCTTGTCTGTGTTGCTTTGGTTACTTTTTTGCAGGGGTTAAACGTTTTCTTGATGAAATGTTAAGATATGGGTATTGGTGGCTGGTGCTTTTCATGAGTGGTGCAGATATCACTTGTCATGTATTATTATAGCAAATATGTATAAATATGTGTTTGTTACTGTATCTGCAATGCTGCTCCTAAAAGTGACAGTACTTCTAACCATAAAATTATTGGTGTAAAAATAAATAAATAAATAAATAAATAAATAAATAAATGTCACATAGGCCTAATTGTTCATAAATAGAGAGTGCATTACTATGTTTCTAAATAAACTGAAGTACAGTTTTAAAAGTGCACATTGTAATAGCTGTAGGTATTAGCATTGGTAGTATGCTGTACAGTATACAATACATTCAAATTAGTTATCTTGCACAAGGACTAATCCACTGGGATTTAAGGTTGTTTACACACAGTTACATTTTTGTTTTCGTTAAGACTTTTTTTTTTTTTTTTTTTTTTAAGTAAATATCCAGAGGAATAAAGACTGGCCTTTACCTTAATCAACAGCATTACATAATTTAAGGTTAATAATTAATAAAACTGAAAAGTGTACACTATACTAAAATAGTCTATATATTTATTCATTGTATGAAGTTTGATGTAAACAAAGTTCGGGAGGAGCATGTTCAGGTAATCAACCAATCAACTCAAAGGAAGCCAGTATAAATAAAGCTTTTCTCACCTCCTGTCTCACGACAAGTCTCTCAGCATCCCTCCATCACCCCATCACCTCACTCTCAGCTGGGTCTACCCCAGTATAGGGGGAGTACTCTGGGTTCGGGCAAAATTCCGAGCTCGGAGCCCTCCCCCGGACAGCAAGCCAAATACGCATTAAAATTATATTTGATTTCATGTACATGTGAACTCCTGAAATTTTCCACACGGAAAGGTTCACTGTCACCATAAATTTAAACATGAATGGTAAAAGTTAACCACAATAGATTTGATTATTTGCTCAAAACCTCAAAAATGTAATAATAACAATTAAAAAATAATACTTGGCTTCAGTTATGCAACTCAGCTCAGTAACAATACTCTACTGTATTGATTTCTACCAATAGAAATGTCATAGTTATGATGGACCCTCAAACTCAAGACCTCAGAGTCATCCTATGTGATGAAATGTTGATGTCTTTAATTGTGTTGATACTGCAGATGATTGTGCTGTGCGTTATAGTGAAAATCTGCAGTGAGTGCAGTGTGATTTCTCTTTTCACTTCACTGCTGCAGATATGTTCTGATGAAAAATGTATGATTGCGCAAGTTTCTTTACAAAAACATGGATGGGGTGCTGCTTCCTCAGACTGCTACAGTATGGTGTTAAAACTGAGTCTATAGCTCAAACGGCGTTATTGTCTACACATTAGTTAAAGTGTGAACTGTGAGAGGAATTAAATTACAAGAAAATGAACAGAAAATATATATATTTTCTTCATTTCAACATTCTATCAGTTCCCAAATGGACACAATCAAGTAACAGAAGTGAAATTTGAGGTGAATATCATATCAGGTTGACTTTACCATCTCCAGCAATTCTCACTGGAACCTGAATTTAGTTTTACAGAGACCAAAATGAAAAGTTTTACATTGGCAGGAGGAGATGTTTCTATTATACAAATCATGCACTGAAAATTGGCAGCTGAAAGACTGTGAGGAAAAAAAAGGGTCAAATAAGGCTGTAGTAAGCGTTTTCCATGTATACGGAATTTATGTATTATGTATATGCTGATTGGATTTTGGAGTGTTGCTGTAAATGCAAAGCAAAATGTGAATGTCAGAATGTGAGTCTGAAACTTCTCCATAGGGCTTTGATTATGAGGCGTGTCTTAACCGAACCAGGAAAAAAAAAAACCTCTGCACTCAATTGGATAGTCGGTAGACCTACAACCAATCAAAGCAATGCAGTAAGTCAACTTCTTTGCATAGCGCAGTTTTCAACTATAGAACTTACTTATTTTAGAAGTAAAATAACGAGTGTTGCTTCTTTTACTTACTCCATGAGTGCGACCAAAGGAGAAACCACAACGACCACAGGCTTTTCATTACATCCCATCTTCTTAGCGACCGTCGGAGCCAGCTGATAAGTTACACTTTTGCCGAATCATGTAGGAAGGACGGCAAAAATATCTGTCCGATTGACAAATGCCTTGATTGCAGTTTTCTGTTCGTCTATTAAAATGAATGCGCTGTAAATTTATTTTACAACAGACGCGACAGCGGAATCTATACATCTCAATTCTCCAGCTGCAGTCATCTTTAAGGGAAACCAGTTAAGCGCTCTTTGATAACGTGATGATTACGTCCCTGCAGATCATCTGTCCATCATCGTATAAAGCCCGTCCAGTCAAATCATTTTTTGACTGATCATAATTTCTCCTCAATGAATCGAGTCCAGACAGAACTTCCCGACCAAAAAATGTTGTGGGCAGGGTTCGGGCTGGCATCCAGGAAACTTTAATTTTTTGTTTATCTTAATGCATAAACAATATTGTCTCAAAAATGCAAACATGTACATACATGTTGCTCACATACTATGGTAGCCCTGTTTGTGTTAAATAGAGTGTAATTTCACCTGTGCCATTAATATGTTTATAAGCAACTGAAAAAGCACAAATGTCAAGGCATGTCAAAACATCTCAAGGACCCAAAAAAACACCTTGTATGGACCAGTATGGATGATATATAGTCTTGCCATACCTTGACTGACAGGATGCCGGTCGGGAAGCATCCTCTGCTCACCAGCTTTAACTGAGACCTCCCGTTAGAACCACATTTTATTTGTGGGACTTAGCCATAGTCCTTGAGGGGCTGGTTGGGACCCCCAGGCGCTGAACCTCTAGAGTTCCAGACCATAAACATTTTTTTTCTCATGGCTATAACTTGCAGACTCTGTCGACCTCGACATCCATCTTAGGGTGTATTCACACCTGCCTTGTTTGGTTCGATTGAATCGAACTCTAGTTCGTTTGCCCCCTTGGTGCGGACCTTTTGGGCAGGTGTGAATACAGCAATCGAACTCGGGTGCGGACCAAACAACCGAACCGAGACCCAGCTGAAGAGGTGGTCTCGGTACGGTTCCAAACGAACTCTGGTACGGTTCGTTTACGGTGTGAACATGAACCGACCCAATTGCAAGAAAGCACTGCGTCGAAAGAGAATATTGCGCGTCTTTCTGCGCGTCGTGTGTGAATGTCTAATCGCGCAAGGATGCAAAAAAAAAAAATCATTTGCAGTTCATAAAGCATTTGCAGTTCACCACCTTTTGGTGGTGGTTGACGAGTTTCCCCCTTAAAGCGAGTGCCGAGAAAAATTCTATATATAAATGTAATGAATTACTATTATTATTAATGTAAGGATAGTTACAATACAAGGATGATGATGCGTTAATTTACGTTAAACTGGACAAACTTAATCGCAAGCGTTAACATTGACAGCACTTGTTAGTACACAATAAGAATCTCATTATTTGAATGAGTGAACATAGCCCCTCTCTATGAATGAAAACTTTATACCTTCTCTGTCTTCTGTGCAGTGCCACTTGTAATGCAAAGTTGAGATGTTGCCCAGAGATAAAAAAAAAACAGTAGATGGTCGAATGAAAAGATGCACGAGAGACTAGAGTTGTCGTATTTCCCCGCATTTATAGAGCCACTCAAACGTTACACTCGTCGTCTTCTCAAAATCCGAATTACAACTTTGTATAGATGACATTGTATCATATGATACTCATTAGTTTCTTCATATTGCGTTTGTACAGAATTAACACAAAATTAGTAAAAGAACAAATATTGCAGTATGAAATATATGGAAATATCTCCATGCTGAGCCTTTTTTGCTCTTCCTGATTTCCCTTGAGAATCCTTGTCCAATGAATGGACGACCTTAGCACACGTGTGGTTTGGTTTATAAATTTTGGTTCACTTGCAAAAAGAGCAGTGTGAAAGCGAACCGTACCAAAAAAAAAACACATTTATTTGGTCCGGACCAAAGCAAGTGAACTATCGGACTTTCCTGGTGTGAATACACCCTTAGACTTTGCCCCAGGCATGGTGAAGGCTATTTTGCATCGTCACCCCAACTACTTTCCTATGGTTCCGTTCTCGACCTTACATCCGGTTACTCTTGAAGCCTTCTAACGTTCACCATTCAGAACATAGAAGCAAGAGCACTCATCTGCGCTCTTCAGGCCTATGTCCACCGCACTAGCCTGTGGCGTAAATCAGAGCAACTCTTCATCTGCTATGGGGGTCGACACAGTGGGGCAGCCGCCACCAAGCAAACAATGTCACACTTGGTGAGGGATGCCATTGCTCTAGCCTGCGATGTGCTACGAGGGCTCATTCCACCAGGGGTGTTGCTTCCTACCAAGCTTTGGCAAGGGGCACATGTGATGTGGCAGGCCAACGCGTTCTCATCCCAAAGCGCCATATAGGACGCTTTTGCAAAAGCGTAAATATCCAACGCACATGGCACCCTTTAACGTCTAATGAGATGCTTCGGTTAATGGTTAAGTTGAGGTATGGTGTAGGGTAAGGGTTAGACCACTAGGGGGCGCCTTCTGCCCAAATATATCTGCGTCTCATTTCACGTTAAAGGGTGCCATGTGCGTTGGATATTTACGCTTTTGCAAAAGCGTCTTATATGGCGCTTTGGGAAGAGAACGGGCTCGGCAGGCTAGTCCTCTAGATTTTGTAGTTTAGATGTTCATGCTACTCCAGACTCTTACCTCCTTGAGTCAACATCTCAAGCTCACGTCTGAGACCTTTCACGTGTTTGTGAGCACACACTACACAACCGCGGAGGGTCCAGAGACACCCAGTGCGGTGGCTTTGGTATTCTCGTTCCCATTAGCGCTGACTCAGTGCAGTATTGAGTGTAGCTTTTGAAAGGTAACGTCTCTGGTTACTTGATTCTAACCCTTTCCCCTGAAAAACAGGGGACCAGACGTTGCAATTCACCGCCTCACTGAGGATGTCCCTTTTTCTCTTCAGACAAAATGATACCTGAAGATGCACCTCTGATGAGCATGCTTTCCATGCTTGTTCACAAACATGATTCACAGTCGGTCACTCACAAAGGTGTTCATATTAGCACTGACTCGGCGCAACATCTTGTTCCCGCTTTTTCAGGCAACAGGGTAACAGTCAAGTAACCCTAGACGTTTTATGGGGACATTCCATTGACAATGATTTTTTATACTGTATAAACTGTACATTCTATCCTACCCACAATGGCGCCACCAGGGGGTGGCCAGGGGTGGCCATGGCCACCCCTGGCCGACTCCTGGCCACCCCATTGGCCACCCCAATGGCCAGTATTAATTTTTGTAGCATCAGTTATGCATTTTATAAATAAGTCAAAAATATTCTTAAGTAAAAGAAGACGGGGAATTATGTGTCGTGACGTGCTTTTTAAGTGCCAAATGGTACACCGTTACAGCAGCTTTCAGGTGTGTTTTTGCCACGTTTGGACAGGCAGGGATGCAAACAGCGCGCTTTTCGGCGCCTCCCGCTTTTTTCACGTCAGTTTGGGTGACAAAGTCATCTGAAGTCATTCCATAGCTTAATGTGAGGGACAGAAGTATATTTACATCATTAAAGTATAAACTCGTTTTCCCTTCTCTGCGGCTGTCATCATTCTCCATTCATATTCAAACAGCACGCGCGCCTCTTGGATGCACGGTAAAACTCTCTCCAATATGATATATTTACATTATAAATGCATGATCTGTAGATAAAAGTCTGTATATTTGCATAAAATTACTTTATTTTCTTGGAGTTTGTTGCTGTTTTTAAACGACTCACTACCGTGTTCTGTTAGATCACACATACATATCACAAGGATTATGAATCGGCATCAAACGCACAATAACTGTGAAACAAAGGAACAAATCGCACTTGGATTTGTGCGCTCAACATTTCTTCGATTTGTGACATGAGCTTTTAAATGCGCACTTATAAAGCACAGTGCTGCTGCACACTGTGAGTCTGTGACTCCATGTTGCTTTGAGCACATCATTCTGCACCCGCGATGCGCATACACGCTGTGTGCTCTCTGTTTTTCATGTAATCATGGGTTTGCGCACTGAAATATTATTAAAAGCCAATATATTTTGTTATACCTAGCCTGCTCAATACATTTTAAATAAGCATAATTTAATTGTATATAATTTATTTGTAGTTTAGGCTATGCACTTCTGAATTCTTGACATTAATATATAAATATAAAATTGTGACATGATTGCCTGATTGAATTTTAAAAGAGAACTAATAGTAATTTGTTTTTATTAACATATTTAGATTTTATAAAATTACTGTGCAGATTTTTTCAAGAATTACTTTTTGCTGCTGATGTATACACTCATTAAGTGTATTAAAAATTCATAATACATTTATGTAATATTTAAAGGTGTTAACTGTAATCTTACACTGCAAAATAATAACTTAAAAATGATTAAATTCATCACAATTATGTAAGTATCTGGAAATTTGCTGTGGGGCAAGGACCCTTATATCATATAATATATATCATTATATACAATGTAATATTAGTTGGGCCCTAATATCATTAGTAACATTAAATATTACACAATAAACCAAAGTATATCAGTAGGAGTTTCCTTAAGTCTTTCTGATAGTTTTCTACAGGCTGGTTTACTACAACAGTAGAAAACAATTATGAAATTATGGTTTATACTGTAGTTTTGGTGTGCCACCCCAAGATTTTAACTGGCCCCATCTGGCCACCCCTACGAAAAATTTCTGGAGGCGCCACTGCCTACCCATAATAGACAACTTTCTGGTTATATATATATATATATATATATATATATATATATATATATATATATATATATATATATATACAGTATATATATATATATATATATATTAAAAAAACATCACTTTTTATACACTGTTTTCTTCACATTGAACCAACGGATTTCCCCACAAAGACAAGACAAGGATTTTGCATCCTTTCTGGGGACTTTTGACATTTTACCAGGATCTCTCTCTCTCTCTCTCTCTCTCTCTCTCTCTCACACACACACACACACACACTAATGACTATACAAACTATAGTGGCCAGGTTAACCATGATCTAATGATCTTATGGCTTAATAGGCTGCTTTGATGACCTGTTCATCACTGGCACTTAAAGTTTAGTATATGTCACAGGGAAAGGTCAGCACACTGCTTACAGAAAGTGGAGATGACACTTTTCATTGTTATTACTATTATTTATAATAAATTGGTGATGACATTATAATTGCAATTATTATTGTAGTTTAAATTTAACTAAAAATAAATTGCAGACACTAAAACTAAAGTGAGTAAACTTTGAAATGAGGTAAATTTAAAATAGTATTCAAATAAAAACAAATATAACTTTGCTGAAATGTTTCCATGAAGAACTAGCAAGAAGCAAACTAATAAGTAAGGCAGATTGTGAACATCGAACTAGGCAATTGAATGCTCAATTTTGCCCTATGAAATGAATTTATTTAATGTAATTTTTAATGTATTTATTCAATATCAGAAATTAAATATCATTGACAAGATGAGCCATAGATGTGCACAGACTTGCGTCCAGTGAGGAATATTAGGTCCTCTCAGCATGGTGGGGGTTCCCACAGCACAGCCTCAGGTTGGATGTCAGAAATACTTTTCTACTCACCTTAAAATTGCAATAAAAATGAAACAAATCCTATTTCTTAGAATAAAGATAGTACCTACTGTCTCTAAATACCTACATTAACCAAATTAGATTAGTAGCAGTTAAACCTTAAGTCTTCAATGTGTAATTTTAAAATAAAACCATCATTATGATGATTGGGATATTTAACTTACCATGGCTTATGACACAATACATGAAATATGCATTCTGCTAATTATGTGTGGATAAATAGATCTGATGTGGGTGTTAGCTCCATGACTGCATGACCCTTTTTTGAGTAGCAGTGTACAATTTCCCCCTTCAGCGTGTCAAAAAGGGGCAAGTGAAGCGTGAGGACAGGGTACTTTCAGCGGGGTGAGTGTTTTACACCCTTCAATTAGCTTCCAAGGGTATGGATGACCTCCATGTTTTATCCTGACGTACACCCCCTGGCCCTCTTATCATCTACCCACTCACTTTGCTTTCCAGAGAAAGCAAGTGCTCTTCCAGAGCGGGGGGAAGTAGATCTGTTGTTTTACATTATAGGTGAAAGCATTAAATTTTATTAAAAAAAAAAAAAAAAAAAAAAAAAAAATACTTCTGTATCGATGAAAAAGGAATTTAATTCTGGTTGATGACAGTAAAGTATCTGATAATGTAAATGAGATTCCAAAAACACTGGGTGGCAGCTTTGAGGTACAAGTAGTGATATCATTCAAAATGATGCAGATTATGTGTAAATCTTTAGTGCTTAAGCATTTTGTTTGTATATGATGGACTTCAGTTGTTATATGTTATATCTTCAGTTGTTACACTCTATATGTTCAATATTCCCGGTTGGACGCTTTCCATGTGAATTTAATGCTAGCTTTATTAAATTGACATTTTATATTTACTTTGAGCATTGGAAAACAAAGTTTTCATTTTTTCGACTGTATGTGATGATTATTTTGATTGTGAGCCGAAATTAACATTCCAAAGCGGAGCCGTTGTTGCATTGTCAGCGGCATTGAGCCTCATCCATCCATCCATCCATCCAATCAATTCTATTTTTCAAACCGCTTTGCCAAAATGAAAGGTCTCAGGGATGCTGTAGCCATATCCCAGAGTCTCAGTATGCAGGAAGACATGCTGGACACTTGGCCAGTGTGTAATATTCACACAGTTTGTCCTCATATTTTATGTTAACTAAAGTTCTGTGATGGTAACTGAATAGCGATGTCACTTTTGTCAATGCAATTTGCTTGTGAGCTGACTTCGCAATTAGTCTTTTGTGTACCTTAACAAAAAATAAAATAAAATAATTTCCTCATATTTGTCAAACACCCACTTAACAAGGTCAATCAGCTGCCAAGAATGCCACTAAAACTATTTGAAGAGTTCAGATGCAAAAGCCTCTAAGTGCCATTTGAAATTTTCTTCTAGAATGGTCATTTTTATCAAGCTTGTATATTTAAGTTCAGTGATTTCACTTAAATGGCAATGATAATTACCTATTAATTGTTATTTAAGTGAAATTACTGAACTTAACTATACAAGTTTGATAAAAATCATCATTAAAGAAGAACATTTCAAATGGCATTTAGAGGCTTTTGCATCTGAACTCTTCATTTAGAGAATTTATTGCCGCAGCCAATGCAAAGAAACAGCCAGATAGCCAAATAAAATGTTTTATTTCCAGTCTTTAAAACTTTATCTGAACTTCTTACAGGTCTTTATAGTGTTTCAGAGTCAGTATTACAATACTCTTTTGCTAGCAAACCCTGACCCATAACCGTTCCTTCTTGTAAAGGACTCGACTGTCATGCCTGATTTTTCACAGGCGGCATTACAGCTGCTTTCTAGCCAAACTCATTACAAGTGTTTCTTCTCCACTTCTTATTCACCAATTTTGCCCCCAGTAGTGTTCTGGTCCTCTGGGTCCTCTTTGTACTCCATAATACCACAAGGTGCTGTCTAAACATTTACACTGAATACCAGCAAGGAACTGTTCCTGGAGTAGCCCATTTGATTAATAAGTACCAGCTCCTCTGAGATTTAGGAGGAGGGTAGAGAGCGGCAGTAGACCCAGCGGCCATATCCTGGGTCTAAAATTAACACAAGCCAAATGCAAGTGAATTTAGCGTTGCCAAATAAATAAACCGAGTTACTTGCCAGCTGGCAGGTAACTAAATGATGCACATGAACAAGCTATTTGTATACATCATGTATTTTTTAATAGGAATTTAATATATTGCAAATATAGTTTCATGACCAGTATGATATACTGATTGGCTTCATCACTCTCTCCTCTCCACCAGTAAGCTGGTGTGTGGTGGGTGTTCTGGCCCAATATGTCTACCGTCGCATCATCCATGTTGATGCTGTACATTGGTGGAGGTTGAGGAGATTTCCCGTTCCATGTAAAGTGCTTTGAGTACCCAGAAAAAGCGCTATAGACCATTTCACAAGATGTAAACAACACTGGTCCAAAGGCACTTCCTGTTTCAGTTTGTAACTGTTTTCTTTATTTCACGTGTAAAGAAAACATCTTAACCCTCTGTGGTTGTTCGGCCCAAATGGACCCGAAGAATTTAAATAACATTTTTTTTTTTTAAATCACAGCTTCCTCGAAATGGTCCGAAATTTGGTGACTTTGTTGATATTTGGAGACAGGATGTGAATAGTCTAAGTGGTTGTAAAAAAAAATAGTCACACCTGGGGTGTTCGGGTCCGAATGGACCCGCATGGAAAATGAATGGGAAATTCAAAAATGTGAAAATACTGAGTTTTTTTGTGCGTACAATCTACAAATCAGCAACGATCTTGAAAAAAAGCACACAACAGTAAAGGGGTGAATCTATAAAACATCAAGAGTGCAAAACAGACACATCCAGACACACATACACACACACAAACACACTTTTATACACAAACACACCAAAAAGTTCAGATTTTACATGTGTTTTGCATTTTTAAAATGCTCAGTTTGTCCACCAGATGGCATCCATCTCATTTCAAAAATTGCTTTTATGAGGCCTAGGCTTGACTCTAAAATGAAATACAGCTTTAAAAAAAAATAAAAAAAAATATTTAAAAAAAAATATTTTTTCTATTATGTTCAATGGGGGGAAATTTTGTCATAATTATTGCATTAATACTAATTATATATATATATATATATATATATATTTTACATTTTCTCAAAACACCAAAAAAGAAAAGAAAAAAATATTATAAAAAACGAGTAAAAAAAAAATCATGATTTTTGTTTTTTTTTAAATATGAATCCCGCCCTTTGGGTCCATTTGGACCCGAACACCCCGAGTGTGACTCTGAAACGAACAACCCCAGAGGGTTAAAGATGTTTGTTTAACTTTTTGAGTCAGTTTTAAATGTTCTGTAGGTTGTATTTTATCCCAGCTTTTATGTAGTGTTAAAAAACTGAAACAGGAAGTGCTTCTGGACCAGTGTTGTTTACATCTTGTGAAATGGTCTATATAAACGTAACAAATTATTATTAATTATTATTATTCTTTTTTTTATGCCCAGTAAATCTAGTGACTAGCTAATGGCAGGTGTGGCAGAATCCTCATTGTGGACCCTGGATCCTGCAGCAGGGGCACTGTAATGACAGGGGTGGGCCGTGGTGCGACCAAGCAAGACCAATGTGAGGACAATGATCGGATATGTGTGCTTCTCCCTCAATGAACAGGAAGACACAAACAAAAACACAGAGCATGAGAGTAAAACACAAATACAACCTTTGAATGTCATCTTGCTTGCAATTATCTCTTCTTCAAAGTGTATAGGATTTATCATTTTAGATTAGATAATGGTTTTAGCCCTGTTAATATAAAACGTCTGATTAATAGTTTGCTGTTATACGCTGCTGTTTCCTTGCTCACTGTAATTATCTTGCCATTGCTGATTAATATAGCTCAACATGCTTCCATGAAACCACCAAATCCCAAATATGACACTGCAGGAGCTTTTTCATGCTAATTATATAGTCTTGGCTGGATGTTTACACTCGGACCAGTAACAGTGGCTTGCATGGACACAAAAAAATGGCACAAGATCTTTCCACCTGCTTTACTTGGACCCTTTGTTTTTTTTCTAAGCCTCTTTGTAAGCATGCTAAACCAATTAAACATTGCTGTCTTCACATGGCAGCATGGCAAAGGAAGCAAGCCATTTGGAGTGTGCACATCCTCTATTGGGTTGATATGAATGTAGAGCAGGGGAACTGTGGCCCTCGGGATTCATTTTCCTGCAAAGTTAAGCTTCAACCTTAATTAAACACACCTGTATATGCTAATCAAGGTATTCAGGATTACTGTAAAGTTACAGGAATGTGAGTTTGTTCAGGGTTTGAGCTAAACTCTGCTGTTGAGATCTTGCCACATTTTGCCCAGCCCTGATGATCTCGATAAAGAAGTACAGTATATTTCAAGTTCATTTTATGTAGTATATTTAAGTAATATTCAAGTATATTTTTAAGTATAAACTATGTAGTAAGTATACTAATGTCACTATGTACTAGTAGTAAACTTGTAAGTGTACTATTTTAATACCGCTTGGGACTAAATTGGCCCACTTTTAGTACATAAAAGTATATGTTTAAGTGTACTATAAGTGTAACAGTAAGTGCACACCCAGATAGCAAACTGACATTGAATCAACGTGGAAACATGACATCGAAACAACGTTGATCTGACATTGTTTTGCTCATCGAATTAACGTTGAACCGACGTCAGACGCGTCATTCTTTCAAAACTAACGGAAAATCAACTTGAAATCAACGCGTTGTTTCAACGTTATGAAAGCAAACCAATTTTCGATTTTCATTTAGCTTTGAAGAATGCCGCGTCTGACGTTGGTTCAACGTTAATTCGATGAGGAAAATCAACGTTGTTTCAATGTCATGAGAGACGTCGTTTCCACGTTGATTCAATGTCAGTTTGCTGTCTGGGCAACTAGTTCATAATTATGTATCTCATGTGTACTGCAAGTGAATTTATGGGTATACTAGTAGTTTACTTTTTTACTGTAATACTTATACAAGTATACTCTGAATACTTAATTATACTTTTAAGTATTTCTGGATCAAAAGATTGAGTACAAGAACAGGACAAATATACTTGCTTTTCTCTCAGTATAAGTCAAGTACACTTAAGTGTAATAAGTCAAGTACATATAGTATTCTTCTGAGAAGTACAGGAAAAATAAACTGAAAGTGTACTTTCTTATTTTTAGTTTAAAAGAAGTATACTAATGGCGCACTTGAATAAACTTCTTTTTCGTAAGGGTGATAAGAACCACCTTGACTCTTCTCAACAGGGAGACCTCACTAATGATTAACTGGGCACAATGCATACATCTGATTGGATGGCTAGCCTACATATGTCTATGTGGAGATGTGTGATGTGTCTCTTAATACATGGAAGGTGACAACAAGAGGAAGGAGGGTCAGAAGAGGTTTGCTATGCTTCATCAAACACTAGATCAGCAGGGTGCACATAAGTGTGTTTGAATAAGAAAAGGAAGAGCGAGTGTCAACAGTGCTGCTGATGTACCATGGATCAAATTGATAGCTTAGAGTGACTGCAGATGAAACAATATATCACATTTAACAAGCAGCAATACGTTTACTCTCGCTATTCACAAACCTGAAGAGTAATGTTTTATCAGTTCCTGAAACATTTTCCTTGAGTGACAAATAACAGCAGGAGTAGGGATTTTGGAGGCAAATGGGAGCTTGACAGTGTTCTACTGAAGCAACACAAAAGTTTCACTAATGATTCTCCATGCATACACGGCAAGCTCGCTGCACCCCCACACAGTTATTTCCATAAACAGCCATGCGCATATCATGAATGCATCTGCATTAATCTACTGACAGCTCGTGGGTCTTTTAAGCCATCGTCAAGAAGGGTGATGAAGTCCCAGAGCTTATTTACCGGGTCGACCACACCACATCCCCTATCTCGAAAACAGCTGGGTGCCGATCTGCCCTCCCATGTGGGAGCAGAACCTGGACCAATTAACCGCTCATAATTCATTACACACTTCTCACTTTTCTGTAACCTGCTGTGGCATAAGCACCCCATTTCTTTCTGTCTGGCAGACTCAATGCAACCCCCCAGTCTGTTCACTACGGGATCCTAGCCGGGATCATGGTAACATGGCTATTGTTGAAATAAGTGTAGCCTGTAAGACATTTGCACACACATTGGTATTTAAAGGTGAATTCAATTGAGCAATTGAAAGGTGAAACAAATATATAAGTGGGAAGGTTGATAGCTTCTGTTCTACACTTATTTAGTATCAAAGGGACCCAGTTCACTGTATTGTAAATATTATTAATTCAGTTTTCCAAGATAATAAATGTCAATTTGTAAACTTGTTTGGGAAAGAAGTGAGAAAGAGAAGAAAGGGTAATTTTCCCACACTTGAATGGCTTATTTTCACTGAAGCTGGTGCCATAAAGGATTTCCACACCAGGCTAATTTGAAATATATTAAAGTGAGCTTACTGCAAGGAAACCAATTTTGCTCGCCTTTGCTGGTGCTCTCTGACAAATGTAGAAATGTAATCAATTTAGCGGAGCTAAAAGTGCAGTGCTATCATTGTGCTAATTTCAATTATTCTCCCTTTAGCCCTGGAGAACTGGAGAACTTCACTTTTACACTACTTTTCTTCATTCTTAGTCATTTGAAAACAGTACAGAAAATAATTGATCATTCGTGTTTAATCCAATCAAATTGTTTTTGCTAGGTATTCTATGTTCACCAGAATATCATGTTGTTAGCTTGTTAGCAAAATGCTAACATCAGACTACTGGATTCAATAGTGCTTACTATGAAGAGCAGTCAAGACACTTTACAAAGATTAAATTAATTATTTGGCATCATGAGGAGTTACCTACATCTTTACAACATTTATTACTATTTGGTTAATGCTAATTTATAAATATTGTATTGTTTAAGGATATTTCATGTTCATTCATAATACTTTATTGTTTAAAAACTAAAAAAAATAAATAAATTCCTGATGCAACTATGTTAACCATATTGAAATTGTCATCAGCCTGTTCCCACTTTAGCCACTAATGAAGCTTGAGGACATAAACATAATTTATACAAGTACATACACAAATGCTGTGGCACACATTTGTCAGTGTGCTTACTTGCACTTAGTTATGAAGTGTGGCAAAACTGTACCTACCTACATAAAGCCTATCTTGCTAGAAGCTAATCGGTGAATGCAAATGCATGTGCTAATCATGTGCTCACATACTGCTGTTAGTTTTTTTTTTTTTTTTTTTTAATCTTTTGCAAGCTGTAAATGTTTGGCAGTCTTGAAACTTAAGCATGGTTTGAAGTTTAAGGCTGCGGAAAGTCATGGTAAGTTTGTCACTTCTAATGCTGCATTAATTATTAAAGTGACAGAGATTAAGGCCATCCAGGGTTCTACCCCTGCTAGTAGTTTGAGATTGTCATAGTGTTCACACTTTCTGAGTGCCAGAATGGTTGAACTTCTATTTCTGCTTTTGGGGTTTTGGAGTCAAATCTTGTCTGCTGTTATGGTAGATTGTCTTGTGTCTGCCGGAGAAGGACCACGTGTCTGATTTGCAGTTAGTGAATAAATTACAAGTGACCCTGTTTGACATTTTAACTTAATGATGAGTGTTTGGCTGGTTTTAGTCTGGGTATCTCCTGTTAAAATACTGTGAGGGTGAATCGTGCAAAAACAAAATACGCTTTACGCTAAATAATATTTCTGTCTCATTATGTCAGATTTTGTGGTGAAGTGAGTTCGTATTAATTCGTACGAATTAGCCACCTCGTAAATGAGTTGTCATGAGATCGGGTTCGATAAAAAGTTTCTGATAGAACTCAAATATTCATGACAAAAGATTTTTGTTAATACATTATTAAATGATTATATTAGTTTCTGTTAAGCACATTTCACCCCCAAATTCTCATACCCTTAAAGGAGTAGTTCACTTTTAAAAAAACTGATAATTTGCTGATAAATTGCTGATAATTTACTCGCCCCCATGTCATCCAAGATGTCCACGTCTTTCTTTCTTCGGTCGAAAACAAATTAAGGTTTTTGGTGAAAACTTTCCAGGATTTTCTCCATATAATGGACTTCATTGGGAACCAAAAGGTTCAAGGTCCAAGTGAGAGTTTCAGTGCAGCTTCAAAGGGCATTAAATGACACCAGACGATGAATAAGGGTCTTACCTACGACCCTTCGAGTCATGACTCGAAATAAGATTTGTTCCTTTTGATGAACGAGTTTGAACAGGGGAGTCACGAACGCGCATCACCGAACAGAGCAAGACGACCATGCTAATCAATAATTACCATTTATTTTTTAAATGACCGATCGTTTTGCTAGATAAGACCCTTATTCATCATCTGGTGTCGTTTAAAGCTCTTTGAAGCTGCACTGAAACTCTCATTTGGACCTTGAACCGTTTGGTTCCCATTGAAGTCCATTATATGGAGAAAATCCTGCAATGTTTTCATCAAAAACCTTCATTTCTTTTCAACTGAAGAAGGAAAGACATGGACATCTTGGATGACATGGGGGGTGAGTAAATTATCAGCAAAAGTTTTTTTTTTTAAAAAGTGAACTACTCCTTTAATACTATGCAGCTGCAGTCTAACCTCTGTAATAATAACAATAAATGCATAAAGATAAATCCACAAAAATCTTTTGTCATGAATATATGAGTTCTATCAGAAGCTGTTTATCCAACCCGATCTCACGGCAATTCATACAAATTTGATGTGGTGGCTAATTCGTACTAATTAATAAGACCTCACTCGTCCGAATTCGTATGAGTTGTTTGCTAAATTGTACAGATGTTATGAGTTGCCCAATTCGTATGCATTTGTTTGATTGACCTACCCCTGAACCTACCCTTCACTGTGGTTTTGACAAATCTCTTGTACGAATTCGTACAAATTAGTCACCTTTTATTCCCTCGTATGAATTGGCCTTGAGATAGTATTGGTTTATTATAGCAATACATCCACATATACATAATCGGCAGCCATTTCTGATTGCATTGTGGTGGCATTGATTTATATTAGCCACACCTAAATGGTTTTGGCTGAAATGGTTTGAAATGGTTTAAAATGTTTTGGTTTGCACTTGAATTTAGAAGATGGGTTTGACTGTAATCAAACAATACAAACTTGTGACTTTTTAAGTGTACTTCTCTACTCACTGTCTTGAGTTGATCTTTATAGCTATTTCTGTCCATCACATCTAATGCATAGATGCATATGCTAGCCTCCATTCGGTTACTACTGCCATGTTTTCAATTACATTCTTGCCAGCTGACTGGACTTTTTTTCAGAAGTTTGAAAATTGTCTCAAGGACCATTATTCCCTCCATTGATCTGAGGAGCTGGAGAAGGGCAAACTGTAGAGGAATGGCATTTTTTCATCAGCCTGTCATGGTTGGTGATGTCATAATGAGCTCTGCACTTACCAATCTCGCCATACAGCCCAGTGATGCAGAACTGGCTAATGGAGTTTCAGGTGAATGTGAACCTGAAGTAAAAAGGCGGGTCTTAACAACAGCAAGTAAAGAGGATGATTTCTGTCTGATGTTGTAGTTATTGTTTATAACTACAGTATGTGACAGACAGTCGTATCAAGTGTGTTTGATTTTACTAATCATCTGCTGGGCAGAGCACAGATGGCTTCTTTTCACTCCTTCATTGTGTTTCACTCTCCATTTATTAATTTTAATTTCTACTTCACGGTGTGAATTTCATTATTCAAATGGTGTACCTGCTGTGTATTGTTGGAGCAAAATGTATGAAAGATCTTGGATTAGCTCCTACTTTGATGCCACCAATGGCTCAGGGGAAAAGGTGAAAAGGGAATTGCAAATTGAGTTCAAATGTTAGATTTATTAATCAAAGATTACCATAACTCTACAAAATAAAATAGAAAGAAAATAAAAATGCTTTTGTATCTAGTAATGCACCGCACATGGATGAATGTTTAATGTTCAGTGTTGTAAAGTACTCTTAACACAATACCAAACAGGAAGCCAACAAGGAGGTTGAACCCCAACAAAATTCTCTCGCGTGTCTCCTCAAGAGGTTCAGAAAAGAACTTAACAAACTGTTTAGATTTGCCAAGATACCAAAGTCTACAATCAAAATCTCTAGAGTTCTCAGTATGAACTCATGAAAAGGTATCTTGCAAATTTGTCGTAGACAAATTGATTTGAGCCGTGTTCTGCATGAATTTTGTAGCCGTACACTCTTACTGTACGTCAACAATTGGTACTAAATTGAAACAACTGAGATCAAGTTAGTGTTCTTAGCAATAAAGTTTAGCTTTGGTCTCAACCACAAGAAAGTCTATTAGCATTATGATATTTATCAATGGGGTGCATTTCCCGAAAGCATCGTTAGCCAACTATGGTCGCAAGTTCTGTCGTTATCAGCATAGTTCAACAAGTCGGTGTTTCCCTAAAAACATCATTCCAATGACAGCCCATTCTCACTCCCAAGGCGTCACCTAACTGACGCCTTGGGAAGCATTTGACCATGCTTCAATATCTGACGCTTTAGGCGCCCTTTAGCGTCAGTTAGATGACGCCCTAGGATCGCATGTACCCTACCCCCACCCCATACCTAAACCTAACCGCGTCCTCTAACTGACGCTTTCCTTTAGCGTCAGTTAGATGACGCCGTAGGATCGCGTCATGTAAGTGACGCTAAAGGGCGCCTAAAACGTCAAATATTGAAGCATGGTCAAAGGTGACGCCTTGGGGTGAGAATGTGTTGCCAATGAACATTCGCAAACAGCATCGCAAAGTTGTGTGGTTTGAACGACAGCTCTCGACCTGTGGTTAGAAGCATAGTTTCTATATTGCATGACGTTTGGACGTAATACATCCTTATCTTGAGCAAAATTAGCAAGGTGACATTCGGTACAACCGGTGCCTTTTATTTAAAATACATACAAATGTAATTTACGTCTTTTAGTTTGTCAAAAGATTTAAAGTACCGTGTTTAAAGAGTGCGCATGTGCGAACGTGCCAAATATTGAGTCTGGTAATAAAGCAAAATAACTGAGAACAATTAGGAATAGTCCTCAGATGACATGTCTGTAATTTATATATAACATATCTAGCATTAATTGGATCTCAAACAGTTTCATTTAAAGTAGTTATTACTCCACCATGTGCGAAACCAATGTGATTGAACGATACTTTCAATGGGTTTCAGGAAACAGTTGATTTCTCTAACGATGCATCGAACTATGGTAGTGAAGCAGCAAACTACATAGTTGTACTGGAAACGCTCCCCTGAATTGTTGTTGTGACATTCACAATAAATCACTGATCAATCACTTCAGTTTCAATCACTCAGCCAGAGAACTGTAGCACAAGCCTGTCAATTTTCCACTTCAAAAACAAAAAAATATGTGAACAAGATGCAAGTTTTGGGCTCTGGTGATCCATATATAACACTTGCTGCTGTATTTCAATCATTAAAAACAGCAGAACGTTCTAAAGCGCTTTATGTGAAAAACACTTGAGTTGGGTTCAGTTGGTTTGGATGATGCACAGGTGAGCAGATGAGCTCAGAATATGAACATATATTTTTTTTTATAATGTTTATTAATGGATAAAACGAGAAATGTATTCCGTTCATCTGCTTGCCTGTACAAAGTATACATCACCAACAAGGTGTATATTGAATCTGGTATTTTAATATCACTCTACATCAGTATACTACAAACCTGGTAAAAATGATTGACAGGCCGCAGATGAAAGCCTTGTTTTGCCCTCCAGGTGGGCTTTCCTATAAACGTATGACATCACTACAGCAGGAATTTTTAAAGTCGTGCAATTTTCTTTTAATTAAAAAAAAGGGGGGGGGGGGGAGAATAAATATCACATAAGCTGTCATAAGCCGCTTAGTGTCAGTGTAACGGCTGTCTACAGTAAGAGCATCAGCTCTAGAAGGTCACAATTACTCAAAGACTTAGATGGCAGACAAGAGAAAAAACAAGGAGCATTTAGAAAATTGTGTTGATTCGGGATCTTTGTAGAGCTGCAGGGCTTGAAAAATTGTCCTGGCATTGAATCAACTACTGAATTAAATAAGAGAGAGTGGGAAGTTTATTACAGGAAATGCATCATGTACCGCAAAAGTGGAAGACAAAAGGCTCTAATAAGGCCTCATGCATCGGTAATGTAGTCTTATATGAAAACTTTTAAATGCCAATTCTATAAATGAATTCAGTGCTTCTATAAGCGAATTACTGGTTTAAAGATTCAAAGTTTCAACAGTATTCTTCTGGGTATGAGTCACTTTTTTTGTTTTATTAATACTTTATAACACACTGCTGATAAATCAAAAGTTCCGTTTGGTTTTCACCCTCTACGAGTCAAACTCACTCCTGTTCACCTTCATGTCTCTGAGTCAGCCTGTGTGTGTCGGGTCCTTCTCATCACAGACTGAACAACTGATCATTCCTGCTATAGACTGTCCATCTAATGAGGCCATTTTACTCAGCTGACCAGTGCAGCAGAGACAGCACAACATCAAAGTCCTCTGTTATACAGTCATGTGCCTGTTTTATTGTGCCATTCACTGAGTCACGCACACACACACATCACCTCGGCCACTTTACTCTGATAGCAGATGAAAACACCAAATCTCTTGATTTTTTTTCTTTCTCTTTTTCTTACAGTTTAGTGACCAAGCTTGGTTTTTGTCATTTTTCTTTAATGATCCCGTTTCACCTCACAGGTGAGGTCCGACTGCCTCGAGCACTCCGGTATCACATCCATCTTTGTGAAGATATAAATAACTGAAATAAGAACAGATAAATTATGGATAGGGAGGTTGATATCCTCTTTTTTATCACACCTTGTTTCCTCAGTCACAACAGAGATAACACCTGGCTGCTCCTCCCAACTATTACCCATACTGGTGCGACGGGACAGATTTGCTATTTTTTCCAAATAAATAGACTTCAAATAGATGAATAGAAGCACCTGAGATTTGCTGAAATGTACTGTGACATGATAAAGAAAACAAATTACGATAAAACAAAAACAGAAGAGAGGGAGCGAAGAAGTCCATCTTTGTCATTAATTTGTCACATTTGACACTCTGGCAGGTGCTTCAGTTAAAAAAAAAAAACACTCTTCACAAGTCACTCAGAAAAAATAAAAATAATTAGACTTATCAATTAGTCAATTAGACTTATGTCTTTAATATTTTTGTTGTATTTGCTTTCTTTCTTTTAAAGGGAAAAATGCTGTGTGTCATGTAGTTCCAACACACCGTCACTCACTCTAAAAAATGCTGGGTTGTTTCACCTCAATTTTGGGTCAAATATGGACAAAACCAGCCATTTGGTTAAATTTCTTAATTACATATGAAGAGTTCAGATGCAAAAGCCTCTAAATGCCGTTTGAAATTTTCTTCTTTAATGATGATTTTTATCAAACTTGTATATTTAAGTTCAGTAATTTCACTTTCACTTATGACAATGATAATTACCTATTAATTGTTATTTAAGTGAAATTACTGAACTTAAATATACAAGTTTGATAAAAATCATCATTAAAGAAGAAAATTTCAAATGGCATTTAGAGGCTTTTGCATCTGAACTCTTCATTTTAACCCAACGTTTGGGTTTGTCTGTATTGTTGACCCAAAATTGGGTTAAAACAACCCAGCATTTTTTAGAGTGCTAAGAATATTTCCCTATGCAACAGAATAATGTACTGTAGATTGACCACATTTTGAAAAGTTCCAAAAGATTTGTCATCATCAGATTTTGCTTTCAGTGCATTCCGTAAAGACATGGTTATCCTCAATCTTTCTGGTCGGTTGTATTTTAAATGCATTTTTCATACAAATTTCAAAGTGTTGTCATGAGCAGTGTTCGCCTATAAGCGTTTACACAGCTGCACAGACAGAGAACATCAGACAAACTCAAAACAGACTCGGAAAAAAAAAAATGTGGAAATAGCTAAATGAAAAAAGAGAGTTCTACTATACATGGATTTTTTTCAGCATGGAACTGAAGTTGTTTGAAATCGTGTGCTAAAAAACAGCATGAATTAATTCATGAGATAAGGACAACCGCATTATTATTTTTCTTTCTTGTTGTTATGATCTCAGCAAAACAAGTTATACTGAGTTTTATTCTGAGAAAAAAAAAATACTTATAGTCTTTTAAAAAGATTTATTATAATGAATATTTCATTCATATTTTGTTGTTTAACTGTTAGAAAAATGATTTCAAAGTGCATAAGTGATGCTTTTATCGCTTTTTTTTCCTTTGATTTTATCTGGAGATTTTGAACTCTTTCAGAATATGTGTAATAGCACCCCCTACTATGTAACAGCAAAAAGACGGAAATCTGTCATACAATTGACACTCTGTAGTCATTTTCAATTTATTTAAATGTATCAGTCTCATGGACAAAGTGCACACCTACATTAAACTATAGATAACTTAACTTTGTAAAGAAACATATAATACGCACGTGCATGAGATTGGTTTCACAAATTCACGTGTTTTTGGTTTTGTTTTTTCATCATTTTCAAAATCTCGATTTCAAAAGCTTGTGTTTTCAGCCCTCCAAAATGCCGTTGTAATTTAAAAGAGCGGCCAAAACGCATTAAATATTTTACATTTTTAGTTGAAAACTGTTGCGTGAACGGCCCCTAAGAGGGTGATTCATAGAGCTTAGAACCTTGGTATTGAGTTCTGTATTATTGGAGCATGTATTATTTAAATCCCTCACAAATCCTTTGCTATTGGAGTGTGTGGTGTCATCATACTAAGATCTAAGATCATCATACTAAGATCATACTAAGATCCCCCCCCCCCCCCCCCCCCCCTCTGATCTTAAATATCCCCAAATAAAAATTAACAAAGGGAATTCAGACATTATACCTCCTGGTAATTATAGACCAGTTTCAAATCTTACATTAAGTAAAATATTACAGAAAATAGTTTTTATTCAGTTGAGTACATTTTTAAATGCAAATTCGAAATTAGAGTTTCATGAATAATGAGTTTCATAGAATAATGTTTCAGTCGGGTTTTAGAAAATGCCTGATGACGGCTGATGACCAGTCAGAAATGACTGGATTTCATAACATTACAACTCAACTAAGCCAAAATGCTGCTGCTCGGTTATAGAGAACAACCAAAAAGAGAGATCATATTACACATATTGTTCTTCTTCTTTTTTTTTTTTTTTGCATTGATTTAAAAAAAAAAAAATTAAAAACTTGTATTAGTTATTATGGCGTTGCGTGGATTTGCTCCAGACTAACTATCAAAAATACTTACAGTATATGAACCTACAAGGGCTCTCATATTCTCATAATATATTCTTTTAACTAAAACACAAATTAGAACTAATAGATTTGGTGATGCTGCTTTTAGCCATTATGCGCTTCGCTTCTGGAATAACCCTCCGGAGGAAGTAAGATTTGCTTAAAATATGAATATTATTAACTATTAACCTTCCTGTAATATCTTATAACTATTTAACTATTTGACATATTTGACATGTTATTTATGTTAATTATTTTTTTTTTAAACATTTTATTCTCATTCTTGTATTTTAATAGATCTGTTTTTTCTTTTCATTTTCTTTTTAATCAAACTATTGCATCTATTGTTTCTTTCTTGCCTGTAAAGCACTTTGAACTGCATTTGTTTGTTTGGAAAAGT
Source organism: Pimephales promelas (assembly GCF_988280905.1). Lineage (NCBI taxonomy): Eukaryota > Metazoa > Chordata > Actinopteri > Cypriniformes > Leuciscidae > Pimephales > Pimephales promelas. The sequence continues at coordinate 12,698,055 of NC_142785.1, forward strand.
GAAAACTTTTAAAGCCAATTAAGTGTTCCAGAACCCCAAGATTTCATCACAGGATCTGCTTGCAAGTCTTTTAACTGTTGGTGTTAAATTGCATGCTTCTACAATCAGCAAGCCTTTTCACAAATTTGACCTGCAAGGGAGGCGTGGCAGTAAAAAAGCCTTTGCTTTAGCGCATTAGAATGCAAAGAGCATTAAAGCAAGACTATACTCCCTCTGGACAGACACATCAAAGATAGAGTTGGCACAGAGCAAAGACAGTTTTCCACGTGAAGATGTTCAATCCTTGATGTTGAACCATGATGTGTGGTTGAAATGTTATGGTTGGGGGTGCTTCACTGCCTTAGGGACTGGACAGCTTGCATTCATTGATTCAGTTATGAATTCTGCATCATAGCAAAGAGTGCTTGAAGATAATTTAAGGCCATCTGTCCGAAAGTTGAAATGAAAGTAGACCTTTCAAAAAGGACAATGACCCTAAGCAAGCTAAAAAATCCATCGACACATTTCTCAAACAGAAGAACTGGAGGGTTATGTCAAACCTTGGATTTGAATCCATGTTGTGGGGGATTTGAAATTGGCAGTACATGCAATAATATTGCATGAAAGAGTGGTCAACTATTCCGGCAAGCTGATGTCAGAGTCATCTTGGTGGACCTATACATTACTATATTCTATAATTATACAAATATCGTATTTAAAGGGGGCTTAACTAGCTACTAAGGCCCAGGACGTGCTAACGTTTTACTTGTGGTTTTGTTTAAGTATCAAGAATCAAATGTTTGCAATTGGGTATTCTTATTTTTTCACGACTGTATAACAGGTGTTATAATTGCTAATATTTTTATAACAGTTTTGCATTATGCATGTTACCATACCTCTGTGCCATGTATTTATTTAAAGTTATGTATTTCATACAGTATACTGTAACACTATTTCGGCTGATGTGATATCGCCAGCGTCAAAAATGTTGCACCTAGACATTGTAGAGGCTTCAAACAATGAAGAGAAAACAGTATAAGTAAGATATTTTGATAGTACATAGATAAATGTGACCAGAGCACATTTTCCCTCAAACTTTCAACTTTGATTGAAAGTTCTTGACTGTGCAAGAAGTTTCAATTAAAATTGCAGCTACCTGAATAAAAATACACCGTTTGACACGAATAAATATGACTCTATCACCTTGGGTACTGGGGTGTTGCTGCCATAATAATGCAAACAAATGCATGTTAAGTATATCTAGTGGGGCTGTGTGCTTACAATGCATTTCCCAAGCATTTGTGCCTGCTTTTCATACTTGTGTAGTGATTGTAGAATCTAGCTGTTGGCTGTTTTGTTCAGAATTGAAAGCTTTTTTTCATTAATGCATCATTGTGTCCTGCTGCTGAGGAATGTTGATTTGTAAAAACAGCATCTAAATGAGAGTCAAGTATCGCTCATGCCATCTGTTGACCTTTAGAACCCACGTCTTCTGCTTTTCTCTCACACACATACACATGCATATTTACATGACTTTCAAACATGTGGAGAGATTTTTCTGAGGGCTTTATTTTCGCTCAAAGCCAAGTAAATAGTGAAACTGAGTCATGCATTAAATTGGTTACAACGCCTTCTTCAATACACAAGGGACTTGCATAAACACAACCAGCTATTTTTTTTTACAACTTCCTCAAAACATTTGGCGCTAACTGTGTCTGAGACACACAACAAAAATTAGATGAAAATGGACTCTCCATTCTTTGATTTTTAAGGGCAAAGTAATAGGAAAACATCTTGGTTACATATGAAAACCCTTGTTCACTGAGGAGGCAACAGAGATGTCTTGTCAGAGGAGTTTCCAACGAATTGGGATCACGCTAGGGAAACTAATTGCCTTAGAGTGAATTAAAACAGGACTTGCATTCCTTGCCCGTCTGCCAGTGCGGGTATAAAGTTGAAGCGAGCGCACACACATATGCTCTACACTGAGGAGCCGGACGGTGTCCAGTCCTCCGTGAGGGTATAGCAACCATAGCGACGGGACGAGATGTCTCCTTTCTTGCCTTAGGGAACAAGGGTTACCATACGTAACCGAGACGTTCCCTTTCATTCGGGAACTCCTACGTCTCGTCAGACAACTTTCCAACGAATTGGGATCCCTAATAACACGCCATGGTGGCTCGCCTTCCAGCACCCAGCTTAGCTTCCCGCCAAAGCAGTTTCTTAGTTTTCTTTAAGGCATGAGCTAGCTGGGAAGAATCACACCGCTGTTCCACAAGACCCGCTCAGTGGATTTCGATAACACTGGAGAAGCGTGCCCAACCTGTAGGAGGGAACGCTGCTGAGCCCCTGAGAGAGGCACTGGAATACACGTATGTACAAGGCCATAGAGTAGTGACCAGATTAGATCACCCAGTCTAATAACAACTCCTATGAGAGGTAAAAGACCTGGCGCCGGGCGATCCACCTCGCCTGGTGCCGGAGGGGAGATGGAAGAACTCACAAAGTTAGCCATTTGTTGGGGAACCAGCAGAGCAAAAAGCTCACATATCCGGTCCATTGTGAGGCCCCTTGCGGCAGCGCCCTGGAAGTGGCAACACTCCTAGTAGAGTGTGTCGTCAACCTAGGTGTGCAAGGCACATCCTAGGACTCATAAGCCTGGATGATAGCGTCTACTAGCCAGTGGGCTAACCTCATCTTGGAGACAGCCTTCCCCTTCTGCTGGCCTCCATATCAAACAAAGAGCTGCTCTGAGGTCCTAAAGATTTGCTTTTTGTCCACATAACAATGTAGAGTACATACGTCCTGAGAAAAGCTAGGGCTGGGTCTGCTTCCTCCAGGGGCAGCACTTGCAGGTTCACTACCTGATCTACAAACAAAGTGAAACTTGGGCACATATTCCAGGCAACCGAAAATGACTGCAGATCCCCTTCCCTTCTTGAAAGAGACCAGAGCCAACAGGAGAGCTGTCTTCATAGACAAGATATTTAACTCTGTTGTATTTAAGGGCTCAAAAGGGGGCCTCTGGAGCGCTCTGAGCACTGAAGCCAGCACTGAAGTGGTCTCATATGCAGCAGGCTGATGAGCACTGACTGGACAGGCTCCTTGGTGAGGCGCGCAGTCTGAATTACGAGTCCAACTCCATACCGAGATAAGACATCCTCTGCGTGGGGCAGAGTTTGCTCTTGTCCCAGTTGACCTGAAGACCCAAACGGCTGTGTCCCTGTCGCCAGCTGGCGAGTGAGCTATTATCAGCCAGTCGTCGAGATAGTTTAGAATGCCAAGCCGAAGGGTATGACCTTGTACTGATATTCCCGACCCGCGAAAGCAAACTGAAGAAATGGTCTGTGTCGAGAAAGAATCGAGACATGAAAGTACTTCAGATCGATCGATGCAAACGAATCCTGAGGATGGATGCACTCGAAGATGCGCTTTTGCGTGAGCATTTTGAACGGGAGCTTGTGTAGTGCCTGATTCAAAACTCGCAGATCCAGGATTGGCCGTAACCCACAGCTTTTCGGTAACGCTTCCTTTTACAGTCCAGTTACCCCTGTAAATACAATGTACTTATTTTAGTAACTACAATTGCTGGGTAATAACTAGTACTAACAACCTACCCCTAAACCTACCCCTGTTCCATGTACTTACCTTATATTAGCCAATACTTTCTAGGTAAGTACACTGTAAGTACACTGTACTGTAAAAGGAAGCATTACCAGCTTTTCTTGGGTACAATGAAGTAAGGGCTGTAGAACCCAAACCTCATCTCGGCTGGACGTGCCGGCTCGATCACGTCCTTCGCCAGTAGGGCGACGATCTCTTTCCTCAAGACAGGGGCACCGACACTCTTTTTGTGTCCTCGACACTACTTGAGTGAAGATGTCGCCCCTGTACCTGGCCAGTGGGCAAACTGAATTGCATAGCCGAGCCGGATGGGACGGATGAGCCAGCGGGGTGGCCTCGGAAGCGCTAACCATGCTTCAAGAGACTGTACCAACGAGCCGACCCAGACCATCGGCGTATCCGCGGGGGGTCTTTCACCCGGCGGATCATTCCTCACTGTAACCCTCAGACCAATGGGATTAGCTGAAGTAGCCTTCTTCTGGAGTGAACCAGAAGAAGAACTAGATCGGGGAATCTCCAAAGGGACTCCTCCTCGAGGGAGGGTTCACAGTCTAAGTCTCAGCACCCCAATGGTCCTGTTCCCACAGTGAGAGCATGACTCATTCACGAATGCTGCCTCAGCGTGTGCGCGAGGCCCAAGCACGAGAGGCAGCGATTGTGACCATCAGCTGGAGGCAGAAGTTGAAGTTGACCGCATTCAGAAACACACAGATGAAACGTCATCCTGAAAAGGAATGCGATCTTCACCCGTGTTGCTCTTTTCACTGAAAAAAAAAAACGCTCTCTTTATTGTGCTGAAGCACACAGGGATAACCGTGGAAACACAGCGGGGGAAACTATGCGCAGTCAACCGAATACTAGCTGTGACAACAGCTCTTTGAAAAAAAGGCAGATCACGTGAAGCAGCAGGTGGTACCCAGGAGATTGGGAATATCGCTGAAGCACCGTCCCAGCAACACAGAGAGGTTTTCAGGGAGAAAACAGCAGACTCGCTGAGCGCAAAGATCTTGACGCTCATCCCTCAGAGGACACAACTGGTTGGCTCCGAAGCTAAAAGCATATGTGTGTGCGCTCACTTCCGCTTTATACCCGCACTGGCAGGCGAGGCGTGGAATGCAAGTCCCGCATGCCAATGTTCATTGGCTCGTTTTAATTCACTCAAAGGCAATTGGTCTCGCTAGCGTGAACCCAATTCCCAACTCCTCCGACGAGACATAGAAGTTCCTGAACGAAAGGAAACAATGAACATAACCATACACATGGATGAAAAAACAGCCAATTAATAATGAAAACACAAATGTTGTTTTTCCTTTATGGAATGAAATAGCTCAAGAGACATATTCACGCTATTGTTTCATCTGTGGTAGTCTTGTATAACTGGACTTTGGACTTTTGGCATAACTCCACTTTGCAGCTTTTTCTGGGGCAGGATGTTTTGGACAGAAAGAGACCGTATGACTTACAGTACATGTAAAGAAGCCAAGCAAATTTTGTTTTGTTTAATGCATTTCACGGTGAGCATTTCTAAACACGATGATACTAAAATAACAGACCTATTTTTGATACCCCAATTGAAAAATCTTTGGTAATGTTAAAAGGTAACTTTGTTTCAACAAATCAGCTTCAATACATTGTACAAATTGCAATATATGAACAATAGTCTGATCTTCATAGATGTAAGCAAATTGAATTTGAGATTCAACCAGTTTAGTAGAACTCAGTGACTTGTTGATACAATTATCTCAACCAAACATTGAGCTAGGAGGCCAAAAAGCTTGTTTTTTCTGATATTTAACTCTACCGACGTATTCTTGGCACTACAGATCCAAAAATGAAAAGACAAGTTTGAACGGTAAGAAACATTTTTGGACTGTAATTCTTTCAGTTCTCTCACCATTGGCAGGTGTATGCAGGAGATAAGTTAATTTTGGAACCTGAATGTGCAGCAGTCTCCACAAACAAAAAGAAATCAGAGCAATTGTGTGTTGACTCATAAATTGAGAAAACAATGGGGGATATACACTTCTGCCATGAATATCTAGATTGCTTGCCATCAAAGTAAACTCTGAGTATTTAAAAAGTTTGTTTTTACACTTTTTGCTCACAACAGCTCAGCCAATGTGTTCCTTGCAGACAGAAATATTTTGAGGGGATGATCAGATCATCAGATTTTTGTAGCAGGGCTCATATACTCTGTAAAATACGCCCATCACTAATGGATGTGCCCTTCCACTCCTCTTTGGCTGTAGTTTGACATATTTTATAGGGTTTAATGTTCCAGCTTATGTCTCAGCACTATTGAGTGGAGTGTTTGCCATGGCAAAAGAAACCATTCCAAGATTTTATACACACATAAATCTATGGAGGGCAGAATGTATACTGGTATATTGATAAGTGAAGAAGATGTGAATGTCATGCTTTTACTGTGCATTATGCACATATATACATATATATAGTTTATGTTAATCTTAATGTGTATTATAAAGCTACTGGTCAAACAGATGTTTGCTGTGTATGTGGTGCTGTGTTAAATTGATACACTGATACACTTTGTGTTTTTGGCCGATTTTTTAAATACTTTTTCGCTTCCAATAAAAGTCTGTAATGTTATGATTCACATTTTCACGTAGCTGGTTGGCTTGGTTCATGGCTTATATAGCACTTTAACAAAGGCTTTTTAAATCCCTATGGGAGAAATGAATGGAAAAAATACTTACGAAACAGCACTGAAAAAGTATGGAAGCTTCTTTCCGCCATAGAATGAAACATATAAAAGGTAATTGCGACTTTTTTTCTCACAATTGCGAGTTTACTTCTCGCAATTCTGACATTATTTCTCAGAATTGCGAGATGGGAAGTCAGAATCGCGAGATATAAAGTCAGAATTGCGTGATATAAAGTCACAATTGCGAGATATAAAGTCAGAATTGCGAGATATAAAATCAGAATTGCGTGATATAAAGTTGCAATTGCAAGATATAAAGTCAGAATTGCGAGATATAAAGTCAGAATTGCGAGATATAAAGTCAGAATTGCTAGATATAAAGTCGCAATTGCGTGGTAAAAGTCAGAAATGCATGATATAAAGTCAGAATTGTGAGATATAAAGTCAGAATTGTGAGATTTAAACTATTCTGAGGGGGAAAAAAGTTTTGCGACTTTATATCACCCAATTCTGACTTTATATCACGCAATTCTGACTTTATATCTCGCAATTCTGACTTTATATCATGTAAATAGCTGAAGACGGAGTGAAACCAGGCATGAGTTCGGGGATGGCAGCAAGCATGCAGGTCAGAGACAGGCAGAAGTTCAGGGCAGGCGGCGAGTATCAAAGTCAGGTCACAGGCAAGGTTTACAAGGCAGGCTGTACACAATCAGATTAAGCAAGCAGGGTTCAATAAATTAGAGTAACAGGGTAAATCTCCAGAAAGCGCTCAGACATGTAACACGGGAGTGTGTCAAAAATTCGCAACGGACACTGAGATAACAAGCTAGATATATGCTTGCACTCAGGGTAAATTGCTGACAGGTGGAAGATGATCAGAGCCCAATGATCCATATACTAAGGGTGAGCATAATTAGTATTCAGGGAAAGGCGCTCGAGACTGAGTACTGGGAATCTCACTAGACGCCGTAACAATATCTCACAATTCTTACTTTATAACACGCAATTGCGACTTTATATCACGCAATTCTGACTTTATATCTCTCAATTCTGACTTTTTTACTCGCAATTGCGACTTTATATCACGCAATTCTGACTTTTTATCTCGCAATTCTGAGAAATAGTCAGAATTGCGAGATAAAAAGTCACAATTATTTATTTTATTTTTATATTCAGTGGCGGAAACAAGCTTCCATAGTGCCTGTATGCACTAATGCACTATATTCTTAAAAAAAAGGAAGGATATGTATTGTGTTTATCTTGTTCCATAAAGAATACTAAACATCCATGGAACCTTCCCATTGAACAAAACATTCTTATTAGTGGAAAAGAGTTATTGAAGTTATTGAAAATGTAGAATTTTTTTTTAATGGCATTGCTGCAAATGTGTGTGTGTGTGTGTTGATATATATATATATATATATATATGTATGTATCATTTCCTCAAAGCAGTTGCTAGGAAAGGGATAATATTCCATGGTTGCCATAGCAACGAGAGCATGCGTGCACTGTTCATCCAATTACTAAGGCAAGCATAGTCATTGCGTTTCAAATATTTAGAATTAATTGGAACAAACAGCACAAAAGTAAATATTAAATTTTAGAGTGTGTAAACAAAAATTGAAATTGAATTGTTTCATAATCAATGAATTTTGTAACATAAAGATGCCTACTGTTATTTTCATCTTTGTTATTGCAAACCAGCTTTCAATCAATATGTATTTTATAAAGCACAATAAATAATAAATAAAGGTGACTTAATTTGATACGAAATAAGTAATTAAGAGAGGCTACTGTTACTTTTTAAACAATCAGTCAGGCATAGTAACAACCCAAAACATTCAAGCCACTGCATAGTAACACTCTGGAAACCATCTATAACACCCAAGCATAGTAGCATTGAGATGTGCTCAGGCAATCACCATATTTTCTTCAAATAGCACACCGTAGTAGGTAAAATTACATCATAAAGGAGAAATGTGAATTTGTTCCCCGACAATGGCTAAAATTGCTAATCCTCAAATGATCTGACATCATATTTAGGACGTACGCTGTTTCCTTAATGATTAATTTGTGTCGGTGTGTGTGTATGTTGGCGAGAGAGACATAGTGGTAATTCAGATAATGCGTACGAATGGTTTTTCTTGACAGACCTCATCATATGCTTATCAGTCCAGTGCAGAGGTGGAAGAGAATGGGTATTTTTTTTGTCAGTATACATGTGAGGACAATTTGGTCCGTGTGTGTTTATGTGTTAGAGCAGATACCGACAAAAACTTACAGGGTCAGCTAACTTTACACTGTGTGAATGATGTGTTTCGCTCCCTGCGGCGTGAGTCTGTGGAAATACACGAAAGACAGAGGTTCTGAGATAGCAGTGGGCGGCAAGGTCATGCGGTTTGCACTTTGTTGTAATTCAGGGCAGCGACACTCGTCCTTTCGGTTAAAAATGACAAAACAGGCATTGTTCCTGCAAGGAGCTTAGCACTGAACTGTGAACAATTGCTTAAACTATATATTGATACCAGAATGTTCAAAGTGGCTGTAAAGTGTCACTTCAGGTCTGTTTTGACACATGTGTTGGGCAGTATGGTTTCCCTGCAGTGATTTTAACAGGCCGAGCATCCAAGAGATTATGACAGTGATGCAGCCGGCCTTTCTTTTGATTCCTGGTACACTTGGGATCTCTCCGCATCTAGCTGGTGTGAATTATTGGCCATTCAGACGTGGTCCCAGAACTGCTTGATTAGTCCTCATTTGTCATTTCATGTCAGCTGTGAGGCTGTGAAATACTAGCAGACAGGCCTTTGGCAGATGCTACTGCATCCTTTTTTTAGGTGGTCCTGGACTCTAACCAAATAGCAAGGATTGCTCTACTGCAAATGTTCCGTTTTCCAAAAGTAGAAAGATCTGGAGATTTGAATTTGATTCATGTGTACACCATAGTTGCTGCTATGTGCCAAAGAGATATATACTCTGCCCATATTCAACAACATATTCAGGGTATATATATATATATATATATATATATATATATAGTAAGTTATAAGTAAAATAATAATCATAATAATTAATACATGTATTTATTTATTTATTTATTAAATCTTAAATGGATGCAGCCTTTTTGGTACCTTCATTCTCCATATCCTTAAAGCCCATTCCTACACCTACAACACACCCTATACCTATATTTACCCCTAAATATATTGATCTATATTGACCGATAATTTACAAATTTACATTTGGTAAGAAATATCTGCCTTTGTGTTCAACAGATCAAGGAAACTCCGACAGGTTTGGAAGAACTTGAGGGTAAATGATGACAGGATGTTGGTCTTAATGTGGGTGGGCGAAATAAACACAATGGCGCTCATTTATCATTCTTGCATAGAAACAGGCGTATGTGTTGGCGTAAGATTATGCTTACACTCCTCTCACCGCCTGATATATGTGATATCAAGTCTCTGACACAATCACTTGGATTTTTTTTTCCCCTTATATCAGCTGAAACAACACTGTCCTTTATGGTCACACAGATAAGAGTAAGACATCTCTCAAAACTGTAAAGGTCTATTTTTGTATACATTCAAAATTACAACAGCAAACGTTACTTTCGTAAAATAAAGAAAACAAACAGGATGCGCTTTTTGCCGTCTTGGCATTCGTGAACTTCTTTCTGGACCATGTCACAAAAATGAACCAAGACACAGTGAATACTTAGTACATACATGATAATGTGTCTACTTTGTATAAAAAACCTTCAAGTGTCTGCTTTTCGCTTATTTGACAATACATGCATTATATAAGTCACTATGGAATAAAAGTCACAGCACTTTTTAGATGATTTAAAAAAAAAAAAGTGTGGAAAATACAGTTGGATCCCCCTGGCTATTTGCCATGGACCCCACTTTGAAAACGGATGTCTTAGGCTACTGAGTTAAAAGATACTGTGAAAAAAGAAAAGTGTTAAAAGTAGCTCAACTAACAAAAGTAGTACAACTTCAAAAACCTTTTCTTTCCTTGTCATGCTTGAATATCCCTGGTATTTAGCTGCACGGCTGACATTTGATATTACCAAACTCAAAAGTCTCTTTTAAATAAGGGTAAGTCCCTATTTGCATTCATAGGTTTTAGTGCAATTATTTTTATTAACCAACACATACACCCATAAATCACACACACAATTTGTTAGATTGCTCCAGTAAATTAGTACCCTTCATTTGGGACCTAGTAAATCAGGTTCTACCTGTCTAATAAAAAAAATAATAGTTTTTCCTCGTAATTAGTGGTGTAAGCTCATACACATATGAGGATGTGGGGTGAGGTAAATGCATGCCTCATTAGGGCTATCCAGGTTTCAGACGAACTGGCAAATAGATGTGCCTTTTTCCATCAGCAGACTATTCCAAAAGAGGATCCAGCTATTTTTATTTTTTATTTTACCTCATAGCTAAATTAGGAGCACATTAAATTGAGGATAGTTGCCACCATGAGATCAAACTGTAAGGGGTATACAGTCAAAGACACAGGTGTACAGTCAAGACACTGGATATTCTTTATATATCCAGATATAAAGAATGAAGACCCGGAGTCAGAATTATAAAAAAAAAGACAGAAAAAAAAAGTTTTACTGAAGATAGTTTGCAGTTTCATCAGCAGAAGTCAGCTTCAAGACTCGCACAGAAGTTCGTAGGCTGCCCTCCTTACAGTTACAAAGATCACAGCTGTTATACCATTTCCAAGGTCTAAGCTAAGTCATTGCTTACAGGTTGAATGATTCTCATTGGCTAAGAAATAGATGAACACAGTAATTTTCCACACATATACAGATAGACGGAAGCTATCTCCATTGATTATGCAGCTGACACTCAGACCCCGAAGTTAGGCATGTCATGGTCGCAGATTTAGGTTTCAATCTTTGAGACTAGTGCTGTAAGGTTTACCTGCACAGTTATCTCGTACCAGCTGGCCTCTGTTATATGAGCTCACAGCTGGCAGCAGAGGGCATTAGACAGATTTCCAGGAACAATTATCACATTATTGCTAATTACGTCAATCAGCTCTGCACCCACAGACAGAAACTGAATGATTGTGTCAAGAATAGCATCACTGCATGTGAAAATAATTATGTCTCAGCTACTTTCCATTATATTTTCACTTAATAGCCCAAGTATGCTGTACTAGTTGCGCACATACAGTAGTGGCCATAATCTGGCCTAGAAAAATGGACATCTTCACTCTTTATCAACTTTGGAGGAAAGATCTTGTGTGCCAAAGTAGCTGAGCCCTATAAAAGCATAATTCATTCTGTCATGCACATATAATGGTTAAATCCCTGTAATAAATAAACAAATAAAACTTATTTTGAGGGGTATAATTTTTTTTTGCCTTAAAGCTGTCTTTTATGCAGTATTTCGCTCTTTTGAATAATTGCCGTTTTAGCTAAACTTATGCTGTAAAGTAATTAGCAGGAAGCACTGCTCTAAGAAAACATTTTTTTTTTTTCTTAACGCCATTTATTTTCACAGAACACTCTTTGTTTTTCACAAGGCTTTGGGGAAATAAATCACTGTGCTGTCAAAGGAAATATAAAATAGTCGCTGTCCTCTTATCTCCGGTGGATGAATAAGTCTTGGCCGTAAGTCACATTTGCTGAAAGGGCTGAAGCGATATTTGCAGATAACTGGAAAACATCTGTATCTTTATTTTGTTTGTGACATGCAATCCACAGTTGGTGGAAGTGTGTGGGTTTTGACTGATCGCTTAGCTCATTCCCAGCATGGCATGGAGAGCGGCTGTTGGCATGAGCTCAGCCTTCCCAGGTGGCAAATAGAGGGTAATTGGTCCTGCCGGCTCTATTTTTAGGTGAGTGCAAAGAGATACATTAATCAAACTCCAGTCATTTCATGGGGAACTGTTTATGTTATCATGCATTAGACCGGAATCCATTAATTCAATCTAATCATGTTTTTTCTTATTCTTAAAGGGGCATTGAAACTTGCTTTTTAAATTTTATTATATTGTTGTCTGAGGTCAGCTTATGACGTTCGCTTGGTTTTTGCATTCAAAAACATTAAAATGAATAAGTAATAGGCTATTTTCTACCCTAGTTTTGAGCCTAGCTGAAAAAAGTTCAGTTTTATGGGCGTCTTGCATTAAAGACTTGGAAGTAAACGCCCACTGCTGCGAGTGGATAACAGTTTTGCATATTATCATGAGTTTCAAGTCACCCGTTGGCGCACGAGGGGGAAATTGTTCAGAAAACATCCAATGTTGTAAAATGGCAACCGGAATGATTCACCCATGCATGTTTGACCCATGCTGGTGTCAATAAAAGCTTTTATTGGACTAACGAGGAGGTTTTCAGTTCTGAAACTTACAGGATATTCTTATAATATGATGACCTCTTAGATGTCAAAAGCTTGAGGAAAATTTGATTTCTCAGTTCATCACCCCTTTAAACAATTAACAATAACCACAATATACTATGTCCATGTAATAGCATGACTAAACAAGAGTTGAATGCAAACATAGTCAATTAAAGTGCATTATCACCATATTTTGTTATGTTTTAGAGCCAGCCTTTGGAACAATGATTTTTGTATTGTATCATAATTTTTCACTAATTTCTAATACATATTACAAAAAAATATGTTTGAGTGCACAGGTATGATGAGCACTATAGGTGATACTGGATTTGACAGATTTACCAGGTTCATGGCATCAAATCTTGTTTTGCTTGAAGCAGTTAGTATGCCATATGCTTTGGTTGGCCGAAGGAGAAAAAATACTAGAAATCTTGGTTTTGGTTGAAAATGTGAGCAGAATCAAAGTTCTTTTAGGCAAGTCATGCCACTCGGCCACCATCTTGACAACGCCTCCGGGCAGCTATTTCGGACAAACAAGACCAGACTCCTATCTAAATGAATGGGCAGAGAGTCAGAACTGCACCTTCACTGGTCACCGGGACATGAAAACTGCTTGTATAGAAGCAGCAGTAAAAAATGATAAAAATTGCTGAAAAAGTTAACACAGACTTAAAACTGTGGCCAAATTACAGTGATTAGATGATAGGTTGGTAGGTAGGTAGGTAGGTAGGTAGGTAGACAGACAGACAGACAGACAGACAGACATAGATAGATAGATAGATAGATAGATAGATAGATAGATAGATAGATAGATAGATAGATAGATAGATAGATAGATAGATAGATAGATAGATAGATAGATAGATAGATAGATAGATAGATAGATAGATGCATATTTTGTATGGCACCCAATTACCAACAGTTCTGCGTACAGCTACCTGAGGTCAACTTCATCATGAGCCTTACAGATAAAACATGCTACTTTGACATTGTATGTCGCATGCAAACATAAAAGGGGTTAAATATGTGGTCTGATGAAACCAGACTGACAAGATCACAGAGTTGACTTGATGTCAAAAGTGGATTCCGTTTTGCAAGAGAAGGAGAAATCTATGTCACCCTCATTAGCGCTCACATGCATTTTTTATGAGCACCCATTGTACGCCGAGGCTACATTAGTCTCTGTCCGACATTTAGAGACGACTTCAGACATCATCAATATTAATAAATGCTTGTAAATGACATCACAGTCCATGTGGTCCCACTTACAAAGAGTTTGTGTAGGCACTCATCTCAGTCAAGTGTTTTTATATTACTCCAAAAAGTTAACAGTGCGTGGGGAACATTGACTACTGACTAGCATTCATTGTGCCGTATGGGGAAACATGTCCATAGCATATGCCAGGAATGCGTAATCTTTCAATGATGAATCACATTTTATCAGAAGCACTGTGATGTGCACTCTCAGTCTGTTATTGTCTGCACATAGGCCTATCATTCTTAATCTTTGAACATTTGTTACATTCTGTTAAAACTTTGATTTAAAGCACTTAAAAGCGTTTTGTTTGGGCTATAATAACCGCCATGCATTCCGTTCCTTTTCATGCATTGGGTTAAATGGAGAATCTTTTGTTCCCCGTGGTGAAAAATTGGGAAACTGGTTGCAGTGAAAGCTGAAGTAGAAAAGCTATGAGAAATAGATTCAAGTGCTCAACCATGAAAAATGTACTTATTTCTACAACTCAATTTATACTACAGTGGTTTAAGAAATAATTCACTTCTACCACTTCAATCCAACTTGAAAAATTTCTGACATATTTAGAATTCAGCTTAAATGCTTTTTGATAGGAAGAGTCAGTTCATTTATTTTGTGTAAACTGAAGAAGAATCATTGTTTTGTTGACATCACTGACATACTCAAGTTTTTGTTCAAAACTTGTCCAAATGTCCTCCCAGCGTCTTGCCCCGGAACATCTAAACAAGTCATCTGAATGAGTCATCTAAACAAGCAATTAAACAATGTTGTAAAAGTTCCCAGAATAAATGAAACAATTATGTTACTATTATTAAAATATAAACATTGCTTTATATTTGACTTGCCTAATTTTTGCTGCTGTTGTGTTAGTTGTGTGTTATGCACTGTAAAAAACATTTAGTTCAGTTTACTTAATGAAATTAAGGCAACGTGTTTGCATAATAAAATTAAGTAAGCTTAACTTAATTGCATCAAGTTACAGTTACTTAATCCATTTAAGTTTTGTCAACTTAATTCTGTTTGTGATCTGAGGAAGTGTACTCCCAGAGTGCATTGCGGCATGAATGATTGAATTGCCCTGTTTTTCTATTTTAGGCCTTATGGGTGTAACGATACACGTATTCGTATTGAACCGTTCGGTACGAGGCTTTCGGTTCGGTTTTCGGTACGCATTTTTGAACCGAAGGGTTCGTTCGGTTCATTTTTCCTGCCGACCAACATTTCATTATTCAAATGTAGGCACGTTGCGCGTGGCAAGCGCATTCATAATGTAAGAGACGCTGGCGTGACCACAACATTGCCCAACATCAAATGGCAAATGTAATGTAAGCGGAAATGAAACTGAGCTGCTCGTTATTGTGTGGTTGTCTGGATGATGGACCGTTTATCAGTTTGGACCAATGCAGCGCGGGCCGATCTTGATCAGCACTTTTACCACACAGACAAATCCAGTAAAGAGAACATTTGAATTCGCCACTGAAGTTAACATCGCTGCGAGAGTGAGAAACATTCACATTTTTCCATTATTAACGGATCAAACAGCGCGGACGTGGAAACCAGGAAGAAACATTGTGCCATGAATGAACTATCCAGTGTCCACAGATCAGCAACATTCACCATGGATTTACTGTATAACACTACTATCTGTAAGTTTGGCATGCAGCCATATGGAATGACAGCGAAGATGGGCTTTGCTTAACTTGCATCCTCCAAATCACCCTCCCTGAGAAAGTGAAGTTCTTTGATGGAGTTCACAAATAGTGTGGAGATACATTTTTTCAGTTCTCAGTGCATGAGTTATGCTCTGAACAAATTACCCAAAGTATAGACTGAAATTTGTGACAGATTCATTTGCTGCCTAGTTACAAATAATAACGAATTTAAAATATAAATTGCACACTTCTATATTGCACATACACACAGAGAATGTAATTTAAGGTACAATAAGATACAGCCTACTGCATTTGCTATAATTAGCAGAAACGATTCTAACATTTGTCCTTGTGAAAAATAAATGTATGACAAGGTATTTAAAATACACTTATTTTATCCTAAGTATATTACAACTATGTTTACATATATATAAATAATCTGCAATTGCACTTTTAATATACTAAGTTGGTATAAAGTCTGCTAAATTCGAACAACTAATTTGGTACTTAATGCACTTTAGTTATCCAGAAATAGTCCGACTAAAGATATACTTAGGCATATTTGATTGTGCTAAAGTGGGACTACTGCAGGTATACTTTAGGTATACTTTAAATGTATGCATTTAAAGACTGATATTATACAGAGAACATACTATCCTTACTAATAGTGGTTAAACACATTATAGGCTTAATATTAAGAAATGTGCTTTGTCCACTAAAGAAGCACTCCAAATAAAGTGTAATCTTTTTTTTTTTTTTTCTGGTCACTTCATTTTAAGATGTTCCCTTTACAGTGATAAATAGCATAACATTAACTTTTTTTTAGCCAATATCTAATTATAATAATAGTACATTTAAGTATTAAGCAATACCAATTAACTACATACTATAATATGGTTAGGGTTAAGATTAGGTTGGGTTTTTGGGTTAATTGCATGTAATTATTTATAATTTATAGTTATTACTATAATAGCTACATGTAATGTGTATCACCCGTCTCCATTACGGTGTGATGACTCCTATCTTCAACCAGATGGAACTTGATACATATTCTGAATGTTCCAATCCAATTTGACCTCTGACCTGTAATGCTACTTAAATCATACGCATACACTGTTCGTTTGTTTGGCCCTCCGAGTCCGACTAAGCCTGGTTTCTTCCAAAGTTATTTTCTCCATTATGAAACCTGATGACGTTTTGGTTCCTTGCCACTGTTGCCTTTGTCACCTTTGGCTTGTGGCTTGCTTAGTTGGGGACACTTAATATTTAACAATATTATTGAGCTGACTGCATTGACACTATTATATGAGAACCGAACTGAGGTGGGCAATGACATCAATGTTTTCTCCAGGGCGGCTGTATTGATAAATGTACTAAATTAATAACTTTTTTCATAACACAAATTAAAAAAATCACTGAACTTACTTAAACTGGACTTTGACTCTATTTTCTTCTAGATCTGCTGTACAGAAGAAACAAACTTTGTTGCATTAATTTCCATTTTATCACTGTAAAGCTGCTATTTGTATTTGTATTGTAAAATTGTATTGAAAAAAAAAATTGTATTGTAAAACGTGTTACAGTATATGCAAAAAGGTGTGATGCTCCTGTGTGATGCTCTGTGATGCTCCGCTCAATATTTATACTTAATTTATACTTAATATACTTTAACTTATACTTCAAGGAGTAGTTCACTTAAAAAAAAAAAAAAAGAAAGAAAAAACTTTTGCTGATAATTTACTCAAACCCATGTCATCCAAGATGTCCACGTCTTTCTTTCTTCAGTCGAAAAGAAATGAAGGTTTTTGATGAAAACATTCCAGGATTTTCTCCATATAATGGACTTCATTGGGAACCAAACGGTTCAAGGTCCAAATGAGTGTTTCAGTGCAGCTTCAAAGGGCTTTAAACGACACCAGACGATGAATAAGGGTCTTATCTAGGACTTATCTAGTCATGACTCGAAAAAGGTCATTTTGATGAACGGGTTTGAACAGGAGAGTCACGAACGCTCATCACAGAACAGAGCAAGGTGAGCATTTGTGCTTATAAAACTTAAACTTTTATTTATTTATTAAAATGATTATTTGTTTTATTTATTTATTTTTTATTTATTTATTTTTAAAATGACCGATGGTTTTGCTAGATAAGACCCTTATTCATTGTCTGGTGTCATTTAAAGCCATTTGAAGCTGCACTGAAACTCTCATTTGGACCTTGAACCTTTTGGTTCCCATTGAAGTCCATTAAATGGAAAAAAAAAAAAAAAATCCTGGAATGTTTTCATCAAAAACCTTAATTTCTTTTTGACTGAAGAAAAAAAGACATGGACATCTTGGATGACATGGGGGTGAGTAAATTATCAGCAAAAGTTTATTTTTATTTTTTTTATTTATTTTTTTTTAAGTGAACTACTCCTTTAATGGGTTTTTGTTTATTTTTACACCATAACAGACATCCAAAGTCTGCCGACACACACACAAACACACACACACACACACACACATACACGTCTATATTACTAAAAGGGGACTATCACTCTACACTGGCCAAGAGGGGACTAGTGTTTCTGGTCATTTTGAAGAAACAAAAATGACATACAAAATTCTCTTTTAAGGTCTTTTTTCATAATATAACTTTAAATATGCATTTTTTTATTTTTAAAAAAACATGCCAAGTGGGGACCTGAAACTCTGGCCGATGTCTACCTTACCAACAGGGGACTCATATAGCCTGCAATTGAACTGTATGTCTGTGTGAACAGTGAAGTGAACTGGCAGTGAAATCTTGTCTTCATTTTGTAACTTATACATACTTATACACATATATGTGTGTGTGTGTGTACTTGTCTACCTATCTAAGAGGGGACTTTGGTGTCGTTACACACTCACTAACAGGGGACCGCCGAGGGAAGTGGGGACATTTTTCAAGTCCCCTGTTAGCTATGCCTTAAAACATGTTAAAATCAACTAAAAAACGCTCTGGTGAATTTTTTTAACTTTTGACCAAGTGGGGACTAACACATGTGTGTGTGTTTAAGCCCATACTCAGCAGCGCTCCTGTAGGCTGGAGCAGGAACTGCAGTGGCCCATTAACACACGTCGTTCACACTTCTCTATTGTCTGAATGGCTGGCTGTCCCAAAGCCTCTGAGACTGTAGAGCTGCTTAGTTAAGATACTTTCAGTAAATTTAATAACCCCACGCTAGTAATCATTAGTTAAGCAATAGTAAATGCTTAACTAATGAAAATACAATTATTAAAACACATTATAGATATGCTTTTAAAACAATATTAAAGAATTTATAGCTTTATAGCTGTCTTTATAAATTGCTGATTATTGGTTTAAAAGCATATCTATAATGTGTTTTAATCATTTTAATTCCATGCTTTATTAATGAACAATTTATGATTTCTAAATGAAGTATAGCATTATAAACCATAATAATAAACCAATATAAAGTTATTTAGGAGTTGTCAGTGGTTTATAAGATCACTTAGAAAGTGAGTAAATGATTAATAAACTATTTCAATGTGCATTCATGTATCTTATTATTCAGACATATAGTAATAGTTACTTAGTGTGTAAATACATTTTTAACATGTATTTCTACTGTAATCCAAGGTTAATTCAGGTAGTTATCAACCATTTAGTAGTGGTCAGTTTACTATTTTGTGAGCTCATCTAAAGTGAGGACCTGTTATGCCTTGTAACGCATTTATAAAAGAGATTTCAAAGGCTCAGTTAAATATTTGTATGTTCTTTTATGTTCAAAGTGTTGTGTTTGTTTCCTTTTTCTGTTTAGAAGAGAACTGAGCCTTTAAATCTAATTTATGAATGCTTTACAAGATATAACTATTCCTCACTTTAGATGAGCTGCCAAAAAAAGTTAACTGACCACTACTAAATGCTTAACTTCTTGCATTTACTACATTTAAATACACTTAAGTAATCTCATGAATCACTGACAACTCCTAAATAACTGGTTTGTAAATAATGTTATTCTTCATTAGGAAATTATAAATTGATCATTAATAAAGTATGAAAATACAATGATTAAACACAATATTATGCTTCTAAATAAAGAATAAAGCATTTACACAAGACTAGAGCATTTATAGCTGTATTTATAAACTTCTTATTAATGTCTATTAATGCTTTATAAATTACAGATAAACTATTTACTAATGATTAACTAATGATTAATAGCATGCAGTTATTATGAAGTGCCCAGCGGCAACAGTTCGAAAGCAGAGGCGAGAAGACGCCTCTTATCATTCATAATATTATTTTTTTCTTATTTAACGCTCTCTCTTCATAGATACTGTCTATGCTTGGTTATAGCAGTCTCTAACAATTTACTTGCCATTGTTACTTTTCTTAATAATTTTGTCTGTACCTCAGTAGCAATTCCATACTAACAAATAATACAGAATATCATAACACTTTCGATGAAATTCCTATAAAACATCAGAAGCTTTATGTTGTGGACAATACAGGAAAGTTATTGCTTTAAAAAATTAATTCTCTGTTGTGGCTTTATACTTACAGTATATGATTGGTCCACATATCCCATTTAAGCTTATTGCCTACTGATAAGTTGTATTTGACAAATATACAAATAGTTGTATTTGACTATATTTTACATTTTACAAGCAGTTTTGACTGATATGTGTGCACTGTAAAACAATTATTGTTGGTTTAACTTAAAAAATGAAGTTACCTGGTTGCCTTGAAACTTTACGTTCATTGAAATTGAAAAATTGACTTAATACAATGAAGGAGATTGATTTTATAATCAGAAACTCAAAATATTATGTTATCTGAACCACATACATTATCTAAGTTGATTTGACAGAAGAAACAACGTTATGATAACAAATCATGATTTTTTTTTTTTTACAGTGTATATTACTTTAGTTTGAAAATTACTTCAATTATCTTTTTAACAGTTAACTGGTTTCAATCTTATTTATGGAACAGAAAGTTTTTGTTCAAGATAGGTCATTTCTTCTGTTCTGTCGCTCACCTCCACAGGGATCGATCTCGGCGCCCTCCCTTTACTCGTTCTACATGCTACCATTGGGTTCTATTTTAATAAGACATGGTGTTTCCTTCCATTCTTATGCTGAAGACACCAAAATATATACACCTATTGAGAGAAATGATCCGTCTGCTTCCATTTCTCTTTTATTATGCTAAGATGAGGTTACATCTTTGCTTGCAAAAAAATTGTGTCTTTAAATGAACACAAAACTGCAACAAAAAAGCAACCTGTAATAGCAGCTGCAAATGGGGCCTTATTTATCACTCAGAAAGAATTAGCATTAAACACATTTACACAAACTCTAGACACAGAAGGATCATATGTTCCCCACATCACACCAGGATATTTCACTCAAAATTGTGAAATATTTCACTCATTAAGTGTTTGATTTACTCATTCAACTGATGTTCAAAACAACTGTGTAGTTACAGTGCTGCAAAAAAATGCAGACATGTTTCTTTATAAAATAGCAGACACAATACCACTGATATTGAAAAAAAAAGATCTAAATCAACTTCTAGGTTTGGGTGAAGTGAGAGGGTCACAAAGACAGAACTAAAAACCTAATTTGTCAAATAAACTCTAAAAATAAAAGATATTCAAGACTGTGGTATAAATAATTGGATGATCTGACCATAACTCATACTATCCTTGATTTTCTAACTTAGGACATTTCCTTTGTGTGTGATTACACCCACACTAATTAACATATCAATGCAGGATGGCTTGAAGGTGTCTAGGTGAAGTGGCCTGAGTGCTTACAAATACAGCTACCAATGTTCAAGTATCTGTGCAACTTCTCAAATAAACTACAATAAACTAGAGAAAACGTTGGGATTTACCCTTCCAAATTTATTTTGTAATGTTTTCTTTTGTAAAAATGTATTTAAAAAATAAATAAATAAATACAAGAATTAGACTCTCTACTGTTAACTGCAGTACAGTACAGTAATACCACTTTGAAATATAATCTGAATTAAAAACAAAACAAAAAAACCAATTATATTTAACTAAACACCTCCACAAGTGTTTGTGTTAGTCTCAGTTTAATCACCAATTTAATCTATACAAAAGGGGAAAATTAGGAATAATTTTGTGCAGTATTGTAAACATGGATAATGTAACAAACTGCAGTTAACAGTAGATAGTCTAATTCTTGTATTTATTTATTTTTTAAATACATTTTTACAAAAGAAAACATTACAAAATAAATTTGGAAGGGTAAATCCCAGCATTTTCTCTAGTTTATTGTAGTTTATTTGAGAAGTTGCACAGATACTTGAACATTGGTAGCTGTATTTGTAAGCGCTCAGGCCACTTCACCTAGACACCTTCCAGCCATGCTGCATTGATATGTTAATTAGTGTGGGGGAGGGCGGTGTAATCACACACAAAGGAAATGTCCTAAGTTAGAAAATCAAGGATAGTATGAGTTATGGTCAGATCATCCAATTATTTATACCACAGTCTTGAATATCTTTTATTTTTAGAGTTTATTTGACAAATTAGGTTTTTAGTTCTGTCTCTGTGACCCTCTCACTTCACCCAAACCTAGAAGTTGATTTAGATCTTTTTTTTTTCAATATCAGTGGTATTGTGTCTGCTATTTTATAAAGAAACATGTCTGCATTTTTTTGCAGCACGGTAACTACACAGTTGTTTTGAACATCAGTTGAATGAGTAAATCAAACACTTAATGAGTGAAATATTTCACAATTTTGAGTGAAATGTCCTGGTGTGATGTGGGGAACATATGATCCTTCTGTGTCTAGAGTTTGTGTAAATGTGTTTAACACTAATTCTTTCTGAGTGATAAATAAGGCCCCATTTGCAGCTGCTATTACAGGTTGCTTTTTTGTTGTTGTTTTTCTTTTTAGAGTTGTATTAATGCATTCAGTGACTACATCTTCCAAACTACATATTTCACTTCGACACAACACTGCTAAAACTCTGAACATAATACAACATTGAACAACTTCTCAAAACTCTTTACTCAGTGATCACACGATCAGTCTTGGGTAAACTAAGATCTTTCGATTTACATGAATTGATTTCTGGCAAACAAAACTTGATTTACTGTACAGGCACATGCTTACATATTATTTCCAAGACTGTTATTTAAGTTCAAAACTTATCAACACAAAAATGAATAAGATATTTCTACCGTATTTCACACTGAAACATATTCTGAATCTAAAAAAAAAAACTGAAAAATTAAGAAGTAACTAAACACATACACAAGTCTTAGTCTTTCATGTAAACATGAACCATGTAAAATGCTTGACATTCTGTCCCCCTCACTTTTGAAATGATTGCTACGCCCCTGATTCCACATCCCCCCACACTCATTTACATTTCAATGCAGGATGGCTTTTTGAAGGTGTTTTAGGTAAACTGGTCTGAGCGCTTACAAATACAGCTACCAATGTTCAAGTATCTGTGCAACTTCTCAAATAAAAACTAGATGCAGTTGATAAACTAGATGCAGTTACGGAAGATATTTATCACGTTTTGAAGGCCCATCTAAAAGCACACCTAATCCCGCATAGATCTGAATGCAGAGAAGCTCCTCAAAGCGATGCTGGTGGTCTTAAAATTATCAGTGGGGAAAACTATCACCTCAGTTTTGTGTTCATTTAAAGACACAATTTTTTTGCAAGCCAAGATGTAACCTCATCTTAGCATAATAAAAGAGAAATGGAAGCAGACGGATCATTTCTCTCAATAGGTGTATATACGTATATTGTGGTGTCTTCAGCATAAGAATGGAAGGCAACACCATGTCTTATTAAAATATAGAACCCAATGGTAGCATGTAGAACGAGTAAAGGGAGGGCGCCGAGATCGATCCCTGTGGAGGTGAGCGACAGAACAGAAGAAATGACCTATCTTGAACAAAAACTTTCTGTTCCATAAATAAGATTGAATCCAGTTAACAGTTAAAAAGATAATTGAAGTAATTTTCAAACTAAAGCAGTGTTCATTTTGACAACAAATTTTGATTTAGTTTTAGTCTTTTGACTAAAATGCCATTTAGTTTGTCATATTTTAGTCATCTGAATTGTTTTAGTCTAGTTTTAGTCAACGAAATTCAATATGATTTTAGCAGCCTGGTCTCATTGTTAATACGTAGGTATTTTAAGTTTTTTGCAAAGATAGAAAACATACTTTTTTGTACGTTTGGATAGATGCTGAAATGTATAATATATACGTATTTGCAACATTTAAAAGTAACATTATTATGTTTTTACAGCTACAAAACGTTAAGTATTTACGTATATTCTATGTCATAAAGATATCTGTATATATCCCTTTTTACCATTTTATGTAAGATCCCGTAACCCTAATCCCAAACCTAAACATAACTACACTGTAAACGATTTCTGTTGTTTTCACAGGATTATACAGTTTTTGTCAACAGTTTCTTACTGTATAATCTATGTACAGTAAGTTACAGTAGAATTTAGTTGTTTTCACAGTATTATTTTGTTTTTTCAACAATTATGTACTGTGCACACAGTTGACAGTATGTTACTGTAGAATTTCAATGCATTCTGGAAAAATTATCAGTTACTGTTAATCTAAATACAGCAGTGCAAACTGACCGCGAAAAACTCGACACACAGTTCCACGGGTAAAATTGCTAGACCTCTAATGTTATTATTCTTACATTAAAAAAAAAGAAATGTAGCACTGGGCCAGTGACCATTAACAGCCTTAATTCAGTGTGCATGAGAGCGCATTTGAATTTTGAAAGAGTTTGTCGTGTCAGTGGTGCCGCTGTCTTTTCTGCCGACCAGGAACTTCTTCATCTGGTAAGTAATAATTATTATGGATTCTTGCTATAACTTTAAAGTTATATAGAATAGCTGACCACAATTTCTGTATTCAATTTAATCTATTCTAGACATTTTACTATAAGATGTACAATTTGACACTCTTCGATGTAACCTAGGGACATGTTACTGTCAATTTAAATACATAAGTACGAAATGACTGCGAAAAATAACCACAACAAGCTGCCATTTTATGAAGAACTCTTCAGTTCCCTTATTCCCTCTGTGAGAGCGTGCAGGCTGTGCATCGCGCCGCTGTCGTCTGCAATGTTTTCGCCATAGCCTACATATGATATATCTGGTTAGTAATTTTATATTTTATGCAAACCATATCAGTTACTTACATTAACGGATTAAGGTTAGAACTGGCCGCGGCATGAACTATATGAAGTTACTTGATTAAATGTGATTTTATTAACATGTATATCATATATAGCCTCTTATAAGGTCAAAATGGTCTAATCACTTTTGTTATTTACCACGTTATGTCGGTGGAAACGCCTGCACGTTCATTATTTTATAACTTTATAGGGTTGGGAATTGAAAATCGATAAATGTATCCTTAAATCTGATATCCAAGGTTAGGATTCGGATTAGCCTATTGTTATAAAATTAAAGTTTCGATTCCTCTTATTGATTTTTTCACGCTTATTTTTGTGTAAATCCTGACCTGGCAATCTGCTATTTAAGTTAACGTTAATGTTTACCTCAGTGACAGTCTCTACCGCAGCGCCCAAAAAGTGCAGTTTTGTCCAAATACAAAGCTATGTGTGACATTTACAGTATTGTCTGATATCGTAATTGTTTTTATAACTATGTGTAAACTGACATGTAACGTTACTTATTTGAAGGGAAAGACGCCCTGTCAAGCTTCTTTTGTCATACGATGTAACTTAGTATCACACAAGCAAGATTGACGTTTTCACGTGACCGTAAATGAATTGATTTTAAACAGTCCAACAAACAAGATAATATTAAGTGAATTACACTTTAGACATCATTTTGTCTGTTTTTGCTGTTTAGCTAAAAAAAACAACAACAACAAAAACGCTTTTACTGTAAAAACGTCTCGTCTGTTCTCCTTTTCCACAGGTGTGAGCTGTGCATATTAAGAAGACCCCATCCATCTTGACGACCGATGAATTGTAAATCTAATCTAATTTAATTATTCTATTTATCCAACTACTACTACTATACCTTGGCCAAATACTGACCCACTGAGAACATTTTAAACAGATTATTTGCTATCTGTGAATTTTGAACAGATAATTGCCTATCTGCAAGTTGTTAAGAATTGTTCTGGTTCAGTTGCATAAAAGCTTGGATAGAGAACTTCTTATTGCAAATGTTAGAACATTAAGTCTGCATATAAATGATTATTAATACCGTAATGCAAGTTTTTCATGGCACATGTGCATGATGATATTGTTTTGTGTTTAGATTTTTTTAAAGGACACTGGATAACACACTCTAAAAAATGCTGGGTTGTTTTAACCCAACTTTGGGCCAAATATGGACAAACCCAGCCGTTGGGTTAAATTTTTACATTGCATTTTTAAGCCAACATTTGGTTTTGTCCATATTCTACCCAAAAATTGGGTTAAAACAACCCAGCATTTTTTTAGAGTGCAACTTGTCATTTTGTAATACTCATCTGGATTGGTGGTTTACTCGTCAAAGCTAGTTTATACATTTCTCCCAGCCCTGCAAATCTGGTCATCTAGTTATAAAGGAGCCCAAAACCCTTTAAAATCAGCAACAGACCAGTCTGACCAGTTAGACAGTCTATCTCAAACCAATAGACTATCTAGTTTAAGCCCCCCCCCCCCTTCTAATAGATTGATCAGATAGCGCCCCTTTAATCTTTTCTATTTTACCTGTTCATAATCATTTTTGCATGAATTGAAACGCATGATTGTTCATGATTTTCATGCATGATTTAAATTGTATTATATTACATTATTATTATTCATGTATTTAATTTTATTCATGTATTTAAATGAATATATGTAAATGTAATGTGTTTGAAAATACACAATAAACCTTGAGCAGTTAAAGCTTCAATTGTTCTTTTTTCTATTTCCTATAGTGCTACTGTGCAACCTGTAGAATATGTAGAAAATCCATAGAAATATTATTTTAACTGTTAAATAATACTCTATTTCTACGGATTTTCTACATATTCTACAGGTTACACAGTAGCACCAAATAAATACAATAACATTTCATAACTGTATAATACTATACAGTATTATTAAAAATTAACAGTGTAATACTGTACTTTAATATGGTAAGAAATTACAGTAAAATAATGTTATTTGATTTTACAGTATGCTTAACAGTACTGTAGTTAGTGTTAAAGTAATTTTATTGTTGAATGAAATACAGCAAGTACTGGATAATTGTTGCCAATCAGTTACTGTTAATTTGACAAGACATTTTTTTACAGTGTATTTTATACAGAATATAAAAAAGGATAAAACATAATGGACAGATGTGTTGGGAAATGGCAGTTCTATTAACAATATGGCATTAAAATATATTTTGAGCCACCAATCCTACTCCTACCCCTAAACCTACCCCTAACAATTCGTTAAAACTACGTAAACTAACGTTACAATGGGCTATATGCACGCATAAGTTCCGCATTTGACGTAAGGATGCTCGTCCATTTCCGGTTGTGTAGATTAAAGCAGAGGAAAACCGGAGAAAACGGGATTATGGCAGAGTCTTCAATATTTACTGTCCTCCCGTCTTTGAAACGAAACGTACATACGTTTAGATGTAATTTTATATATAGTTATGTTTATTTAATATAATTTTAAAAAGAAGCATAAACACAACGAGGGGTGTCTGTTTTATCTGTTTTTGTGACTAACGTTTCATTAGTATAACCATGGAGTATAAAATTCAATATAAATTCTCGGTATTGCATTGGACTCTACGATCGGCGGAAGTTATCGAGCATCCCTAATGCTTCACCGGAAATAACGCCGTGCATAGAGCCCATTATGAAGAAAAACGTGACTAACAGAAAAGTATAATCACAATAATATATTTATTGCGAAAATGTCAAAACCGCTACCAAAAGCCGTTCACATGAAGATGCTTTGCAGTCGCAGTCCTCTCTGGCAACATTGTAATAGTTTTGTATGAAGTACAGAGCAGAATTTAAATTAATAATCAATGAAAATGTTCATCCGGCTTCAGTTCGCAGCTTCGCACTATTTCAAAAGAACTAAACCAACCGTCACAGTCCTTCATGTCTCAATCTGTGATGAGGCAGGGAAGAGCTAATGACCATTTGATATCTCTGCCGTAAAACACGACGTATCGCTTCTCAAGGGCGCGATTTTTGAATTTGAATTCATCACCAGCGCGGGATTTGACGTGTACGGTTGCTGCTGAGAATGGAGGCGAAGATCACGACTGGATAAAAGGTTGAATTAGGATTTTTTTCTTGTAAACAATGTAGGCTATGGATTCTAAAGATTTGGATTACATCAAACTAATAAAATTGATGTCTTTTGTGAATTTATGTTTTGTTTTATAGGAGAAAACACTTTCTGTGCCTCACGGCAAATAAACTATATTACAAAATGGTTAAACGAGTAAAGTTAAAGAATGTATTTTTAAGGTTTTATAGTGTATTGTTTAACACCATGCAGGCGAAACGAGCAAAATGTTAATATTTATGAGTATTATATCAATAAATGAGACTGAAAACGTAATGAATAAGACAGTTGAATGCAATAGAGTCAAAACATAATGCTACGATTTTAATATGCATAAATTGTGATATGTACAAATGTGTACATCGGTGGATTTGTTCAAACGTAAATAAATTACGTTTTTGTGCTGTCAATAACGTAAATATTTTACATTTTAGTTCTGTAAATACGTCAGTATTATATGTTTCTGCGCATATAAAACGTAATTATATGTACGTATGATAGAACTACACTTTACGTACAAATGCATACGTATTCTCATGAGATCACATTGGATTTTAGTCGACTAAAATATAATGGGTTTAGTTAAATTGTAATGCGTTAATTTAGAATTTAGAATAGAATAAAATGTACAAACCCATACACTCCCGAAGAAAACATCTATTAACCTATTAATATAAATGATTTAAAAGTCTGAACATGCAATACAGATACGGATTTAACTACTGTGATTTAAAAAATATCTTAAAATTAAATAAAAACCACTTTTCCTAAAGTACAACACAGCCTTTTCAATGGATGATATACAGTATGCATTCTTTATAACCATGCATACATCCTTCTTTATTCTTTCAAGCAGAAATATTCTTTGTGTAAATTAAATATAATTAATCCTTATTATACTAAAGCTATTAACAAACTGTGATTGCTTTTCTCTTTTTCTTTGGTTGCTTGATCAATATTAAGGACACAGACCACATTATGTTTGATGCCACTTTCACTTTAAGACGTCGGATTATTTCCAATGACATGCGGATCCAATCGCACTGATGCACATCCGATACACTCACAACTGTTTAAGACATAACCGACATAATTTACATGAATACTGTCCAAAGCGGACATTTAAAGCACTCAATAACCTTGCCCCTTCATATTTATTGGACCTTCTTAATATCTATATTCGATCTCGGACTTTAAGATCGTCTTCCTCGCTCACTCTTGTTCTCCCTAAAACCCGCACTACTTCTATGGGGTCCCGGGCTTTTAGTTTTGCAGCTCCTTATTTATGGAACCTGCTGCCACAGGATGTGCGAAACAGTGAAAGTATTCATGTTTTTAAATCTTGCCTTAAGACCCATCTTTTCCGGCAGGCTTTTATGTTTTATGTGATTTATATATATATATATATATATATATATATATATATATATATGTGTGTGTGTATTAGGGCTGGGCAAAAAAATAGATTTTTCGATTAATCGGTTTTTAAAATGTGGCCGATTCAAAATCGATTCTCAACGGCCTCGAATCGATTTTTTCCGTATAAAGGGCTCGCGGACGCGATGCGGCGTCTTCTCGTCTCACTGCACTAGGCAAGCACTAAGCGCTGCAGCTGTCGATACACACTCGCGTTTAGGAGTCGGGACACGACGAAATATTCACTTGCACAATCGGGCCAGCATTGCATCGTAACCTATGATGGTAACTAACGTTTATAATTTTCACGTCTTTTTAAGTTTTAGTTTAAACATTCAAGCGATATTAAACCATCCCGTGCTCGCGCACTCTCAGAGATGTCTTTCACTGCGTGCACATACAGTAAAGCCAATCCGCCTCAAACAGCTCGCCTGAAACAAACGTTTTATCCCTGGATTATATCGCTTTAACAGTTAAAAACACGCGACATAATGTCAAAACTCTGGTATTGGTGAGTAACCTCGTAAAGACAGTCTAATGTCTTAAATAAGCATTAAACGCGTGTGACAGACAGACAGTACAAATGAGACAGGGATCCGTTCTTAAAGTGAACGCAGCCATATGTGTCTGTCATTAATTCTGTTGAATTAAAACAATAGAATATAGCATTAATTCTAAGCAATCAGAATTAATAGCCTTTGTATTTAATTCAGTCTTGGACTAAAAAGACTATCCAGTGTTATTTTACATTGGATTACTTTATTCAGTTTCTGTAGTATTTCTGACATACCAAAAAAACTCTTTATTCTATTCTATTTATTTGCTACTTTTTTCAGTTTAATTCGAAGATTGAAATCAAGCTTCCATGTGTTACTTAAACTCTTAACAAAAAAAAAAAAAAAAACATTTAGGTAAGATCAACGTAAAAAAAAATGTCTAAATATTTTTATTTTTATTTATCTATATCTATCTCAAACATAAAATAACATAATCCTGTTTGATCAAGCTGTGTGACTGTTCTGACTTTTTTTGCATATTGCATCAAAATCCTGTCTTTTCTTTGTCTGCATTTAGTGTATCTAAAATAAAAAGAGTTTTATATACAGGTTTGTGGCTCTTAAAAAACTTTTGCTGGTAATTTACTCACCCCCATGTCATCCAAGATGTCCATATTTTTCTTTCCTCAGTCGAAAAGAAATTAAGGTTTTTGATGAAAACATTCCAGGATTTTTCTCCATATAATGGACTTACATGGGAACCAGACGGTCCAAGGTCGAAAAGACAGTTAATAACAGTTTCAGATGCAGCAGACGATGAATAAGGGTCTTATCATGCGAAACGATCGGTTATTTCAAAACTTATTCCAAAAATGTAACTTTTCTAAGGACAAATGCTAGCCTAGCTCTATTCTGTGAGGCGCGTTTGTAACGTCACGTAATACGTAATTACGTTCAAAAGGTCACGGGCGACGTAGCCGGAAGTACAGAATCAAAATCGTCCGACATCGCTGTTTTACCTTTTAATTACTTTTTTGTAAACAGCGTTTGAGTTAGTTTGCACGTTCAACCTATGCGTTCAACTTGTAAACACTGACTCTGTACTTACGGCTACGTCGCCGTGACCTTTTGAATGTAATCCTGCTGCCGCCACAGAGTGCCATTTAGTTTTATATAAAGTTTAAATTATTTTGTTGTCTCAAATCGTTGATAATGTATACTGACTTTGCCCTATGCTGCAATAAATTTAGTTTTGCATTCATTTACATAAATCAGCTGCTTGAATGACAATTGCTGATGTAATTGGGTTTTCATGTGAGATTCTCAATTTATTCAGTTAACTGATGCTCTGAGGTAGTTTTCAGACTGCAGACTCAGCAACGATTGTATTTAATTGTACAGTACAATTATAACATAGAACAAACATCTTCATTTCATGTCATTAAACATAACAATATTGCTGGCCATACACTGATGAGAAAGTGAGTCCGGTGTGCGATACTTGGAGTTGTCCTAGACGTGGCGCAGCGCTGCGCTTCTCATTCGGTGTGCGACCCCCTTTACGGATGTGTATTTCACTGCCACTTCAATTCACTGTTCACACACACACACAAAGTCCCCACTTGGTTGGATAGATATCATTCAGAAAGTTCCCTCTTGGCTAGTGTGCAGCGACACTGCTGTGTTAATACATGTATATGTTAGTAATATAGACATGTGTGTGCAATGGCACATAACTATGGCAAGTAAATTGTTAGGGACTGCATAACAAAGCATAGAAAGTATATATGAAGAGAGAGCGTTAAATAAGAAAAATAGTATATATATATATATATATATATATATATATACATAATGTATATAATAGATATATAATTTAACTGTAATGAAGACATATTTCACTGCCAGTTCACACACACAAAGTCCCCACTTGGTTGGATAGATATCGTTCAGAATGTCCCCTCTTTGCCAGTGTACAGCGACACTGCTGTTAGTAGTATAGAAATATATAGTTTTAGATCGGTAAGATTGTTTATGTTTTTAAAAGAAGTCTCTTCTGCTCACCAAGGCTGAAATTATTTGATAAAAAAAAACAGTAATATTGTGAAATATTATTACAATTTAAAACAGCGTTTTTCTATGTGAATATATATATATATATATATATATATATATATATATATATAATGTATATAATAGATATATAATGTAAGCGTAATTAAGAAAGATTTCACTGCCAGTTCACACACACACAAAGTCCCCGCTTGGTTGGATAGATATCGTTCAGAATGTCCCCTCTTCGCCAGTGTGGAGCGACACTGTTGTTAGTAATATAGAAATGTATAGTTTTAGATCGGTAAGATTGTTTATGTTTTTTAAGAAGTCTCTTCTGCTCACCAAGGCTGCAATTATTTGATAAAAAAAACAGTAATATTGTGAAATATTATTACAATTTAAAACAGCGTTTTTCTATGTGAATATATATATATATATATATATATATATATATATAATGTATATAATAGATATATAATGTAAGCGTAATTAAGAAAGATTTCACTGCCAGTTCACACACACACACACAAAGTCCCCACTTGGTTGGATAGATATCGTTCAGAATGTCCCCTCTTTGCCAGTGTACAGCGACACTGCTGTTAGTAATATAGAAATATATAGTTTTAGATCGGTAAGATTGTTTATGTTTTTAAAAGAAGTCTCTTCTGCTCACCAAGGCTGAAATTATTTGATAAAAAAAAACAGTAATATTGTGAAATATTATTACAATTTAAAACAGCGTTTTTCTATGTGAATATATATATATATATATATATATATATATATATATATATATATATATATATATATATATATAATGTATATAATAGATATATAATGTAAGCGTAATTAAGAAAGATTTCACTGCCAGTTCACACACACACACAAAGTCCCCACTTGGTTGGATAGATATCGTTCAGAATGTCCCCTCTTTGCCAGTGTACAGCGACACTGCTGTTAGTAATATAGAAATATATAGTTTTAGATCGGTAAGATTGTTTATGTTTTTAAAAGAAGTCTCTTCTGCTCACCAAGGCTGAAATTATTTGATAAAAAAAAACAGTAATATTGTGAAATATTATTACAATTTAAAACAGCGTTTTTCTATGTGAATATATATATATATATATATATATAATGTATATAATAGATATATAATGTAAGCGTAATTAAGAAAGATTTCACTGCCAGTTCACACACACACAAAGTCCCCGCTTGGTTGGATAGATATCATTCAGAATGTCCCCTCTTCGCCAGTGTACAGCGACACTGCTGTTAGTAGTATAGAAATATATAGTTTTAGATCGGTAAGATTGTTTATGTTTTTTAAGAAGTCTCTTCTGCTCACCAAGGCTGAAATTATTTGATAAAAAAAAACAGTAATATTGTGAAATATTATTACAATTTAAAACAGCGTTTTTCTATGTGAATATATATATATATATATATATATATATATATATATATATATATAATGTATATAATAGATATATAATGTAAGCGGAATTAAGAAAGATTTCACTGCCAGTTCACACACACACACAAAGTCCCCACTTGGTTGGATAGATATCATTCAGAATGTCCCCTCTTCGCCAGTGTACAGCGACACTGCTGTGTAGCAATATAGACATGTATATGTTTGAGCATTATATAATGACACACCCACACACACACACATATATGTGTATAAGTATGTATAAGTTACAAAATGAAGACAAGATTTCACTGCCAGTTCACTTCACTGTTCACACAGACATACAGTTCAATTGCAGGCTATATGAGTCCCCTGTTGGTAAGGTAGACATCGGCCAGAGTTTCAGGTCCCCACTTGGCATGTTTTTTTAAAAATAAAAAAATGCATATTTAAAGTTATATTATGAAAAAAGACCTTAAAAGAGAATTTTGTATGTCATTTTTGTTTCTTCAAAATGACCAGAAACACTAGTCCCCTCTTGGCCAGTGTAGAGTGATAGTCCCCTTTTAGTAATATAGACGTGTATGTGTGGGTGTGTCATTATATAATGCTCAAACATATACATGTCTATATTGCTACACAGCAGTGTCGCTGTACACTGGCGAAGAGGGGACATTCTGAATGATATCTATCCAACCAAGTGGGGACTTTGTGTGTGTGTGTGAACTGGCAGTGAAATCTTTCTTAATTCCGCTTACATTATATATCTATTATATACATTATATATATATATATATATATATATATATATATATATATATATATATATTCACATAGAAAAACGCTGTTTTAAATTGTAATAATATTTCACAATATTACTGTTTTTTTTTATCAAATAATTTCAGCCTTGGTGAGCAGAAGAGACTTCTTAAAAAACATAAACAATCTTACCGATCTAAAACTATATATTTCTATACTACTAACAGCAGTGTCGCTGTACACTGGCGAAGAGGGGACATTCTGAATGATATCTATCCAACCAAGCGGGGACTTTGTGTGTGTGTGAACTGGCAGTGAAATCTTTCTTAATTACGCTTACATTATATATCTATTATATACATTATATATATATATATATATATATATTCACATAGAAAAACGCTGTTTTAAATTGTAATAATATTTCACAATATTACTGTTTTTTTTTATCAAATAATTTCAGCCTTGGTGAGCAGAAGAGACTTCTTTTAAAAACATAAACAATCTTACCGATCTAAAACTATATATTTCTATATTACTAACAGCAGTGTCGCTGTACACTGGCAAAGAGGGGACATTCTGAACGATATCTATCCAACCAAGTGGGGACTTTGTGTGTGTGTGTGAACTGGCAGTGAAATCTTTCTTAATTACGCTTACATTATATATCTATTATATACATTATATATATATATATATATATATATATATATATATATATATATATATATATATATATATATTCACATAGAAAAACGCTGTTTTAAATTGTAATAATATTTCACAATATTACTGTTTTTTTTTATCAAATAATTTCAGCCTTGGTGAGCAGAAGAGACTTCTTTTAAAAACATAAACAATCTTACCGATCTAAAACTATATATTTCTATATTACTAACAGCAGTGTCGCTGTACACTGGCAAAGAGGGGACATTCTGAACGATATCTATCCAACCAAGTGGGGACTTTGTGTGTGTGTGTGTGAACTGGCAGTGAAATCTTTCTTAATTACGCTTACATTATATATCTATTATATACATTATATATATATATATATATATATATATATATATATTCACATAGAAAAACGCTGTTTTAAATTGTAATAATATTTCACAATATTACTGTTTTTTTTATCAAATAATTGCAGCCTTGGTGAGCAGAAGAGACTTCTTAAAAAACATAAACAATCTTACCGATCTAAAACTATACATTTCTATATTACTAACAACAGTGTCGCTCCACACTGGCGAAGAGGGGACATTCTGAACGATATCTATCCAACCAAGCGGGGACTTTGTGTGTGTGTGAACTGGCAGTGAAATCTTTCTTAATTACGCTTACATTATATATCTATTATATACATTATATATATATATATATATATATATATATATATATATATATATTCACATAGAAAAACGCTGTTTTAAATTGTAATAATATTTCACAATATTACTGTTTTTTTTTATCAAATAATTTCAGCCTTGGTGAGCAGAAGAGACTTCTTTTAAAAACATAAACAATCTTACCGATCTAAAACTATATATTTCTATACTACTAACAGCAGTGTCGCTGTACACTGGCAAAGAGGGGACATTCTGAACGATATCTATCCAACCAAGTGGGGACTTTGTGTGTGTGAACTGGCAGTGAAATATGTCTTCATTACAGTTAAATTATATATCTATTATATACATTATGTATATATATATATATATATATATATATATACTATTTTTCTTATTTAACGCTCTCTCTTCATATATACTTTCTATGCTTTGTTATGCAGTCCCTAACAATTTACTTGCCATAGTTATGTGCCATTGCACACACATGTCTATATTACTAACATATACATGTATTAACACAGCAGTGTCGCTGCACACTAGCCAAGAGGGAACTTTCTGAATGATATCTATCCAACCAAGTGGGGACTTTGTGTGTGTGTGTGAACAGTGAATTGAAGTGGCAGTGAAATACACATCCGTAAAGGGGGTCGCACACCGAATGAGAAGCGCAGCGCTGCGCCACGTCTAGGACAACTCCAAGTATCGCACACCGGACTCACTTTCTCATCAGTGTATGGCCAGCAATATTGTTATGTTTAATGACATGAAATGAAGATGTTTGTTCTATGTTATAATTGTACTGTACAATTAAATACAATCGTTGCTGAGTCTGCAGTCTGAAAACTACCTCAGAGCATCAGTTAACTGAATAAATTGAGAATCTCACATGAAAACCCAATTACATCAGCAATTGTCATTCAAGCAGCTGATTTATGTAAATGAATGCAAAACTAAATTTATTGCAGCATAGGGCAAAGTCAGTATACATTATCAACGATTTGAGACAACAAAATAATTTAAACTTTATATAAAACTAAATGGCACTCTGTGGCGGCAGCAGGATTACATTCAAAAGGTCACGGCGACGTAGCCGTAAGTACAGAGTCAGTGTTTACAAGTTGAACGCATAGGTTGAACGTGCAAACTAACTCAAACGCTGTTTACAAAAAAGTAATTAAAAGGTAAAACAGCGATGTCGGACGATTTTGATTCTGTACTTCCGGCTACGTCGCCCGTGACCTTTTGAACGTAATTACGTATTACGTGACGTTACAAACGCGCCTCACAGAATAGAGCTAGGCTAGCATTTGTCCTTAGAAAAGTTACATTTTTGGAATAAGTTTTGAAATAACCGATCGTTTCGCATGATAAGACCCTTATTCATCGTCTGCTGCATCTGAAACTGTTATTAACTGTCTTTTCGACCTTGGACCGTCTGGTTCCCATGTAAGTCCATTATATGGAGAAAAATCCTGGAATGTTTTCATCAAAAACCTTAATTTCTTTTCGACTGAGGAAAGAAAAATATGGACATCTTGGATGACATGGGGGTGAGTAAATTACCAGCAAAAGTTTTTTAAGAGCCACAAACCTGTATATAAAACTCTTTTTATTTTAGATACACTAAATGCAGACAAAGAAAAGACAGGATTTTGATGCAATATGCAAAAAAAGTCAGAACAGTCACACAGCTTGATCAAACAGGATTATGTTATTTTATGTTTGAGATAGATATAGATAAATAAAAATAAAAATATTTAGACATTTTTTTTTACGTTGATCTTACCTAAATGTTTTTTTTTTTTTTTTTGTTAAGAGTTTAAGTAACACATGGAAGCTTGATTTCAATCTTCGAATTA
Source organism: Pimephales promelas (assembly GCF_988280905.1). Classification (NCBI taxonomy): domain Eukaryota; kingdom Metazoa; phylum Chordata; class Actinopteri; order Cypriniformes; family Leuciscidae; genus Pimephales; species Pimephales promelas. The sequence goes on from NC_142785.1 coordinate 12,735,291, forward strand.
AACTGAAAAAAGTAGCAAATAAATAGAATAGAATAAAGAGTTTTTTTGGTATGTCAGAAATACTACAGAAACTGAATAAAGTAATCCAATGTAAAATAACACTGGATAGTCTTTTTAGTCCAAGACTGAATTAAATACAAAGGCTATTAATTCTGATTGCTTAGAATTAATGCTATATTCTATTGTTTTAATTCAACAGAATTAATGACAGACACATATGGCTGCGTTCACTTTAAGAACGGATCCCTGTCTCATTTGTACTGTCTGTCTGTCACACGCGTTTAATGCTTATTTAAGACATTAGACTGTCTTTACGAGGTTACTCACCAATACCAGAGTTTTGACATTATGTCGCGTGTTTTTAACTGTTAAAGCGATATAATCCAGGGATAAAACGTTTGTTTCAGGCGAGCTGTTTGAGGCGGATTGGCTTTACTGTATGTGCACGCAGTGAAAGACATCTCTGAGAGTGCGCGAGCACGGGATGGTTTAATATCGCTTGAATGTTTAAACTAAAACTTAAAAAGACGTGAAAATTATAAACGTTAGTTACCATCATAGGTTACGATGCAATGCTGGCCCGATTGTGCAAGTGAATATTTCGTCGTGTCCCGACTCCTAAACGCGAGTGTGTATCGACAGCTGCAGCGCTTAGTGCTTGCCTAGTGCAGTGAGACGAGAAGACGCCGCATCGCGTCCGCGAGCCCTTTATACGGAAAAAATCGATTCGAGGCCGTTGAGAATCGATTTTGAATCGGCCACATTTTAAAAACCGATTAATCGAAAAATCTATTTTTTTGCCCAGCCCTAATACACACACACATATATATATATATATATATATATATATATATATATAATCACATAAAACATAAAAGCCTGCCGGAAAAGATGGGTCTTAAGGCAAGATTTAAAAACATGAATACTTTCACTGTTTCGCACATCCTGTGGCAGCAGGTTCCATAAATAAGGAGCTGCAAAACTAAAAGCCCGGGACCCCATAGAAGTAGTGCGGGTTTTAGGGAGAACAAGAGTGAGCGAGGAAGACGATCTTAAAGTCCGAGATCGAATATAGATATTAAGAAGGTCCAATAAATATGAAGGGGCAAGGTTATTGAGTGCTTTAAATGTCCGCTTTGGACAGTATTCATGTAAATTATGTCGGTTATGTCTTAAACAGTTGTGAGTGTATCGGATGTGCATCAGTGCGATTGGATCCGCATGTCATTGGAAATAATCCGACGTCTTAAAGTGAAAGTGGCATCAAACATAATGTGGTCTGTGTCCTTAATATTGATCAAGCAACCAAAGAAAAAGAGAAAAGCAATCACAGTTTGTTAATAGCTTTAGTATAATAAGGATTAATTATATTTAATTTACACAAAGAATATTTCTGCTTGAAAGAATAAAGAAGGATGTATGCATGGTTATAAAGAATGCATACTGTATATCATCCATTGAAAAGGCTGTGTTGTACTTTAGGAAAAGTGGTTTTTATTTAATTTTAAGATATTTTTTAAATCACAGTAGTTAAATCCGTATCTGTATTGCATGTTCAGACTTTTAAATCATTTATATTAATAGGTTAATAGATGTTTTCTTCGGGAGTGTATGGGTTTGTACATTTTATTCTATTCTAAATTCTAAATTAACGCATTACAATTTAACTAAACCCATTATATTTTAGTCGACTAAAATCCAATGTGATCTCATGAGAATACGTATGCATTTGTACGTAAAGTGTAGTTCTATCATACGTACATATAATTACGTTTTATATGCGCAGAAACATATAATACTGACGTATTTACAGAACTAAAATGTAAAATATTTACGTTATTGACAGCACAAAAACGTAATTTATTTACGTTTGAACAAATCCACCGATGTACACATTTGTACATATCACAATTTATGCATATTAAAATCGTAGCATTATGTTTTGACTCTATTGCATTCAACTGTCTTATTCATTACGTTTTCAGTCTCATTTATTGATATAATACTCATAAATATTAACATTTTGCTCGTTTCGCCTGCATGGTGTTAAACAATACACTATAAAACCTTAAAAATACATTCTTTAACTTTACTCGTTTAACCATTTTGTAATATAGTTTATTTGCCGTGAGGCACAGAAAGTGTTTTCTCCTATAAAACAAAACATAAATTCACAAAAGACATCAATTTTATTAGTTTGATGTAATCCAAATCTTTAGAATCCATAGCCTACATTGTTTACAAGAAAAAAATCCTAATTCAACCTTTTATCCAGTCGTGATCTTCGCCTCCATTCTCAGCAGCAACCGTACACGTCAAATCCCGCGCTGGTGATGAATTCAAATTCAAAAATCGCGCCCTTGAGAAGCGATACGTCGTGTTTTACGGCAGAGATATCAAATGGTCATTAGCTCTTCCCTGCCTCATCACAGATTGAGACATGAAGGACTGTGACGGTTGGTTTAGTTCTTTTGAAATAGTGCGAAGCTGCGAACTGAAGCCGGATGAACATTTTCATTGATTATTAATTTAAATTCTGCTCTGTACTTCATACAAAACTATTACAATGTTGCCAGAGAGGACTGCGACTGCAAAGCATCTTCATGTGAACGGCTTTTGGTAGCGGTTTTGACATTTTCGCAATAAATATATTATTGTGATTATACTTTTCTGTTAGTCACGTTTTTCTTCATAATGGGCTCTATGCACGGCGTTATTTCCGGTGAAGCATTAGGGATGCTCGATAACTTCCGCCGATCGTAGAGTCCAATGCAATACCGAGAATTTATATTGAATTTTATACTCCATGGTTATACTAATGAAACGTTAGTCACAAAAACAGATAAAACAGACACCCCTCGTTGTGTTTATGCTTCTTTTTAAAATTATATTAAATAAACATAACTATATATAAAATTACATCTAAACGTATGTACGTTTCGTTTCAAAGACGGGAGGACAGTAAATATTGAAGACTCTGCCATAATCCCGTTTTCTCCGGTTTTCCTCTGCTTTAATCTACACAACCGGAAATGGACGAGCATCCTTACGTCAAATGCGGAACTTATGCGTGCATATAGCCCATTGTAACGTTAGTTTACGTAGTTTTAACGAATTGTTAGGGGTAGGTTTAGGGGTAGGAGTAGGATTGGTGGCTCAAAATATATTTTAATGCCATATTGTTAATAGAACTGCCATTTCCCAACACATCTGTCCATTATGTTTTATCCTTTTTTATATTCTGTATAAAATACACTGTAAAAAAATGTCTTGTCAAATTAACAGTAACTGATTGGCAACAATTATCCAGTACTTGCTGTATTTCATTCAACAATAAAATTACTTTAACACTAACTACAGTACTGTTAAGCATACTGTAAAATCAAATAACATTATTTTACTGTAATTTCTTACCATATTAAAGTACAGTATTACACTGTTAATTTTTAATAATACTGTATAGTATTATACAGTTATGAAATGTTATTGTATTTATTTGGTGCTACTGTGTAACCTGTAGAATATGTAGAAAATCCGTAGAAATAGAGTATTATTTAACAGTTAAAATAATATTTCTATGGATTTTCTACATATTCTACAGGTTGCACAGTAGCACTATAGGAAATAGAAAAAAGAACAATTGAAGCTTTAACTGCTCAAGGTTTATTGTGTATTTTCAAACACATTACATTTACATATATTCATTTAAATACATGAATAAAATTAAATACATGAATAATAATAATGTAATATAATACAATTTAAATCATGCATGAAAATCATGAACAATCATGCGTTTCAATTCATGCAAAAATGATTATGAACAGGTAAAATAGAAAAGATTAAAGGGGCGCTATCTGATCAATCTATTAGAAGGGGGGGGGGGGCTTAAACTAGATAGTCTATTGGTTTGAGATAGACTGTCTAACTGGTCAGACTGGTCTGTTGCTGATTTTAAAGGGTTTTGGGCTCCTTTATAACTAGATGACCAGATTTGCAGGGCTGGGAGAAATGTATAAACTAGCTTTGACGAGTAAACCACCAATCCAGATGAGTATTACAAAATGACAAGTTGCACTCTAAAAAAATGCTGGGTTGTTTTAACCCAATTTTTGGGTAGAATATGGACAAAACCAAATGTTGGCTTAAAAATGCAATGTAAAAATTTAACCCAACGGCTGGGTTTGTCCATATTTGGCCCAAAGTTGGGTTAAAACAACCCAGCATTTTTTAGAGTGTGTTATCCAGTGTCCTTTAAAAAAATCTAAACACAAAACAATATCATCATGCACATGTGCCATGAAAAACTTGCATTACGGTATTAATAATCATTTATATGCAGACTTAATGTTCTAACATTTGCAATAAGAAGTTCTCTATCCAAGCTTTTATGCAACTGAACCAGAACAATTCTTAACAACTTGCAGATAGGCAATTATCTGTTCAAAATTCACAGATAGCAAATAATCTGTTTAAAATGTTCTCAGTGGGTCAGTATTTGGCCAAGGTATAGTAGTAGTAGTTGGATAAATAGAATAATTAAATTAGATTAGATTTACAATTCATCGGTCGTCAAGATGGATGGGGTCTTCTTAATATGCACAGCTCACACCTGTGGAAAAGGAGAACAGACGAGACGTTTTTACAGTAAAAGCGTTTTTGTTGTTGTTGTTTTTTTTAGCTAAACAGCAAAAACAGACAAAATGATGTCTAAAGTGTAATTCACTTAATATTATCTTGTTTGTTGGACTGTTTAAAATCAATTCATTTACGGTCACGTGAAAACGTCAATCTTGCTTGTGTGATACTAAGTTACATCGTATGACAAAAGAAGCTTGACAGGGCGTCTTTCCCTTCAAATAAGTAACGTTACATGTCAGTTTACACATAGTTATAAAAACAATTACGATATCAGACAATACTGTAAATGTCACACATAGCTTTGTATTTGGACAAAACTGCACTTTTTGGGCGCTGCGGTAGAGACTGTCACTGAGGTAAACATTAACGTTAACTTAAATAGCAGATTGCCAGGTCAGGATTTACACAAAAATAAGCGTGAAAAAATCAATAAGAGGAATCGAAACTTTAATTTTATAACAATAGGCTAATCCGAATCCTAACCTTGGATATCAGATTTAAGGATACATTTATCGATTTTCAATTCCCAACCCTATAAAGTTATAAAATAATGAACGTGCAGGCGTTTCCACCGACATAACGTGGTAAATAACAAAAGTGATTAGACCATTTTGACCTTATAAGAGGCTATATATGATATACATGTTAATAAAATCACATTTAATCAAGTAACTTCATATAGTTCATGCCGCGGCCAGTTCTAACCTTAATCCGTTAATGTAAGTAACTGATATGGTTTGCATAAAATATAAAATTACTAACCAGATATATCATATGTAGGCTATGGCGAAAACATTGCAGACGACAGCGGCGCGATGCACAGCCTGCACGCTCTCACAGAGGGAATAAGGGAACTGAAGAGTTCTTCATAAAATGGCAGCTTGTTGTGGTTATTTTTCGCAGTCATTTCGTACTTATGTATTTAAATTGACAGTAACATGTCCCTAGGTTACATCGAAGAGTGTCAAATTGTACATCTTATAGTAAAATGTCTAGAATAGATTAAATTGAATACAGAAATTGTGGTCAGCTATTCTATATAACTTTAAAGTTATAGCAAGAATCCATAATAATTATTACTTACCAGATGAAGAAGTTCCTGGTCGGCAGAAAAGACAGCGGCACCACTGACACGACAAACTCTTTCAAAATTCAAATGCGCTCTCATGCACACTGAATTAAGGCTGTTAATGGTCACTGGCCCAGTGCTACATTTCTTTTTTTTTAATGTAAGAATAATAACATTAGAGGTCTAGCAATTTTACCCGTGGAACTGTGTGTCGAGTTTTTCGCGGTCAGTTTGCACTGCTGTATTTAGATTAACAGTAACTGATAATTTTTCCAGAATGCATTGAAATTCTACAGTAACATACTGTCAACTGTGTGCACAGTACATAATTGTTGAAAAAACAAAATAATACTGTGAAAACAACTAAATTCTACTGTAACTTACTGTACATAGATTATACAGTAAGAAACTGTTGACAAAAACTGTATAATCCTGTGAAAACAACAGAAATCGTTTACAGTGTAGTTATGTTTAGGTTTGGGATTAGGGTTACGGGATCTTACATAAAATGGTAAAAAGGGATATATACAGATATCTTTATGACATAGAATATACGTAAATACTTAACGTTTTGTAGCTGTAAAAACATAATAATGTTACTTTTAAATGTTGCAAATACGTATATATTATACATTTCAGCATCTATCCAAACGTACAAAAAAGTATGTTTTCTATCTTTGCAAAAAACTTAAAATACCTACGTATTAACAATGAGACCAGGCTGCTAAAATCATATTGAATTTCGTTGACTAAAACTAGACTAAAACAATTCAGATGACTAAAATATGACAAACTAAATGGCATTTTAGTCAAAAGACTAAAACTAAATCAAAATTTGTTGTCAAAATGAACACTGCTTTAGTTTGAAAATTACTTCAATTATCTTTTTAACTGTTAACTGGATTCAATCTTATTTATGGAACAGAAAGTTTTTGTTCAAGATAGGTCATTTCTTCTGTTCTGTCGCTCACCTCCACAGGGATCGATCTCGGCGCCCTCCCTTTACTCGTTCTACATGCTACCATTGGGTTCTATATTTTAATAAGACATGGTGTTGCCTTCCATTCTTATGCTGAAGACACCACAATATACGTATATACACCTATTGAGAGAAATGATCCGTCTGCTTCCATTTCTCTTTTATTATGCTAAGATGAGGTTACATCTTGGCTTGCAAAAAAATTGTGTCTTTAAATGAACACAAAACTGAGGTGATAGTTTTCCCCACTGATAATTTTAAGACCACCAGCATCGCTTTGAGGAGCTTCTCTGCATTCAGATCTATGCGGGATTAGGTGTGCTTTTAGATGGGCCTTCAAAACGTGATAAATATCTTCCGTAACTGCATCTAGTTTATCAACTGCATCTAGTTTTTATTTGAGAAGTTGCACAGATACTTGAACATTGGTAGCTGTATTTGTAAGCGCTCAGACCAGTTTACCTAAAACACCTTCAAAAAGCCATCCTGCATTGAAATGTAAATGAGTGTGGGGGGATGTGGAATCAGGGGCGTAGCAATCATTTCAAAAGTGAGGGGGACAGAATGTCAAGCATTTTACATGGTTCATGTTTACATGAAAGACTAAGACTTGTGTATGTGTTTAGTTACTTCTTAATTTTTCAGTTTTTTTTTTTAGATTCAGAATATGTTTCAGTGTGAAATACGGTAGAAATATCTTATTCATTTTTGTGTTGATAAGTTTTGAACTTAAATAACAGTCTTGGAAATAATATGTAAGCATGTGCCTGTACAGTAAATCAAGTTTTGTTTGCCAGAAATCAATTCATGTAAATCGAAAGATCTTAGTTTACCCAAGACTGATCGTGTGATCACTGAGTAAAGAGTTTTGAGAAGTTGTTCAATGTTGTATTATGTTCAGAGTTTTAGCAGTGTTGTGTCGAAGTGAAATATGTAGTTTGGAAGATGTAGTCACTGAATGCATTAATACAACTCTAAAAAGAAAAACAACAACAAAAAAGCAACCTGTAATAGCAGCTGCAAATGGGGCCTTATTTATCACTCAGAAAGAATTAGTGTTAAACACATTTACACAAACTCTAGACACAGAAGGATCATATGTTCCCCACATCACACCAGGACATTTCACTCAAAATTGTGAAATATTTCACTCATTAAGTGTTTGATTTACTCATTCAACTGATGTTCAAAACAACTGTGTAGTTACCGTGCTGCAAAAAAATGCAGACATGTTTCTTTATAAAATAGCAGACACAATACCACTGATATTGAAAAAAAAAAGATCTAAATCAACTTCTAGGTTTGGGTGAAGTGAGAGGGTCACAGAGACAGAACTAAAAACCTAATTTGTCAAATAAACTCTAAAAATAAAAGATATTCAAGACTGTGGTATAAATAATTGGATGATCTGACCATAACTCATACTATCCTTGATTTTCTAACTTAGGACATTTCCTTTGTGTGTGATTACACCGCCCTCCCCCACACTAATTAACATATCAATGCAGCATGGCTGGAAGGTGTCTAGGTGAAGTGGCCTGAGCGCTTACAAATACAGCTACCAATGTTCAAGTATCTGTGCAACTTCTCAAATAAACTACAATAAACTAGAGAAAATGCTGGGATTTACCCTTCCAAATTTATTTTGTAATGTTTTCTTTTGTAAAAATGTATTTAAAAAATAAATAAATACAAGAATTAGACTATCTACTGTTAACTGCAGTTTGTTACATTATCCATGTTTACAATACTGCACAAAATTATTCCTAATTTTCCCCTTTTGTATAGATTAAATTGGTGATTAAACTGAGACTAACACAAACACTTGTGGAGGTGTTTAGTTAAATATAATTGGTTTTTTTGTTTTGTTTTTAATTCAGATTATATTTCAAAGTGGTATTACTGTACTGTACTGCAGTTAACAGTAGAGAGTCTAATTCTTGTATTTATTTATTTATTTTTTAAATACATTTTTACAAAAGAAAACATTACAAAATAAATTTGGAAGGGTAAATCCCAACGTTTTCTCTAGTTTATTGTAGTTTATTTGAGAAGTTGCACAGATACTTGAACATTGGTAGCTGTATTTGTAAGCACTCAGGCCACTTCACCTAGACACCTTCAAGCCATCCTGCATTGATATGTTAATTAGTGTGGGTGTAATCACACACAAAGGAAATGTCCTAAGTTAGAAAATCAAGGATAGTATGAGTTATGGTCAGATCATCCAATTATTTATACCACAGTCTTGAATATCTTTTATTTTTAGAGTTTATTTGACAAATTAGGTTTTTAGTTCTGTCTTTGTGACCCTCTCACTTCACCCAAACCTAGAAGTTGATTTAGATCTTTTTTTTTCAATATCAGTGGTATTGTGTCTGCTATTTTATAAAGAAACATGTCTGCATTTTTTTGCAGCACTGTAACTACACAGTTGTTTTGAACATCAGTTGAATGAGTAAATCAAACACTTAATGAGTGAAATATTTCACAATTTTGAGTGAAATATCCTGGTGTGATGTGGGGAACATATGATCCTTCTGTGTCTAGAGTTTGTGTAAATGTGTTTAATGCTAATTCTTTCTGAGTGATAAATAAGGCCCCATTTGCAGCTGCTATTACAGGTTGCTTTTTTGTTGCAGTTTTGTGTTCATTTAAAGACACAATTTTTTTGCAAGCAAAGATGTAACCTCATCTTAGCATAATAAAAGAGAAATGGAAGCAGACGGATCATTTCTCTCAATAGGTGTATATATTTTGGTGTCTTCAGCATAAGAATGGAAGGAAACACCATGTCTTATTAAAATAGAACCCAATGGTAGCATGTAGAACGAGTAAAGGGAGGGCGCCGAGATCGATCCCTGTGGAGGTGAGCGACAGAACAGAAGAAATGACCTATCTTGAACAAAAACTTTCTGTTCCATAAATAAGATTGAAACCAGTTAACTGTTAAAAAGATAATTGAAGTAATTTTCAAACTAAAGTAATATACACTGTAAAAAAAAAAAAATCATGATTTGTTATCATAACGTTGTTTCTTCTGTCAAATCAACTTAGATAATGTATGTGGTTCAGATAACATAATATTTTGAGTTTCTGATTATAAAATCAATCTCCTTCATTGTATTAAGTCAATTTTTCAATTTCAATGAACGTAAAGTTTCAAGGCAACCAGGTAACTTCATTTTTTAAGTTAAACCAACAATAATTGTTTTACAGTGCACACATATCAGTCAAAACTGCTTGTAAAATGTAAAATATAGTCAAATACAACTATTTGTATATTTGTCAAATACAACTTATCAGTAGGCAATAAGCTTAAATGGGATATGTGGACCAATCATATACTGTAAGTATAAAGCCACAACAGAGAATTAATTTTTTAAAGCAATAACTTTCCTGTATTGTCCACAACATAAAGCTTCTGATGTTTTATAGGAATTTCATCGAAAGTGTTATGATATTCTGTATTATTTGTTAGTATGGAATTGCTACTGAGGTACAGACAAAATTATTAAGAAAAGTAACAATGGCAAGTAAATTGTTAGAGACTGCTATAACCAAGCATAGACAGTATCTATGAAGAGAGAGCGTTAAATAAGAAAAAAATAATATTATGAATGATAAGAGGCGTCTTCTCGCCTCTGCTTTCGAACTGTTGCCGCTGGGCACTTCATAATAACTGCATGCTATTAATCATTAGTTAATCATTAGTAAATAGTTTATCTGTAATTTATAAAGCATTAATAGACATTAATAAGAAGTTTATAAATACAGCTATAAATGCTCTAGTCTTGTGTAAATGCTTTATTCTTTATTTAGAAGCATAATATTGTGTTTAATCATTGTATTTTCATACTTTATTAATGATCAATTTATAATTTCCTAATGAAGAATAACATTATTTACAAACCAGTTATTTAGGAGTTGTCAGTGATTCATGAGATTACTTAAGTGTATTTAAATGTAGTAAATGCAAGAAGTTAAGCATTTAGTAGTGGTCAGTTAACTTTTTTTGGCAGCTCATCTAAAGTGAGGAATAGTTATATCTTGTAAAGCATTCATAAATTAGATTTAAAGGCTCAGTTCTCTTCTAAACAGAAAAAGGAAACAAACACAACACTTTGAACATAAAAGAACATACAAATATTTAACTGAGCCTTTGAAATCTCTTTTATAAATGCGTTACAAGGCATAACAGGTCCTCACTTTAGATGAGCTCACAAAATAGTAAACTGACCACTACTAAATGGTTGATAACTACCTGAATTAACCTTGGATTACAGTAGAAATACATGTTAAAAATGTATTTACACACTAAGTAACTATTACTATATGTCTGAATAATAAGATACATGAATGCACATTGAAATAGTTTATTAATCATTTACTCACTTTCTAAGTGATCTTATAAACCACTGACAACTCCTAAATAACTTTATATTGGTTTATTATTATGGTTTATAATGCTATACTTCATTTAGAAATCATAAATTGTTCATTAATAAAGCATGGAATTAAAATGATTAAAACACATTATAGATATGCTTTTAAACCAATAATCAGCAATTTATAAAGACAGCTATAAAGCTATAAATTCTTTAATATTGTTTTAAAAGCATATCTATAATGTGTTTTAATAATTGTATTTTCATTAGTTAAGCATTTACTATTGCTTAACTAATGATTACTAGCGTGGGGTTATTAAATTTACTGAAAGTATCTTAACTAAGCAGCTCTACAGTCTCAGAGGCTTTGGGACAGCCAGCCATTCAGACAATAGAGAAGTGTGAACGACGTGTGTTAATGGGCCACTGCAGTTCCTGCTCCAGCCTACAGGAGCGCTGCTGAGTATGGGCTTAAACACACACACATGTGTTAGTCCCCACTTGGTCAAAAGTTAAAAAAATTCACCAGAGCGTTTTTTAGTTGATTTTAACATGTTTTAAGGCATAGCTAACAGGGGACTTGAAAAATGTCCCCACTTCCCTCGGCGGTCCCCTGTTAGTGAGTGTGTAACGACACCAAAGTCCCCTCTTAGATAGGTAGACAAGTACACACACACACACACACACACACACACACACACACACACACACACACACACTCTCAACACAAACATTCTCAATGTTTGTGTTGAGAATAAAGCATGTCAAATGACTAATTAATGCGTTGGTAATATTTTGAACAAAACCGTGTGGACCAATTCATGTTAAATACAAAGTGATTTCCTGGCTCTTGTTTAGTGCCACATTTAATACCATTTTTATTAGGGCACTGGGCATTGCAAAGATTTTTTTTTTTTTTTAATCTTTCTTAAAATTTTCTAAACAAGTATTTATTTCCAGTTGAATTTTCAGATTTCCCATGGGCACCCCCTGACTCAGCGACTCCGCATTCATGGGCGGATTTCAGATACAAAAAAAGCCCTGAGCTCTCGCTGTGTTTCTTTATATAGACAGGCCTCAGTTCAAATGTAAACATGGGAATCCAGTGGAAATTTATTGTGTTCACCCCCTCAGACTTTCTGGGGGCAGAAGTTGACAATTTGCCAACAGTGGTAATTTGCATTCAGACAAATTGTAAGAAGGTGTTAACTCAAAGACACACCCTTCTGTGTGCAAGATATTTCTATATTCTTAAGAACTTTTTTACCTTTTGATTTACTACTTTGGGAATGAGACATTTGTACCAGTCACCATGAGACCTTTAAGATGATACTAAACACAATCCTTAGTGATAATCATTCACATTAAAACTAAATATATTCTTGTGTGAGTTTTAAGTGTTAATAAGAGAGAAGGAGTGAGAGTGAGAGTGAGAGAGAGAGAGAGAGAGAGAGAGAGAGAGAGAGAGAGAGAGAGAGAGAGAGAGAGAGAGAGAGAGAGAAAGAAAGAAATGTAGATGAGGTGAGACTTGTCTCAAAGGAAGAGAGGGAGGGAGTCAAATGTTAATTTCCAACAAGATCCTTTGTTTTATAGACCACTGGTCAGATATTTTCTCTTCAACCAGTTTTTTTTTTTTTTTTCAGCCTTACAGAGCATTCTGGGATGATCGGACTGAGCGAGTGGAGTAAAATCTTCAGAAAGGCGCTCACTTTTCTTGCTCCGCAGGAAATATTACTACTCTGCTCACATGCTCTGGTAGGTGGGCAGAGTAGAGGCATATACGTATTATCAATTAAGTCTGCCTCCTCTGCTTCCCACTTTAAGTCTCATGGATATATACATATGTGAAGGCAAGACAGGTTTAGGAGCTCCTGCACACAGTGGAATCCACCCAATTTAATCTCACCAGTGCTGTCGGAGAGTGGTGATCTCCACCCTTTGAAGAGGGCCTTCAGACAAACAGGTGTTGCAAGGGCTCCAGGCCTGCCTTTTGAGGCAGCATGTGTTGTGTTTTATTTTTCCTTGGTGTAATATCACTTCTCAGAGTCTCAGGATTTTTGCTTCCAGAATTAGACTTTATTCTTTACAGAAATAAAGCAAAGCTGCCTCCTGCAGGAGCGGCTCCACATTTCCGCTCCATTTTGAATGTCAATATATCCTTCCCAAAATGGTCACGTACCCTTATAGATATTCCTGGTATGGTCCTTTACCACATGATACACAATCTTCAGCTTAGAATAGGAAGTTTAAAGGATACTATTCTCTTGCAAGCCTTTGCACAAAGTCAGCACACAGCTAGATAGATCACATGATCCTCTAGAGCTTTGAAAGCAAACATTGCCGAATAACCAGAGGAATGGAGCAGATTTTTGTTTAAAAGAAAAACAAGAATCAGAAACCATTCTTTCTGTCGCACATTTCATATGGCGGGCTAAGCAGTGCTTGTCTTTACATTTTTGGCAAATATACTTTCAGATTAGAGGATGGCAACATGTCTGAGGACACCCCCAAGGGTGAGAGGGACATTGACAAGTGGCTTTGGGTGGAGGTTGATTGTCTCTGACAAGTCTCTTGCACTGCCCTGATATCCAAAACTATCGTTTCTTGGGTTGAGCTATCTTCTTCCTGTCTGAGAGTCTAGTAGAATTATGCTTCCCTGAGAATGGGTAATTCAGTGTGAACTGAGGTAGGTAGGGCATTATAGATACCCCAAGTTATTTTTGGGTCTTCAAGTAGGGATATGGCTCCCCTTTGGAAGTGTGCTCTGCTATTGCCCTTGTTTGACAATACAAGCAAGAATACTAGCAAATTTCACAGATGGGCATCCCTCTTTGATATACATCACATTCTATAGTCTGGTGTGCAAAAAAAAAAAAACATAAGCACTAGCTTAAAAGATAGGACCCTAGCTCCCCTGCAGTTTATTGGGGTTTTTAGAGTCTAGGAGGAAAGAGTTACTGGACATGGGATGAGTCCAGAGTGGCAACATCAGAAGTTGTAGTCTAAAGCTCTAATTACTAAGGTGTTAGCACCTCCTTTGGTTGGGTCTTTAAATAGGAATGTTTCCCCTTCAGTAGGATGTGGCCTCCTGTAGTGTTTAGAGCTTGGGTAAAATGCAGGATTCCACTTGGAAGGTTGTAACCTCTTTGATAACCTACCATTAGGGTTGAGTAAGGTGAACTGAAGTATTGTGGACAATTTGTATTCCCCTGTTAAGTTTACCCCCCTCCGCAACTGTTGTTGGGTCTTAACCCTCTGGGGTCGACAAACATGCTGGCACTTTTTTCTGGATTTTTTTTTTTTCACATAGCAAAAAAAATAGACTAAAAAAAACTCTGTCATTTATGGTCATACATACTTAAGAAATATGAAAAAAAATGTCTGTGAAATGTCTACATTTTATGTGTTCACTTACAATCGAAACAAAACATTGTGCTATTGTAAAATAAAGAAAATAAACTGGGTGTGCTTTCTGCCTCTCCGTCTCCGTGAACTTTTTTTTTCTGGAGCACATCTCTAAACTTAAAGGGTTAGTTCACCCAAAAATTAAAATTAAGTCATTAATTACTCACCCCCATGCTGTACCAACCCCGTAAGACCTTCGTTCTTCTTCGGAACACAAATGAAATTTGACGGCCCAGAAAGTCGTTGAAGACAATGTTTCTGAAAGAAAATGTAACGAAAATACTTTTTGTGCGAAAAAACAAACAAAAATAACAACTTTATTCGACTATTGATGAGAGTTCAAGAGATTTTAACGACACATGTGCGAGAACTGAACAAGAAGGAGTAGAAAAAGATCGCAGTTCTTGCGCATGAGTCGTGGAAATCTCTTGAACTTTCGTCTCAGGCCTACAAGGAAGAAAATGAATAGTCGAATAAAGTCGATATTTTTGTTTGTTTTTTCACACAAAATTATTCCCGTAGCTTGATAAACTTATACTTGAGCCACTGTGGTCACATGGAATACATTTTCTTCAATGACTTTCTGGGCCGTCAAGTTTCAATCCCTTAGGCATCTTACAGTATGTAGCAGTGATCCTCAAATTTAATCAAAAATATCTTCATTTGTGTTCTGAAGTTGAATGAAGGTCTTAAAGGGTTAGTACAGCATGGGGGTGAGTAATTGAACTAACCCTTTAAACAAAACTCACCAAATACCAGTCAAACCTGCATAACATATATACACATATCATATAAACAATATATCTTTATAATCATGTAAGTGTCTACTTTTAAATTATCTCATTCAAAATGAAAACGAATATTCTCAGTTTATGTAATCTATGAAAGGAGAGAGATGTCAGTCGTTCTCATGGCAGCTCTTTATCTGCTAATATGAACACACCAACTGAGAGCGTGCGCTAATGAATCGCAAATGATCTAAGGCAATCCATGCAAAACTGTTATTGCCCACATCAGCTCAAAAAAACACATCAAGTTTAATCAGATTCACATACTTTATGTCATTTCGCAGCGCTGTGAGGAATAGTAATAGCGTAATAGTAATATAATGAAAAAAAAAATACCTCAGAAGTGCTCGTTTCGGTTTCATTTCGAGGAGCAATGGATCCAGCTGAGGATTGTGAATAGTAAGTTCTTTATTCTTAAGTGTTTTTTTTTTTCTATTCGCAATATAGTGTATGTAAAGTGCAAAAAGAGTTTACATATGAATCAGGTGTTTATTTGTGAATGAAAGGCACAGATAGATGCTGTTGTTTACCACAGGCACTTACATTAGTAAACATGCAATTTGTTACATGAACGTGAGCACATCTACTAGTTTAGCTTTTCCCAAACTATATTGCTACTGAGATGAGTAAAAATTTACTGAAATGTGTTAATATAATGTCTTTTTATTAAACTGCAAATTAACATTTATAAGCCCTATATTAATAAATCATAAAAAGGATATGTTACTGATGAAATATGATTGATTAGACAAGATTTTGTTGACTGGTTTTGTATATATTAAAAAGTTTTGGGTTTTTTTCGACTTCTGTTACATAAAATAAGCTTTTGTTCGCCAATTTCTGCTCATATGTTAAATTTATAGTATAGGATATTTTGTCAAAAATAATTTATTTTTGAAGTTTTGTCAAAAATAAATAAGATAATTCAAGGTATATTGAATTATCAACTAAGATGTTTATTGTCACGATTAGCCACGCACTACCTGGATTATCACAGACTACATTTCCCATCATGCACCTCCCTGGACTGCTTATACTAATGCCGCGTTCCAGGCAACCTGTAACTCGTGTTTTTCCAACCTTATACCCGTGAAAGTGCACTGGAACGGCAGTCAAACCCGTGACTTCCCACCCGTGAACTCGTACGAGACCGATGTACTCCCAGTTACGAGTTCTGACGTTACATAGCCCGCGAACCTATACAAAACTACAATGACAGCCCCTACGGATGCAGTGTTTCTGCAGGCGGTACACGGTGAGGACAATTTAGGACAACATAACGTTAACTAGTTTAAAATAAAAGGTATAACAGCTTATCTTGCCTCATGCGCTATTTTTCCTCCTCAGTTTTCCCACAAATAAACAAGGAGTAAGCACCTTTGGCGTTAGCAATTATTACAAATGCACGTGAGGCCCGTAAGGTCCGCCATGCTGGTTTGTTTACATCTAGGTAACGTTAGTTTGGCGTGAATGACCTGGAATGCTACAAAGTCGTAAGTCGTGGTTTGAAGTCGTGATTTACGTGCTCAAAAACCTGCCTGGAACGCAGCATAAACACAATACACCTGCACTGTGCTGATTACTCACACACATATATACCAGTTCCACACACCACACCAGTGTGAAGTCTTGACTTTCCTGGCTGTCATTCTGAACGTTTTTTTTACTGTGGTTTATTTATTTGGTTTATTTACCTTGGACTGTGTACCCCATTTCTGATTGTTCTCTGCCTGCCTTGACTTGGATTGTTACTGGACTTTGCTTCTCACTGCCTGCCCCGACCAATTCTTGTCATCTGGTTTGTCTCTGCCTTTTCTCCATTGCCCTGTTTACTGGTGTTGATCTCTGCCTGTCTGACTACTCTATAAAAGCTGCACATGGATCTTCTCGTGTCTGCTGATCATTACAGAAGATTTTGCACTGGAGTGGTGTGTTGAACTGGTTTATATGCGTCTGTGTGTGTGTGTGTGTGTGTGTGTGTGTGTGTGTAAATGAGATGCAGGTGTGTGTAATCAGCACAGTGCAAAAAGAAAGAAATGGCAGAGAAATTTCCTTGATTTTTTTTATTATTATAGTTTTATTAAAACTAACATCATAAAGTATGACTTTTTTTTTTTTTACTTTGAACAATGATGGATCTATACTTGACTTTTCTTAGGAGCATATAAAACAAAACAGCTCCTTGGACAAAATTAAATGTAATATTGTAATTAGGTTTATTTCTCAATGGTTACAGTTAGTGTTACTAAAGTAAATCCATAGTGAATACTGTTCATGGCAGGAAAAATGGTCCAATGAAACATTTGATTTAAAAAATGCGTACCGAAAGCCTAGTACCGAATGGTTCAATAGAAATACGTGTATCATTACACCCCTAATATATAGTATGTGTTTTGTGGCCTTATTTCAGAAACTTTTTTGTTGCTGTTGTTGTTTTTCAATAACCATGTATAAACATTATTCTCTCAAAAATACAAACATACATACATGTTGCTCACATATTATGGTAGCCCCAGGGTGACCAGACGTCCCGAAAAATTCAGACCAGTCCCGAAATTGTCCCAAATCCCTAATCCGTCCCGAAAATTATACTAAAGCAAGGTTGAGCCGGCCCTTGGCTGAAGCATCTTTTTTTTTTTGTATCTACAAAGATACCATAGATGTTAATTCAGAAATGCATTAATGAGCTATTTTTCATTCAAGATATGAATGGCTATCACCTGAAAGGTCTAATTAAGTCACTGTTACAGCAGTCATTGTTTTTTTTTTTTTTTTTTTTACAATGACATTTGAGTTCATGATTTTAATATTGTTGTTTTTTGTGGCAGTCTAATGACAGACTGCTGATCTTAGAATAAAAATATGTTTGGTTCAGGTTTGAAATTCATAATCTTTTATTATAGGCTATGTAGTCTAAAATCATAGTAGCGCCTAACACATATAATCCATGTTCATGAACCTGACAAGTAGAGGTAATTTGCCTGATAACAATCCTCAATATTTTAGCACTCAAATCTAAAAATTGTGAGTTTATATCTCATAATTGTGAATTGATAAACTCATGACTGTGACTTTTTGACTTAATGTTTTAAATTTGTCTCCATTAGCTTTTTTTCTACACTTGAACCAGGCTTCCACAATTCACAAACAAACAACTGCTTTAACAGAATATTTTTGTTATTTATTTCTCAGATGTAAACTTACCACCTAGTTTAACAAGGTCATGTGACAATTTTTTAGTTTTGAATTTTGCAGCCTAATCTTTTCACACTATGATTATGGACATATGCAAAATCATTAACAAAATAAACTTGTATACATATAAAGTAAACATCCAGGCGTATAAACATCCAAACATTCTCAGTGATGGTGTTTCAGGGTGTCTAAACTCTAGTCTTCTACAGCAGTCTTTACAGAAATCCCATCATTCCCTTGTGCTCCCGACAGTGGCAGTGGTTACAGATGACAATCCATAGGTCTATAATGGCCCATTAAGAGCAGCATTGTTGGGGGCTGTGGAGAACACAAAATAGACCTCAGGGGATTGAGACCAGCCATTACTGATCACCGGCCCATTGTCACTGTTCATGACTACATCTCTGAGGTGTGTAATGTTCAACTAAATTTGGCTTTCTCCAGTGTATCTAAAAGTTAAGTTGCATTTTAAAGAATTTCTACGTAACCTTTTTTACATACAACAACAATTTATAATAATGATCTTCCCTTTTACCAAATATCTTATGCCCAGTACACATTGTACAATTTTGGGCGGTCTCAGATGAAAGATGAACAATTGTGGCAGTTTCTGTAGTCATGACTCCTAAACATTGGTCAGCCAGTGAGAGAGGATCAAATACAGCTGTTGTCATGGCCTTGCGATCATAGATAGCAGCGATCATTTTCTGACAGTGTAAACAAAAATAGCATAATCATCTCACAGTGTGTTTGCTGCTTTGACCTACGTCTACTGACTAGCCAATACAAATGCAACACGAAGGTGTATTGATCAACGCGACAACTTTACTACTTAAAATTACTTGCCTCAAGCTCCATTTGCAAAATTGGCATGCCAAATTTACCTAGACATGTCTTGCAAGCAAACTATGACATGGCACACCTAAAGGCAGCATATTTTACTTGAGATCTATATGCAGTATAATCATGCTCTGGCTAAATATTGTCATGTTTAGCGAATCCAACTCTATACCAAGGAAAGACATTCTCTGCATGGGGGAGAGTTTGTTATTTTCCCCTGTCATCGAGAGAGTTGAGAATGCAATCCTAAAGTACAGAAACGGTCTGTGTTGAGGGAGAATCGAGACATGAAAGTACGCATCATTCAGGTCAGTCACTGCAAACCAGTCAACCAATCTTGGGGTTGAATGCATCTGAAAATGCTTTTCTGTATCAACATTTTGAACGGGAGCTAGGCCCAATTCAAAACACACTGATCTAAGATCAGTCGTAACCCACCACCTTTCTTGGGTACAATCAAGTATGGGCTGTAAAACCCTGCCATCAAAGTCAGATGGAGCCAGGAAACATCTTTAAAAAGACACTCCCATACTTGGTCTTTTAGAGAAATTCAAAGTGTTGAGGCGCACAGGGAAATGGTCATAGCACAACTTGCAAGTGTGCTCAAAAGCTCTTTTAGAACTGCAGGACGCAGTGGGAAATGCTCTTAACCCTCTGTTTTGTTTTGACATGCCCTGACATTTGTGTTCTTTTAAGTTGCTTATAAACATATTATTGGCACAGGTGAAATTACACAATTACATTTAGCACAAACAGGGCTACCATAAAATGTGAGCAACATGCATTGTACATGTTTGTATTTTTGAGAAAATTATTATGCATGGCTATTGAAAAAAAATAATAATAAAGTTTCTGAAATAAGGCAACAAAAGACCTAAATATGTGTCCACAAGACTTTTGACTAATGGATGTTGTCGCCTAGAGTGTTTGCTTCAAAATTATCTTAAAATCATCCTGCCTGATCAGTCACATAAAACATTTGATTTAAATTTTGTAAGACACTTTTTTGTTTGGAAAGACTATTACTTTAGACAACTGATGCCATCCCCGCGGATCCCAATTCGGCAGTCGTTCTAACGTCAAACTTGAATGACTGAAATGGAACCAGGGTGAAGGGTTCTGGGTTGGCCTATAAAAATATGCAGTATCTTTTTAAGTCAGATGTTCTGAGAGAAACAAACACAATTTAGTTTTGTACACCTGTTAGTTGAAGTATAAACAGAGAGTAAGAGAAGGAATTAAAATGAAATAAATGAGAAGGCAGTTACAATTCATATTGTGGATGATATTCATCTGGGGGGCCTTTTTTGTTCTATTGTGTTCTGAAATGATGACATTGAAAGATTCAATGTTGTCTGCAATGATTGCTTTTGGAACAGATGAAACCCTTGAGAAGTGTTTTTTAACTTCAATTGTTCAAGATCCCAACTTTGTGGAACTTTTTCACAACTATTCAGGCACAGGATCATGGCTATTTCAGACTGAACAAGAGGGGCAGATGTACCACAATGGAATACATGCTCTATCTGCCTCTTACTCTCTCTCTCTACAAGTGCTACTGTCCCTTGGTTACATTTTTATCATTTTCACAGTACAGAAATGCTAATGGTACATAGCGATAACTCAAAGGAAATTAAGCAGTTCAGTTTTGTGCTTATCATTTAATGAAATAGTGTTCTGCGCACCTTGGCAGCCCCCTGTGCAGAGACCAGTGACCTCTGTCTATATTAAACGTTTCTCTTTACTATTATGTATTCTCCATAGTGCAAAAATGTCTCTCTACTAATCTAAGGAACTGCAATATATGTGTGCCTTAGAGATGCAGCAAATTAAGATCTGCTTCCATAACTGCGCCGCTGTCCTCACCTGTTCTGACTATTTAATAGTGATGGTGTGTTGCATTTGATATAGCTTCCTGTAAACTAGAGATAATTTAATATTGCATAATCTAAAGGCAACATCAGTGCTTGCAATGCAGCAGAAGTATTGCATCCAAGTTTAGGTTTTAGTTCTGTGTAAATGAAATGCAGCATGGTCGTGGCTTTTAGTTGCCATCATTGAATGTGACACTTAAGTCTAACTTGAATCTTAACATTGGTGTTATACAGTAAAGCTGCACTAGAAAATAAATAGCCAATTTAGTCCAAAGAAGTATTGAAATAGTACACTTACAAGTATACCACTAGAACATTTATTTTAGTATACATACTACATAAAGTATACTTAGAAAAATACTTGAACTTTACTTGTTTACTCAATAGAATTAACTTTTTTTTGTGAGGGATCCTCACCTTAGAAATCTGGCAATCTAGGGTGACTGACTTTGTTGAATGAGGAAACTGGGTTTTAGATGCTTTCACACACTCAGACAAACCCTGGGCCAGTGAAGGACATTTGAACAGCAAACACAGCTATCGATCAAGACGCCCTTCAGTGCTACTGACGCACCCTTTTCCAGATCCAGCAAGTGTGTGGTTTAGGTCAGAACCACACACTTGCTGCGTTCAAGTCATCTCGTATAGATCGTAATTACGAGTTGAACGCACTTGAACAATGTCGTAAATACCAGTGGGGAGCTCAGGATTTTCTTTAAGCCCCAATCTTGGGGGCGTGTCAGTGAGAAACATGGCGGAATCAATGGATGCAACGTCTGTTGACGGTAAATTTTAATTGAATTTCAATGTTTACTCATTACTCATACTGTAATGCTTTTTCATTTATAAAGCAAGCTCTCTGCACAAAATATGATATCATTGTAATATAAAAATTATACCTAATACATAATGATAGAGTTTACAATGGCTTCATAAGCTAATCAAAAACATAAAAAGAAAAACACACCTGATGCGCATTTTTTGTTCTTCATTTTCTATTAGCAGAGTTAACAAACCTTGCTGTATTTTCCTGTAATGCCATTTTGTTCAGACGAAACTGACTTGTACGCACCTCACCTCGTAAACACGACTCCCCACCTCGTACGTACGAACTTCCCAGGAGGACTTGAACGCAGCAACTATACCACCACTCTTTTTTCTCTACCATCGTCCTGCAAACGATGGATAATTACTGATTTGTTGCTCCCTGAGCATTTATAAACAATCCCCAATGCTCCTTAGATATATTATTTCTTTTCAACAAGGAGTCTATGATCTTTGAAAAGAGTACGTTGTGTAGTACACAGAGGGGTTTGCTTTGTGATTGCTGGCTTAGCCACCTAATATGTTCAACGGCTGTAGGGCATTTAAATCCACAAAAGCGCTTACTGCACAACATGTGTGCTATAAATCACTTTTCATTTCAATGAGAAGCTTGTTGACTGTGCATAAATCAATCGCATACAGTTGGAAAGGACATAGATTACCATCCCCCGTGCTGCAATTGAATGCTACACTGCCAGTATGCACTACTGTGTATGTGCTACAAACACGTCACATCCAGCATAGGCTCAATGGAAAACATCTCTACCTTCATTTTTTTTTTTTTTTTTTTTGAAAACTCAGAAAAATGTACTTGAAATGAACACAAGTGGTAGTAAAAAAATAAATAAATAAATCCACACAAATTTTGATTAAAGGGCAGATTGAGTAATACATTTTTGTGCAGTTCCTTGCAAAGATACTGTTATTAACTTTTTATGATCTTGCTATACTAGGGATGTTCACAAATACATCAAAAAGTATTTAATTACAAATTACAAGTACTTACTCAAATGTATTTATATAAAATACTGCTGTGAAAAAGTATTTAATACAATTTGTGCAAAATACAAACAAAATTTAGTCTAATGTAGTGTGAAGTGTAGAGTTGGATACATGTAAGAGTATAGAATGTCGGAATATTGTCGTTAATTGCAGAAGATGCGCTTGTACATGTTGCCACATACTGTCATAATAAAAGATCATTACGCCTATAACACTTATTTTTTTATAATATTACACAAAACTAGTTAACACTGCTGTGAGGGTGTTTCTAATACCCAGTGTTGTGCCTGAACGCGTTCATATTTTGGGAAAATGTGAGCTGAACGTACTGTATTACTGCCTGATAAACGTTACTGTGAACGCGTTCTTTCTGGTGTCTGTGAACGCACGCTCTCTCAGTTTAACTTTGTACAATTGGGTGCCAGATTTCAGAGCCTTCCAGGCGAAAACCCGGCTAAAACACTCGTAAACAGGCCTTAATATCTAGAGGAAAAACACCCAATCTGGCAACACAAGCCACCAGTGTCGCACCGCGGCCGCTGTCAACAAAGCAGTGAGTGAGGAGGCATTGTAAGATGTTTTAAATGACGGTTTTATGACGAGGTTGGTGAGGATGGGAAAAATCTTACATTTTTGTGTAAACTTTGCCCGTCGATAAAATAATTGTTGTCTGTGGTTGTATATGGGCTGTGGCAATAATAATAATAAAAAAATAAATAAAAAAAGAAGCTCACAACATGAACTTGTTCATTTTTTGAAGTACTGTATGAACTATGAACTGAACAAGTTCTTTTTAAAAATGTGTGAACTGAACTTTGAACTAGTTTATGTAGAAAGTGAACTTTCCCAACACTGTGACAAGTTGACATCTTTCTCTCTTCTGACTGCCATTATCAATATATATTTTTTTTACTCTTTTCGAAAGTTGTGAAAACACTGTTGTGGTGCTTTTCTTTTGCTGTTTGAGCAAATGGGAACAGAATATATATATATATATATATATATATATATATATATATATATATATATATAATGTCTCTAATTCACTGCTATAGAAGTTAACCCAGCTATGAAGCTTTCCACTTCTGAGAAACCCAGAAATGTGAACAGGGTCAATAGGATGTGTCACATCACATGATTTTCTTGCCAAAAAACTGTAAAAGTCCAAACTGAGAAAACCAATTTGATAATCATATCTGTATTTTATGTCTATGGTCCTAAGGATAGTTCACTGAAAAATGAAAATTATAATGTCTCTAATTCACTGCTATAGAAGTTAACCCAGCTATGAAGCCTTCCACTTCTGAGAAACCCGGAAATGTGAACAGGGTCAATAGGATGTGTCACATCACATGATTTTCTTGCCAAAAAAACTGTAAAAGTCCAAACTGAGAAAATCAATTTGTTAATCCTATCTGTATTTTATGTCTATGGTCCTAAGTATAGTTCACCGA
Organism: Pimephales promelas; assembly: GCF_988280905.1. Taxonomy (NCBI): domain Eukaryota; kingdom Metazoa; phylum Chordata; class Actinopteri; order Cypriniformes; family Leuciscidae; genus Pimephales; species Pimephales promelas. The sequence continues at coordinate 12,759,751 of NC_142785.1, forward strand.
AAATTGAAAATTCGCCCATTTCACAAGGTAAGATAACACTCAGTTAGGAGTGGACAGCAAACACAAGGGGATAAAATAGGGAGAAACTAATGAAGAGAAAAGTTGATGCTGAGATAATAATGACACAAGGAGGATAACAAGGGGGCGGGGTTAAGTAACGAGAAAACACACAAAACATGGGTCTGTCATGATCCAGCCTCAAGACTAAAGAAAAAACAAGGACAAGAAGGCAGAATCATGACACAATGTAGCCGTGCAAGGTCTGATACATTTGACAAGAGCAATCCTTCTTTCATAAAACAAACAAATATGTTGTCATGATTATTGAGTTTGTAACTCTAATTCTATAACGGTTGCCTCTCACTACTTTAGTGGAGTACTGGGAAGGGCAAGTATTTGGAGCAGTTCCATTGGGCAAGGATGCTTCTACACAAATATTTCCAAATATTTTTGTGTTTTTTTTTGTAACTATTTTTAACTTTTAACTGTATCAGAGTCATATTGTAATCCACATATTGTATTTCTATATTCAAAATAAAAAGTTGAACATTTGGGAGCAGTTGGGCCTTGGCTAATGGTGCTGCTGTGCTGAGTAGCTGCAATCGCTAACAAAAGGAAAGGGTAACAATGAAACAGGTCTCAAGACAGATTTTGTTTCTAATGATAATATGAGGTCTGGTGCCTTGAGTGTAGGGATGAGAATAGAAGATAATTTGGATTTATGTTGAGAAAAATTAAGATGAAAAGTCTGAAGATTGTTTCAGGAAAACTTAAGCATCTTTTTTGCACTTTAGTGATGAAGAGAACCATCCTAGCTAATATATTGTTTTCCAACATCTTTTCTGGAACGCTGTCAACTTGGATGTACCATCATTCCCAGCTCTAAAATCCCTTTTCTGAGGCAAAGATTATATATAGAAAGACAGAGGACTCGTATTACAATGAATGGGAGAACGTGCAACATGCAATAAGTCCTGTCTTCGACTCAAAAGAGCCAATCACCAATGGGTAAAGTCATTGCATCACTGCAGCTGTTGTTAGAAGTTCTGATTGATATAGAAAGAGTCAATATGTTTAGACAGACACTGGCTGGTCTTGCCTGAAAAATGCTATATTTTTTTCATGATTTTGAGCATTTATAAACACATTTTTTGGGGCAGTTGTTGTCAGATTTCAATTGTGATTTCAAATATGAAATATAATCTTAAACTTGGTAAACAGCTTTAGAGAAATTGATGTTTCCTCATTCAAAGAGATAGGAGCTGAACTTGCAAGATTGGCCGAGTGGCATTTTGAAGATGGTCGCTGAGTGAAATTACTTGGCTTAAAGGGACCTTGGCTGAATCTGAAATCGCCCCAATATCCTCATATAGATCATTATTCAAGGGACCATCTATTGTTTGTTGTGTCCGAAACTACAGTGGTATGAATACGTTTTGGCACCCATGCTAAAGTTACCTAAAAAGAGGAATAAAAAATCATCTTTTGGATATTGATCTTAATGCCTTAATTAGAAAAATGAGGAAAACTCCAACCTTTAAGAACACCAATTTTCTTTGTGAATGAATAATGTTTGGCAATAAAGATTGGCATGGGGTACTTTCCATAAGATCATCTTTCAATGCAAATCAAACCAGCTATTAGGCTAAGTGAAGTAAAACGGTGCCAATCTCTAGGTGTGGTGGAAGGTGTGTAATGATGTGGGGATATTTTAATTCCAAAGGCCAAGGGAACTTTATCAGGATGCATATTATCCTGGATCCATAAAATAACTGGCTTTTAAAAATAAAAATCTGCCTGACTCTATGGGAATTTAACATAGGGGTGCCCTGACTTATGCACCCTGTATTTTAAGGAAAAACATTTATTTATTTATGATACATTATTCATTCACAAAGAAAATTGGTGTCCTTAAAGGTTGGAGTTTTCCTCATTTTTATAATTAAGGCATTAAGATCAATATCCAAAAGATGATTTTTTATTCCTCTTTTTAGGCAACTTTAGCATGGGTGCCAAAACGTATTCATACCACTGTATAGTGGAAGTTATTGAGTGCACTCATCCAATCCCACATTAGAGTGTATAACGACCGTCAGAATTTGCTTCCTGTTTTCATTCATTCCTTCAAGTTAACTGCGTTAGTGGACTAATGTAGGAAACGGGGATTGAGGGTTCAGGTTGTCTGATGTAAATAGATTGCAGCACGAAGTTTGAAAAACGAACATGTACAAACTTTCAGTTTAAAAGTGATGCTGGTCAATAAACTACCATAGGTTGTTTCATTAAAAAGACAATGAATATAATCACAAAAATAACAATAAAAAAATATTAGACATGAAATAACAAACATACATTATATACAAAATTCTAATCTAATTGCCAGATGCATAAATTTAGATAAAAAAAGATAACTGATATTCTTAAAAAAAAAAAAAAAAAGTCCTAACTGGTTGCAGCCGTCAAAAAAAAAAAAAAAAAAAAATGATTCATTGACATTTTTTTTTTATTTTTTTTATTTACTTGACTCACTACTCTTTCATCACGCTACAATCTTTCAACTGTGGGCAGTCTTTCTAAATTTGCTGAAAAAGTTTTAAAGTCCTCATGAAATAAAAATTGACCCTGTTATCTTTGTTAGCACACATGACTTTGTTTTTTCGTAATTGTTTATCGTATAGAGTGAAGAATTATTCTGAGTCAGAAAAAAAAAAAGTTTATCGTGGTAATCTAACCTTTAATCAAAATCTGAAAAGTTACTTCTGGTCTGGAATTTCTTTTCTGATGATGTCAGTTAGAAGGCTTGGATTGAAAATACTTAGCCATTTCCTTCGTCTCCTTCGTGTCCTTCATGAGTTAAAAAAATAAAATAAAAAATAAATAAAAAAATAAAATAAAATACGCATCAACATCATATTTTCCCCCTCTGAAATTATCTGTTTTTCATCTATTCTAAACTAACTTTTTTTTTTTTTTTGCAGCCTCTTCCACATTCTTGCTGAGTACAGATTCAATCAGATTTGAGTACAGGACTGAATCAGTTGTGATTTAATGGGGCCCCTATAAGTGGTATATAACGCAGAAGTCCTCAATTCTGGATTTGAACTTAATTATATTCACCTCAAGTATACTTAAGTACCAGAATGAATGATATACATATAATACATTAATACATTTGATTAATTCCCTTTTCTCACTTGTCAAAGACCAAAAATATCTCCCAGATACAGATAGACAATTAAATTTCCACTTTATCCTATTTTCAGAGATGAAAGTAGTCTCGTGGCATCAACCATATTATTTATGCTCAAAAGAACTCATCATAAAATGAAGCCAATTCAGGCATTTTATGATTTGTTGTTTTACAATACCTGCTATTCACACTGTGCCATGTATTTACCTGCATAAAATGAAGCAGCAGACTTTATAATATTATTTGGGTGACAATATATAAAGTCCAGCAGACTGTAGTGTGTCTGGTAATAACATGGCAAAATGTTGCCTTTGGTTTTGAATTAGTGGCCTGATATAGACTAAAGAGTTTGGAGTGTTGCAAATTGTTTTGTTACAAATGTTTACAGTTCGGTTTGGTGCCACTAAAGGCATAGAACAGGGGTGCCCAATCCTGCTCCTGGCCATCGACTGTCCTGCACAGTTCATCTCAAACCCTAATCAAACACACCTGAATGTGATCCTAAAGACCTTAATTGGCTACTTCTATCCACCTTATTTTTAACATAAAAGCAGGTACAGACATTTGAAACTGAAGTTAATTGCTTGCTGTGATTTATAACAAAACAGCAGATGTTTGCTGCTTGATATTACAAACTGGTATTTCATATCATATAATTGCAATGCATTGCCTTAATAATAAACACACTGGTTTGTAGTGTAAATGGTTTTACAGTTTACTGCTCTTATTCTTACCTATATTGGCTGATTAATATTCTCACACAGTATCTCACACAGGAAATATCTTACTTCTGGATTGCAAAATAAGGTGGACAGACGCATGCGTTTTGAAGTGTGTGTGAAGATGGGACATTGCCTAGGATTGACTAATAGAAAGAACATATTAACGGGCTGGATTTGTGGTACTCTATGATGAAGAGTAAAGATGTGTTTCAAGTAAAGAGGATGCCCAGTCCATCTTATTTTGCCTCTCATGGGAGCAGAAAATCAGAGACAGGAAGTGATGTATCCTTGGCCATCCAAGGCACTTGTGGGGACATCAGGATTATGAGGAACCCTGACGGAGATCTAAAATTAACTCATCCCATCCACAAATCAATTCAGTATCAGCATTCATTAGGCAGAGGGGCTCTTGTCGAGGAGAGATTGATGATCACGGCCCAACGTGGATGAAAGCAGAAGTGTCTAACATAATGAAAATGGAATAGCCATGTTTCACTCTGATTCAGAGGCATCCGCCTTTCTCATGTGAGAAGAGGGAAAAGAATTAGCCATTATATTCTTAAGAGGCTTGTTTTGTTGATAAAAAGACCATGTTTTAATCAGTTTGACTGTAGAAAGTGCTACTAGAAAGTGCTAAGCTACTGTATATGTTACCCTCACTTTGACCTTTTTGGCCACTGGCTTTTAAGACTTTTTAGCTTGTATTTTGTTGGCGGCATCTGTTGAAAAATCATGACAAGATTGAATTTCAATCAGCAATGAATCAGCAATGCTCAAAGTGTCACATGACTATTGACGTGGGTGAAAGGAACTTCAAATTGTGTGGGAAATCGATCTTTATACTGAAAAAAAAAAATAGTCCCAGTCAGTGCAGTCTCTGTGCAGTTCATACTGTGTACTGAGTACAACTGAACTGGGAAACTATTTGATTGGATGGCTTTATGTAACTTCCTGAAGTGAGATCAAAATGAGTGCCTTTTGAGTTAAAACTAAACACTGTTCTTTGAAATAATTCAAATTAGTTAAAGTGCCCCTATAATGCTATTTTAAATGCTCCTGGTTGTTTTGGGGGTCTCCTACAAACAGGTTTACATGCATCAAAGGTAAAAAAAAAAAAAAAAAAAAAACGTGCATTTTCTCATATACATTTTACATCACCACATTTTGCAATGATTCTCAAACGACTCGTTGAATGAATCAGTCTCTCTAAATCCCTCCTTTCTGTTAGCCTACTCGATTGGCCAGATGACCCAGTCTGTGAAGACTGGTCAACAGCTTACAGTGCATGTTGGAAACAAAATGCCCATTACTATAAACGTATTGGCATTGATTACTATACTATAACTACAAACTAACGATGGCATTGATTTAACCATATCAATCCGAGCGGGAGTCCGATGATGAAACATTGGAATCACTAGACGAAACGAGCAGGACAATTCTCAGTCATACACTACTCAGTTTGAGGTACATTATGAGATGTTGGAACAGTAATTCCTCACCATCAGCATTAAGAAGTGTATGTCCATCAACAAACTGGTGTGTATGTTTCTAATTTATTGTGGTGCACATGCGGTAACTGTATTAACTGTCTCAATAACATTAGTCAAGCACTGACTGACTGAGAATGACAGGTGTAACATTAATGCTAAACAAATCTTGATCCATCCTTTATCTTTGCTCAAAGTAGTACGAATGACAGGCCATCTGCATTAATACACAGTTTTAGGTAGTGGCCCACAGCTGATTTGCAGAACTATTTAAATTAGACAATAATGCCATAAGCCGATTAGCCAGAAACGTACACAATATAAACACAAAACCATGTATTTTGAAATATCGGTAGAAAATTTAAGCATCAATAATTAATCATACTTACAGGTTGTGATTCTAAGTAGAAAGTTGATTCAAATAAACTGGGCTCCTTCCCATTGTGCATTATGTAGGCAGGCATTAACCATTATGCTTATCTAGTAACGTAGAACAGAACCATTTCTCAATATGCGTTCTTGTCTGTACTGGTGTTCTTGTAGACTTGTGAAACTTCATCAGTCACTGCCGAGTATTGTTCCAATTCAAAGTTCACATCTAGCTTCAAGTCCAGTTCAAATCCCCTGATCTGTTCTTCCGTTGATCCGCCCTGTTTACCGAGGACTTGAGACAGCCAGGTATCCCAGAATGCATCTCACAGCAACCAGTAAGTGTCAATTGCAGAGAAGAAAACCCTCATAACCCTCATGTGGTGTTCGGGTCAATTTGACCCGGAGAAGATTTTCTTTTTCCTGAAAATACTAGTTAATGTTATCGCTTTGGACTGAAACTTAGTGACTTTGTTCCCAAGCGGTATAACTATATCTCATTTGTTTGAACATTTTCGTATTTTTTTTGTGGGAGTTCTGTTACCTTGTTACACTTGTGGTGTTCCCAGTCAAAAATGACCGGTCTATAAAAAATAGCTTATAAATCACTCATTATACCATATTTTCACCCAATCTTGGATTCAATCTTTTTGTCAACTTGTTCTCTTTCAATTAGGACTGGTTTTACATTTCTGTTTGCATCTGATAAATCGTGGGCCTCGTTTGTCTGAGAGTAGGTATCTCATTTTTTTGAATAAAAAATAAATAATTTATGAATAAATTTGGAAATATGAATTTTTTTTTTTGAAAAAAATGGCTACTGTTCATCACACTAGTCTACTCTAATGTTTTACCAGGAATTTTGTTTTGAAACTTTTGTTTTGTAAAAAATATGGAACATAGTCACACTTGTGGTGTTCCTGGTCAAAAATGACCGGCCTATATAAAATAGCTTATAAATCACTCATTATACCATATTTTCACCCAATCTTGGATTCAATCTTTTTGTCAACTTGTTCTCTTTCAATTAGGACTGGTTTTACATTTCTGTTTGCCTCTGATTAATCGTGGGCCTCATTTATTTGAGAGTAGGCATGGTCAAATAAATGACCAGCATTTTTCGGAGTCGAACTTGACGTCATATAACTGACGTCTTGGGGCGTCTTTTGACCATACGTCAATATCCGCCTTTTTAGGGCCCCCTTAAACGTCGGTAGATGACGTTATCGGACCCTAACTCTACCCCAGACCTAAACCTAACCCTAAACCTACCCCGTCACCTAACCGACCTTAAAGGTAAAGCGTCAGTTGTATGACGGCCCGGGATCAACATCTACTGACGTTTAAGGGGGCCCTAAAAGGGCGGATATTGACGTATGGTCAAAAGACGTCCCAAGACGTCAGTTAAATGACTTCTTGGGATGAGACTGTGTTAACTTGGCAAGTCCGAACTAGCAAGTGCGCAAGTTCGAAGTTTGCGTACTTGGTATTGAGAAACGGCCATTCACAAACAGCTGTATTACACACTGCGTTTAAGGGTATATTCGAAACACCATAATAGGGGCACTTTAAACGTGTATTTACATGAGACACATGACTGTGTTAATGTTACAGAGAAGAAAATCCTATAATTGGCTGACAGTATTTTTCTAATTAAACTGATAATTTTAAACATTATCAGTTATAATTATCATGGAAAGCAATTTAGATACATAGTGTCTGTATGTATGAAGTGGAGCTATTGTGTGCACTGCATACATCCTCATAATGAATAGTCAAACATATAAGAGAACGATGGCATGCATATGAATGATTTTAGAATTACTTAAAAAAATGAGGGAGACTGATAGAAAATTATGTGAAAGACTTGGGCATATGGGCAGGTTTTCAGAGCTTTGGCTTTCTAAATGAATGCATTTTGTGGAAATGTGCTGCAAAATACAAAATTCACATACTTTAATGCACTGTTTTTCACACAACACATAGACTTTGTATTTCTCAAACTAGATGTAGAAGAAATGTAATCATGGTAATTCCCTTACGAAAAAGAAGTATATTTCAAGTTCATTTTATGTAGTATAGTTAAGAAATGTTCAAGTATAATTTTAAGTATACATTATGTAGTAAGTATATTAATGTCACTATGTACTAGTAGTAAACTTGTAAGTGTACTATTTTAATACCGCTTGGGACTAAATTGGCCCACTTTTAGTACATAAAAGTACATGTTTAAGTGTACTATAAGTGTCACTCTTAGCTGTCCATCGCATTCGATGATGACACTTGCTCCAGGGGTGGGGGTAGGAGGGGGGTTGGGTTCAGCGACCTTGCCGCTGGTGCCACTTCTCGTGGGCATTGAGTGTAACAGTAAGTGCACAACTAGTTCATAATTATGTATCTCATGTGTACTGCAAGTGAATTTATGGGTATACTAGTAGTTTACTTTTTTTACTGTAATAGTTATACAAGTATACTCTGAATACTTAATTATACTTTTAAGTATTTCTGGATCAAAAGATTGAGTACAAGAACAGGACAAATATACTTTCTTTTCTCTCAGTATAAGTCAAGTACACTTAAGGGTAATTTGACGTATATTTCTGAGAAGTACATATAGTATACTTCTGAGAAGTACAGGAAAAATAAACTGAAAGTATACTTTCTTATTTTTAGTTTAAAAGAAGTATACTAATGGCACACTTGAATAAACTTCTTTTTCGTAAGGGATGCAAACCTGCAGTAATTCGCTGTAACATTGTATGGAGGTAATTTTACGTGTAAAGACAATTTTTCCACGGCCAAAGCCAGCACATTAGTCTGTGGTGTTTTACATTAACATTTCTATGAATGACAGTGGGTGATATTTTCCCATGTTGACTTTGACAATAATTAACATTTCACCACAGAGTGAAGAAGGTCTATCTCCATTTACAGAGAAACAGTCACAGTACTGTTGTGTTGAGCCCCCCCACACAAAGGCAAGAGTCCAAGGAAGATCAAATTGAATCCACAAACAGAAAATAATTACAGAAGAAAACAATAGCAGACCAACTTAGCATGACGAACAACTGACAGAAACTGACGGATTAAGTACACAGAGACTGACTAGGTTAATAGACAAGACACACCTGAATCGAGGACTCTAATCACCATAGAAACTAAACAGCAGGGAGATCAGATCTAAATTAACAAGGTGGGAGTAATGGCTATTAGAACCAGACAATAAGACTGAAAACAGAAATGCAAACAATAAACATGATTAACACAAACTCTGACAGAAACATAGTGCTGTCTCCGATCCGTTTCAATCAGCTGAATATTCCATTACACAACACAGAATGAAACGTATAATGCATGTAGGCTACTGTATAAACAGCGACATTTAATTAATGAAAAAGTTGTAATATTTACAGCCCTATTTACAACATATTTCACTATTATAAAATTTTCGCTTAGGCCTATGGATTTAGTGGAAGCTTTCATTTAGCGATTTCCAATAGTGAAACAAAATGGTGGTCAATTCTCATGAGCTAACTATAAGTAAAAAATAAATCTTATAAATGTCTTATTTAATCTCATGGTAAGGACTTTTAACTTAGTACTTAATCAATACTTACAAAGTGTGTTTGATTGCTCCAATTAAACTGGATCAACGTAAAAGGCTTGAAATGCTGCTGTGTTTCAGCTTTTCTTTTAAGGTAATTTTATATGTTAATGAATGTTTCTCCAGAATTTTCTTTGCTTCCTAGAATATGATATTGGCTCGCCTGCCATAATAAACCAAAACGTATCAGTTATCTTACGTTACCTCGGTTCTCCCTAGGAGAGGGAACGAGTATTGGGTAAGTTAGCTTATGCTACGGGAAGGATTCATCTTTTCGAGATATTAAAGCTGAAAAAATATCCTTAATTTTGTATTTATTGTCAATGCAGTGCAGCAGCTAGCCGTGGGGAATCAGGCGGCCAGCAATGCGAGTACATAAGCACTCATAGGGAACACAGAGCAGTATAAACACAGTATAAACATATGGCATATTAACCCAATATAGTGCAGCTCAACCAGGAGAGCTAAGTCGCGTGAGATTAGCCTTTGCATGAACAGATCTGGACAGAACATACATCTCACTTATACTGACAGAAGTTTAGCCTTCAGGGTGGGAACTTCCAGGTTATAAAACCTAAAAAAGGTGGACGGGGAGGCCCAGCCCATGACGAGGCCATTCCTCTAGTGGACGCCCAAAGGGCATTGCAGACCTTTTGACGCATAAGCAGCTGCAATAGCGTCCACTATCCATCTGGACAGGCTTTGTTTTGAGGCGGCGAGACCTTTGGTGCGCCCACCGAACAAAACGAAGAGCTTCTCCAAGCACCTAAAAGGGACAGAGTGCGTAATGTAAGCCCTGACCAGGCAGAGGAGATTGACATTGCTCTCGCTATCGAATGCTGGCAGAGCAGATAGAGAAGGTGACCTGCACTCTAAACAGAGTGCCATTGAAAGGCGCAGGCCTGGATGCGGGCGCTTGATGGCGGTGGTGAAGGAACCCACCATCGAGTCTGTTAGGCACAGGAGCACGTAATGTAAGCCCTCAGCCCCCTGACCGGGCAGAGGAGACTGACATTGCTCTCGCTATCGGTTGCTGGGTGAGCAGATAGAGAAGGTGACCTGCGCTCTAAACAGAGTGCCATTGAAAGGCGCAGGCCTGGATGCGGGCGCTTGATGGCGGTGGTGAAGGAACCCACCGTCGAGTCTGTTAGGCACAGGAGCACGTAATGTAAGCCCTCAGCGCCCTGACCGGGCAGAGGAGACTGACATTGCTCTCGCTATCGGTTGCTGGGTGAGCAGACAGAGAAGGTGACCTGCGCTCTAAACAGAGTGCCATTGAAAGGCACAGGCCTGGATGCGGGCGCTTGATGGCGGTGGTGAAGGAAACAGCCGTTGAGTCTGTTAGGCGCGGGAGCACGTAATATAGGCCCTCAGCGCCCTGACCGGGCAGAGGAGATTGACATTGCTCTCGCTATCGGATGCTGGCAGAGCAGATAGAGAAGGTGACCTGCGCTCTAAACAGAGTGCCATTGAAAGGCGCAGGCCTGGATGCGGGTGGTGAAGGAAACAGCCGTCGAGTCTGTTAGGCGCAGGGTCTTTAGACGCTGACTACTCGAATCCGAATCGGTCCACGGCCTTAGAGAGAAGGCGCTACAGCTCAGCGTCCACTCCAGCGTCTGTCCGGATTCCTGGATCGAAGAGGAGGCGGAGTGATGCGAACCTGACCACTCCTCACTGTCTGATGCCAGAATAGCAGTCCTCTGTGGCTTGTTCTTCCGCCTTGCCATCCGAAATGACGGAAGTGCGGGCCCCAGCCGGCAGCTAAGCAGAGAAGGTGAGAGCGAAGTTTAAGGGAGGAATTTCGGCAAGCGATTCGCGGTAGCCACAAGCTCCGGAGGCCTTTGAAAATGGTGCTTCTTCTTGCATGGTCCTACGAAGGGCGAAGTGACAGCTTTTGGGTGTAAAACTCTGAGTTGAGCCCACAGGGTCGACATCAGAGGTTTGTTGCAGTGTTCGCAGCCTCCCGACGAGAGAGCAAGTGCTGTGTGTTCCTGGCCCAGGCAGGGAGGACAGTTTACATGGCAGTCTCCAACATTGAGCAGGGCTCTGAACAAGCCGCAGGAAATGCGAGGCATTTTGAAATAGACGTCTCGCTGCTCTTTGTAGAAAATGGTGTTGCAGCGGAGAAAACACACAGGAAGGTAAAAAGGATATGTCGCCGGAAAGCGTAGCTCGCACGGATGACTTGAGGGAGGCGAAGGCTGCCGGCTTCTTCAGACGCTGTCCTAAGCTGGCTGTTCGCTCTTCAGATGGCGGCGGCTTCACTCGTCCAGCGATGCGAAAAGCTTCACTGAAGTAATGAAAAGAGGGAAACAGCCTCCGAGCCTCACTTATATATGCTAAGCCACGCCTATTCTGGTGGGCTAAGACGCGATGAGTGCGCGAGCGCCCTTCATTTGACGTGACGTCCCGGCAGCCTCAGTGGTAGAGACAGCCTGCTCTAGGTCTGCTAGCTGCTGCACTGCGTTGACAATGAATAGAAAATTGGCTTCAATATCTCGAAAAGATGAATCTTTCCCGTAGCATAAGGTAACTTTTGCAATACGAGAGAACCTCTCGTAAGAGAAACACTTGCTGTATTGGCCCGGCTGATTAAAATTATTAAAATGGCCATCCAGTATGATTAAAAATACCCTCCAATTTGACACACTGCTTGAATTATTTCACATCTTATCATGCATTCCTCAAATAACTATGAAAATAATTTTCCTTTGCATAATTACATATGATTCATATTAGAGCAAATTGTTGTGGTTTGGTCTCTAAGACCACATAATGAAGCAAGACCACATTTCTGCTTGACAGCTATTTGGTTTTTATGTTCTGTAAATTATGCATCACAAATCACAAATTTCTACTGCCTTAATGTTTTGTTTATTCCCAGTACTGCAAAAAGAAAGAAATAATATACATTTGTAGATTAAAATACATTTGCAGATTAAAATACATAAATGCAATTACAAGCCTTGAGGTTGTTTTTTATTTATTTATTTATTTTTTTTTTTTTGCGTCATCACAAGTCCCAGCAGACCCTTTTTGGAGACCAAATGAAGCGTGTTGCTATGGCAAATGTTTAATTTTTCATCCCAGGACTTTGCTTGTGAACTGAATCCATTTTATTTCACAGTTCAGAGGACAGAACACACACTGCTGTAATGGGCTTGTTGCTAAATCTTGTTTGGTATGAAGCAAAAAAGAAAAGAAAAAATAAAACTTGGCAAGACAAAAACAATTCAGCTATCTTAGATGCAATATTTGTATTGTCAATTTGCATATCACTCATTGTTGCTGTTTTTTATTTTATTTTTTATTTTACATGGCCACTGTAGCTGAACCCAAGTTCTGTATTAAATCAGCATTGCTCAATTTGGTTTGGATTTTTTTTTCTTTGAAACTATCAACAGAGACGAACAATATGTTTCAATGGACTTTTGTTCAGATAATGGCTAAAAAGGAAAGCCATCGAGGCCAGAGGGGATGTTTTTATTTGAATTCTGCAGATCAGGACATTCAGTCTCAAAACCTCCATTTAGTTCTTTGTTGTATTTATTTATTTGTAATACAAGGGCAAGATCGGACAAAGAATGAATGTCCTTCCCCTCTCTGTCTGCGAGCAGAAGGGTACAAGCAAACCAAAACGAGAAAAAAATGAATGATTAAAGCTGCAAGCAGCGATTAAAGGGCCCTCACACCCATGCTATTGCCACCAGGTGGCTTTAGGAGGACAGAGCTCGGTGGGCAATGTGCTTTTAAGTTGGTAAATATAGGTGGAGTATGTCAAAGCCAGTTAAGAAAATGTCCTTATTATGCGGACAATATTTTGCGTTTTTACTCAGACAAGTGTTGCTAGCATGTTTCTAGCATATTTAGAACTCAATGGCATATTTAATATGTTGGTAGTACTACATTATACTGTTAAAAATGTCACTTCTTGTTTCCAGTAGGTGGCGCTATAACTAAATTTTGGAATGTAGATGTCACAAAAGTCAGCCACCATCAATTAATTCGAAGTAAAGGCAGAGATAGCAGCGTTACCTAGCTACTTCCTATGACAACACCCATGTTCCAAGATGGCGGCAGTTTTGGCGCATGCTTAGAACCCCAAGGTGATGTCTAGTGTATATGTCTATGTGCCTGAGTTACAGCAACTTCCTATTTCAATGCGAAACATTGAAATTTGTCAGGCCGCCGAGGACATGCCCTTTGACGAAAACTCAAGTTCGATTCAATATTCTTAAGCTGAGTTGTTTAATCTATTCATTTGTAGCTCAGTATCCAAAACTAAGACCAATTTTTCATTACGAAACCATTTTTTTAATAGCATTTAATTTCAGAAGAGACGAGCCAACAAGTCTAGTTTTAATTAAAATGAAATGAAACATTTTATTTGTCCAGCTGACTTTTCTGTCATTTTCTGTTTTAGTTTTTTGATACAAACAAACATATAGAAACTAAAACAGACAAATGAAATTATACCATACAGATTTTTTTATGGCTCAACTTAAAGAGTAACTAAACACTTAACCAACTTTTTTTAGTTAATGATCAGTAAGAATGGATCTTTATTAATACCAGTCATTGATTCGAGTAACTTTTTTGGCATTTGTTTATAAAGTGTTCTATTTCTACAATATATGGTGTAAAAACGTCTTAGTGCTGCCCTCTTCAGGTTGAACGGTGGCTACTGCAGTTGAATTTTCCTATTGGATGTTTGCGGTAGTACGTGACACAGCGGTTGTTGGTGACGTAGGCAAGTTCCATACAAAGAGATGCGCCTCAGGTGCACGCCCCCCTCCGCTGGGGGGGGGGGGGGGGTTCTGCCCACTTTTCCAGCATTTTTCAAATATTGCCAGTGGGTGGAGTCAGGCTCTGACCAGGGGTTTAGTTACCCTTTAAGGAGCCAGACTTAAAAAAAAACATAGGAAGAAATGTTTTGTCTTTCTGTCCCAAAGTATATCCATCAGAATTATCCTGTAAAAGTGAATTATTTATTTCAGACAAAGCAAACTATTGTGCTTGAGGATATCTCATTTGCTTGCTTTACGTGCTTCATTTAAATATCTCTTAAAGGTCTGATGCTTTGAAATGACTTTTAAGAAAAAAAGAAAAGAAAAAAAAACAGTAACTAATCTTTCTTCTGAAGCACTTTTTGTTGAAGCCTGGTAAGATGCAAATAACACTTCCCAGCATAGTTGCATAGCAACCAGCTGGTCAGATTAGAACTTTTTCTGTCTCTTGCCAAAATCAGTGTATTCAAAGTGGATTAGACAGTACGCACAACTTAATAAACAAAATGTTGTTTTTTTAAAACTGTTGATCAGCTTGATTTGAACAGAGCCATGTTCTGAAAGTGTAAACTTCATTATGTAATCTTAAATATTCACAGAAAAAGAAAACACATTTACAGTGGACACCCACAATAATACCATGACCACATTCTGTCTGTTTTTTAGACCTTTGTCTCTTATGTCTTTGCGCTCAGGACATTCAAGGGAAAATGGGTTTTAGTCCTTTAGTCCTGAAGATGGCACGGCAAGAAAGGAATCTCACTTTTCTCTAAACACATTGATTAAATATGGTTTATGTACATAAAGAGCATGTCAATGTCTGGAGTCCCTTACTTGCCTATGGACGTTTTTTTGTTTGTTTTTTTACTTTGGAATAAAAAAAAAATGAAAAGCTACTTATTATTCCTCAAATCGTTTTTTCTAGCCTTTCTGAGTTTATATCTCACACAATTCTGATGATTGCGAGATTAAAAATTGTGAGATGAAAAGCAATCACATTGAACAATGAGCATGTGCCAGCCATGCTCGTCTCTTATAGATCACCTTGAAATATTTCTGTTTCTGTGCTATTTTGCAGTGTGTTTCTTTCATTTGGTTGAGTTGTAAATGTTTGCAACATGTGTTTGTCAAACTAATGAAGATGTTTTCTTCAGTTGCCGCTTTCTTTGCCACCATACAATTACCTCTGATTGTTTTATTCCGTAGCGGGAACAAGCTTCCTACTTCCATACTATAGACTTATTCAGACTGTAAATATGATTGAAATCCGATCAGATTTAGCAAGTGTGAATGGCAAAAAAATAACATGAAATGCAATGGTTACATATCAGTTTCGATCTACATTCATATGTGGTTTGAAATCTGATTCAAATCTCATTTCTGGAAATCCGATTAAATCTGGTTTGCTCTGATCGGATTCTGCTCGGTTTGTGACTTTCTCGCACTGTGTAAAAATGTGATGTTTTTATAGGAAACATTCTGAAGGTTGCTGCAGAAACAAAGTTGTGTTCTTGCAAAATGCAGGATGAACAGAAAATGCCAATTTAACAGTTTTGAAACCAACAGTATGGAAGCTACAATCAGGCCTAAACTGTAGTTTCAAGCTAGCCAAAAAGATCATAGTGGTGACACCTCTGTAAAAAGGTTCTTCAGAAAAAAGGTTCTGTAAAATTCCATTCATTTTCTTTCTCTCTCTCTCTTTTATGAGTGGTCTCTCTCTCCTCCCACTCATGTGTCTGTTGTCCATCTGTGTGAAGTCTACAGCAGAGCACATTTAATTAACACATTTGTTGTTATTGCAGTGTAGATAGACAGCTGATGACAGTCCCACACTAAGCCTGCCAGCCCAAGAGCTCTTCACCAATCGCGTTTGGTCTGCCATGTGGGCTGTTCTACAGCTCAACGATCTCACTTCCTCCCAAACACCTAACATGTGGCATTGTCATCAGAGCGTTCTGGCATTTGATACTAGGCGTTTGTAGAGTGGCCAGATGTGTTACTGTGCCCAACAGCAGGTGAAAGAGTTTTGCATTCATTCATATACTACAGTATATATGGTATATATTACTGTAGGTTCCTATTTCGATATTCATTTTTATACTTCAGCTTCCTAAAGAAGCTTCTTTTGCTATTTGACTTGATATTCTGATAAGATTTAAAATCAAATCTTGGAATGGCTTGCATATACCCCGAAAGACTTGTCAGTAAAATCCAACAAATGTTGCTCACAACTGCTGTTACAATAAATTTGAACATGTATATTTTGCAAAACGTATACAATGCTACATCAAAGAAGCCAATATGTGTGGGGGGGAAATTCAATAGGGTATTCTATCAAAAAAAAGTAAACATAATTAAAAGCCAAGGAAAGTTAGAAAGGTTAAATATACAACCTTTATCAAAAGATTAAGTATACTTTGACACCAGCGCAAACCCTCTTTTGGCATTAAAAACTACTGTCAGGATTTACTAAAGACACAAAATGAATGTGGACGTCAGTATTTAAATCATGCAACATAATTTACTACGGTTAGGAATAGTCACTTTACTTTTACTGGTATTTACAGCATTATTTAACACCCCCAAAAAGCATGCTTTAACCAATTTTGTGCTTGACAAAGCTAGTTGCTGCTAGAGAACAGAGCGTGTTATAGAAGGGAGCGATTGTCTCCACTCCTGTTCATTCATTTAGAATGCCAGTGGAAGACTTTATCCGAAAATATCATTTGACAAGCCACGCCATTTTTAATTTGCTGCACATTTGTTGGTAATAGATCACCCACACCTGAATACCATCGGCTCTGCTTGTTAGTGACCCCAATTTGTGCAGCTCTTGGTAGATTGTTGGTCATAATGGAAATGAGCTGCTGTGTTCTTTAATTTGTGCATTCACCTGCAGAACTTTTTACTCCCATCAGAGCCTTTATGTAATTGCTGTCTCGTACTATGATAGATCCCGTTTTAGTAAATCTGGTTCTTAGAATTTTCTAGTATAAGCCAAGTATACTTTATACAATACATATTTTGATTAATTTAGGTATATGTGACCCTGGACCACAAAACCATTCACATGGGTGGTCTTTTTTTTTTTTAATACAATACATTTTGATATACATAATCTTCCCATTGATGAATGGTTTGTTAGAATACGACACTATTTAACTGAGGTAGAACTATTTGAAAATCTGGAATCTAAGAAAAAAATACAACCCATTCTCATCCCAAGACGTCATCTAACTGAGGCTTTTGACCATACGTCAACATCCGACGGGTACCCTTTAACGTCAGTTAGATGATGATCCTAGGGTGTCATTCAACTGACGCTAACTTTCAGTTAGATGACGCGGGTAGGTTTAGGTCTGGGGTTAGATAGCGTCATCTAACTGATGTTAAAGGGTACCCTAAAACGTCAGATGTTGACGTATTGTCAATAGCGTCATTTAGATGTTAGAACGGGCAGAGAAAATTGGCTTCAATTTACAATATATACTTGTGGAACATGATCTTCATATCCTAATGATTTTTGGCATAAAAGAAAAATTGATCATTTTGACCCATACAGTATGTTGGCTATTCCTGAAGTTGCTATTGTGTTACTTGTGACTGGATTTGTGATCCAGGGTCACATACTGTATCTATAACAGATAAATACAAAAGAAGACTGAATTTATACTCTATTATTTTTGTATAAAAAAAATCACATGAATAAACTTCTTTGTAAGGGCTAATAAATATGCTTGTGTAGTTCCTTTGTTGAATGCTATGTTATTACTTTTGCCACAGTGCGCAGTACTGTAAACCTTTAACATCTGCATCACATAACAAGCTCCATAAGTTGGGCTTTTCTGATGTATTAAATTTACTCAGTAGATATGGGGCACTTGGGTATGAGTCCTGCTAAATGAGTCTTGACACTTAAACGGGTCATAAAATGCCATTTTTATACAAGTTAATTTGATTCTTTAGTGTCTAAATTAAAAGTTTGGAATATACTTTAAGTAAAAAGTCTCATAATTGCAAGTAAACACTCAGTTTTTAGCACAGGGCATGTGCCTTTAAATGATAATAAGCTTTGCTCACTCCACCCCTCTTTACTGCAAGCACATGGAGTGTTGCCTTGACAACGGTTGACGGTAAATTTTGGAGAAAGAATGACGGGAGAATGATGGGAGTCTCTGAGGACACATCTGTGCACATGTGCTGTGCAAAAAAGTTTGAACCGTCAGACCTGAAACAAGATGGCGGCCGCAAAGTAGACAATTGAGGCTTGAACAGGACGTTTCTGAATGGTTGGTTAACATAATGTCACTTTGATCTATCTTTGTGTGCACTTGCAGGGTAACGTTAAAGTAACTTAGTGAGATGTCCGATCGCTATGTGTATACGTACTCGGTTTGTAATAACACAATAATAACGCGTTGTTCATTATAAACGTGGGATTATGAATTATATTTAGAACGTCATACTAAGAAAACATGCCGTAATGTAATGTTTTCCCAAGTGTAACCTTAGCCGCATTCATCGTGAAGTGTGTAAGCCATTTGCAAAGATTAACGTTAATATAAAGGTTAATACAATTTGACACTCACTTTTTCTGGAGGTGCAGCAGGGACATGAATAGTTGGTACTGATTCTTTTTTTTTTTTCAGGAGTAGCTTCTTAGCAAATGCATGCAGTTAAGTGACATGTTTATTAGTCAAGCTGGTGATAGACATATTTGCAATATTCTGTCACCATAACCCTTAGGCCAGAAACACTATGCAAATGCAGATACAAATGTTTAGCGAATGCAATGCGTTCGTTTTGTTTTTGATTGATTGATTGAAGTTGATTTTGTGACATTAAAACAACTTAGTAAAGCCATTTTAATTAAATGCACATGAAGCACATTTTTATTTTATTTTTTTAAGTATCCTGACAAAACCAAGACAGGCTCCAGATGAAATTAATACTGGTGACAGTACAACATCAACAACTTTTATTCCTTTTCACACACATTTTTTTTTATTACTGGGGCAATGTATCAATTAATCATTACTTATTTTTATGTGGTTCATTGCACAATTCAATGTTATGACCTCAAGATTAGAGTAGAGTTCAGTGTAAGTGGTCACTATTTTTAAAAACGTTAATTCCGGGGTCATATGATGCTATTTTCAAAGATCCTTATTTTATATATTGGGTGTAATAGAATTTGTTAACATGCTTTAATGTAAAAAAAAAAAAAAATACAAAATTTTCAAGATACTGTATTGTAGCTCCTCTGTCAATTTTTACAAACCCCCTCTTTCTGAAAAGTGTAGTGTACTCTGATTGGCCAGCTGACCCAGGGCGTTGTGATTGGCCGAACATCTTATGCATATGCCGGAAATGTAATGCCCCTTATTTGCAAGTTTCAGCTTCCAAAGCAATTTTAAAGAAAGTGTATTATGTCGTCAGTTTTACCATATTAGTTTGAGGCCTATTCTGAAAAGGCAGATAACTAAGCCGATCCATCAGAACCTGATACTCTGATACTGATACTAACCTGATACTATTTTGTATTTACATTACATAAGCGTGTGAAAAATATGAAAGTGCGTGCTGCTTCTGCTCTGTTTGAACTAGAACACTGCATCTCTGTCATATTTTTACCTCAAGTTTTAACCTGAGAACAGTGAATACTTTGTTTGTGAAATATAAATCCATCTTGCACTTTTGATTGTAAGAATGACAAACAATGTGTTGCACTACACTGCAAACAACTCCACATTTGAACAATCATCAGCATGTACTAACAAATAAAAATATATGTTTAGACCTACAGACTCTGATTCAGAATTTACAGATTGCCCAAGTAAAGATGGAATTGCCCCATTAAAAAAAAAAAAAAAAAAAAAATATATATATATATATATATATATATATATATATATATATATATATATATATATATATCTTTTAGCACAGTTTACCAGAGATTCAATTTCTGAACTGCTGTGATACATACAACAACCAACGTAATACAATATTGTTAAACACACTTCAGAGACAAATGAACACACTTTTAGAGCCACTCACTGGACATTTCTCTTTGAGAGAGCTGTGAAATGTGCAAGTAGGAACATCATACTTTGCATAAATGTTGCCAGAGGCATGTTTTTACAATGAGCCTGGGTTGGACAAACATAGCCTATGTAAATATCTCAAACATGTCAATTTATTTGATGTGCTACTTAGAAGCCATATTTGGTTGGCATGAAATCAGCTTTTAGAAAACAAGCAAACAAGGCTTGTTGATGACAGTTTGGTGTGTCGGGTGCTTCCGATTTTCTTGTTTTGCAGCTGCATTTTCCTCAACACCCTTCAGTGACATTCATATTCTTTACGGCACTCCACAGGACTCATCAGCCAAGGACAGTAAAGCAAAATAATAAAAGCAAATTTGAGGCCACACATATCAATGTAATCATTTCTCATGTTATAATGACTATCGAAGGCAATGCTATTCAAATGCCTTTTGCTCATTTTACCTTTTCTTCTACTTTCTTAACACAGAGAACTTAAAAGAAGCATCTATCTGCTTGCACAAAAGCCCTCTAGATTACAGTATTTGTCATCACTACAAATTAAACCCATTGAAGCCAAAACAAAAACCATTCTGAGGCTAAATTACAATGTTTCATGTCTCTCTTGTGATGGAAATGTTTGTGTAATGGCCAGAGGGAAAAGCTTCACACCCAGAAACTATGAAAACCTAATACTGGGTTCTAACTCATGTGTTCTGACATGGTTGAAGGGTTAGTTAAGGATCGACTGACTCATACTATGCTGAGGGCCGCTTGGACAAGAGCTTCGAGCAAATGTCTTCTCGGTGAGAATCATACCTCAGGGAGCGATAAAGCTAGCTATACAGAAGCTTTGTTTTCAAGTGAGCCATGACAGAGACAATATAAGGATAAGGAGACAGACTACTATTACAAAAAAAAAAAGAGAGACCACAACATTAAATATGGTGGCTGTAAAAGTGGCGGAAGGTGGAATAGTGGCGGCTGAATAGTTTCAACTCTCTGAAGTTGTTGCCAAGATGGCTTCCAAATGAACCAACTTGCCTTAAATGGCCCATATTTTGCTCAATTGACATGATCCTAATATGTTTAGGGGGTCTATTTAGTTTTTTTTTTTTTAAACCAACTTTCAAAAAGCCCAATCTGACCTGATCAGCTGACAATGGTCTGCTCAGTCTGGTTAACCACGTGTCAGAAATGCAATGCAGTTACCATACCATTTCTATGGTGGCCGAGAGAGCTCAATGCGCTGCAACTGAAGAAAAAACACTCCCAAATTAAGAAAACATCTTCATCAGTTTTACAACACATAGGTGCCCCAAATACTCACAACACAACCAAATACATAAACGCACTGCAAAATTTCACACAACCAAATACAGAATGAGTTTAAGAGGTCTGCCAAACTAGACTCGTGCACAGCAATTACTGGACGCCAGAGATTATAGTTTTTAAAGTTATACATATGGATATTTTTCTTAAAAAAATGCATTGCTTCCATTCAGATGGCGTTTATTAACCCCCTTGAGCCAGTTTGGATTACTTTTGTGATGGATGGATGCATTTTTTGTTCTTTGATTTATAAAAAAAAGGTGTCATTGAGTTGTGGCATAATTTAAATTTTTGGCCTTCCTCCAGATTGGATTTAGAGTGATAATTATAACATAGATCTGACTGACCTCATAAAGTAGCGTGTGTATGACACGCCAGTTCGTATTTCCATTTTTGGTGTGCTATCTAGACGCATAATCGCTTTTCAGTGTGTTTATGAACGCCGTTGACTTAACGTTATTACTGTATATATATAAATATATGACTTACCTCAACCCCGTCCCTAAACCTAACCGTCACTAGGATTAATGGCATTTATGACTGTTCCCTTTCCATCCTAGGAAAAAAAAAGATCTCTCTCCAGATGTAGATCTACATTTTGCTTCATTTTGCGTGGACATTTGACGGCGTGTACAGACACGCGGAATCACTCGGACGTTAATGGCGTAGAGACATTCACACATACACGTGGATACACGCGGATAGCTCAAAATGTGTAGAGATAACAGGGCACTTGACTCGAAAGTGGCGTGTATGTTTACGCAAAAGTCATGATGTCATGTTGCATAGATAGAGTAGATAGTCAATCATCACCTCTTTGTGAGCTCAACATTTTATTCTGTAACATTAAGTGATTTTAATTTATATGCTGTTGAATGTTTGATGATCATGTTAGCTTGTGAGTAAGCAATCTTGTATCGGCTCCTTCTGGTTTACGCAGATATTCTTTTTCACTTGTTTCTTGGTACAGGGATGCTGTACTATTTCAGAAGATATGTGACAGCGCCAGTGTTGTAGTCGAGACCAGCTCACTCGAGTCCGAGTCGAGACCTAGACCATAGAGGGTCGAGTCCGAGTCGAGACCGAGACCAAAGAGAGTCGAGTCCGAGTCGAGACCGAGACCAAAGAGAGTTGAATCCGAGTCGAGACTGAGACCAAAGAGAGTCGAGTCCGACTCGAGACCGAGACCGAAGAGAGTCGAGTCCGAGTCGAGCCCGTGACCAAAGAGAGTTGAGTCCGAGTCGAGACTGAGACCAAATAGAGTCGAGTCCGACTCGAGACCGAGACCAAAGAGAGTCGAGTCCGAGTCGAGACCTAGACCATAGAGGGTCGAGTCAGAGTCGAGACCGAGACCAAAGAGAGTTGAGTCCGAGTCGAGACCAAGACCAAAGAGAGTTGAGTCCGAGTTGAGACCGAGACCAAAGAGAGTCGAGTCCGAGTCGAGACCGAGACCAAAGAGAGTTGAGTCCGAGTTGAGACCGAGACCAAAGAGAGTCGAGTCCGAGTCGAGACCGAGACCAAAGAGAGTTGAGTCCGAGTCGAGACCGAGACCAAAGAGAGTTGAGTCCGAGTTGAGACCGAGACCAAAGAGAGTCGAGTCCGATTCGAGAGTAGGTTGGATAACCTAAGGTTGGGTCTCAAACGAGACTTAAAGATATCTTCAAGAATATGTAAAATATTTGATGGTAGCAATAAAATTGGTACCATACTCAAGTAAACCAAATATACCATGAAATCATGTACACTGTACTGGTAAAAAGGCCACATAGTGGTGTAAAGGTAATTTTATTATAATTATGACTTACAATTATAACAATCAGTAAGTGCTCTTTCACATAACATTACTGCACACAAATTCTGTGTGGCTGATAATGTAGACATTACTACATTAGAGGCTCCATATCACATCTGACCTGGGTCTCGCTGCATTTGCATGCTGTGAATGTTATAGTCTCAAGTCAAGCAATCATTAGATGTCTCAAACAAACAACAATTTAAAGAAATATTAACATAAAGTAATAATCATGACATATTTTGAATGGGACTCGAGTGGACTCGGGAATAAGTCTGAGTCCTAATATGTTTGAGTACGAGTCAATTTCTAGTCAAAATGCAAAGACCGAGACCATTAAAATATGGTCTTGAGACCAAGTCCGAGCCCGAGTCTCAAGTACACAACACTGGACAGCGCCCCCTGCTTTTTAACAGTGAAAACATGGCTTGCCGGGGAAAAAAAAAAAACAACAACAACTAATGTGTAACGTAATGTCATAAATGACGGAAAAACTATTGCAGTGTATGCCTGGGAAAGAGAAACAAGAACTTTGTGCTGTGTAACAAAAAGCATAACAGGTCCCCTTTAAAGAGGCTTTGTCAACAATCCTTTTTTTGATCTTCTTTTTTTAAGTTTCAAGTCAATGGCTTATTTTCAAGTTACCCTAATGGATAGGCTGTGTTCACAAAGCTTTAGATGGACGTTATCAAGCACTGTGCAGGGTGTTCTCAAATGGTTACCGTTGGTTTGGCTCCTGTGATTGCTATTGATGCATTCAGCACACCGTCTGTTCTTCTTATCTGAGTTGAAGCGCCAGGGAGCCAAGATGGCGGCTCCTATATCGACCGTTCGGCAATGTTCGTGTTCTCCCTGACATTTGCCTCTCTTTCCTCTGCAAACAACTTGGTGTCAATCTGAGGATAAATCGCAAGGACATTTTAATATTAGTCTTCAGTTTGCGACTAGTGAGAACACACTTCCTGATTGATATGAGAGAGGTGATTGAATCAAGAGGATTTAACCGGCTTATGAAACGATGCTGAAAGTGCAAGTGGATGTTAAAAAGCCTGCTCTCAAAGGTTAACCTCTCTTGCTCTCACTGGCCATGGCTCAGATTGTTGACAGTGAACCATAAATAAACACTGCAATACTGGGACATTTCCCAGGACTTTTCAAAGACACTGGCAACTGCTCAAATTCAGATCAATGCACAAACGACGTTGAGAGATTTGGCAGAAGAAAGGTATTTTTACATTGTTTAGTGCAAACCAAAGTGTTCTGCACCACCCACCCTCAATGAATCAAATTACATTCTTTTTTTTTGTCTTAAGTGCATTCATAAAAAAAGAAAGAAAGGAAAAAAAAGATAAGATGGTTATACAAACAAAACAAACAAACAAACAAAAAAAAAAACCCTGCATAGATTAAGTGACACTTTGTTAATAGACCTTGCTGGAGTCTCATTTGTTGAGGTCGACATTTATGCAAAGCATTCTGGGTAATTAGAACAGGAAACACATTAACGATAGCATCAGATTGCAATCACAAGACTTTTGAGGGACCATTTGTAATATAAATGAGAACATTAAGACTTTATTGCACAGTTTGCCAGCTTGCATCAACTTTTCTGTCAAGAGAACTGATGAAGACAAGCAGAACAAACAAACTTTGTTTACATTAAAATAGCCAGGGGTATTCAATTAAAGTCTAGAAAACTTGCTGAACAAAAACATCTCTTTGTTTTAAAGTCATCAGTTATTTAATCAAAGAATGAACGGAGAATTGACGCAATGTTCAAGAGATGAAATGTAGCTCAGAGATGAATGAACCAGACATTGTTAGGATGTTTTTTTGCACCACAGATTCTGAATGAAATAATAAACATTGATTTATTTATTGAAGCAGTAGAATAAAGACAAACTTTTCTGAATTACTATTCAAAAAGTGTGCGGTCAGTATTATTATTATTTTTTTATTATTACTATCAGCAATGATGCATGAAATTGACCAAAAAAAAAAAAACAGCTTAAAATATTTCAAAATGTTTCTATTTCAAATAAATGCTGTTCTTTTGAAACTTCTATTGATCAAATAATACATTTAAAAACATTTTAAGATATATATTTAAGATATAAATATATTAAATTAGAAAACGGCTATTTTAAAAAGCCTCTCAAGTCACAACCACTCAGCGCTCCCTCTCACCTGATTACTGGTTACCTGCACACAACTTCAGTCTCTCCTTGTTTGGCTTCGCATTTGGATACAGACACCTTACCTGTTCTACTTATTTCTGTGATTCAGCACTGTGATTCAGCGACATTTGCTTTACGACTCCAACAACACCTGTGTGGATAAAAACTCACCTGTTTACTCACCATGCTCCTTTTGTGTGTGTTCTTTCTGGCACTGGCCTCTCATTTCTACTCAAACTCCGCAACAACCTGGGATGTGTCCGAAATCACTGCCTGTACCTTATAGGGCACTATTTTAGGGCACAGCCATTTGTAGTGTTGTCCGAAATCATACTGGACGATGTCGAATGCACTCATTCAATCCCACAATGCACACCAATAATGAATGTACAGCTGATGTATGCTTACCAGCTAGAAAATACCCATAATGCACCGTGAGAGTCACCCACTGAATGAATTTCCGTGTCTGACTGGATAGCGCCCGCAGCTGAACCATTCATTCATATTTACCAAACTAACACAGTCTCATCCCAAGAAGTAATATAACCAGTGTTGGGAGTAACGCATTACAAAAAAAATACATTACAGTAACATATTACTTTTTGCTGTAACGCAGTAGTGTAAGGCATTACTAATCAATTTTCAGTAATATTTTACTCGTTACATGTTCAATGAGGCTTGTATTACAGTTGTATTACAGTGTATTGTCTGCTTTTATTTCTTAAAGGCAACAGACTATGTGAAAGTTTTAAAGCAGTCTTTTAGTGCCAGTTCAGAGCGGTCGCGCCTGTAACATTGTTTTTTCCTCATAAATGCGAACACGAAAACTAAAATAAAATGAATATTTTAAGTTCTATGGAGACTGGAGAGCCAACCCTTCCTCATCTGATTTGCGCAGTGTAATTAACAGAATTACCAAAAATATATTTTGCCTGCTATTTTTTTTTTGTCACGCATGAATGTCTTTTCCCTAATATTAAAAATAAAACATAGACTGATATTTGTCTAATGTCTGGAGTCCTTTAAGGAAGTAGCCTATTACGTTTCAATACATGTATTTTCTGAGAATTTTTATTTCAAGTTTTGACTGCAAATGTCATCATGTCCATAATGCTGGACTTCCCCAATTTTAAATAATTTATCCTCAACTAGTTTTGTGGTGTAGGTCTACATATTTTATAATGTTAACTTCAAATAATACCAATAGCCTAATTTAAGGATAAGGCAGCATTGGATCTGGACGGTAAGGAGAATAACGCTGGAGTTGGAAGAGGTGTGTCGCGATTCTGTAGGTTCGTGGATCTGAGTCGTGTGGCGAATCGCGATTTCGGTTTCATATTGCATATCGTTACAGCCCCAATGTTAAGTTCTACTTAGTTATTTTGGTGAAAGTAACTCAAAAGTAATAGATGAGTAATGTAACGCATTACAATTCTGAGACAGTAATATTGTAAGGTAATGAATTACTTTTAAATAACACTAACAAGTAATACCTAATGTATTACAGTTTGGAAGTAACTTGCACAA
The DNA here is from genome assembly GCF_988280905.1 of Pimephales promelas. Lineage (NCBI taxonomy): Eukaryota > Metazoa > Chordata > Actinopteri > Cypriniformes > Leuciscidae > Pimephales > Pimephales promelas. Next base: position 12,786,788 of record NC_142785.1, read on the forward strand.
CACTGCATATAACTGACGTCTTGGGACGTCTTTTGACCATACGTCAACATTCGCCTTTTTGGGGTACCCTTAAACGCCGGTTACATGACGATCCCGGGCCGTCATACAACTCGCTTTACCTTTAACATCGGTTAGGTGACGGGGTAGGTTTAGGTCTGGGGTAGGGTTAGGATCCGATAACGTCATCTAACCAACGTTTAAGGGTACCCTAAAAAGGCGGATGTTGACGTTTGGTCAAAAGACGTCCCAAGACGTCAGTTATATGACGTCTTGGGATGAGACTGCACTGACCAAACAGCAGGTTCAAGATGACTACAGCATTATACATTGTTTTTTTTATTGATCATTACATGTTTAATTATGATTTACACAGTTTAAAAACAAAGTTAAAAATAAATATTTCCATTTTTACTGGAGCTGCCAGTTTGCTAAGTTTAAAAAATTATTAAACCGAAAGCATAAACTACGCAAAAAGCAGACACACTCAATGTCCAAATTCACTCACTCATTTTCGTTCACTAAATGTTAACGAATAAACTAACAATTAAACATGTGAGATTCATGAGAAAATTTCACAAATTGTAAAATTAACATATTGAACATCAATGATATCTGCATTATTTATTTTTTTTGGTGGTTCTGTTCTGTTGACCCCAAGGGGGGTTATCGCTGCCCTCCCTGCTCCATGCTAGGCTGACTATTCTAATTGTCAATCCTCTTCAAATAGAGACACTATTCTTTTTTGGACTATCTCTATTTTCTACACACACACAAACAAATAATTTAGGGGATTCACTCCTGGGTTTAAGTGCAGTTCACTTGACTTGACTTGACTTGACTTGACTGTAGTATCCTACATAGTTAAAGACACTTAATACCAGATTCACAAACAATACTCTACAGCATGGTACTGCATTTAATAGACAAACTATTCAGTTTCCATCTCTTCTTCCGATACTCTATCTGATGTAGCTCAGTACATGAGAACTACCCAATAAGCTCTCAGATTGTCAGTTCTAGACACCCGGTCAACTATCTTCCTTTCAATATTACCAGAATTTTCCGCCCTTCTAACTTTAAGACCAAGGTCCCATCTGCTCTTTGATAAGACTTGATCAACATCATGTGCTCAATATGGGAAAGGAAGTAAAGCATGTCAGCGCGTGAAGGGCACATTTCCTGATCCGCAGTGGGTAAAACTGATAGGCCTAACCTACTTGGCAAAAAGAGAATCTCTTCATCTGACATGTCTTTATTACTCTCTTCTACTTTAAGTGCCATTCATATTCCAAAGGTAATGAAATGACATCAGCATATGACTTGAGGGCTCTGCTATGGGAATAGTAATTTCAAAAACATATTACTTGACTGCCATGGAATTAGGACTGCTGCTCATATTAAGGTCGTTGAAGTGGCTTGTGTGTTCAACAAAAGCTCTGCAGATTATTGAAAATTTCTATTAATCATAAAATAAAAGGAACAATTTAATCAAACGTCAAATGTGCCAATGGAACTGATCCGAAGCAGGTGTCACCTTCAACATGTTCACAGGTATAGAAAAAAAAGAGAAGGAGGAACAAGAAATGTAGAAAGAGAGAGAGAGCCAAATGGTTTGCAATCGAAGCATCATGCATTGGACACAGACACGATTAGAAATTAATGTTCTTGGTAGAGTACAGTTCTGTTGTAGGACAGCAGCTCGACTTTTTTTTGTACAGTACATTTCACAAGTCATATGATCTCGTTTAGTTATTATTGCTCATTTGTTTCTGCTTCAGATTGCAAATTAATAGATGGATGGCTTAGTTAATTACATTACATTGTGCTTTCTTAGAATTAACAAGGTTCTAGTCTTCGGAGTCCTCCCCCATGTCGACAAACGAACCAAAGTTGTCCTCTCCAGGCATGGCCTATTAATCCCAGCCAATCAGCTCAAGGTCATGAGAGTGCTTCTCAACTAATTAGAGAAGGAGTAGGCCTTCATTTATATCCATGATCAAGTGTTCATTGATGATAAAATAATGTGGAGGATCATCTAAGAGCTTAAATATATCAAGTGTGTCTTGATGTGTAAGGCACCAATTAAATGGAGTACAATATGTGGTTCCAGATAACTTTGCAAAATATATATGATAATTTACCTTTTCTCTCTCCTAAAGCAGTTGCTAGATGGACCAAAAAAAAAAGCCAAACTGTGCTAAAGACTTCATGCAGGCCTAATGGCCTACCAGGGGATACGGAGTGAGGTTAGCCTCCATCTAATGGGCGATTTCGCAATCCAGTGATTCTCGAAAGAAATTGTGCCATAGTCCTCAGCTCTGAATGCATTCCTCTATTTTTTAAGCACTTCTTCTTTCTTAACATTATTTGTAAGAGAAGAGCTCAGGAATCAAACCATGTACCAGTCAGACTTGCAATGAGCATTTCTAAATTCCTGAATTTAGGATCCAAATTATACCTGGTCCCACTTTAAATTAGTAGGACTAATGTAACGTTTTTATGTGTACTGCTTACCTAAATGCAAGAAATACATTTGTTATAAGCTTTCCATCGAAAAACAGTGCACTGGCATCGATGCCCGAGGCTTAGACCTTTAAAATTATATATAGTTTGCCAAGATTAATGATCTTCTTTCATGTTAAATCCATTCATAAACATTAAACTAGTGGGGGGTGGGGGGGGGGTTAACTGGTTAACTACTATGTACTAACATTTAAATTAATAATTTGTTACAATGCAGTAATTATGCACACACAGCTGTAATTAATTAATTACACACTTGACCCTTCCCTTACACTTTAATGCATCCTTAAACCTATTAAATTTACAGACATTTCATTTCATCCTGAAACACAACAGCAATTAAAGGGGTCATGAAACCCCAAACCAAATTTTCTGAGATTTTAACAGAGGTATGTGTGTTGAACACCATTGAAGACAATGTTAGCATCTGTTAGATTTAATAGTAGGGTTAAAATGATTTTTTTCCCCCACTTTTTTTGTCTTCCAGGTTTAAAATCTTCATCGTGTCCACATCACCCACTGTGACGTGGCCGTGCACTGTGAGTGCGTTGATGACCCATCGGTGTCTCATAATTATTAATGATATTGAGTTTTCTTATCCTATGAGAAGACACGGTCTCTTAATTATTCATGACACCACGTGGATCTTTCCAACAACAGACATGTCAAACTGTGAGATCGTATAGTAGATGAGAGAGGCAATTATGGGACGCAAGTGTTTGTTTTCATGGTGCAAATTCGAAGTCCAAGTGCGTTAAATATGTTCCCCGCAGTGCTGCCAGGGCTAGACTCTGGCTCTGGACGGTTGGTTTGCCATCAACCGCGGACACATCTAAACAGTCTATGATCTAAACTATAGTGTGTGCCGCAAACATTTTCTTGAGAGAGCTGCGACAAGTGAAGAATGGTGGACTTCGCCTTGTTGACAACTAATCCACGTTGCGTCTTGCGAGTGATGCGGTATCCTGAGGACTTTTCTATCCCTTCAGAGGTGTGTGTGTGTGTGTGTGTGTGTGTGTTTGCGTGTTTAAAATGAGAAGTCATCCACCTCCGCAGAGCCATCTTTATTGAGGGGGTTCAGGGGGCGCATAGATCTATAGGCTATGCACGGAACGTTTTTTTTAAGCGGAAAATTAATTTTCGAATGCATTTATAGTGTCTATATAAACTACTATACTTTATAATGACATTAGAATTATACGTGTAGCCTACATTAATATGTTTTAAAGAATTAAGATTACTGTAGGCTAATATATGTACTTTTGAAAGGACAATAGCTAAAGTGTGTGTGTATTTCAGAAGACTTTAACTTTGCCGGCTATATATCAAATCTAGCATTTCCTCACGTTTTACCACTGCTTTTTAGTGACAGTCGATATGCATGGTATATTGACAGTGATGGCCATACCACACCCACTCCCTCCCTTCTTCTCACAGCTATTCAAACCCATTTAAGTTGCATTTTTCAAAAAAGATTTTGAGCTAGACTTGAGCTGAAAGAGGGGGTTTCATGACCCTTTAAAGGGGTCATCGGATGCCATTTTCCACATGTTGGTACGTCTTCATGTAATGTAGTGTTGGTTAAAATCCTCAATGGTTGTGTAAAACAACACCCCTTTTAACTCCTCAAAAACAGATCTGTTTACAGCAGCCTGGTCTCATTGGTAATACGTAGGTATTTGACATTTTTGCAAAGATAGAAAACGTACTTTTTAGTACGTTTGGATAGATGCTGAAACGTATAATATAGACGTATCTGCAACATTTAAACATAACATTATTACGTTTTTACAGCTACAAAACGTAAACTATTTACGTATATTCTATCATAAAAATATCTGTATAATTTCCCTTTTGACCATTTTAGATAAATGTAAGATCCCGTAACCCTAATCCCAAACCTAAACATACCCATTTTATATACTTAATATAAAAAAAGATAAAACGTAACGGACAGATGTGTTGGGAAAGGGCAGTTGTATTAACAATATAGCATTAAAATATATTTTGAGCCACCAATCCTACTCCTACCCCTAAACCTACCCATTACAATTCCTTAAAACTACGTAACAAACTACAATTATGAAGAAAAACATAACTAACAGATAAGTAAAATCACAATAATTTATTTATTGCAAAAATCTCAAAACCGATACCAAAACCCATTCACATGATGAAGCGTTGCAGTCGCAGTCTTCTCTCTGGCAGTATTGTAATAGTTTTGTATGAAGTACAGAGCAGAAATTAAATTACTAATGAAAATGTTAATCCGGCTACGTGTCGCCACGCTTCTACATTTCAAATGAACCAACTGTCACAGTCCTTCATGTCGCAAACTGTGACGAAGCAGGGAAGAGCCAATGAATGTTTGATATCACTGCCGTAAAACATGACATATCGCTTCTCAAGGACGCAATTTTTGAATTTGAATTCATCACCAGCGCGGGGTTTGACATGTACGGTCGCTGCTGAGAATGGAGAGATCACGACTGGATAAGAGGCTGAATTAGGAGTTGTTTCTTGCAACTATGGATTGTAAAGATTTGGATTACATCAAACTAATAAAATTGATGTCTTTTTTGAATTTTTGTTGTGTTTTATAGGAGAAAACGCTTTATGTGTCTCAAGGTAAATAAACTATTACAAAATTGTTAAACGAGTAATGTTAAAGAATGTATTTTTAAGGTTTTATATTGTATTGTTTAACACCATGCAGGCGAAACGAGCAAAATGTTAATATTTATGAGTATTATATCAATAAATGCGACTGAAAACTTCATTAATAAGACAGTGGAATGCAATTGAGTCAAAACATAATGCTACGATATTAATATGCATAAAGTGATATGTACAAATGTGTACGTCGGTGGATTTGTTCATACGTAAATAAATTAAGTTTTTGTGCTGTCAATACGTAAATATTTTACGTTTTAGTACTGTAAATACGTCAGTATTATTCGTTTCTGTGCATATAAAATGTAATGATATATACCAGTGGCGGCTGGTGATATTTATTTTTGGGGGGGCGCATTTTTTATTTGTATTTTTTTTATTGAGGAGGGCAAATAAATACAAAGCAGTACCAAAAACCATGTTGACTACTACTTAAATATAAATGTATGATCTTTATTTACATTTAATACCAATAAAGAAGTACCAAAAAGCATGTTTCCGACTTGAACTTAAATGTTGCTCTCTTTTATTTCGTACTAGTAAAGAAGTACCAGAAAGCATGTTTCCTACTTGAACATATTGCTCTCTTTTATATACATTTCATACTAATAAAGAAGTACGTTTGCATTTTTCAGAGAGATGTTTGAGGTCTCTTACCCCCGTTGTTGTCCACAAAACTTCAGTGCCGACACTTTGAAATAAAAGGCAGGGAATACAAAACAGAGAATTGCTAATATCACATCCAGCCAGCCACCTCCGTTTCTCATAACACGCGCGGGTGAAGCTTCGTGTGTAGCTTCGTCCCCTGTCACTGGCCTGCTGCTGAATTTGTAAATCGGGTTGGTCCGGTCCGAGATCCTTTATCTTTTTTTTTCTTCCAGCGAAAGCCTTGTGAAAGGGTTTTTTTGTAAAAAAAAATCACAGAATTTGGATGAACTGCTGCCATTATTTATACAAAAAATGTCGAAATGGTGTCGTCTGCGCGCTCGAAATAGTATAGTAAGGGCTCTGGTAGTGGCCCAGAGCGTGAAGTTGAATGACAGGTGACGAGACCAATCATATTGGATAAAATAACGTGAATCAAATTCTGATTGGCCAGGGATGCAACGACTTGCGCCCTGAGGTGAATCTTTAAGAAACCAATTAGAGGCCAGCTTCAGGTCAAATGTTGCACGAAAATTTAAAGCCTCACATAGACACCCATTAGTCCGGTGTCCCAATGAAACACATTGAAAAACATAGAAAATAGTTGACCGATTAAAGCCAGGTTTTATTAAATGCTGATGCTTTTCTTACTACCAGCCGGTACATCGTATGAAAAAAATATTTTATTGTTGTATTTTTATATAATTTTTGTATATGTATATTTCTTGATGGGGGCGGCGCCCCCTATTGACAAGCCGCCACTGATATATACGTATGATAGAACGACACTTTACGTACAAATACATACGTATTCTCATGAGATCACGTTGGTTTACAGTGACCCGTTTTGGTGCATGTCTCTTTAAATGATTATGAGCATCTGCTCACCCCATTCATCTCTTCCATGGGGGTTGGGGGTTGTTGACACAAGATATATAATGTGCTGCCTTAATATACAAACGGCTGAGGGTGGAAATATACTAATACGGGGCAGTCATTCAGTGGTCGTGGGCGGAGCATGAACAACATGACATCATATTGCTCAGAAAATGCAAATGGCTTGATTATTGTTTAGACTTTGCGGATAAAAAAAGTGAATGGATTTTTGTCATGGTTGTTTCCACTTTCCACATACTGTAAATACACATTTAAATGCAAACAAAATGAATTCTGCATACGATGACGCCTTTGAAACATCTGTCAAAAAAAATTAATACAGAAAAAGTATATTTCGTTCAATTTTTACAGACATTTCAGTTTTATTCTCAAACATCAGAACCCATCCCTACAATTTATTTTGCTTTATAAATACCTTCTATGTTATATAACAAAATGCCAGTTGTAAATACCAATACTTTAATACGATTATATCAGACTTAGAAGTGATGTGCTGGTGCTGATATAGAGCATATGTTTTCTCTGTGATGTCTCCTCTAAATGAGTTTTTGGAGCCCATAACGAATGTAGCATATGTGCTGGTGCTACACATTGGTGTGTTGTAGGGTTGGACTTTAGGGCTGTTTTGCATGGTGCTAAGTGCTCCCACAGGGCAAGATGTGTGCTAGTTGGACAGTATATTGAGAATTCATTATCTGGGACACTTGCTCAGTTAGTTTCGTATTTATGCATTCAAGCGTGAGTGTATTTGTGCTTGTCCTTACAGTACAGAGCAATGCCTCTTGTGACTTTGACACTTTACATAATGCATTGCTGCAAGCTAAGTCATCAATAAAGACACGTCTGTGTACATTACCATAGCTCTTAGCTCTGTTAATCACCGCTGGCCTGCTAGGGTGCTCATCAATTCTTCATGGCCATGGATCATTTGCATGGCAGTTGAATCTCGATATCACGTTCCATACCTCCAAACCTGCCTCTCTACATTTCGTATATAAGTAAATGTGCTGCAGCTTCACATTAACATAACACTAGCTTTTTTCTTCCTTTTCTGAACTCAATTGTTTTGTCCATTTGTAACTGAAAATCAAACGGGGAAGAGATAATGATTAAAGAACAAAAATGTTCAATAGTGATTTAAATTAGATCTATAAGCATAGCTGCAGTTAAAGGCGCAGTAAGTGATTTCTGAGAGTCATTGTTGAACACTGTTGATATTTGAAATCAACCCAAACAAATACACAACTCCCTTCACCACTCCACTCCCTAAATGCACAAACACACAAATCAATAGTGGATGTGTCTTTATCATAGCAGAAGCAAAACAAAAGAAAGCTTTACGAAAAATAAAACGAAGATGGCAAATGAATGACAAAGAAAAAAAAAACACACAATACACAAGTATCTACAAGCAAGAGTTGTTTGTTAAAGCAGCTCTATGCAGGTTTTTTTTTATTTACCTTAACTGAATTTCTTCAGTGTTATTGCAAAGGTTATATGACTATTTTCGAGTTGAATGTTGGGCGTCTCACCCCCCGCCCTGTTGCCTGTGAGCAGAAAAAAAACACTTGCAACGTTGAGCCGGTGGGCCGCCGGCCGCAGCATCAGGAAGTGTCGCGTGATATCAGGTCTCGCGATGTAATGAATTGCTTTACTGCAAGAAAGATCTGATAAAATAAACATCAAACAGAAATAACCCGGCACCATATACATGCAGTGTTCGAGGCTCATACAATACAGACTGCCGACAGTTAAAGGGGCCACACCTTATTTCCACTCATTACAGCTTCCATCCTACTGAACAGGTACCAGTATACAGGGGGAGGGGATCAGGCCGTGAGTGCAGAGACGTCTCTGCGTGAATGATATTTACGACAGTACAAGTACTCCACAGCGACTCTAGGGGTCACAGTTTGACAAAAACCGAAATCTTGCAAAGTGCTGCTTTAATCACCAGCAGCAGACACTCAAGACCAATGTTATGCATGTATGGTGCAGAAACATTGCAATCTGCATTTTCAGGCCTAGCCGTTTAGGTCTTTCAGCGCTGGAAAGCTTTTCTAATATTAACACGATTCATGCCTGACCATAACCCTTCTTTTTCCAGTCATATTCCACTTTCAAGTGAAATTGTTTGCTGCACCTTTAACTCTTTGTCTGCACTGCACCTTTAACTCTCAACCAAACGGTGTTGTTGGTAGGGAATGTAAAGACAGTAATTGTAACAGTTTGTTTCATTTGGCCCATGCTGTATTAATTATCCGATAAATATGACAATGATTTAATTGCCAGGCTTCACAAAACTATAAGGTCGTTGTCTCCTCTTTTGATAGTGATATACTGTAGATGCTACTAGTGGAGCTGTAAGTGCTTTATTATTGAGATTCATGGTGCTGATGTCAGCTGTACTGGAATTTTTTTTTTTTTTTTTAAATTCCAAGCCATTCATGAGTACTCTGATAAATCAAAATTATAATTTGAATCCATGCCATTTAAATGCCTGCCCAAGTTCAGTATGTTTTTATTCTGAATAAAGCTTTTAACTGAGGGGGATTTTAATGACATAGAATTAGGTTGTTTCCACAATGGACGCGTTTCACAAAAGAGAACATCTCCTCTTCGCTGATTGGCATCAAAATGATTGGCTAACCAGGATGAGGCACTATTCTGCACAGCTAAATTTGTACTTATAACAATGTATGTTTATGTTCCTCTTGACAGCATATGTGACCCTGCCTGTGAAAACCCAGCTAAAGTCATTTTTTTATGATTCACTGTTTTCTACATACAATCATCCTACATAATGTAAAGAACATTCTGTGAAAATATAACCTTGATATCTTTAATATTGACTGAGTAAGGCTGTGTCAAAGATTTGCTAAATTCCGGGCTCAGAAAATCATGATTTGGAGAAATTCCATTTTTAAAAAAAGCTTATTTTTAAAACTGCAACACATTTGATCCATAATTATCCTCCATATGTGCCATATACCACATTAAAGCTGAGATTCTCCCTTTTTTAGTGATATATGACACATTTTGGGGAAAATTCTTAAAGTTTTATAAAACAGGCCTATTTATTATGATGTGCATGTCCAAAAAGCTAAAAACATTGAAACGAATGAGGCCATCACAAGAGCTTGATTGTAGCAACAATTATCATGTCAATTCAGTGGAATGATTTGTATAACTTTATTAGTAAAATGAAATATCAGTGCAAATATAATATCAATAATATATCAATATCAAATAATTAACATGTAACATTTCGGCAGAAAATATCATTCTCTTACTGGGCCACGGTGTAACATTGAGTAAATCTGTAGTAAAAAAAATGTTTTTTAAAAAAATAAGTCAAGGGATAGTTCACCCAAAAATTTTAATTCTGCCATTATTTACTCAGCCTCATGTTGTTCCAAACCAGTTTGAGTTTCTTTCTTCTGTTTAACACAAAATAAGATATTTTAAAGGATGCTGGTAACCAGACAGTTGGCACACTTTTCAGCATTGAAATACTTGCAGTTGCAAGAGAAACTTATTTTCAGTTTCACATCTGGAATTACAGCATTAGAAGCAAATTCTTCTGGTTGGTGTTCCCTCTTCAGATTCGCCAGTCTATATTAGGTTGAGGTTCAATCACCAAAACTGGCTCGTCCTCATCATCATGTTGGTCACTGCCTGAAAAAACAAGGATATTTTTTTCAATTCAAAGCAAGAGACCTAAATGGAGAACTAAACATGGGGGGGGGGGGTGGGGGGGGGGGGGATTTATCCATTTTAAATCCACATTTAAAATGAATAATGAAGCATTTTATATGAAAATATTAGACTGGATCTGATTAATTGAGGGGAGGGCATAGGGACAAGAAACAGGCTACATGGCCCTGGCTTCAATTCAGAGTGTAATCAAACAAATAAACATCATGTCATAAAAGTAATTAATTTAAACTGACTCAATTCCAACCAACAAATGTAATAAACATTTAAATCCACTATGTTTGCATCATAGTTTGAATTATTCTGTGTTAGCATTACATTGGCACTGACAGTATATTACATATTCAGCATTAAAAAAAATATAATGACAAAAACTTACCGTCAAATTCCTCTTCAGTTTCGTCAAAGAATGTGTCCTGTTCATCATCACCATTATCCTCCAGAAAATAATCCGCTATAAAACCGCTTAAATCATAATTTGGGCAATTCCACCGAGATTAATATCTAACAAGCTGTTTAAGCAATCAGACATTTTACGTTCTTGCACATGCTTCGGTGCTGCCATGTCAGATGTCAAAACGACGCAGTTAACAGTTAATCCAGCAAACACTTATAAGACACAAATATAATATAATATAATAATATTATTGGCAGAATACAGAGCTACAAAACACATATGCTGTTCTTAAGTTAAATGTTTGGCGATGACACGGAAACACCTCCTGAGATCTGAACCGGCCGGCTGAAGTGAAGTCGCTTTTTTTCCATTGTGTTGACCTGATTGCCACTCGTGCGGATTGATTTTAAGGTCTGTTTACTGTTTCTAATAGAAAATAAGTCAAAAAGAAGTTCCTGAACTGAATGATAGGAATCAGCAAGTGTTGTTGCGCTGAAAAATAAACCCGGATACGATTGAAATCAATGTTAAAGCCCGCGTCCGGTTTTTTTTTTTGCTGCGCAAAAGTATAACGTAGTGTCAATAAAATCATTAATTTTAGTATTTATCATGTTATAAATTAAAATTTGAGTATTGAATCTCAAAACCCTTGTAATAATCTATCATTTACAGCAATAAACACACATTACCTATTTTTGTCATTTTTATGGCTATGACTACTTTGACGCTCTTTTATTCATAATTAGATTCTGCGACTTTAGCCGGGGTTCCACAGGCGGGGTCACATATTTATAATTAATATGCCGCAATAATTTCTTGACAACTGCTATGATTTTGTAACGTCAGTCATTACCCTCGTCCTAATTATTATTATTTTTTTTAATTTAGACATAAACCTTCTTGATATTCCACAATCAATTCATTATAAACAATATAACAAGAGATTAAATAATACAATTGTAAAAGAATGCCTGTTTTCCCACTCGTATTTTGTGAAAAAAAAAAAAAAAAAAAAACGGGTCTCTAACGACCCGAGCTGTGTAACAGTGGAAGTATGTTTTCTGCACAATAATAATTCAATCTTTGATGACTGAGTAAGTGTACTTCACATTTTTTCCACAATTTGGCAATGTCTGATACATAATGATGAAGTGACGTTTAGCTCATAGTTCCTGCAGGCAAAGAAAAATAAAGAATAGACATTTTCATCAGCAAAACCTGAAATTGGCTCAGTGCCAATTGCCTGAAATAGGCTTTACTGCAGAGCAAGTACTGAAATCAATCAAATATTAGGGTCACTGTCACTTGATGGTGGATCTGGTAAAGAAGCTGGCAATCAAAATATTTATTTTAAAGAAGCTGAAAATGCTAGTTTTGAGAATGTTTGAGATCGTGCAAATGAGGCAGAAGCTGGATGTACTGGGAAATGAGCTTTGAATGGACATCAAACTGAACCCTTCCACACTCTAAAGGTGACAATTTAGCCTTTATTTGATTCTTCTGTAATGGTTACTCTAATATCAGGAGAGTTTTATGTTATTGCGACAGGTGTAGATCCCTCAGTGTTAGATATAGAACCGGGAAAGCCTCCAGGATTTGAGATCCGATATAGATCGCTAAAGACTCAAATATGTAATAATGATTGGTGAAGTAATCATGCATTTAACGCTTAAACACCGCAGGCAAAAAAAAAAAAAAAAAAAAAAAAAAAAAACACACACACACAATACCACAGAGTCAGAGGGCAATATCACATACCTACATAATAGCTGGAGTAAAGATTTTTTTAAAAAAGAAAAGAAAACGATTTTTTTTTACCTTTACCTACTTATTGAATAATGTTTTCTAAGAAATACTGAGAAGAAACCCTTTTTCCCACTGTTGCAGATCTAATTAAAGAAAAGGCTTGCTGGTCATATCACAATATGCAGAAAGTGCCATGGTTTCTTTTCTAATTACTGTTTCAGTAATGGGGGTATATACAAATCCACCGCTTGCGTGTGATGAGGATGAAGGGAAGGAGATTAATTGTCTTGTGTCCATGGTCTGGCACCTGTGCTCTTCCTGTTGTGCAATTGTAAGAAAGGAAACCTTGTGTGGAGAATTCAAACATGGCTCAAATTAGGATTAGACATGCAACAGCAGGAGATGAAACTCGATTCTCTTACGGGTTGCCGGCTGCTTCCCTAATTTTCATCTCTTCAGCAAAGCTCTTCGCATTGCTGGATCTAGAGAGAAGCCGTCGCCGTTGAAATCAGTTACTGCAAGCAGAGGAAAGCTCCTGAGGAAGCCAGTCGACTTCTCGTGCCTTCCGTGTCAGCAACCCTATCTGGCGACACATCCTTTTTGCCTATTACTTTTTACTGTGTGTTTGTGCTCGCAGCTGCAACACACACTTCTCTCTAAAAGAGTGCAAGGGTTCTTTCCTGTGGCTTGTGCTGAGCCCTGCTCAGCGCCGGAGACCGCCATGTGATCTACTCTCTCTGCCTGAGCCCAGACCACGCAGCCCTCGCACTTGCATCCAATGTGAGGAGCTGTCGAAGTTGACCCTGCAGACTCGTCTAGACCTCTTCGGTGCCAAAGCAGTCACTCCGCCATCTGCTGGACCACATCTCCGGTTCAGTTCCCCAAGCCCAAAGTGTGCCCACACATGCAAAGGCATGGGAAGCAATTCCGGGGGTTTCAGAGTGGGTGCTGAGCACAATAAGACAGGGCTATGCACTACAGTTCGCTCGTCATCCCCCGTGTTTCTTAGCACAGACCGAGTCGACCGTGAATGCAAAAGTAGTACATCTACTTTGCGCAGAAATAGCCAAACTGCTGTGCAAAGGGGCCATAGAACCGGTCCTGCCTTCTCTGAGCGAGTCAGGCTTTTACAGCCGTTATTTTCTCGTAACCAAGAAGGACGGAGGTCTGATTTTTGAACAAAGCTCTCATGAGAAGACCGTTCAAAATTATTACAACCAGACAGATTCTCTCCCAAATTCACCCGAGGGACCGGTTTATATCCCTTGATCTGAAAGACGCAAATTTTCAGATTCAGATTATACGTCACAGGCCATTCTTGAGATTCGTCTTCGACAGACAGGTATTTCAGTACACCGTCCTCCCGTTCGGCCTGTCCCTAGCACCCCGTACATTCACGAAGTGCCTGGAATGGCGTGCACATTCTGAACTATTTGGACGATTGGCTGATTTTAGCACAGTCGGAGATAGAACTCGTGTCTCACAGAACTATGGACGCTCAGCTACAAGCCGATCAGAGTGTCTCAGAGTTAGCAGCCGATTGGTACCAGCAGGAAGTGAATGTGGGAGTAATTTCGCACCGAAAGGTCTTCTCGACAGATGCCTCCAATTCAGGGTGGGACTGTCTTTTTGAGGGCAGACCTGTGTTTTCCCTGTAGTCGGACTGAGAGAAATGCCTTTACATAAACTGTCTGGAGATGTTGGTGGTCGAGAACGTGTTGAAGCGCTTCCTCCCATTCATACTAGTCCGCTCGGACAACGCCGTCAGGGCGGCGTCAGATCCAGGAGCCTCTGCGATCTGACAGAACACCTCCTTGTTTGGGCCCAGCACTTTCTGCGCTCGCTAAGAACTGCGCATGTGCCAGGAAACCTGAACGATGGCCCGGAAAAGGCTGTCCAGGGAGAATATTCCCCCTGGGAGTGAGTGGTCTCTACACCCCCAAACAGTCCAGTTGATAAGGTGCCTTTTTGGCAGAGCGGAAGTCAACCTATTTGCGTCAAAGGGCAATGCTCATTGTCCAGTGTTCTTCTTGAAGAACAAAGACATGCTGGCACAGTTCTGGCCCAGGCACCCACTGTACGCGTTCCCTCCGATCTCAATGTTACCACCTGGTGCTCCTTATAGCCCCACAAAGGCCAGTCTTTAAGAAGGAATGAGCTGGTCATCCACTTCCTTAGAGGAGCCAGAAGGATAAACCCACCACACCCACCTTCAGTTCCCATTTGGGATCTCTCCGTGGTCCTAGAGGCCCTAAAGATTTTTCTCTGCCAGCATTCGACAGCGAGAGCAGCGACTGCCTCCTCTGCCCCTTAAGGCGCTGCGATCTTACATTACTCTTCAGATGATGAAACCAGGGAAGCAGCCTCCGAGCTGTGCTTTTATACACTAAGTCACACCCACTTGAGTGGGCTGTGATACGCAGTGGGCGTGAGGCGCCACCATTGGGCGTGACATCACGGCAGGTTTAGTGGTAGGCTGCTGTAGTTACCGCAGAGCCTGCAATGAGTACACTAGAAAGCCTGCTCTAGGTCTGCTAGCTGGTGCACTGCGTTGACAAAGAATACAAAATTAAGGATAAATTTTGGCTTCAATATCTCGAGAAGGGATGACTTTACCCGTAGCGTAAGCTAAACTTACTCAATACTCGTTCCCTCTCTAGAGAGAACCGAGGTTACGTTAGGTAACCGAGTATGTTTTGGCTGTCGTATCTGATGTAAATCCAATGAAAGTCTTTTACAGTGTATCCCCTTTGACCCTTGAAATAAAATTATCACATGTTGCCTCCAGTTAAGTGGAATTAATTGAAATGCATGTTTTATTGCTTGTCACTGCCTGTTTTTGAATTAATCTGGAAAATCCAACCCGATCTCTCGGGAATTCGTCCGAATTTTACGAGGTGGCTAATTCGTAACAATTCATACGACCTCACTCGTACAAATTAGTACTATTTTGCTAAATCGTACATATTTTACGAACTGGCCAATTCGTATGAATTCGTACGAATGACCTACCCCTGACCCCGCCCCTAAACCTAACCATTACGTGGGTTTGGACAAATCGTATGAATTCGTACGAGTGAGATTAGTATGAATTAGCCACTTTTTAATCACTCGTACGAATTCGTGAGATAGGGTAGGGAAAATCAGATTATCTAACATTGAAAGTCTGCATCTACCTGCTGTTTCAATGCAGTTTCCAGCTGAAATTAACAATCAACTGTTATTTTCATTCACAAAAAAATTATTAGAGGGCCTATTATAAATTAATTGACACTTATTTTTGTTGAATGTAGCTCTGATTGAAAGCATGACTAGAGGCAAAATGTCACAATAGCCACGATTTTCCATTGAGACTGACATGGATTTTTCTTGCCTTCTAATTTTAAAATTTGACATATTTTCTTAGCTTTCTTTTCCACCATGTTAACTTGAGTTAAGTCTTGAGCTTAAAATTGCTTTGTTGTTAAAATTGCCATGCTTTTATTTCTAAAGCACGTATAGAACGACAGTCCAGGGTTGATTGTAAATATTTAATGACTTGTACACTGGTGTAAATAGTTAAAGCCCTGTACTGTTAAGATGACCTTATAAAGCTTGTGCTTTGTTTTTATTTGGTATTTATTGACACAGTAAAATCTTTAAAAAACATGGAAGAGAAAGGGTTTGTTAGAATGCATTCATTACCCGCATCAATTTAGCCACAATTTATATTTTATTTATGACCAGGACAAATTTGAAAAATACTGCTCTTGTTGCTCCTTAATATGGATTGTTATTGATATAGAATTAGCCTGTAACCTAATGCTAAATGTTAAAGCTAGCCCCAACTATTTTTTAAAGCCTCTAGCACAATAGATTAACAGCTGAAAAATGCTTTTGTATTGACCTATGGTTAATCTACATCTTTACCTTTACAGAAAAATGACTTGGTTTTGTTTGTTATTTACATAATAATGAAACAAATTCTGCAGCATATATTCCTCATATGTCGAAACAGTGTGCGTTTTAGCATGCTCTGGCTGACATTTGGTTATAGGCTATATCTTTACCTAGCGTTCGTGACAGGATGAATCCGGCTTGCGGGTGAATAGCCATCAGAGAGCTGTGGAGCTTGAATGCGGTAGTACAGACCTGCAATATGATTAAACCTGAGCAGGCCACAGGGAGCATGCCCGTAATCACATTATATCTACCTATCATAGCTCGACGGCTGTCTTTCAAATCTCCAATTATACTCAGCTTGAAATTGTTTTCCTCTACCCCTCTATATCCTTTACTTTTTCTTGTCACTCCTTCACTTGTTCTCTCACATCAACCGTGCCACTCTTATACCCATGAGGCACCTGCGAGAAACATAATTACATTTCTGCATGCAGGTTATTATAAAAAAAGCTTGAAAAGTGTGATATGACATTGATGAAAGGCCATATTGTGGTGGCAACATTAGTATTCACATACATTTGTAAAATAGTATGCATGGTATTTTCTATTTGGATTTATTTGTCTACACTCATGCTGCAAGCCAGAGAGCCCAATTTTCTTTTCAAATCCTATTCTTAGGATGGTTATCCACAATGACCTTTTAAATGTGGCCCGCTGGTCTAAACAAACAGTCTAAACCGATCAACATAAGAAACAGCCAACCTTGCCATATTAATCATAAACAAATATTCATGTGATATGATAACAGAATTTCTATGAAATTAAAAAAAAAAAAAGAGTTGGACTCCCAGTATACTATCATATTATTGAGACCAACATAGATGTTAAAATATGTTGTTTGTGTGTTTTTTTTTTTTTTTTTTTTTTTTTTTTTTACTTTTGGAATTCATATAAGGAAAATTATAAAATATTTGATTCCTTCCAACGGTAAATGAAGTATACAAATATTAATTAAAATTATTATCATTATAGTTATTTTATACAACGGCGAGCGTCAGGTCAATGGGGGGGCATATTGGATTTGAAAATGTGTGTTCCACATTCATCTGCAGCGTAAATTTCCCACAAAGCGTTTTTTAAACAAATGTTTGCATACCCCATTTGAAAATATCTAGGACATTCTTTGTTCAGACATTACAACCAGCCAAATGTCTCAAATGTGCAATGATAAAAATAATAATGCCCTGAATGTGGACTGGGACAGACTTCTGTGCAAGTAGAAGACACTTTATCATTGATTTCTGAAGCCTGAAAGCCATAAGGGGGTTGCACTTAAAAGCATGTCACATACATTCATTTTCTCTCTATTAAAATCTTACATCTGACAGCATCTATCTCAAACATCATGCTGTTTGGTGAGTAATGGTGGTGGCCTTTAATTTCAACATGAATGTAGATATCCACCTATTCATCTCTTGCCAGGCTCTAGCAACCATGCCATTTTGCAGTGTATAAGTGTGCATTTGCATAGGACAGCACTCCATCTTGTGTGGACCTAGCCAACATTTTCAGTTCTATACATACAGTACATTCCCTCTTTCCTGCCTTCAATGGCAATTTTCCACCTTAAAAGCTTCAGTCTTCCTCTGAAAGGAAGTGCTCTGACTGCAGTATGCCATTTTTATTGTAGAAGGGGGGGGGGGGATTTTCTTCACTCTGACAGATAGAACAGTGCTGACTGAGTTTGTGAGAGTCCGATGGGTATATGGTGGAAATTGGCAGGACTACTTAAAGAGATAGTTCACCCAAAAATGAAAATTAGCCCATGAATCACTCACCCTGAAGCCATCCTAGGTGTGTATGCCATTCTTCTTTCAGATCACGAATAGATGTGCTTTGTGTCCAAAAACATACATCCATTCACTCTCATTATAAAGCTTAAAAAAGCCAGAAATTTTTATATACATATATAACTCAGATTGTATTCATCTGAAATAAGAAGGTCATATACACTAGGAATGGGATGGTATGAAAATGTCATATCACGATTAAAGTGACCAAAATTATTGTGATTATCAATATTATCACTTTAGTTCACAAGTCAGTTCCAATGAGAATTCCCTACACTGTAAAAAAAACAAACAAACACGTAAATTTTACGGTAAAAAACCGGCACCTGTGGTTGCCAGAACTTTACCGTTAAAAATACGGTAGGAATTTATTTTCTGATACTTTATGGTACTTTATTTTCTGATAAAATGTGGATTTACCAACTTATTGATGTATTGATATCTGTTTTAGACCATTGTAATACACTGACAACCAACAATCATCACAGCAGTGATGAGAATTACATGAGCAATCACAGCTCATCACAAGTGAATACTCGTATAAAGCAATACTTAATTAAAGTAGCTGCACAATGTCATTCACACAAACATTAAGCACCATTATGGTAACACACGTGAAATTTTAAAAAAAATGCAATAAACATTAATTTAACAACATTAAATGTAACAAATAACCCTAATGTACATAACTGATTAGAAAAAAAAACAAAACAATAAAACTATGAGGAACCATAGTTATTTCAACAAAAATACATAAAATGTGAAATGTCACACAGGGAATTGTGGGAATGTCAATTTACGGTTTTTCACTGTAAATTATACAATGATTTGTTCTTTTTCACTTTCAAAAACTGTAAATTTAATGGTATTTTACTGTAAAATTATATCACAGTTATTTACCGTGTATAGTACGGAAACTTTCTGTTTACCAATTAACAGTTTTGCACTGTAGCATTTTTACAGTATTTTACCGTTAAAATCACGGTTATTTTTACAGTGTAGCCTGTCTAGTGTACATTCCAGTGAAACAAATTCCAGAGTCCGTTCCAGTGAGGGAAATTAAAGCCAGAGAGGAATGCACTACCCACAATAGCTCTAGCATTGATGTGTGCATCAACCACACACACACATTCATACATTTACCTGACCCCTGGCCAACTCCACCCCATGACCTCTCTCCAGAGTCTGCTCCACCCCATGAGCCTGCTCCAGTTCACAACTCCATAGTTCATCCCAAGAACATTTTTGGGAGGGGTGCTATACATCCCTGGACCTAGGCCATGTCCACACTAAATACGTTTTCGTTTGAAAACGTATATTTTTCTCTCCGTTTTGGCCTTCCGTCCACACTGAAACGCCGTTTTAAGTCACCAAAAACGTATCGTTTGGAAAACGCTCTCCAAAGTGGATAAATTTGAAAACGCCGTTTTCGCGTTGTAGTGTGGACAGTGAAACCGGAGGTATTTCAAAACGATGACGTAAGTTTAGTCATGTGATCCATGTAGTACCAATAGATATTCATGTTTATCGGTATTGTGCCTGTTATGTGTTATTCATTTTTACACTGTTGCTAAAATATGTTACTTTCTATGTTACTTAATATGTGCTATTCTTCATAGCACAGTACTGCAAAGATGACAGATAATGTACTCACATTTGCAGTCCTGCGGCAAAACAGGAGAGCAGTTGCGTTTTAGACCAAATATGGTGACTGAATGCGACCTGGATGCATCAGTGATGGTGAGATATTTTGCTAAATAAAATGATCCCGTTAGAAGAATTGCGCAATAACTTTATTATTTATTTCCCCCTCTGTAACGTCTCAGTGAGCTTTTGTGAAGTTTCATGCATGCGCAGTAAAGTGAATTTAGAAGTTTCTCATCCACACTGAAACGTCAGAAAACGCCTGAAAACACTAGTGTGGACGGAGAGCGTTTTTAAACGAAAACCCTGTTTTCAAATGTATCCGGATTAATGTGGACGTAGCCCTAGTGGCCGTGCCAGAGTCTGGGTCAAGTGCGCTGATCCTCCCTGGTCCCCTGAACTTCCGGTGCCTCCGTGGAGGCTTCCTGTTCTACTAAGCCAAACCATCGCCAGGGTTTCCTTCCGAGAGTGCGGGGTACTATCACGTTTTGAGTTTGTTTATAATTAGGGTTTATTTTTGATCTCCCTTTCTGTTCTGTTAATGTCTGTTTTTAAGGTTGTTTTTCTTGTTCTGTTAATCAGTCCTGTCATCCTCCATTTCCTTGCCTGTTTCCTAGGTTACAAATGCTTTGATTAAGTTTCACATTTCTTTGGTTGTTTTGTTCTGTCTATTTAAGCCCTTTGTCTCTTGCAGTTCATTTCCAGTTCTATGTCGTGCTAAGTTGATTGTTCTGTCCTTGTTCTTGAGTGTTATGTAGATTTGAGTTAGTTTATGAATAAAGACTGCTGCACTTAGATCCACTTTCCACTTAGTTTCTTCTCTGCTGCAACAAACATGTGACACATTTATTGCCATTATTTCTGTTTAAATGTATGAATGAGAGGAGAGAGTGGCAAACAACAGTGAACTCTTTTGGTCTGAAGCTAGGGTTAAATAAGGTAAAACGAGTATCTGAGTCTTATGATAAATGAGAGAAATTATGTATGCTGAAGAAGATGACATGGTGGAAAGTTTAAAAAATCTACACCCCATTAATGAGAGAACAACATCCAGAAGACATCACCAGTATATTGCTTTCAATAGATCTGAAATAATTGGACGGAGTGAGTTTTTTTTTTTTTTTTTTTTTTCATCCAGATTGTTGATTGTTGAAAAAGATGGGTCCTTACCTCTCAGATGACACCCTTCTCTGTTTCAACAATGAATTATCCCATCATGGATTCTTTATTAATTTTTCTTTATTAAACTTTCTTTATTAAACATCAATTATTTGAGGTCAATTTGGCATTGCTCTTGTACAATCATTCTTAGCGGCCATCTATCAGAATGATTTACTGATATGTCGCTCTTGCGTTTTTAATTTGGGAATATACTGTACCTTCCTGCCCTCTCTGCCTTATGTAATTGAGTTTAGTGAAGTATCCCTATCCACTTCACTGCAACCACTGAACAATTATGTTGGTGTTTTATGACATTCCTACTGTATGGGTCTCCAACAGTTTATAAGATGGAGTGAATTAAAGTTGATTTGTAACTCTATATTTAAAGGGTTCAAAATATGCGATTTCTTGTTTTTCCTTTTACTTGGCTCACAGTGGCTAACATAAAGAAATATTCTTTATAAAAGTTAAGACTTCCTAAAAAGCTTCATTTACACACACCACCTAAAAATCTACGTCAATGTGTGGGGACAGAGTTTCATAACACCGACCAAATGTATACGCATAGAAAAAAAAGACGTGACTTTTGTTCTCGCTGTATTATTGTTGCCGCCGGCGCCACCATGTCGTGGAGATGCTGTATTTTTCGTTGGCGAAAGCCAAACTACTTTGTTTGGCCTTCCAAAAGAGGACACAATTAGAAAACAGAGCTTAAACTTTATTTAAAATACTATTCCAGAACAGTACAACCAAATATTTGAGTGTGTGCTGGATATTTTTCAGAGGAAACCTGCACATTTTTCTGGAAACATGTTTCCAGAACTAGGCCGGCTGTGCACAAAGGCTGATTCTAAAAAGTGGGGCAGTTCCATCTTTGTACAGTCTTGTGCTTCTGAATTAAAGACGCAGCCTTTAAGATGGTTTTCATATTTTAAGAATTTGTTGCTGAAAATTCAAACGCGCATTTTGAGTTGTATAGAGTAGTGTTTGCTTGTCATTTCTATGATAAAAAATTCAGACATTGTTTATTGTTTACATAGTGTTATCACACAGTCTTAGCTGGGTGTGAGACGTAAAGAGACTGTACAAATCATGATAAGCATTAATTATGTCCCCAATGAAATAAAACCTTAACAATCTGATACAATCTGGTCCCGTCGCGCAGGCAAAGTTGATCATCTTGCAGCTTGGTAATTTGCATTTTACTGTTCAGATTAGGGCTCAAATTGAACATTATCATTAGACTTGGGTATTGAGTGTTGATTGGAATCGGGACTAGCTTTGCGATTTTCCCAGAATCGTTCAAAAGTTTAAATTTTGATTTCTAGTTTCGATTCACTGTCCGCCAACCGTAAAAAGAAACTGCTGAACCCCAATGAAGAAGCGTCCACTGGTGTTGGCATAACCGAGCGAAACAATCCCATCACACGCTGCATTCACATCAGACGCGAATGGCACATCAAATTTGCGCCTACCGCGTCGTTATACGCTTGAACACTTTGAATCCATGCAAACTAATTGCGCAAATTTTGCCTCAAACTTTTGTTTTTTACACGCGCCAATTTCGTTCTTGACGCACGTAAAATACAAAAGTTTGAAGCGAAATTTACGCAATTAGTTTGCATTGAAATCACTCGCGCCATAACATGACATCATGACTTTTGCGTAAACATACACGCCACTTTCGAGTCTAGTGGCGTGTTATCTCTACGCATTTTGAGCTATCCGCGTGTATGCGTGTATGTCTACGCCATTAATGTCCGAATGATTCCACGTGTCTGTACACGCAGTCAAATGTCCGCACGAAACGAAGCAAAATGTAGATCTAAATCTGGGGAGCGATCTTTTTTTTCCTAGGATGGTAGGGGAAGACTCATAAATGCCATTAACCCCAGTGACGGGTAGGTTTAGGGACGGGGTTGAGGTAGGTCATATATTTATATATACAGTAATAACGTTAAGTCAACGGCGTTCATAAGCACGCTGAAAAGCGATTATGCGTGTTGATAGCACGTCAAAAATGGATATATGAATTGGCTTGTCATACACACGCTACTTCATGAGATCAGTCTGCGCGCCAGACACTCTACTTGCGCCAGATTCTCTATTCGCGTCTGGTGTGAATACAGCATCAAACCAATGGCAGGCATGGATATGTTGTTGTTTCTTATTGTTTATTTGCTATTCTGCACCAGGTTAGCCCATCAGTAGGAGCACAGCAACAGCAAAGACAGTTGGTTAGCTAGCTCATTTAAAATATCCTAAACTTTTTTGACCCTGCCTCTTAAAACAATCGTAATCGAGAATCATTTGGAACCAGAATCGAAAGAAGGAATCGGAATCAGGATTGGAATCCTTTGAATTCAAACAATACCCAACCTGTATCTGTCATTATTGCTTTGAGAGCTGATGTTCCAAATATGGTAAGTGGCGTAACATTTCCGTCACACACTTAATCAGAGCACAATGAACATTGCAAAAATCAACGCGTTTCAGAAAAGGCGGGGCATAGACAATAATGTACAGTATGTGAAAAAAAATTGACTTTTTTAAACCTCAAAATGCATAAACACATTGCATTAAACCAAACACAAAATAATGTTAGAACCATCATATGACCCATTTAGGTGAAAAAAAATGGGCATTCCATACTAGAATAGATACAGATCTAGTGTGTTTACAAATTTGTTTGTTGGTTAACGTTATCTAATTATCTATGCTTTCTAGATAATTTAAAATGAACCAATGAACAGCACATATTGTCCTTTATCACCTGTGATTTGCCCTCTCAGTGGAGGTTAATGAGCAGATTTCTATTGTAAGTGGCCTCCGTCACGGCGCCCTCTGTAGTTTTAGTAAAATCAGTGATGATTCATGCAACTTTGAGTACCAGAGGGAGTTTCTCAGCTCTGCAATTCCCTATGTTATTCTACAACCGAGCAACATTTAAATCCCCAGTCGATAGTGGTTAAGACTTTCCCTCCTAATTACCGGCATTTATTTTTTATCCATATATTTGTGGGGAATGGAATTTCTTTCGAGCAGAATAGATTTTAAGGAAAAATATCTATTTAAGTTCGTGTGACTTTTTTTTTCTTCATTTTGCTTTGTTGATGAGCCGTTTTATGTTTCACAAATACGTGTTAAGGTTCATTGAGACTAAACCATAATAACACTGTCAGCTGTGTGAACAGTCATACTAACTTCTAGGGTTACCATGGTTCTAACGAGACGCTGCATCAGATATTGATGCTGTAGGGACGGGTCCTCACAAAAACCCAATGTCTGAGGCATGTAAAACTACACGCCAGAATCATTGGCTCATCACCAGTGAAGCGAGACAAGCAGGAGCGGAGCTTTCTCACAGAGAAATGACCCATCAATGGCTGAATGAGCATTCTCCTCTCCTAAACAAATAACATCTCCATCTCCAGGAGTAATAAAACGTAGACATGTCGGAACACATCTCTTGAATTATTTGCTCGCCATATTTTCTTCACTCATATGAAACAAAGGCAAACTTTTCTTATACTTGTCTAATTCCTGTCAAAAAAGTCAAGATTTTTCAGACACAATCGCACTGCTTGTTACACAGCACGCACACATTCAGCTTCTTGAAGACAAAGAAACTTATGGCGTGTTTGCATGTGCCCAGTTCACTTGACATTATCATTAATTGGTCTGGGCCAGTGATATTGTCGTGAAGTTACATGTTCCTCAGACACCGGGGATGCGTCCCAAAAGCATCAGAAACTGACGCAGCGTAGAGTTGTCATTCTTTTTCTCACTCATTTACTTCAACGTATGTTGAGAAACAATATTCACCATTGTCTCTTACATGTGTGCTTAATAATAAATTAGAATGTCAAGCTCTGCATTAAGTCATCAGAAGGGTTTGACTGAAGATTTGTGTCTTACTGTGTTTAAATAAGCACATTTCATGCATTTATCCTCACCCTGTGCAGAAAACAGTAATTACCTTTATTCTGGGTTTCTCTACTATCTCTCTCTCACACACACACACACCGCCAAGCCCCTCATCACATGTAATTACATGACAGTCATGCTGGGGTGTTTTTGATAGCCGGCTTTGATGTGTGCTGGATCAATGCTCAGCTTCTCTTCTTAAGCACACACTTAATGCAGTCGCATTTGGTTGCATCACACTTTTGTACCCTGTACTCTCACAAGAACCCAAAGCAGAGACTCACTAAACAATACCTAATGAGCACTTGCCAATGTATGTTTGAGTTTTCCCACCGAGGCCTAAACAAACAGGCAGGTGTTTAGGCAAGGCAAGAGATGTCTTCATTACTGAGTGTTGGATGAAAACACTCCTGCTTTAAATGCTGCCTTCATCTCCTGTTCAAATTCAGCTAAAGCACAACTTGGATTTATAAGTAGGACACATTCCCGGATCAGGATCCTTAAAAGCTGTTTAACTTGCAACCAGACTCATTGGAAATGTTGCCCTGTGGCAAAATTTCTGCAAAATGATATTGCATTGCTTTTTGCACATTTCAAGGTGAAATGTCAAGCAAGTGGAACTTTAAAAAAAAAAAAACTTGTAATTACACATGCATATGACACATAAATAGCATGCAATTAAGTGTCTGAAACATTCCATTCAGTTAGCAGTTAGCATTCTTTTACAGTAAATTAATTGTGTAAATTGAGTGCACTTATCTTTCACAAAGAAAGTTAGTTAAGGATTTGTATAATTGTATATTGTGGGGTATTTTTTCTCGTTAAGCTTCAACTGTGGTAAACAGTCTTTCTTTCCTGGATGGAGAGTTTGGTTTGTACGTTAAGTCTGTGGCGTTGAAAGGAAAGGTAGTTTGGTGGTTGTCATGCCTCTCACGGCTGAAACCTGGAATGGAAGCAAAAACACGGTTTTGCACATATATTTCATTTAGATGAATGAACTCCTCTCAGAAAGTAATATGCAGCAACCAAACTCATTTACAAAACAAACAACAACAACAACAACAACAAAAAATGATGATAAATAGATTTAAACAAATGCATGTATGGTATAAAATCACAGAGAATTTCTTATTCCACATAATCCAAAGATACAGCCTATTTGCACACAAGTACAGTAAATTCAATAAAAAAAGAATTTTATCCGGAAGTGTTTGATGAGAAATTTGTCTGAATCAGTTACACTGTGAATCAGACCACCCAAGCAGGGATTTGATGCTTTATGGGATTTTTTCTGACCTATTCTAGTGAATCATTTGTGGGAACAAGAGTTAACAGCAGGAGATGTTAAGACTTTAAAATGTGTTTCCAGTGTACAATTGTAGAGTGTACATTCTGACCCCCAGTGAATTAAAATGTCGTGTTCCATCAGTATGCTCCGAGGAAAATAGATGGCTTGTTTTGTCATACAATCTGTTAGTGTTACAATTGGCTGATTCTTCTTTGCGTTTTGTAAACCTGCTTGTGGTCCAAGGGTCTCTTAGAGCATCAGTGCTGGCTATCCCACCCAATAGCTCAATAATCGAGTTGTAACGTTACCAAAATTCCAGTTGGCAATGTGAATACCAGTGAAATTTCATCGGACTCCTTTATTTAATTATTAAAGTTAAATATTAATCTGAAAATTAACAAATTAAAATAAAACAATAGCATGCCATCTTCAAGTATTAAGCAAACATTGCTTCAAGCTGTTCATGTAATTATTGATGAACAGTAAAAGACAAAGAAATATTTTAAAATAAAGAATTTTAAATATGAAGAGCCTCTAAATGCCATTTGAAATGTTCTTCTTTAATGATGATTTGTATCAAACTTGTATATTTAAGTTCAGTAATTTCACTTCAATAACAATTAATAGTTAATTATCATTGCCATTTAAGTGAAATCACTGAACTTAAATATACAAGCTTGATAAAAATTATCATTCTAGAAGAAAATTTCAAATGGCACTTAGAGGCTTTTGCATCTGAACTCTTCATATGTCAAAGAGTTTTTATGGTAGAAGGCACAATGGTCACAGCTTAGTTTAGGGGTCAAGTTTTCGCTATTATCTTACTGTTATGACTTTTTCCTCAATAAACTCATTACTGCTTATTAATAGTTAGTTATTAAGTTTAGGTGTTGGGTAGGATTAAGGGATGTAGATTATGACAGAATAAGGCATTAATGTGTGCTTTATAAGTACTAATAAAGAGGCAATATCTTAGTACTATATGCATACTAACAAATAACTTGTTAATAGTGAGATTTGGTCCCTAAATTTAAGTGTTACAGAAAAAACATATTATTTTACAATTTTACAAGCAGATGTAACACTAAAAAACCCCGCAGATCATGTTTTCAAGAAATTTTAACAGATTTTGACGACAACATCATTTGCATGACAACACAGCACTAAAAACTCTTAAAACATACATTTACATTTACATTTAGCTGACACTTTTATCCAAAGCGACTTACAATTGCTATATATGTCAGAGTTTGCACGCCTCTGTTTACGCAGAGGAGATAATGGTATTGTTTTGAAAAAAAAAAAAATTGAAAGCAGTGTAGTGTAAATGGCTCGCATTGGCTCCTAAGTGGTGTCACACTTTTGCAGCGAGTAATGGGATGCTGTGGATCTAATTGCAGGCAGTAGATGTTATTTTTTTATTAAGAGGCTGAAAAAGAGGCAATATTGTGAACACCCAATCGCGATGGAGGCACACCTGGTTTTGGTGTTCTCAACTCTAAAATACTGAAATAGTTATGATACACTTGCAGTGTCCTCAGTGTGTGCTAAAAGCCCAACCTTAAAGGGTTAGTTCACCCAAAAATTAAAATTAAGTCATAAATTACTCACCCCCATGCTGTTCCAACCCCGTAAGACCTTCGTTCATCTTCGGAACACAAATAAAGATATTTTTGATTGAATCTGAGAGCTGGATCACATAGGCTTGCTAAGGGACTGGCTCTTGACGGCCCATAAAGTCATTAAAGAAAAGGTTTAAATATTCCATGTGCCTACAGCGGCTCAATTATAAGTTTATCAAGCGACGAGACTACTTTTTGTGCGAAAAAAAACATAAATAACGACTTTATTTAACTATTCTATTACTTCCTTATGGGCGCATGCGCGAGAACTGAGACGAGGACGTTCTCATTCGTCTACTTCTTGTTACCGGCTGCTTAGGAGTTTTACCGCCCCCTACCGTATAAAATGATGATCCATATATAAGGCGCTCCGGATTATAGGGAACACTGTCGTTTATTGAGAAGATTAAAGGCTTTTAAGTGCACCTTATAGTACGGAAAATACGCAAATTGAAAAGCGTATGTACAGCGCGCATCTTCCTCTGCTTGTAAATAGAAAGTTTTGCGCTTCCAGCTATATCATCATCTTATACGGTAGGGGGCGGTAAAACTCCTAAGCGGTGAGCAGCCGGTAACAAGAAGTAGACGAATGAGAACGTCCTCGTCTCAGTTCTCGCGCATGCGCCCATAAGGAAGTAATAGAATAGTTGAATAAAGTCGTTATTTATGTTTTTTTCGCACAAAAAGTAGTCTCGTCGCTTGATAAACGTATAATTGAGCCGCTGTAGGCACATGGAATATTTAAACCTTTTCTTTAATGACTTTATGGGCCGTCAAGAGCCAGTCCCTTAGGAAGCCTATGGAAGAGTGATCCAGCCCTCAGATTCAATCAAAAATATCTTTATTTGTGTTCTGAAGATGAACGAAGGTCTTACGGGGTTGGTACAGCATGGGGGTGAGTAATTAATGACTTAATTTTCATTTTTGGGTGAACTAACCCTTTAAGGTCACCTAACTACGGCTATGAGATGTCTCCTCAGTAATATGGATAACACAGACTCTGTATGAGCTAGAAGCTGAAATGCAGTTTTATAAGACAGTTTATTGCTGCAATACTTGCATTTTCCATTGGGGATATTTACACTAAACAATTATGAATAGTGTTAAGCTTTCTCTTTGAAAGTGATTGGTTTTGCGAAAATCAACATTCCTTTTTGCATAAAATGACCTATATTAAACTTTATGAAAAGATTACATCTAATTGTGTAAAGAATGTTTAATAAACACATTCAGATGGAATACTAATTTGTTTTCCTTGCAAAAAATGTAAATGCTTAGAAATTGTATTTATAATTGAACCAAATGCCGGTTTGTCATGCATAATTTCTCCTGTTAAATTGAGCTACACTATGAATTATTTTCATATAAAGGGTCTGTTGATCCATTTAAAGCAACTAAGGGAATTTGCTATCAGATCTGGATGCTAGAAAATGTAGCCACGTCGATAAAGATCAGCTTCAGAACTTGGCAGTCTTCATCAGATGTCTGTCGTTTAATAGATAATAATCCCAGAGATGACTGGAGGAACAGAGGGACACACAAATGGTTCTGGGAATGCTGCTCATTGAGAAGAGATGCCCGATGCTCTTGATTTAGAAATGAAAGCTCAATATGGGCTGGTGGCCTCTCGCTTCACAGAGCTGCTTTGTTTGAGAGCCATGTCTGAGGTTTTTCTCAATGCGGTTCCATTGATCAATAAAGAGATTCCTGATAAATCCATTCTGCCTTTAACCAATATTACTGCTCCAAAATGAACTCAAATGTTCACTGAATGGAAGATAAAAAGCACAGCCTTCTGCCAAGAACACACACACACGTCTTAAGAATGTCTATTAGATGCTTACTTTTGAGAAATGGTGTTGCCCTGAGTATTGATGGAGTCCAGAGGCCGTTGTTTTAGACAGAAACGGGTGTATAGGGCGAGATCAGTGGACAAGATCTATTGATCCTCAAGTCTTTTACTGAAGGCAATAAAGCCATGAATTGGTTATTGGCCCCTGAGCTCTCAATGTGGAAGAAAAGATGTTTTGGTAACACTTTAGTTTGTGGACCAATTCTCACTATTAAATAGTTGATTATTAGCTTGCATATTACTAGCATATTGGCTGTTTATTAGTATTTATAAAGCACATGTTAATGTCTTATTTTGCATGACATTGCATACATTAATCCTACCCCAATCCTAAATTTGACCATTATAGGAACTACATTGCTAACTATTAAGCAACAAATTAGGTGTCTATTAAGCCAAAAGTCATGGTAAAATGTAGGGCTGCAACAACTAATCGATAAAATCGATTATAATCGATTATGAAAATCGTTGTCAACGAATGTCATTATCGATTAGTTGGTCTGATTACGTCACGGGGATTGTTTACATGCTACATGCGCTTCTTACATGCGCTTCATGAGGCACACACGCAGTCTCTCTCCCTCGCCGCTCTACCCTGTCTCGCACGCGCAACACCGACTGTTTGAACGGAGCACATTATCTTCTCTCGCGCGCGCAACACGGACGGTTTGGAGCACATTATCTTCTGTCTCGCATGCGCACTCTTGATTCCGTGAGTTTGAACTAATTTGCGGGCATCAGGAAACCGCTATCAATATGCAGCATACACGAAAATCATTCACCTTTCGGCAAATTCGCCGTTTTGAAACCAAAATAGGTGACCTACGTTAATCGTGTATACTTTATGAAGCCATACTATAGTATAATGTGAGATAGAAATGTATATTTAAGTAATTAAATTAAAGTTAACCTAAGCTTTTCCCTCCACTGCGGCTGTCAGTCATTCTCTATTCGGTGTTCAAACAGCACGTCACGTTCGGTTACAACAGTTAACATGATGAAACTCTTTCCAAGATGATTCAATGTTATTATTATAATTGATCCGTAGATAAAGGTCTATGATTTCGTAATATAATGACTATCTTGCTAGACTTTTATTGCTGTAACTTAATCACTTTCTACTGAGTGTCTGTTAGATCACAACACTATAGTAGAGTCGGCGCACTATAATTGTTCTTCACGTGCACAGTAGCCTAACTGAAATTTAAAACTGTTAAAAGAAAAGGCTTAATAAACTATTGCAAAGATACTGTATAATACACAGTCAATATGTCTTTCTCTTTCCTTGGTGCTTTTAACTTTAAAGGGTTAGTTCACCCAAAAATGAAAATTCTGTCAGTATTTACTCACCCTCATGTTGTTCCAACCCCGTAAGACCTTCGTTCATCTTCGGAACACAAATTAAGATATTTAAGATATTAAAATCGCTCCTGCATACAGTCCATAGGCTTCTTGAGGGACTGGCTCTTGCTGTCCTCGAAAAGTAATTGAAGACATCGTTAAAATAGTCCAAGTGACTACAGGGGCTCAATCTTAAGTTTATCAAACGACGAGAACACTTTTGTGCGCAAAAAAACAACAAAAATAACGACTTTATTTCAACTATTCACTTCCTTCTCCATAAGCCTATAGTCCGTTAACGTAGTGTGATTGCGTAGATCTACGTCACACGTAGGCTCACTATTGGTCGACGCTGGTCATGTGTGTGTGATGCGTGTGACGTACAATAACAGAAGCTTACGCTATTAAACTAGTTAGCTGACTCGCGCAGAGGGAGAAATAAACGAATAGTTGAAATAAAGTCGTTATTTTTGTTGTTTTTTTGCGCACAAAAGTGTTCTCGTCGTTTGATAAACTTAAGATTGAGCCCCTGTAGTCACTTGGACTATTTTAACGATGTCTTTTATGACTTTTCGGGGACGGCAAGAGCCAGTCCCTCAAGAAGCCTATGGACTGTATGCAGGAGCGATTTTAATATCTTAAATATCTTAATTCGTTTTCCGAAGATGAACGAAGGTCTTACGGGGTTGGAACAACATGAGGGTGAGTAAATACTGACAGAATTTTCATTTTTGGGTGAACTAACCCTTTAATGCGGCGGACACTGAAGAGCTGCGCGCCGCCCTGTGACTCCGTGTTGCGTCAAGGGCATCATTCAGCGCTCGCGATACTTTGTGCAGCTCTTTCATGATCATGTCATAATACTTTTGCGCAATAAAAGCTTATTAATAGCCTTTCTTGTTCTGTCCTATCTATTATATTTTGCTTCCTCACTAAACAGCTGTGCTTTACATTTAAAACAGCTGTGCATCTGATTTTTACGATGTTTTTCATGAATGTATAACAATACAAAGAGCAATGTGTAACGTTTTACCAGAGTTAGTGCTACACGTATTGTCTCTTATTTGTTCCCCACTAAGGAATGTTTTTTTTTTCACTAAATGTTCAGATTTTATAAAATTATTGTGCACTTGTGATATTTTTAGGCTAAGTTTTTCTAGTAAACATCTAGTTTACAATAGCATTTTTGTCATAGGTTATGGTCATATATATTTTTTTTATTTGTTGTTTTTCTTTATAATGAAGTTGTCTGTATTAAGTAGATTGTTTAACACACAAAAGAGTGTAGTTTTTAGGGTTTTAGGGTTTTATTTAGTTGTAATAAACAAAAAATGAAATAAATTTTTTTATCCGATTAATCGATTAATCGAAAAAATAATCGTCCGATTAATCGATTATCAAAATAATCGTTAGTTGCAGCCCTAGTAAAATGTGATACATTTTTTTGACTGTTTAGTTATTTTATTTTAGTTTTGTCAGAGACTATTTGTAGAGTTCAGATGCAAAAGCCTCTAAATGCCATTTGAAATTTTCTTCTATAATGACCATTTTTATCAAGCTTGTATATTTAAGTTCAGTAATTTCACTTAAATGACCATTTAAGTGAAATTACTGAACTTTAACATACAAGCTTGATAAAAATTATCATTTTAGAATAAAATTTCAAATGGCACTTAGAGGCTTTTGCATTTGAACTCTTCATTTATATAGACATGCCACTTCCTCAATCCTTAAGACAACTATATAGGGAAAACCAGTATCAACAAAGATGGCTGTTGAATGCACATGCCCCGCCCCTCCCGCTGGAAAGCCAATCGTCTGCTTTTAACAGCCAAGCCGGGAAACATTTAAGCCTATCGTCTGCATGGTTCCACCGACGTATGCGCACAGTGAGGTTTGCGACAGCGGAAAATACGTTACTGTTTGAAAAGGCGGCAGATTTGATATATGTGAGTTGTGTAAATATCAGACATACCAAGTTCCGTGAGTCTTCCAAAGATTGATAGGGGCTCCCTGATGACCGATGATGAATCTAGAGCGAGCGAGCAAGAGCGCGCACATAGTGCTTCAAACTGTGTAGCTTGCTCGCGACAGAGAGCGAGAGAACCCTTGCACATGTGTAGTAAAAGTATAACCTGTGGGGGAAAAGGTGTTTTAAACCTTATTTTGGGGCAAAGTCATCAAACTTTTTCAGCAATTTTTATCATATCTTATTACTGTTTCTATACAAGCTGTTTTTATGTCCCGGGGACTATAAAAGTGCAGTTCTGAGTCTCTGCCCATTCAATTAGATAGGAGCCTGGTCTTGTTAGTCCAAAATAGCTGCCCGGAGGCGTTGCCAAGATGGCGGCCGAGTGGCACGACTTGCCTGAAAGGACTTTGGTTTTGTTTACTGAAAAACAATGCTACTGACAGTTATTTTACTTTGAAATGTGCGTTCTGTTTGAAATGTCTGTTTTTGCTTTGGTCTGCGTGGTTCCGCCCACTGCCAATTTACCAAACAGTATTTTGACACCCTGGGTTGCCAGTTGGCGGAAAACACCGCATATTGCACCCATAGAATCAAGCAAACAAACTGGGTCAGAGATCGCAGATTCCCCCTTTTGTAGTCTAAAAAGCATCGGCATCCATCTTAAAAGCAGTATGAACTGGAGCATATTAAAATGTGGATAAATCAACTCAAGTTTATGTAAGTCTCCTCATCTTTCATTGCCAATTGTGCTTGTTCCTGTTGTACGTTCTCGATCTGGCAACCCTCATGAGCAAATCTGAAGAGGAGGGGGCGGGAGAAACAACACTCTCCAATATTTTTAATTTGGACAGGAGGATCCATTTCAACCACTAGTCAATATTACATAATGCTCCTTAAAAAGTGATTAAGTGTTCCCCAAACTAAAGTGTGACCAATATGCTCACCAGTCGCTGAAAGAATGTTAGGTTTGCAATTAGTTTTCCAGAAATCCATAGAGGCCGATAAATATTTTATGCAGATAGGCTATGATAGTTATGGCCACTGAAGCTCTGGAAATAATTAGTTTTAGAATCATAGAAGGTCTTGGGAATAGCATGAATATACTAATGGATGAAGACCTCATGTGGTTTTGGAAGAAATTATGCCCACGGAATATTTCTGACGCATGAAATAAAGATATACAATAAAAAAAAAGAGATAAGAAAGTGTTATAATAAAATAACAGTGAGGGGGTGAATGGTGATACCCAGGTTATTGGCACTGTCTGACTTCTCATTTGTTTTCCCTCTGGCTTTATGCCAGCTGCATATTGAAACCAAAACCAAACATTTCCATTTTCAGATATCTCGCGTAATTAATCATTCTTCCCAAGACACAGATTTTCCCACTTTTCACCTTTGGTTCTGTATCATCACCACCAAACTCATTTAGACGTGCCATATCTTTCTCTACAAGGGACCCTCGGCAGAGCGGGTAATCCGGCATCAGCATCACGTTGCACATGCAGTGCCTCGAGCGGTTTAGGCGGAAAATAATTCATGTGGAAATTCACTCTTTCATATCCCAGCACACGGCCCTCTTATGCCTGCCAACGATGAAATAAAGATGAGTGGGGTTGAGATAATGAAGCCCTCTGTTACCGCCTCTACAGATTGATTGATGTCTGGCTCATGTCAGGAACAGGAGCAGGAAGAAGGGGTCTACAAGTCCAAGGTTGCAGAGGCTATTTGGTTGTTTATGCATGTGTGTGTTCCCTGTGTGAAACATGCCTCTAGGATAGAGTCAATAATTGTGGCCAGTATGTTCAGACATCTGCTGCTAAGATATCGGACGTGTACCTACATGTTTACTTATGCAGTTTTAATATTCTGTAACACTTGTGCAATGTTTTGTTTTGACACGATTTAAAATGAGCTATTAATCGTGATAATGATATGCAGTCTCATCAGTCTCATCAGAAAACATCACGCTGCAGTCTGTATTTTAAATGTTTAGCTGATTTTCATCCTGAAAAAAAAAAACTACAAACATGTTCATTATTCATAATTAAATTGAATACGTACATTAAAACACAATCTATTGCTATTCTAGTCTATGACAACTCAATCAATACAATAACATATCCCTTATACAGTATAATTCATCTAATATTTTAACATAATAATATTACAAATTATGTGACTGTCACTTTTCAACTATTCTAAACTAAATATTCAAAATACATAATTTATATAGAACATTGTTTTTTGTTAAATTAACGACATTTTAAGATCAGTTTTGTACAGTGACAACAACATTACTGAATGTTGCCATTATTTTCCCTTTATAACATTTATAACTTCATGCTAAAGACTCTCTTTGACAACTAATCAGTATATACACACTGTTCTCAAGGATGAATCTTCCCCCAACTCCCCTATACTGTGTAGTTTAATCACTATATCCTAAAACATTCATAAATGCACAGTAGATGTGGAATCATCACTATTCTAGTAAGTATTTCATCATGTTTTAGTAACAGCTTAATAATAATGAAATTCCCCGTTGCTAGTGAAAAATTGAGGATGAAACCAAGCCTTTTATAGATTATCTTATGTAATAACATTACAGAACAGAACACAATAGTACTTTACATTTCCCATCCTGTACAGAAGTAGCTCTACTGCGTAGTCACTTAGCTTTC
Organism: Pimephales promelas; assembly: GCF_988280905.1. NCBI lineage: Eukaryota > Metazoa > Chordata > Actinopteri > Cypriniformes > Leuciscidae > Pimephales > Pimephales promelas. The sequence continues at coordinate 12,822,608 of NC_142785.1, forward strand.
AAATTGATACCAGAACGAAGATGCATTTTCTGCTCATGTGTTTCACTTGCTATACACTAAATTATCTATTCTGCCTGCATGGCTTTTTATGATGACAGGAGCTTAGTCATAACAACTCCCGGGACCCTGTTTACCATTAACATAGCAGCCATCCTAATCATGGCATACTATTTGTCTTCTAGAATGAATGAATATATGTATATATGAAGAGTTCAGATGCAAAAGCCTCTAAGTGCCATTTGAAATTTTCTTCTAGCATGATCATTTTTATCAAGCTTGTATATTTAAGTTCAGTAATTTCACTTAAATTGCAATGGTAATTACCTATTAATTGTCATTTAAGTGAAATTACTGAACTTAAATATACAAGCTTGATAAAAATGATCATTCTAGAAGAAAATTTCAAATGGCACTTAGAGGCTTTTGCATCTGAATTCAGATTCGAATAGCTGCAGCTTATAGCCTACTCACCCACTTAAATCCTAGACCTCTATATAAACTGAATCAATCCTAAATTCAGTAAATGTGTTTAGAATTCTGCATTAAATACATTTCATAGATTCTAGACTAAATTATACATAATTACATGCCACTCACCCTCAACCAAATTCTATTCCTTCCTTAACCCTATAAGTAACAACGCATTCTCATCCTGGGGCATCATCTAACTGACACTTTTGACCATGCGTCTAAATCTGACGCACATGGCAACCTTTAGCGTCAGTTAGATGACGTGTAGGTCTGGGGTAGGGTTAGGGTTAGACCACTAGGAGGCGCGTCTCATATTGACGCTAAAGGGTGCCATGTGCGTAAATGTTGACGCATGGTTAGATGACAGCTTGGGATGAGAACGGGCTGAGTTAAATAATATTACTCAGTATATGCATATATAATTACACTGTAACAATGAGACCTTAAAATGAAGTGTAACCAAATTTAGTGCATGGCAGGTATAGGCTATAATTAGAGGGGCAGAGTGTGTCCTAATGCTAATGCAGCGCATTCTAATGAGTCTTTACACCATCCGGTCGATCCGGACCAAAATCATCAGCAACATGTATCATTCTGCATCAGTTCAGTAATTAATATTTCAGATTGTGAACATGTCTTTATGCTAAGATCAGTAACTGTAGCAATAACTAAAAAGTTTTAAAAATCACTCTTTGTACTTCAATTAAAATAGGGAAGTCCACACCACAGCTATAACAATAATGACACAGAACGATATCGGTGGAAACACTTTCGGAGCGATTTTTAAGACCTTGAGCATTTTAAACCCCCACATATATTCACACTGAGCAATTGATACTGGAAATGGAATACTAGCACACTGCACTTTTTTTTTTTTATAGACCAATACGTATAAAGCCATTTGAAATTTTGTTCTAGAATGATCATTTTTATCAAGCTTGTGTATTTAAGTTCAGTAATTTCACTTAAATGACAATTAATAGGTAATCTTCATTGCCACTTAAGTGAAATTACTGAACTTTAATATACAAGCTTGATAAAAATGATCATTTTAGAAGAAAATTTCAAATGGCACTTAGAGGCTTTTGCATGTGAACTCTTCATATATATATATGGGCGTTGGGAGTATTGGGCCAGGGCGGCACTGGCCCGCTCACATTACTCACTGGCCCGCCCAGGCAAGTTTGATAAAAAAGACTTTTTTGTGTTTTTTTTTTTTATTATTATTCAAATGTATTTAAGAAAATATATTAATATATACTTGATTTATTGTTGACTGCTGTGTGTGTTTAATATGTTTCCCGAAGAAAATGGAACTGTTGAAGCAAGTTGCAGAAAGCCTCCCTCCGAAACGTTATTGGTTGCTATGGTTGCTGGGGAAAACTCTCAGCCGTGTCAGCGCCACAATAATGGCTAAACAACATTCTTTAATGTGCCATTTGAAAAAAGCAAGAGTTGAGTAATAAGACACTTCTTGCTCCCTCTCTCCCGGTCAGCCTAACGTGGGTTTACCTGCTGTCCGCCGATCTAACTGTGATATTATTATTTTAGCTTACTTTACTTTCGGATGAACTCTCTTTGCACTGCTGACTTGCCTGAATAAAATAGACAGGTTATTGTCTACTGGTTTGTTCAGCCTTTATAGAGCTCTATTGGTTGAAAATGATTATTTGCCGTATATAAAGGTGTAACTGTTTTTTTTTTTTTTCAGTTTGTCTATTATTTTTTCTCTTTTCTAAACTTAATTATTATTGAAGTCATTCTAGGAAAAAAACTATAGGCCCACTCACATTTTTACTGGCTCACCCAAAATACAATTTCCGCCTACGCCACTAAAATAGTGCAATGCTGTACCAAGCAAGTTTACTATTAGAATAAAAGCAATGGAGCTGGTTGATGTACATGTCAAAATGTATGTGTCACAATCCTCAGTCACCAGTCCAGTCACCTCAACACGATCTCCATTCACCAGTCCAGTCAAATCACAGCACAGATTCATGTTTCCCAGAATCCCTCCTGGCTCACACTCCACAATCACCACACCTGTCTGTGATTACCCTCAACAGCACCTTTCTTTTTTTAAGTACACCAGTCAGTTGACCATTTGTCCGGTCTCGTCGTTCAACACCAAACACTTACCTTTGCGATCTTGTCTCAAACTGTCAATTATTCCGTCTTCATCCACCTTCTGTGATCAACTTGTATTCCAGTCTTCTGTTTTTTCTCTCATTCATCAATACCACCTGTAACACCAGAATTGTCACTTTCCTTCCAGTATCACCAAAATGATCTGCAATCTAGTTCCTCACCTTTTTATGTCACTTGGAATTTACCTGTGTTTGTATTCCTCTATTCCGTGACAACAACCCGGTCTCATCCCAAGACGTCATATAACTGACGTTTTGGGACGTCTTTTGACCATACGTCAATATTCGCCTTTTTAGGGCCCCCTTAAACGTTGGTAGATGAGGTTATGGGATCCTAAGTCTACCCCATACCTAAACCTAACCCTAAACCTAACCAGTCACCTAACTGACGTTAAAGGTAAAGCGTCAGTTGAATGACGGCCCGGGATCGCCATCTACCGACGTTTAAGGGGGCCCTAAAAAGGCGGATATTGACGTATGGTCAAAAGACGTCCCAAGACGTCAGTTATATGACTTTTTGGGATGAGACTGTGTTAATCGGAAAGGTGTGTTGAGGTCATAACATTGTATTTTGCAAGGAACCGTGCAGAAATAAGTCTTTATTAATCAATAATCTGCCTTGTCCCTCGTAGTTTGTGTAAAAATGAATAAGCTGTTTATATTTTACTGCCACTAGTATTTATCTCAATTGCTATATGAAGAGTTCAGATGCAAAAGCCTCTAAATGCCATTTGAAATTTTCTTTTTTAATGATGATTTTTATCAAACTTTTATATTTAAGTTCAGTAATTTCACTTAAATAACAATTAATAGGTAATCTTCATTGCCATTTAAGTGAAATCACTGAACTTAATACAAGTTTGATAAAAAATTATCATTTTAGAAGAAAATTTCAAATGGCACTTAGAGGCTTTTGCATCTGAACTCTTCATATGTAGAGTGAATATATACAGTTACAGACTCTATTACTCATACTGTGATATAAGATTTCAGTCACACCACCCATAATAAGATACATAGAGAGGAAGAGAGAATATGCTTGAAAAAAGTGACTAATTTCAGGCCATATACAGTAGTTCCTTGTAGTTTAATTTTTTTAAGCAGTAGAAATAACTGTGACCTCTTCTTGCTTTGAGTTTCTCTCACCAAGAGGAACATTAGATTTGACAGACAGCATGATCAAAAGCTATATCATGTCAAGCTGGCAGTCCAAGCGTAATTTGTTTAATGGAGATGATGGCTCGCAGGCAGAGTAGACCGAACAAAACCAGCGGAGACTTTTTTTAATTAGCCATGTGCTTACATAGTGATTTTTTTTTAACCTGCTTTGCCTACCTGAATTGTATCATACTTTCTCCTCGACTTTCCCCAGTAATTCTATTAATTTAGCAGTCGGGTTCTGAAAATAATTCACCGGGAATTACAAGTTATACCAGAGAGGATAATATTCTCAATGAATTAGAGGAACAGTCCCCAATTTCATTAAAATGTTATCATGTTTCCTGAAGTGAGAAGTTCCCCTGGAAAAGAGCACTCAGGTGACACACCTGTAATAGGGAAAATTAAAGGCTCTGTCATCTTGAACAGTGTCATTTTCTTTTCTTTGACGCACTCGCTAGCTGCCACTGATGCCCTCGGGGATGGTGAGATTTGAGGCAGGGATGAGAGGTAATGATGCGGTGACCCTCTACCGATCACATCTCGCTCCTAAGAGCCAGTGAAAAATCTCTGTATGGTGGAGTAGACAGCTAATGAGCTTCACACCTGCATCTGTCTGTCTTTCAGACAGGAAAATAAACAAAAGCTCAGTTTTTTGGGCTTGTAATAAAGAACCAGTGTCTGTCTTTTCCTCTTAAGGCTGAACAGAGATGTGAAGGAATGAACAATGACTTCAAGCATCTTCTGGAGGAGCTCTATTCAAGGGATGTCTCTAAGAAACATATCTCAATAATGGTGCCGAGAAAGTGCTTTGATTTTTTTTATTCTCTTTATTTAGTTAAATGAATTAATCCATTATCTAAGTTTCAATGTATCATTGAAAAATTAATTGCTTTTCAGGGGTGTTTTTCACTTTCAGCAGTCTTTGAAGAGGTCATCTTTCTTTTCCGTATGTACAGTAACCATTATGTAATAGTTCGTTTTCGTTCTCAAATTTGATTGGCCCAGCGACGTTTTACTAGCATTCCATTTATCTATGTTCACAATCTAACGGTCCAGACCATAGTATGTGAGGGATGCCATTTTTTTTTTATATAGAAATCAATTAGAACTTATCTGTAAGTTTTGTGTAACCTAATTACTGTGACACACACACACACACGCACACACTCGACAATTGAACTAAGCAAAATGACAGGGCCGCTCTTCACTTTTTTTTCTGTAAATTCAATGGAAATATGTTTGGAAAGGTAATGCATCTGTTTATTAATCTTTTTTCATTATTTTGTATATCTTATATTATTAAGGGTGCTTGCTTTGGCCATATACGTAGCAGTATTGTTGGCCGTAGTTGGTTTTCCCACCGGTAGATGCCCTGAGGTCAGGTTTAGGATTAGAGATATATACAAAATCCTCAGACAAGAATGTTGTTCCAGGATCAACAAAATATGCTGATCCAGGAACATGTCTTGAATGGAAAAACCACAACAAAAAAAATCAGATCACTAATGGAGTGTATTGTTACTGTGATGCCATTCTAATTTGACATGGATTCAGTTTTCTAGGTACTGAAACATTACATTCTTGGAGGGAAAGAACTTGAAAATAATTTGATCAGTGTATAATACATATCAAGAGCAAGATGATCATAACATTAACGAGATTAAATCATAACATGAACATGATTATTATTATGACTCTACTAGAATTTCTTCATTATCTATCATATACATCAGCGCAATCGCTCCTTTTTATTATCACAATTATCTTCCCCCTTACATAGAATCTAACAACATTTGGAACATGTTTTCACCTTCAATGGTAGCAGCGGTATGACTGATTATTTGTAACATTAACATTTTCTCAGCTTTCCCGCATTGCTGAACAAGCCCAAATTGCATTGTCAATGACTGCTCAGGTCAATCAGCAAAAATAGATTTTTAACTCACCCCACTATACAGACAGAAATGATCCCCCGAATCATTAGGTGAGAGGTGTACCATTGGCAGAGCTACCAGGGTGGCAACTGCCACTTTAAGAAAATGATTTGCCATTCCATCTGCCACCATATAGTTATCCCAATATAAAATAAATACAAAATGTAACGACGAGAAAATGATGGCAAGAAAACACATTTCTATAAATTTCCCTAGTGGGTTGTGCAGTGTCAGCTTTATTAACAAATGATTCTTATGAACTGATTCTTTGTGAGCAAAAAACTCATGTATAGAATGAATTTTTCAATTTGTTCATGAATCAGAAAATTCTGAAATTCTGAGAAATCCCATCTGAATAAGATATGCCAGGGATTCCATATTTTTGGGGATATTTTCTGACCACCCGCTCCAACTTTCATCATGGATATGGGCCTTTTGTCATCCAATGAAAAAAAATTATAAAATCAATAAGAGCACGGAAACTAATAGCAGAGTTAGCTAAGAATCACATCTTAATTAACAAGTTTGAAAGACATATTTATGCTTGCTTTTATTCAAGACAACTTCAAGTCTGTTTAAAAATGCTATGCAGTTGTTGGAGTATTGCTGCAGTATTTGGTTAACATCTATACAGGCATTTCCACCTGTGTTAAACTAAAGTCAAAACTGCTGAAATATTTGACGATCTTGCAACACAGGATTTTTTCTAAGCATCACCTTTTGATCTGAAGACATTGTTACAAGGTGGTTTCAGAAGAGATAAAGCAGGGTCTAAGTGCAGCAGTATTTATTTACAAATTAACTCAAATCTTTACAAAACGAAGGAACAGGAACAGGAAGATGAACAGGAGCAGGACAACCATCCTAGTAATAATGTAGAACTGACCAAGAACAAACACAAGTGGGAAAGAGCTTTGCAATTGACTGTAGTAGACCTACAACTAGATTTGACAAAAAATAAAAATAAAAAATAAAAATCGGAGGTATATTTTTATAGAGCAATTCACAGAAACAACTGCTCCAGTCAGCGAAAGGTGGATTTGCAGTTATCATTTTGTGTCAATATGCTGAATTTAGGTGTAAAACCATACCCATATATTTTATATTGTTATTAACAACTCAATTAAATATTTATCATTGCATGTTCTGCATTATTGACCAAAAAAACAAAAACAAAAAAAAAACTATAAAGTTTTAGGGCTGGACGATATGATGATATATAGGCTAAATGTAACACCGATATAAGTGATCACCCAGATTTAGACCTACCTATATTGTATTTATATAAAGCGTTCACAGGCATATTTGCTTTATGTTTAGGTCTATATGCTTTTATTTCCCCGGTGTCAGGCAAACATGAATGTCAGGCAACACGATTCCTGGCTGCATTTCAATGTTCATGGATCAGTGGATCTAGTAAGTTGTAAGGAACATTATATTGAGTCCAACATTTAGAGTAAATTGATAAAATTGTTCGTTTTAGTCGCATTTTCGCAGTTCCCCCTATTAAATCCAGTCACGCAGCAGATCTTTTGCCACTCAGTCAGGCTGAGGGGGGTTGTTCCGGCGGGAAAGTGACGTCAATGCATTCCCTCTATAGATGGCAAATAGAGAAACTAATTGTGATGTGAGCTGGGAAAACCCACCACATGGTGAAATTTGACATATTACAGGTTTTGAGACCATATTTAAACTGGGTTCAAGCCCTTTCCAAATCTGTTTGTATTTCTTTTATCGTTTGTCTGTAACAAAAGTTATGGTTATCTGAAGTCGGCTGATCGCTGTGATTTTCAGAAATGGAATTTTGAGAAAAACAGGTTTAATTAACGGTCACGTCCTGCTAGCACGACAACTGGCGCTCCTTTTTTATTGCTTTTTTTCATATCACATATTTTAGTAATCATAGATTAGGTCTCATTCGAAAGCTTACAAACTCAAAATTCATCCTGTGAAAACCGTTTTGAAATTGGACGATTGAGAGACGAGCAAGGTCTTTTAAACGAGCAGCTTCAAACTCTGTTGTTCTCGTGCTTCGCATCACACCATACGATAACGCTGGATAAAAATAAATAAATAACTTGCGAGCTGTTGTAGTTCACCCAGGACTGGACTTTCAGCCCATTCTCACCCCCAAGGCGTCACTTAACTGACGCTTTGGGAAGCATTTGGACATGCTTCAATATCTGACGCTTTAGGCGCCCTTTAGCGTCAGTTAGATGACGCCCTAGGATCGCGTGTACCCTACCCCCACCCCACACCTAAACCTAACCGCGTCCTCTAACTGACGCTTTCCTTTAGCGTCAGTTAGATGACGCCGTAGGATCGCGTCATGTCAGTGACGCTAAAGGGCGCCTAAAATGGTCAAAAAAATGGTCAAAGCATGGTCAAACCATGGCGTCACGCCTTGGGGTGAGAATGTGTTGGGACTTTGCTCTGTTATGTGGTTTATTTTGATAGGTGAGCTGTCTTTGTAGTGTTAAGAGAAGGAGAGCTAAATGGGAGATATTGTTTTTTGCCCCTCCGCTCCACCTGCGTGTTCTTAAAGAGAAACACAGTCTTTTGAGCTGGCTATTATAAATATTATAAATTTTTCTGCACTAAACTAGTGAATTTTACCAAGATATATTCAGAGATCATAAACAAGATGTTATAGAATAATAATTCAAAAAAAAACAAAACAATTTTGACAAAAAACTGACATTCAATCTACAGTATATTTAGACTTTACTGAAAAGGTACCAGCGCGACATCCGACGGGTTTTCCCAGATCACCTCACAATGGGCTTTATGCACAACTTACTTCCGCATTCTCTGTAAAACAGGTCGAATCGCTTCCGGTCCAGGTCTTTTGTATGTTTTTCATGAAATTTTTTGCGGTTTTACTCAAGATAACTTAAAAGGAGCGAGCAAAGATTAGCACAAACAATATCCCTCACATGTGCAGATTAATACCCAGACAGCAAACTGACATTGAATCAACGTGGAAACGACGTCTCTCATGACATTGAAACAACGTTGATTTGCTCATCGAATTAACGTTGAACCAACGTCAGACGCGGCATTCTTCAAAGCTAAATAAAATCGAAAATTGGTTTGCTTTCATAACGTTGAAACAACGCTTTGATTTTATGTTGATTTTCCGTTAGTTTTGAAAGAATGACGCGTCTGACGTTGGTTCGACGTTAATTCGATGAGCAAAACAATGTCAGATCAACGTTGTTTCGATGTCATATTTCCACGTTGATTCAATGTCAGTTTGCTATCTGGGTATTTAAACGTTTTATATTTTTTATTCTTCACAGTAACGTTTAGATATTTAAATGGAATAAAACGCCAATAACAAAGTAGGTTAGCTGATTACCTTAAATATCCATAGATATCGTAGTCAGTTCTTACGGCCGTTAACACTTTCTCTGACAAGCGGATGCGATGAGACCCGTTTTCCGGTTTGGTCACGTGACGCACGGCATAAAGCCTATTAGACTAATGACATGCACCTGAATTTAAACTCAAACCAAATCTGTAACCATGGAAACAAACAGGTAGGGGCAGGTCAATCTACAGTACGTATTGCTAAATATACTGTTAATATGAATCAAACAACAAAATCACAGAAAATCACTCACTCAGATCTTGATTGCATAACTTTAGAAGCTTTAATAAGAATACATTTCTTGAATGCTGCCATTAAATGCTCTGGAGAGGAGATAAACATGGCGTACTATATACAGCTCACTCAGGAGAGGAGCCAATAGGACATAGCTATTCTGTGCCAGTCTTGGCCGGTGACTGTTCCAATGTGACGTCACATTAAAGCACATTCGTGAACAACTCTTTTTGAGACACAGTTTCAGATTTATGGGGGAGATATTGTGGATTTTTAGGATGCAGACACATATTTATCTTTAAGAACAAAATAAATGAACTTTGCATAATAGGTCCCATTTAAATTTCCCCATTAAAAAATTAGGTTTTTTACATTTGCAGCAGTGTATCATCATTACACTGTCTTGCATCAAACTGATTTATACCAGCACCTAGTGTACTGCACTCAGCTAGAGTACTGAAGCTTCATTGTTTTACTAAACCGCTTCCAGGCTTGAATAGCACACTTGATAAACATAAATCACAGAATGAATGCAAATCCAACCTCCATTGTTCAGAGAGACTGCACCCTGTGCTTGCCTTTATAGCTCCTTAAAATATAGCTTTCAGACCATGCTCAGTGTTCCCCCTGATGTTGACATCACTGCTGCCCTCATCCCATCCACTTCTCAGATCTACAGCTGAGCGCCAGCTCCCATAATCACAATCATGAGATTAACGGTCATATTGTCACATTCACTTAGCCTTGTTTTGCACCCATAACCAATCTTCTCTTTCTGAATAATTTTTTTGAACTGCCTATTATCATGAGCTGGGAGGTTTAGGTATGGAAATCACTTGGACATTCAAGGGCACTTTTCCCAAAACCATTAGTGCCACAATCTACAAGTGTACGTGGATGCTAATATGGCAAGGTGGTTAACGAATATTAAGCACGTAATGGGCTAATTCAAGTCTGGCAGAGCTTGGGAGAAAGGTGCCATTTGTTTTGCCCGTTTGGTTGTCAGAAAGATTGATTTGGACAGAATTGGTGTACAGATTATACTCAGACACTCTCACACTCTCAGAGGAAGGTGTCTATCCATCGAAAAGGCTCCGTTTATTTTATATATATATATATATATATGAAGAGTTCAGATGCAAAAGCCTCTAAATGCCATTTGAAATTTTCTTCTTTAATGATGATTTTTATCAAACTTGTATATTTAAGTTCAGTAATTTCACTTAAATAACAATTAATAGGTAATTATCATTGCCATTTAAGTGAAATTACTGAACTTAAATATACAAGTTTGATAAAAATCATCATTAAAGAAGAAAATTTCAAATGGCATTTAGAGGCTTTTGCATCTGAACTCTTCATATATATATATATATATATATATATATATATAGAAGGCAATTTTTAATATTTCCTTTATAAATAATGATCAAGTGCATGGGGCTTATGAAATAATGCTTTGGATATATAGGAAAAATCTGCATGAAACTGCATGAAACATATTCACTTGTGTCATTTTGTCAAACCCAGTAGAACAATCAATACATCTAATTGTACATGCTCGCTAGACAATTTGAGTATGTCTTGCCTGTGCAAGACTTAGTGATGCTTTTTGCCAGAACACTGTAATGCATTTGCTGAGGTTATTTGAATCATTTACAAAGTAGATGGGTGTTATGTGGCACACACTACGCTGGATTTGACATTAAGTTAATGTAAGCCCTTGTGAAAAAGAAGTGAAAAGGTGTTTGATTGTACTTAATGTGTAGAATGTATTGCTTCAAATCTTAAAAAAAACTGCAGAAGAGAAAAAAAGAACATTCATGAAATAAAAAGCCACTGATTACCTCATGATAATACACTTTTGTTTTCTTAACACGTTGAATTCAATGTTTTTAATTAAAGTAATTGTTTTAATCATTGTTTTTTTCATTCTTTAATGATAATTTGTCTGTACACTTAATCATTTCATTTACATATAATTATAAATTTACATATAAAGATCTACTTAAATGGTTAGTTAACCCAAAACTTCTGTCATCATTTGCTCATCCTCATGTTGTTCCAAAACTCGTAAGACTTTTGTACACAAATGAAGATATTTTAATGAAATCTGAAATAGTTTTGTCCCTCCATTGACAGTCCACGCAACTACGTCTGAATTGAGCAGTTTAGTCCAAATTTTAAGAGACATGATCACTATGATGAAGAGATTGAATTTAGGCTTTTAATTACATATGAAGAGTTCAGATGCAAAAGCCTCTAAGTGCCATTTGAAATTTTCTTCTAGAATGATCATTTTTATCAAGCCTGTATATTTAAGTTCGGTAATTTCACTTAAATTGCAATGAAGATTACCTATTAATTGTCATTTAAGTGAAATTACTGAACTTAAATATACAAGCTTGATAAAAATTATCATTCTAGGAGAAAATTTCAAATGGCATTTAGAGGCTTTTGCATCTGAACTCTTCATATAAACATTCATCAATGCACAAACAGAAGCTCAAGAATGCTTGCTTGACATGTGAGAGGCTCATTCTGGCGGTTGAGTATCTGTTTATGTTCGCTGATCAATGTCTACATGTGAATAAAAGCCAAAATCCAATATTCATCATATAAACGCAATCTAGTCTCTGTAAAAAAAATATAGACTAAATCTTTCAATCCATGTGGATTCGTTTTACGATGGTGAAACTTAGTTTTAGGTGGTAGTTGTGTGGACTGTCAGTGGAAGGACAGACATCTCAATCTGTCTTCATTCTTAATTTCATTAAGAATATCTTCATTTGTGTTTCGAAGATGAACAAAAGACTTACGAAAAGAACAATTTAATGGTGAGTAATCAATGACGATTATTTTAAGTTTGGGCTGAACTAACCCTTTAATTCCTACTGAGAAAAGGCACTTAAGTTCTATTAGTTGCATTTAATACACATTTAAACTATAATACATTCTCATTTAATTGTAAATAAATGCAATCAAGTGTCCAAAAACATATGCAGTTCTAAAAGTATTTTCTTTTAAATAATTTAATGATAAAAAAATAATAAGAATTTTTGTACTCTTTGCTAAAGTATGCTAAAGAGTTCATGGGATTTGTTTGCCTGGTTCATTGTTGTTGTTGTTGTTTTTTATAATTAGTTTGACTATTCATAAAAAGTAGTTGCTTACCTCCTTTCCACAACCTGCATGATCTAAAGTTTAATGTATGTCTGTTGTGCACCGTGTCGAAATTGAAATACGTAAGGTTTGTTCAACATCCTTTGAACGCGCTTTTTATCTTTGCACCTGCAGTCCTAATGACTATCCATGCATGTATTCCAGACAGACCCAAACACTGTTGCCTGGTGTTGAAATGGCCTCAACAACAGTAGCATGCGTTAATATAATCCTTTTATTATGCCTGGTGATCCAATTAAAATGATTAAGTGCGCTATATCCTCCCTGGTCCTACTGTTGTAACACTCACTTCTAGTCAGGTACTGAGGTGCTAATGTCACCCACCCGCACAGGTGTAAATATCATATCCCAGACAAGCAGAAGACAGCTCCACTGCTGATATTATAAAGGCTGCTTCCAAAGTCTTTGCTTGTTAGGTAAACGCCATTTTCTCTCTCTCTCTCTCTCTCTCTCTCTCTCTCTCTCTCTCTCTCTCTGTCTCTCTCTCTCTCTCTCTCTCTCTCTCTCTCTCTCTCTCTCTCTCTCTCGCTCTCTCTCTCTCTCTCTCTCTCTCTCTCTCTCTCTCTCTCTCTCTCTCTCTGGTGCATGCTGGGAGCGAGTGAACGGAGTTTGGCGTGGGGGTGAGGGTTTGTTTGACCTGGAGTTTTTTTGTTTTCAAATTTTTTTTCTCTCCTTTATTTTTCTTTTTTCCTTTCCTTGAATTTAGTTTAAGGGGTAGGTTTTCTTGGCTGACTTCGGTCAGCGAGTGGGGGAAATGGGGACTAATGTGGGTGATTTCTCGCAACTGACTATTAGACATGGTTGTAAATGCATGCCTGATGCGTCTGTGTCAGTGGAGGATTGCCTGGTTGCCGTGAGTGCTGCAGTCGGCGGCGTTAACATCAGGTCTGCCTCTCGCATGAATAAGGCCATAGTCATTTTTTTGAGTCAAAGCCAAATGGTTAATGACCTAATAGAGAGCGGATTAACAATAAATGAAATGTTTGTGCCCGTTTTGCCTCTGTCGAGTCCATCAAAAAAGATTGTTCTGTCAAACGTACCTCCATTTGTCAAAAACGAGAAGCTAGAGGAAATACTTTTGAGATATGGTAAATTAGTGAGTCCCATTAAGATGATCACGCTTGGATGCAAAAATCCACAACTTAAGCATGTGATGTCTTTTCGGCGCCAGGTTTTCATGATTTTGAATTCTCAGAGCGATCCTTTGAACTTGTCGGCGAAACTAACCATTGAAGGGAAGGATTACACTATTTTTATAAGTTCCGAGTCCATGAAATGTTTTATTTGTGGCGAACTCGGACACGTTCGACAGACTTGCCCGAATCGTGACAAAAATAGCGTTAATGAAGTTTTGCCCGAAAATATGGTTGTTGGTGGGGCGCGGGGTTCTGACGTTGCGGACGCTGCGCCGTTACTTCTTCCTCAAGCCGTCACAGAGACAGCGCCGATGCCGGCGCCGAATGACTCGCTCGAGGAAAACGGGGAAAGTTTCCTGTTGACTAATTCCAACAATAGTGCCGTAGAGATAGCTCAGGTTGCCCAGGTAGCGGATGTTAAAGTCTTTGTCACGCAGCCAGAGTTGAGTTCGGATCATGAGGATGAATCAATTGAGAATGAACAACAAATACAACCCGAAGTAAGTGAAGTTAAAACAAGCACTGATGAATCGATTGATCAGAGTCAAGGAGATTATGTTTCGCAAGAAGTGGACTTCGAGAAGGATGACGATGAACTATACGACGGGAACGATATGATGGACATGGAGAATATTTCAGGTAGGACGAAACTTTACTCTTTACAGCAGATAAATACCTTCCTTGACAATACAAAGGGGCTTCGCAAGCCCAGTATTGAATCGCACTTTCCGGATTTGAAACTTTTCCTGATATCTTGTACTGTAGCTATGCGGAAGGCAACTTTTGATGAGCTCGACAGACCAAAACGGTACCGCCTTAAAAAGATCCTTTGTACTGTAAGAGGTATACTGAATTTATCCGGCAAAAAGTGATATGGCTAGCATGCATTTTTGGGGGTATCTCTCTTTATTTTTCCTTATGACATCCATGAGATTTGGTACTTTAAATATTAATGGGTGTCGTGATGCTGTTAAAAGATTTAGACTTTTTGACTATATTATGATGAAGAGGGGTAGTATAGTTTTTCTTCAAGAGACTCATACAGATTTAAAAAATCAAGTACAATGGCAGAGTGATTGGAAGGGGCAAGTTATTTTAAGTCATGGTTCTAGTGTTAGCGCAGGGGTTGCGATTCTCTTTGGGCCAGAGTATAAGGAGCATCCTGTGAGTGTTTTTGAATTGGTTCCTGGTCGAATGTTGCGGGTTGATATAACGGTTCTCGGACTCAATTTTTCGCTATTTAATGTGTACGCTCCAAACATTGGTTCAGAGCGAATTCTCTTCTTCAAAAAACTGAAAACCGCTTTAAGTGATGTTTTGCAGGATAGAATGGTTGTTCTGGCTGGGGATTTTAATTGCACCATAAATCATACCTTAGACAGGAACCATGAAGAACCACACAAGCAGTCATCAGAAGAACTTAAAACTGTGTTAACATATCATGGTCTTGTAGATGTTTGGAGAGAAGCTTTCCCTCAGACTAAACAATATACTTGGTTGAAAGTAAACGCTAACATGATATCTGGAGCCAGACTTGACAGAATCTACGTACAGAAAAGTGTTAGGGGTAGGTTCTTTAAAAGTTGTATTATGCCCACTGCCTTATCGGATCACCAATACATGTCTGTTGAAGTTTCTTCTGCACAGAGCACTTTTAAACACTCTCTTTGGAAGTTTAACAGTAGACTGTTGCAAGATCACAACTTTGCACACTCTTTCACCTTTTTTTGGGAGATGTGGAGAGAGAGTAAAATGCTATATAAGTCCCTAAGTCAATGGTGGGACATTGGCAAAACACAAATTAAACTTTTTTGTCAAAACTATGCTGCTTATGATAGAAGCATTCTGGAAAATACAGTGAAACAGCTTGAACAAGACATCCTTTATACTGATGATAAAGCGGATGAAGTGGATACTGCTGAAATCCTTGAACGGAATACTTTTCTCTTACGGAATCTTTTAGAAGAAAGGGCCCAAGAGACACTTGTACGAGCAAGGTTTACCAACTCTAACAATATGGACGCTTCGACATCATTCTTTTTTAATTTGGAGAAGAAGACTGTAAATAAGAAGATTTTATGTCATTTAAAACTTCCAGGGGGAGGAAAAGTGACTGATGAACGTGGAATCATGTCACACGCTTTGTCTTTTTATGAGGATCTTTACAAGGCTGAACCCTGTGATGAGGAAATGGCTGATATTCTTCTTAAAGATTTACCTCAACTTACGGAAGAGGAGAAATCTAGACTTGATCAACCCTTGACTTTTGCCGAACTGACTGCAGCTGTTCAGGAACTCTCTTCGGGCAAAGTTCCAGGACTCGATGGATTGAATGCAGAATTTTACAAACAGTTTTGGTCGGTGATCGGAAAGGACTTGTTTTCTGTCTTCTTGGAGTGTCTGGAAAGAGGCACATTACCTGTGAGCCTTCGGAGGGCCGTGATTACTTTACTGCCAAAGAAAGGTGATCTTGGAGACATTAAAAATTGGCGCCCTGTGTCATTGCTTGGAGTGGACTACAAAATATTTTCCAAAGCTTTGACTAATAGACTTAAATGTTGTATATCTTCAGTGATTCATGTAGATCAAGCTTATTGTATTCCGAATCGATCTATTTTTGACAATCTTTTTTTGGTTCGTGACTTGATTACTTTTGCTAAAGTGCATAAACTCGATGTAGGTTTGGTATCTTTGGACCAAGAGAAAGCCTTCGATCGAGTTGATCATGGCTTTCTTTTTAAAAGTCTTAATGCCTTTGGTTTTGGTTCATCATTCATTTCTTATGTGAAGCTGCTGTACACAGATGTTTATAGCATATTAAAAGTAAATGGCACCCTTTTAAGACCATTTTTAGTTGGTAGAGGGATACGTCAAGGGTGCGGCCTATCAGGTATTTTATATGCTATTGTTATTGAACCACTTTTGACAGTGTTGAGACGTCAGTTAAGTGGGATCTCTATACTGTGTCCTTATAACAAAGATTTATTAACGGCTAGATTAAGTGCTTATGCTGACGATGTTACAGTGGTAATAAGGTCAGACGAGGATGTTAAGAATTTGATAGCATCTCTGGATGTATATCAAAGAGCATCTTCCTCAAGAATAAATTGGCGGAAAAGTGCATCATTTTTGCTAGGCAACTGGGAGAACGGAGGCCCTCCAGTACTTCCTCAGCTCTGTTCTTGGAGCTTGGAAGGTTTCAAAGTGCTTGGGGTTTTTATGGGGACAGATCAATATATGGAGAAAAATTGGGAAGGCGTATTTGATAAAGTGTCTGGCCGTCTACAAAGGTGGAGATGGATTCTCCCTAGTTTGTCATACAGGGGTAGAGTACTTATAGTTAATAATCTAGCTGCATCTATGTTGTGGCATCGTTTATATGTACTTGATCCACCAAAGTTTCTCTTGCAACGTTTGCAGAAAATTTTTGTCGATTTTTTTTGGGACGGTCACCATTGGCTCCCCCCTGCAGTTCTTTATTTGCCAGTTAGTGAAGGAGGTCAAGGTTTAATTGATGTGACTGCTAAAGTTAAAGCTATGAGGCTGAAAGCTGCTCAGATTTTGCTTTATTCTAAAGAGCACATAACATCATGGGTGCCATTTGGCCTAGCTTTACTTAGAACTTTTGGCGGGTTTTCTTTTGACAAACAATTGTTTTTGATGTCTTTGTATAATAGAGACATTATAGGCCGATCTGATGTAAGTTTTTATGCTTCAGTTTTAAATTCTTGGACTGTTTTTAAGCAGTTTGAAAGAGAGAGTGATCATTTTGGCCTGAATGAGCCACTGTTTTATAACTCTTTTCTTGGTGACAATGTTTGCATGTCTAATACCATTGTTAAAACATTTATAGAGAAAGGTTTGACCACAGTTGCACATCTAATTGATATTGCTTCCAGAAAATGGAGACCAACTGCTAAAATTTGTGAACAGGTGGGATTCAGGTCTGTGAGAATGGTGGAACATTTCATAAACAATCTGAAAGCAAATTTCCCCCCCGAATTTCAAAATTTTGTAAATTGTTTCCTGTCTGGTGATTCGATGCAATGTTCTTTCCCTAAATTACTTGTGTCTTCAAGGGTTTGTACAGTGGATGACCAAGAGGGGAAGTTACTGAAATTTAAGGGGCTGCAGGAGCTAGATTTTCAGGCTGTTGGAAAAAGAGAGCTTTATCAGATATGTGTAAAGACTGACTATTTTGGGAACATAAATCAGAGATGTGATACAAAATGGAGAGAGTATTTCATGAATTCTGATGATCTTGATCCTTCTTGGAGACTGTTGTATAAAGGCCCTCTTCCAAAACGATCTGGGGACTTGCAGTGGAGAATATTGCACTGTGTGTTACCCACAAATTGTTTTGTTTCCAAGTTTAATATGGCTGTTTTATCATCCTGTAATTTTTGTTCTAAACCAGAGACTGTGTTCCATGTTTTTGTTGAATGTCCTAGGCTAGTGTCACTGTTCACCTTACTCGAAAGAATACTTGGAAGCCTGGGGTTTTGTTTTAACAAGACAATTTTTATTTATGGATGCAAGTATTCAAAAACACACAGAGAACAGTGTACCTTAGCAAATTTCGCAGTTGGTCAAGCTAAATTAGCCATTTGGAAGACTTGCAGAATGGCTGCTGAGGGGAGAGATATGAGCGTGTTGAAGATGTTCACTGCCCTGGTTGAATCAAGAGTCAGACTGGAACATAAATTTTATCATATCACCAAAAACTTACTTGATTTTGAGTCTAAATGGTGTGTGAATGGTGCTTTATTGTCATTATGTGAAGACGAAACCATAGTGTTTAATTGGTGATGTCTAATGGTCATTCTTAAGAATTTTTATATTTTATTTTATTTGTTCTTTTCTTTTTCTTTTTCTTTTCTTTATATTATTTATTAATTTTTAATTTTTTTAATTTTTTTATTTTTTTATTTTTTATTTTTTATTCCTATTTTCGTATTTGCTGATTGTAGTAGCATGTCTACATGGGTGAAATACATTGTTCTTTAGTGTTTTAGGACATGTTTTAATAAAGAGTTGTAAAGTCTCTCTCTCTCTCTCTCTCTCTCTCTCTCTCTCTCTCTCTCTCTCTCTCTCTCTCTCTCTCTCTCTCTCTCTCTCTCTCTCTCTCTCTCTCTCTCTCTCTCTCTCTCTCTCTCTCTCTGCGTGCCCCCAAGCTGCGCAGATATCTGACTCTTTCATATTATCCCAGCAGCGGGGGAAAATGTCAGCACTCAAATAGTAGCTAATTAGATGAGGCTGTCTTGTAGCCCTGGCCATCTCACCCTTCATCTGAGGCTATGAGGGAGCTACAGAAATGTGAAGGACTGGGAAAATGTAGACCCATTTACTAAGCCAATCTTCTCTGAATGGATTAATTTCATCAGACCGTTTATTGTTTGTTTGTTTTTCTAAATAAAAAAATAGGTCAATATGCACAATTGGATGATGAATGTTCTAAGGTGTGCAATTATTTTTTTTCAGTTATTTGTAGTTCCAGCCACCGCATTAGTTCATATCACTTTGCATAGTTAACTGTAATAACGGAAACTAGGAAACATTTATGAAACAAGCCTGAGAAGCTACTGGGCACCTTTGGCAAAATAAAAAGAAAGAAATGAAGCTTGATCCAAGTCAACCCGGGAATAGATGGGGTCACTGGGGGAAAAAACCGGGGGTCACCTCACTCACTCTCTCTCTCTCTGGGTGGATGTTGAGTGAGTGCGTGTGTGAGAGACACGTGTGGGAGAGCATGTTGCATTTTTCAAACTGATTTAGGGCTGCAACTAACGATTATTTTGATAATCGATTAATCGGACGATTATTTTTTCGATTAACCGATTAATCGGATAAAAATTCTATTTAATTTTTTGGTTTATTAAAACTAAATAAAACCCTAAATTAGGGTTGTGGCGAGCAGGGTGATGTCTCATTGATCTGATAATCACTATTTTGTGTGTTAAAATCTACTTAATACAGACAACTTCATTATAAAGAAAAACAACAAATAAAATATATGATTTATTGTTCTATTTTTTTCTTTATTGATTTATTTTTATTTTATTTTATTTCTTGTCTTTGAAATATTCTGGGAGGGTGTTTCATCTTTCTTTATTTGTAGTTTTTTTCGGCCTCTTTGGCGTCTG
Organism: Pimephales promelas; assembly: GCF_988280905.1. Classification (NCBI taxonomy): domain Eukaryota; kingdom Metazoa; phylum Chordata; class Actinopteri; order Cypriniformes; family Leuciscidae; genus Pimephales; species Pimephales promelas. Next base: position 12,842,390 of record NC_142785.1, read on the forward strand.
TATGGCGTCTCCCATGGGGGGAACTAGTGCGGTTTCCCTCCGGAATGGGTTTAGGTGTGTACCGGAGGAGACTGCTTCGATTGAGGACGTGTTGATTGTAGTCGGTGATCAGGTTGGTAACGAAATATAAATTCGGCTTCGCGTATGAACAAAGCTGTTGTGGTTTTTTGAAGACTGAACAGCTTGTTAATCAAATAATTGAGAATGGACTTAGTGGGTGAAGGGGATGTTTGTGGCGGCAACTCCGTTATGCACCGGCTAAAGTGATCGTTTCAAACGTCCCTCCGTTTATTAAAAATGAAGCGCTCGTTAAAGAATTGTCTCGTTTTGGGAAATTGGTTAGTCCAGTTAATGGTACCTTTGGGATGAAAAAAAATCCAGCTTTAAAGCATGTTCTTTTCTTTAGACGGGAAGTTCACATGTTTTTAAATTCGCAGGATAAAACTCTGGAAGCGTCGTTTAGAGTAAATGATGGAGATAGTTCCTATAGCGAGCACTGAAAGCTTACGGTGTTTTGAGTGTGGTGACATCGGCCATAAAAGATTCTCGTGCCCACATAAAAATAGACCAGAGGAGACTCGGGATGCGGAAAATGAACCTACAATTGAGAGTGAGGTTGATCAGAATCAACCAGCAATGGAGAGTCAAGCTGATCAAAATCAGGAGCAGGGAAAGTTTCAGAAGGCCGAGTCGTGGATACAGGAGATGAGGTGAGTGCAAATTCTAGTAAATTTGCTGAGGTTTTGCCAGAAGAGCAGCCTGGTTATAGTAACGTTAGTGAAATAGCCTTAAAGGAGGTGTCTACTGTTCAAGATGTGGTTTCTGCAGAATTATTAACCCTTGTGCATCCTTATGGACATTTTTGTCCTTTTCAGTTTTGTTTTGTTTTTTTTATCACTTTGCCTGTGTTAAAACTAACTGCAAAAAACTTGGCACAGGTGTGTATTTTTATTGGAATTTTACTATTTCACCGTCATTTACTCCCTCTCAGCGCCTTTTGGACAAAAATGTCCCCATTGAAACCCATTAAAACTGCCATTTTTAATCCCCGGTTCAGTTAAATATAAAATTATGCAATCTTTTTTAAGAGGCTTTCATTCTGATGGCAAGGCTTCAAAATTTTATTTTTTACTATTTTTTTTATCAGATGGTGTCATTTTTTTTTTTTTTTTTTTTAAGTTTGGCCTTTAAAACAAATATCGCTTTATTCATTTTTTCTGGTTCGGCATACTACAGCCAACTGGATAAATTATGCAACAATATTTGTGTGGATGTGTTGGTATGGATGTCAGAGTGTGGTTAGTGTGTGTGTGAGATACTGAGAGAGAAAAACTGCAAATTCAAATCCAATCATTGTGAGCACCAGTAGGTTTTGCTGTATGGGGAAAATATGTTACTACACCCAAACAAACTGTTACCAAAAGCTAATTTTTTGAGATATCATCCTCAAATTTGGAACACAACCTACTTAGATTTATGGCTTTGATTTTATTACAGTTTTGAGTTCAAACTGATTTAAAAAATATATATTTTATATAAAATATTTTATAATTTTCATAAACTTATACCTATATAACTTTTTTTTGGATTCACTTATCATTATTTTTTTACTTCAGCAAATATCTGCAAAGGGTCTTCTTTAAAATGATACCAAACTTAAGTCTGTGCTCCAAAGCGTCACATTTTTATAACAGTTTTTTGACATGGACATTTTTGTCCACTTTTTACCTATGTGTAACTTTTTTTAATTGATGCACAAGGGTTAATGAGTCAGGATGATGATGGATATAAGGATGATGATTGTTGTTATGATCTGATTGTCCGAAAGTAGGTGATGGCTTGTACACTGTGGAAGAGATTAATGAGTTTCTGGATGAAACTAAAGGTAGAAAGGTGATTATTGATAATTATTTCCCGGATGCTGATAAGTTCGTTGCTTCAGTTGTGTGGGCGTGGAAAACGTATAATTATTTTGTCTTGTCGCAACAGAAACGCTTTATGTTGAAAAAATATATAGCTGCGATAAGGCAAAGAAAACGAGTAGGGAAGGGAATTGGGGGAAATAATTGAAAACAGGCTTTGCTGTCAGAATGTTTAAAAATAAAAAAAAAATATTGGAGTTACTTTTCTTCAAGAAACCCATAGTGATAAAAATAACGAAATAGAATGGGGCCTATGGTGGGAAGGAAAGTACATTCTTAGTCATGGCTCTAATGTTAGTTCAGGTGTAGCTATGGTTGTTAGTCCAAGCTGTAAGGTTAACATTATATCTGAACATGAGGTAGAGCCAGGCCGTTTACTAGTTGTAAAAGCTAAGTTCGATAATTACAATGTGATTTTTATGAATATTTACGCAAATAATAAGGATCTGAGAGAAGTGTTCTTTTTAAGAAAATTTAAGAAGTTTTAAAAACATTAAAATCAAATGACATTGTGATTATGGGAGGGGATTTTAATTGTACTTTAGATTTTAATATGGATAGAAATCATGAAGCCACCATCAGTCTTCCTCTTTCTTCTTTAAAACAGTATACTTGGGTGAAGGTTTCAGAAGGAACGATTCATGCTGCAAGATTAGATAAGTTTTATATTTTAAACAACAAGGAATAGAGTCTGTAATGCCAATATTATCCCTAATATCATCTCAGATCATAAAATGACCACAATAGATTGTATATTGTCAAAACAACAAAAAGTGGGTTCATACCGGCATTTTAACAAGAAGCTGTTACAAGATGCTGTTTTTTGTGCAAATTTTAATTTATTTTGGCAGACATGGCAGATGCATAAACATGACTTTAGAGATGTCATACAGTGGTGGGAAGTTGGAAAAACCCAAATTAAAGTTTTCTGCCAACAATATACTTGTTATTCCTCAAAAAGAATGGAAAATATGATTAAAGAACTTGAAAGTGAGATTCTTGAAATTGAAAACAAAATGTTGGAAAGACAAAAAAAAACTACAGTTAGAAAATTTATTACATGAAACAGTAAAGGGAGCTCTTGTCAGAGCTCGTTTTTCTCATATTAGAGACATTGATGGACCAACAACGTTCCTTTTTAATTTAGAACGAAAAGTGTGTCAAGAGAAACAAATGCTGAGGAATGATAGTGGTGATTTACTTCATGATCCATCTGAAATGAGTACATTTGTTGTTGATTTTTATTCCAAGCTGTATGACATGGAAATGACTGATTTGGATAGTAAAACTGAACTTTTTGTCTTAATTCCAAAACTTACACCAGAGCATAAGGAATATTTGGAGTGTATTTTAAGCTTTCAGGAAGTAACCAAAGCTGTACAAGAATTATCAATAGGAAAATCTCCTGGATTAGATGAATTTTTCAGAGGGAAGACCATCAGTTTTGGGGAATTATTGGGAAAGATTACTATGAAATGATTTTATTTTCCATACAAACTGGAGTTTTACCTAGTTGCAGAAGAGCAGTCTTGTCTCTGCTACCAAAAAAAGGTGATCTCACTTTGCTTAAAAATTGGAGGCCTGTCGCATTATTGACAACCGATTATAAGATTTTCTCAAAGTGCATCTCTAATAGACTGAATGAGGGTGTAGTAATTCATACAGACCAGTCATATTGCTTAAAAAACGTGTATTAGAGATAATTTATTTCTTATAAGAGATGTTATTGATTATTCAATGTCCAGCAATATTGATAGGGCTGTTGCGGTTATGGAATTTCCCTTGCGGTAATGTTGAGTGGCTCAATAGCGCGATATGCGGTATTACCGCCATTTATTTATTTATTTATTTAATTTACAAGTATTTGTTGCTATATAAATAAAGTTTATGATGTGGACAAAAACGAGGTCATTTAACCAATAATCGAAACTAAACAGCGTCTATGCGCATTGAAAGCATGATTGAAAGGCTTTCACTCAGCGTGCATATTGTTATGACAACGGACTTTGAACCGTTCAATCAACGAACACGTTCAAAGAAGCTTATTCGTAACTTAAAAGAGATGTAATGAAACAAGATGTTAATTATTTTTAACTTTGAGTTCCACTTTTCAAGGCTCAGCTGATCAGCAATGCGTCGCATGGGTAACGCGGAAGTTGATGCTTACTCTGTGATATTATTTTCCGCGGCTTCCTCGCGCTGTGGGATGCTGACCAGCGCTGCTGCTGACGCGCATTTGTGGAAAATACCCGTGACGTGAAGGTTAAAATGATGATACGACAAATATTTCGCTTTCCTTTGACACGGCAACCATTTCACGACTTCAAAGACAGACGCAGGTAATCGCACGCGCTCTGCAGATCTCTCTCATTCACTGTCTGTGTGAAGCCTCTGTAGGCTACACATCACCAAGATAAACAGTCTTGTTGTTATCATTATGAACTTGTTTAACATTCAATACACATGCATGAAGTTCAAAACAAGAAGAAGCCTTATAAAAATAAAAAAAACGTGAATATCGCGGTTGCTGCGGTTACGTGCAATCCTCTGCGGTTGACTTGTCAGAAGCGCGGTACTGCAATATTATGGTTATCGCAACAGCCCTAAATATTGATTTAGGAATATCAGATCAAGAAAAGGCCTTCGACAGAGTGGATCATTCTTATCTGTTTGATGTTTTAAGTGAATATGGTTTTGGTTAGGGCTGAACGATTAATTGCATTTGCGATAATATCGCGATATGATGAAACGCTTAGTTTTTAAACACAGATGCGTGACGACGCTGTGCGTGCTTTAGAAACTAACCGTGTTCTGCTTGCTTCTTTTTTCTCTCTCTCTCTCTCTTACTCACTCGTCACACACACGCTAGTGTTGGGCGATATGCTCCATTTTCATATCGTCCTATCGTCAGCCTGTGAGATCGGAGATACACGATATTATAGTGAGGGGGCGGGGCTAACTTATTTGATTATTAACTTGATTATTCAGCCTACTCATTAATTTGCTTGTTTTATTAGCCTACTTCGTTTTATATACGAGAATCTTTTTTCTATTTTGCTAGCAAAGGTGGAGTGTTTATTAATAGGATCAGGTTATTTCCTGCTATAGTGAGGTAAAAAAAAGAGATCGTAATCCTTTTGTTTGTCAACGGGAAATTTACGGACACATATTTTCATGCCGTTACATGCAGCATTTTGACTAGGGCCTATTTCTGCACGAGATGAAAACACGTTTTAATAATTTCTTGGGTCAGAAAAAGTCGGAGTTTGCGATATGTGTCCCCCTACCAGTGCGCTCTCTGCGCACTTCACATGCGCACTTCAGTAAGCACGAAGTACGCGGGTTAGTGTGTTTTAAATGCCGGGAGAAACAAGAGCAAGGGCCAAACGTCTAGCTGAGTCGATCGGTTTATACTTATGACTTGACTCAGATAATTAAGGAAACGTTTACATGACCACATGCATTGTCAAGTTTATTCAACATAATCAGGTTAAGAACGTCGTTGCATGTAAACGCGCTCAATCTCTGAAAGTGAAAGTAAAAACGGACTGCTTTCGGCATCTGCATTAACGCCGCGTTCCCTCAGAGACGACGATGATAACGGTAATATAATACTATTTTAGTGATATTATTATTAATACTATTTAGTAATTGAATTGTTTTTAGTGTTGGTGTCATTAAACGTTTTGTTAATGTGTTACGGAAACAAATACTGACAACGATGCCGTTTTCATCTTGGATCTGTAGGAAATTGAATTTTGCGTCTGTTAAAACGAGCACACTTGATAATTTGTGAATGGATCACCTTGCAATTATATTTTGATGTGGGATGTTTTTTAGTCTGTTTTAAAAACATTCTCTTAGAGGAGTCCTCATTAGTGCGTGTCGGTGTTGTTGCAATTGTTATGAGGTGATGTCGTTGTAAATTTAGGCAAGGCAAATTAATTGTAGTTCCTAATATTCATTTAATAACAATACTAGCTTTATAATAATAATAATAATAATAGGCCTAATAATAATAATTTAATACATTATGGTAAAACGAGCCAATTATCGTATTGATATCGTCAAAGGCATCTGCCATCGGCGATATGTCAGACTATCGTCGATACACGATACTATCGTCTATCGGCACAACCCTACAACACACGACACCGCTCGAACCTTCCGAAACATAGTAACGTTATTTCATAAAGTTCAGGGTTGAACTGAATTACAAGGACATTCGTGGGCTTCATTGCACAGGTTTTGCCGCTTTGTTTGATGTTATAACGTTACTCTTGCTTGCAGTGCGCGTTCTCTCCCACGGGAATTTTCCTTACAAATGCTTCACAGAGGCATTATTTATGTCTTTTGTAATACAGTTGGCTTGGCTTATATATTAAAACTATGAAAATCACTGAGAAGGCTGCTTTCATTTTAAAGTAGGATACTAACGCGCGCTTTGTGAAGAATTTTTGTGAACTTTTGTTTTATATTTTGAAGCTATATTATTTTATATAGCCTATTTAAAATTCTTAACATGTAATTGGTTTAATTAAATGTTTTTTTTATATTTATTTTTTTAAAGTATGTGTGTACACATGTGTTTACAATCGTTGCAGCCCTATTGTATGGACAAGCGAAACTAAGTATATGGCTGACAAGAAAAGCTAAGATTGAAGGAAAAGGTTCCATCAATATTGTTTTAACATTTTTCTGATAACGTTTTAACTGATTTCTGCTCGTTTATTTTGCCTACTAAAAACTTGTTGGAAAATTGGTAATTTTTGAGGAAGTTTGGTGTTTAAATGGCATTTTATGCAAGATAAGTGATTGGTGTTTAGAAAAGAAATGTTGTAAAATTTAATTAATTAATTTTTTTTAATTTAATTTTGCTTTTTTGTTTTTTTTTCTGTGTGTGTTTAATTGTTGATTAATGTTAATCTATCTTTTAACTATAAATTAAAGGGTTTTGAAAAGTCAAAAAGTCTCTCTCTCTCTCTCTCTCTCTCTCTCTCTCTCTCTCTCTCTCTCTCTCTCTCTCTCTCTCTCTCTCTCTCTCTCTCTCTCATATTTAACTCCATTAGTCTGCTCTCAGTGGCTCAAACCTCTGTTACTAGCTTTAAAATTACATTTTGGAATTAGCAATGGAGGCTTGGGAAAGAACTTTTTTTTTTCTCATGAGTAAGAAATTAGTCCTACACACAAGAGCGTTTTAATGACAAAAAACTTGACAAACGTCTGGGAATACATTATCTGAACAATGTTTCGAGATGTGGTAACAGTAGTATAATCTGAATATTTGACTACGGGCCATTGAATTATTCAAAAAATAATGCACACCCAACTCCGCCTTGCGTCATGACTGAGTTACCATCTCGGGTAGCATTATTTTTAGAATATTTCAATGGCCCGTCAGCATTATTTTTCTTATATAATTAATGTTGATGAAAATAATAATAATTAAAAATATATATATATTGATGATGAGTATTTCAGCTTCTTCCTTTCAATTCTTTGCCACCTCCTCTGGTATCAGAATATATCTTATCTGGTATTACTCAACTAAAAAATACTTCTTGAAAAACCAGACTTAATTTGTGTTAAGTAATTAAGATACATTTTTGTTTTTAACCTGAACCCATAAGAACGCCAAATCTACAAAGGTCTTCAGTGCTTCTTCATTTAAAGCTTAAAGATCATCATCTATTATTAGAAACAGCAAGTCAACATCTCTTTGACTGTCAATCTCCCCATGGATTTTCTGCTGCAGTCGCACAGTTCAAATTTATCAAAGTAATTTCCTTAAACTGCTTCCAGAAAACGAAAACCATTGAAATGAATAAAATACAGGTTAACAACAGTAAATAAGTTGTAAGTCATTTTCAAGAACGTTCATCCAGGGTGAACCAGTCGGTGGTCTGCAATGATGGATTGATTTGAACTTTCCAACATGCTCTTTTAGCAGAAATTGGCTCAGGCTTTTAAAGCTACATTCAGTCTGATTACTTGAATGGTCACATAGTTCTAATTAAATGCTACTCAATGGGTTATATAACTCTGGCCTTTTGAACATTATAACACCTGAATTTTGGAATTGTGTGAATTTGTTTAGAAAGGCATTTGACTTAAAGGAGTAGTTTACTTAAAAAAAAAAAAAAAAAAAAAAAAAAAAACTTCTGCTGACTATTTACTCACCCCCATGTCATCCAAGATGTCCATGTCATTCTTTCTTCAGTCAAAAAGAAATTAAGGTTTTTGATGAAAACATTCCAGCATTTTTCTCCATTTAATGGACTTCATTGGCAACCAAACGGTTCAAAGTCCAAAAGACAGTTTCAGTGCAAACTGCAAACTGTTCAAAGGGATTTTGAAGGCATCTGGAAACTGCAAACGATTCTAGACGATGAATAAGGGTCTTATCAAGCGATACGATCGCTCGTTTAAAAAAAAAAAGTTTAAGTTTTATAAGCTCAAATGGTCGCCTTGCTCTGTTCTGTGATGCACGTTCGTGACTCTCCTGTTCGAAGTTGTTCATCAAAATGAATGAATCTTTTTTCGTGTCATTTGGTTCATTCAACGAACGAAATGAACGAATTGACTCGGAAAAAGATTTGTTAATTTTGATGAACTAGTTTGAACAGGAGAGTCACAAACGCACATCACAGAACAGAGCAAGGCGAACATTTGAGCTTATAAAACTTAAACTTTATTAATTTTTTTTTTAAATGAGCAATCGTATCGCTTGATAAGACCCTTATTCATTGTCTGGAATCGTTTAAAGCCCTTTGAACAGTTTGCAGTTTGCACTGAAACTGTCTTTTGCACCTTGAACCATTTGGTTACCAGTAAAGTGCATTATATGGAGAAAAATGCTGGAATGTTTTCATCAAAAACCTAAATTTCGACTGAAGAAAGAATGACATGGATTTCTTGGATGTAGACGTGCCGGTATTCGGTAATGTGATAAATCGCGGTAATGAATATGCTTGATATTGTTATCGCGGGCTCTTCAAAATACTGTGAAAAATAATAGATTCGAATTTAGAATTTTAGAGCACGCATTAGCTTATTTTCCATCAACCGCTCAAACACTATATATGCTGGGCAAAACACGCACGCACTCTGATGTAAACAATCCCCACATGTATAAGCACTGTGTGCATGCGGCAGTGCGCACTAGTCTAATGTAAACAATCCTCACATGGAGTAGAAGCATGGCGGAACACTCCCGACGATTTATTCCCGCAGGGCTGCCAACTCTCACACATTCAGCTTGAGACTCAATCGTGAGACTTTCAGACAGGACGCGGAATACGTGCGCGATGCGCAGGGATGTTTTGTTGCTGCGTCGGGGTTAAAGTTCAAAATAGTTCAACTTTTTATTTGTAAAATGGTAAATCGCGTTGTATCTGAAGGGCAACATTGAACCAAGCGGCCAGCGTCGTGCATTCCGCGTCCTGTCTGAAAGGCGCTTAACGCATTTGACACTTTTCACACAGAGAAAAATCACAGAGCAAAGAGGACACTGACACTGACAGACTAGACAGAGCAGGTTACTTTTGATATGAAAGTTGTTATTGATAAATCAGCTCTTAGGTTCTGATCACAGATCATTGCTCCTCAATTCAAGTAAACCGATCATGTTACTTTAGTTTTTATTTAAAGATACAGTACAACTTACCGAAAGGTATATTTACTTATACATAATAACGATCAATCTGTGTTTTCAAACACGGAAAGAGGTCAGTAACACTGCAGGAGAACAGTTGTGTCACAAAACGTTACATTTACCTCAGGAAAGCCATTTAATGACCAGCACATTAGTTGACTAGAAAAAAAAATAGCAAGGAGTATTTTGCTAAATATTATATTTAATTTCTCTCTGTATGTTTACAGCATTTTGTAAGATATTATTTTTTTTTTCTTGAGAAACATTAACAGACTTGGGCCTACCTAATAGTTATCTAATTGAGTCAATATTGAATTAAGACTGAAAACAAATCCAAGAATTTAATTGAATAATACAAACAGTAACCTACCAGTCATTGTACCATGTACACGTTGTAACATGTTGTCACTAAAATTTCAACAATTCGGTTTAGTTACCTTATGTTTTGAAAATCACAATTACACACTGTGATGCAAGTTGTTTTTTAGAGACCCACAATGCATCTGTTTTTCTTGAGCATTAAAATATAATTTCATTAAAATATCGTGATAATACCGTATACCGTGATAAAAGCTCAACCAATTAACCACAGCATGAAAATTTGATACCGGCACATGCCTACTTGGATGACATGGAGGTGAGTAAATTATCAGCAAAAGATAATTTTTTTTTTTTTTAAGTAAAGTACTCCTTTAAATCTGTTTAGTTGTTTGTAGTCTGAACAGCCAACACGTGAAACAAGAGAGTAATGTCTCAGTCTGATTAGATTTATGTAGATCACTGTGTAGTAAATAAATCCACGGTTTCAGACATACCATATGTATAAATGTGGAAAATGTCTGACATTTACATTCCAATTTGAGCTCAAAACCATGACAGGATGTCTTGATAGACATAAGCCGAGGCTAATTTTCCTGACATATTTTTTCCCACTCTGTTGCTGTTGAATGAGATACTTGGCATTGTGCTGATGCTTTCAGCAGAACTATAGCAACTGATGTAAAAAGACTGGATATTAAAGGAATATTTCACCCCAAAATGAACATTTGTGTGCAGTGTGAACCATTAATATGGAGAGAAATGCGTAGAACTCAAACTTTAGGAGGTTAAATCACATGACGAGTAACGTAAAGCTTGGCTAAAAGATCTACCTACCTATAACTGATCATTAAAAGCATCCAGCAATGAGGAAAGCCTCCATAAGCCTTTCCATACCTCCAGTCTAAAGCTGTTGGTTGATGAGGCACAGCTGGCTTCCTTCTTCAATCAGCTCTTTTTCAAAGTCGAACCATTTCAATGATTATCCCATGAGGAACGAACCAGCAGTATGGAAAAGGGTCCATTAAGACAAGCAATAAGCTCTTAGACAGTATGGCTAGAGCTTGTTTTAATGGCCGTTAGTACATTCAATTCACATTTGATGATTTTCATTACATGTAGTAATGAGATTGGACTTTTAGCACTCATTATACCAATAATATTAGGCAGTCATTTTGCAGACACTTTTGGGTTCGGTCCTCCTAGAGTAGGCTAACAAAGGGTTAAAAGTTGTGACCAGTAAAATCATGATGGCTCAGCGTATGGGCTCAGATCAGAATCAATAACACTGCATAGGCTACAAATATTGGGTAAAATAGTTGGGTTAGATTTTATTTTGATGGTCCACTTTAGACATTCTATTAACTAAAAGTAACTTTGCAACTACATGTCAACAAGGTGTTAGCTGTTAGGGTTCGGGTTAGTTAGAATATGTTGATGTTGACTCTAAAAAAAAAGGTTCTTCAGCGGTTCTTCAGGGGTTCTTTGCGGTGGTCATCGTGGTGCTATATAGCAACACTGCCATTTAAAGAACCAGTTAAGCTCAGTTTGGTTCTTCAGTGGTTCTCTGGGGTGCTTAATTTGCTCTATGGCACCTCTTATGGTTCTACATATCACCATATGACAAAGTTAAGTGCTATGGCACTTAAAGTGGTTTCCCTATGATTACAAGCCAATGAACCACTTTTAGTGCTATTAGCACCATTTTTTTAGAGAGTGTGTGTATATATATATATATATATATATATATATATATATATATATATATATTAACACAACTCTGACTTTTAAAAAATGTATTATAAAAGTTAACTGTTTCATTTTCTATAGATGTCTACAAAATAATCAGTTCACACAGAAACCATGGTCTCCTATTCATAGGTTTATAGAGCAGCAAAGGAAACCATGCTTCAATGTGTTTCAATCAAGTCTATATTTGATACACCGATGATGATATGGACTTAGTTTCACATTTGAGGGAGGGCAGTATTATCATCATCATCATCATCGTCAAATAAAACCTTTAAAATCAACATTTAAGTATGTTTAAAACTTACTATCTGTTTGCATCTGTAGATTTCTTCTAAATTCACCAATTTAGATTTCTAAATTCCAGGGGGAAAGACTCTTGATGTAAGTCATTAAATTTAATTATACGATTTTTAAAAAAAACATTCCAGGATTTGTCTCCATATAATGGACTTCAATGGGAAGCAAACGGTTTAAGGTCCAAAAGACAGTTTCAGTGCAAACTGCAAACTGTTCAAAGGGCTTTAAATAATTTCAGAGAATGAATAAGGGTCTTATCAAGCAAAACGATCACTCATTAAAAAACAAAACAAAAAAACAACAACAACAAAGTTTAAGTTTTATGAGCTCAAATGGCCGCCTTGCTCTGTTCTGTGATGCACGTTCGTTACTCTCCTATTCAAACTCATTCATCAAATTGAACGGATATTTTCCCGAGTCAACTCATTCATTTTGTTCGTTGAATGAACCAAATGACACAAAGAAAGATTTATTTTTAAAGTGAACACCTTTAAATTGATATGCACATTCATTCATTATCTCAATATAATTTTCTCAATAAAATGATATCAAGTTTGAGTCAATATCATCATCTGACTCAATACTCGATATCAATATAGAGTTTTATAAATGTTCGATAATATTTGAGTGCCAAAAGCGGAACAAAACTCATTTGAACCACACGCGCCTCACGGTCTGTTTATCCGCTCAAAATCCAAACGGCAGCGCGAGTTCACTAGAGCAGACGCATTTACTCTGATCGGCACTTTAGATACATTATTCAATAAATATATTTGTTTGACAGGGAAGCTGTGCGCAAACAGGAATATATATTATTTAAAATAAAATAATAAAAAAAACACCCCAGGAAAAGGGGAAATTTCTCTTCAGGAATAAAAAGGGCAGGAGCTCAAGGCTCTTTTGATGTCTCTGTGTGCACATGCTTGTCCGCAATAGTTATATTTATTATAGATTCTGTTAATTGAACTAAATGCCTATAATGCTTTAATAAGTCTGTTTAGTTAGACATCATTAAGATTTGAAACAGAGCTAACAGCACTGTTTTTTTTTGTTTTTTGTTTTTTAAATGACTGTTCAGCGTAATCTTTTGTAATCATTGAAAATCATCATCATGTTTGCATTTTAATATCATGTAAATAATAGATGTCTCCCTTTCTGGAAGCAATGAATCGTCCCATCCCCCGGCTTATGAAATCCTGTGAGCAATATTTTGATGCAATTTCAATTGCAATCAGACAGCCTGTTTTGGTGGATGTAAATCAGTGCTCATGATCAGAAGAGTGCTGATACATTTGTAAACAGAGGAAGCTGTTATGAACAGGTTAGATCAGTGTTTATCATTTCTAATATTATACTGAACAATGTGGGTCCTTGGAGTCAAAAAGATTTAGAACTGCTGGATTAGAATTATTTTAAGAGAATTTTTAGACAAAGTACTTTTGGTTCATGTTGTATACCATGCTTCACTTGGATGGTATACAATTAGTTAAATAATATATAATGTTACATAATCTACAAGCATATGAAAATTTCAGTAACAGTGTTATTGACATTAAGTAAAAATTAATCGCTAGTTTATACCACTAACAAGGCTCAAAATAGCCCCACACTAACACAGTAACATAATGAGGGTCCATACATGCAAAACGAAGCATTGAGAACTTTGTAAGTGTACAGACCGTTTAATAAGAAGATGCTTTATAAAGACAGTTCACTTCGTGTATAGACAGGAGCCATCTTAGAAAACAGTCACGAAGTCAAACCACGAACGTCGTGCTGCATGAGTGATCTGAACTGTATGAAGTTCAGCGATCTTCTGAACAGTGTGAACGGCGTTCGGGGATCGACTTATCGAGAATAATTTCTAAGATGGCTCCTGTCTGTATACACAAAGTGAACTGTCTTTATAAAGTATCTTCTTATTAAACGGCTTCGTTTTGCATGTATGGACCCTCATTATGTTACTGTTAGCGTGGGGCTATTTTTAACCCTTGTTAGTGGTATAAACTAGCAATTTATTTTTACTTCGTAAATGCCCCCATTCCTAGCGTTTAGAGATAAAACTCTTTACATTCGATTATCATGAAAACAAATCTCAGAGAACGGTTGACTAGGTACCGATGTTATATTAGACCAAAGGTTCATTTTGCGCCGGAGTTCTCCTTTAAAGGGTGCCCTAAAACGTCGGATGTTGACTTATGGTCAAAAGCGTCAGCTAGATGACATCTTGGGATGAGAATGTGTTGGACATGCGACCAATGAACTGGCCCTACGACATTACACCATCTTGAGTCTTCACGGACCTTCGCGGTTTCGTAAAACCAGACAGTTACACGACTTCCACCAATCAGATTCATTACTGTGGGATTGTGGGATTGTTCAGGATTGTGGGTAATGAGGTACTTATTCAAGACACAAATTAAAGGCATTTGTCTTAAAACAAGGTTAGTGCCCCATGAACTTTTGGCGTTTATATGAGCATATATAATCGCTTAGTACAGCCGTAGCTGATTTTAAGTCTACCATGTATGGTTACGTTTTTATGGCTTATATCTCAAATGTCAATGGAGAAATTGTATTGGATTCTTACTTCCGGCACCGGCTGTGGGCTCTATAGTCCCCACTCTATTGTCCTGTGATGCTCTATAGTCAATAGAATGTCTGTTGGGGGACCACCATTACAACAAAGTGTTTGCAGAAATTATGCAGACAGTTAGTTACTTACTTAATACAGGTGTGACTTACATAATTTACTTACAGCTTTTATATCTGGGCGGATATCAGAGTATTTGAGTAATGTGAGTTCGGTTATACAGTTGAATGCGGTGTGTGTGGACATTACCATGTTAAGGACGTGTATACATGATTGACAACCGCATTGTGTTGCTGTGCGAATGTGGCCGTAGTGGCAAAATTACAAATAGAATGTCAAGTGGACAATCAAAATAAAGTTGTATTTATTTATTTGTGTGTTTTTGAAGCTTATTAGCAAAATGGTCAGTACTCTCTATGAACTGACTTTTTTGGAAACGACATTTGTGGAAATACATTTGATTATACGATGGAAAAAGTCAAGACGGTTTGAAAATACTGCAAGTTCAGCTGCAAATTAGTTTGTTCTGCATTCGACAGATAAAAATGCCTTGCCATGTGTTTATTTAAAAGGAATTGGACAAATGCATTCGTTTAAATTTTATGTTCATTATTTATGTTGAGTATTATATCCTCATAAAATGTTAAAACATTCTTGTAAGGAGTTCAAGGACTGACACTCTTTTGTTGTCAAACAGCAGCACTTTTTGAAACCTGGAGGCAGGAGAGTGTTCCTCCCACGCACACGTTTAGCATCTGCATCCCCTAGTTACCAGTTGAGACTGAGAGGTGCTTTTACTTTTGTTTTGGGGTATGTTGTCAATTCTCTGCAGGCCATTTCTGCAATGGAACAAAAGGCTGCATCGTGGTGCGCGGCACTCAGCTTTACAGCAGGCAATTTCAGCGTCGCTCAAAGGCACAGCAATAAACTGTCTAAATATTCAAGCCCACAGATGCGTTTTCTATTTCATGGACTAGGGAGGTTCAAAGACGATCTGAACAACAGATTCTTAACTTTGATTTCATGCCGTCATGCTACTTTGCTTCGTCAGTTATTATACTGTAGCTTTCATACCCTCTCACTCATGAATACAAACGCTTTTCTCCAGCGGACCAAATAACAATAACTGTGATAAGTTTCATATGATTTTACATACTCTACAGCAGAGTTCGGAAATTAAGTTTGGCATCGGGCCAAAAAAAAAAAGTGCGCCACTGCATGGTGGCCCAGAACCTAGTCAGAGGATAATTGAAGAAATTAATTGATGAAAAATGCAACTAGAATTGCCTGTGACAGACTGTTACAGTGCCTTTTGTAACTGGTAGTGAGCTGTTACTGTGTGATAAATCCTGTTGTAGGACAGTCATTAAGAAAAAGCCCAATTCGTCTGGCGGTGTCTGGGTTTTACACTGGATAAATGAATAAAGCAGACGCGTAACCTGGCAAGTATCTTCATTCACCAACTTGCAGCACACCTTGCTAAAACACACATATTTGGGAGATGCGGAATGGATAGAAATAACTAAAAAATAAAATAAATAAAAGAGGACTTGAGTAAGCCCATTAAAGCATGTTGAGTCATGCTCTTAACAAACTATGTTTTTTTTTTCATATTGTGAATAAAAAAACGTATATAATTTTAATTTGCTTGTTACTAGGGGTGTAACGGTACATACAAACATACAAACCGAACGATTGCTTGGACCATTTTTCCTGCCGGCAAAATTCGTGCTGACGGGGCCAACACAACGTTGCGCAACATCAAATGGCAAGCGTAATGAAAGCAGAACGAAACTGCGCTACTCGTTATGTGCTTCACGGATCGTTTATCAGTTCGGACCAGCAACATTTGTGCAGCGCGAGCCGATCTCGATCAAGCAACACTGTTACCACACCGCGCTAAGAGATCCGGTAAAGAAAACATTTGAATTCGCCACTGAGGTAATAACATCGCTGCGAGATCTAGTGAGATGCATTCACATTTCTACGTTATTAACCGTAGATCTCTATTAGATCAAACAGCGCTGTCATGGAAACCAGGAGAAACATTGTGCCGTGAATGAACTAGTACTTTACGTCCACAGACCAGCAACATTCACCATGGATTTAATATAGTAACACTAACTGTAACCAGTTTGGCTGGAATGGTGAAATGCTTTCAAGTACTTCACACATCTTTTTCCAGCACTTCAAAATTCAAATATTATATAAATAAATATATATTTAAATGTTATTTTTAATGTGATGACCAAAACATTATTTGTTCATCCTTCAAAGATGACCCCTATTTATAAACCTGAAAGTTTCAAGATCTAGGAAAACTCACACTTATTTAAAAATATTTTTTCTTTAAACAAATAGGAAATTTCTCTGGCATTTCTTTCTTTTTGCTGTATCGAAAACGTACCGAACCGTGACTTTAAAACCGAGGTACGTACCGAACCGTGATTTTTGTGTACCGTTACACCCCTACTTGTTACACAATGGAGCCTAACTTATTGTAATATGTATTTTGACATAGTCTACTTTTACACAATCCCTGGCATCCTGTGAACGCAAAGCCAAGGTGTCTTATCTGCAATGAAGCGATCCACAGACTCTTTTGAATGTCTTTAAAAACTTTTCAAATTAAAAGCTCTGGATTCATCTCAAAAGAAAACATTGCTACAAAAACGTTCTCGTTTATTTTGAAGGCAAAATCAAAAAAAGACAAAGTTTTTCTGAGAAATTGTTTCTGCCATGACAGATTTGTTTCAGAACCCACCACTATCAAAATAATCTGGTGTGGGCCAAATATTATTGCTGGTGGGCAAGTTTTGGCTGCCTGTTGCCGACCTCTGCTCTACAGCATAAACTGTCATCATCGTGTCATTGGATGTTCTGCTGCATTTTTGGAAATGTGGATTGTAGGTGGCTCACATGGAGAATAATAAGAATTTAAAATTGGACACACCATCCACAGTATTCTTTGACCATGAACTCCCTTTCCGGTGTGTGGGATCTGGTGACTCCAGCAGTCAAGCAAAGGATGTTTTACACAGATTGTGATTGGCTGCCTCTTGTATACAACCGGTTTTGCGTGCAGACAGTGTGGAACGTGTCAGTGTAAGCTCAATAAAGGGCTTCTGCTTTAAACATGCTGCTTCTCAAACCAAGGCCATTTCTGTAAATATTACATTCAGTGTTCCATCTAAGAGTTGTTAGAAAAATTTCAAATAATTGAAATATTATATCTTCAGAAAAGAGGCCATACAGCTGACAGTTGTTGTTCTGTAATATAATACATTTAATAATCCAATCCATATGCTGTTTAATATTGCAAGATAAAAATAAATAAATGAATAAATAAATATTTTATGTTTTAAAACAATTCATTTAGAATTAAAGGAGAATTCCGGTTATTTTAACATTGGGCTCTTTTTTTTCCTTTGTACATTTGGAGTGCTGTCAGTACTGACAAAAAACGACAAAAAATGGTGTTGCCTACACAGTTATCCTCTTTTTTAAAATTTGCACCCTGTTGACTTCAATGTGGCATGTTCTAAACCTGCTTTTAGCCTCTTAACATCCTTGATTTGTCATTACGAGTGCACAGCCGTGTGAGTGGTGTTAGTGACCACGGTCAATTTGACTGCAGTAGATATGAAAGATGTTAATAAAAATTATGTTAATTCAGCCAGCTCACATACCTGTTTTTACTTCCTGTTTTCGGTCGAAGTCCACAGTAGTCGATTGTCGAGTTTGTGTGTGATCATTAGTAACTAAATGATGTTCTACATCTGATTCGAATAAACTATCCATTTGAGCTGATATTCTCAGAACACCACACAGCACCGTCATCGGCTGACAGTCTGAATCTCCACTGTTGATTAGTTACCAATGATCACATGCGCGAACTCGACAATCGACTACTGTGGACTTCGGCCGAAAACAGGAAGTAAATACAGGGATGTGAGCTGGCTGAAATAACATGATTTTTTTTTTTTATTAATATCTTTCTTTCACATTTACTGCAGTCAGATTGACCGTGGTCACTCTTAAAAACACCACTCACATGGCTGTGCACTCGTAATGACGAATCAAGGATGTTAAGAGGCTAAATAAAAATAAAATAAAATAAAAAATGAGCTCAATGTTAAAATTGACCGGAGTTCTCATTTTAATTGGTACCCTCATGTATAGAGGTAGCACTCAAATAAATATTAATTCTCATCCAGACACCACAACAATAAATTATGTATAACTAACTGAATATGCATTAAAATGTATACTGTAAAAAAAAAAATACTGAAAATGATATTGCTGTTTTTAAAAAGTGCTATCTCACAATATACCATGTGTTTAGTGCTTTTTTACTGATATAAAGGATTCATGTTGATATTTTTCATATTGGCACACTATTTACATGTATTGCTGGCTATGTATGTACATAGCATTACATAGAAATTAGATGTGCAAGAAAGTATGAATACAAAAAAAAAATGAAAATAAAGATCTGCTCTCCATTTATTCTTATTTAAGAGAGATGAAAATAGGATGGTCACACTTTATATTAGGTGTCTTTACGATCTTACATAATACAACAACAACAAAAAAAAGTTAAATAATTGCGTCCCAAAACACTTGCTGCAATTGAGGTAGGATATGGGTAAGTTAGGGGACAGGTTTTGTTGTACAAATAGGTTTAAAGGTTGGTTAAGGGGTAACAGCATAATTATAGATGTAATTAGAGAAATGAATTACAGTTGTAATTAGCAGGCTTTTTTATATGAAATGCTAAAACCTAGTAGATAAAAATACCATGGTTAATAATATAGGCTTAAGGTTATACACTCTTCCATTAATTGGGATTTTTAAAGTTAACTCTTGTGCATGGTGTGCAGTTGTTCATTTCCATATTTTTTTTTAGCATGAAATCCCTAGTGTAACTTCTTAAGCTGAAGTACAAGTATTTTGTCGTTAATCTTTAGTCACTGCTACAAGTTCAAGTGTTTACATGATGGTTGTGGTTAAGTACATTTTATAGAGACTACTACAACTCAAGTATCATCCTGCTGTGAACCCAAAGGACTCTTTTGAAAGTGAGGTGACGTCTTCTTCAGCACTGAATGGGCAGTGTGTATGAGATGTATCTTGTGGACTATTCAGAGCGCCGTTTTGTCAGTGGCATGGCAGCCTGGCAAGCACTTTCTGCTCTCCTACTTCTTCCATAGCCGTGGGCACATGCACTGAATGGAAGTGACAGTGACCGTCGTGCGCTACTGGAGAAAGATACTTTGCAGCTCTATATATCGAATATTCCCCAGGCTCTCAAATTTCAGTGATGAGAGGTGTGTGACAGAGCAGATCCACATGTTTGCGGGTTCTCATTTGCTTTGGAAGCATTCCCCTAAAATCTGAGGAAACTGGTACTATAGGTTGAAAATAATATTTTATTGAATATTGACAAGATTTAAAGACTCCCAGCAAGCTATTTTGCATTTAAAATGTCTAATAACCATCCAAACACAGCCCTGATGGGCAAATTTAAAAGACATCTAACACAGAACATCAACATGTCAAAGAAATTAAATCAAAGGGTTTGTAATCAGTAATGGCTTTTCTTAACACAAATGTAGACATGTAGCTAAATTCATGGTATTGGCTGGAAGTGGGTTACTCATAGTCGGACTATTGAGAGTAGAGTCGTCACATGCCGATTTGGTTGGGGTTTTGTGTGGGGATTCGGACATTCATGCTCCATGTGTTTGTTTTCTGTTGTGAATGCAGAGGATGAGCTTATGCTCGTTCTCTTGCATAAAGTTCTGCCTTGTCGTGTTCTTGTGCCCTTTCGAGTTCATGTTTGCATCGGTCACGTGCTTTGAAGTCATGTCATTTTTTGTCTTGTGCCGGTAAGCACATAGCTTGTGTTTTACATTAGCTCTGTGCTTTCATGTTGTCATGTTCTGTGGCTCATGAGTGTTCTTCATGTCTCATTTTGTGTGAGCATGTGTTTTACTGGCCATGTGCTTGTAATTTTTGTCATGTTTGGTCATGTGGCTTGTCATGTGTTTTCCTTTTGCCATGTGCTCTCCTGTCGATTGTGCCGACTCCCATCTTGTTTCCTGATTATTGGTTCTTTTACCCCACCTGTACTTCCTCGTTACCTGCCTTGTTTGCTCCCTATTTATTCTCCTTGTGTGTGCAGTCATGTGCCGGTTCATATTATTTATTTATTTATTTATTTTTTATTATTAAAATAAAACCCATCAACTCTTCTGCACCTGAGTCCCCGCGCTCTTTTCACCACCCCCACACTTGACAGTCGAGTTTAAAAAAAAAAGAGCTTCCTCTCTTTGAAAGACCAGCAGCCGCCACTGCAGCTGTTGTACAAAATCTGCATGCCTTCATGCCTTAGAAAGTAAAATCCTTTTTTATTATAATTCTAAAAATGTCCATCTTCAGGTTGTGGTACATGTACCTATTCCAGGGAATTCTTTACCGATTTGTATAAAAAAATAAATAAAAAAAGTTACTAAAAAGTTTTTTTGAATAAAAGACATGTTAATATACGAGTATTAAATGTGACACATCAGGCTTTTGAGCAATGTTTATGTGTTCGCCTCATAATCATCATTGTATTGCATTGCAATATACAGTATGCTTTGCCTAGTCTATTATACAGTTATACTGATTGCATTGTTTTGCATTATAAGTTATAATGATTTCATCTTAATTTTTGACCATTTAAAGTCCCCGTGAAATCAAAATTGAACCTATTTACTTTGTTAGCGCATATTACTAGTCTTGTGGTGAACAATTAATCCATGCAAGCAAAAATATATTAAAAAAATGTTTTACCTTGGTAATCTTTAATCAAAATCTGAAAAGTAACTTCCGGTCTGGAACGGTTTCTTTTTCTGATGACGTAGGTTTCACAGCTTGGGTGGGGAAACGCTTAACCACTCCCCTCAAACCGTTAGTTTGCAATAAGCGAGAGATGGAGAGGAGGAGCGCTAGAGTAAAACCCTGCCCTCTGTTCAATATTCCGTTTCACTTGGAAATACGTCACAGCACTGGAGAGAAATCATTTGCAACTTCCGGTTCACGGGGACTTTAAATATCCAAACCTGCACCAAATAGCACATTTGCTCGGTGTGGGCCTCTGAATAAAATCTGGGTATTTATTTAATTAATGTATTCATTTATTTTTTGTCATTGAGGATGAACCTCATATTATTCTATATCACTATACAGTATAAGCCATAGAGCCTGATGTATCAAATTATTATACTAAAAAAAAAAAAATCTGATTTTGCAGCGCAGTCTCATCCCAAGACGTCATATAACTGACGTCTTGTGACGTCTTTTGACCATACGTCAACATCTGCCTTTTTAGGGTACCCTTAAACGTCGGTTAGATGACGTTATCGGATCCTAACCCTACCCCAGACCTAAACCTACCCCTAAACCTACCCCGTCACCTAACCGACGTTAAAGGTAAAGCGTCAGTTGTATGACGGCCCGGGATTGTCATGTAACCGACGTTTAAGGGTACCCTAAAAAGGCGGATGTTGACGTATGGTCAAAAGACTTCCCAAGACGTCAGTAATATGACTTCTTGGGATGAGACTGTAGATTTTGACTAAAGGTTAAAAAAACTGTTCCATTAAAACAAAAAATATAAATAATAATTGATGTCAGACTTAACAAGGTTTAAAACATTTACTTTCACAGAGAATTTCTATAAAAAATGCAATGCATTTCTACTTGCTGTTGCATCTATTTTTGCTACGACTTTCCTTATCACCATTCAATCTGTCATCAGCATTCAGTGGACATTAGACCTTTGGTGGACCATTGGATTGATAATTTAAAAAAAGACAGAAAATGGAGATTGCATTCACACCAAGGACACATAATAACGCATGAAAGCCTGCTGCCTGAACCTTCATAACCCCTGTCAATAGAAACACGGCCTGAAGTTTATTCCTTGATATTCAATCCAGATGCAACAACACGTCTCATGACCTCATTTAGTTTCCCAGTCTGTTCCCACCAGAGAAGGCCGCGAGAGCAGGCGCAATACCAATACATTTGAAAAGAGTGCAAGTCTCCATAGAGAATCCAGCAAGTGTATCATAATGCTGTTGCTTTATTTCAAAAGTCTCTTTATTTCATTTAACCATAGTCAGACCACTGTCCTAACTGTGTAAATGAGTGAGGCTGTTTACACAGAACCATTTTCAACTAAAAACTTTCAGCCAGTTCTCATCCTTTAACGTCATATAGAACGCTATATGCAAAAACGGCGCTATACTACGCTCATGGCACCCTTTATCGTTAATATAACACGTGAACCCAAGACGTAATAAATCCTTTAGCGTGAATATGACGCGCACACCCTACCCCACACCTAAACTTAGCCCTCACAGCGCGTGTTATATTACTGATAACGGGTGCCATGTGCGTAGTATAGCGCCCTTTTGTCATATAGCGTTCTATATGACGTTAAAGGATGAGAATGCGTTGAAACTTTTTATGCGTTTTGGCCGTTCATTGGCGACAGCGTAAACTTTTAAAAACAGGTTTCAAAGTGCAAGTTCTTGAAAACGATATCTGTGTATAAAACAAAAATGCAAATCTCTGAAAATGATGACGTTGTGCACATGCACATTACGTGTTCAATCTATAGTGTTTCATCTCCGTCTAACGGTCTGCCAGCAGAATATAGTGTTTTAGCCGTTTTCGCAGATCCATGTAAATCGGGAGCGTTTTGACAATGGTGTCGCCTGTACGCAGAAAACTCAACCAATTTTGAAAACCATTTTGTTGTCGTGTAAACGTACCCTCAGACTGTATTGATTTAAATTTGATATTCAATATTAGTAGTATTAATATTTGTATAGCGCAATTTAGAGTGCTCTGTTATCAGAGCTAACTGTATTTCAGAAATGTACATATACAAAGTCACAGTTAGCTAAAAATGTATTAATTTAAAGGTGCCCTAGAATGTGAAATTGAATTTATTGACGCGACACAGAGGCGCTGCGCTTCTCGTCCGTGCGACCCCCTTTAGTGTTATTTTATTTATTTTAAACATCGAATGAAGTGATTATTTTCTCTTTAATATAGTTTATGCTGAGTAATTATAATAAATCATGTCAAAAAACAAATATATGATTGTGTAACCAATGTACTTTTGTCACTGATGCAGTCTGCTATGTTAGCGATTATAACGTTTCCTTGTTTATAATAGTCTATGCGTTTACCTAGCTTGTTTAATGCAGTAGCCTATATCCCCACACACAAACACACAAAGTGTACACATACACTACTACGTGATGTAACGTTAGTCTTGTAGATTAGACTAGTCCGGGTGTGATGTGCATTTAGATTTTAACGCTTTCACTGTGATTTAGTGGAGAGTATGTAAACAGATTCACCGCTGGCTTAAACCAGAAAAAAAAAATTGTCTCCATGCTACACTAATAATTTTTTTTTTTTTTGCCTGTATTATTGGTGTCCCCTTCAAAATTTGCTCTTGAGAATTGTTATGTAATTGTCCCCCCCCCCCCCAAACATTTTGATGAAATTTTCGCCCCTGATTTACATGATCGTGTCTGCATTGGTGAAAGCATTAGAGAGAGTGCAGAAACTGCATTGCAATGACAAGATCTTCATCTTCTTCAGCAGACTGCTCAATGTCCAACACAGCAACATCTTATGGCGCTTTTCCACTGCATAGTACGGTACGGTTCGGCTCAATACGGTTCGACTCGGCGCGGAACAGTTCGGCTCGCTTCGCGTTTCCACTGCGTGGTACGACTCGATTCGGTACGGATCGGTTCGGTTCGCTTAGCTCGGTTGCTTTTCCACTGCAGTAGTACCCCTTCAAGGTGTGTGGGACTGATCGTTATTTGCGCGCGCCTCTACTGCCATGACATCATCTTAAAAGCGCCACATTTTCAAACCCACAACACAGGAACAATGGAGACTATCGAGGGGATGCTGTTCCTGATTCTCAGTATGTGGTTGTTTTTAACTGCTAGACGGAAAAATGTGTTTAAAATGAGGCTGATGGCAGCAAAACAAAATACTGCTAAAAAAGTGTCTCGTGTCGCAAATCCAATGACGCTAGTAGTGACGCTGGTAGTGACGATTCTGTCTGACCAATCAGTGATCTGCAGTGTTTTACGTCACATTTTAGTACCGG
This sequence comes from Pimephales promelas, assembly GCF_988280905.1. Taxonomy (NCBI): domain Eukaryota; kingdom Metazoa; phylum Chordata; class Actinopteri; order Cypriniformes; family Leuciscidae; genus Pimephales; species Pimephales promelas. The sequence goes on from NC_142785.1 coordinate 12,867,121, forward strand.
TACGGTATGCTTGGAACCTCAACAGACCAGGTACCATTTAAAGCGACCCGAAGCGAACCGTACTTTACCGTACCATGCAGTGGAAAAGCACCACAAGTGAGCCGTACCATACCGAACCGAACCGTACTGTACCATGCAGTGGAAAAGCGCCATTATGTGATGGGAATAGATCTAAATACCTCAAAAACATCTCACGATTCGTTAATATCGATAGCTGTAATAGTAAAAACGTATAGTAGCTGTAGTAAAATTATTCGAGAGAGTTTCACATGTAATACATAGCTATTTCATATGCAAGCATGTCAGCCAATCACAGCAGGGGCCGGTTACACACAGCAGACACGCCCCTTCAAACAGAGTGTTCAAATCAGAGGCTAAAATCAGGCTATAGGAAAAATGCCTTTTATTTCTAAATTATGACTATTTTTGATCTAAAAAACATACTAACATTATAAGGGCAACCCAGGAATCATTATAAAATAATAATAATAATAATAATAATAATAATAAAAATATGCCAATGTCTAAACAATGTCTAAACTTATGTCTAAACTAAAGTTTAGCATTCTCAGGAAAGAATGAGAATGCATTTTTATATTGTTACTTGGAAGATACTAGGGGGGAGAAAAACATTTACTTGCTTTTGCGGTTTGATATGATGCTGAAAATTTGAAGGAATAGTTTGCTTAAAATTTTAATTTCTGTTACTCACCCCCAAGTTGTTTCAAACCTGTGTGCTTTTTTCTTCTTCTGCTGAACACAAATGAAGATATTTTGAAGAATGTCTGTAACCAGACAGTTGATGTACCCCATTGACTTCCATAGTAGAAAAAAATAATACCATGAAAGTCAATGGGGTACATCAACTGTTTGGTTAAAATATGCTAAAAATACATTCTCTTAATCCAGTGCAATGTTCATTGCCTACTATTAGTATGCCATTCATGGGTATATCTCCCCAAAATATAAACATTACATCTCACAGGCAACATCAAAACATTGAAAGAAGTCCACTCAGAACCATCAATCTATTTCTAGTGACCTTTAACCTATTGTGAGAGTTTGGTGTGTTGCTACAGTAGCTGGCTGAGCCAGATGGTGTTTAGCCAGTGCAGAACCATGACTGACGTGTAATAAATTCAGCTTTGCTTACAGAAGTGCAAGACAAAATTCACAGCATTTAGACCTTCACATATTAAATGGGTCACTTCAAAGTGAACTGGACAATACAATGCTACTCTTTATAATGGGCGTTTTTCAAGCATTATCATGCACTCGTTCAGAATGACAACTATTCATGTTTGTATTGTTTATTTCGATATGTACAGTGTAGACCGCTTCAGTTGTGCCACGTCAGGTCAAAAAATGTGCCTGTTGTAGATTTGTTGGAAGTCTATTGAATCTACTGAAGTCCTGCTTTATATATGTTTTTTCATTGTCGAATAGTCCTATTACTCTGATGTGGGATATGATCGCTGTTGTTGACTTTAACGATAAGTTTGCCTAAGACAGATCTTTATGTGTTTTTATGTTATCTCTATATAAAACTAGCAATACTTTAGCACCAAGTTTTTGACAGATTCTGCCATTTGTGATACATGTGGCGTGTAAGCTTAAAGGGATAGTTCACTTTGAAATTAATTTTTGATATGTTTTAGCTTATCTCAAGAGCATCCAAGATGTAGGTGTCTTTGTTTCCACAGTATTTTGACATCAAAAATTGGTCAAACCGTTTTTGTCTGTCAGTCATATGATGGTGGTCTATGGGGTCTCCCATAGAAGTCTAAATTAATCATGATTTAATGACTCGTAAATGTTAGTACACATTGATGGCCTAAGGAGGTCAAACTTCCGAAATCTCTGTGTAAACAATGAGTGACGTACACGCATAAGAGATCACTTCCTGGGCTTTCCGGCGCATGCGCATTAATATAATGGACGTGACTGTGATTACAAGAGGTAAAAACGATACTGTTCGTTTTCTCACACAAACCACTCGTTTCGTATCTTAGGCCATCAATGTGTACTTGCATTTAGGGATTTCTTTAATTAATTTCAAAATTAATTTCAAAGTGAACTATCCCTTTAATTTCTAGCAGTATTAAATGAATTTTGCACAACATTATCTTCCAAACTATATATATAACCCCTTATATTGTTCACATGAATATTCATTTTTTTCTATAGTTTCAAACATTTATAACACTGATGCAGACCTACTTTCCAATTCAACGAGATCAGTAATATCAGTCAAATTTTTAATATAATAGAAGCCTAGATAGGAAGAGGTGACATTTTACTGTCTTGGCATTATTTAATAATGAATGTGCCGATTATGCTCTGCTGATCTTTGAGAAGAGCAACCCCGCTGTTTCCACTGGCCGACACCAGATCCAATATGTGGGCCACTGTTAATGACCCTATTACTCTGCTCTGATGGCTTCTATGGGTTTGATATAGCAATGGTGACAGCGTTGTTTATCCAAGCAAATGGGCACATTGAGCCTAGGTGTAATCACTCTCCTCTGAGACCCTGACCAATAGACAGTGGAACGGAAAGGCAAGGATGAGTTTTTATAGTTTCATCCGTGATGAGATAGCAAATCATTACCGAGATGTGGCCACTGGGGTCAATTGCATCGCATGGTCCACATTTAAACTCAGTACCTGAACACAGAATAATCACAGCAATTGAATGACCCAAACTGACTCCATGGAGCAATGTATGAATCTCTATGCAGGACTGTTCAAGGTAACTTTGGGACCTGCAAAAACCACAGAAAAACTGTTGTCACGGGGTGTGGTGGTGGGAGTGCAGGAGTGCAGATAGAAGGAGCGGAAGAAGTCCATTTGAACACGAAGATACTATTTATTTCAAAATACAGGCAGGAAGACAGGGTTACACCGAGTAACATTCAACATAAGAACAACATCGACAGACTGAGTGAGAAGGAACTAAATACACAGAGGAATCAAACTAAACGAGGTGCAAACAGGTGAAAATGATGATGACGGGACGAGGAACAGGTGGCTGATTGGGGAGTGAGTCCGGGAGGGGAAACAAAAGGATCCGGGGAGGTGTAGTGCAGATGACGAGACAGACTGGTGCAGACGGAGGACTGTGACAACTGTAAAGCTCCAAATATAACACTATTTTTTTTTTTTTGCCAGAATTTTGCCAGTATTATATTAAATGGAGAATTAAATTGAACTAAGTTGTAAATTGTTTCAAAGATCAACCAAAGCCGCCTAAGGGTTTGGCACAATGTGAGGGTGAGTAAACGGCATTTGCTTTTGTGGGTAAACTAATTGTGAGTGTGCAAGGACAAACAATATGTGTAATGAACTGAGTTTGTTTTGTTCTAAACATTTACAGAATAATAAATGTATGTATAGTCTGGTTGCTAAAATGAAACTGCCTCTTATCAAATGTGCTGATGCACTAAATCCTTAACATTTGTTATTAAAATTTCAATTTTACTAAGCTCATTTAGTGAATTTTGCATTACCTCTTTTCTCTGACCTGGATATATGAAACAAGTAACCGAAAGCCTCTTGGGTCTTTTGTGATTAAATGTATTTCACAAATAGATCAAACCTGAATTGACTGAGGTTCAGTTCCTCAGAGGACATTGCCCTACTTAAAGGAGCTGTATGCAAGACATTTATTTCAATTAATCATACATTTTCAAGAAATCATGTTAATTTCAAATACTTATATCACTGACAACAGTAGTCCGGCCAGGATATTGTCATTTAAAAAGTGAAGTCGCAGCCCTTGACTTATGTTGATGTTGTGTTTTGTTCTGATTCGTCACCCTCCACCAATCTACCGATCACAGAGTCATCAGTTTTGCGGCATTTGGGTTGCCAGCTCATCTCTAATTACCACAGATGCAGATACAAACGTGTCGGAATCAGATAAAAAAAAAAATTCTAACGTTGCGAAACGCACAAAAACTTGAATGAATCCGAAATACTTTGTTACAAAGTCCGAAATAAATAATTAACAGAAAAATAAAAACTCACTGTGTTGGACTTGTCTCTTGCCATTGGAAGCTTCTTGGTTCAGCCTACATTCCTCCCTGATCCTGCAGCATATTTTGAAAGTATATACACCCTAATTTGAAAGTGATTGCAGTACCAGTTTTGGCCACAATCTTGCATACAGCTCCTTTAAATGAAAATGGGTTTGACCAGGTTGTTATGCGCATGTAAAGCGACTCCTCAGAAGCCCAGGAAACCAATGAGATTTATTACAGGTTTAAACAATTTGCAGTAGCCTAAGTGTAGTGTCATGTTGCACTGTGTATCTTTTTTTTTTTTTGCACTGGAATCATCGGTGGCACTTTAATTTGATGTTCCATTTTTTAACTTTCTGTTGACTATAAGTCACTTTGCAACTATATGTCAACTAACATCTGAATTCTTTATTACAATGGTTCTCTAGACATTCTACTGACTCTGAGTAACTTTGCAACTACATGTCAACCAACCCTACCTGTATACTAATAATCTATTCTTAGACCATATTTATGCTGGACTTCTGCAAAAAGTAAAATAGAACACTTTGTTTCATACATTATTTCAGTGGATAATAGGGCTGGGGTAAACGATTATTAACTAAACGATTAGTTGGCGACTAATATAAAGAATATTTTTTCTGCTGCTCAATTAATAAAAAAACAATATCTCAAATAAATACTAGCATACTGAAGCAAGATACTATAAGCTGGCTAACGTTAGTCTAATATTATGTATTTGAACACCATCATAACTCTACAACCGCCAAAACCGTGTTATTAAAATATTTTTACAAACATTTTTTATCATAGAGAATGTTTAAATATTAATATCAGCTGAGGAGGGAAACGGAGTCGAAGGCGGAGTTCACCTACTGATCAGAGCGCGTGCTGACACGGAGTTAAAGGGTTAGTTCACCCAAAAATGAAAATTCTGTCAGTATTTACTCACCCTCATGTTGTTCCAACCCCGTAAGACCTTCGTTCATCTTCGGAACACAAATTAAGATATTTAAGATATTAAGATCGCTCCTGCATACAGTCCATAGGCTTCTTCAGGGACTGGCTCTTGCTGTCCTCGAAAAGTCATTAAAGACATCATTAAAATAGTCCAAGTGACTACAGGGGCTCAATCTTAAGATTATCAAACGACGAGAACACTTTTGTGCGCAAAAAAACAACAAAAATAACGACTTTATTTCAACTATTCATTTATTTCTCCCTCTGCGCGAGTCAGGTTACTAGTTTAATAGCGTAAGCTTCTGTTATTGTACGTCACACGCATCACACACACATGACCAGCGTCGCCAATAGTGAGCCTACGTGTGACGTAGCTCTACGCAATCACACTACGTTAACTGACTTACAGGCTCATGGAGAAGGAAGTGAATAGTTGAAATAAAGTCGTTATTTTTGTTGTTTTTTTGCGCACAAAAGTGTTCTCGTCGTTTGATAAACTTAAGATTGAGCCCCTGTAGTCACTTGGACTATTTTAACGATGTCTTTAATGACTTTTCGGGGACAGCAAGAGCCAGTCCCTCAAGAAGCCTATGGACTGTATGCAGGAGCGATCTTAATATCTTAAATATCTTAATTTGTGTTCCGAAGATGAACGAAGGTCTTACGGGGTTGGAACAACATGAGGGTGAGTAAATACTGACAGAATTTTCATTTTTGGGTGAACTAACCCTTTAAAGCCTGGTTTATACTCGACACGTCCGCACGAGCGCGAATGTGCGCACGGCAAAAATGACCCGTTGGGTGTGCAAGACCAGGAAGACTGTGGCTGGCTGTGTGTATGCCTTTTTTTATAACAACGCGCCCGGCGCCGCGTCCGGGAACGACTTCAAGCCGAATCTGCCCGAGCTTGTACGTCTTACCACACCGGCACCCAGTTTGCGCGTCTAAATTGCAATTTTTTTTCTTAAGGGTTTGTTTACTGTGTGTGATTCATTTAATGGATAGCACATTCACTTCTAGTTGTCTTCATCCTCTATTCTGCAATGTTTCGGTCTCCCACGTGTGTGTGGCAAGCTGTACCGCCGAAAACATGCAAAAAATGAATAAATAAAGAAGCGTCGACGCAAAAATATGACGTCGACGCAATTTTGGCGTCGAATCATCGACGTCATCGACGCGCCGCTACAGCACTAGTGGATAAACAGTATTGTAAAAGGTGACTTTGCAGACCAATAGCATAAATGTAGACATAATAGGCCTCATCACAGCAAAAATGATATGATCAATAAGTCATGACAACATATGATTTTCCATTAACTCTTCAAAATTCATCAGACTCCAATGTTAAATGACAAAATAACCTTGTACAATTCATACACTACACAGTAGAGTGCATAGTGTATGGTGTACAGTGCGTCATTTAAGACACAACTTTAAAATAAGTATTAGAATTTGTTCAAGTGTGTAAACAGTATGTAAGATAACAGTATGGAAACCACTATAGTATGGAATTGTTGCGGTGACAGGAGCAAGTGTGTGCTCTAACGCAAATATTAATGAAGTGTATGCCCTTGGCATCAACGTCTAATGAGATCCTGTCTCATGAGAAAAGTCCTCACACGTGGGTTCAGTCATGCATCTGCCTAGTCAAAACACGAGCATAGGAAACATAAATTAACCAAGAGTGTGTATGCTTACATCTCTCTGGTGTCACAGTCAGGCAGATGAAGTGCCTTTTAGCCCTGCAGAAGAGCATTATCTTTCTGTTGAGTTTGTTTTCTGATACTCTCTGACCTCTGTGCACTCTTATCAGACTGGCCATACCGACTGTGGCCTTTTAAAGTCTGCCCTAGTGGCCTCTGTCTTTACTAATGTGGCTTCTACAAAGAACCAAAACATGTATCTCTGCCTCAGCATATGCAACAGTGGCAGTACTTTACATTTGTACACTTCTCGATATATGTTCCTGTCGTTCCACTACAATAACTCCTTACTGTTCCTTGCTACCTTTTAAGACATGACATCAAATTTGCACTTCTGAGGCTTTTGAGTCACATTTTGCCACAGTCTTCTAATATATCTTGTTTTGGACTAAATCTAAAGTAGCATCACATGTGGACAAGGCAATTGCAGACTGCAGTGCAACAAGCTCAGCGTAAGTTCAAAGGTGTGTAGGCTACTTATGCTTTATTCTGTGCCATTTTTTAGTGTGAGTAGTAGGTTTTAGATTCCAAAAAGAAAAAAACGTTGCACATTTCCCACACCGACACATTCTCACTCCCAAATTTATCAAATATTGATGCTTATTTTCCTTATGTGGGATTTTGTTTTAATAACTGCTTTGTCACTTTACAACATAACATTTAAATAAAGGACATATACATGTAAATTAAGAAAAATATAATTTCACTCGCCTATCTATCACTTGAAAAAAAATCCATCCTTCTGTCCTTCTTGTATGGTATCTTGGTAATTGTTTTGGTGATTAAATATTAAATGTGTGTACTCTCCACAATTAAGGTAGTTGCTAGATTATTCTAACGTTTTCCCACAAGGATGATCGAGATGAAGATGATCAAATTATATTTGAACTTATAAAACTTTAACTTTTATTTATTTACAAAAGTTTTTTTAACTACTCCTTTAATATGAATGCAATTAAAGTCTAATAAAGTTGGTTATACACATACAGTGATTAATGACATTTTCCTGTTTTCTGTGACCTACTCTAAAGTGAGAACTATTTACACCTAATTACCATCTAACAATGCCTTTACTGCAAGATAATTAAACTATAATAATTGCGGTAATGACAATGATGAATAAAGAACTCACTTTTTGTATATAGCAAATTAATATATTAATAATTTATTGTTAATGTAGAGTTAAGACTACATTAACAATGAACTAACCACAAACTAATAGTTTGTTAATGATTTGTAAGTACTTTATTACTGTATACATATTATAAAGTGTTACCCAATTTTATTATGTATGTATATATATATATATATATATATATATATATGAAGAGTTCAGATGCAAAAGCCTCTAAGTGCCATTTGAAATTTTCATTTTTGAATGATCATTTTTATCAAGCTTGTATATTTAAGTTCAGTGATTTCACTTAAATGGCAACGATAATTACCAATTAAGTGTTATTTAAGTGAAATTACTGAACTTAAATATACAAGTTTGATAAAGTTTGTTTTAATCATCATTAAAGAAGAAAATTTCAAATGGCATTTAGAGGCTTTTGCATCTGAACTCTTCATATATTAGGTGTGTAACGATACACATATTCGTATTGAACCGTTCGGTACGAGGCTTTCGGTTCGGTTTTCGGTACGCATTTTTGAAGTAATTATAGCTCCATCAAACATTTCAAGTATTATAGCTCCATCGTTGCTCAAAGTTAAAAAAAATATACTTTATGATGTTAGTTTTAATAAAAATATAATAAAAAAACTAAATCAAGGAAATTTATCCGCCATTTCTTTCTTTTTGCTGTATCGAATACGTATGAACCGTACCGAACCGAATCGTGACACAAGTGTATCGAACCGAACCGCGAATTTTGTGAACCGGTACACCCCTAATATATATATATATATATATATATATATATATATATATATATATATAATTGTATTTATTTATTTTTTGATCAGGTGTTAGTTGCACTAATGCAGTCAAACAAATTTTCACATCAGATCACATTATATTTTCACTTCTAAAGGGTTTCACTGTGGAGCAATGACTGTCTCCATTATGTCCTCTGTAACTGCACTACAGAGACATGAAAATGACACATTGGCTACAATGAGAAACACAAAAAGAAGGCTTTGAACTTTCCTTTGTAGCCCCACTGTGCCAGTGATGTAATTAATACACTTAATTAGTGCTCTATATCGACAGGGAGGTTGAAGGCCAACTAACTCAACGCTTTGTGATCACAGTGCAGCTTCTCATGGCTATTTCTGCCTGTTTGATCCAGATAATCTGGGCCTTTGTGCGGTAAAACTCATCATCTCCCCACATTGTGGCCGTGTGTGCCTTTGATTTAGATTTGCAGGTGTTGCCGCCCCCTCTTTCACTGCCCACGCCAACAGGAGAAACTCAACAGGGTAGATGGCATAATCTCACAGAGACCAGCATGATGTTTCATCTCAATAATATATTAGCAGTGAGAGCTTCCTATTCAAATGACCATTCACTCTCGCCATAATCAGAGTATTGCTCGCGCTCCATGGCAACTGTACCGTGAAGGGGATTTGAATACAACCGATGGAAATAGTGCAAGGAAACAGAGAATAGAAAGTAAAAGAATAGTCTTTTGATTTGCTGTGTCTGTGTATCAGTATCAGTACTTACCTCTACGGATTTGGATGAGTTGCTTTAGTGAAATGAAGCAGGATTTTTTTTTCAAAGGATTTACTCCCATTCAAAAAGTTCACCTGCATTTCCCTTAATGTGGTTGGTCGTGTTTCATTGTTGACTTTCTGCTAGCTGATGAGACTATCAGACTAGAAAGAGAAAAAAAATACTCACTTTTTTGGACATTGGTTTGAAGGTATGTTGCCTTTTTCAAAAATGTATGCATAGTCACGCTTGTCTCTTGAGGATCAGGATGGCCTTTGCTGCTGTGGCAAAAGCTTACATGTCATTCAAATGAATCTGGAAAATAACAACAACAACAAAAAGATATGCGTGAGGCTGTGAAATCATATTCATGAAAGGTGTTAATTTGGGACGCGGAGGATTTCTGAGCCATTTCACTTTGGATGGCTCAGGACTTCTAGTCTATAGTGTATCTAGTACAGGGACGTGCACAGGAATTTTGAGGGGCAGTTGCTCTGACCTGAAAAAAGGGCACCCCCCCCCCCTCCTCCTCCCCCCTCACGGGCTATATGAAGGAATATATTCCGTTGAATTTGTCACCTTCCAAATTGCCTTATCTAGCCGTGTTTATGTCCAAACGCAATGCCTCATCTTATGGTCTTATTATTATTTATAAAGATTGCAAAATGTCAGAGATGAGACAAATGAGCAAAAGAGTTCCTCATATTGTTGTTTATTGTTTTTTTTAAATTATTATTATTTATTTATTTATTCGAAAAGAAATAATCTGGATTGAATGGAAAAACTCGAAAAAATAAAAAACGCTTAGATTTCGGGAAAAAATACAATCCTTTTTTGCCAATCCTGACCTCCCCCTGCATGGGGCCCTAAGCAAAATTCTGCTAAGGGGCCCTCTACCTGATCTGTGATGCCGTGAGCCATGTAAACCATTTGCCATTGCCACTCAATACCGCCCATACAATCCTCCCTCCTTTAAACAAAACAGTCAAAGAACAAGTACAACAATATAGAACAGAATGAGGTTCAAACAAACATTATTTACTGAATAAAGCATTTTTATAGAATGTTAAGATAACAAGTGAATATTAACGTAAACATAAATAAGAAGAAAATAATAAAGTACAACCCTGAACTTTGGCTTTTGGGATTAATTTTGATTCAATCTACAGCCAGGGTATTTTCGGAATCAGTAGCCTATGATTTTTATTTATTTTATTTTTTTATGCATGTTGAAGCAAATCTTGATTTATTGTTATTTACTGAGGGATTTGCATTCATATTGACCAGAATGTCCAGCTAATCATCATTTTAAATTCAATATAGCCTATAAATCAATAGTCAATCAATGTCAAATTGCCAATACATTGGTTTCTATCTTGCATAATTAGTGCAGTTGTTTAGAGTTTTTAACTAAACTGAGACTAGATAATCAGTGTCTTTATAATGTGTACTTTGATTGGGAGTGCCATCATTCACATATTGTACAGTATTTCTGGTCTCCACATTTCTGCTTGAAAAATGCGAGTTTCATTTCGTGCACGCGCATATGAACGCAACACACGCGACGCGGTTATGTTTTCCGAGCTGCAGTAAACAAACACTGTTGTTGCACTTTGTCGTTTATCAAAAACAAAACGTAATAAATAATGGTATTTTACTCTCACTTTTGTCAGGCAAAAAGTGATGCAAGAGATGCACTGCCTGCCCAGATAGGTTAGCAAGACCAAAAACCATCAAACTTTGCTGACATCAAACTAGAGAGGAGAGAACACATGTTTACCTGACCTGCTGGTCCCGCAATTCACTCTCATGTTTTTCTTCTTCCTCTTTTTCGTGACGAGAAGGATAGTTTCGCTTCATTTTGTCATGGACTTCGTACACATTAATTAGCGCGCGACACGAGATGGAGGCGCGGCCTGAGTAATTTGCGGTGCCTTACCATACACACCGGTCGCGTGCAGTCTATGGTCGCGTGCGGCACTGCAGCCACGTAAACAGTTTGACTTTCACTTTCAGTGCCCGAATGGAAGTGAATGAGGCTTTGCGATTTTTATATTATTTTTTTGTCTAGGCCTACGTGAAATTCTCCATTGTACGATTTTTTTTTTCCTCGGAAGGGCAACCTGAGTCGAGAAGGGCATATGGGCAGTTGCCCGGGCAACCTGAGCAACCCCCCTGTGCACGTCCCTGATCTAGTATATAAATATATAGTGTAGATTTAGTCAAACTGTAAAAATTAACAACTTTATAAATGTGCTTAATGTTCTGATACAACTTTTCTTAAATCTACAGAGGGAACAATACTTTATAACAGAATATATTGAGTTTATTTCGGACTGGCTTTTAAACCTAACAGTCTTTCAAACCAACTCTGTGTAGGTCTTTTTCTTGAGATCCCTTTAGTTAACTGACAGCCTTTGTAAACCCTTTTATATATAAAAGAAAGGAACTCATCCATCTCAAATGTGAAGGCATAAAGAATCATCTTTTCACTTCGTACACTAAATAGTTTGTCCTGTGCTCAGTATATGTACACAATGTGACTAGACTATAAAAATTCTTCACACTCTCATTTTGCCTCTTCAAGCCCAAACGGCAAGCATATGTCATTTTCCTTGGACCGTTTAGCTCTTCAAATTGTTCTTCATTTTTCAAATGACTGCTGCCGTATTGATGGAGCATTTTCCTAGTCCACTGAACAGATGTCTTTAATGAGTTTGCAGAGCTTAAGCACACAGACTGATATGGATTCTCACTGCATCATTTCAAAGAACCAAACTATGAACTTCACAAAATATATATATATTTTTTTAATTTTTGTATTCATCCTTTTAAAAATGAGAGGTGTTTATTGTGAAACATACCTTAGTACCTTAAACAAAACTGTTACCTGGGGTCTCAACTTTGGGGTGGTTGTTTCCTCAATGTGTTTATATGAGATAGATTTTCACAAAAGATAGATTTAGCGTGTGCACAAAGGTTTTCTTTAACATACAATGATAGGTTCACTCAATGCTCTATGGGAGCACTGTGTTCGAGGTGTAACAATTGGCTGAAGCTCATATAAAATCATTCCCCTTTGAAGCACTACATTTCCAATGCCTCGAAAGAACATGACCAATCAACACTACTCTTTCCGTCCCTCCCTTACCCCCCAGATGGAAAAACGTGGTTTTACAGATACTAGACACATGACTTTGAAATGGAAGATTGGCATCAAAAAGCAGACCTTTCGTTTGGTAATGCTAAAATGCTGTGAAGGTATTCTCTAACAATAAACCCTGGATTGCAAAACACTGAAAACTACTATTAATAAAAAGAAAATAGCATTCAAATCAGGAAAAAAAAGAATTGAGTCTAAACTTATCCAAAACAGACTGAACAAGGAAATAAAATTAGCAAAGAAACGCTATAAGGAGAGCTGAGAAACTCGTTCGGGAAGGCAAAGCTAGGGATGCCTGGCGAGGGATTAAAACACTGGCTGGCCTCCCCATTAAGAACTCAGCATTACCCGGGGCAACAGACTCTGTCAATATGGTTCTACTCCAGGTTTGACCAGTCTGGTAAATCACAAGAGAGGGAGTAGCTGATAGCTGAGCTCACTCCTATGATACCTGCCCAAGCTAATCTGGAGTTGCGGCAGGAGGAAGTGGAACTAATGCTGAAGGGGATGAAAACGAACAAAGGACCAGGACCTGATCGGATCTGTGGCCGGTTGCTAAAGGTCTGATGCTGGCAGGTGTCTTATGCTATCTGTTCAACTGCTCTCTCTCAGAACATTCAATTCCAACAATCTGGAAATCTTCAGTCATTTGTCCAATAGCCAAAAAGAGCAACCCCACCTGCAACAATGACTACCGGCCTGTGGCGTTAACATCTTTGGTAATGAAAGGCTTGTTCTTGCCAAGCTTCAGGAGAAGGTCAGTTTGCATATTGACCCCCTTCAGTTTGCATACAAACAGCACAGAGGTGTGGATGATGCCATACTAACACTGCTGCATGGCACTTATTCCCATCTTGAAAAGCCCAGGTCATTCATCAGACTGTTTTTTGTGGACTTTTCGAGTGCTTTTAACACAGTGCAACCCCACCTGGTGGGTCAAAAAGTGCTCCTAATGGATGTGAACCCGCATCTTATCTTATGGATCCTGTCTTTTCTGACAGATACTGTAGACACCAGAGAGTCAATGTTAACCTCAGTTCGTCTAAGACAGTCTCTACTGACTCTGTAATCTACACCAGTTTTGTATACGCTATACACTAATGAGTCTGACTGTAGGAGCAATAACCCAGGCATTATTTACATTAAATATTCTGATGAAATTGTGATCATGGACACCACTAATTCATCACAAGAGCTACAGACTGAGATGGAACTCTTTGCAGAGTGGTGCAAGCAGAACTGTCTTGACCTCAACCCTTCTTAAAGAAAGGAACTGGTTATTGACTTTCATAAAGATGTTTCCATCATTCCCACTCTGTTAGTCAACAACCAGCCAATAGAAAGGGTTGAATTATACAAGTACCTTGGGACAATACTTGATCATAAACTTAATTTCCAACTAAACAGTGAAAACATTTTTTTCTAAATGTCAGCAGCGCCTCTTTTTCTTGAGGAAGCTCCGTAGGCTTCAGGTTCACCAGTCAGTCCTGAATCCTGATAGCCTTCTATAAATTCTTCATTGAGTCTGTAATCACCTTTAACATATCAGCCTGGTTTGGATCACTACCTAATATTCATCGCAACACACTAAACAAAATTATAACAATGAGTAGTAAAATAATCGGACAGGTGTAGGAATCACTTATTAGTATTTACAACAGGAGGAAAAAAACTAAAGGAACACAAATAGCTTCTGACACCACTTACATATTGCACAGTCACTATAGGTTACCCTATCTCACGACCAATTCGTACGAATTCGTACGAGTGATTAAAAAGTGGCTAATTCGTACGAATTTGTACGACCTCACTCATACAAATTCATATGATTTTTCTAAACCCACGTGATGGTTAGGTTTAGGGGCGGGGTCAGGGGTAGGTTATTCGTACGAATTGGCCAATTCGTAAAATATGCACGATTTAGCAAAATCGTACTAATTTGTACGAGTGAGGTCGTGTGAATTGTTACGAATTAGCCACCTCGTAAAATTCGTACGAATTCCCGTGAGATCGGGTTGGGTTTTACCCTTAGGTCAGAGATATATTCAGGACTAAGAGAGCCATGACAAGTTTTGTTCTTACTTCTATTAGATATATGAATAGTTGATAAACGTATTCTCTAAGATGTATGTCCGTGTGTGCGGATTCGTGAATCTCTTATCTCATTCATCTATTTTTAACGTAACCTTTTAATGCCTACTGCTTATTTACCATGTATTTATTGTGCTTTGCAAGCTTTATCTATTTATTACTATTTTTTACTATTTGTTACTTGTGTGAGTGTGGTATATTTGCTATTTGTGGTATATGTGCTATTTGTGCAACTGTACACGCATTGTTGATACTCAACACGAAATGAAGTTCCTAACGGATAATTGAATTGAATTTAAAAATGAAACTGACCTTTTATGTTTTTTTTTTTTTTTTTTTTTTTTTTTTTGTGATTTGTAGGTTTTATGTTAGACTTGACTATTGTAGTGCTCTTTTGACTGGACTTCTAACATGTGCAATCAAATGATCCAGAACACAGTAGCACAACTAATCTTTAACAAGCCAAACAAAGCCCACATCACACCTCTATTTATCTCTGCACCCTCCTATCCTCACTCTCTCTTACAAGAAGCCTACGGTTGGTAAATGAGTACCATCACAGAGAAGCACAGAATCACTTTCCAGAATGGTTTTGTTCCTTGCTGGTGGAATGATCTTGCAAACCTTATCTAGGCAGCCAAATCCCTGACACTATTCAAGAAACAGCTGAAAAATTATTTTCTGTGAGCTTTTCTTAACTTCATCCTGCTAAATAAATAAAAACATCTTCTTCTGTGTTTTCCTTAATTCATCTGAAACTTGTATCACTAGCTGTTTTCGTATTTGTGGCCTCCTTAACATTAATCATTTGTGTTATTCCTTATTTGTAATTTGTTTTGGATAGAGGTATCTGCTAAACGAATAAATGTAAATCCCTTGTTGGAAATATGGAAACTTTGGGTTTGGCCTAGGGCTGGGCGATATGACCAAAAAATCATATCTCGATATTTTTTGGTCAAATGGCGATATACGATATATATCTCGGTACTTTCTACGTTTTCTATTTAGATAAAGAAAATCTTTATATTAAATATATATATATATATATATATATATATATATATATACAGTATATTCACATTCGGCCCAATGATATCCTACAAACAATGTTGATATTGAAGGATATGGAAACAAATATAATATAGGCTATGCAATATATTATGTGCAAAAAGCTTTTGTTTTTATATTGACTAAAAGCTAAACTAAAAATGAAAATAAAAACAAAAACAAAAGCACAAACTAATTATATTAGCCTGCATTTGATTACCCCATTATAATCACTTTCACTTTCATTAAAAATATATACTTGTAGGTTTAAAATTCCACATGGCACATTTATTTTCTCCAACAACAAATATTTTAGCAATATGTTTATTTTAGTCAGAATTATTGCGTACTACGTAGTACTATTCACGCGCATGCGCTCGTTCAAGGTAGCATGAATTTTAGCGGAGATTCACTTGCAGAAGCTCGTCCTCTTCTGACATGGACATATTTGTTGTGAAATGGACATATTTGCTTTACTTTCTAACATTTACAGATGGAGAATATGTGAAATGTAAGTTAAGCACTGAGGAAAGCACCACATCTCAAACGCATTAAACAGCGCAAGTATATCTGTCAGTCAGCAACAGTGTCTGTCAGAGCATTTGACAGGGCGGCAAGCTGCCTTAAACTTGTTAACTATATCAAAGTGATTTTGACGCAATTAATATAAGCTTGTGTCATGTTTAGGACAAATTGTACTACGTAGCCTAGCTACTTTCACTGCAGCAGCTCACACTGCAACCTCCGCTATTTTTCAGATGTGCTCATATCAAACTACTGTATCGATATAAACGGTATTGCCTCATTCCATATCGTTTCAAAAAATATAACGATACATCGTACATATTCGATATATCGCCCAGCCCTAGTTTGGCCTTTGAATTGGGCTAGTTCTGGTCTTTCATCAGAGACTATGGAGACCACTTTGAATGCAAGAACTGGTTTTACAAGAAGGCCATATAATATTAAGTGGTGCTAATTTATCTTAAATAAAGGTCAGGGTGTTATCGTGTGCAAATCGCAGGGGTTTAGCGGGTGATTAACGCCAATCTGTTAATATGAAAGAGCTAACAACGCATTAAAGACGCTCGCAGACACCTCGCAGAGGTCGCAGAGCCTAGAAAAAATATCTAGCATGCTAGATATCCAGAGCTGTTGTACGACTCAACCTCAGTGATGTCATGAGCTACAGTCAATCAGAGCAAGGCATTGAGGTCACCAGGAAAATCGTATTTTTTTTTTTTCATTTTTTTTTTTCTCAGAGCAAATCATCACTCAAACAGGTCCATATTCACGTATTGTCTTCTTCGCTGGGTATTGGCGCGCATGCTGTTTCGCGTCATTACTGGTTCGTTTTATCGCAGGATTTTTCGTTACAAAACGTGGTTTGTAGACAAGATAGAATCATTGGGTGACAGAGTTGTTGTCAACTCGTGTACCTCCTGTTGCGGATCAATCATGTTGTGTCGTGTGGTTTGAACATCTCAACAACTTGAACACTCCTGATTTTATGAAATCTTGTAGTGTGAACTAGGCTTTAGAGAGTACAATTTGGGTAATTTGGGGTGGTTCAGTGCTGGTATTCCAACACATTCTCATCCCAAGGCGTCATATGCAAAACTTTTGCCAAAGCGTAGACATCCAACGCACATGGCACCCTTTAGCGTCAAATGAGACGCTTCGGTTATGGTAGGTTTAGGTATGGAGTAGGGTTAGGGTTAGATATATATATATATATATATATATATATATATATATATAAAAATACGTCTCATTTGACGCTAAAGGGTGCCATGTGCATTGAATGTCTAAGCTTTGGCAAAAGCGTTGTATATGACGCCTTGGAATGAGAATGGGCTCGACATTCCTTCATGAGTGTTTTCTGCTGGTGCTGCCCCAGTTAAGGTGTATGTGGTTCTGATTGCTACTGAACATGCTCCAGTTGATGCTTTTTTGGGGAGGTTTTCACTTGTTTCTCGTTTCATCCATGACAACTGAGACCTTTCTATCCTTCTAAAATCCATGAGGTCCATGGCAACTTGCAAACACGACTTGGTTCCTAGGAAAACTGCTAAACAATCCTGTGTCCTACCGTCCAGAAATGCATAAATCTATATTAGAGCTTGAGAGTCTGTCTGCTGCTTTTCAGTTTTGGTGCAATCTTACAGCCAGTGAATGGACTGCAGTTTATATGTAAGTGGTTGAAGCTACAGTTTAATTTGTTCAGCAAGATTAAGACTGTTATGCCGCCATGACTAGTTGGCAGGAGGGAAATATGACCTTAGCATAATGCAACACTTATTTTATTTGCATTATAATTGCGAAATAACAGTGAAATGTGAAATTGAGATAGAGGTGTTTGTACTTGCATAGAGCAGTCTGTGTTAAAGCTCAGTGCTTCATTTTAAAATACCCCACACACCAAAGGGTTGCTAGCAATCAACAGTTGACCTCAACAGCTACTGTATTTCAATCAGTCTAATGAACTTAATAATGAAACAATAAAATAAATCCAAGAAAGGTACAGTAATTTAATTATGCATTGTTACACCTTTTCTGTAATCATATTTGTTTTAAACATTCAAGTATTACATCGAAGTTGAGTTCATTTTTTTAAAGTTTGATTTTCAGTGGCATTTCCGTCTTGCACTTAATGAGCTTTCAGTGTTGTTTTGTGTTTTCCACGTCAATAGTCTCTGCAAGTTGATTATCTGCCATGATTTCTTCTCTAGCCAGTGCCTCAAAATGACATTTCAATATCTCTCCACTAAGACCCGAGTTACTCTGAGAAGCATCCATCTATTGATCGGCATTGTATTACATTTTTCTTTCTTTTCCATGCTGTTAGAGAGGTTTGAGTTTTACAAGAATCAAACTTTGTCTCTTCTAGACAATTTTCAAAATTACTGAACAACATGAATCCAAATTTACCCCATTTACTTTCTTAATACACCATCTTGAATCTTATTGAAAACATCGGTGCATGTTATTTTAAAGAAAAAACTAGTTTGTCTCACTAATGTTTCATCAACTTGTAATAACTTTGCTTCTAAAACTACTTTCCTTTTTTTTGTGCCACAAAACCCTCTCAGTTGTCAGCCCCTTTTTCCAACCGACTTGCTCCTTTGTGTTTTAGAAAGCCCATTTCTCATGGTCCAATGAATTCTAAATGGATAAAATCAAGTCATGACCTAACTTTTTCCTCATTGAACATCCTTTTTCATCGTTGTTTTAAAGAACAAAGAATATCAATGTTTTATCTTCATTTAGCAATCAAAACAGTCTCCTCTGTTTCTTTTTGTTGTTTTCTTGTGATGCTACAGGTGCTGCCATTCAGTTTACTGAGACTGTTACAGCACATATAAGTTTCTGCAAAGGTATATTCCCACTATTACTCACAATAAATATAATAATGACCAAGCTCTCACCAATTATGTTTTAGTACTCAAGATCTGGTAGAAGATCTGAACATCTTTGGGTTTGAGAAGTCAGCCTGCCAATAACATCTCTCATACTGCCTCTATATGCTCCTATTTTTTTGAATACCAATCATCCATTTCTCCCTCTAAGCCTCCATCCTCTTCTATCTCCATTCCAGCTTGTACAAGGCTTTTCAAATGACAAAACATCAGGATGGCCTCTTGTCATGATCAAGTGTCCCCATCTGCCTGGAATGTTGTGCTGAGTCGGCTGCCATTTTTACTCGGATATTTAAAAAAAAAAAAATCATTAGGTCCCATCATGCTTCAAGCGATCTACTATTATTGTCCTTGTTTCTAAAGAAGCTTGCAAACTCTCCAGGGTCTTATGCATGCATTATCTGTGTGGATTTCAGAACAGATTTTAATACAATCATCCCCAACGCATTCTCACCCCAAGGCGTCACCTTTAACCATGCTTCAATATTTGACGTTTTAGGCGCCCTTTAGCGTCACTTACATGACGCGATCCTACGGTGTCATCTAACTGATGCTAAAGGAAAGCGTCAGTTAGAGGACGCGGATAGGTTTAGGTGTGGGGTGGGGGTAGGGTACACGCGATCCTAGGGCGTTATCTTACTGACGCTAAAGGGCGCCTAAAGCGTCAGATATTGAAGCATGTCCAAATGCTTCCCAAGGTGTCAGTTAAGTGACGCCTTGGGGGTGAGAATGGGCTGTCATCCCTGATATTCATAATTCATAAACTCAGTCAGCTTACTGTGCCAAATTCCATCTGTAACTGGATTACAAACTTTCTCACTGATAGAGGGCAGAAGGTTAAACTGAGAGTACTGATAGAGTGCAGAAGGTTTAACTGGCCGTATTTACATCCAGCACAAGCAACCTCAGCATGGGTGCCCCTTAGAGGAGTAGTTCACTTTTCAAAAAAAAAACTTTTGCTGATAATTTACTCACCCCCATGTCATCCAATATGGCCATGTCTTTCTTTCTTCAGTCAAAAAGAAATTAAGGTTTTTGATGAGGTTTTTTTTTTTCCAGGATTTTTCTCCATATAATGCACTTTACTGGTAACCAAACGGTTCAAGGTCTAAAAGACAGATTCAGTGCAAACTGCAAACTGTTCAAAGGGCTTTCCAGACGATGAATAAGGGAAACGATTGCTCATTAAAAAAAAAAAAACAACAATAATAACAAAGTTTAAGTTTTATAAGCTCAAATGGTCGCCTTGCTCTGTTCTGTGGTGTGCTTTTATGACTCTCCTGTTCGAACTCGTTCATCAATTTGAACAAATCTTTTTCCGAGTCAATTATTTCATTTTGTTCGTTGAATGAACCAAATGACACAAAGAGATTTGTTCATTTTGATGAACGAGTTCGGACAGGAGAGTCACGAACGCGCATCACAGAACAGAGCAAGGCGACCATTTGAGCTTATAAAGCTTAAAAATTTAACTTTTTTTAAAATGTTCGATAGGTTGCTTGATAAGACCTTTATTCATCGTCTGGAATCATTTAAAGCCCTTTGAACAGTTTGCACTGAAACTGTCATTTGGACCTTGAAACATATATGGAGAAAGATCGTGGAATGTTTTCATCAAAACCCTTAATTTCTTTTCGACTGAAGCAAGAATGATATGGATATCTTGGATGACATGGGGGTGAGTAAGTTATCAGAAAACATTTTTTTTTTTTTTAAAGTGAACTACTCCTTTAAGGGTGTGTGCTCTCCCCTTTATTATATACACAAACAACTACACTTCCTCAGATTCTTATCAAGTTCTTAAAATTTGCTGATGACAATACAGTCATTAGACTTATTTGAGATGGAGATGAGTCCATATGCAGGAGGTGGACTAGCTCTAATTTGTGGTGTAGACGCAATAACTTGCAATTTAACATAAGCAAGACTGCAGAGAAGATTGTTGATTTCAAGAAAAAAAACCCTTCCTGTTTGTCTCGACTCATAATTAATGGTTGTACACAGTGACCAGCACGGAATCCTAAAAGTTTCTTGGCACTACCATCTTAGAAAAAAATAAATAAATAAACAGCAGGGGATGCTGCTGTACATTCATAAAGTGTAACCATGAAAAAAAGGGCAATTCCATACAGGGCTATGATTGAATCTGCCCTGTGTTCATAATTTATTGTTTGGTATTTCTCTGCCACCCAATGGGACTGGCACGGACTTCAGAGACTTGTTATAATGGCAGAACACATTATTGGGTCTGACTTGCCCACCCTGCATGATCTGCACTTTTCCTGAGTCAATAAACACATTGGGGGAATTGTTAGTGACCTCATGTCCTGCAAACAGTTTTCATTAATTATGAACATCACAACCAGTGATAACAAAGCCACAGCTTTCAGAATCTATGTTTCGGGTTACCAGTCATTAAAGAGAAGGGGAAAATAAACCACCCGTGCCATTAGACAGAACCGATCTTGATCTCCCTTGGGCCCTAAGCAAAAATTTGTAAAGGGGCCCTCCTACCTGACCAATGAGCTATGTAAACCATTTGCCCATTGCTCCCACTACAATCTTCCCCTGTTTACTTAGTACTAATCAAAATGTAATTCCTGATATTAGAAATAGACATATTTTATTTTATATGAATTATTCTCATTTTAAATCATACAAATTTAATGATTGATATAAAAAAAATGCATCCTTTGAATTAATAATAAAAAAAATAAAATGGCTTGATATTGCATGTCACTGTGTTTTAAATGGTAAAAACAATAATTTAAACTTGATGGTTATTTACTGAGGGATGTGCATCCATACTGACGAGTTTATCCAGCCTTTCAACATAGTCAATGTTAATAGATTGCTTTCCATCTTGCTTTATTGCAGTTGTAAAAAAAAAAAAAAAACGACTGGGAGACAATTTGAGAGATAATTGAGAGATAATTATTGTCTTGTTTTAAAAGTACAAGCGCCTAATGAGGAGTGCCATAACGCCCATATTGTACTGGTAACTGGTCCCCATAGATGTTTTACTGGAAAGTGCTCGTTTCATGTCGTGCACACGCATATGAACTCATGTTAATGCGCGACGTGGTTATCTTTTCCGAGCTGCAGTTTATAAACAAACACTGTTGCCCTTTGTATTATCAAACGTAATCTCATGAAAGCGAGCATCTATACCACAAATTACATTTCTTTTGCTATTTATGCATTGCTGTTTTATTTGCATGCAAAAACTATTTTTGTTGTATAAATGGCACGAGAAATTTGTGGTTATCATTGCGTTATCATGAAATTGGGCTGGTTAGACAAACAGATAGAGAAAGATGCACATCAGCTTAAAAAAAAAAAAAAAAAAAAAAAACTTTTGCTGATAATTTACTCACCCCCATGTCATCCATGATATCCATGTCTTTCTTTCTTCAGACGAAAAGAAATTAAGGTTTTTGACGAAAAACATTCCAGGATTTTTCTCCATATAATGGACTTCAATGGGAACCAAACGGTTCAAGGTCCAAAAGACAGTTTCAGTGCAAACTGTTCAAAGGGCTTTAAACAATTCCAGATGATGAATAAGGGTCTTATCAAGCGAAATGATCACTAATCTAAAAAAAAAAAAGTAAGTTTTATAAGCTCAAATGGTCACCTTGCTCTGTTCTGTGATGCACGTTCGTGACTCTCCTGTTCAAACTCATTCATCAAAATGAACGAATCTTTTTCTGAGTCAATTCGTTCATTTTGTTCGTTGAATCAACCAAATGACATGAAAAAACCTTCGTTCATTTTGATGAACGAATCACTTTGTTATTTTTTTTTTAAATGAGTGACCTTGATAAGACCCTTATTCATCGTCTTGTATCGTTTAAAGCCCTTTGAACAGTTTGCAGTTTGCACTGAAACTGTCTTTTGGACCTTGAACTATTTGGTTCCCATCGAAGTCCATTAAAAATTATTAGCAAATGTTTTTTAAAAGTGAACTACTCCTTTAACTTTACTGTTTTTTGCTGACATCAAACTTGGAAAGGAGAGAACACAAGTCTACCTGATCGCTGTTCCCACAATTCACTCACATGGTGTTTCTCTCTCAGTCTTTCTTTTCATTACCGGAAGGATAGTTCTGCTTAATTATCCCATCGATGTTGTGAACTTTGATTGACGAGCTTTGACACGAGGGTGAGGCGGGGCCTTGAGTGATTTGCGGGGCCCTACGCAACTTGCGTAGTGTGCGTATAGGGAGGATCGGCTCTGCCATTGGACCTAGATCAGACTCGAATTAGAGTTTGAGCCGATAGCTGGGTTTTAGCCTCAAGGATTACATTGCCTTTAGGACCAACAATCTAAGATTAACGTGTCAGACATAATGACTTCTCAACTCTTTCAAGAGATTGTGCACGTGCTATGTGCTTAATTATATGATACTTGTTATTTTTCTTATTAAGCATTATACTAAACAGAATTGGGTATCACCACATTAAATATTTGATTAAATAGGAGCAATATGAATGCGAAAGAGGCTAGAGGGTAGATACTTGTTTGTCCCCATGGTGCTTGATTCTTGGCATTGCTCCGGCAGCTGAATACAATGCACACCTCTTACTTTTTTCTGTATGTAGGACCAATAAACAGATCACTTTTTTGTGACCCTTAGGATGCACAGAGTTCACTTCACACAAAACCAAGAAATTCAATTAATACGAAATCAAATTAAAACTCAACTGGCCTTAATTAATACAAAAGCAGACAATGAGCCTGTCCCTTTATATTTTGTCAGCGATTAAGCATTGAAACCTTGCTGAAGCAAAGGTCCTTTTATGCTCAGAAAGAAAAAAAAAACAAAACTATTTCATTATTGTATGATGTACTGTTCTAGATTTTAATCTAAAATTAATTAGAGGGGTTTAAGATTTTTCAAAATTAGAAAATGGGCTTTTCATAATCCACACAAAGAGAATTACCCTAGGGGCTGGTTGTTATGGCCAAAATTGTGATGGTATGAGGATTTTCTATTACACACAGTTTAGATCATGACATTGTTATATTTGCTGTAAACTGATAAAAGGAATGACTGTATATTAAATAATCATATGGCAATGTCCAGGTTTCAATAATTCAGCTAAATAGTTTACACATGAACGGTACTTTATTTCATTAGATTATTTCTCTCTTTGGAACTTGATGGAAACAAATGGAAATGTGTTCTATAATAATGCAACACTGTGAGATATAGTCCCACTCTTCTTCTGATCACCATACCATCCAGTTGTACTTGTACCTGTTACTTCATTGTTATTGTATTATCATAAATGCTTGATTAACTCATGCATTCTTTGTACACATCTAATTGTAACTCCAAATTTGCCTTGTCTGCATGAGAATGGTCGGTGATGTAACTTCTGGACACCAGTGTATCTCAATGCACACTTGAAATTATTGACTTCTTACTCTTTTTTTCAAAGATACAGTGGCTATTGAAAGAATATAACTGAAAAAAAGAGACAAAACTGAGGTGTGATGGTTTCAAAACTGTTCTGATCTTCAAATTGTACATTCTATAATTGTCACCACAGCAATGCCTTAAAGGGGTCATGAACTGGCTTTTTAAATGTTATTATATTGTTGTCTGAGGTCAACTTATAACGTTCGCTTGGTTTTTGCATTCAAAAACATCAAAATGAACAAGTGATAGGCTATTTTGTACCCTGGTTGTGAGCCTACCTAAAAAACAGTCGGTTTTTATGGGCGTGTCGCACTGAAGACTTGGAAGTAAACACCCACTGCTGCGAGTGGAGAACAGTTTTGCATATTATAATGAGTTTCACACCCGTCGGTGTACATGGGGGAAAACGTCCTATGTTGTCAAATGGCAACCGGATTCGCCCAGACATGTTCAACCCAGAGTCTGTGTGTTGCACAATATTCCTGTCAGATCCAATATAGACGGCACAGCACCGTTCTTTACTCTTAATCGGTCTGCAAATCCAGTCTTGTTGACAAAACAATCCGGTAACACTTTAGAATACGGTTCCTTCGTTAATGAATAACTACACAATAACTAATGAGTAACACAATATTAACAATCTAGTAACTATTATTAACTAACAAGAAACTCTAATTAACAAACTAGTAAGTAATAGCGCACAGACGAAAGTGGTAGTTCACTATTAAGTAATCAATAACTACTATTTTTTTAATACTTCCCAGAGAACTATTGAAAAAGTTTATTAATAATCTAGTAACTACTATTAACTAAAAGAAACTCTTATTAACGAATTAGTAAGTAATAGCTCACAGATGAAAGTGTTACTAGATACTTCTGTGGGAGTTACTAATTATTTGGATCCGTATTATAAAGTGAAGATCATTGGAACTAACTAGTAATTACTCAAGTGTTACTACATGATCTAGTCATGATTTGTGCAAATGTTTGAGATTTTTGGTGAACTTTAGTAACTTTTAGAAAATGTCTTTAGTAACACTTGAGTAATTACTAGTTAGTTCCAATGATCTTCACTTTATAATACGGATCTAAATAATTAGTAATTAATAGCTCATAGATGAAAGTGTTACTAGATACTTCTGTGGGAATTACTAATTATTTGGATCCGTATTATAAAGTGAAGATCATTGGAACTAACTAGTAATTACTCAAGTGTTACTACATGATCTAGTCATGATTTGTGCAAATGTTTGAGATTTTTTGGTGAACTTTAGTAACTTTTAGAAAATGTCTTTAGTAACACTTGAGTAATCCAAATAATTAGTAATTCCCGCAGAAGTATCTAGTAACACTTTCATCTGTGAGCTATTACTTACTAATTTGTTAATAAGAGTTTCTTTTAGTTAATAGTAGTTACTGGATTGTTAATAAACCTTTTCAGTTGTTCTCTGGGAAGTATTAAAAAAATAGTAGTTATTGATTACTTAATAGTGAACTACCACTTTCGTCTGTGCGCTATTACTTACTAGTTCGTTAATCAGAGTTTCTTGTTAGTTAATAATAGTTACTAGATTGTTAACATTGTGTTACTCATTAGTTCTTGTGTAGTTATTCATTAACGAATGAACCGTATTCTAAAGTGTTACCAACAATCCTCAGTGAAATGAAGCGAACAGACGACGATGTTTTACCTCATCAGCTGGAACGTCATTAAAAATAAATTTTATCCATGCAGTCCTATTGGAATCCACAGGAAGCTTATGCAGCGACTGTCTTGCACAACCAGGTACTGCACAATATTCTGTATTGCTCCGTAGCGATCCAGTTTGTCATCACGAGGTAAGCATGTACATGTATGATACTTATGTGTGTAATGCGCGAATCGGTGGGCGGGGCTAAACCGGCCGTGTTGAAGTAGGCGTTGATCATCTTCTGTGGGGGTGGTGTTTTATCCTCTTTGTCGTCATAGTTCCCCACTTTTAAAAACGAGTCGTTTTTAGAGGCTGTGTCAATAAAAGCTTTTATTGGACTAACAAGGACGTTTTCAGTTCAGAAACTTACAGGATATTCTTCTTATTTGATGACCTCTTAGATGTCAAAAGCTCAAGGAAAATTGATTTCTCAGTTCATCACCCCTTTAAAATCGAAAAACTGAAACTATGAAATTGTCCGTGTTTGAATGAATGGGAGCTGTGGGTGGTCTCTAGTGGTTTGGGTTTCTCTTTCTTCAAATCAAGCCTGTTTTCTCTTTCTTTTTGTTTGACATTTTTGTTGTTCACCAAACATTTTTTTTTTTATCTTAAGTGTCTTGTAAATGAGAATTCTTCACTTAAAATGTTTTTAGCCAGGCGCAAAACATTTTCTAAGTTTGCTGAAGCTGCCAAAAACATAACCAAATTATTTCTAAAGCTCAAAGATTTAGAGCCAAATTTTACCTGACCCGCAAAGTAGACCACTTACTCACTTCACACAACTCAAAGAGTCATCAAAAATGAATAACGTCTTCAAAAATATTGCAGTCGGCCCATTCTTTTCCTCTTTTATGTAAATAAAACAACAACAAAAAAAATGATAGGGAATATTTTATGATAACTTTGGCTAACTTGCATATTGAGGTTTTTGTCATTGAATGAAACACAAAAAGGCGGAAAGTTATCCACCATAAAGGAATTGTACATTGTTTCTTGTACACTCTATTCTAACAGCTAGGCTGTATTTCAACACTGTAAATAATAGGGCAATGTGAGTTTTTTGATGTTTTTGATGAAGTACCCAAGCTCATCATATTTTTATTTATTTTTCTGTCATTTTGCAGCATGCGAACTTATGACGCAAGGGATCCTGGCTTTGGTCACATCTACAGGCTGTGCCTCGGCCAGTGCTCTACAGTCCCTGACAGATGCCATGCACATACCACACCTTTATGTCCAGCGAAACACTGAAGGATCACCCCGGACCGCATGCCAACTCAATCCGAGTCCTGATGGAGAGCGTTACACCCTTGCATCTCGACCGCCTGTCCGTCTTAGTGATGTCATGTTGACGCTAGTTGGTGAGCTGCGCTGGCAGAAGTTCATCGTCTTCTATGATAGTGACTATGGTAAGTCTGATTGCAATATAGAGAAAATCCTGCCTACAAAAAATAAATCTAACCTACCACTTACAGGTTACGTTTTATTGAATAATTAATGCTGTTCATTTGTTGTGGTATGATTCCATGTGATAATTGGTGATTGATTAAGGTTGAGTTGAGACTA
The DNA here is from genome assembly GCF_988280905.1 of Pimephales promelas. Classification (NCBI taxonomy): domain Eukaryota; kingdom Metazoa; phylum Chordata; class Actinopteri; order Cypriniformes; family Leuciscidae; genus Pimephales; species Pimephales promelas. The sequence continues at coordinate 12,894,870 of NC_142785.1, forward strand.
ATAGTGAGTAAATCGCTGAGTTGGTTTGTAACATGCATTGCTAAGTTGTGTGGATCTCTGGTAAAGTCAGCATACAGAATGATGGCTGTCTGGTCACGTTGTGGAGGCAAATCATATTTTCAGCTCAACAACAGTAACACGATTATACAATGTGAACAACTGGTGTGTCACAGTGTTAATGAGAAGTGTATGAATATTGACTAGTTGGTTATGATGTTAACATTAATATTGGTAACATCTTGCAATAAGGTTCATTTCTTAACATTAGTTCATATTCTTTAGTTCAGTTAACATGCATCCATGGACAATATATTCATCCCAAGAAGTCATATAACTGACGTCTTGGGACGTCTTTTGACCTTACGTCAACATCCGCCTTTTTAGGGTGCCCTTAAACGTCGGTTACATGACGTCATGCAACTGATGCTTTACCTTTAACGTCATTTAGATGATGGGGTAGGTTTAGATCCGATAACGTCATCTAACCGACGTTTAAGGGTACCCTAAAAATGCGGATGTTGACGTATGGTAACAAGACGTCCCAAGACGTCAGTTATATGACGTCTTGGGATGAGACTGTGTTATATTTACAGCTTTAAAGTTTGATAATATTAGTTAACAAAAATACAGTATATTGATTATTTTTACTTCACAAAACATTAACCAATGTTAACAGAACATATAATAAATAATAAATAAGAGAATAATAAATGCTGTAGAAGTATTATTTATCGTTAATATAGTTAATGAAACTTTATGGTTCAGTTTTACCGCAATGTATTTAATCTTTCTGTTAATTATTAATATTCACCTTGCATTAATTGGTAAAATGTTCCAGTATCTTAACATTTTTATTTTTTTTTTACTAAATGATGTTAATAAATATGAACATGCTATCAATAATTGTTAATTCCTGTTCATTCACAATTAACAAATGTTAATTTATACATTACATTGCCAATATATTATTGTATATTATAAAATATTAACATTAACTAAAATTAATTTATTGCTATCAATTTTTTATTTAAAATTAATTTATTGGTATTGTTTATTGCTAGTTCAAGATACCATTTGTTAATGAATTGAACCTCACTGTGAAGTTAATCATTGACTAAGTTTTGGTAATGGGGTGCAGAGCTAGTGGTTGTAGCCTTCCTGATATTGTTTGTGATATTAATAGCCTTCCTGATACTGTTCGTTGCTCAGACTCGCTCTCCCAGTTTAAAGGTTAAAGGTTAAAGACACATTTATTTAGCCAGGCATTCATATACATTTTTTATCTTACAGTTACTGTAAATTTGGCTTCTAGTTCATAAAGGCCAGAGGAGAACTGCCCCCCCCGATTGAGCCTGGGTTCCCCAAGGAGTTTTAGGACACCATCGGGTCACTTGATGGAGTTTTTCGGTTCCTTGCCACTGTTGCCTTTGGCTTGCTCAGTTGGGGATATTCAAATTAAATGACCCATCATTGATCAGCTCTACCAAACTTGATTGTCTTTTTTTCCCATGAATAAACAAACACTGTTAAGTTGTCTTGATTGATATTGTGAAGCAGCTTTGATACAGTCTGAATTGTGAAAAGCGCTATATATATATATATATATATATATATATATATATATATATTTGACTTGACTTGACTTGAGTGGTTGTTCTGTAGGCAAACCAGTGCCTTGAATTTGATGCAAGCAGCAACTGGCAACAATTGCAAGTTTATGAAGAGAGGTGTAGCATGGCATTTTTGGCTTGTTAAAAAAACACTCATGCTGCAGCATTCTGAATCAGTCGCAGAGGTTAGACAGTGCATGCTGGAAGGCCTTCCAAGAAAGCATTACAATAGTCCAGTTTGGATAGAATTAGAACTTGGACAAGTAGTTAAGAAGTATGTACCTACTGTATAGGAAGAGCCTGATCTCCCTAATGTTAGATAAATCTAATGTTGATTGGCAGAGAACACAAGTTCTATCTTTGAAAAATTGAGTTGAAGGTGGTTGTCCTTCATCCAGCAAGAAAAGTCTGTCAGACAGACTGAGATGCGAGCTGCCTTCGTTTGAAAATCTGGCTGTAATGAGAGGTAGAGTTATGTGTTATCAATGTAGCAGTGATAGGAAAAAACATATTTCTTAATGACAGATCCGTATGAGGACATGTAGATGGAGAAGAGAAGTGGTCCAAGCCCTCAGCCCTGAGGCATCCCAGTAGCTAGATGCTGCTACTTAGACACCTCGCTCCTCTACGACACCCTTAAGGCCCTACCTGAGGGGGAAGAATTGAACCACTGGAGTGTGGGTTCCTGAGATGTGCTTTATCGTGGGGGTTGACAAGAGGAACTGGTGGTTAACTGTGTCAAAAGCAGCAGACAGATCCAGCAATATGAGTAATGATGATATGGAAGCTGCTCTTGTCAGTCTCAGAGCTTCAATAACCGAGAGCCGGGCAGTTTAGTGGCCGCTGGGGATGGGCATTTTTCAAAAATATTGCATTCATTAAAAAAATTAATATTTGAATATTCATTTATTTATATTATGTTTAACAAATTAAAAAAACAAAAAAAAAAAAACGTTATTTTTTATTTTTATTTTTTTTTACATTTTTGTCACCATTTCTGAACAAGCTTACAATTAGGCAATATACACAACAAGCTTACAATATATTTTAAAGTTTTCTTTTAGTTGAAAACATTAAACAGTAGGCCTATGTGTAAGCCAAAAGTATAATAAACAAAAGCATTAAAGGGCATCATGGAAAATTTACGTTTACATGGTGTTTGAACATAAATGTGTGTTGGCAGTGTGTAAGCAAAACCACCCTAGAATGATAAAAATCCACCTAGTAGTTTTTTTTTTTTTACAATCTCAATAAATCATATGCACTGTCTCAGAACGAGCTGTTCTGAGATTCAGCTCTTTGTGACGTAGAATTGAGCAAGGGGTTTGATTGACAGTGTGGTTGTGGCATAGACCCCGCCCTCGGTGATCTGTACACAATCATCCATTGTTTCAATGACAGCCGGTAATGTCTCTTGGAAACATAAATATTCTGTCGTGGGTTAATCCTGTTGTTGTGGCTTGGAGGTTAATCCTCAAGTGTGGATCGTCTACTGTTTGTGATCCACCGTCACTTCCAGTAACAGTAAGTGTATTTTATGATATTTGAGCAAAAAGTCTTTTCAGTCAATGTCACCCAATTCAACAACAAATGCGTCTAAAGTTGTTGTCTGTGTAGGCTATATATATATGCTCAGTGTAGACTTGGAATTAAAGCCTCTTGTGTTTCCCCGTTATTATTCAATTTACGGGACCGGACACCAGTTATCTTGCCAATAAAGTTTTATTATATATTATATATATGTCAGGAGAGAAACTTCAAGATGTTGTGTTCATGCCTGGTCTATGCGTTTCTCCATGTATCTCTACCCTCTCACCCGGTCATGCCTACATGTTTCTCTAAGGGTGGTACAATGTGACATTGAGTTTTTATACATCACACAGTCTTACAGCTTCCTTGTAAGGTAACAAACATGTTGCTCTGAGCCTCTCAACTTAGAACGTAAATGTCATACGTGCGCTACTTTCCTTGTTGTGTACATCTGTGGTACACTTGCATCAGTGGAAACATTTATGCTGAGTGAACATGTTACATGGCACACATACCTCTCTGAGCAATATATAGCTTTCCCCTGACATATGTCCCTCATGCTTTTAACTCATGCTTTTTGAAACTCCAAAAGGATAATACAGTGATCATGAAAACTAATAAAGAATAATAATACAGATACATAATATTTAATAATGAAATAATATTAAAAGATGAAATTTTTAGTCTTCACTCAGACAACTGCTGACAACTTCCACATCCATAATTGCAAATGGGACACGATTACAACTCTATAAGTACATAAATGTATCAAATAACCATACCAAAACGTACTGGTCCATTCTCATTTGTGTTTATTCTGCCGGAGTCTTTTCGTATTATTTATATATTCCGATTCAAACGTACGCTGAATGACATTCAAAACAGCGGTTTCTCTCACTCTATCAGTACCGACTGCCATAGGTATCAAGTTACGCCCTCATCCAAAGGCAGGGCGGGGATATGCAGCTCATTTGCATTTAAGGTGGTATACACTGAAACAGCTCATTTTTAAACAGGCCCCAAAATGACATTTTCAAATGGTTATAATAAATGAACTGTGGGGTATTTTGAGCTGAAACTTCACAAATACATTCTGGGGACACCAGAGACCAATATTACATCTTGTAAAAAGGGGCATAATAGGTGCCCTTTAATAAAAGAATGCTCAAGCAGCGCAAACGGGAAAAAAAAAGCCTAATATAGCAGTTTGCACCATATATCATACATCACGTACACACACACACAAGTTAGCACATGATTATCGTGTTTATATTGTTTCACGTTTATATTGTGAAAAACAATAATATCCATGCAGGGTCACCGTCAGCAATGCTCTATTGAGAAAAGTCGCTATAACTGTGTTCTAAGTTTAAAAGAGTACTTTACGTTTTCTGTTCTTAAACTGGTCTCACTCAACAAAACTTAAAGGAATTATATTACTCAAAATCATTTTGCTATTAGATAAGTTATCATTTCGGACCACACGGGGTCCAGCTGCGATTACCTGCAGTCGTGATGCAGTGTTGGTCAATTGTCTTTACCCATTCGACTGTTTGGATTTCATGTGATTTCTCATGGTGGTGATGATATTATAACTCAGATTAATTAATTTGATCAAAAGTAATTCCATTTAGTAAGTTCATTTTCCAGTAATTATAAACTTTGCGAGGCATATTGTTAACACACTCAACAGCGGCACCCAGTGCATTTAATTATAACTGCGAGTTAGTGCTTGGGATTTATCATGGACTCATTGCATTTACAGCCAGCAAAGCAACATAGTAAAATTTGAATAGTATTTTATTTTTCTGAAAATAATTACAGATCGAAAATTTTAATATTCGAATATTCGGAAATTCGAATATACGAAAATGTAAATATTCGTGCACACCCCTAGTAGCAACTTCTGAAACCAGACTGGTGGTTGTCCAGGAGGTTGTTGTGTAAGAAAGGTAGAGTCTTGGTTGAACATAGCTTTGAATAAGAAGGGATACCAGTCTTAAGTAATTAAAAGTACTCATTAGTAGTATGTTGTGAGAACTTCTATTCCCTAATAATATAAACTGTACACTGCAATTTAAAAATGTAGAAAATACTGTACATACTGTAATTCACATTCTCTTGCATTGACAGATGCAGTATAATGCCATGGGCCATCAGTAAGGTGCATACTGAATTTCAGTACACTACATTAAGCCATGGTGACATTATTTTCCCCACATTAAGCGTTTTAGAATGTCCCAAAAAGAAAACACTTTTCACAGTGTGCATCATGTGCTCACACTTAACCCATCCAGACGCAACAGGCGACTGACTGCTGCAAGACACGCACGAGGGAGAGACACGGCAGTCAATATAGTGTGTATCTCTATACGCTGAACTAAATAAATGGGACTGGGAATTTGTGCCAGATTTCTGTCCCTGTAGATATACAGATCATTTTGTAATCAGAAATCTAAAATGTTTCTTCAAATTAATGAAATAATTAAATGCTGATATATTGATTTAATTGATGCCTGAGGATGTGCTCCCACACCATCCATGATTAACAACAGTTGGTGCCATTTACTGCTGTGCTTAATGTATTCTATTTGCGATTTTATGGGAGTCAAAAGATCTGTATATTTGATGTATACAAATAAAACAGCATGTAAAAAAGCATGTAATGACCACAAAGGGATGGAAAATATGGACTAAATGTACAGATACATCACTTAAAATGTACTCAACTAAAAGTAAAAAAAAAAAAAGATTATCTAGTTTATTTCTAAATAAAAAAGAACTACTGAATTACAGTATGTGAGTATTTGTTATTCATTAATTTACACCCCTGATTAAATAGATTTTTTTTTTTTATATATTTAGTCAGAGGAAATTAAAGCCAATTCAAATAGGACTAATATGATGTAAAGACAGTTTACAATCAAAATAGAGTGTGTTTAGAACAACATGTTAATTCTTTAGAATTGATTGCAGAGATTGTTGTAAGTGGATTTGTTGAAGGACCTCTACGGGCTCCACACATGTTGCAACACATGAAGAACTAGCTCAGACAACTGCTTTGCAGACCTTGGTTTTACAACACATTAAATAGTGGCAAATAGGAGTCGAGAGCAGCTTGAATAGCTTTCACAGTCGCAAGGCCTCTTGCTCTCTCCCTCTCTGCCGTGCACGGGGTTGACTAGCTTTCTCGAGGCAGAGCCGTCCCAAGCCTTTTGGGGGCCCTAAGCACAATTTAATTTGGGGGCCCCTCCCACGATGCAGAGTCACCTGTGCTTGACGATTATTGACACAAATGTCACGCAATAATGATAGATTATAAATGAATACACTGAGGTTATGTATTACTACAAAATTAATACTTAATATAAACATATAAAAGAAATTATTTGCTAAAATTATGACAAAACTGAGAAATTAGAAACATAAGAGCAAGGCTTCAACAATGACACTTAGGCGGCCTATAATTGTTCAAAACTAAAAACATTACTATTTCTCAACTGTCTAAATACAGAGTAACTGTCCTCAAAATCTTTATTATTATTATTATTATTATTATTAATATTGTAACAGACTTTGTTAGTACATGACATAATCCAACAAAGTCTGTTACTGTAATCCCGGTAATGATGTTCTGGCGCTCGTTGTATGCGTGTATGCAATGTATTTTTCCCCTTGGTGCTTGCCGTAGATGGATCGTGTGCACTTGGTAGGCTACTGGAGTGTCGCGGGTTTTTGGAGATCTGATGTGTGGTAAGCCCGGAACACACCAAGCAGACGCCAACGAATTAGCGCTGATGAAAGCCAACTTTGTTGTCGCCTCTCGTCCCCTCTCGTCGAGGTAAAAAGCTACAATTGAACACACCGAGGGAACTGCAGCCGACGGTCAGCTAGAATGTGTGTTCTGCGCGTGCGTTTAATGAGCCAACTGTCTATTTCTGCAGATATATTAGTCTATTTATTCGTCATTCAAAAAGGAAAACCGACGCTGCCGGCTGCAGATACACATAACGTAAACAAAGCAGCGCGTGCTTACCTTTTTGAATATCAATCCTGCTGAACACTTTCTTTATTCCACTCCACTCATGTTAATATTGAAATATTCACCAAGGAACACTTGGGTAAGAAGACGTAACATAAGAACAGCCTTCTATCTTTACCGTTTTGACTTCTTTGCTTGCTGTTTTGCTTTTATTCTCGTGCACTGACTCTTTCACTAAGCTGAACCAATCAGAGTTCTCTCTTTCCCCAATGGCCCGACGCCGATTCAACATGTCAAATCAAGCGAAACAAAGCAGGCGAGGACTATTTTCAGCAAACGGCACGGAACTGTGCGCATCACACCGAGGAAACTTAGTTGGCCAACGCACAAAATCTGCCAGACGGCCGACCGTCGGCTTGGTGTGTTCCGGGCTGTATAATAAAGTGGAGAAGAGTTCAAACTGCTATGTTTATTATTGATTCAAACTGCTACCCTTACACCTTGAAGGTTAAGTTCCCCTGCGGGCTATTTTCTCCAACTTAAACCGATACCGTGACTATGCGCAGTTGCGCAAGAATTGTCTATGCCAAAGGAATTGTCTATGCGAGGTGTCTAGAAGATTATGCGCATGACTTAAACGCTGGCAGACAGAGCAGCAGTTGTAACTTGTAGGCAGGTATATTGATCATTAAATCAGAATTTTGTTGTCTTGAATTATTCATTCAGTCATATTCATTCATTCATTCATTTATGTCACTTGTTTAAGTAATCTAAAAAAAAAAAATAGCGGCCGCTCAGTTCGCTTATTGCCTCGGGCCGGCTCTGGGCACACTAGCAAGGTCTCTCGCTCTCTGCCATGCATGCGCCGCGCGTTATGTATGTTATGCGGGCATCAGGGAGATGCTATCAATATGCAGGAGACTCCCGGAACTTCCGGGAGACTTGGGATGTCTGGTTTTGCATCTTGCCTTCTATACTGTTTGGTATAGGAGAGCAACAGCAAGAGCATTGACCAGCCAACGATTTGCCGTCATGGATTTTTCTGGCTGTATGTGAATGAAGCGGGGTGAGGGAAACTGGCCACAATATTTAATTATACATTTTAATTGTATGAACTGCCCTAACAATATTAGAAAATCCTGAAAATTTGAATTTAAAATAAATGACATGACAACTTATCATTATAAAATCATTATTCATTTCATTAAAAGTCAGGTTCGCGACATGATTTCCGGTGACTGAATGAAGTCCATGACTTCTGGTCGTTTCAAAGCCGTATCAAAGCTGATTTCAACTGCCATTGTGAAGGCGGCTTTAGGGTTCTGGATGTAACCCTGGTTCCCTTTCACTCCGAGTTCTGTCGGATGGCGATAAATGGGGTTTCGCTTAGAAAGCCTATCGACTTCGAGTATTACAAAATGAGCCAATGGTAAAGAAATGCCATGGGTCTGCATGCGGAACAAAAAGAGTGTGCACGCGGCAGTTCTTTCTAAAGTCGATTTGTCTGTGTATTTCTGAGTGCAGTATTCTGATAGATTCAGCTGATAGATTAGCAATAGAGCTAATATGTGTAATCTAAAATTTTTTAAAGAAATATAGTGGTTATCAAGTCACCTACAACTGACAGGTAATAAAAATTGAATTTTAGACCATTCATGTTCGATTTATTATTATTTTTTTCATAGCTACATACTATTTTTGTAATAGTTTATAATCAAATTGAGTAAAATATAATTAAGATTCCTGTGGCACTGTATTTTCAGAAGTGCCACAGTGAGCGATTCTGCTGTTACGCTTACTCAAGGTTTTTTTTTACCATTGTCCTCCAAAGCCATCTCAATATCACTGTCTCTGATGAGCAAAATCATATAAAATGAGGGGAAGAAATGGGACATTTATTCAAATTAAATCTTTTGTTGGGCTTTATTGGGAGCAGATGGGGCTGGTGTACAGTGATCCTGGGCCGAGCTCAGACTGGACTCCAACTGACAGCTGAATGATAATGATTAAAGAGAGACCTTGGATCTCCCGTGTCTCCCTTTTTGCTCTTTCCCTTCTCTAGCTCTCCAATCACTGTCACACCCCCCATTCCCTCTCTCTCTCTTTTACTTTTTTTCTCTTTTACACACACACACACTGTCCTTTACTCTGAGACATCAAACACAGAACAAACACACTCACTCCCTGTGATGCTGCGATCCGCTCTGTTGTGTGAGTGCACACAATGTCCCTCCCAAACTACTGCACCGCAGGCTGAATCAAGTCAAACCTTTGTCCATTTGGAATAATGCAATGTTTTGTGTATTTGCTTCATCACCTACAAATAAATAAGAAAAGACAAGAGTAATACTATCAGTGTGAAGGTCCAACGAAAGTCGCTCAGCCGTCCAAACAGTGACATATCCCTCACAGTTTGTTGTTGATGTATTCCAACACTTTCTCTCACACATGACTTCATTGCTCTTTCTTCACAGTAGGGTCCTTTTTTCAATGGCTGCCATTCACTAGTTGGCTTCTGTGCTCCCTTTGGAGTGGATGCATACCGTCCTCATAGACACCTCCTGAACAAAGTCTTATTTCCAGCTGAAACGCTCCTCTTGTATTCTTTGTGCCAACATTGAGGTATCCCATTGTTTTGTAGCCTGCAGCCTTTTTCCGAGATGCACCCATGGTCTTTATGCAACCAGAAAAGCAAGGGCCGCCAGAATCTGAATTCAATTCACATGGCTGTTCTTCTTCATACGCTAAATATTATGCAGTAGTGCATGCCAAACCCCAACATACTGATGGGTTACAATAGGGTTCATTAAATCTGAAACTGGGGGGTGAGATTTAAGGATTTGTCTTCTTTTGAAGCACTTAAAGGTGCCCTCTGGCATTTAAAATCAAATCATACAACATATTCCATACCAGATGGGGGAAGTATACCTCCAGAAATACCTCCACGGCCACGCGCACTCTAATGTCTTCAAACAACACAGGCGAGCGCTTTGAAGATTTGAAGATTTTTACAGATTAGAGACTAAATGAACAACATCTCAATACTAAATTATAAAGGCAAGACAAGTCGGTGCATTTCGACGATATGGGAAAATTAAAGCCCAGGCTATTATTTCTAGTTTTATGACATTCGTTTTGTTCATATTACATTTTTATTATAAGTTTTAATTAATTTGACAGACAGCATTCCCTGATGTGGACCAAGCTAGCGTCTTTCAGAGCTGCCAACTCTCACAACACTTTTCACACAGTCTCACGCCACACATCAATATTGTCATGCACAGAAAAGGACACGGAGACCGATGTCAGCTCAGATTCTGTTAATTTTATTACACAATTCGAACAATAAATACAGTATTGGCGCTTTACACGACAGATCCCTACCGCACGTGAACCGATCATCTCTACTAGATAATGGTAAAAGAACACGAACACTGTTGAAAGATACAGTATGTTACAACTTACCAAAATGTATTCCTCATGCATAATATCATTCAATCCAATAATTTTTTTGAACTCTTCCCTGAACTGAAATGTAGTAGTGGGCTGTATTTTCCACACGACTGACATCAGGTTCAAGTACACACAAGCCGCCGACTTACTCTCGTCTATTGCAGTTTGGCTGGTGGTAATGTTGCCTGCCCGCATACCGCCTCCCATGGCCGAAACTGGTATTACGACACCTGCCGGGCCGGGGCTAGTAATTTAGCATGCTAATTCAGGTTAATATCTCGGCAGCACTATAACTTGTCATTTTTTTAATGACATCATCAACCTTATTTCTTCTCATTCTTTTGATGCGTGTAGCTCATTTTTGGGATATTTTAACCTCAATTTTTACAGATGGCACCTTTAAAATAAATCTAAACAACAACACTTTCTTGAATGGCAAGACATGCAATGAGCAACAGTTATGAATTCTGTGTGGCAGACACACCACAGTCAGTGTCACTCTCATGACAAATTGTAACTATTTAAAAGTCTTGGGGTGGATCTTCATGCTTATTGTTTTTTCTTAAAAAAAAAAAAAAATGAATATGAAATTGCATACTGGTAGAGTAGTTTGTTTTCTCTGATCGAATTGGTCCCAAAACAAACTTTTTGAATTAAGATAGACTTTGCTGCTATGAGGTTGCACACTGACAAAAAAATAAATAAATAAATATTTGTATGCATGTTCGAAATCTTCTTAATTTCCCTTAAAACATTTGACCAATTTCAACCAGTATGGCATCCCCCATTTCTCCCTCCCTGCTTTCAATTTGTTTAGATGGGCAGCACTACTTTACCAATATGCAACTTTTACCATAGTGCATGGTTGATAACTAATAAATGTTTTTTGTTTTCACATGATTAGTACTATGGCTTTTCTAATGTAGTAAATTTACTTGGTAGCCCACCCCACCCCATATTTGCTTGTTTTAACTATTGGTTTAGCGTAGGGGGCATGTTGATTTCAAATGCGATAGAGTGCATTTAAATAATTATTCGCATTAACATACTTATTACTGCCACTTGCCAGACATTTACAAAATGCCATGATACATGCATTCTGCCAGGATACATTATAATGCGGAACCATTGAAATAAAATGTTGCCACATTGAACTATTTAGGAAAAAATGTACATGCTATTTCATGCCAATCACAGGACGTTTCACTTTGAAACTGTCATGAAATGTGAAACAAGCAACACAATACCATTTTGTAAAAATGTACCCACAGATATATATAGATGTATAGATGTGTCACCTAAAAAGTGAAGTGAATTTGTGAATTTAGCAGATTATGTAAATGCATCTCAAAGATGTTTGCACCATCCATGAAATGTGGATGTGAAGAAGTAGCTTGTCATTAGATATGTCCTAATCTGCTTTGACACTTCCCTGTGTTTAAGTCTGCCTAATGCTGTGAATGGGGTGATGTTTCAGTAATATCAGTAGGCTGATGGCAATTCCACTAGCAGGGCTTTCTTTGCTAGTAACATTGCTCTGATTACACGTAAGTGAATGAATTGCTCATCACATAAATGAATGAATCGACACCCTTCACTTTTACTCATCTTTAAATCTTTCCCGCCATTGACGGAGATTTATGATAGAACGCTTCCGAGTTCCTAATTTCTTGATTTGAACTTGATTCTTGATTGAATTTCTTAATTTCTCCTAATTTCAAAAGACATGTGAAGAAGAAGCAGAAACAAGGTATAGCATAGGAGATTCATATGTAAAATAATGCAATCATCAACATTAATCAGCATATAAACCCAAGACGAGGTACTGTATAGGACTTTGTAAGCATTAGGGGTGTTAATGGACTCGATCTACTCCATCTATGTTTTGAATCTGTCATCGTTCTGAATCCAATCTGGATGTAGTCTTTGACAAAAACACGATTTTCTCAGCTTTTTGCTAAAAATGTTGATATACCTTTACTCTACTTATACCTTTACTCTACTTATACCTTTACTCTCACCCATTTTATTGTCCACTTTCTGAAAATCACAAAATACCATAGAAAAATATTAGCACAAAAGAGTACTCAAAAGCTGTATGATATACATATATATATATATATATATATATATATATATATATATATATCTCATTCATGTCAGTAAACGGTTCACAAGCTTACACTGAAATATAATACTTGGGGTTTCTAAGAGCAATAGTGACATTGATGCTTGCCTAAGCAACCTCCACTAAGACTACATGACAATATTCAACTTTAAATGTCATGTGATTAAGTAATGGAGTCTTTGGTTGTTCGCTACATTTTATATTCATTTTTATCTCTATAATGGTTGGGGTTGTCAACCTCTGTGTCTATGTTGATATGTCGCATCACTTCTCGGATCTTAGTAGTTATACTTTAACAATGAAAAACCACTGCCACATTTTTTTTTTTAATCTTTCATTTTCCACTTCATCCCCATGGGTTTGTATGAAAGAGGTTAAGATGTCTGGTAATCATGTCATATTTAGCTTCTCACTTCTGGATCTTTCCAAACCTGTATTTAAATTCCATGCTTTCGGTTCCGTTCCTGGCTTTTAATCTTGTCTTGTCTTGTCTTTTTTTTTTTTAAATCTTGCCCCTGGTCAAACATGAACTGGGAACTCTTTTTGGAAAAAAATAAATCGGGACGGGTGTAATTTCTGTTTCCACCTGTCCCTTCGGGTGATGCCATGTTCAGTTTGATTATCCCAGTCCCCTGTCACTCAACAAACAGTGATCCAACTTGATATTATTAAATAACTGCAACCTTGTGCTATCTATGATCACTGATACACTTCTTCAAGTGTCAGAACTCTTCATTGTCCAATTTCAGAATGTCTTCTTGCTTAGAAAAGAAGGAAATATGTTTTGTTTTTTTCAAGACTCTTGCAATGGTACATCCAAAAGACATGACAATAAATGAGATGGGTTTAACAAAAAGAGCATTAGAGATAGGCTCATGTATGCTATCATAATTCAGGAGGTAATTTGTTGTCTCTAATTAAGCATTCAATGAGCCCGCAAGTAACATTGTGTTGACACCTGCAGCTCCAGTATCTGGCCTGTTCATTGTACCTTAGTGTTCAGTTTCACCCTTTGAAGTCTTTTTATTATTATTATTATTATTTTTCAGACCTAATTGGCCAGGGAGCACTGTGTCTAGAAGTCAGAGTCCTGTCCTGGTAATGATTAGAAATCAGTGAGATGAAGGGCTGGGGGTGTTAATGACCCTGAATTATTGTGGAAGGCATACACTTGTCAAAGGGTGGAGCAGTATCAACATGGACATTTGCCTTAGATTAGATAAGAACAGTAAATTTGACAATGACAAACATAGATTTGGGATACGAGTACTCAAAGATACAGAAATGAACTATTTTTTTAATGTGGAATTCTGTATTAAAAATGTTATATTCATTGTGATGAACACACAACAGTGAGACATGATGAAATGGACACATGTTAATCTTTCACACATACCAAAAAAAATAAAATAAAAATACTAGAACAGAGATTGCTCCATTGGCATTCTGTTCCATTTGCACTTAAGCAATCAAAATACACACACGTGCTGGGTAGTGACATGTAATCTGGATCGCATAATCAGTATAAAAATTTAGGATCCTTATAATAAGATTATATTGCATTTTAAAATAGGCTACTCACAATCAAACTAGAGTTCCTTTTTTATTGATTTCATATTATAGTCACAATGGCTGTAAATTATTTATAAATCATTGATTTTCCACAACACTTTTTTATCTATTACATTTTCCTTTTAAAAAAATTCTTATATAGTTCTGAGGTCTTCCAGGTTTGTGGAATTCTACACACAATCCTGCCATAAGTCGTGCATATCACTGATAACTGAGAGCCACACAGCATTTATTTACTGGATTTACAGAAATCATTTCACTTTCTTAAAATTGCAACATTTCATGACCAGTATATCACAGTCACTGTCACTGTCATCTGTTAGTCACTGTCTGCACTACATCTCCGGCTCACACCTGAACTCACTCCACCATTACCCAACACCTGCCAGAGATCATCATCGTTATCACGATGTCATGTCTTCCCTAATTTATCTGTTTCTTTAAGTTCTTTAAGTTTCTTTAAGTGTTCATTGTTACTTAATTGTTTGTGTTTATGCACACTCTTTTGTGGTGTTGGGTATTTTTGTAAGTTCTAGTTCAATAAACCTAGGAATCATCTATTTTTCGTCTTCTGTGAATTTAAGCGTTACACAATAACCTACCATAAAACTAAATGTGGGCATTTCCCGCACCCATCTAACTCCAACCGATCGTCTACTGACCTCTTTCCAGGAAGGCCGTCCGATTGAAGTGTACGTGCAAGATTTCCTGGAGATTTCAAACCAAGTTTACTGGGCAGATGACATCCTAGAGAAAGTGTTCAGACTTGGACTGGACGGTCCTCAACCAGCCAGCTTCAGTCATAAAAGGCTCCCACTATAACAGACAAAGAGCTGGTCTGAGGTCCTGAAACACAGTGTTTTGTCTACGTAAGCCTGGAGGGCACGTACTGGACAGAGCAGTGCCAAGGCTGAGTCTGCCTCCTCCAGGGGCAGCGCTTGCAGGTTCACCACCTGATCCCGGAAGGGAGTGGTAGGAACGTGAGAGTAGGCCGGCCCGAACTCCAGGCACGCTTTGTCAACGGAGAATGCATGCAGGTCCCCTACCCTCTTGATGGAGGCCAGTGCAACCAGGAGTGCTGTCTTCATTGACAGGAATTTAATCTCAACTGATTGCAGAGGCTCAAAGGGAGGTCTCTGCAGGGCACTTAAGACCACTGAGAGGTCACATGAGGGCATGAGAGCAGGACGAGGAGGATTCAGTCTCCTCGCTTCTCTCAGGAACCTGAAGATCAGGTTGTGCTTCCCCAAAGACTTACCATCAACTGATTAATAGCGGCCACATCCACCTTCAGGGTGGAGGGAGACAGCCTTCGCTCCAACCAATCTTGCAGGAAGGAAAGCACGACACTGATCGAGCATATCCGGGGGTCTTCTCGGCGAGAAGAGCACCAGTTGACAAAGAGGTTCCACTTCAACGCATAGACGTGTCTAGTGGACGACGCTCTAGCGGAAGTGATGGTAGCCACCACCGCAGGTGGCAGGGTACTCAAACCTGCCTCGTCCCATCCAGGAGCCACACGTGTAGCCTCCAAGATCGGGACGAGGGTGTCACAGGGTGCCCCGTCTCTGAGAAAGGAGGTCCTTCCTCAGAGGAATTGGCCAAGGAGGTGTTGTCGCGAGGAGTATCAGTTCGGAGAACCAGGTCTTGGTGGGCCAATATGGGGCGACCAACAAGACCTGCTCCTCTTCCCCCTTGATCTTGCACAGAGTACGTGCGTGAAGGCTCACTGGGGGAAACGCATACTTGTGTAGGCCCCACGGCCAGCTGTGTGCCAAGGCGTCTGTGCCGAGCGTGCCCTTGGTCAGAGAGTAGTACAGGGCGCAATGGGATGAGTCGTGGAAAGCAAACAGATCTATCTGTGCCTCCCCGAACTGGTCCCATATCAGCTAGACCGACTGGGGATGGAGCATTCGCCAGAGACTGGACGGATCCGTGACAGCTCGTCTGGAATGTAAATAGCCCGAAGGGACCTCAGGTGCTTCTGAGTCCATAATAGGAGGTGGCGTGCGAGTTGCGACATCCGACGTCAGCGTAGACCACCCTGGCGGTTGATGTACGCTAATGTCGCGGTATTGTCTGAACGGACTAATACGTGTTGCCCTCTGAGCAATTCTCGAAAGCGGTGCAGGGCAAGGAGTACTGCCAGCAACTCGAGGCAATTGATATGCATAAGGGGCTGGGGTCCTGTCCAGGAACCCGCAGTTGCATGTCCATTCCACATGGCACCCCAACCCGTGGCAGAGGCATCTGTGGAGACAACAACATGCCTGGAAACTCGCTGCAGGGGGACTCCGGCCCGTAAGAAGCTGAGGTTCGTCCACGGGAAGAAGGTCTAACGGCAGGTCGGAGTTACTGGAACTCTGAGCGTACCGTGATGCCATGCCCACCTCCGGACTCGATCACGAAGCCACAGCTGAAGCGGTCTCATATGAAGCAATCCGAGTGGCGTTGCTGCGGCCATGGATGCTATATGCCTCAGGAGCCTCTGAAAAAGTTTCAGTGGGGCCGCACTCTTGCCCTCGAACTGTTGAAGACAAGTCAGCAGTGAGTGAGCGTGCTCGCTCGTAAGCTGCGTGGACATGGCGACATTTCCATACCGAGAAAAGAAATCCTCTGCACGGGGCAAAGTTTGCTCTTCTTCCAGTTGACCCGAAGGCCCAGACGGGCTAGGTGCCGGGGCACCTATAGGGAAGGGGAACAAGGGCTGCCTCGACAACCTTCGTAAAGATTCGAGGAGACAGAGCCAACCCGAATGGGAGAACCGCGTACTGATATGCCTGTCCCTCGAAAGCAAACCGAAGAAACGGTCTGTGTCGAGGTAAAATGAAGACATGAAAGTACACGTCCTTCAGGTCTATCGCTGCAAACCCATCCTGGGGCCGAACGCATTCGAAAATATGTTTGGCCATGAGCATCTTGAACGGCAGTCAGTGAAGAGTGCGGTTCAAAATGCGTAGATCGAGGATCGGTCATAACCCACCGGTCTTCTTGGGGACAATGAAGTAGGGGCTGTAGAACCCTGACCTCATCTTGGCTGGAGGGACAGTGTCAATTGCACCCTTCACCAGCAGGGTGGCAACCTCCGCTCTCATGGCTTTGCCCCGATCAAAGCGAACTCCCCAGAAACGGCGAGGAGACCGTGCGAACTGGATCGCATAGCCGAGCCTGATAGCTCAGGTGACCCACTAGTGAAAACATCCGAGCCACAGGCGTCCCCCCCGGAGGGGCAGCGGGGCGGAGAGACCGGCACAGGCGAGGGTGGCATAGCGCAGCACACCCTGCGCGAGTGCACGATCAGGTTCCGCGCCCCGACAGAGGAGACCAGGGAAGGTCCAGCGTTCCACGGGGGTCTGCTCTGCCGGGGGTCTGGCGATAGAGGGGGATGAGAGTGGCGTGGTCCGGAGACGACACGCACTGCCATCCGCGCCCTCAGAGACAGAGGAGGACGAGAATGGCTAGGCACGGGGGCGTTGCACACAACCATCCTGCTCTGTGTGCTCAGAGATGGAATGCAGCTCTTTGAATAAAAGATTCTCCCTCAGCCCTCCACCGGGGGAAGGAGTGGGCCTGTGACCACTCCCTGAAAGAACTGCAAGCCATATCTGAGCTGCCCGTAACGGGAGCGCCGCAGCGGGGCTGCTAGGCTGGTACGGGCAGGGGCGCTTCCCTGCGACCACCTCCTCGGCACAGACCGGTTCTGCTGGGGCCGGATGGGAGGGGGCGGACGTCGCAGGAGGGCGCATTCGGCGGCAAGCGGACTGAGGCGTCTGATCCGGCGGCTAGTTGGCAGCAGAAAGCCGCAGGGTCAGACAAAAGCAAAATTCCACTTCTGGGCGGCCGAGAACTGTTGGGCAGAGTTCTCGACCACGCCGCCGAAAAGGCCAGCCTGGGATATGGGGAAGTTGAGAACTGGTTCCCTCAGCCTTGCGCACGTCAACCAGGTTAAGCCAGAAATGCTCCCTGAACCTGACTCAGGGAGCATGCGGTCACCTTCGTCGCTCATGGAGAAAAGTCGGTGATGGCAGGCAGCTCAAGGATGAGCCCTGAATCAGCCCTACCCTCGTGCATGTCACTGCACACCAAAGGATGGCAATAACACACAGTGAGGTGGCAGCCTGCCCCGCAGCTCTATAGGTCCCTGCCACCAGAGTAGACAAGAACCTACGGCATTGGAGGGGTGCTTAGGGTTGCCACGCCAGGTGGAGGCGCTGTGGGGACACATAAGTGTTGCCACAGAACACTCCACAGGGGGGAACCCCAGTGTACCCTAGACTGCAGCCTCTACGAGGGCAGAGAAGGCGGAAGAGGCCGCTGAGCAGTCGTGAAAGTCAAAGGAGACTTCCATGATCTCATGGCCTCTTCATGCACATCCGGGTAGAAATGATTAGGGTTTGCCACCCCCAAAAACCAATCATCAGCCTAAAGTGCTCGGGACATGGCAAAATTTTCCACACAAACCCGACACTCGTGGCAGGCCGGGAAGCATAGCTGTGAACTCTGAATCAAACTCGCTATGCTAGCACATCCGAAGACAGCAGCACAGACGAGCCAATAGTGGACACCATCTCATCCCTCATCCCTCCCAACCTAAGCATCATTGATTAATGGCAAAGGCCTTGATTTTCCATTACTTACTGTCAGGTGACTTCCATGGAGGCTTTTTAATGCCTTTTCTTTTTTGGAAGAAAAAAAAAAAACAGTGTTACGATTTCTTTTCACCCTCCACTAGACATGGTGGTAATGAGAGTGGAGGAAGGCCTGGCTCATTTAATTGGAACAGCGACATTAGACTGGTATTAGGTGCATGATTGCTTTTTGGCTCACTCGCAGGGACCAAACAGTTCCACTAGTCTAATTTTACCAGTTGTGGGTAGTATATGGTTAAATGGGTTACCTATCTATTACAGCAAGTACATGCCACTTCATTGCAATCATGCAAAATAGTGCAAAATCAAAGTCCTGTATAATAGAAATTAGGGATGTCCCGATCCGATACTCAGGATCGGTATCGGCTCCGATCCAGCCATTTTTGCGGGAACGGGTATCGATCAGACGAGGCAGATCCAAATCTGATATTGTGCGTATACTATTATGTTATTGTTAAGCCCCACAGAAGGCACAAAAACATTCTAAAGTACCATGACGTTTTCGTGCACTCTATTATAAGTGTTCTGAAGCCATTATGTCAGAGAGAAATTAATATATAAGTCATTAAATTCAGGATCACGTAAACGTTTTCCTCTCGCGGCTGTCAATCATTCTCCATTCAGCACTCAAACAGCGCGTCGCGTTCGGTTACAGTAAATGATGAAACTATCTTCAAGATGATTCAATGTTTATACTATTATACTTTATCTGTAGATTAGGGTCTATATTTTCGCATAAAACAACATTATCTTGCTGGACTTTATTGCTGTAACTTAATCGTGTTACTTTCTACCATGTGTCGGACGCTGTCGGTTAGATCACAACACTAGAGTCAGAGCACTATTGTTCTTCACGCGCACAGTTACTTGAATTTTTAAACTGTTTAAAGAAAAGGCTCAATAAACTATTGCATAGATAGATACTGTTTAATACACTGTCCATCAATATGTATTTCCTTTATGCTTTGAACTTTTCAAAGCGGACTCGACGCGCAGCGTGCATACCATAGGGTGCATACTCGGCTGCGTGCTGTTACTCCACGTGGACGTGGTTTCAAGCGCATCATTCTGCGCTCGGAATGCGCATAAGCGCTTTGTGCCGCACTGTGTTGGAGTCATTCATATCATAATGCAGTGACGCAATTAAAGCTTATTAACATTAATAATTATTAATGTTGCTGCCTCATTAAATAGCTGTGCTATACACTTAAATCATGTCTCAATTTTTTAGTAGTCTTTGGCTATATCTAAAATAATTATCATTTTAATTTTTGTTATATTGTTTTTCATGAATGTATTTTACAACAATACAAAGAGCA
Organism: Pimephales promelas; assembly: GCF_988280905.1. Classification (NCBI taxonomy): domain Eukaryota; kingdom Metazoa; phylum Chordata; class Actinopteri; order Cypriniformes; family Leuciscidae; genus Pimephales; species Pimephales promelas. The sequence goes on from NC_142785.1 coordinate 12,915,113, forward strand.
ATATTTATTATTCACTAATCTAGTTTATAATAGCATTTGAGCATTTGTCATTGATTATGATCATATATTTTGGGGATTTGTTGTTTATCTTTATTATGAAGCTTTCTGTAGATTGTGTTTAACACACACCAGAGTGATAATGAGTTTAACACACAATTATAGAAATTCTACTTGCTTTAAAAAAAACTGTACTGGTATTTACAATGTAGAATGCTGCTGTTTAAATTGTTTTAACTTTAAACCTGTTGGTAGCTATAGCTACCTTTAAGTACTGAAGTACCTGCATTTTATTTTCTATATATATGTATATATATATATATGTGTGTATATATATATATATATATATATATATATATATATATATACACACTGGAGGTATATTTTAAGGGGCTAATTGAGAAAATTGCTATATTTTTTATTAGTTTAAAAATAAAATAAAAATATCGGATTAATATCGGTATCGGCAAAAGCCAAAGCTGCGGCATCGGTATCGGTATCGGAAGTGAAAAAGTGGTATCGGGACATCCCTAATAGAAATACATTACTGTTGAAGTTTCTAGCAATTAAATGTACTATAATACCCAACTATTCATCATCGTCTTCTTCTTCTTTGTCTTCTTCTTCTTCTTCGTCTTCATCTTCTTAGTAATATTACTTAAAAAATAAGTTACAACAGATTATGTTTTAGAAGCATTCACTTAATATATGCTAGAACATAGTTTATAGATTTTTCAATAGATCTTAGCTGGCTACCCACTTTTATATTAGGTTTAATGTTTCTTCTTCCATAAACAGACATTATTATTTATTTACTTTTGTGAATAATTCTCTTTTTCTCACCCTCTCTCTAATTGTTATAGTTAAACATGTAATTTTTGTTTTGTGTTTTTAAGACGGGTGTATTTAATGCTTTGATTGGTTAAGCCATTTACTGTTGCAGTGTGTGCTACTCTGTCCTTCAAAACAGCATCTTTACAAAGTCAGCCTTACATTGTGACTGCTCAAGCACATGGTTTAAATCATCCTCAGCAATAACCACTGCTATTGTGTCAAATGTTGTAATTGCAGCCTTGCGCCTCTGTTGTTGAGTTTCTTAGAATTGCCCTTGCTTTGGTGCTTTTTCAGTGTTTTATAATAGTTATAACCTTGTGTGTTACCTCAAAGATAATCTTGAAAATCCAGTTGTATGGATTGTTCTCACCACAGAAGAACAGAATTCTCATCCGAGAAGAACAGGAGGTAGATTTCAGTTGCATAATGTGACATACTTTGCAGTACAACAATTTGAAGCAAATTAAGCCGCATGTATGTGTCTTGAGTAGCCTTCGCCAATATTTTAAACAATCGCTTAGTGGGAGATTCCTTTTCTTAGCCACCAGTGGTTGGCACATATGCTCCTGACATAAACCCTGAAAATCAAATGAGATCTCAGTCATTTCTCTCTGTGTATGCACATGTGTTCAGTCTCAAAGTGTTCAAAATGCCAGGGCAGTCAACTTAACTTAACTTAAAATTAACTTAACATTTCTTATCAACTGCACCCAAGACTATTGTGGATAGCATCTGCAAAGATGTATCCAATAGTAGAATAGTCTTACTGCATTGTCACTTTTGTATCTATTTCAATTTTAAGATAGGAATTTTAAGATAAAAATCTGACAAAGTGTATACTAAAATAATATAGCTGAAAACTTTGCTGATATGCCTAGATAAGATTCTGGTATAGAGAAATCAATCAAAAATGTCCCTCTAGGTTTTCCCCTCTTGTCCCTTAGGTCTGTCTAATAAAGAGTCAAAAGGCCAAAAATACAGTTGAAAAAGGGTAGAACATTATTGAATATTTCTGTAAGTGCTGTAATGATGTACCATCTGTTCAAAATCACCAAAGGCAATTCGCCTGTAGTCAGGTGGACACCTGCACCAAATTAAATGGATACTCCACTTTTTTAGGAAATAGGCTCATTTTACAACTCCTCCAGAGTTTAACATTAGGGTTTTACCATTTTCGAATCCATTCAGCCGAGTTTCTGATATTTAGAAGAATATCAGTTACCATACAGTTTCTGGTCTCATTGACTTCCATAGTAGGAAAAAAATATACTATGGAAGTCAATAAGACCAGAAACTGTCTGGTTTCTGATATTATTCTAAATATCATAAAATCGGCTGAATGGATTTGAAAATGGTAAAACTCAACTGTTTAACTCTGAGGGAGTGGTAAAATGAGCCTATTTCCAAAAGAAAAAAAGTGGAGTATACCTTTAAGAACGCTCTAAAATAAGTACAAAGAAAAGTCCAATGATCTCAACACATACCCATTGTTTGTTTCTTCTTCCTGGAAAGAAGTTTCCAACCAACACAGATCTTTTCTCACTTGTCCTGTATACCTCACACTTGGAATACTGAGTTTCTCAACTCACCTGTCTTTAGAATTCTCTTCACTTATCGGCCTTCACAGCTGTCCCATTCTTGATTCATTTCTGGAATGTGAAAATGAAAAATGCACATGTTGTTGATGCACCTCCATTCGCATGCCTGTGAGCATGAAATAAGTGGTGTTAGATTTGTCTATTGTCCTTATCTGACAGGACCATCATCATGTTCTGATTTCAGAAAAGGTCAACGTCATAACTCAGAGAGCAATGCACAATATAGTTTTGTTCATAAATGTCTTGTTCATTTGTTACTAAGTAAGTTGCTACTAATGTTACAAGCTTCACATGCACGTCTGTATGATGCCACCTGTAGCTACAAATGTATGATATCTCATGTTCTACACATCAGTAATATTACTCTCATTAAATGCAAATCTGAATTTAATGCTACTGAATATAAGCTTGAAAAATATTTTAATGGTGTGAATACAGGGCTCTGAATAACCTCTCTATTGCATAATAACAATATTCAATCTCACTTTCCTCTTGCTCTATACAACACAATGTGTGTTTTCATCATCTGGACTCCACTTCAATAATACTGTCATTCAGCAGATGATGGCTTGGACTTGTGGCTGATAAACATGGCTGAAAGTGTCCACATTATTCAGAGGCATGCAGTGGCATTGTCACCGATTCATCAGATAGCTTTTCTGATTTAGTATGGGGCAGTGTTGCGAGCAGGACGAGGCTGAGTGACGTTAGAGCGGCACGAGGCCGGTGGTGTGAGGGGTAAAAGCGACACCTGTGAGACGCACTGGTCTAGTATCTCTCACGGAGGAGAAAGGAGGAGAGATGATAGTGCAGAGAGAGAGAGGAACAAGCCTGATTTTATATTGTGTTTTGTTTCTATGGCCAACAGTCATCTGTGAGGGGCTGAGGTCGGGCTGTCACGGTTATGGAATTTCCCTTGCGGTAATGTTGAGTGGCTCAATAGCGCGATATGCGGTATTACCGCCATTTATTTATTTATTTAATTTATATGTATTTGTAGCTATATAAATAAAGTCTACGATGTGGACAAAAACGAGAACATTTTCAGTAACCAATGTGACTGAAACTAAACAGCGTCTACACAGTATATGCGCATTGAAAGACTTTCACTCAGCGCGCATATTGTTATGACAACGGACTTTGAGCGAGTCATTGAACCGTTCATTCAACGAACACGTTTTAAAAAAGCTCATTCATTAAAAGAGATGTAATGAAACAAGATGTTAATTATTTTTAACTTTGAGATTCAACTTTTCAAGGCTCAGCTGAGCAGCAATGCGTCGCATGGGAAACGCTGAAGCTGATGCTTCACTTAATAGAGACCAATATAGCATTGATTCAATGCGTGACTCACTGATTTTATTTCCCCGTGGCTTGTGCTGTGGGATGCTGACCAGCGCTGCTTCTGACCAGCGCATTTATGGGAAAATACCCTTGAAAATAACGTTAAAATGATGATGCGACAAATATTTCGCTTCCCTTTGACACAACAAGCTTTTCTCGACTTCAAAGACAGACGCAGGTAATTGCACGCGCTCTGCCGATCTCTCTAATTCACTGTCTGTGTGAAACCTGTAGGCTACACATCACCATGATAAACAGTCTTGTTATCATTATGAACTTGTTTAACATTCAATACACATGCATTAAGTTTAAAACAAGAAGGCTATAGCCTTATAAAAAAAAAACGTGAATATTGCGGTTGCTGCGATTACGTGCAATCCTCTGCGGTTGACTTGTCAGAAGCGCGGTACTACAATATTGCAGTTATCGCGAAAGCCCTAGGCTGAGGGGCTTTACTTTCGTTTTGAATTGGTTTATTTTATTATTAAAGTCTTGTGGAATGTTCGCCGGTTCCCGCTTGGGATTGTCAAAGACAAAGGGTTGTCAAAGACAAAGAAGTTGTCAAAGAGTCCTCGCCGCTCTAGGGAGTTCGCGGTACCATCGAGGATGGTGGGCAGAGTCCGTCCACTTGGAAGCTCAAGGGGGTGCGCTAGAGTGAGTTGAATCCCTCCTCCATGCTACCCCAGACGCACCGGTCTAGTATCTCTCACAGAGGAGTGGAAGCATAAAGGAGGAGCAGGCCTTATTTTATGTTGTGTTTTGTTTCTGTGGCCAACAGTAGTCTGTGAGGGGCTGCTGGCTTTACTTTCATTTTGAATTGGTTTCGAGGCGGTGCGCAGGAGTGAGTTTCCGGGGGTAAGGTCGAGCTCACTGCCGGCCGCGTGGGTGCTGGAGGGGCGGCTGTCGTCCGCAAGGAAGCGGAGGAGTTGGCAACGTTTGCCATGGGCCGGAGCCTGCTGCCATCTGCTATGAAGGGTAGGAGCAGGGAACAAGGGATTCTTGCCGTCTGCCCGAACCCTGAGGAGCCGTCGCCGTCCACCAGGCGTTGAGCCGTCCACCGAGGGCTATCCAGTGCCACCGCCAGGCACCACGGAGAAGATCGCCCAGCTGTCTCTTTTTCTCTCGCCTCATCTGTCCATACCCTCCAGGGATCATAGCCCCCATCTGTGGGGGAGTAGAGCACAGTCTCGTGGGTACCCCCCAGCCTGCGAGGGGCGATGGGGGTATGTGGCGAGCAGGACTACCGAGTACCATCATAGTGGCGCAAAGCCGGTGGTGTGAGTGGTAATGAGCGACACCTGTGAGATGACCGATCTCGCATCTCTCACGGAGGAGTGGAAACATAAAGGAGGAGCAACGACAGTGCAGAGAGATAGAGAGGAACAGGCCAGATTGTATGTTGTGTTTTGCTTCTGTGGCCAGCAGATGAGCCCTTCTCTGATCACTGAGATCGCCTCTATAATCCTGTACAGTGAAATATATAAGAGGGATTCGGGCTCGAATCTGAGACTGGCCCTGACGTCATGCGCATTCACGCTCGCCTGGCTATGTGCCTATGTCTTGCAGGTAGTGTATTCGCCGCCATTCTCCGTATCAGAGAAGACAACTCGAGCGACACAACTTTAGTCAACTTTCCACAAAAGTAGAAGATGGATTCAAAGGAGCTGTTTATCCTACACCTGGTCACTTCATGCGTTTTCTGTAATCAGATAGCTATTTGATCGTGAAAAAAACAGGTTGCCCTCCGAAATGCATTCGAGAGGGATTTGAATCCGATCGCTCAAATCACTTGAGGACGTGTTCTGGGCCGTATTTCAGACAAAACTGGACAAGTGTAAATGCATCTGGTTGTTGAAAGCAGGCTATACGTTATGTCATGTTATTTTAGTCATATATGACGACGCACATCACCTCAGATGAGCAGCTGAGCGTCTATTCATAAAGCCAGCGCGCCGCAATCTATCGCAAATCAAAGTGAAAGTAAGTCGCAGACGATTAACACTACCATCTTCATTAAAAGTAAAGAAATGAACTGATCTTTACCAGGGCTGTTGCCGCTCTCTCTTATTGCTGTCTTTGCTGATTTTGAAATTAGCCGATGATTAATAAAATGCAGCTCATATCTGTTGCTTTCGGTGACGTGCACTTCATGAATTCTGTAGCCTATATAGCGCGGGAATTGAAGATCAGATTATATCCGTTTTGCAAAAACACGTTTATGGGACCAGGTGTAATCGCTTTGATAAATCAGATAGCTATCCGATCTGAGAAAACGCATTGTGGCCAAGTGTAAACAGCCCCAAAGAGACCGGCTTGTAGTTCATTCCAAACCCCAATGCAAACTCCACGAGAGAAAATAAAATACAACTTCTGTCTGTCCAGTGCCAGGCGTCGGAATAAGACGAGAGTCAACATCGGAAAGGCTTTCAACAAACGGAGAGATCTCCGGTTGGCTCTAGGGCTCAAACGGTCAAAGTAATAACTTATATTGTTCATGAACGTTTTTTCCATAATTATACAATCATACGTGGATGCAGTAAGCACATAAAACAGTTGAATATGGAGATAGATGGAAACAAAAACCGAAGTTTTCTACTACCCCTGTTTTCCCCTCGCACACACATAACATAAGTGTGTACCCGAATGCCTTTCCTTTCATATATTTTAAATGACCTGCAGATTTATAACTGTATTACCTCATTATGACTGTAACAAAAGATGTGTGCCGCACAATGTGCGGCTGATGCTCCTTTGGTTATGAACAGCTCGTGCAAACGTGCGTGTATGTGTGTGTGAGCGCGCACGCAGTTTCGCTTGTCGCCAGAGGGGGCGTAGTTCTGCAAAAAACTCAAATACTTGCGTTTTGCTCCTTTAATTTTGTATTTGTTTATTTTATCATTAAAGTCTTATCATTAAAGTCCCGCCTCCTTCTTCCCAGAACAACGAACTCCGATACAGGCAGAAACACCACTAAAAAAACTTTATGTAGAGATCTGGGGGACATAAGGATGCATTCTCAAGATGCAGTTTAACAGACATCTGTCTAATGACCATGTAGATTATAACATATTTATGCAAAATGTATTATTTATTACAATCATTATGAAGGAAGTTGGATTTTTCATGATAGTATCCTTAAATGAATCTGTGCCCCACTTTGAGAACCTCATTTTCAAAGTTTGGTCTTTACCATTAAGGTACAGTCACACTAGCAAAGATTTTGCATAAAAAAAAATAAAAATGTCCATTGTCAATAGCGCAGGGATTTATAAAGATTCACTTTCAAACCAAGCAGCTTTCTGTTGTTCAGCATGGTGTATTTGCATGACCAAAGGGAAATCTGTGTGGTAAACACACAACACTCCCAATCATGCAGATTGCTATTGGAATGACTGGATCTGATACTCAACATCATAGAGTAACGGTAATGGGACTGCACTTTTTGACAAAATCACAAAACCATTACATATCGGAAAGTTGTGAAAGGCCAATTTCCTCCACTATATCAGCTATATCGTTTATCATCTACTCTATCTTATGCTGTCTTTCAAATCAGACCAAATGAATGGCAAGTGAGATACCTTACCTTGGCATTCCCTTGGCCTTCAGGAAAAGGGTAAGTTATACGTTTCCATAAGTATGGAAAGGACACAGTGTGTAGATTCCATTTGGGCTTAAGATCTGAAATGAAAAGGAAATAAGAAAGGGGAGGTAGAAAGTAAACTAAGAAGAAAGGTTACATTATTCAAAGAGGGACCACAGCAGGACTTATATACTTAACTTCAGCATGGAAGCAAATGTCCATCATTTCAGCAGCTTCTGATGCTGCACATGAATAAGGTATCTTCCGCTTACTCCACATCATTCTTGCGGACTAACACATTTATGTGGCACATATTGCAGCTAGGTTGTCCCTTTTAGTCAGAAACCAAATGAATTCAGGTTGAAAGTTATATCATTTCTGTCAGAGGATTTGTGAGATGCACAGTGCAAATATCCTCATATATCCCAATGGGGCATGAAATGGCTGATGTGTTTTTCTAGACATCTGAACTAGAGGTCTGAACAGATGGATTTTTTTTTTTTTTTGTATCTATATGTTTTGATTTATTTTTTTAGCGATACATAATCTTGCGGGAGTGGGACAAAAAAATTGCTGTATATGTGTGAATATGTTTATGTATATGGATGTGTGTGTAGGTATATATATATATATATATATATATATATATATATATACAGTATATATATATATATATATATATATATATATATATATATATTACACTCACCTAAATGATTATTAGGAACATCTGTTCAATGTCATGTAATATATATTTAGATAAATGAATATATATATATATATATATATATATATAAATAAATAAATAAATAAATAAATAAATAAATAAATAAATAAATAAATAAATAAAAAAAAGTTTTATAAGCTCAAATGGTCACCTTGCTCTGTTCTGTGATTTGCGTTCGTGACGCTCCTGTTCAAACTCTTTCATCAAAATTAACAAATCTTTTCCAGAGTCAACTCATTCATTTCGTAAGTTGAATTAACCAAATTACACGAAAAAAAGATTAGATCATTTTGATAAACAAGTTCGAACAGGAGAGTCACGAACAGAGCTCGGCTATCATTTGAGCTTATAAAATTTTAACTTTTATTTTATTTATTTTTTTAAATGAGCGACCGTTTCGCTTGATAAAACCCTTATTCATCATCTGGAATCGTTTAAAGCCCTTTGAACGGTTTGCAGTTCGCACTGAAACTAGGCATGGGCGGTATCCAAATTTTCATACCGTCAAACCTCCTCCCTATTTTACCGCGGTATACGGTATTACCGCGTGACTAATTAAAAATTACGAGATAAGGCTCAGACGGCATCACACATGATGACACGTTCAACCAGAGAGTGTCGGTTCCAATAATGCATCTAAAAGCTGTCAATCAACTATTAGAAAACAGGAGATACACATTGTCTCACACCAGAGAATGTGAGCAGAGTGGTGATATTTCCTCTAGAGAGGGGAGCGCATTTCTGAAGATCACGCGCCACGAGCTCTCGACGCGAGCCGAGTGGAGCCGAGATAAAATTATTTATTAATAAACTAGTGTTTTCTATGTCAGTTGCTGCAAAGATAAAGATTGCATTGACGATGCAAACTGGCATCTTCATGGTATGAAAACACGAATAAAGAGTAGCCTAATGCACACTTCATATGAATAAGCCTATAGCAGAGAGCAGCCCATTTCTTTTAGCTTGTAATTGTTTTGTTTAAAAGTATAGACATTTCAAGCTTACATATATATATACTTCTCAGATCATTTAGACATGTATCTTATATACCGAGTTTCAGTTCATGTATGAATCGCGCTCCAGTCACGCGTCGGCGCGTGTCCTGATTAGCTACTATCTTTGCTTTTTATTTATTAGCCTAATCCAGGCAATTCGTTGATGAAAAAAAATAAATAAATGAAGATGCAATTTATTCAAAACGAAATTCGTTTTAAAGAAAGGCTTTGTACAAAACAAAACGTAATAAGTGGTCATAATCATGTCTGACTGACCCAACGTGTTTTCTATGTCAATTGCTGCAAAGATAAAGATTGCATGCAAACTCGCATCTTCGCGGTAGTGAACGCGAATAAAGAGTAATGCACACTTGATATGAATTAGCCTAAACATAAGCAAAGAGCAGCCAATTTCTTTTAGATTGTTAAAGAAGACATTTCAAGCTTACTATATATATACACTTCTCAGATCTTGTTTCTTATATGCGAGGTTCAGTTCATGTATGAGTCGCGCTCCAGTCACGCGCCGGCGCGTGTCCTGATCACTATATTTGCTTATTATTAATTAATCCAGGCAATTCGTTGATGAAAAAAAAAATTAAAATGAAGATGCAATTTATTCAAAACGAAATTCGTTTTAAAGAAAGGATTTCTACAAAACAAAACGTAATAAGTGGTCATAATCATGTCTGACTGACCCATTCCAAATGTTTTCCGATATTGCGCATTTTATGATCTTATCTTAGTCATCTCATGAAGTTCCCTTTTCATAAAATCAACATACATAGAAAAACATCATATTATTAAAAAAATATGAAAGGAATACGTTTTTTTTTTCAAACCTATCTTATATTTAAGCGTCACACGGTCCGTCCCGCTGTAGACTGCATGCATGTGGCGTGCATGTGGTGGTGGGGCGCAATTTTCAAATAATAATCGAATAATACCAGGCAATCTTTAAATATTATTTTTGCTTGAAATGCCCATCCCTGCCAAACTGCAGAATTCGTGTTCTTCTTCGAGACCAAGTCACTCGGTGCGCAACTTGCAATCTTTGCCCTCTCTCCCCCACTCTCTCGTCACCACACTGTCACGTCATGAGAACCAGATATAAGCATTTTAGCCATTAAATAAATTGTATTTAAAACATTGCACTTATATAGGAGACAAGGATTCCTTGTCTCCTATTTAAGTGCATTGTTTTTTTTTTCTGGCGGTATGACGATATTGAAAATGATACCGTTGCTATTTTTAGATCCCGCGGTATACGATATTACCGTAATACCGCCCAAGCCTAACTAAAACTGACCTTGAACCATTTGGTTCCCATTGAAGTCCATTTATGAAGATAAACCTGGAATGTTTTCATCAAAAACCATAATTTATTTTCGATTGAAGAAAGAATGACATGGATATCTTGGATGACATGGGGTGAGTAAATTATCAGCAAAAGTTTTTTTTTCTTTTTTTTTAAGTGAACTACTCCTTAAAAAAAATACAATATGCATTTCATAAACTGACAATTTATTTTCAGTTGATTATTAGATGACTTTAGGGGATAGGGGAACCTAATAGTGTCTATCCCTGTCACTAAAACAAGCAGAGATCTTGCAGGGTTGTCTCTTGGCTTTTTATGTCTTCCTTTGTGGGTGGCAGTGGCTCAGTGGTTCATGTAGGTTGTCTACAAACCGGAAGGTTGGCGGTTCCATCTGATCAAGTGTCGAGGTGTCCATGAGCAAGACACCTAAGACGAGCTGGATTTCTCCTTGCAATGGCTGACACTGCCGTCGTGTACGCATGAGTGAATGAATGGGTGAATGCGAGGCAATATGTGAAGTGCTTTGGTGGCAATGGGTCTGTTGAAAGTGCTATATAAATGCAGACCATTTACCATTCATTGTCTGTTAGATTGCCAATTTTCTTTTATCTGGGAGTGACATGCTACCAAGTTGGCGATGGTCAGCTCTGCCATCTTTGGGCTTCAAAATGCTCTTCAGAATCCTACTGGTGACATCACAGACACCAGATCCTTTTTTTAAGTCTATGGTGAATACACAGGGCTTATATAGGCAGAGTTAACAAGGGTAATGAGACACAGCTGAAAGTAATCAGGCATAATGAGTCTGGGCAATGGGTTATGGGAAATGCAGTTCATTATGAGATATAAAGACAGAAGGAGTGGTGGCTATAGGCACTCCAGCTGGCAGGCGTGCCATTGGCTATTACTTTTTTTTTCTTTTTTTTTCTATTACTTTTGGTACAATTTTCACAAGTACATGGAAGCAAAATATGTTCTTACGTAATGCTTTAGTCTTGTTTTCTAGTACAACCAAACGTTTTTAAAATCAAGATACATTATGACTTTAAGAATAAACTCAATTAATATTAAAATGTTTTGACTTTTGTTCTGGAAAACAAGACAGCAAGAGTTTGCATTGTAAGATCTGTCACATGGTTTCATTTGTTTATTTTTTCATTTAACTATGTAGATACTAAATTTGATAACCATGATTTGTAGACCGTGTAGTTGCATGTAATACTGCATAAAAAGCATACTGTATAGACATAATTACAGTAACTACATGTACGTGTGATGAGGACACAAATAAAGTGTTATCATAGGATAAATAAACCGTTTTGTCCAAAATAAAAAAAAATAAAAAAAAATAAATAACAACAAGCATTTATTATAGGGTAAGGGTTTTATGCATAATTTACTGTTATTACTATAGTAAGTGCATGTAACATGTAACAAGGACGCTGTAGAATAAAGTGCCTCTTCTTAATGCTAAAGTAGTGAATGCCTTGGCATTCTGCCCCAGTCTAAGAATAGATGTGTCCTTCAAAGCCATCATCCCTGCGGTGGCATGCAGTGCCACCAAGAGGAGCGAGCGAGGCGATTCTCTGTGTTCCAAGGGCTGTAACTAAGAGACCCTAGCCCTTGCTTACTCTATTTTTTCTTTTTTTTTTATGCCTCTTGACGTCACTGCTCCTCTCAGGGCGTAAATTGTGGGAGTGTATTGATGTCTCAGGCTGCAAGAAACGGGAAACATTTTCAGTTTTTCAATCATATTTAATGCTTTCAGCGCAGTGCCGAAAACAATGATTTTTTTTTTCTTTTTTTTCTATTGATTTATTGAATGTTCATGGTTAGGTCAATGCACTGTGATGCATTAAACAAAACAACCCTTTTTTCAGATTCACAACAACACATACTTGTATACAGGGGTTGGACAATGAAACTGAAACACTGGCCAATGTTGGAGGTTTCACATCTATATGCATGGCGGCCAATCTTCAGAGTGAAGCACGGGTGGATCAGTGATGGTTTGAGCTCCAATATCATGACAATCCTGATTGTATTTGATGGACACGACACTGCCGAGGACTACCAAACCCTTCTGGAGGATCATGAGCACCTGATGCTCAAACCGTGTATCAGCATGATCATGCACCAACACACACAGCAAGACTTGTGACAGAAGGGTTTGATGAAGATGAAAGTGACGTTGAACATCTCCCATGGTCTGACAGTCACCAGATCTGAATATCATTGAGGTGTTTTGGAGGAGCGAGTCCACCAGCATCATATAGTGACCTGGACACTGTTCTGGAAGAGGAACGGCTCATAATCCCTCTGGTCATTGTGAAGGACTTCCATCTGTCAATTGGTGCTGTATTTGGATGCAAAATGAGGCCCTCACCATTCTAACAAATTATTGTGTAGTAAAACCAGGTGTTTCAGTTTTTTTGTCCAACCCCAGTGTTGGACATTAACATTACTTTTTGCCATAACTAGTAGTGTAACTACTTGAATCACTAATAAGATGTTAATAATACTAATATTACAGCTACAATTCATAAAATAGCTCATTGCAATTTCCTACTGATTTGAAAACCAACAAACCAATCCTTTCTAGATTCATTTTGGGAATCTTCACCACTTGCGTGTTCATGTGACATCAGCATTGCAGCAACCTAGGTTGGAAAAAGGAAAAGCTTACATTCAGCATATGGAAATATTGACGTTATTGTTTTATCTGGAGAAAAGATGACAAGAACACTGTTGTCAAATGTCAGCCCATTCTCACCCCCAAGGCGTCACCTAAGTCGCGTGTAACCCTACCCCAGACCTAAACCTACCCGTGTCATCTAACTGATGCTTTTCTTTTAGCGTCAGTTAGATGACGCCGTAAGGATCGCGTCATAAAACTGATGCGAAAGGGCGCCTAAAGCGTCAAATATTGAAGCATGGTCAAAAGGTGACGCTTTGGGGTGAGAATGCGTTGCAAATGTATAATGCACTAAAGAGCAGTGGTGGAGGAAGTACTGAATCTCAGTACTTAAGTAAAAGTACAAATAACCAGATAAATATTTACTTTAGTAAAAGTAGAAGTAACACAATGACAACCATACTTAAGTAAAAAGTAAAAAGTACCTGATTTTAAATGTACTTTAAGTATTAAAAGTAAAAGTACTTGCATAACAATTGATTTTCTTAATGACTATTTTCTAATGATTAATAAAACATTTAATTCTAACTCATTCAACCTAATAGTCCTATAATGATGCTCAATAATGATGGAAAAAAAAGTTGTCAACATTTCTGAAACAAGCTTGCAATTAGGCAATATAAACCATGCTTATCCTTACTAACTTATATGTTAATAACTATGTTTGGCAGTAAACGTGATTAATTTATGGTGTAATTCTGAACCTCTTGGCTTGTCATAATCCCAACCAAACGTATATTACACATGGTGTGTTTCCTATGCACGTAAAAACTAATTTTTGCGTATAAATTGCACGATAAACACACTGCGTGCGAGACGCATTTAGTTGATGTATCTATGGCAACCAAACGTCACTGGTGAGACAAACGTGCAACGAACGGACGGTCAGATTACGTTTTGGCCGGGGAAAAACTGATCAGAAAATGTAATGAAAATGTAACAGAAGTTGTAGAAATGTAGTGGAGTAGAAAGTATAATAATTGCTGCAAAATGTAACGAAGTAAAAGTAAAAAAGTATGCACTATTTATTCTACTTAAGTAAAGTAACGAAGTATTTGTACTTCGTTACATTCCACCACTGCTGTCACAACTTACAATAGATAGTTTCATAGCAGCTTTACTGTTAGTTCAGTGTTTATTCAGTTCCATTGTAAAGATCCTCATTTATTAAATTAGTTCATCTAAAGCAGGTCTACAGTGATGTTGTTGTTCAATTGTCCAAAAGTCTAGAAAACAAAATATTTTCTTACAACCTTAACGTTAATGCTTTTGAAAACATGCATCATGGAATATTATTGTATCTGGGTAACAGTTGAAATCTTGCTACAATTAGCATCAAGCTACACATGACAATTTAGGAGATTATTACTACCTTGATCATATGTTTTTAACTATTAACTATTCTTAACTAAAAATAAACTCTGTGCGCAGATGAAAGTGTTACTAGTTACTTCTGTGGGAATTACTAATTGTTTGGATTCGTATTATAAAGTGGAACTAACTAGAAATTATTCAAGTGTTACTACTTTGTACATGATCTAGTCATGATTTGTGCAACCAAACACTAAAGTCATTTCAAGCTTTTGTGATTTTTGGTGAACTTTAGTATACTTTTAGAAAATTTATTTAGTAACACTTGAGTCATTACTAGCTAGTTCCCATGGTCTTCACTTTATAATACAGATCGAAATAATGAGTAATTTCCCAAAGAAGTATGTAGTAACACTTTCATCTGTTACTTAATAATTAATAATAGTTCGTAAATAATAGTTACTAGATTGTTATTAAACTTTTTCAGTAGTTCTCTGGGAAGCATTAAAAAATAGTAGTTATTGATTAGTTAATAGTGAACTACCACTTTCATCATGTGCGATATTACTTACTAGTTCATTAATCAGAGTTTCTTGTTAGTTAATAATAGTTACTAGATTGTTAATACCGCGTTACTTATTGTACACAACTGTACACAATTGTAACACAACAAATTACATGAATGTACACAGTGTAGTTATTCACTTCATATTAACGAATGAACCGTATTCTAAAGTCTTACCAAACAAACTAATCATCTCTCCTGCTTAGCATTTCATACAGTATGTAAACATTCTTAAATCTTATAAAATAAATAGTGAAAATCATAAAAATAATATGGTTCCCACTTTATATTAAGTGGCTGCCTTTAAGTACTATGTACTTACATAGGAAAATAAGTACAATGTACTTATTGTGTTCAGGTTGTATTGTAAAACACTTTTGCTGCTATTGAGGTGTGATATGGGTATGGTTAGGGACAGGTGTGGTGGTATGGGTAGGTATCATGGTGGGCTAAGGTGTAAGGGAAGGATTAACTGTGTAATTACAAAGGGAATTACATGAATTAATTACAGTTGTAATTACATATTTTCAAAATATAAGTACAATGTAAAAACATGCATGTACACAATAAGTCCAATGTATCAAAGTAGTAACTTCAATGTAAGTACTTAAAGCCACTTAATATAAAGTGGGACCATAATATGCTATTGTGTAATATGCTATTAAATGTGTTTATTAGGTTCAACTATAGAAACACTTAGAAGGGTTAGTATGTATGGAAAAGAGGCCCGGTTGCACAAACTGCTTAGATGTGTCATCTACTTTGTTTTTGACTGGTCGTAACTTTTCAGTCAGTTACATAAAAAGGAAGATTGGTCTAATTTGAACTGCATAAGTAATACTGATTATCACTTGACATATTGCTAGTTGGTCAAATTATGCTAGTTATAGTTAAGACACAGTCTTAACATAGTGGCTAAGTTTATGCCACTGTTTATGTTTATGGCTAAGTTTATGCCAGTTATGCCACTGGTCATGGAAGAATGCAGAAGTGTAATAAATGGAAGAGACAGGGCAGGTTACGAATATGAAAAAATGATATAAATGACATGTGCAGTGAATGATCTTCCCCTAGTCATAACAAATATTGTGGTTAACTAAGTGTAACTAAGTTAAAAACGCAGGGGGGCAGCAGTGGGGGAACTGAATAGAAATCTTGATTCTGAAAGAAATTTGAATTAAACGTGACGTAACATTCACAAAGATCCCCAGAACTTGGGGAACCAATACGCAATTACCAATTTTGTGGGGTGTAATGGAAAAGTCATTTATAACGAGTAGTGTGATTTATTGTGCAACAAATTACTGTTCTCAGGGAGTAATAAGTAAAGTAATTATTACTTTTGAAAGCAGTAAGGAGTAATAAGTAATACATTATATTTATTTAATGGCTATAATATATAACAGTATTACTCCTGTAGTCTGAGAACTCGCAGGGAAATCACAGAACCTGTTGACTCTGCAGTTCATCTCATCAACATGTGCACTGTTTGGATGATCACACTCGAGCTGGTGCGTGACCACGTGCAGTCTAGTACATAACTGCACCTCCATGACCACAGCTGATGGATAGGTGAATTCATCATGTGCTCCTTCTGATGAGATCTGGTTTCGTTGCAGGCTGATGAGCCGTTTCTCCACTGCATTCAAGTTGCTGTTTAAGCTGAATCATCCAATACTGAATATATATTGCAGATTATGCAACTGCAAATTAATTCAGCAGCACTGTATTTGCAGCACAGTGTGTGTTTTTTGTTTTATAAGATGTTCATTTTGATCATTTTTACCCATTAGTGGTGTACATATTCAGTCTGACAATGATTCTTTATTAATGACATTTTGAAAGAGTGGGGTTTAATTGTATTACATTTAAGTTGATTGTCTTGAAACGATTCATAACAGTTCTAGCACTAAAAACAGGATAACAATTTGAATGTCATAATTATTGTTATAATCAAGTAAATTCAGTAATTGATTTCATTATTTCTATCATGACAGATCATATTCATGACAAATTATTCTTTCCTGATTATCTTCAAACCAGTATACTTCTATCTAAAACCCACCATTCATGGGTTTATTTTACCCCAAAAGTAAAAGTTATTATTTTTTTTTTATTTTTTATTTTTTTCTGGGCTTCTCAGGCACCATGAACATATTGCAAGAGGTCAGCTCACATCCATTAATCTCTTTTCTGCTCAATCTATTGTGAGAGTTTGGATATGTTGTAGTTTGAGCTAAAGGGTGTTTAGCCAGTGTAGGATCTTGGCTGATGCATCACATGGGAAAATACATTCAGCTTTGATAACAGTAATGCAAGAAAAAAATGGGCTTCATTTAACACTAGAACTACCGAAATTCCATAACTACTAGAACGACCATAGCGGTCATTCTGACCGTTCAAACTTTGACGTTCATTTGGCTGTACTGAACGTCATTTTCGTCATGTCATATCTGCATTTGAACCTTTCTCTTTAAGTTTTCCAATGACGCTTATAATTCCTGTTGTCATGTTATAATGCCATCGCCCTTAAAACACGCAAAATATTATATTATATTATATATAGACCCTTTTACAGTTGGTAAACATGGTGACGTTTTTTTGTGGGCGGAGCTTAGGTGGAGGCAGAAAGATCCATCTGGCCGCTTCACTAACGCGAGTTAGCAAGGATTGTTAGCTTGTTTTTTAACAATGACTGGAGAAAATCCGATATTATCTTAATGTGTAAGGTCACTCAGTGTCCAGGACCGCGATTGTTATTTCCAAAAGTTATTTTTAACGGACGGAACCAGATTGGCCGACCCGTAGCCGCCTACACGCTCACTCAATGCATGGACGATCTGACAGGATTAACGTACGTTACCTCGGGTGAGTGGCCTGACTTCTACACCTACCTTATAGAGAAACCGATCGTAAAGAGAAACTGAGGGCATATAAATCTTTAGATTCCTATATGGTACGATCCGCAGTTCTGCCGAGTCATCGCCGAGACCACGACAATGTAAAGAGTGACATTACAGTGCGATTTTAATGATGTGAATATTTTCTAGAAATAAAAGTTCCAGACACAGCATATTCATTTTTCATCAATTCTTGCACCAAACAACTCAACAAGATGACATTTAATAATAGTAACAATTATTTAAGCTCCTTATTATGTAGCCGAATCTGTGCTGTTTTGCATTGACCGCCTCCAGTTTTCACTTTGTTTTGCCTCCAGCTAGCGCCGTGACGTAACTGTGACGTCGGCGCAAAAGGGGTCTATACAAAGTAAATATATCCCCGACAGGTGGATATATCCCCGGCAGAACTGCGGATCAAACTTTCCCCCCGCTGGGAGGAAAGTTTTGCGTCAAAAATATTTTTTTTCACCGCACTCCCCACGTGAATAGACATGTAAAAAATCTATGAAACGTCAAAGCTTCATACCGTTTAGTACAGCCCTGTTTGTAAATAAGTTATATAATCAATATGAAATCTAAAAATAAATGGATCTACAATGTTACGATAGGTAATAATAAAGATGTGGGCTCATTTGAACGGTGGAAACGCGTCATTCACTGACACTTACGCACAGTCCACACAGAGGTAACGTTAAACACCGGCTTTCGCGTGCAGCTTCAGTCCCACACACTATACTTTGTGACATTTGGCACATGACTCCTTGGTTTAATTTTTTTTTAGCAGTTTCTCCTTACTTGGCACTGCCTTCTTCATCTCCCGGACCGGCCGGCTCTCGCACAAGTTGAGTGGCTTTTGATTCCATGTGGTCGGAGCGAGGTTCGCTCGCCAGTTGCGTGATGGACGCGAAACTTGCTCATTTGTGCACTTCTACAATATGTGCATGTTGGTCGCATGAAATGTAGCAGACTTATGATATCTATAATGCGTGCGGTCAAAATGACCGCCATGGCCATTCTAGGTAGAAATGATCGCAACTGTTTTGTGTTTTGTGATTTTAATAAAATAACAATGTCAGAATAAAACATACACATATTTAGGGAAATTTTATTTTAACAAAGTTATTACACTGTAAAATTTAAAAACGGTCAAAATGACTGCCTTGGGAGTTCTAGTGTTAAACGTTCAAACATTAAAGGGACAGTTTACCCAAAAATACAAAAAAAAATCTGCCAACATTTACTCACCCTCAAGTTGTTCCGAACCTGTAACCAAACAGGCAACCAAACAGACACATGCCCCCATTGACACATTTTGTTTCCAGCCTCAAATAGTTGTAGCTTGGTGTGTTATTTTCTTTTTTTTAAAGTGTTTTTATCATTAGTTACATAAGGTTGTAATGTATTTTTGTCAAGTATAGTTACGCCATGCAAATTCCGCAGACCAATGACATTTCTTTGCCATTCTTTGCTCGTTTTGTAATACTCACGGTCGTTAGGCTTTCTAAGCGAAACCCCATTCGTCGTCATCCAACATAACTCAGAGTGACAACGAAAGGGAACTCTTGTTTTCTCTGTGTGAGCTCCATCTGTTACTCTGGCTGAAAGGATAACTGTATAGTGAGACAGGAAAGATTGATCAAACCTCATTAGATTGCATAATTTCATACACTGTAAAAAAATATATGCCTCCCCAACATAAAAATTTCTAGTGACCCGTTGCACCTAAAATTTTTAGTTGGCCCAATTTAAGTTGCGGAAACCAATTTTTTTGTGTTGTGCTGACTACCCCTGCATGTTGACTGAACTTGAAATAGAATGTTGTGTAATTCAATATTTTATGTTGACTGAACAGCTTGTTGGGCCAACAAGCAAACTGAAATTGAAATAAAATGTTGTATTAATTTAATATTTTTCAATTTTTCATTAATGCTGGTCAAAAGTATCTTTTCATTATTTCAAATAAAATACACACTATACTCTGATAAAGTACATTTTATGTATTTATTAAAATACATAAGAACTTGCCTGTTAGGCTCAAATAATACACAAGTAAGAGTTCAAGAAAGCATGGAATATCACTCTTAGCTGTACAACAAATGTCTGCTTTACAAAAAGAAACTCAGTAAAACATGACAACAGCTTTGCATGTAAACATTTGACATTTTTAGTCTAAGACATTACACACTATGCTCTGATAAAATACATTTTATGTATTTATTAAAATTAGGGCTGTGCAAAAATTAATTGCGATTAATCTCATCCAAAATAAAAGTCTGTTTACATAATATATTTGTGTGTGCTGTATATAATTATTTTGTATATATAAATACACATACATGCATGTCATATTTAAGAAAATGTGTTATTCATATATAAAATATTTATATAATATAGATTATGTATTTATATATATTTATATATATATATATACAGAATTTAAGCGCAAATAATTCTTAAATATATACATGCATGCATAGGTATTTATATATACAAAAATAATTATATACAGCACACACAAATATATTATGTAAACACAGACTTTTATTTTGGATGCAATTAATCGCAATAAATTTTTGCACAGCCCTAATTAAAATACATAAGAACTTGCCTGTTAGGCTCAAATATTACGCAAGTGTTCAACCATTCGACCTTAGTCAATAGTTGTACAACAAAATATCCGCTTTACAATAAGCAACTCAGTAAAACACGACAATAGCTTTGCCTGTAAACATTTGACAAATGAAATATCAGCATAATATAATATAGACACTCCCTCTGAAATTCAAATTCCTCACAAATGAACTGCGTGGGGAAAGAAGTAATCAACAATTTCCAGAGTGGTAACATGTAATCACCATTAAACCTGTGATAACTTGTTTTTCAAGGACTGTATCCTTGCTGTGCACTCTTTTCCCAGGTTAAAGATAATCTTCTGGATTGCCTCAAATGTGTACCTTAAGTCCTTAGGGTACTCCATATTTACAGCATAAAGCAGACCAAAGAGCATCATGAGGGCATTTGTGAAGTCTCCCAGATTGTCCATGACAACTTCCTCCTCCAGTACTACAGCCACATTGACCACTGTGGAATATGGTCCTGAGTTGGTAGAACTGTCGGTCACTTCCAGGATCCCCATTTTCATGGCCTTTGTGTGTGGCCCCAGTGCCTCAGTATCCTGTGAAACACAATAAATGACACTTAGTGTCAGACTGAAAGCATGTCTTATGCAATCATAACTGCATCTCACACAGTAATACCATAAAGATATTCAAATTAATTACCTTAATAGTCTTTGAAATTGAAGCAGGCTCTCTCAAGTACAGGGGAAGACCACGAAGAACAGCAGACCTTCTATGAGTAGTTAGATCTGTGGTCTGCCAAAAAGATAGAACATCAATAAGACATTAAGTAACCTAATTCACAAAGGTTACACGTCTACTATACCAACAGTTTAGGATCACCTACTCCTTTCACCATTGGGCTTCATTACAACCAACTTCATGAAATTTTCCCAGAGACAAAAATATCCAAATCATGTGTCATTAGTATCCCTTTGAAGCAATCAATCCAATCTTTTTTTTCTAATTTTCATGGAAAAGTGTGTGAAAAAGTGAGTTTTATGATTGGTCAGAATTGTGATCGGTGGGATACTGTGTTGTATCAACCATTGGACAGACTGAATAGAGGTCTATTTTACCTGTGCAGTGTGTGTGTGTGTGTGTGTGTGTGTGTGTGTGTGTGTGTGTGTGTGTGTGTGTGTGTGTGTGTGTGTGTGTGTGTGTGTGGAGTGCGTGCATGTGGGGTGTGTGTGGTGTGCTTGCGGGGTGTGTGCATACGGTGCGTGCGTGCATACGTGTGGGGTGTGTTCATGCGTGCGGTGTTGGGTGTGTGTGTGTGCGTACGTGCGTGCGTGTGGCGTTGGGTGTGAGGTGTGTTCATGCGTGTGGTGTTGGGTGTCCGTGTGGGGTGCGTACGTGCGTGTGGCGTTGGGTGTGCGTGCGTGTGGTGTTGGGTGTCCGTGTGGGGTGCGTACTTGCGTGTGGCGCTGGGTGTGGTGTGCGTGCGTACGTGCGTGTGGCCTTGGGTGTGTGTGCGTGCGTGTGGTGTTGCGTGTGGTGTTGGGTGTGGTGTGTGTTGCGCGTGTGGGGTGCGTGCGGGGTAGTTGGTGTGCGGTGTTGGGTGTGTGCGTGTGTGTGGTGTGCGTGATGTGAGTTTGTGGGGTGTGTGTTGTGTGCGTGTGGGGTTGGGTGTGTGCATGTGGGGTGCGTGCGTGTGCTGTTGCGTGTGGGGTGCGTGCGTGTGCTGTTGCGTGTGGGGTGCGTGTGGGGTGCATGCGTGTGCTGTTGCGTGTGGGGTGCGTGGTGTGCTTGCATGTGGCGTGTGGTGTGCGTGATGTGAGTTTGTGGGGTGTGTGTGTGGTTGGGTGTCAGTGGTGTGCATGGTGGTATGGGGTTGGGAGTCCATGGTGTGGGGTGTGCGTGCGTGCGGTCTGCGTATGGGGTTGGGTGTGTGGTGTGTGGTGTGCGTGATGTGAGTTTGTGGGGTGTGTGTGTGTGTGTGTGTGTGTGGTTGGGTGTCAGTAAGGTGTGTGTGCGTGCGTGTGGTGTTGGGTGTCCGTGGTGTGCGTGTGGGGTGTGTGTGCGTGCGTTTGGTGTTGGGTGTCTGTGCGTGTGGTGTGTGTGCATGTGTTGGGTGTCCGTGGTGTGGGGTGTGTGCGTGTATGCATGTGTGCGGTGTGGGGTGTGCGTGCGTGCAGTCTGCGTATGGGGTTGGGTGTCCGTGTGGTGTGCGTGCGTGCGTGTGGGGTGTCTGTGGTGTGCGTGAGTGTGGGGTGTGTGGTGTGCACATGATTAACATGAGAAATGATTGACTTACCTGGGCATCCAGTTTCTCCAGAAGTTCATCCAAGTTGTTCCACCTTCCCTGTCTTGCTTTGGCTCTGTACATCTTCAGCAACCCCTGGGTGTGATTGTCCAGCGACGTCAGGAATGTTGTTTTCAGGTCGATACGGTTGATGCGAAAGAATTCAGCACAAACCTGTAGGTAATGAAAGATTTAGAAGCAAACAAGTAAAAGCAAAGCAAATTTTAAGACATCCAATTCCAATTGTGACAGATGAAAACATGACTTACCTCCCCCTCAAAAAACAGTCCTGGCCATCTTTGCTTGATTGTTGACACCAGCGGCTGACCCTGCACAATTTCCTTTCTCCTCAAGGAAAATGTTGTCTCCATCTTTGCATTCAAAACGGTCAAGCTCAAATTTCTCTTTTTCACTTCTTCTTCCATAAATGACCTTTCCTTCTCTAATTCTTCTTCATCCAAACCAACAGGATGGTCGGGAAGAAAGTTGAGTTCAGATCTTCTGGGTCTCTTGAGAGATCCTCGAGATGAACCTTGTCTAGAGTGGGTATTCACAACCATCTCACTGCATCCTGCATTGCGGAGTTTCTGGCGATAATTAGCCATTTTAAACTTCAGGCTCATTTTCCATGCTTCACATCCTGTCGTGTCAGATCCTGAGTCTTTGAGACTGGGGTGTTTTTCTACCAAAGCACATGCAACCTTCTCTATTTCAGAGTCTTTTGGGTAAGCTTTGAAAGAATACACAGTTTCAGCCAATTTGTCCAAGATATTCATTTTCATGTCTCTTGGAACAATCAAAGCTGTTCCATTTTCTTGAAGATCTTCGTTAGCTTTTTTCAGCCTCAACTCCACATCATATGAAAAGGAAGGCACTGGAAACATGCTTGGCCACTGCTCAGATCTAGATGTAGAGAGAGGAGAAACTGAATGGGGTAATGAAGCTGATGACTGAGTGGACGTCATGCTTGCTGTATCCACAGTGAAATCGGAAAGGTGAGCATTGTCCACCACTGGGCTTAAAACTACTTCCCAGTGGATCCTTAAAGTAGCCTTGTCTTTTGGAAGCTCTGTGATGTCATGTAAAGTACAAAGTTCATTGTTGAAGTCAGGGTCTTCATACTGGATAACAAAACTTCCCATTATCTGCAATTTTTCACAGAGAACTGCAGAGAGTTCTTCAATTGACGATGGTGTAGGTATTGATAACTTCCTGATGTTGTCAGGTGAGAGAATGACTCGAAGTAACATAGTTTCTTGGGAAAGAAAATGAAGAGATTCAATTTTAGAAAAGTAAAAATCTCTTAGCAGACACCATAATCTTTCCACCTACATTGTATGATGCCAGAGGGTAGAAATCAATGAGATCTTGTGGGTTGACAATAGCAACATTGCAGTAAGTACTTCCAACTATTTCATATGCTCTAAAATGTTCAAAGTACCATGAAGACAGTTGTTCCACTATGAATGAGACCTCTGTGCCAACAACCAGAATACTGTGAATTCTACCAAACTCTGGAAAGCCATCACTAAGTCTAATTGGTAGAATCATTCCTTTACTATACAAAGTCCCAAGCAATGTTGCTTTTGTTGCCAGGGACAAGGAACTCAGATTTGGATATTTGTTTTCAACAGCTGTCCGCAGCCGCGGTTCAACAGCTGACAATTTGACCACTTTCAATTTTTCAACATGCAATGGTGCTTTGAAGAAATTTTGAGAGTCCAAAGCGAAAGCAATCATTGACTGATGCCTACTTGCCAACGTTTTGAGGGGATTTTTGAAATTACGGGTGTCGTGCACCACCCGCTTGAAGAAGCTATGCTTCGCTTCATACCGCATTGTCCACAGATCAGCCAAAGGGCCAAAACAGCGGATTAAGTGTGGATAATGCTCAAGGTAATGATGTTTAGGTATAAACCTTTCATTGGGAAAGACATCAGTGAATAACTGGCGATGATCAGAAATTTTACTCTCTAGATAACAGAGAGATGCTTCTGAAAGCTTTGAACTAACCACTAATTCCACAATGTCTTTTAAGTCCATTAAAAGTTGCCATGCTTTTTCATCCTCAGGCACCAAACCACCTACCATGAGAGGGAGCAGTCTAATTAAGGCCCAATTTTCATGTGCATTTCCTCCAACTGTTTTTTTCAAGTGAAATGTCTTTGGAATTCTTTGTGGGCGATTCACTTTATCTGAATATGAATATTGAAATGATTGGATAATGTTATTGAGCTGTTCAAATGTAAAGTACTTGACACCAATCAATTTCTGCAGACACAGAGCCAATTCCCTAGGTATTACACCTTCAAACAGATCGTGTAAAACATCTGGAGGAAAACCAGTGATGACATGAAAGGAGGATAGGTGTTTCTGAAAAACACATTCAGCTTTTACACCATTCACATTTGTTATGGACTCATTGCTCTTCAACTCAGCAATGCATTGATCATGTTGCTCATGACTTCTGAGTGGAAAAAGTCCCTGCCTAACTTCTGAGGTCTGAATGTCTTTCAAAGATGCTAAGCAAAATCTGCAGAATTTTTCAACGCGAAAACTTTCCTGAAAACCTGCGAGTCCATGCGCACCAAGATTGTCTGCAGACACATTAAGCACAGTTCCCCGGACATTCGCACCTATCTGTTCAACATACAAGCCTTCTTGCTCTAGGCTCCTCAAGTCACACAAAAGTGGTTCAAAAAATGATTCATAACCATACACTCTCACTTCAGAACTTTTCCCAAGCAGTGCCAATTGGATAGAGTGGAGACTCGATCTGTACTGTGATTCCCAATTCAAAATGACCCAATAGACTGCTGTAATTTTATGCTTCTTTCTAGAAGTTCCCAATGGATTGGCAATCTCAAAATCGTCAATATAAAACCCAAGTGAAAGTCTGAAATCTTGACTATTAACAAGCTTGTTAACTTTGAAATACTGACCATCAAAAGGTGATGTGTACAATCCTGGTGTACCCTCCTTTATGGGAAACGTCTTCTCAAGAACGTCAGGTCTCTCCAACAAAGACTTCAAAGTCTTCAAAAGAGGAACATAAACAAATGAGTGATTCTGTACCCTATTGAACACATATTCAACAGGTTCAATTATGCCAAAATTGTTTTTGAAGTAGATGTTTCGCTTGTGATTAGTTGAAAGGGGACCTTTGTCAGTGGTGGCATTCAGAAATGGGTTTGTATTTTGCAATGTGTCAGTAATGTCAGCAACAATAGACTCATTAACATTGCAGTTGTGCTTTAGCAGAATATTCTGAATTGCACTGAGTGTATTTGAGTTAGCAATTGACAGAATGTCATTTACATTATCAATAATCTGTTGAGAGGCACTTTGGGACACATGCAACTGTGACTGCATACACAAGAATAATGCAGCAAGTTTGTGTTCAAGTACTGGCTTACATTCCTCAAGGTTTGAATCTGAAATATGAGAATCTTCCTGAATGTCATCAGCTTGATCTGATGGACTTTGTGAAACTGAGACTGTGTCAAACTCATTGCTTATACTACCTACTGTACAAACAGATGTGCAGAGTTCATTCAAAGTTTGTTTTCTGTGTTTCTTGGACTTGTGAGCTCTGAAAGTTGTATTGTTGTTGCTGCTAAAATCACAGTTGGAGAATGGACAATGAACTCGCTCATGGTTTTGCAAATGTCTTCCTAAATGTTTCAGAAATTGATTAAGTGAGCAAATATCAGAGAATTCACATAATTCACAACGGAAACTGGCATGGTCAGTGCCTGTCTGAGTGGGCCTGTCTTTTTTAGGATGTGCTCTCCATAAATGGGTTTTTAAGGCCCCTGTTGTAGTAAAAATACAAACACAGTCTAGATGAATGCAGGGAAAAGAACCTTTACCTGCTTGCCAATGATGAAGCCTGTAGTGCTTAAGCAGGGTGTCTTGCTGCAGATGTGAAAATTTACAATAACGGCACTGCATTTAGCTTCAAGTCTGAAAAAATACCTGAAATGCAAACAAATAGAAATGCATTTTAACTCATAGTTCTATACACAGAACAACCATACTTCAGTATTTTTTTTTAGGGTTTTCTTAAACCTAACAATGGCGCATTAGCCATCATACCTCTTCTATGCTAAGTACAACTGGGTTCTAGGCTAATGGGGTTTGGTGAGGCAAACTGATCGTTAAACAGCTTGCAACTCTGGTAAAATTAGAATCTATTCGTTTTCGTGTTAGCACAACTGTTTTATTTATTTATTTTTATCAAACTGAAATGTTATTTCACTCTTGCAAAAGGAGGCTTTGTACAAAGTACTAGCTGCTAACACGACGGCACACGTGCTTTGAATGGCAACTAACGTTAACTGTTAGAACTAAGTTACAGTAAGTTAGCCTAAATGATCGGTCACTCTGTGATGGCAAAAGCAATAACGTTAACGGCTGTCTGTTGCAGTCAATTATAATACATATTAGGCTATAGGCAAGAATACAAATTGAATTTGAAAATATTAACTATTAAAATTATTAAACGGGAAGATGCTTAACCGTTACGGTCAATGTTATAAGCACATGCCAGTTGTAAAGGATTGCCAAGGTTTATATTAAAATGATTTTCCAGCACTGATTATACTGTAGGTGACGTTAAAGTTACTCACAATAAAGCGATTTCAAAATGTGTTGACAGACAATTAACGTTATAGATATATTCTTAACCTAAATTTGCTCATTACCTCAGTGCAAAGTTTTAGCTGCTAACACGATGGCACACGTGCTTTGAAAGGCAATTTACTGTTAGAACTAACGTTAAGGTTAGCCTAAATGATCAGTCACTGTGATAGCAAAAGCACTAACGTTAATTGTCAATACTAAGCTGTCTGTTGCAATCGATTTTCATCTATATCATACGCCAGAATGCAAATTAAATTTGAAAATATTGACCATTAAAATATTAAACGGGAACATTCCATGCTTAACCGCGTTAGGGTCAACGTTAAAACAACATGCCTGTTGGAAAGGATTGCTATATAAGCATAGTGTTAAAATGATTTTCCAGCACTGCTAATCACTGTTAGGTAACGTTACTCACAATAAAGCTATTTCAAACTTTGTTGATAGACAATAGATATATTCTTAACCTAAATTTGCTCATTACCTCGCGCAACACAAACACAGTGAACTAACTTTGAAGCACTCACCACTTCAATGTCGTCGTCGTAGAGACTCGTGGCGGGGGAAATTCCAAAAGCCTGGTAGAACTCCTTTGCGCATGCTCAAACGATTGACGCTGTTGCCTCTTGCTCGGCCAACATGATATTTTTTGTGCAACGTTAAAAAATGTCTGAACACAATTATTTATTTTCTCCTAATGAACATTTTGTAGTACAGTCATGGAAATCATGTAATCATTGACCAAACATATTTTTCTTTTTTGACACAACCATTATGTTGAGCCAACATGTATTTCCTCATTTGTACAGCTTTTTGCATCAATGATTTTTTACAGTGTAGGAAATTAATAGAAATGCTCATTCTTTCTAAAGAAATATGACGTTAACATGATATTTTATTACTATATTTCTATATGTGTAAGCCTTTGGACTTAAAGGCTTTGTGGCCTTTTTTTTTTTTTACAAGGTGTAATATAAAGTCTCAGTTGTCCGCAGAATGTGTCTGTGAAGTTTCAGCTCAAAATACATCACAGATCAGATCTCCCCACCCCACTTTCCAGAAGAGGGCGGAGCCTGTGCTGTTTGTGACTCCGATACTGCCAAAATCTAACAAAACATCTGTTTGGTTTTGATTATCATCTCTATCGCGACCCATGCTCATGTGGCATTGCCGTTTTTCATCATCATTAAAGTTTATTGTCTGTATGCATTTTAAAGCCATATCAGTATAAACTTCTGAAATGGATTCTTGAGCGCACACACCCGAAGCACTCAAAACAGCTGGCTGTCAGACGGCACATGAGTGTTAAACTAATTTATCTTCCACATGTTATTGTGCTCAGACTGTTAAAAGGTTAGGTCAAAAACATAAAGTTGAAATCAACACAGTTAGTTATGTCTGTCAACATAAACAGCAAGTAAAGAAATTGCATGTGTAAATTAGATATGTGTATTAAAGTGAAATCAGCGTAATATACAATACCTAATGCTATATCAATTAATCTATCAACAAAAGTAAAACAGCAAATCACTTCCTGATGTTGATTGAATAACTATAAGTTAATAAACTATAATAACTATAAGTTCACTAATTCCCTGCCCATTCAGCCTTAAAGGAGTAAACTAACTTGGCTGGCGGTCCTTGGTGGAGCCTTGAGCTCTATGGAGTTGTGGATAAGAGGATAGAGAATTTACTGGAGGAGAAGGAGAGGAGGAGGGCTGCCGGAAGGATTTGTCAATGGGATGACTTGTTGTCTGCTGCTTATAATTACGCTCGTAATGATGATAGACATGATTGAATGTTTAGGCTCCTCCTGAACCTAAGTTTGGAACTTTACTCGCTGCTGTTAAATGCTCTGGGGAGGACTGTGTATAGCTCATTCAGGGTATCAGAGTCAGCGTTCATGGGCCGGGCCTAAGCAATGTGACATCACAAATGCTAGAATCTGCAAACAGCTTGTTCTGAGACACTGCTTTTGATTTATGGGGATTGAAAAAAAGGAGAGGAGTGGGGTAGAATTTTACCATTGGTTGTGCACACACACTTCCGGCACACATTTGTGTTCATGTAAAAAAAAAAAAAATCATAACAGATCCCCTTTAAAAGGTTAATGGAGTTGTTGTGCATTCCTGTAATCGCAAATACATCGCGACTGAACAAGTGTGTATGATCTGTTTTTTGTGAGATGAATACCAATGATTCAGAATGATTGACTCCCATCAGAAATGAATAATTTGTCATGACTGTAACTTATGCCTGTAACTTATCTTTGTCTTAAAGTTAAGATCAACTGTTTACGTGTGTCTTGCTTATTTTGCGAAATAGCATTTTTAAAGTCAGCTATCCCCATGCTGGTGAAATGGTGGGGATAATGATAAATAATCTAAATAGTGATAAATAATTAAAAAAAAATTACTAAATAATGAGTCACGAGTTGCATGAGAAAAAAAAAATGTCTCTCTTAAAACATGGGATGACGAAACAAGACTGCATGTGGCGTGAAGCAAGGCGGGCACAAGAGCCGTTGGATCATAGATTATGTATAATTCAAAAGCTTATGAACTCAAAATTCATCGTGTGAAAACCATTTTGAAATTGGATGATTGAGAAGCGAGCAAGGTATTTTAAGTGAGCAGCTTCAGACCACATAATAACGCTGGATAAAAATAAATATATAAAAAACTTGTGTGCCGTTGTAGTTTACACAGGACTGGCGGGACCTTTATTCTGTTATGTGGTTTATTTTGATAGGCGAAACTGTCTTTGTAGTGTTAAGAGAAGGAGAGCTAAATGGGAGGTTTTTTTTTTGTTTGTTTTTTGCCCATCCGTTCCGCCGTGCGTGTTCTTAAAGAGAAATACAGTGTTTTCAGCTTGCCACTATAAATCACTATTTTTCCGCACTAAGATAATCAGAAAAAATAAAGGAGACGTTATAGAATAATAATTTATTGAAAAAACAATTTTGACAAAAAAAAAGATATTACATCTATTTTTAGACCTTACTGAAAACGTACCAGCGCAACATCCAATGGGTTTTCCCAGATCGCATCACATTTATTCAATCTTATTTGACATGGAAAAGTGCTTAGCACCATGTCAGGGTCTAAGCATACACACATTTTATGTGTGTGCTCTCAGTTCATTCTGTGATTCACATGTATGCACATTTGAGAAATTACTGTACCGTAAGATCAAATGTTGGATGGTTTCTACCAACATTTTATAAATGAGGCCCCAGATCTGTAGAAAGCTCATACTTGTCAGGAAAGCAGAGAACCACACAACTTCAAAGGGCATGCATGATAATTTAGCAAAAGTCACAGCCTAAGATGCACACATAACCCACAAAGTACAAAAATAAATAGAAAGTGCCTTCTGTGGATGGAATTGTACTGTGTGACTGTGTGCAGCCAGTGGCACAGGTGTGTTTTAATGCTTCTTCTTGTGACATTTACTGACCCCTTTCCCATCTCCCCAGCATAAAATACATTTTAAGAGTGAAACATGTCATATCTAAAACTTATAGTTAACTTTAGTTACTAAAAGTCTATTGACAAAAGTCAAAATGATTAATGTAAACAATTACCCACATACAAGTTTTTTTGTTTTGTTTTGTTTTTTCAATATTTTTACTCTCTTTCAATCTGTCAGTGAAAGATGACATGCTTTCCTTTTGTAGGAGGGCTAATGGAAAAAAAGTAAAAGTGTAGGGAAAAAAAATGCAGAAACTTTGTTGCAGAGATTGCTCACTGCGGATTTATCTTAGAAATCAACAAAAACAAGTAATTTATAAGCCTATCATACAACTTTAGCCTCAATTAAGGACTGTTTTAAAATCTCAAATTGTGGCAAAGTAGTATCAAACCCATCTGACAAGTGTGTAAAAAATCTATAGCATTAGAATAAATGTAATCTTGACATATATTAATATTTTAAAAGAGTTGGATTGGAATATGTTATAAGCAAAGGCAAAGGATGGTTCTTTACAATTCTACTACAAAAATACTTTAAAGAGTGTTAAAAGAGTTATGAAAGTGACGACATAAATCACTTGAGAAGTTACCTTTATTGATGGCAGAGTTAATGAACTGGCATTGCACTAGAACAGGAGAGTTTATATATATATATATATATATATATATATATATATATATATCCATCATATAATTAAGCTTTCATTAAATGATAGAAGATATTTTATTTTATTAGTACCTTATTTAAAGTTTATTTTTCATGTATGCTGCCTTTAACATTGCAGCTTCAGAAAATCACTTTTAAAGGGTTTGGAACTTACTGCCATCAGACTTACTGTTAATCTCATTAAAGAAATTTATGATGAAAAACTTTGTTAGCAAGTTTTTTTTTCCTTGACTAAGATGAGACGACGACGAGATGACACTAATGTCATTAAACGAAAACTGTCTACATCAACATGCATTATCATTGACAAAAAAAAAGACAATACTAAAATGTAGTTACAAACTATATGGTAACACTTTACTTGAAGGGGTGTGCATAAGACTAACATGACACCTTCATAATCATGACATGACATATGTTATGAATATGAAGGAAGTTTTATTCATGTTTGTGACAACTGTCATTAAGGGTCATTCGCTCAGTTATAACATTTTTAATGCAAATATGACATTGTTTGAGACGTCTTTGTTATGACAACTTGACAAACCATAACCCGCCGTTATAATAACAATCCGTCATGCAACATGCGCACCTGTTCTTAAAGGGTATGTTGGATGGCGCTCTGATTGGTTTATTTCACGTTATGCCCAAACCACACCTATGAATAATGAAGCTACTTCAGACCAACCTCTTTTAGATTTTCGCCAGGCGCAAGAGGCATTTATCCCGCCAGGAAAATAGCAACAGCGCCGGGACCCGCCCACAAAGTTACTTACGCTTTGCGCTTTGACACTTGCGTTTCAGATCGTTAAAATAGGGCCCTTAATGACAGTTCTCATAAACATGCATAAACGTCATATTAAATGTCATGGTTATAAAGGTGTCATGTCAGTCTTATGCACAACCCTTCAAGAAAAAGCATTACCAAAAAATATT
The DNA here is from genome assembly GCF_988280905.1 of Pimephales promelas. NCBI lineage: Eukaryota > Metazoa > Chordata > Actinopteri > Cypriniformes > Leuciscidae > Pimephales > Pimephales promelas. The sequence continues at coordinate 12,947,566 of NC_142785.1, forward strand.
ACAGACTGCTGCACAAGGCTCTTCTACACGCTTTCATGTTTGTGTTAAAATGGTACATTTTCTGCTTGGAGTTTTGCTTAATCTTCACAATCTGGTAGCCATGCATGCTCTCTGGACACTGTGGAAGAAGATTTGCTTTCTCTGAATATTATAGACTTTTTCCACATGCTTGTAAGTTTTGACAAGGACTTCTGCAAAGTACCAGAAAACCTTTTTGCTGCATGTCTTGCAGTGAGTGACCTATTATCCAACGAAAGAACAGATGTGGGGAAGAAAGAGAACATGAGAATGCCAAATGTGAAGTGAATTTGGGTGTATATCCAGAGGTTATATGAGAGGCTGTATGTCTCTATTTGTTTTAGTGGCACATTAATGCTAGGGGAATCATGACACATAGTTGAGTGGGTGAAGAGACTGAAGTACTTTACAGCCTCATCCTCCTCCTCCTCTCCAGTCAATGCCCACAGAGCCCTGACTGCAAGAAGCTCCCCTAATGAAGCACCTCTAATGGCTGCAATATTTGTTACGCAACTTGCCTCCCAATCAAACTGTGCATCAACTGAATAATTAGCTGTAGAATTATAATGACATATTGGGTAATGATGTTATCAATGTCTTTGTGTGTTACTGTGCCATACATTTTCAGATTTTTACCTGGTGGACAATAAAATGGGTGGAAGAAATTCCATCAACTTGCACTGAAGGAGGAATATAATATCAAAAGACCGCAAAGCCTTTGAGACTAAGAGTAACTTTACTAGCCTGGGAAAACTCAGACAATCTTCCGGCAAATTTGAGATTTGCTCTGCAAGTCAGTCTAGCCAAGAGCCCATTCAAGCCCATTTCCAATTTTTTCCAAATAAAGGCACCAATCTCAAGCGTTGAGGTGAGCTTTACATGATGACAATAGCTCTGATTGGTTTTAGGTCTGTTTTGCACCCAGAGGCATTTGAGCAATGCCCTGTTCACACGGATCTGTGAAAACGACTAAAAACGATGTATAATTCATGCCAAGCCAGTAGTTTGTGATGTCACTTTGTAAAGAAACACTATGTACCTAGAATGAAACTCAAGCGCATAATGTCACCGTTTTAAAAAATTCACGTTTTTGTAGTTTACATGAAGACAATACTGATATTGTTTTCAAAATATGCAAATTAAATGAATATATTTACACCCCACATAAACTTTCAATCATCTCAAACATTATTCTAATTTACAGTAGATCTCTACCTTTAAGCCCTTTCAAGCCACAAGCTTTTGCATTTTTGATGAAAACCTTGGCACCTATAGAGTTAAGTACTCTATAACTGTTCATTTGCCATTATTTTCTGCACTTTTTTTTCAATCACATACACAAACACATTGTTTTTAATTTTGCCAATATTTGTGTCCATTTCTTGGTGTACATGGTCATAAAAAAAAAAAAAAAGTTCACCTTTTGATTTTTACTGTTGCCTGCGTCTTTTCTGTTAAACTACCTTTAAGGTGCCAAAATGACACAAAGTTAGTTGTTTTTAATCCAGTATTTTGATAGTGTAGGCAGCTGACTCCTTATTCGCATACTCTTTTGAGTAGGTACTTAGCTACTCTGAATAAGGAATTACTTCACAACCTCTAATGTTTGTAATGTTTGTTCTATATAAGCTGATTGTGTGTAGTATGGATCGAATCGGGATGCACTGCATTCGCATGTTGTCATTATCAAGTGACCTGCATCAGTTGGGTCGCTTCACTGGAATAGTAAAGTATCCATCTTATGCACACTTCAGAATCACGCCGGAAGAAGTAGGTTCTCCAGGTACCTTTTGCCTACTCTTTTTTTTATCCTATTTTTATCCTATACTGTTTTCACCTACTGTATATTAGGCGAAGTATGTGATTAGGTGCAGCCTTTGAGTGTACATCGGTTGAATGCATTATGGGTATTCTCTAGCTGTTGAGTATACACAGAGAATGTCTAATTGAAGAGAATAGGCACTGGCTGGTTACTTCCGGGTTCTGGACTGGCTGCAGTAACACGTCTCTGTCCATGCGGGGGCGCTCGCGGTCGAGTGCAGAATGAATGGGAGTCAATGGGGTTTCATCCCCATAAATCCACTTTTCTCAGGATCTAATTTTTTGTCAAGTAATTTGAAAGTTGCATTCAAAAGGGAGGGCTAAGATAATACACTCAGCTGAAAATTGCATTTTTAAGTTCACTTATCTGTTCTAAAAATCCGTTCAAAACTGTGATGACGTCACATAATAGCAGAATGCTAGCCAGCCAACAACAGCCTAACCTGTAAGAAATCAAAAGGACATAAGTACTCATTCATTCGACTTTTGGCCTATAATCTATATTGAACTTGCGGAATCAACAATAAAATCTATTTTGATTTAACGACAAGCAGGTGAAAGAGACACTTTTAGCCGTTTAGCCCCATAGACTCCCATTCATTCTGCTCTCGCCCGCGATCACCTCCAGTGGGATTCTAATGGAACTGCAACCAAGATGATACACAACGGGGCTAATAGGAAGTGCCAAGGCTCTCCATTAGACAGGCTCTGGCATACATCAGCTACAAACCTAATCCAACACACCTGAACCAGCGAATCAAGGACTTCAGGATTACTTGAAAAAAACACCCATGTGTTTTGGAACTGAAGAATCGCAATTGAGAAGAGTTGCAATTGACATCTGCAAAATGGTATCCCTCCAGGAGAAGGGGATGGCTATCCCTGGTCCAAGGTATTTCCCATATTTTCCAAAGCGCAGAGGCTCCAAAATCCCAATGATTCGACAGGCTGTTTGGAAAATGGATGGATTCTGCCCTGTTTTTCAATTGACTTAGACCCCGTTTACACCTGGTATTAAAATGCGATCTGTATCCAGATAAGTTATCCGGATAATAAGTACTGATTCCATTTACACCTGGCCACATAAATGTGTTTTTGCAAAACGGATATAAATCCGATCTTCACCTCCTGCGTTATATGCAGATTTATTGGATTGCACGCCACCAAAGCAACAGATCTGAGCGGCATTTTATTGATCATCAGCTAATTTCCAAATCAGAGACATCAATAAGAGAGAGTGGCAACAGGCCTGGTAAGATAATTTCGTTTCTTTACTTGAAGATGTGTTAACTGCGTCTGTGACTTACTTTCACTTTTATTTGCGATGTTTGCACGTTGAATAGACGCTCAGCTGCTCATCTGCGGTGATGCGTGTCGCGTGTCGCATCTGACTAGGCTATAACATGACATATAGCCTATATAACACGCTCTCACTCGTTTATTTTTTAGCATTTTTGGGAGGAGTAACATATACATATGTGGTTTCAACAACCAGATTGCGTTTACACCTAGTAAAGATCCGGACACAATGCGAGCCAGACTACCTCCAGATGTGGTCAGGCAGATCCGATCACGATCCGATCACAACGCGTTTACACCTTGCATTAACATGCGTTTTTTTATTATCCGGATAACTTATCTGGATACAGATCGCATTTTAATACCAGGTGTAAACGGGGTCTTATTTAAACATGTTTATTTAAAGGTAGCTACTCTACAGAATTCTGGACTCAACATGGTTCAGACATAAAATTGCAAGGTGTGCCGTGGCACTACTTTTCTGTGGTATTTAATTTCAGCTAAATAATTCATCCTCTGTAGTGTGGGCTACCTTTAAGTAAAAAAGTTACATTGAGGATTTTGTATGTACTTTTGAAACATGCAAAGGCATGTCTATTCTGACAGATGAGAAAAGCTCAGCATGTGCGTTCAAAGCTGGGATTATCTATAAAGTATTGGATCCTGCTGGCATTGAAGAAAAGGGCAGCTGAGACCTGAGTGAGCAGAGGTTCTTTTCCTCAGAGTGTGTCAACACCGCACTGCATCTTAAGCAGGAAATATCTGCAGGGCCATGGCGTAATGAAACAAGGTGCCAACAGTACGTCATTGTTCAGCTTTAAAGGGCACCGCAGAAAGCCTGAGACAACAGAGAGGACAGAAATAAATTTCAGCAGAGAGCCACCGCTTTCTCCTCTGATCTGACGTCACTAAAGTGCAAGATGGGCACAAAAGCCCCAGCTCAGAGCCACTTGCATACGTTTCAGCCATGGATGGTCTGCTCTCGGATGGGTCTTTCCCAGAGAGACAGCCACAGGGGTCATTGAAGTTTTTGTAGGCATTAAAAAAATAAAATAAAAATTCTGTGTGAAAAAAAAAAAATAAATCAGTGTGATATATCAGCACAGTCTTATGACGACTTGGGATGAGACTGTGTTAGATATATAGATACAATGAAACACTGGGAATATGACTTATATATACACTTGACTTATATATCCTACTGATCCTATTATATACTATAGGCTCATTTGAAAAACATGCCTGTGACTACATTTCTCTAAAATGATACTGTATTGCGTCATGCACATTTTGTGACACTTTCGGGGAGAAATGTCTAGTGAGTGGTGCTAAAAGTGTGATCAGTTTTATCCAAAACAGATGAACGTGAATCTGGCAATGTTTTATTACATTGACTGACGAATGTATCACAGCATTTTTTTCAAATGAAATGTCCTATGAGTGGCTTTAAAAGGTTAATGCTTAATTGTGTTTTAAAATAATGCTACACTAAACCCTACCCTAAACATAACCAATATGGTTAACAAATGCAAACGTGACACAAACACACACACACACACACACACCAAAAAAAAAAAAAAAAAAAAATACTGTAGCAAACATACAATTTTAGTAAACTTACAGGCATTTGAGTTATTTTATCATGGCTTGTATTTCATGTATTTCATGGGACTGAAACATACCTAAGTATGACCGTAGTAAAAGTGCAATTTTATATCAGGTGAGCTACTGAACTAGTTTACTACATATAAAAAGCCATGTGGAGATGGCCCTGCCTTTATGCACCTAATTCACTATGGGCCTATATGGTACCATAAAATCATTAGATTTTAAGCATTCAAATTTATTGCAGACTTATGGTGCATTCACACCAGACGCAAATAGAGCATCTGGCGCAAGTGATTCCAGTGTTAAAGAGTTAGTTCACCCAAAAATGAAAATTAAGTCATTAATTACTCACCCCCATGCTGTACCAACCCCGTAAGACCTTCGTTCATCTTCGGAACACAAATGAAGATATTTTTGATTCAATTTGAGAGCTGTATCACTACCACATAGGCTCTTAAGGGAATGACACTTGACGACTCAGAAAATCAATGAAGAAAATGTTTAAATATTCCATGTGACTACAGTGGCTCAACTATAAGTTTATCAAGCGACGAGAATACTTTTTGTGCGAAAAAACAAACAAAAATAACGAGACGAGATTTCCACGACGCATGCGCGAGATCTGAACTGAAGTAGTTGAAGGAGATCGCAATTCTCGCACATGCGTCGTGGAAATCTCTTGAAGTCTCGTTTCAGGCCAACAAGGAAGAAAAGGAATAGTTGAATAAAATCGTTATTTTTGTTTGTTTTTTCGCACAAAAAGTATTCTCGTCGCTTGATAAACTTATAGTTGAGCCACTGTAGTCACATGGAATATTTAAACATTTTCTTCATTGACTTTCTGGGTCGTCAAGTGTCATTCCCTTAAGCAGCCTATGTGGTAGTGATACAGCTCTCAAATTTAATCAAAAATATCTTCATTTGTGCTCCGAAGACGAACGAAGGTCTTACGGGGTTGGTACAGCATGGGGGTGAGTAATGACTTAATTTTCATTTTTGGGTGAACTAACCCTTTAAGTCAATGCATAGATGTGTTACGTGCATGGCTGTAACTTCCGTTAAGTAGTAAACAATCAGTGGAAGGCTCACTCTATGAATGCAAAACGCTAAAAAAGTTTCATGAGATGACATTAATTGACTCACCCTTCAACCATCAAACATTAAAATGAAATTTAAAACTGTAAAAGAATCAACAAGGTACTTTCAACAGACCAAAAAAAGCCCCAAACGCACAAGTCTTTGGTTAGATATGCAAAATATCTGTATTGTGTAAGCCTTAATCAAAAATGTTCATTAAGTTCAGCATTATGTGACACTATATCAAAGTGATTTTTATTTTTTATTTTGTCAGATTGTTAATTGCATTTACCTGTGAAAACAAACCTGGAAAGAGACGTGAGGATTTGAGGTGAATTATTAATGGAATATCGTAAATTAAATTCTGGAGAGCAGACCACAAATGTGCCGTATATGTTTTCCTTATTCATACTTTTACAGCGGATTGCAAAGGAAAAAAAATAAAAATCATCATGAGGAAAAGAAAGCAGCAACTGAAGCTCTTGTCGTAGATATTCTTGTTATAACATGTCACGTTAAAATGTAGCCTAGCGTTATTCTCATGATGTCTGAAAATAAATTATTAAGGGAAATTGACAGCTCATCCAGTCAAACTGACGGATCAGCTTTATTTGTAGGGCAACCTTATAATTTCAAATTATTTGTTTCAGCCTTTTTGAATTGAAGTTCCCCAACCCAGAAGTGCTGTCAATAATTCGAAACGCAATAAGGTTGTCAGGAATAAGGTGGATTGAATGCTATTTATTCCATATCTACATTATATGAAATATTATTATAATGTAAAGACAACCAACATACTAGTGCATACGTTCGTGTCTGGACAGTGTTGTGTGAGAGAGAAAAAAAATCACATGACAGGTTAATCACTTTGGCAGGCTGGCTCCATTTATCATCAAAACATAAATAAATGATTAGCTGGATGAGGGCAAGGGTGATCCTTGCTCCGATGCAGGACAACAGGTCATCAAACTGGGCTCGGGACAGGTGGAAGTACAACTGAAACCGTCATCTAGGCGCAGCTTCTGGAGCGACCAAATGGTGAAACTCGCCAAACTGGGTTCGACCAGCCCGTTCTCTTCTCAAGGCGTTATATATACTGACGCTTTTAACAATGCGTATACATCCACTTTGTGTATTCAGACAGGAGCCATCTTAGAAAATTGTCTCGATAAGTCGATCCCAGAACACCGTTCATCCAGTTCAGTAGCTCGCTGAACTTCATACAGTTCAGCTCACTCAGCACGACGTTCGTGGTTTGACTTGTCGTGACTGTTTTCCAAAGATGGCTCCTGTCAACTGTCTTTATAAAATATCTTCTTATTAAACGGTCTGTACACTTACAAAGTCCTCAATGCTTCGTTTTGCATGTACAGTATGGACTCTCATTATGCTACTGTGTTAGTGTGGGGCTATTTTGAGCCTTGTTATGGTATAAACCAGCGATTTCTTTTTACTTAGTAAATGCCCCCAGTACTAGCATTATACGCTAAACAGTTTTTAGAGATACAACTCTTTACATTTGATTATCATGAAAACAAATCTCAGAGAACCGTTGACTTGTACTAGCTGTTTCATTAGACCTGCTAGGTTCATTTTGCGCCGGAGTTCTCCTTTAACTCTTCAAGACAAGTCATGACGTCATGACCAGCAATTCAAGCGGAGATGAGATCTAGTAACTTTGCTGTTAGGATAATAGGTAACACTTTATTTGAAGGGGTGTGCATAAGACTGACATGACACTGTCATAAACATGACATAACACCTGTCACCTGAACATGAAGGAGTGTTTATGAATGTTTATGACTGTTGTCATTAACTGTCATTCGGTAAATTAAGACACTTTTAATGCAAAGTTGACATTGTTTAAATTGTCTTTGTTATGACAACTTGACATTAACCAAGACAAAAATGTCTTGATAATGACAACTTGACATTAACACTTAAAATAAGTTATTTACATCAAACTTAAAGAAGTTATTTAGCTTTGCGTTAACATTACATTACCCTGTCATATGTGGTTGGTTTTGACTTTAGCCGTTATGACACCATAACTCTGTCATGAATATTTTACTTGTCCTCAAGTAAAGTGAAACACTTTGTACTAGTTATAAAGATGTCATTAAGGGTTATTACACTGTCAAATGCTGTCAAACAACAGTGTCATTAATATTTCCCCTTACCTCAAGTAAAGTGGAACACGTTGGACTAGTTATAAAGATGTCAGGTTGACAGGTTGACATGTCAAGTTGTCATAATCAAGACATTTCTGTCTGTGTTAATGTCAAGTGGTCATAATCAAGACATTTTCTGTATTTTTTAATGTCAAGTTGTCAAAAAAAGAAATTTTTGTCTTGGTTAATTTCAATTTAAACAATGTCAACTTTGCGTTAAAAGTGTCATAATTTACCGAATGACACTTAATGACAACGGTCATAAACATTCATAAAGACTCCTTCATGTTCATGACAGGTGTTATGTCATGTTTATGACAGTGTCATGTCAGTCGTATGCACAAACCTTCAAATAAAGTGTTACCGGATAAGAATAGGGATTTTAAACACCATATAGTCCCATCCTTTCATCTGAAGAGACATATTTAGCACAAGCGGTTTTCCTCATCAAATGTCTACATTTTTTATTCCAAAATAATGAAATCAGCCAAGGTTTTTACTCTTACTCATTCATTGTGGACCGACAGATGTTATACTGGTCAAGAAAACCCAAACATGTCTACCTTACTGGCATCAAAGGCAGACAGATGACATCACAGTGAGACTACATGTGTCCCCCAGACTGCTCTCTCTTAGCCAGATGGCCCTGACAGCTTGTCCAATGTAGAACTACATGTCTCTGCAATTTAAACTTAAGCCTTGCTTTTAGTACACCAAATATTAATGAGATGCAGCTTAATTTTTTCTCTGCTGACATTCTTTAAGCTCACAGTACAGCTATCATCATAATACAATAACACAATACAAATAATGCAACTAAATATTTTGATAGCAGAAAGAAAACTTGCAAAAATGGTTAGTTTCGTTAAGAAAATGTCAGTTCTGGTGTGTGCTCTATTAATCTGAACAGAGACAAACTGTTCAATACATGTTGATGCTCAAAACACGAATCAAAATACTGATAGTCATATTGTATGTTAACAAACTTTTGAGTGAGGACAATTATCTGTTAGTGCAACATTCACTTGCATACATTTTAACTTTTAAACTCAATATTGCTGCCAAAACAGGTCTCTTCCACTTTATTTTAATGTTCAGCTAGTTACTGTATCATAACAAACAACGGTAGCACTTTAGAATACTGTTCCGTCATGAATGAATAACTACACAGATGTGGTAGTTCACTATTAGCTAATCAATAACCACTATTTTTTCATACCTTATTCGTCAACTAATAACTACTACCGGCTCATAATTAATGTGAATAATGCATAATGTATAATTCATTCTAAACTGAAGATCATGGGAACCCACTAGTAATGACTCAAGTATTACCAAATTCTTGAGAAGGAAACAAAAGTTTAAAACGCTACTACTTACTAATTTGTGTTACTCATTTGTTCTTATGTAGTTATTCATTAATGACAGAACAGTATTTTAAAGTGTTACCCAATCAACTCCTTGCTGTGTAAGAACCAATACATGCCAATAGTAGCTACAGTATATGATGACAGATTCTCTTTATTGAAAATGAGGTCTTTGCAATTTCTTGTCAAGCAACATAATGAGTCTCTCATTTATAAAACACAAGAGTTGCATGGAAAAATGTCCTCCGGCAGTCAAAACCATAGCATCCCCAGAGTGGAAATTGAACGCCTCCCCCTTTTGGATTCATCTTCTGTTCTTCCCCACTAGACACTGTGTTTTGCTAGGCTGGTAAAGTTTAGTAAGCTCCCCGCCTTTTCGCAATCCCCTGTACACTAGACCCTCTGGCAACATATGACAAAATGTCCTTTTCATGTTTGGGGATCCTTAGGCTTTGAACGCTCACAGTAAAGTGTCACCTTATTTATTTGACAGATGCTTTTATCCAAAGTGACTTACAGTGCTTTCAGGATATATTTTATCAGTATCTGTGTTCCCTGGGAATTGACCCATGACTTTGGTGTTGCTAGCACCATACTCGATATGATATGATGCATGTTGGAACTTTTGAGTCCCAGTCCATGTGACTGCTTCTAAGATTTTTGTCAAAACCAGCTCATTTGAGACCTGAGTAGGTTAAGTTTGATTCAAGAACGAGACCAGATAAGGTCAAATATTTTCATGACCAATTTATTCAAACATGCATTATATCATTATGATTTATTGTCAATTTAGCCCTAATCATTATTGGATTTTTTTTTAAGGGACTCTAAACTGGTCTAAGTAATTAGTCAGATTTCACACTTGTTTGAATCCGATTCCAATTGGTGCCATCTCCATAACAAGACCAAGGCCATGCGATAGGCTATCCAATCTGGTCTTGAGTAGCAAATGATAAATTTGTATTGTTAACACGTTTATATTATAGCCCTTTCCCAATCAAAATTAGGCCAAGTTAAGGGGTTTAAAAATGAATTATCTGATAATTAAAAATCAATCAAAAAATAAAATAATTATAAATTATGATCAATGTAACAATTTCCAATAGGTTATAGAGGCCAGGGGAGATTGAGAAAACAAATGTACAATTTAATTGATCAAAGTTCATGCTGAATTTAAATGTGTGCTGCTTTAGTAACAACACATGTTATTTTTTTGTTGTTTTCTTCCCCAATTGTGAATTATTATACATATTCTGAAATATTTGGAAATATTTAAATGTACCTTAAAAGTATAGCGGATGATTTTCTTTTTCCGGGTGGGTAGTCTATACTATTGGTCCACCTAAGTGTCAATCATTCTGGTGATATGTTTACGTAAGGCCGTCGTACATGCTAGGCTAGGCCACTGGTAATTTGAAAATACTACAGGTTTTCTATTGATACAAAGCTTATTGCTAAATCCTGAAGTATCCCTTTAACACCCCTATAAGTCACTCATCGCATCTGTCACAATGGTAGGAACTGTAAATGCAGTGAGTGATTAGAGAAGCTGAAGAAGAGTGGAATTATGTTTGTGCCACAATTCTGTATGTGCAACTTCATATTTTAAATGCTGGTTTGGAAACACCCATTTTATCTGCCTCATCTCTAACTTTCTGGAATAACGGCATAATGTATAATTAATTGAGCTTTGTTAAGCAAATGAGCAGTTTCATTTTAGACAGCACAGATGGCAGGTATCAGGACACTGAGCAAGTGAAACAAAAAAGAAAAGAAGACGACTGCACACATTTAACTGTTTGGTTGCAAAATAATTTCTACTTTGCAAGATCATTACAATGATCATTCATTATCGTCTTTCCTCAAAAGTAGAGTTTGCCCACATTCAAAATGCTCTTTTGTGTGCTCAATATATGATCTGTCCACAAACATTACTCTATAGAGAAGTGCACCAATATACAACACATACATTCCATTTGGCTGTTTCTTTAATGTGTTCATGTTCATGTGCTTCTACTGTATGTTGTCAGTTTATATCCTACAGGCCTTTGTTTCAATGTTGAGAGCTCCCTCTCTCTCGGTGTGTGTGCATTGTGGCACTACTCATGAGTCAGACTGCCCTCAGCACAATACTAGTGGAGGCTGTTGTCAACATGGACAATTGCACCAAAATAGCTATGATCTATCTATATACACTCACCTAAAGGATTATTAGGAACACCTGTTCAATTTCCCATTAATGCAATTATCTAAACAACCAATTACATGGCAGTTGCGTCAATGCATTTAAGGGTGAGGTCCTGGTCAAGACAATCTTCTGAACTCCAAACTGAATGTCAGAATGGGAAAGAAAGGTGATTTAAGCAATTTCGAGCGTGGCACGGTTGTTGGTGCCAAACGGGCCGGTCTGAGTATTTCACAGTCTGCTCAGTTAATGGGATTTTCACGCACAACCATTTCTAGGGTTTACACCTCCAAAAACATCCAGTATGCGGCAGACCTGTGGGCGAAAGTGTCTTGTTGATGATAGAGATCAGAGGAGAATGGGCCGACTGATTCAAGCTGATAGTAGAGCAACTTTGACTGAAATAACCACTCGTTACAACCGAGGTATGCAGCAAAGCATTTGTGAAGCCACAACACAGCATTGAGGTGGATGGGCTACAACAGCAGAAGACTCCACAGGGTATCACTACACTACACATATGAAAAAGAGGCTACAATTTGCAAGAGCTCACCAAAATTGGAAAGTTTCCAGAAGACTGGAAAAATGTTGCATGGTCTGATGACTATTGATTTCTGTTGAGACATTCAGATGGTAGAGTCAGAATTTAGCATAAACAGAAGGAGAACATGGATCCATCATGCCTTGTTAGCACTGTGCAGGCTGGTGGTGGTGTAATGTTGTGGGGGATGATTTCTTGGCACACTTTAGGCCCCTTAGTGCCAATTGGGCATTGTTTAAATGCCACGGCCTACCTGAGCATTGTTTCTGACCATGTCCATCCCTTTATGGCCACCATGTACCCATCCTCTGATGGTTGCTTCCAGCAGGATAATGCACCATGTCACAAAGCTCGAATCATTTAAAATTGGTTTCTTGACAATGAGTTCACTGTACTAAAATGGTCTCCACAGTCACCAGATCTCAACCCAATAGAGCATCTTTGGGATGTGGTGGAACGGGAGCTTTGTGCCCTGGATGTGCATCCCACGAATCTCCATCAAATGCAAGATGCTATCCTATCAATATGGGCCAACATTTCTAAAGAATGCTTTCAGCACCTTGTTGAATCAATGCCACGTAGAATTAAGGCAGTTCTGAAGGCGAAAGGGGGTCAAAGATAGTATTAGTATGGTGTTCCTAATAATCCTTTAGGTGAGTGTGTGTGTGTACATATATATATATATATATATATATATATATATATATATATATATATCAGACTGATCTCATGAAGTAGCATGTGTATGCCACGCCAATTCGTATTTCCATTTTTGCCGTGCTATCAAGACGCATAATCGCCTTTCAGCGTGTTAATGAACGCCGTTGACTTAACGTTATATAAATATATGACTTACCTCAACCCCATCCCTAAACCTAACCGTCACTGGGGTTAATGGCATTTATGACTGTTCCCTTACCATCCTAGGTAAAAAAAAGATATGACTTACCTCAACTCCATCCCTAAACTTAACCGTCACTGGGGTTAATGGCATTTATGTCTGGAGATTTGACTGCGTGTACAGACATGCGGAATGACGCAGACGTTAATGGCGTAGACATGCACGCATGCACGCGGAAAGCTCAAAATGCGTGGAGATAACACGCCACCTAACTCGAAAGTGCCGTGTATGTTTACGCAAAAGTCGTGTTGTCATGTTGCATATATATACTATATATATATATATATATATATATATATATATATATATATATATTGTATATGAAATGAAAAGAGTGGAAGTCCTCTCCTCTGAGATTGATCCTCTGGAGACCATGTTTTCTGGAATTTGTTCAGCTCTTTGAATATCTCTTATCTTGCTCGTTATAATTTTCCCATGAGTATCTTTGTTAAATTTCACTGGGATTTCAACAGCTGGTACTGAAACGGTTGCTTGTCAAATCCATCCTCTTCTCTATGCACAAATATTGCTGCATGGATTGTAATGAAGGAAATTTGTTGTGCAGACCAAACTGCAAACTGTACAGAGACAATTGCACCATAAACATCTTTGTTGATGTCCTGATGGCAGTTTTTATTTGCATTGCTAACACTTTAGATGTTAAAATTCAATCTTTTGTGACGAAATCATAAAAGTCCATTTAACTCAATCCAGGACTATTGCTCAGAAAGACAAAATGCACCATTCAAAAGTTGCCCACATGCACTGTTTTCATCTGACAGATTTGTAAGTGTAAATTATTTGTAAATATACCTGATATTTATATTTGACATTCAAGATTGACATTCAACATCATAAATCTTGCTGGAACATAACGTTCCACCTAAATAGACAAAAAACTTGACTAAATTTGCAAGCTTTGTTGGAGGGAAAGATTTTTAGTGAATGCACCACTTAAATTTCGAACTGCATGTCACTTCATCATATGAGTTAGAAAACAGTGCACTATATGATTTTAACGGTAATAATAATAAATTAATTAATAAATAAATAAATAAAAAAACAAACAAAAAAAAAACAGTTTGGCCATTCCATCATGTGCAGAATTAATTATATTACATCAGTTCATTTGCTTGAAAGGTCCTAAATTGCATGATAAAACCTCTTCAGCAAATCTTTCCATATACAGGTATATTAAACATGGTAAACGATCCATAATTATAATTTAAATGGATTTCAACATTAATCAGCCAAATAATGTGATACTGCAGAGAGCTCATCATTTTTAATGTACTGTATGTTTACGTCTCTCTATTAGTATATTAGGGCTTTATACAGTATATGAATCAGGCTTTGTAATAAAACATATTTTTATTTTATTTATTTTTTTCTGCAAATTTGTGTGAAGTGGTTTTAGACATTTAAAGTCTTTAAACAGTGCTGATCTCTTACCGGTATAGCTAAAATGATCAAATTCGCCAAAATATTAAATAAATTAAGACACAAGGTACAGGGATTTAAAGAACTTTAAATGACAGGTGTTTCAATTTTGGCTTTATGCAGATTCCTCTGAGGCTGCCATTCATTTAACTATTTAAAAGCTTTTCTTTCTGTCAATTAGTTGCTGCTGAGAGGGTGTGATAGGCAATTTGCTTCCCAGGGTGAGGCACAATATCCAAGCACAAAGCGTTTAAATTCTTCCTGAAACTAGCAGATTTAAAGCAGAACAGACTAGTTCTTTAATTGCTCACCCATTACATTACATTATAATCTCTGAGGTCTTACATCAATATGAAGATTGGCTTTCAGAAGTATCATCCTCTGAAGATGACTTCATATTTTTGGTTCATTTTAAATTATACATCAGATGGAAACCTGTGAATAGAGATTCTTTTTAATGACAATTTGAGGGCTAACATACTTCATTTGTCCAAATCTCATTTGTATTATTATATATATATATATATATATATTAATATGTACTTTTAAAGATTATCGATTGGCTAAAAATAAGTCATTTTGACACGTTTGAACACTTTTTAAAATCTCTACATGACTATGCCTTGCAGATATCCGTGGACTGCAGGTCTTTCTGGACCAGACATCAAGACAAGGTTTGGATGTATCTCTGCAGCGAGTGGATAGGAACATCAGCGGCGTGTTTTCCAGTTTGTTCACCTCCATGCGCACAGAGGAACTCAACCGCTACAGGGACACTCTCAGAAGAGCTATCCTGCTTTTGAGCCCACGTGGAGCCCAGGTCTTCATCCATCAGGTTTGTGCTGTTTTACCATAATTCTAGCACATAGTGGTCACTGGGGTAAGATGAGCCTGTAGGTAAGTTGTCCCACCTCTGGTAACTAGTTGTCATTTGACTAGGAGTGTATTCACTTGTTTTCTTGATGCATCGTTACAAAACCTATTTGCATCAATCTCGTAATTTGAATTTTTGAATAATAATAATAATAGTTTGTAATTATTAGTTTAACTGAATGAACATCTTAAGTCACTTGTAAAGCTCCCAACTCATTGTATGGCCAGTTAACATTCACATATATGTGTTAACACAACTGTTCATGTTGGTAAATGTCCATTAGGTCTTGAAGCAGGGGTTTCAAGCTCAGTTCCTGGAGGGTCACTGTCCCAAAGTGTTTAGCACAAACCCTAATTAAATACACCTGAAACAGGTTATTAAAGGTCTTCAGGAATACTAGGCTGTGTTTGAAATCACCCCGTTATCTTCATTCACTATTCCCTAGATTACTCCACTAAGGCTATGTTTACTATACACAGAAACAATCTGAAGAGAAAATGCAAAAAGACGTTGCGTTATCCCTTTTTATGCTACGTTTAGATGAGTGTTATGGGTGGGAAATCCGCGTACATATGGTGACGCAAAAGTGTGAAATTCAATGTAGTCTGTACTCCAGGCAGCTAGGTGGCAATGTGGCACAGCCACACAACACCACCAAGTCCGTGCGGCTGCGTACAACCTTCACTGTCTAGCAGACTATTGCATTTTTTACCCTTTACCCGCGTAAAGCAACGCAGCGGTGGAGCGTTTTAGATTTCCACTCTGCAGGGTGCTTTTACTTTTTTTGCGTTTTTAAGCCCCCAAAACGTGTCACAGTGTAAACGAAAGGCATATCCGATAAAATATTTTTACATTTTCACCCGCGAGTGTCCTCGTGTAAACAGGGCCTAATATAGGCCACTTGAAGGAGTGAATTAAAAAAAGTGAGTGAATACATTGTTTGTACATTTGATATTGTGGTTCATTGTGAGTTTGAATGAATGCACTAGACACACTCTCAGAAAAAAAAGGTACAAAAGCTGTCACTGGGGCTGTACCTTTTCAAGAGTACCTAAAAGGTGCATATTGGTACCTAAATGGTACATATTAGGACCTAAAATGTACATATTAGCACCTAAAATGTACACAATAGCACCTAAAATATACTGTACATATTAGCACCTAAATGTCCATATTAGCACCTAAAATGTACATAATAGCACCAATATACATTAGCACCTAAATGTCCATAGTAGCACCTACAATGTGCATATTAGCACCTAAAATGTACATAATAGCACCTAAAATGTCCATATTAGCACCTTACATGTACATATTAGCTCGTTATTGTCCATATTAGCACCTAAAATGTACATATTAGTAGCCTACTTAAAATGGACAAAAGTTTTCCCTTTTGAAAAGGTACAGCCCCAGTGACGGCTTTTGTACCTTTTTTTCTGAGTGTAACGTCCACTATGGTTTCGGACACCACTACAAATGGCTGTCCCCTCAACGCATTCTCATCCCAACATTCTCATCCCAAGGCGTCATATACGACACTTTTGCAAAAGCGTAAACATCCAACGCACATGGCACCCTTTATCATCAAATGAGATGCTTCGGTTAAGGTAGGTTCAGGAATGGGGTAGGGTTAGGGTTAGACCACTAGGAGGCGCCTTCTGCCCCATATATATCTGCGTCTCATTTGTCGCTAAAGGGTGCGTTGTGCGTTGGATGTTTATGCTTTTGCAAAAGCGTCGTATATGACGCCTTGGGATGAGAACGGGCTCATCCCCTCAAACAGCACCCTGTATAGGAGGCGATTTCGGACACAGCCCTAGAAAATTCCATGCATGTGTTTTAGAGCTGGAGCCACACTCTGCAGGACGGTGGCCCTCCAGGAGTAGAGTTTGACACATGAAGGGTTAGTTCACCGAAAAATGAAAATTCTGTCAGTATTTATTCACCCTCATGTTGTTCCAAACCTTTATGTGTTTATTTGTTCTGCTTATACACAAAGGAAGATATTTGGAAGGATGTTTTAATCAAACAGATCTCATTCCCCATTGACTACCATAGTAGGAAAAAATACATACTATGGTAGTCAATGGGGAATGAGATCTGTTTGAATAAAACATTCTTCCAAATGTCTTCCTTTGTGTTCAGCAGATCAAATAAACACATAAAGGTTTGGAACAACATGAGAGTGAGTAAATACTGACAGAATTTTCATTTTCGGGAGAACTAACCCTTTAAAGACAGCAGCCTAATATATTTACTGCTTTCTACTTTGTGTTACTTAAATGACAGAAGAAAAAGACAATCACTTCTCTTGACTGAATAACTTTGGTAGCAATCAAGTTTAAATCAAGTTTAATTTATACAGTGAATAATATGCAGTTTTTTTCTAAAACTGATTATACAGTTTCTAATCAAATCATTAACCAGAATGGAATCAAATCAACATCCATGAATCATATGAATATCTAACCCAAAGATTCACAGCCCTACATGTGATTGTACAATCAAATCCCTTTATGGAGAAAGCCATCTTGCTATTGCTTGTTCATATTAAGTTTCCATACAGCAAGTCAGAACAAATTTATGTCAAAGCAGATTTACCCAGACTGGTGTGACAGATATGATCATATAAATGTGTTAGCTAAAGATTTGTCCTGATCTTCCAAATGGTGTCTGAAAGGTGACATTGTTATAATCATCTGCCATTTTACATATTTCTGTTGTATATTTATTGGTCATACAGCAAATCCTGAAATATAATTACTTATAGGCTATTAGTACTTATATATAGTCTCTGCCTGGACGAAAACTTGAGTGAAAACGGATTCATTATGCCCTACAAAAGCTGTCACTTTTGTTGCATCCCTTCATAATGACTGTACAAATGACCTGGCAAGCTGGCACACCTTCACTGTCATTATCTCAGCATCTGATGTACACTCCTCCACTGATCTAAGGTCATACACATCCGTTAACATCACACGTTGGTCTTAACAAGCTCTGTGGGATCTGCACTGGAATCAGTCGCTCATGCTGGCAGGATGCCCATCATTACCAAGACCAAGAGTATGACTTTCTCGTGCATAAAGATTATGCCAGCTGTCTGTAATCTCCTGTGTTTGTGAAAAATGAGTGATTTTTATTAGATTAGCCTTTGATGATGCATCCCTTTGTCTGTAAATATGAACAAAATACATATTGGATCCTGCAATTTGGATAGAGGGTGATTTTGGACAAATGGATTGATGATAGAAAACAGACTGACATAAAACAGAAAAATAGACAGACAAATAAGTTAAACAGACAGACATAAAAGTGTCAATGCTAACCATTTTAATTACTCCCAACATAGATATGTAGGTATTTTCAACACTATCTCACGACCAATTCGTACGAATTCGACGCATGATTAAAAAGTGTCTAATTCATACTAATTCGTACGACCTCACTCATACTAATTCGTACGATTTGTCTAAACCCACGTGATGGTTAGGTTTAGGGGCGGGGTAAGGGGTAGGTCATTCGTACGAATTCATACGAATTGGCCAATTCGTAAAATATGTACGATTTAGCAAAATCGTATTAATTCGTACGAGTGAGGTCGTATGAATTGTTACGAATTAGCCACTTTTTAATCATTCGTCGAATTCGTACGACTTGGTCGTGAGATCGGGTTGGTATTTTAGACTGTTTAGAATGATTTCAGATGGGAAATACGTAATCATATAAAGTTGTTGAATGTGATTCTAGCATTTCAGTCTAAAGCAAGATCATGAGCTGATGGCTCAAAGCACAATACTTGTTCAAATATTCAAATATTGCATGGATATGTTTCTACTGAGAGATCAGTAAGAGTGGTAAATTTGGTTGGATGATATTTTGTAAATGTACGGGAATGGCATTTAGGCTTCTGTGACAGCTGCTGTAGTTAAGGGGCAGCTATGATGGGGTCCACCATTGAATAAAGCAGAATAATACAAGTCTTTGATCTTTAAATTGGATCTAGTAAGCCTGTGACAAAAGCCCAGTTCAAAACACTAGTGAGCTGTCTTGTTGTATTTTGTTTAAATAGGCAGCTACCTTCTGAGGCAGCATCTTCAATGGAAATGGAACCTTAAAAGGTGGCTGAATCACATGCTTTACACTGCCCTCCTCAAATGAGATGCAACTGTTTGGCATTAATAAGTAAACTAATTTCATGATGTGAATACATTGCAAATATTGGATGAAATATCTTTATAAACTGTTGGTTTGACTGTTTTTAATCTAATGTCTACCCTGATTTATACAATCTGGACATATACCTTAATAAAACTTAATGGAATGATCAATCAGTCAAGATTATAAACATTTTCATTCAAGATAAGATTTTAGGTTGAGGTTTATTCTGTGTTTCACTGATTTTGCAGAGTCGCAGTTTCAAACTTTCAGTTTGGCAAAGGCAATAGACTTAAATTCAGATTCAGATTCAACTTTTTTTCACCTCATGAGCATCGAGCAATGAAAGGTCTTTGTGGTTGGAGATTGGAGATATCCTAGCCAACATTTCATGGTGATGCCAGTGTAGGCATGATATCAGTATGAGGTATGTGCCCTACCAACGCATTCTCATCCCAAGGCGTCATATACTGATGCTTTCGCCAATGCGTAGACATCCAACGCACTAGGCGGGCACCCATTAGCGTCAATAAAACATGCACAGAGTATAGGTAGATTTAGGTCTGTGGTAGGGTTAGGGTTAGACCACTAGGAGGCACCTTCTGCCCCATACATATCTGTGTCTCATATTAGCCGCGTTTCCACTGCCGGGCCAGGGCCGGGCCGTGCTAGTGCGTGCCAGGGCCAGTCGCGTTTCCACTGTCACTTCCGGGGCTTGATCGGGGCTTCCTCAGGGCCAACGGCCAGGATTTCTGGCCTGTCGAATACCTTGGGCCAGAGGGGGCCAGCTCGGGCTAGAGGCGTGCTCAAGGTAAAAGGCGGAGTTTATCGGTGTTATGGAACGTTATGATCTGAAGCAAGATGCACATAGGGGTGTCCATGTTTAACCGATTAACCGTTTAAAATTGCATAACATTTTAATTTGAACTATAGGCCTATGCCAAATGCTGCGCAACAATATATAGGCTATATATAGGCTACATATCGACGAATTTTCAGATATTTGTTTGATTTTTTTGCCCCTTAAACATTTAAAATATTTGACAAATTAATATGAAAAAAATATATATTTTACTGGTTTTCTGAGGCCAAATTAGAACCTGGAAATGATATTTTCCCCGCAGTGCTGAATGAGAAGAGCCGTAACCACAGCCTACAGAAAGGGGATTTATGGGTGATTTATAGGCTATAATAAATGTGTCTGATAATAAAATAATATAAAATAACGAGGCATTAATTGTTTATTAATAAACTATTGTTTTCTAAATGATTTTCGGCTAAAAACATATCTCCATCTCCGGATGCACATTTAGAGAGAAATTAAGCTACATAAACATAGAAGATATTGGCTTTCGATTCGAATTTGTTCGTTTTAAATTGGACATTTAAAGCTTTAACCTACAAAGGATATAACCCCTGTAGACTAAAGCTTTAAATGTCCAATTTAAAACGAACAAATTCGAATGCGGTGGCTGTTTCAGGTCTCGCGCTTCAGTTCACGGAGATCATGAAGCGCGCCTTGATTAATTGTTAAAGCACAACATTTTCTTGTTGTAAATAAATTTATTTGCGAATAATGTATTATTATTTTCTGCATGACCAGAAATTAAAGAGTATTTTAAGTTGTTTCCACTGAAAGAAATGCAATGAAACTGTTCACATGGGCGTCTCGCAGCCATCAGTGCGTGCTCCACACACACTGGATATGCGCTGATATTTGTCAAAAATATTGTGTTTATTTGTGCTCTGTTCCTTTTTTGGATAAAGGCGTCTTCTACATATGCAGCCTAATAAAATGTTACAATAATGATGATGATGGTTATTATTATTATTATTATTATTATTTGCAGACACGGAGTTTTTGTGAAATGGACCTTTTGCTTGATTTCAATTGGCAATTTCAGTTTGAAGGGTGATGGAAATGGGGCTTTAACTGCTCCGTACTTGCTGCGTTTTATTTCTATAAATTAATTTCGTTTCAAATGTGGTCCAATCAGTTATTAAAGGTGTTAAAAATGTACTCTGTATCTCGAGGTTGCGGCGCGCACACTATGCACCGAGTATTAACCGATGGGCCTCGGTTAACGATTAATGAATAACTTGAAAACGTGCCCGCAGCCCTACTTGTTATATCGCGCAAAAAATCGCTGCTTGAAATGGAGAATCGCCTGTACTGGTCTCGGGACACCATTGCAGCCACTACGGCAGGTGAGTTAATATACATGCTATCTTCCTAATTTAAAAAATAAATTAATTCACAATACCCGCTGAAATGGGTTGGGTTTTATGACGTTTGATCCTGAAAGGCGTGTTAGGGGTGGGGTCTGGGGCAGCGCTGTGGGGCTACTGGCCCGGCAGTGGAAACGCAAGCCCGGTGCTTGAGGCCCGAGGCCACTAGCTCGGCCCGGCTCGCTGTTAGCTCTGGCCCAGCCCTAGCCCGGCAGTGGAAACGCGGCTATTGACACTAAAGGGTGCCATGTGTGTTGGATGTCTACGCATTGGTGAAAGCGTCAGTATATGATGCCTTGGGATGAGAACGGGCTGGCCCTACATGGTTTTGTCAATGGGTTCTATGTCGGCCCTACATGAATTTGCCCATACTGGGGCTATGCATCAAGCCCAAATTGTGCCTACATTGTCTCCTCCACCATGAAATGTTGGCTGGGAATTAGGAATATAATTCAGTGTTGGTTTGGAATTTGAAAAAAAAAAAAAATATATATATATATATATATATATATATATATATATATATTTTTTTTTTCCTTTTATTTTAGCAAAACTTTAGATTAATGGAACAACTTTCCTGCCCAAGAAACACTACACTCTAAAAAATGGTGGGTTGTTTCACCTCAATTTTGGGTCAAATATGGACAAACCCAGCCATTGGGTTAACTTTTATAATTACATTTTAATCCAATATTTGGGTTTGTCTTTATTTGACCCAAAATTGAGTTAAAACAACCCAACATTTTTTAGAGTGTAGTGTTTCTTGGGCAGGAAAGTTGTTCCATGACTGAAAAAAAAAACATACTGATCTTGAAAAATCCTTGGCGAAATTACAGTCGATGTTTACACAACAGACATTTCACAGGACTATGAAAAGTCCTGTATTGACATGAATCCCTCTGGCTGTCAAGTTTCAATTTTGCCCTCTGTAGGGAACAAAATAGATTATTTTAGATTAAATAAACAGCTTGATGTTGAGATATGTCAACAGGACAAAGTTTCAGAAAATGTACCAGACATCTCTTTTTAATCTAAGCCTATATATTTGGACATCACATCCAGCATTTTTTTTTTTAAAGATATTTGATCTGTAGATTGCTCAAAAGGCATTCTTTTTTTAAGCACAACTTTTTTCTTTTCTATTTTAGAACTCTTAGTTATCACAGTATGAGGCATCTGATAACCTTTTATTGAAATATTTATAGCTCTCACTGCTTTAGGACCCATAAGACATAATCTTAGATCTGAGTATTTAAAAAAAAAAATCACTGCATGTTCAAGCTTCAATGCTTCTTTTAACTAGTCCAAACGCCGAAATGCTGTAGCTGTGGTTAAATAGGTCTTTCTTTGTGACTGCCTTTGACAACATCATTCTGTTCCTTTTTAAAATCAAGGCTGAAGTAGCAGGCTAGAGTGTTAATATATTCATGTACAAAAATAAATGTGACTGCAATGCTTTCAAGGCTGTCTGATTAAGTTATGATAGGGTATATTTGTTAATTTTTAATCCTGAAATCAAAGACGTTTTTTGTTTTTTTTCAGAGATAGCTTCTTACATTGCCTTTCAGGTCATCAGTTAATTAGACTTCATTATTTAAAGAGATGAATTAATATTTAATGTATTGAAAGTACATAAACCTTAACACATGAGTTCAGAATTGGAGTTTTTTGAAGTTATAGTTTCACACAGCACAGCAGCAACGAGATAACATCATTAAATTAGGTTAACATATATATCATTCATTAAACTATTTCAAGATTGTATTAAGCCACACCACTGCACACAAGTTTATAAATGAAACTTTACATGGAAACAGTTGTGAAATATGATCTGTAAGTAAAAAACATAATGAGAAAACCAGTACTGAACTGCTGCAGGTCACTGGGGAAACAGCTAAGCAGTGTTGAGCAAGCTACTTGGAAAATGTAGTGAAATAAGCTAGCATTAAATGTAGTCTACATTAAATGTAGGTTCACTACACTGAAGTTACCAACCTTGGACACTTAGCAAGCTAAGCTACAGCAATATGCCAAAAGTAGTGGTACCACTTTACTTGAAGGGGTGTGCATAAGACATGACACCTTCATAATCATGACATGACTCTTGTCATGAATATGGAGGAGGTTTTATGCATGTTTATGACAACTGTCATTAAGTGTCATTTGCTCAATTATTACATTTTTTAAAGCAAATATGACATTGTTTGAGATGTCTTTGTTATGACAACTTGACATAAACCAATACATCATAACCTGTCAGTGTCTTGGTAATGACAACTTCACATCATTGTATTAAACATGCATAAAACCTCCTTCATATTCAGGAGTCATGTCAGTCTTATGCACACCCCTTCAAGTAAAGTGTTACCAAAGTAGTTTTTTTTTTTTTTGCATTTTTACATTGACCTAATTCCAAGTCAGTGCTAACTCAGTGATCAATAAATCTGTCAGTCAAACAGATAATTTGCATGTCATCTGGCAGCCATAATTAGTCATTTCAATTGTTTATTAAGAAACTGTTCCAAACCAGGTTGGCAACTTATAATGCCATACTTGAGCAATATTTGGCATTGTACTTTTAAAAATAAATCTTACCTGACACTGAGCCCCATTTCTTAAAAGGGATCTTGTCTATGTTAGGGTTAATGTCATTTGCCATGGCAACTTTCAATACTGAGACCAGAGGCTGGTCTGTACGGCGGGATCAGTGGGATATCTTGGTCAGCTTCATTATGGAGAACATCTGCTCACATGAGTAGATGCTTCCATACATATAAATGATGCATGCAGTGTGAAAGTGAAGCCGTGGGCATTGATTTAGGGAGTAGAGGTGCAAACTTAGTTGCCCCAAAATGACTGGTACTGGGTTTTTATGGATGAATATTCCAAATGCAAGTGTTCAGGTGCAGTGTGAACATCAAATACAAATGGATTCGCGAACAGGTCAAGTTTCAAATTGTGTGTTTCAAAATCAGCAAATCTCCTGCGGATCTTCACTTTCAGTGTGTTTAATCTGTTGGCATAGACTTAAGTTAGGAATGGGATGGTGACTGTGTCACTGACTGACTGACACTGGCGCACCTGGCTCTCCCACAGAGGCAGTTTCATTTGAAATGCCTTACCAACTCTAGCATTTCAGACCTAGAGTTTTAAGAGTATTGAGGTTCTCTGTTACCCCTTTTCCACCAAAAAAGAACTGGTTCGGAACTAGTGCTGTTTCAAAGTTGGTTCGGGGTTGGTTCAACTTGCGAACCTTTTCAGAACCTGTTTGTTTTTCCGCTGACTAGAGCGCCCAGGGAACGACGTCATTACGTCAGTGTGTGCGTCGCCATACGTCTTAGCTAGAAACGCTTGCAAGTACAACATTACTTTGAAATTATCTCTAACTCATGTACCAAGAAGGCGGTAACACTTTAGAATACTGTATCTTACTTACTGCATAACTAATAAGGAATTATTGACGAACTAATAGGTAATTCTTCATTAACTACTTCTTCACTACTGTTAACTACTAAGGAAGATGTGTTAACTAATCAGTATGTAATATAATTTTATGATTGTGTTAAGTATCCGTTAGTTAATCAATAGCTAATGAATTTTGTCATACCTCCGGAAGAACTACTATTAATTATCTATTAATTAAGGTTCAAGAAAAATAACTAAGAAGTAACTACTAATTAACAGTCATACACAGTAGTCAGTTTGTCATTCTTCAGCACTAATAAGAAAGATAAGTGCAGACATTTACCTATAGGCTATGATCTGCAAATAAGCAAAAACATGTCATGTATATTACACCTTATTATTATACATTTTAAACTTATTTTGCACCATTCAAGTTCCGGCAATATGGTGGTAGCCACATACACTGAGCCTGGGTTCTCCCAAGGTTTTTTTTTTCTCCATTCCGTCACCTGATGGAGTTTTGGTTCCTTGCCACTGTTGCCTTTTTCACCTCTCTTCGCCTTTGTCGCCATTGGCTTTTGGCTTGCTTAGTTGGGGACATTTAACATTTAATTTTAATTTAACAATAATATTATAACATTGTTTTCCTATTATCTATGTGAAGCTGCTTTGAAACAATTTGTATTGTAAAAAGTGCTATATAAATAAAGGTGACTTGGCTTGACTTGACTTGACTTGACTTGACAGTGATTTGGTGACACAAGAGCGCGGACATTTGCATCCTCCTCTGGAGAGTTCTCAGCGCTGCCGATTTGGTGCATTTCTTTAGCGAAATATAGATTTGTGTACGTTTTATTTAATCCATAAAATCATTACTGTGCTGTAAATCATTTTGTTTTATGCAAGGCAACATACACGATGTCAGTTACCCTGTAGCTAGCTAAATCTATTTACATCAGATGTTAAAATCTGTTCTCAGAGCTGTGCACTGTTATGGGCAGGTTATGGAGTCAAGTATTTTTTTTTTATTCTAAAATGTTTGTTAAATGAGTTTAAAATGTAAACAGTATTATACATGTTAAAATGAAATACAGTAAGTTTGATTTGAGTCAGAAGTATGTGGTAATTATTTATTAATTACTAATGGGTTCCCTGTATTGTCACTTTAGAATACTGTTTCAGGTTCTAAGTAATTCCTGAAGGACTATCTAATAATTATTTATTAATTACTAATAAGTTCCTTATATTTTCACTTTAGAAGACTGTTTCAGATTATAAGTAGCCTAATTCCTGGATAATTATTTGATAATTCTTTATTAATTATTTAGGGGTTACCTATATATTCACTTTAGAATACTGTTCCAGCTTCTAAGTAATTCCTGCAGAATTATTTGATACTTATTTATTAATTACTAACAAGTTCCCTATATTTTCAGTTTCCCTCAGTCGTTGCCTCAAATACATGAATTTACTCAGTGGCTTTCTATGCTGAGGAAAACAGACACACACAGTATTGTATATAAAATATACAAATAATTTGAGGTTAGTTTTGCATGACTGTTCAGTAGTTACTTCTTAGTTATTTTTCTTGAACCTTAATTAGTAGATAATTGGTAGTAGTTCTTCAGGAGGTATGACAGAATTCATTAGTTATTGATTAACTAACTGACAATCATAAAATTATATTACATACTGCTTAGTTAACACATCTTCCTTAGTAGTTAACAATAGTGAAGAAGTAGTTAATAAAGAATTACCTATTAGTTCGTCAATAATTCCTTATTAATTCTGCAGTAAGTAAGATACAGTATTCTAAAGTGTTACCAAGAAGGCTTTAAAAACAATTGAAATATGTAAGTCTTTTAATCTTTTCCTTTGATATGTAATCTTTTCTGATTAGTTATGTGATTCTATCTTGTGTCTTTTTTCTTTCAATTAATTTGTTCTATATTGTGACTGTTTTCTTCTTTGCTTTATAATGTTTTCAATAAAAAATAAATAAAAATAAAAATAGAAACGCTTGCGCCAACTTCAAGCATAACAATTACAAACGCGGACTCCATCCTGTTTCTACAAATGTTTATCCTGGCTTTGCAATCCTATATTATGGTCAGAAAAGATGTTCAAAACACATCTAAACCCGCCCCCAGCCCCCGACGTAAGCATGACGTGGTAAAAGAACGGTTCTAGTCCAGCAAAGAGTTGGTGCCGCTTTGGAACCAGTTCTCCTGGCTGAGAACCGGTTCTTTGGCTGTCGAAACACAAAGAACTGGTTCGCGCGCAGGCACCGGCTCTGAACCAGCTCTCAAAATGCTTTGGTGGAGAAGGGGCTTGTTATGTCACATTTATAATCCCAAGTCGCTCAACCGTTTTCATCCTCAAGCTCGAGGATGAGCAAGCTCCATTTGTTTGCTTTCCATAAAACGAGCGATCTTAATGCGGAATCATAAAATATTCACAACACTCTACCCTGATGGCACCTCCTCATGCACAGAGTTTCCTCTAAAGTGCCCTGCATTGCTGGTGATTCAAACCCCACAGACAAATACAGTTTACTGTTTCAACTGTCATTGAATGGCCCATGTAACACCTTTCCTCAAAGGGCCTCCTGGTAAATGATGCCTCAGGTTTTCTCAAATTTTCTCAAACCAGTTCTGTCCCATTGATTAGGCACTTGGAAAAAAAAATGTTTAGTCCAGATGCTGCCCTCTGAATTGCTCTTAAAAGCTCCCCAGTGACTTAGACTGAGTGTGTACCCTTCAAATTAATATAGAGAGCTGGACATTCTCAGTCCCATCTGTATTCTCATCTACAGCCAACGAATATGCAACGAAGCTTCATCTTTTCACTGAATGCGTAAATTAGAGACCAGCTCATCAACCCAACTGATGTTTAGTAGCTGAACATGATTTAATGTTTGAATCAACTGACAGCCATACAATGTAGTAACAATCTGTACTCTCATGAGTCTTTTTTTAAAATGTAGGTGCTCTGAACGCTGTTATCAGAAATGCCTGAGCCGTGTATCAAGTGTAATAATAATTGACTGCATCCCCCTCCTTGTTCTTGATTCCTCTGATCCTTCTGTTTAAGGACCTAGTTTGGATGACAATTTGAGCCCTAGACATTTCTTGCAGTCTTGTTCCTGTTGTCTGCCACCCAAGTTGACAGCCGTTTTGTTAAATCGCAAAACCTCTCTCTTTTTTCAGAGGCTCTTCATCACCTCTGACTGTATAGAGTTCCTCCTGCACTGCTGTGTTGGTGTGTATGTGTGGGCTTGACCTGTTATAGGTGTCCCATCAATTCTCATTTTATTTAGGATTTCTCCTCTTTTACTCTTCTCTGTGCCTGCTTCTCATAGATGCAGGGGGTCCCATCGCCGCTGCTGTCACACCTGGAGACAGATTGAGTGGCATGAGTTATCTAGCATGATGAATGACACTCAGTGGGAAAAATGTTACCCCCAGAGGTGTAGGAGACAGAAACATTTCAGGTGTTCTCCTTCTGCTCTTTATTGCTTGAATATTTGTCATTCAGGAGACTCCACAAAATAAAAGATAGAGCTTGTGGGTATCAGGGAAGGTGCTTTGCAGACACAATAAGTTACGCAAAGCCATAAATTGCAATATAAATTAAATTTCACAGTTTCTTAATCAAATATGAGTGTTACTTGACCAACTATTTGTTTCTACATATAGTAGTGTGTTTTTTGCTATTACATTTAAATTTAATACATTTAAAATGTACTTAATTGAAACTTCTTTGTCACAAATGTGCAATTACAATTATGTTAAATACATGACACACAACCCAGAATAGCAAATTTGCATTTAAAAGACATCCAATAGTCGTCCAATAACAGCCCTGAGGTCTGGGCTAAAACGAGGAAAAACTTGGGTGTTCTGTTAAAATTTTATGAAAGTCAATTAGATAACATGTTAAAGAAATTATACTAAACACATTGTAATCACTGACTTTGCTAACATGATGGAATATAATACATCTTGCAAGTTATTTAGGGGAAAAAAAAAAAACATTTAACCAAAGTCAAGGTTATAATGAGTTACTCATAGCCCAACACTATCTCACGACCAATTCGTACGAATTCGATGCATGATTAAAAATTGTCTAATTCTCACTCGTACTAATTCGTACGATTTGTCTAAACCCACGTGATGGTTAGGTTTAGGGGCGGGTAAGGGGTAGGTCATTCGTACGAATTCATACAAATTGGCAAATTCGTAAAATATGTACGATTTAGCAAAATCGTATTAATTCGTACGAGTGAGGTCATATGAATTGTTACGAATTAGCCACTTTTTAATCATTCGTCAAATTCGTACGACTTGGTCATGAGATCGGGTTGCATAGCCTGACTATTTTGGGTCTAGTTAACCTAAATGGTTAAGCAATAGCCATCATTTAGATTAGATTAGATTAGATCTAGTCAACCTAAACGGTTAAATGGCAGCTATTGCTTGCTAGGAAGTTTCAATAGAAATTACAGTAAAGTGTATGTTGGTTGACCAAAATGCTTGTTTGTACATTCAGCCAAATATTGTAAGTTCAACAAACTGTGTTTAATATAAATGCAAATTATAATATACTAATAATATAGGAAAACAACTGTTCAGGCAGACACAAAAACACTTCTGGTGTGAATGGGCGTTTATGGCACGTACACATGGCACATCAGTAGTCTTGCAAACTTTTTTAGAAATTCACCTCTCAAAAGGCAGCTGTTTGTTGTTGTTTTGTTGTTTGTTGGTAGACATCCACTTCATTCAGCGCTGTTTGTTCTCTCGATACAGTCTATTTGTTTTACTGACTGAGAAGTTCTGACTGGCTCAGATGATTCAATGAGAGAGCGGTCTGAACTAATGCGAATCAGTTTAGATGGTTTTGCAAATGTGTTTGGCCAATTCATTGAAAAGAAAGAAATAAAATCAAAAGAATGATTAATTGAGAAATGATTGGAATTGATAGAAAAACAGAAAACAACTGATGAAATATTCACACAGGAATCTCTTTTCAGGTCAGTCAGCGCTTTCATGGTACATACACTGTACAACTGCAGGTGCTGCGGAATAAAAGGACAACAATTACTTCCCTAGTAGCTATTTCTGTTTTGTGACAATGTCTACTGAAATTATAATTATATTGTCATGAACATGAATGGAAACATAGTCTCAAGATATGGCTCAGATTCTTCATTTAATGTTTTTTTCTTTGTGATTTGTATTATTATTTTATATATAATAGCACACTTCTGTCATGGTTCATGAATCCACTGTCTCATTCTGGTGTTTTGTGTGTATATGTGTCTGTGTGGGCGTGGTTACCAATCCAATTGATTGTCTCTGCCAGCTGCAGTTCATCGACATTCCCTTTATATGTTCAGTGAATTCTATCTCATGTTGTCGGATCGTTGCGGCTTCCCAGGTGTCGTGTCGTGTCTCTGTGGGTCTCATGTAAATTACCCAGACTGATCTCATGAAATGGCGCATGTATGACACGCCAATTCGTATTTCCATTTTTTGGCGTGCTATCGACACGCATAATCGCTTTTCAGCGTGTTTGTGAACGGCGTTGACCGTTACATTACTGTATACAGTAAATATATGACCTACACCAACCCAGTCCCTAAACCTACCCGTCACTGGGGTTAATAGCATTTATGAGTCTTCCCCTACCATCCTAGGAAAAACATATTGCTCTGATCAGATGTTGATCTACGTTTTGCTTCGTTTCGCTCGGACATTTAACGGCATGTACATACACGCGTAATCAGTCGGACATTTAACGGCGTAGACATACACGCTAGGGGTGCACGATATTGACAAAAATGTGATATTGCGATACCGATAATGAATATTGCGATATCGATATTAATTTCGATATTTTAAAAAGGATGTAAAACTACAGAAGTTATAGGAAAACACATAAAAAAGATTAATAAATAAAACAAGTTATTACAACATAAGGTTTATTTCAACTGACAGTCATATTGGACTGGTACAGCATGAATAAATAAATAATAACCATGTCTACAGAACAGGACATGTTTTACTAGTTGTGTAGGCCTACACTACAGTGTAAAAGACAATAAATAAGCAAGTCCACAGAACACACTATATGCAACATAAATGCCACTATATGCGTTTTCTTTGACCGAATAGCTATCTGATCGTGAAAAGACCAGGAGCCGCAAACTTTGTGTGGATTTCATCCTTAAAGTGTGTGTACGCACATAAGGCAGAATTTGCGTACGCACAAAAGTTTTCAGATTTATACAACCGTTCGTACGCCAGAACCTGCGCAGAATTCACTTTATAAATCCCAGTCAGCGGGAGATTATGCGCACGTGCGTCTCCTCCCCGAAATAACCATATATGGAGATTACAACGCCTAGTTTGAATATGCATATCCTCATCTGCATATCATTTGCATATGATTATTCATCCACGTGATACCAAGTTTAACGGTACAAGACGTTAGGAAAATATGAAATGCGGATGTGCCGTCACATTATTACAAAAAAAAAATTTTAGTAGCCTATATCCTTGCCTTGTTTTTGAATAAAAAAAAATCAAATAGTGTTAAATACATTTCAGAGAAAGTTTTTCTCAATCTTTTCCACTGGCCAAATAGTATTTTTAATTGATTTATATTTTAATGGAAAGCGATAGATATGGTTGTGCATTATTTGCACGAAACAGTTTTCTCAGACAATCTCTAGTTAAAACATTAAAACACAGCATGCCAGAAGAAAAGTGTTCAAAAGCAATGAATCCACAACAAATAGGTCTATTTCTATTTTTTGAATATATATATATGAAGAGTTCAGATGCAAAAGCCTCTAAATGCCATTTGAAATTTTCTTCTTGAATGATGATTTTTATCAAGCTTGTATATTTAAGTTCAGTAATTTCACTTAAATGGCAATGAAGATTACCTATTAATTGTCATTTAAGTGAAATTACTGAACTTTAATATACAAGCTTGATAAAAATGGTCATTTTAGAAGAAAATTTCAAATGGCATTTAGAGGCTTTTGCATCTGAACTCTTCATATATATATATATATATATATATATATATATATATATTGTAAATTCTCAGTAATGATTTCATGTAGTTTAAGAGTTTAACTCCATTAATGAGAATGGCATATTTAATCTAAATGTTTATATCAGAAGTAAAACATAGTTTAAACCATTCTTTTATTTATTTAAACTATTATTGTGAATATGGACTGTATTTATGATTTGGACTCATAATGAAGATTTACGGTTTTACTCCATCTGCCGTTAGATTATAGGGTATATGTGCGTCAGTTTCACCAAACGGCCCAACGTGCGTGCTGGCGCGGTCATTTAAGAAGGGATGAATGTTTGCTTCAAGTGATGATAGGTTTGTGAAATTATATTTCTTTGCCCATTTTGTGTGTACGCAACGTTTATACATGAGGCCCCAGGTGTAAATGCCCTGTGAAACGCATTTGTGACGTATTTGGATCTAATCGCTCAAACCACTTCAGGAGGTCTGGGCCGCATTCCAGACGAAACTGGACATGCATCTTGTTATTGAATAAACCACATATGTAAAACGTACTCCTTCCAAAAACGCAAAAAATGAGAATGTTACAGGCTTGTAATGTTATGGCCAGATATGACGACGCGCGCGACTGCAACACGCATCACCGCAGATCAGCTGAGCATCTCTTCATCATGCCAATGCGCAAACTATGGCAAATCAAAGTGAAGTAAGTCGCAGGCGCTTTTCACACAGTTATCTTCATTAAAAGTAAATGAACGATCTTATTTTACCTGATGATCGTATGCAGCCCATAACTGTTGCTTTCGGTGATGTACGTGCACTCCATTAAATCTGCATATAGCGCGGGAATTGAAGATAGTATTTTGATAAATCAGATATCCGATCAGTGAAAACGTGGCAAAAAGTTGCCAGGTGGCCTGATGTTTATGCTTGTGCACGTCGAGCCGGCCGGGGCAAGTGTGTGTGTGGGGGGACTGTGTGATAGTAGAGCAAGTGAGAAGTGAGAGAGTGACGGCGATTAGCTTTGAAGCGAATAGCGACTCTTGAGAAAAACAAAAGTGTCTCCCCTGTTCTTTCTGACCACTGTGGGAAATCTGTAGCACGAAAAGTTAAACCTCTCCTTGATTTCATGTTATTTATGGAGAAGGAGAATCAGGAAATAAATCGGGGGAAATGAAACGGTGACGGACGCATCATAAACAAAATATTGCATAAATATCGCAAGACTTTCGATATGTATATCGAGCAACGTGATATCGCGATAACGATATTGATTCGATATATCGTGCACCCCTAATACACGCATACACGTGGATAGCTCAAAATGTGTATAGATAACACGCCACTTGACTTGAAAGTGGCATGTATGTTTACACAAAAGTCATGATGTCATGTTGAAATTACCAGTCTTTGTGGATCTTCATCTTTGTCTTCACCAGTGTTGGGAGTAACGCATTACAAAAGTAATACATTACAGTAACATATTACTTTTTGCTGTAACGCAGTAGTGTAAGGCATTACTAATCAATTTTCAGTAATATTTTACTCGTTACATGTTCAGTGAGGCTTGTATTACAGTTTTATTACAGTGTATTGTCTGCTTTTACTTCTTAAAGGCAACAGACTATGTGAAAGTTTTAAAGCAGTCTTTTAGTGCCAGTTCAGAGCGGTCGCGTCTGTAACATTGTTTTTTCCTCATAAATCCGAACACGAAAACTAAAATAAAATGAATATTTTAAGTTCTATGGTTACTGCAGAGCCAGCCCTTCCTCGTCCGATTTGCGCAGTGTAATTAACAGAATTACAAAAAATATATTTTGCCTCCTAATTTTTTGTCACGCATGAATGTGTGTCTTTTCCTTAATATTAAAAATAAAACATAGACTGATATTTGTCTAATGTCTGCAGTCCTTTAAGGAAGTAGCCTATATACGTTTCAATACATGTATTTTCTGAGAATTTTTATTTCAAGTTTTGACTGCAAATGTCATCATGTCCATAATGCTGGACTTCCCCAATTTTAAATAATTTATCCTCAACTAGTTCACTTCAACTTCACTTTAACTTCAAATATTTTCAACTTCAAATAATACTAATAGCCTAATTTAAAGATAAGGCAGCATTGGATCTGGGCGCAAGGAGAATAACGCTGGAGTTGGAAGAGGTGTGTCGCGATTCTGTAGGTTCGTGGATCTGAGTCGTGTGGCGAATCGCGATTTCGGTTTCATATTCCATATCGTTACAGCCCTAAGTTCTACTTAGTTATTTTGGTGAAAGTAACTCAAAAGTAATACATGAGTAATGTAACACATTACAATTCTGAGACAGTAATATTGTAAGGTAATGAATTACTTTTAAATAACAGTAACAAGTAATACCTAATGTATTACAGTTTGGAAGTAACTTGCACAACACTGGTCTTCACCGTCTGGATTGTTTATTGTTTCCTGGTTCCTGAGCACAACGATTTTAACCACGGTTCTCCGGGTTGCCCACCAATGTCCCTGTGTACTGTAACTTCGCTATCTGAGTATTTGTTTCCCAGCCTGTATGCTTTATGTATATCTGATCATTGCTAATAAACCCCTTTTACTTGCATTTGTATCCAAACTATACACAAGTTTATGCGCCAAATCATGGGCGCCGCCATAACTCTACTCAAATGCACTTCTTTTCCGCCGGAAGTGGCACAGTGTCTGCTGGTGTAAACACAGCAACGGTTCCACTACTTTGACTGGAGATGGCGTTACTATCCCCCACCCGAATTCAGTGCAGAGCTGGGAGGCACTTACATGACGACGTGGCCTAGCATAACGTACGGCAAGATTTGCTCCTACTTCGTACAATGGCAATAGATGGAAAGGCAATTGGGCAATCTGAAAGCTGACGAGGCATATACTGTATCTGCACAGCAACAAAGTCGGTTGTGTCATGTCATACACAGCTAGATCAAACAGACATAACGTGCAAATAATCAGTTGTCCGTGGTATGATACTTTAATGTTTCTTTTAACATAATAATAACAATTGTGGCCAAATAAGTGTTTGCAGTTTATAGCTCAATCAGGTATGACATTTACATGATTATAGGAAATATTAAAAGCCTGTTGTTGCCGATGGAATACTTGTTTGTATTTGGAAAACAGACTGTGACTTACTGCTGAGCTAAAATATCAAAGACAATATCTATTTTGCAATTATCCATTTTTACCTGCTGTGTACCAATCCAGTCCTTTTAGGTGCCAGAGGTTTTTTCCTAAAACTTTCGATTTTGACATCTTAATTTCAAAAGGCTATATCTTAAAAGTGAAAAAAGATAGACACTTTCTGTAAATTAGATAAATAACTAACCCATAAAAAACTAACCCATAAAACGCAGTAGGCCTACGTTGCAACAAAACGATTGAAGCCTCTAATTATTGCAATAAATAAGGAAATCACTTTTCGGCATGACACTGGCGCCGTGTCGGATCTCCGGCACTGTGTCGGATCTCCGGCGTGCGTCAAAAGAGAACGGCTGTCAGTGAAGGTCCTGATGTTGGTATCTGAACTAGGCTACTTACATGTAGCTAGAGTGCAAAGTGTGATATTTTTTTTTATTAAATTTGAGAGTTTGATCACTGCTACATAGGCTCCCGAGGGATTGAAACTTGACAGGACAGAAACTCATTGAAGAAAATGTTTAAATATTCCATATGACTACAGTGGCTCATCTATAGATTTATAAAGCGATGAGAATACTTTTTGTGCGGAAAAAAAAATGAAAATAACGAAAAATAAATAAAATAAAGAAATAAAAAAATAATAATTTCCTTGTGGGCTTGAAACGAGAGTTCAAGAGAGTTCAAGAGATTTCCACGACGCGAAGTGGAACTTATTCTAATAAACTAAAGTTGTCTGGTGTACGTTAGAGGATATACAATAGTGGCCAGAAGTTATTTCTGGCCTAGGAAAATGTACATCTTCACAAAATACTTAAAAAAAAATGTGTTAAAGATTGAGTAGTTGTGCTTAGAGTCAATTTTCTATTTTTGTTTATTTATTTATTTTGTGATAATGCAATGAAACATGCTAAATTCTGGGTCACACAAAGAAATTACGTACACATTCGATAACAAAAAAAAGAAATCTTAATAACCAATTTTGTTAACCAATTAGTAGCCTAGTTCAGATAAATATAGTCAGCCGAGTTTAGCGTTTTGTTCTTAAATCATATTAAAAATATGAAAATATATATGTTTTAAAATAAAATATGTTCCTTGTAGGTGTCACCGTCATTGTCTGCACCATTCTGTCTGCATTTTAACTACACTTCCCAGAATCACGAAGGGAAAACGCAGATATTTCCCTGTGGATTGGCCTTTCGTTTACACGAAAACCCCGTTTTTATCACAGAAAACGATTATTTCTAAAAAACTCCAGCCAAAGTGAGGATTTCTGAAAATGCTGGTTATGTGTTGTCGTGTGAACTGGGAGAAATGGCGTTTTAGGTTCTCTCTTGACGATTCTGAGGATTCTGATTGGCTTGCATGGCTTTATCCTTAACCCATACACTGCCGCCAATAGGTTTGGCATAGTTATGATAGCTCTCGAAGGCGTATTTATGCGGGTGTATGAATGATGATATTTTTGAAAACGGAGTGGGGGGAAATATTTGTTTGCTAAATACCCGGCTTTGTGTAAACATGGCCTTAGTTTCCTTCTGCCCAATCTGTCCTTGTTGGATCTTGTGAATGTTACCTGGTGTTTTGTTTGTGTGAACCTTTTGCCTGTTATCCTGTAGGCTACCTGTGTTTGGAATATTTAGTAAATGTTTTGAATTGGAGTTTTTTTTTTTTTTTTAAACTCAGCCTCTGTCTTTATCTGCTTTATTTACCTGTGACAGTAGGGACATTAAAAACAAAAACCTCCTCTGGAATCACTTTTGCACTGTAGATGCATTTTGGAAGTTGTAGTTTTAATTCAGATGGAAAATACAACTATACATCAGCTTAGATCAGGTCACACGCACCAAAAATCTTTTTTCATAACTGGAAATGTGACTTAAATCATACATGGGAGCCTGGCATACATACACTGTATAATATTCCACTCCATCCCACCATAAATTATGTTTATGTGTGTACATAGTCCAGCAAAGACACTGTGTCCTGTGCATAATTTAACTTTTTAAGAGGGGACAGTAAAAAAAAAATGAGCTGTGATGGATGTGACAGGTTAAACTCTGTACCATTTCCCTGTTCAATAACTATAACTCCTCTCTAAAGGGATAGTTCACCTTGAAATAATTTTTGGTATGTTTTAGCTTACCTCAAGGGCATCCAAAATGTAGGTGTCTTTGTTTCCGGAGTAGTTTCAATTTGTATATTTTTAGGTCAAACCATTTGTGTCTATCAGTCACAAGAGGTAAAAATGATATAAATACTGTTCGTTTTCTCACACAAACTGCTCGTTTCGTGTCTTAGGCCATCCATGTGTACTTACATTTACAAGTCATTAAATCATGTTTAATTTGCACTTCTCTGTGCATGCTCTTTGAGGTGGTGACCGACCTGCATTATATGACTGACAGAGAAGAACGGTTTGACCTAAATATATCAAAATTGAAACTACTGTGGAAACAAAGACACCTACATCTTGAATGCCCTTGAGGTAAGCTAAAACATACCAAAAAATAATTTCAAAGTGAACTATATCCCTTTAATTGTATTCATTTACAAAATGAATCGCCTCTCTAATGCCCTTGACCTCATATAGTAGAATGTCCCAGACACCATTTAGACATTAAGCCCCACATTAACCGCCCTCAAGAGATCTGCATTGTTCACCACATTGTGCTTTTCCCGTCTAATCAGATATGCAGTCCTAGTGCACCAGCGAGGACTTATTTGATGAGAAACAAATCCTGGTGATTAACAATGATTAACATCAGCATGAAAGGGATACAATGGTGGGAAGTGTCCTGTCTTAAAAGTCTTTTAATCTTGGTTTCTGGTTTTACAAGATGCACTGTGTTGTCATTTACACTGAGCGATGTCCCCTCATTCCTGGGTCAAATGCTAATCAGGCTAGTTCTATCTAACACTACTTCAGAGAGTTTTAATTTCTCAGTGCTGTTAAATTAGCATAGATATACACCGAGGTGAATACAAAACAGCTTAACAGTTCCACTGTTAAAGTAAACTTTTTGAGGCAATAAAGAGTGCCATTGAGTTATGAAAGTTGATTCAATTAGAAAATGTATATCTCATTCTAGTTTTGTCCGAATGATTTTCCTTGGGCATTTGTATGCCAGTCACCTTGGCGTAAATGTGAGATGGACTGGAAAATGGGATCATTTGTCATGTAGAGAAAATATGCCATTTATATTGCCATTGGATATGCTACTGATAAAAGACATTGTTGTACTATCTGCTATCAGTCACCAGCCTGACATGTCTAATCTTGAAACCTGTAAAGTTGGACACTGCGGCAAATTTTCCATAAAGGTATCAAGACTAAAGTCAAGCAGTGAGCCATTCACTGACCCGCATGGGATGCTGGTTCGCCAGATATTCATAAGTTCTTACTTAAATTGGACTCGAAAAGTCCACACTAGAGGCTTAGTAACTACTAGCTAGTTTTTAACTAACTCTATACTTTTTTTTCAGTTGCACCCTTTGTTCATAAGGCAGAACATAACTAATAGTTCATAAGCTCTCTGTAAAGTACTGTAGTTGCATAATATGACATTTATACCCTCAATGATCCATTAGCAGCCTTCAAATAGGCCACATGAGCTGAAGTTGTTTAAATATTTTGAGTTTCAGAGTATCCTTCATTCTAACTTCATGTAACTATTGGCAAAAATAAATGGTGACACTTTCTATGAAGAATGAATTAGAGCTCCATTTGTAAGTATTACTATTGTACAAAGTATATATTTATAAAGACCTGTACTGTATTAAAATAATGGTTATAGTTACTTTAGTTATAGTTATTTGTTTATTATTTTTAATTACTTCAAAGTTATGCATTTGCTTTTTCAAATTTGCATGCGTCACAGGGCTGGTTGTAATATATACGGAGATGAACATAAAAAAGTAACATTTAATACATCCTAAGGGTAATCCATTGAGTGCACAGCTGAACATAATTGGGAAAATGATGAAACATAACAAGTCTAAACTAATGTGATTGTGACAGAACGTGCCCTCCTGGTAGACGCAACCTCGGACTGTGGAGAAAAGTTGGGCAAAAATGATAAGGGGATGGCAAAGGGATGGTCAAGGGCCCTGGCAAAGGGATGGTACAGACAGGCAGGAGGAGGTTCTGGAGGTGGACAGATGACCAGGAAGACAAACAACAAAGTCCCGAGTGGTGATTATAGTGGGGATAGCCAAGGGATGACCTTGAGCAGGGAATGATGGCTGTTCATCCAGCGACTTTGATGGAGGAAGGAGCCATGGAGGAATGGTGAAGAGGACCAACGTGAGGATGACAGGAGGCAAAGACGGCATGGATGGATGGTGAGGATCTGGGCGCCCTGGGAGGGTGGGCGTACTTTTGAACCCTCAAAGTCCACCACTACTCCCTTGGTGATGGATGGCTTGGACGGAATAGGCTGGATGGAAATCAAATTTTCCTTGAGCTTTTGACATCTAAGAGGTCATCAAATAAGAAGAATATCCTGTAAGTTTCAGAACTGAAAACGTCCTTGTTAGTCCAATAAAAGCTTTTATTGACACCAGGCTCAGTAAACGACCCGTTTATCAAAGTGGGGAACTATGACGTCAAAGAGGATGAAACACCACCCCCGCAAAAGACGATCAACGCCTACTTCAACACGGCCGGTTTAGCCCCGCCCACCGATTTGTGCATTACATGCATAGCTAAACAACATCTCATGATGACAAACAGGATCCAGCTACTGAGCAATACAGAATATTGTGCAGTGCCTGGCTGTAGAAGAAGACAGTCACTGCGTAAGCTTCCTCTGGATTCCAATAGGACTGTATTGTTAAACTTTATTTTTAATGACATTCCAACTGATGAGGTAAAACATTGTCGATCTGTTCATCTGGTTCATTTCACTGAGGATTGTTTTGTAAACAAGACTGGATTTTCAGAACGATTAAGATTAAAGAACGGTGCTGTGCCGTCTATATTGGATCTGACAGGAATGGTGCAACGCACGGACTCTGGGTCGAACATGATGGGCGAATCATTCCGGTTGCCATTTTACAATATTGGAAGTTTTCAAAAGAATATCCCTCTGGTGCACCAATGAGTTGAGTTGAAACTCATTATAATATGCAAAACTGTAATCCACTCACAGCAGTGGCCGTTTACTTCCATGTCTTCAATGCAAGAAGCCCATAAAAAACAAGTGTTTTTGAGCTAGGCTCAAAACTAGGGTAGAAAATAGCCTATTACTTATTCATTTTGATGTTTTTGAATGAAAAAACCAAGCAAACGTCATAAGTTGACCTCAGCCAACAATATAATAAAATTTAAAAAGCCAGTTCACGACCCCTTTAATGTATAGGGAATCTTAACAAAATCACTTATACTGCCGAGCAAATGATACGTCCAGCGTTCATTTGAACGCTGCTGCGGATACTGTAAATATCCAAACTATAGTGAAACACTAACACTATTTATTAGCGAGGTAACTTAGATCAGCAGTTTAAGACATTAAATCTGTAAGCACATAAGACAAGAACAATTCTCTTTAAAGTATAAACAAGACTTTATTGATTAGTCTGACACATAAAACTAATATCAAACACAGTCACATGCACACACATTCATACGAGATGCAGAAAGAAAGAGAGGAAAGAATGAGTTTTAAGAGTGAGATGGTGAAATTCCAAGTTTCTAAATGCACTTATAACACATGACCCGAACGAACCATCAATCATTAATTTAACCCTTCTATTGTTTCCTAGGTGGGCTATTCAATTTTATTTCAATGCACCAGTTCAGCTAAGAGTCTGGAGGTATACTTGCGTTTGTCTGTGCGTTTCTTTGGGATTCCTTTTGTCGGCGTAAAAGGGTGTTTACCGTGTTTGTTGTATGGTGGTGTCCTTGTGCCTGGATAGATGTCTCTGGGCGGCCAATTATGTGGTGTGTCGGCGGATGGAAGAAAGTATTTTGAAGTTTGAAGCGCTTCACAGCAAAACTTAACAGTAAACTAGGTAAAAAAATAAATAGATGGCTTGAATGAAGCTGTTTAACCTATGGATGTTCTTCTGATCTTGTTTGGGTTCTTTTGTCTGCTGGTCTACATGGTTACTCGTCTGTCCGGTTACTTGTCATGGCTTCTCCATGACTTCTGTAAATCTGCTTTAGTGAACAAATTCACAAAACAAACCTCAACCCAACTTAACAAAAACTCTAAGTATATCTCTGACATAGTTCTTCAGTATAACAGAAACATTCTAAGGCTTTTGGGTCTAAGATTTTTAACTCAAATGTTTGTCCGAGCTCTTGGATGAGCTCTGACCAATTAGGCACTGTCTTTATCTGAGAGGTGGTATTTTCTTCACCTCTCATCGTAAATCATGCGTTATATAAAATCCCTTTACTTTCTAGCTTTAGCAAAGTACAGGTGATGCAGTTTAGACATGATTCATATTATAAGAACATTAAATACATTTTATACAGATATCAATCAAGCCATCTTCTGAATTAAGAACATATGACCTTATTGATATGAAACACAATACACTTTAATTTACACATTTAATAGTTATAACAATTGCATGACTTACATGTGATCTACTGTAAGCCTAATAGACACATAGAGGGGTTGTAGAATTACGTAGTTGAACGATGTTTGATTATAAGTCCATCAATAATTGTTTTGGGATGATTTTATGCATTTTTATATGTAAAGTCTCAGTCTCTGTGGTTTTAAGAGATTTCAACCCTGGGGTTGTTCAGGGGTCCTTAACCCTTTGATGCACAACATGGGTCTAAATAGACCCGACTGAGTTTTCATTTTCTATATCTTTGCAAGAAATTAATTTCATCACTCAGTATTCCAGGTATTCCTCAATTAACTTGTTTTTGATCATCACAAATCCTTATTTTTATTTTTCATTTCTTACTTTTTGAATAAAAATAGTTTTTTTATAGCAACCCTTCTAATGCGCAACATGGGTCTAAAAAGACCCGTATTCATTTCCTATGGTATTTCAGTGATGGCTGAGTGTTTTCTTTGCTGAATCTTTAAAATATATGTATTTTATCATTTCTTATTCCAGATATTCATTAAATGTCTTGTTTTTGATTTCCACAAATCATTGGGTTTATGTTTCCTTTCTTACTTTATAAACAAACACAGTTTTTGTATTTCTACATCAATTTTACATACATGGGTCTAAAAAGACCCGTATTCATTTCCTATGGTATTTCAGTGATGGCTGAGTGTTTCTTTGCTGAATCTTTAAAATATATGTGTTTTTTTTTATCATTTCCTTTTCCAGGTCTTCATTAAATATCTTGTTTTTGATTTCCACAACTCATTATGTTTATGTTTCCTTTCTTACTTTATAAACAAACACAGTTTTTGTATTTATACATCAATTTTACATACATGGGTCTAAAATGACCCATATTCATTGAAATGTTATTTCAGACTGAGTTTTCATGAAATGTTATTTTAGTGATGGCTGAGTGTTTCTTTGCTGAATCTTTAATTTAAAATATGTTTTTTTTAATCATTTCTTATTCCAGGTATTCATTAAATATCTTGTTTTTAATTTCCACAAATCATTATGTTAGGTTTTTTTTAATTTATTTCCTCATCAATTTTACATACATGGGTCAAAATTTTTTATTTATCTTAATTTATTTTAACCACAGACATTATATATATATATATTGTAAAAGATAACAACATAATATCTCAATATTAGGCTATGGTTACCTTGACCTTGTAATCCTAGTGAGAAATCCTAGTGAGAAGGAGAAACATGTCCAATACTATTAGCTAGCTAGCTGTTGACATATTCTAGCTAGCTAATGTTAACTACACAAAAAAAGATTGTTTTTTAAAGCTTATTTACATTTAGGCCTAAC
Source organism: Pimephales promelas (assembly GCF_988280905.1). Classification (NCBI taxonomy): domain Eukaryota; kingdom Metazoa; phylum Chordata; class Actinopteri; order Cypriniformes; family Leuciscidae; genus Pimephales; species Pimephales promelas. Next base: position 12,990,786 of record NC_142785.1, read on the forward strand.
AGTTCATAATCACTCATATGCTGAAATGATTCTTATACTGAAATCATTCTATGATTGAAATGATGCCCAGCTGCCAAAGACAGAAAAGTCAGCAACTGGTGTTCCCAGAGCACCAGGCCTGTGTGCAAGGAGCACAAACATGTAGTTGTCATTTGTGAGGCATGTAAGCACTAAGATGGCAATTTGAGATGCCGCTGTACCAGTGTGATTTTATTTTTTCTGTTTTTTTTTTTATTTGATCACATTCACCACAATTCAATACAGTTACACTACACCACAGTTCAATGTCAGTGTTATCAGTTATCAGTTATCTGTGATATGTGAATGCTATGCGAGACAAAGTGGCAAATAAACATTTCAAGTGTTAAATATGTTGTTAAAATTACTTCTAAGATTATCAATTTAACAAAACGTTGTCTTTATTCTTTTGTTTTATTATGCTTGATAAGTACATTTGATATAGTAACACAAAACCTAGAAAAAAATGAAAAAAAAAATTTTTGGTAATTGAAAACAATATTTTTTTAATATTTATAAATCATGAAATTTATAGATAATGGAATATTAAATGCTTAAATAAATTGATCTCAAAATATAAAAAGAAAAGAAAAGTCCAGCCATGCATTAAATAACATAGGACATGAATACGGGTCTTTTTAGACCCATGTGTAAAATTGATGTAGAAATACAAAAACTGTGTTTGTTTATAAAGTAAGAAAGGAAACATAAACACAATGATTTGTGGATATCAAAAACAAGATATTTAATGAAGACCTGAAATAACAAATGATAAAATACATATAGTTTAAAGATTCAGCAAAGAAAACACTCAGCCATCACTGAAATACCATAGGAAATGAATACGGGTCTTTTTAGACCCATGTTGCGCATTAGAAGGGGTATCCATAGCTTGCGCATCAAAGGGTTAAGAAGGAGGTGGTCTGTTTTAAATCCTTTGTCTTGGGATCAAACAATCTCTGCTGTTATCTTGGTGGGGCCCGAGCCGTGCCATCACTGAACCAATCAGTCTTTTCCAAACTATCTAACTTTGACCAGTTCTTCCTCTATTTAGGGTTATCTCTTTGAAGCTGTAAAGTTCTTAGCTGCAATTAGCTGGATCCCACTCCATTTATGGGCCGAGATTAGACTGGTGTTTTGGGGGTCTGGAGTGTTGAGTTAATCATCTGGAAGATTAATTTGTGTTTGATTCGCCTTCAATTCCTATAAAAATAGCATGATTGTGACAGTGTGCTTTCAATCAATTATACACTGATTTATAATAATTAATTAGTGAGTCGTATGGTTCCATGAATGTGCTTATAAAGATACAATGTTACGACTGCATCTCCATAAGTGCATTATGGACATGTGTATCGGGAGAGACACCTACGCTAACCTGAAGGGGCTAAAGAAAAGTTATAAAAAAGTGTCTAAACCTGCATTGCAATAATGTTATTATATTACAGTTACAATTACTTTTTAGTAATTCTGATTTATTTCTGTCAAATAAGTGAATATATTGTGATTATTAGCCATGTTGGAATCTTATAAATACGTATTGTGAGTGATAATACAAGTGCTAACCCCTACAAAAATTCATCATTGATGGCTTTATAAAGTGAAAACACACAGTCTTCCAAAAGCAAATGTAAAAGCTGTATTCTGTAACTTTTTTGGTTTAAAAACATTCAAAATAGTTTTTTTTAGCAAGTATATAACCAGCCAGTTTTCAAAAACTCTCTGCTTGTCTAAGCTCGATTCAAAACGCTAAGCTTGTAATAATGTTTTATAATAATGTAATAATGGAGACTTATATCCTTTTCTCACAGCACTTGATATGTATAATGTATCAATTTGATGGCAGATCCAGAAAGGTTTAAACAACAACTGGAGATTCACCCGTTGTAAAATGCAAAAGCTGCACATTCTCCTCAAAACATTGGATTCATCTGTGCTGTGCCATGCCGAGGTACAACTCACGTAAAGTTGATAATCCCATGAATAAATGCAATTGCAGATTTCGAACAGAGATGGCGACAGAGAGAAAACTACGGACTGCAGCTTTAAGAAATCATGAATATGTGCTAATTATACGTTTTAAGACCAGACACGGCAGGCAAAAACATCATATTTTTTTTTAATGCAGTGATCAGTTTTAAGATTGTGTTCTAGTTTACTCTTTCAATATGTGTTCTTTCAAGCTGCTATAAAGAAAACGTTGAAAATATACATTAAGATGTTTACACAATGCTGCATAACCCAAATATGGGCATTCCCTTTCTATCAGTAAGCAATCGTAAATGTCCAAACAGTGATTAGAAGCGAATGACAAAATCTCATTCGCTACTACTGGTTCTGCTAACGTGATTCACTCAGACGCTTCACGAAGTGTACTCTGCCAATGTTAATGCATTGATTTACTGCAGCTGTAGGCCTTATATGCCTGCCATGTTATTAAATAATAATTTTTCATGAGCTTGAAATATTATATATTATGATTACTAAGGGCCTGAGCATTTATTTTTGAGCATTTTTTCCCAATAGAAATGTATTAAATTCCCAAATTAAATCTTTAAATGCTTTTTTCTCAAAATGAGGTTGTTTTTTTCTTTTCATTCTCCAGTAGAAACTTCTCAGCCTATGTAACACCTGTACACCAAACTTTCCAGTTATACACTAGCAGTATTCTGATGATATTTTCAGAGGGATTTGTTAATAAAGTCGTACCTGGCCTGATTTATGTGACATTTTAATAATAAAAAAAGGAATTTAAAAAAATAATAATAATAAGGGTATGGACAGTATTTTTTTTTTTCATCTTGTGTGTAAACAAAATGAAAAAAAATAATTTTCCACCTGGCTTTATCATATGTTCAGATCTCTACCTAAAATAAATGCAAAATTTAGTATATTTAATGAGATAATGCCTCAATTTCAAAAACGTATTATTCATTTTTATATACTTGTGTATGTAATCAACTGAGGAAGTTTCATTCTGATATCTGTTATTTAAAAATGTTTACCCTATTCACATGTAGTGTCTCGCCAAGTGGTTTGCTTGTAAACGTAACTAACGAGCAATGTATGTGTACCTGTGTGATACATGTGGCAAACATCCAATCATATGGACACCCCCAGATCACCAGCTGGCTTATGTGTAAAGAAGACGCAGTTGAGTAAAGAGCCAAAATTCAAACTGAATGCTGACAAAGACAAACTCACAACACTTTTTGAAATCCTAAATTGCTGAGCATCAATTCAGTATGCAAGTATGAGTGGATTAAAATAAATAACCCTGTCTGCGTGTTTGTGGGGCTTGGGATTGAGCTATAAAATCCTCACACCCTAACTGCTGACTGAATAATTAACCTTAGCTAAACACCCACAAAGCAAATTATTATTGCTTTTTAATAAATTATATGGATACTTTCATGGGGGTTTATAGTTTAATGGGGACTATCAATTTTGAGCACCACATGATCACAGGTTAGACAGAAAAGTGAACAACATTGGAGTACTTAGTGCCTTTCTGCATGTCATGTTAGATTTGTTTATATTCTCCATGTTAAATTATGATATGGTAGTTTATTGACTTTTTGTTGTACTGAAAACCCCTCAGTTGTGCTAATGCCATTTCCTGCCATTCTTTGCAGTGGAACATGCGTTTTGAGCACTAATTCCGTTTTGAGTGCCACTGTCTCCCCCGCCATTCCCTAACATCCATCACTGACAGTCTCTGCTTCCCCAGAAGCAAATGAGCGGGGCCAGAGATATAATTAAGTGTGTCCAATATTGTTTTTCCAGCTGAATTTTAAGTACAGAGAAAAGTATTTCCGTGTTCTGATGCTCCAACCCCAATTAGAGCCTTATGGGCTAATAATGGCTTCCGTTCAGACATTGATCACATCAATTATCTAGAAAGAGTCTGTAGAGTGTGTTCCTTTTGGACAATCTGATCACAGCGAACATCACAGACTGACAGAACTAGTCAGTATCCAGTATCTATAAGGTAAGTAGTTTACTTAGTTTAGACAAAAAAGGGATTAAAGAGGACCTGTGGTGGTCTCTGGACATTTGATTATTTCAAAGAATTCAAATAGATAGCAGAATTAAAAATTTCAGGCAATAGCTACAAGGAAAACAGCGCTTTTGACATGGCAAATTAAAGGAATAATTTATTTCCTGGAGGGCAATTTTCTTCTGTTGAACATAAAAAAAAAATAAAGAAATGAATAAATAAACTTATCCATATAATAGTCAGGCTATGAAGTTTCAAAATAACAAAAAAAAAAGCACCAAGAAAGTTTCAGGACAATAGAACTAGAACACTATATTTCAAATATTTTATACACATATCCACTTGAAATTTTATTCTCTGCTGTAGTGGTACAATTAGACATCAAGATTGATTGGTCATGTCACAGTCCTGGGTTGGTGAAAGACAGCATGTCCGCATTCACATAGTTTTCATTTATTTTGTAATTGCTGTGGCTTGTGTTTACAAGAGGTTCTCTCGTATTGTGTAAGATAGCTTACGCTATGGGAAAGATTCATCTTTTCGAGTTATTGAAGCCAAAAATTATCCTTAATTTTGTATTTATTGTCAACGCAGTGCAACACCTGCCAGACCTAGAGCGGGCTATCTAGCGAGCTCATAGGCTGCAACTGCAGCAGCCTACCAGTAAACCTGGCGTGACGTCACGCCCAATGAGAGGCCCCCGCACACTCATGGTATCACAGCCCGCCATAATGGGCGTGGCTTGGTGTATGTAAGCGGGGTTCAGAGGCTGCTTCCCTAATTTTCATCTCTTCAGCGAAGCTCTCCGCATCGCTGGACTACAGAAGCCACATCACCGTCTGAGGGGCAACTAGCGAGCTTAGCACAGTGCTTGAAGAAGCTGGCCATCTTCGCCACCTTCAGCCATCCGTGCGAGCTACGCCATCCAGTGACGTATCCTTTTTCCATTCTATCATGTTCACCCGTGTGAACTTTTCTAAAGGAGCAGCGAGCATCTTTTTAAGGATGCCTCGCCATGTGATCTGCGCTCTCTTCCTGGGCAAGGAACACGCAGCCTTCTCCCTCTCCAACGGAGGATGCGAGCAAAGTGTAGACCTTCCAATGTGAACCCTGCGAGCTCAACTGGAAATTTTGAACCTCAAAGCCGCCGCGCCGCCTTTTGTCGCACTGTGCAGATAGAAGCGCCGTTCGCAAAGGCCGTTGGAGTCTGTGGCCACCATGAATGCCTCGCCAGAGCCTCTCCCTCGAGCTTCGCCCTCCCCTATATTTTGAGCTCTCTATATATCGTTTTTCGGCCAGGATTCAGTCCCACGTCTCTGCATCACTTTTTCAGGTGGACTGCGCTGCCAAAAGGGGTTACACGGCCATTCCCCATGTCGAGAAAGCCGTTGCAGCGCACCTTTGCCCGCCCTCCACGAGATGGTGTTCAAGGTCTCAAGGTTTGTAGCCTGCAGAACAACATCCGCTTGTGTTGGCCACGCCTATGCCGCTTCTGCTCTGCACTCAATGGATATCCTCCAAATCCTCCAGGCTGACCTCCTTCGTGAGTGGGAAGAAAAAGGCAGAAAACCAGAAGCTGTCACAGATTTGAGGAGCGTGATGGACCTGTCACGAGGTGACAATTTCAGCTGAACCAATTCACGCTGAAGTGTGTTCCCCCCGGGACGATTTCACTGACACATCGTGCCGGTTTGCTTGTTGTCAGTTGCCATGACAGCGGCAGCTGATTAGCCAAGCGGTGCCAGGTGCGGGTGTTTGGTGTGGGGATTTGTGATTGGGAGACATGGCCTAAAGAAGCAGTTAAAAGGAAAAGGAAGAGGCATTCGAGCCTTGTACTCCCCTGGGAGAAATTTATTCCTTTGGCAGTGGTTTGATTCACTGGGATCTGTGAGGCGGGCTGTGAGGATCTGGCTGGATAAAGGGTACAACGGTAATTTGTGAGGATACAAGCTGGAAACGTGAACTGGATGTGAAGTGAGTGAATTGTGGAGATTGAGTCGAGACTGGAGAACGCCATCATCGAGAACGCAGGAAGATAAGTAATGAAACACCGGATCTGTGTGAATGCATGTCTTGCACTGAATTGAATAAGGAATTGTGAAGTGTATTGACCACGAATATAATTGTCACTTAAGAGTGTGAACTGAGTCATCACTGAAATGCTGATATCTTCTTCTGAGTGTGAAAGAGTGTTGAAGACGCTGTGTTCCATGCTGTGAGAAGTCATCTGCATCTCTTCATCTCCTGAGTGTTGATTCAGTGTAACAGTGGAAGGATTGATCATTGGAAGATTCATCTGCCACTGCCTTCTTGTGTGCTGCCTGTCTGAAGGAGAGACACACCCCAGCCTCAGTGCTGCCTGCTTGGAGCAACCCAGTCCAGCCGTAAGCCCGATTCTCCATTATACGAAAGGAACATGTTTACACCTGTAATAAATGCTCTGTCTATTTAAATAGAAGATTCTTCTGTCACTGCCTTCTTGTGTGTTGCCTGTTCAGAGGACAGACACACCCCAGCCTCTGCGCTGCCTGTTCAGAGCCACCCGCTCCAGCCGGTAGTCCTTGCTTCACCTTAAATAAAAGTGAACCTGAAAAATTTGTCTCTGTCTTGGATTAGAGGATACCTTTGCTTCTGGCTGGAGCCGCCAAGGGAGAAAAGACACACGGAGGTCCTTGCACCTGTTGTCCAGCGACGCTACGGGAGAGCACTCTACACGGAGGAGACATACGTACCCGGCTACCTACCTGGCTGGCAAGCGAGTCCCCCTCCTGGTCCTCATCGCCCCCGTGCCGACCACCTACTAAACAGTTGTCGGCCGGGAACATGCTGACCTGTCTACCCACCGGTCCTCCAGTGAAGCCCCGCTGCCATCCGAGACTCCGCTCACCTGTCCTGTGGAGAGGAAAACTGACCTGCCACCCACCTGCCGGTGAAAGTCCCCTCCTGGTCCGTGGTCCTGGTCTGCCAGGATAGCTGCCCGCCTGTATTACGCCTGAAAGGGTCTACTTATCTGCTCACCGGACCGGCGTTCGACTCCCTCCTCCTCTGTGGCTGCCAGTGACATGGGTCAGTGCGGTGAACCCCTTGGTCTCCTCCTCCCTGTAGAGAGATACGAAGTCCACATCAAGACTTTTAATTCCTGCTTTTATTCAATAAAAAGATTGTTACTTTTGAAAATTCTACTTGTCTGTCTGGTCTCTGGTACGCTCCTCGAGGTGATCCTGGGTTTGAGGGGTGGGTGCAGTCTGGCTTGCCCCCCCCCACCCCCCACCCGACCTGTGACAGACCTGTCCCTTCGCGCCACAAAGTCTGCAGCTCAAGCTCTGAGGAAATGTATGGCCGTGCTTACTGTTACAGAGAGGCACCTCTGGCTGACGCCCTGCAAATATGGGAGAAACTGAACGTGCCACGTTCCTCAATGTGCCGCTCTCTCGCTCTGGGCCAGGTTCCCCAAAAAGTTCTTATCTCTAAGTAGTTCTTAACCTATTCCTTAACCTCTCTCTTAACCTTATGGCACGGTTCCCGAAACGTTCGTACGCTAAGTATATCTTCTGTAAGTCACACTTTCGTAAGGTTGGTCTGGACCATTCGTAAGCGTTAGTGTTATTTGAGCGCAAGACGCTAGTCCCCACCACTGTGCAGCAGTTTTTAGAAACTTACACACATTTTCAAAACTATGTCACCTTTTTTCAAAACTCTACACACAATTCCCAAAACTTCACACAAAAATTGCAAAATGCCTCACATCTCCTTCAAAAATGTAACACTGCATTCAAAATGCCATTGATACATGTCAGAATGAAGCATTTTCATCAAATGGCAAACACATATTTCATAATAGTGCATTTTTTGATACACCATGTAAACATTGTTTTTTGTAAATCTAAAGCTCTTTGGTCTTCCATATACGTTTATATCTACATTTCAATACAATGTTCTACAGTGAAAGTAGTCTTCTGAGAGAGGTTACAAGTACACTGTAATCACACTGTTGTATACAGTAGCAAAACATACAACAAAAACCATAAACATATAAACATTTGTAAACTAGGGGTGCGGTCCGTACCTCGGTTTTTGGTCCACGGTCTCGGTTCGGTTTCGGTACATGTTTTGTACAGAAAAAGACTGCTATTTCATCCCAAAAATATGTTTTATTTTTCTTATAAGCATAAACAGAATGTCGCAGTAGGAAGAACATCAATGTATGGAATAAATTAACACTCTAGTCTGTACTGAACAACACTAAGTAATACAACCTCTTCAACTACCACTTATGAAATACAAAATGTAAACAAACACACTTTAGACTATTCAAGTAAACCTTGATAACTGGTATATGAAGTGATCAATGTGAAAGAAAAAGTGCACTTCTACCTTTAACAAACATAAATTAGCTTGTGGTTTGAATAAAAAGAGCAGAGCAAAATAATATAATAAAAAATACTGCATTCAGGATACAAAGTGCAATGTTATTTACTCATCCACTATTGAGAGATTCTTGTGCAAAAAGATACTGCAGTCAAACGTTTGACTGGGTTTGCGTTATGCATCCACTAGATGTGCTGGGAATGTAGCGAGTGCGCGGAGCCGGAGGTGAGGCGTTTATTTAGTAAGCGTGAGCGCGCTGGGGCGGGCACAACTTACATTCGCAGCCATTCGCTTACATTATCTCATATGAGTATTCAATGTGCGGCGGCTCGCTGACCGCAACGGCTGGCTGTTTTGAATGAGACGACCCGGTACTGTGAACGGGGAGCTATTTATGAACATCTGTGATGCACGAGCAGCGCCGGGGACAGTGTGTCTGTTCGTGTGTCTGTTAAGAGTGAGCGCTCGTGAGCGGGAGACACACATAACCTGATTTATACGAGGTTGAACTGGCCGTGTGACAAAGGAGGCATAAGATGGACACGAGCGCGAGTTCGCGGGCAAATTTAATAACGCGGAGCGTTGTTAACTAATTGATCCATATATACGGCGCTCCGGAATATAAGGCACACTGTCGTTTTTGAGAAGATTAAAGGCTTTTAAGTGCGCCTAGTGCGGAAAATACGGGAAAAGGATCAGCACGAACTCTATGCAAAACCGAAGTCCCGCGGGACACGAGGGTAGATTGTCACGTGCAGGGCTGACCGAACGGTCCGGGATTTTACCGTGTACCGTTGCATCCCTAATGTAAACCAAAAGTATATGCTTTATACAGTTTTTTTTCCAATTGCTAACACACAATTTTGCAAACTACTCTGGTTTTATCAAAACACAATTCACAAAACCACACACCCAAACTGCAAAATACCTCATTCATCCTGCAAAATGAAGCACTGCAACCGAAACTATACATAGCATTATCAAAATCAAACTTTTGCATGAACTGGCACACACTTCATTCATATTACCAGATTTTTGCCTAAACAACTACATAGGCTACTGTTGAGCATAATGAAAAGCACTCATATCTTTAGTATGCTTTGTCATAATACTAAAATATGTATCAGATTGTTCACATGCACAAAAATATTTGCAGACACACACATGCTGTTGAAACTTCATTTTACAGTAATGTATTTTTTCACTACAGTAAACAGGTCAGTGCACAGCAGAAATATTTACATGGGACTGGAAAAAAATACAAAAAACAGTAAACTGAAAAAGAAACTTCCAGAAAATATATTACAGTAAAAAAAAAAAAAAGTGGCAAGAAATTTTTTATTTTTTTTTTATAGTTTTATAGTGCTTACATCCTGATTGAAGTGTTAACAATTAACCATTGAGGTGTTTGGCCAGATGGCACATGTAATTGGCCAATTAGCTCATGTAGTGTCATTTTGAATGGTAGTGTTTTGAAATGGCAAACATGTGACTTTATGTCAGATTGTTGTGTCTTATGCAGAGAACTGTGCTCAGTGCATTTAAAAAGTGGCATTTTGAAATGCAAAATGTGTGTAAAGCAGAAAATGTGTTTAGACTTTTGGAAACTTGAGAAGAAGTTTTGCTCTCTGTGTGTCCGTTTAAAGAATTGTGCTGTGCATGTCATTTTAGTGTGTTAGCAATTGAAAAAAAAAAAAAAAAAACTGTAATACAGTAAAGAACACAATTGAGTGTGGGGGGTCTCTGTCCATTGTTGGCATCCATTGTTCAAAACAGGTGATCTGACCTTTGACCTACAGTGTTATAAGCTTATACTACAGTATAGCAGTGATTGGTTAGTGATCAGTAAAGCAATTAGTGTTTGAGAAGTGTGTGTGTGACCTGGTGAATAAGTGTAGCATTTTGATTGGTTGTTTTTGGAAAAGGAGTTTTTTTCTGTTTTAGGTAGAGAATTGTGTGTAGTGTTTTCAAAAAAAAAATTGAAAACTGAGTCAAAGGCTGAGAAATAGCTTATGGTCTTAGAGATTTGGTGTGTAGGTTTGCATTTTGAGTGAGAGGTTTCAGGCCTGGAGTGGGACTTATTTTCAGCCCTAGAGTTCCATGCCTTTGACCGGCCCACTTTAGTTCCTGACTGACTATATTAAAACAATGTAATTAAAACCTCAGTATAGTTATTCTCATTCATGGCCACAGTATGCAATAGGCCTCCTTCTCTTGTTCTTCTTCTCTCTGTCTCTTTATCTTTACCTGTAAATATCCCCTTCCCGAAGCTGAGCTTTGATTGATACAGTCTTTGCAAACTGATTATTTATGTCATCGTTTAAAACTTCTATTGTAAAACAGCTGTTTAGTTTTGCCACGTGCATCTTATCTCCTGAAGCGCCGCGTTGGGATTTGCGTGCAACTCGCGCTTCTGTGAACATAAATCCTGCTTTGATCGGTCACCTCAAACATTTTGACTTATTTCACAATTCGATAATTTAATGAATAGTCTATATTTTACTGATAACTTAAACTATGTTAAAATAAATGTTACTGGAATAATATGGGGAATGTTTCATTTGCATAGAACGTGTTGTCTTTCTTAACGCTGTAATGCAGAGGAGCGAATAAGGAAGCTTCCTAAGGGACACTTCGGAGAACACACTTAGAAACATAACCTACTTCGGAAAGATATATCTTTTTGAGTCTTCTCAGCGCGCTAAGAGTGAGAGTTATGGGGGAACCGGGCCGGCGGTGAATGGTATTGTCGACTGGTTCGGTGCACACAACCGCCGTTTTCAAGGCGACCCAGAGAAATCTCAGCCGTGAAATTTTACAGCCGTTATTTTCTTATACCAAAGAAAGACAGTGGCCTCAGACCCATCTTAGATCTGAGATATTTAAACAAAGTGCTTGTGAAAAGAAAAGCTAACAATCAGGAAACTTCTTGCGCAGTTGCGCCAGGGGCACTGATTCATATTTCTCGATCTGTAAGATGCTTATTTTCAGATTCAGATAATTCCCTGTCATAAGCCATTCATGAGATTCACCTTCGAAGGCCGGGTTTATCAATAAATCACACTTGGTTCACAGACAGCCATGTGGCCAATTCTGGTGAGAACAGATCACCTTTCGCGGCTCGATCTGGCATCCCCACCCAGAGCGCTGGTTGCTGCATGCCTGGGTGATCAATGATTATCCGTTGCTCTTCCAGAGGGAGTAATAAACATGATATATCAATGCAGTAATAAACATGAGTAATAAAAGCAGATAATAAAACATTGGAGGAACAAGTTATTTAAATTGAACCTCCATCAGAAGGATCATTTTAGCACAACATTTCTCAGTGTCTACGTTTACATATGATTAACAGATTAACGACTGAATTGGACTGAAAAGCCTTCATGTAAACACCTTAATCGATTGAGCTCAATCAGAATGACATTTCTAATCAGATTGAAAGGGGTGGTTTAATCCTTTTCTAATCCGATCGAGAGGAAATTTAAACACTTGATCGTATTGAAAAACGAAACTGAAAGGACTGTGCATGCAGTGTTCTTCCTGTTAAATAAAGAAGTATCAAATAAATGAATGTCCGGTCATTCTAAATTCTCCTTTCACTCAGGGTCTGTGAAATGGAGCAGGACAACATCCCACCAGTCCATGTTTCGGATTCTCATCATTGTACGTATGTCAAACAATATAGATAGTATCTATAATATAACATCTGAAAAAAGCATAATTGTGGCATATTAAAATACTTAATAAAAGGAAGTGTTAATTAAAAGGTAGGAGTTTTTGGTAAAAAATCAGTAGTGTTTGGCTGGCTTAAGGTATGTAAAATGAATATTAGGCCTCTGATATAACTAGTGTCTTGTCATGGACTTTAAATCCATTAGTCTTCTTATTCATTTCTTTAAATGTGAAGTTTTTCTTAATTATGGGACAACGACATAGTTCACATTTTAATTTGCTACATTAAATTGCTACATACAGTGCTGTCGTATGGCTCCAAAAGAATTAGAATGGAGCACACAAGTTATCTGGACTACTTCATGGTATTGTTTTCATACTTTTTGTCATTCTGGAGCTCGGCAATGTCTGTCCTCATTGAAATTCCTTATAAGCAAAAGAGTGTGAACCAAATTCTTTAGCATCACACAGTATTTGGACACGTTCGGAAATGTCAAACCAAGTGATAAATCATGTACAAATGGTGTTGGACCTTTTCTTCTTCTATCCAATTTAATTTGTAGTACATGTTCCTGTCTCTTTTGTGCTCTGGCATTACATAATGCTTTGTTTGGTGTCTGTTCATTCTAGACTCAACTAAGTAGCACATGAGTATTGACAACCCTGACCAGCTGGTCTTGGTTGACTATGGACCAGCGAGGTCAAATTGGAGATCAATTACTTAACTACTACTGCTGAAAGGATACGAGCCATTCCACCGAAAGGGTGACATTTCTGTCCCCAGGACATTATATGTATAAAATTGCATGAACGTTAACTCTAAAATACATTTTATTATTAAGCAAAATGTCATGCACATTTAGCTAACTACAAATTGAAAACATATAATTAAAAACATTAACAAAAACGACACAGAACACTAAAAAATAGCATTTTCTGCATGTCCCAACTCTCAATCTCTAAACTTTACCATGAAATATTATGATTAATATCCTTCAGAAATCTGATTTTTCTTGCATTGTTGTGTGACTTTATATCCAAACTGCTATAAAATGAAAAAAGAAAAAAAAACATTTGATCTAATATTTTACACATACACATTTTAGTCATGTCCCCAGGTTTTCACTCAGTCCTGTTACACTATTACATTCCCCCGCTGAATAACATAGAATATTCCACAAGACATATTTTCAACAGTAAGTTTCATCATCTGGATCTTCTGAAGGCAATGGGCCGACTATAAGTCACTCCTCTCATTTTTATTTCTGTATATTTGATGAAATTGTAACTATGAATGAGAAGGTCAATCTCAACATACATTCCTGTTACCTAAATGTTTTCTTAGATTTAATTTTTTTATTTTAAAAATATTAACTTTTGGTAAGGCACTAGAAATGGCTCAGTGTCCTCACGCTATAGCATCACTGCTATGTGGCCATATGCCATGTATTTGATAACGTTTTGCTTAAAAACTCAATCCTGTTACCTTCAGTCCTGTTACTATTTGTTTCTTTTTCTAAAAAAATAAATAAAATTAAACCACTATTTTTATCATTTTTGTTTGGCCCATAATTTTACAATTATTTAATGAATTAATTCTAAAAAAAATTATAAGCTTGAGGCTTCGGCCATGTTTAAAATGAAAAAATGCCTTTGTGTTTTTTATATCAAAATACACCTTGCTTTAATAGTGATTTTATTGGCAAAAATATCAATTTTTTTTAATATATAACCAACGATTTCTTTAAAATAAACACTTTCTTGTGGGGAAAACAAAGGAATTAATTGACATGCTTCTAAACTTGCTTTTTAAATGGTTTTTGGTATCAGGATTGAGAAAACATTCGTCCATATTCTGCTTAAACCTCGTAAAATAATAAATAAAGTTGCCCGAGATTGACCAATACAAATTTTGAATAGTTAAATATGTGTAGTATTAGATTCAATGTTGAAAAAGATCAAAAATAAAGTTTATTTTTGAAGAGTTACAACAAGCAAATGTCACCCATTCGGTGGAATGGCCCATACCTAGTCCTGGAAACAATCTGCAAACAAGAAACAAGGGATAATCTGATGTCTTCAACAACAAGATGTTGCTGGTAGAACCTTTAATGCTTCTCTGAGACCAGTGCTGCAGTTTCATCTTCAATATCTTCAATTATGGGAAGCAGGAAATAAAGTGGAGCTAGAGTGGGTGTTAGAAGTTGGGCGTTTTTGCTGAGTAAGCAGACAAACTGCCATGCTAGAAAGAGCAGTGTCAGGCAAGGTGGTGGTGATTTACTGTGCTGTCACCTGCAAGCAATGTAGATGCCGATGAAGGCTGCTTCACTCTGGACCAGCAGGTTCTATGGCTCCCTCACATGAAGATTTGTCTCTTTAGGTGTTCACTCTCAAAGTTCATGTGCAGTTTCCTACTTGTACCATTTTAGACATTTTTCACTATTAATGAATTATCTTCTAAGCATTGCATGTTTCGGCTCTGCCAATTTAGTTTGAAGCGATGGAAGTTAAAGGGGTGATGAACTGAGAAATCAAATTTTCCTTGAGCTTTTGACATCTAACAGGTCATCATATTATAAGAATATCCTGTAAGTTTCAGAACTGAAAACGTCCTTGTTAGTCCAATAAAAGCTTTTATTGATACCAGGCTCCGCAAACGACTCATTTTTAAAAGTGGGAAACTATGACGTCAAAGGGGTTAAAACACCACCCCCGCAGAAGTAGATCAACTCCTACTTCAACAAGGCCGGTTTAGCCCCGCCCACCGATTCGCGCATTACACGCAAAGCTAAGTAGCCTAACATACATGCCTACCTCGTGATGGCAAACCGGATCGATCTAACGAGCAATACAGAATATTGTGCAGTGCCTGATTGTGGAAGAAGACAGTCGCTGCATAAGCTTCCTCTGGATTCCAATAGGACTTCATAGATAAACTTTATTTTTAATGACGTTCCAGCTGATGGGGGTAAAACATTGTCGTCTGTTCGCTTCATTTCACTGAGGATTATTTTGTAAACAAGACTGGATTTGCAGCCGATTAAGAGTAAAGAAGGTGCTGTGCCGTCTATATTGGATCTGACAGGAATTGTGCAACACACGGACTCTTGGTTGAACATGTATGGGCGAATCCGGTTGCCATTTGACAACATTGGACGTTTTCCCCCATGTGCACCGACGAGTGAGTTAAACTCATTATAATATGCAAAACTGTTATCCACTCACAGCAGTGGGCATTTATTTCCAAGTCTTCAGTGCGACAAGCCCATAAAAACCGACCGTTTTTCAGGAAGGCTCACAACTTGGGTACAAAATAGCCTATTACTTATGTAGGTGCCAGGTTTAGGTTGGTGTCTTTTATTTTGAAATTTTTTTTTTTTTTTTTTTGTTTGTTACGTCATTTGTTGTAGGTGCATATTACCTGTTAGTTTGTGTGTGGTTAGCAGGTTGGAAGGGGGTGAGTAGCTGGGACGCTCACTTTCTGTTGACCGTTTTCATTTCATTTTAGTTTTGTTCTATTTCATTACTTTTGGTTTACTTTTCTGTCATCATCCATCATGTTCATTCCAATGTTACAATAAATCATTTGGATCTGCAGTGGAAACGCGTCACCTTTTATTCCCTCTACTCAGCCTCTTAGCGGTTACTGTTTGCCGCTACAACTTATTCATTTTGATGTGTTTGAATGCAAAAACCAAGCGAACGTCATACGTTGACCTAAGACAACAATATAATGAAATTTGAAAAACCAATTCATGACCCCTTTAAAGCGAATCTTAACAAAATGTTCAAATTCTTACATAATTTGTTCCCCCTTAATTTTATTAAATACCTATATGACTTTGTTCGGGGTATTCTTTTCCATACAATAAATGTGTAACTTTTCAATTTAGAGAGCTTGTTAGCTGTCCATAAGGTACACACAGTCCCTTTAGGATAAGGGGTAAATGTGTTTGTTACAGCTGGATGAAGGTACATGAACTTGATGCAAGCAACATTTATCAGTCACTGCTTCAAGAAAAAGATAGTTGTAACCTGCACTCACGTCAAGAAAAGGAAAGGGCCAAGCATTGAACCCTAAGGTGCCCCCTGTGCACCAGTAAGCTAATGCAACTCCAAGATACCTTGAAAAGCCAGCCTTTAGCCACAGGCTTCAGAGATGGTTTGCAAGGCAGTCTATGTTGAATGACTGCTTTTAAAGCCTGACTGATTACTGTCTAGCATGCTGTTCTGAAAGAGTAAATAAGAAACCTGGTTGAAAACAACTGTTTTTTCAAGTGTGTTTGCCATAAAGATGAGGACGTGGACCTGTCTCAAATTATCCGTAAATTTTTTATATAATGTATTTTCTTTTTTTTTTTTTAACAGGGTAACCAAAACCTGCTTGAGGGAAACTGCCAGTGAGGATTGATGTGCTGATTATATGTGTAGGAGTGTAAGGACTGTATGGATAAGAATATGGAGTAGAAATTACTTGTCGAATGAGGTCAAGTGGGCAGGAGTGGCTGACTGGATGTTTAGCAATCAATGTGAAGAGAGAGAGGGAAAAAAATGAGAGCAAAAATTTGCATGTAAGTGGTGGGTCTGAATATAGAAAACAATATGAATAATAAGAGTATTGTTAGAAGGACATTTTTGATTGTTCATTCTCACTATTTTTTATGACGTAACTATATTTTAATCTCTTATATATATACATTGATATGACACTTCTCTTTTCATTTCATTGATGTGATGTTGACATGGCCTTGGAGCATAATGCTAAGTCAGAAAGGGCATTGAGTTCAGAGGTCCCTGTGGCTATAATAGAGAATGTGGTGGGGGGGGGGGGGTTACCTAGTTAGCTGTCCACTCTTATCGGTCTGCTCTGGCCTAAAGGTCTTTCTCTTCCTCTCTCTTTCCTTGACCTCATTATACATCCACTCTCTTTCATTTCCCCCCATATTCTCGCAGAAAATTGTGGCTGCCGACAGATCATCTATCTCTGTCTGCTGCCTAAACTTCGTTTCCCTCTATGTCCCTTTTGGGAACTCTTTCTCTGTCTTGCTCTCTCCCTCATTCAGTATCTCATGCACACAAAAACACACTTTTTCACAAGCACTCTTAAATATTTAGATGTATATCTCTCATTGGCAAAACAAAAGCATAAACCTGGATGATGCACCCATATTGGCCACACCCACAGAATGAGATTGGAAAATGTACACATAAAAAAGGTACTGTTACCACAAAGTGAGTTTGACCGCTCATAGTTGTGAAGCATGAGTGCCAGACACAACATATACAAGTGCTCGTAAGCAGCTGCCATTCAGTCAGAATGCACTTGGGCACCAAATTTAGTATTCTATAGTGATGATACAAGAGATTTTTTTTTTTTAATTATTGTATTTACCTGGTACTAAATATTTTTTTTCTCTTTATATTTTCATCCAAATAGTTATTCACAAGTTAGCATCTATTATTATGGTAAAGGTTTTGTGTACTTGGCATGCTGTCCAGGTAGAGGGTTCTGAGCTTGGAATTTCTGCCCGAACCCAGAGTACTCCCCCCATTGGTAAGAGTAGATGGAATTTGGGGTGTAGGTGGGATGATAAAATGTCAAGGAAGGTGGGTTCTGCTGTTATTTATCTTGTCCTGAGTTGATTACTGATTGATCTCCACTTGTGCTGATTGGGTTAATTATCTGCACCTGTTCATCTGAACCTTTTTTAATAAAACATAATTTATAAGTTCCATTTGACAATTCATTTGGTGGTATTTGCCCCTCACCATTTTGATTCTGATTTAATCTGATATCCAAATCTCTTATTTACTCATATTTATATCGTGTCTACAAATTGTTTTTATAATAAGAGTCCATTTCGTGGAAAGTCTATTAACTCTTCGATCATAATTGCAATGCCTCCGGGCAGCTATTTTGGCAATTCGAGACCAAGTCCTATCTGTTTGATTGGGGAATCCTGAAAAAAAAAAAAAAAGAAACCTGCTCATCAAACTCACAATAAAATCAAATATGTAAAATTAGCAACAAAATCTGACATGAACTGTCCCATAAATGTTGTTTCTTATGGTCAAATAGCATTTTATAAAAGCTTATTTTTAAAGGAACACTCCGACTTTTTGGGACTTTAGCCTATTCCCCTTAACCCCCAGAGTTGGATAAGTCCATACATACCTTTTTCATCTCCGTGCGTGCTATAAGTCTGTTTGACGCACCCACCGCTAGCCTAGCCTAGCTTAGCACAAAGACTGGATGTGAATGGTTGCAGCTTTCATAGTTAATCCAAATGAGTGACAAAATAACGCAAACATTTTCCTATTTACATGTTGTGGTTTTTATAGTCACAGAGTGTACAAATAACAAAGTCAAATGAGACACAGACATCTTTTAACCGTATAAAACCTGGGAACTATATTCTCTGAAGGCGAAGCACTGCTACTTTGACGGAGTGATAACCGCATCACCGGAGACACACCGTGGTGAGGAGAGTTCGCTCAGAGTTTGGGTAACAGAGTCAGCTATTTATAAATAGTAAAAGCGTAGTTTACAGTCATGGGTTTTCGCTCTATTGTAAATAGCTGCGACAGTAAACAGGGGAGGTAATACCATGTTTCACAGAATTCCAACTAAAAACGCTGACTGGATGAAGAAATGGCTAACTTACTCTGGATATTTATCCAAACACACCTAAATAGATTATCAAGGGACATTATGTTTGCTCGGTACATTTAAATGAGGACGACTTTTTTAAAAAAAAAAAATGGAATTTGCCACACGGACCATAATGTGCTGAAGGATACGGCCATCCCATCTATAGCACAGACAGGTCAAGTGGATCACCTGCTGCTGCGGTAAGTGTTCCGTTATGTTTTTAGATGACTTACTGTAACAGTGCCATTAGCCAGATCTAATGTAACGTTAGTGACACTATTATATGATTAGGGTATGAACCATAGACTGTAAAAAAATATGGACGTAGTGTCCGTGACGTCACCCATAGGTTTCTGAAGAGCGATTTTGAGGCCTAAAGTGGGCGGGGCCGACCGTCGCCATCTTGGCAGTGCGTCACCTCTCGTCACTACCGGATAAATTAAAATGGGCAAAGAGGCGGGACGCGGGTGGAGCTGAGGTGCTAATGCTATGCTACTGTCGCTGAATTGACAGCTGATTGAAAAAGTAAAGCCAATGGTTAAAGTTCATGTTTTGCCCTTCGAAATATTATAATAGTTAAGACGTAACTAAAAGTGAGACTACTTAACTTTTTTTATCAACTTTATTAATCTCACAAGGGGCAATTAGTTAAGAGCATATATACAAGTACATTAACACAGATCACACACATTTCTCACAACATACAAGCAGTCAACTATGTGCATTGTGATGCATTATTATTCTGCTAGTTAAAATGTATAAGCTTGTGCATGCGACAGTGATTCAAGGCAAGCACATGTCAGTCGGCATCTCACGTCAAGTTCGTAAAGAGCTTTAATTCAGTCCATTTTACAATCTGATTTTGGCCGCCTCTCAGTTTCTCAGATGGGTCAAACCAAATATTACCTCAGAACTTCAAGTAAATGAACTAGAAATCCGCGCTCATTCAAGGGTGTGCATCTATTGCATGGACGGAGAGAACGCGCTGAAATCATCAGACATCCATTAGTGCATGCGAGGGAAACAGCTGGAAACACGGCGCTGGTTGTTCTCTCCATACTCAACATGACGGAATCCAACGGCGTGCACGGGCGAAGGTATAATACATGTATTAAACTGTATGAAATAATCCCGGTAAAGCACAAACACAGCTGAGGGTGACGCTAACAGACAGCAGACAAACGACAGTGAGTGAACGCGGCAGCAAGAATCCACCTGTCACTCAAGTGGCCACGCCCTTAATTATGCAGAACTTTAAGGCTTAAATATAATTTAAACAGATGAGTTGTAAAAAAATTCACCCCCCTCACAGTTGTCATGAAGGGAAAAATGAGGTCTATAGACCAAAGCCATTTTTTGCTCCAGGCTGTAAACATGTTTTTTTCTGCTGTAAAGTTGGGCATTTTAACATGGGGGAGATGCAGATTTGACTCGCTTCTGCAGCCTGCCTCAAGCGGCAACTCGATAAATTGCAGTTTAATTCACTTCCGTGTTGGCTTCAAGAGAGAGACGGGGAGGTTGCCGCTTGGTATGAACATGTTTTTATCTTGATGCGGCGCGGATACGCTTGGAAAAAAACGAGCGCGTTGAACTTGTACCCTGCGCGAAGCGCGCGTAGTAGCCTAAATTTGAAATAAACATGGAAATAACGAACTTGAGCGTGCAAAAGGGTACGATAGGCTGTGAGTTCATTGTGCAAAAACAATTTGTGCTATTACTTTCCCCTTATTCTATAGTAATGCAATTATACTGTAGGCTATATTATATGCTGTTGAATACATTTGGTTCAGCTAATAAATTGCATTTAAGATATATTGATTCCTGTAATAATAATTATTTATTCATGTTCTGTGATATTTATAAATCTGGATGCGTTTTTGGTTGGAATTCAATGAAACATGGTACTGTATTACCTGGTCTCCCCTGTTTATTGTCACAGCTCATACAATAAAGCAAACACCCATGATAAACTAGCCTATGCTTTTCTATCTAACGTTAGTAATTGCTGACTCTTTACTCTTTACTCCAACACTGAGCGAACTCTCTGCTCCTCATCACGGTGTGTCTCAAGGTGGTTATCTCTGCCCATATAGCAGTGCTTCTAGAAAATATAGTATACGGTTAAAAGATGTCTGTGTCTCATATGGCCTTGATATTTGTACAGTCTGTGAACATACAAACCACAACATGTAAATAGGAAAACGTTTGCGTTATTTTGCCACTCATTTGGTTTAGTATGAAAGCTGCAACCATTCACATCCAGTCTTTGTGCTAAGCTAGCCTAGCGGTGGGTGCGTCAAACAGACTTATAGCACGCATGGAGATGAAAAAGGTATGTATGGACTTATCTAACTCTGGGGGATAAGGTGAATAGGCTAAAGTCCCAAAAAGTCGGAGTGTTCCTTTAAGGCTAGTCCACCGAATGCGCATTTGCAGTCCTAAGCATGAGTATCAGGTTTCTGCAGGAACTGAAGCTTCTAATGGCAGCTGCAGTGATGCAATGACTATCGGCGATGAATCTATAAGCGATTGGCTCTTTTTTTTATGTATTATGATGTATTATGCCATTTTGCGTGTTCCGCTTTCTCCCATTTATAAGTAATAAGAGTCTTTGTGTAGTCTTTGGCAAAGCTCAACACTGGACAAAAACTCCTGTGTTTTGAGCAATGAATGAATTCTGACCAACTTAAAAACCTCTGATTGGCCATTGCGTTCAAGAATTCAACATAAATATCTGTGATTGTCTATAATGCTCAACGCTACAAATCACGTTGAAAATTGAAACCACTGGATCATTTTTGTATCTGTATATGCTATGTATTTATTTTACCAACCTCCAGTAAAATAGTCAATTGAAACTTTGTTTTAAAAGCAGAAAGATATTATTGTGGGTATGTCAAGTACTGCTTGATGAAGGTGTCTATTTTTATCGGCAAGAAAGATTATGAGAGCGCCCAACATTAACACCTGTGGTACTGCACCCAAGAGGGATTGTCAAACATAGACATGCAGGGAATCTGCTCTCACCTCGCATCACATACTAGCTCAAGGACACTTTATATGCGGATTGTGTTCGGTGTAAATCAGCTATCCTCTATTCCTGTCTGCCACTTCATCAGAATTTGTATATTTGTAGTGATAAACATGTCACTCGTAATGGAAAGTGATGCCCTTTACTGGCTGAATTGAGCAGATTTCGTGTATGGCATGCACTTTTTTTTTTGGTGGGGGGGGGGGATATTTCTTTATTTATGTCTCATAAAGCAGAGCATCAAGGGAGATGAGATGACAAGGGGACAGAAGGAGAAAGTGAGATGGTGACTGACTTGTACAAAAAAGGAGGAAGTGAAAAAAGCAGCTCACGTAAACAAAAACAGAACATAGGCGGAGATTGGTAAGGTTCTGTAGCACATTGTTACAGAACACTACAGTGTTGCACACGTTTCCACATGCATTGTGTGTGAATTGTGGACCCCATCGATTTTATGCAAAATGTCAATATAACGTGCATTGTTCTATGCTCTATGTCTGCATAACAATTGGCTCAATATAATTTTAAAAATGTTGACAATTTTTGTGGTTTATGTCTACTCTAATAATCTGAACCCTATTAGGTATTTAGTTTTTACTGATATGATCCAGTATTGTGGAGTTTCTTGTAATATACAGTATACATAATTTGAAGAAGATAAAAAAACTGCTTTCAGACCACATATTGGATTTGGACAGCATTTGCATTGTGAATTCTAGACACTTTTGTTAGAGCTGCCATAAAGCACAAAATCTTCATTGACACTTCTTCTTATTCTAATTTTGAAACACTAGTAATGTAGATATGGTATAAACCCAGGGTTACATAGATGGGGAAAGGGCACATTTGGCAATGGTGTGCACTGCCATTGCGTTGACATCCACTTCATCTGTGTAACTGGCAGAGATGTATAAAGTACTAGAAATCCGGACTTGAGTAAAAGTACAAGTGCTCTATCAAAAAAGTGACTTGAGTAGAAGTTGATGTGCTCTTTAAGCACCACCCTTAAGTAGAAGTACTAAAGTATTCAACATTTTTTGTACTTAAGTAATGCAAGTAGTTTATTTTAAAATTCACTACTTAAGTACCAAAAGTAAAAGTACAAGTATTGTGTCATGTAATTATTAAAGAAAGCAGTCAAAAGTTTGAACTAGCAATCAAATAAGCCGCTTTGGCGCGATACAATTTTGCTTTGGCGGCCGCCAAAAAAATGTCATCCACTCTTAGAAGAAATGGTTCTATTTAGAACCAGAAATGGTTCCATCCCCCGCTTCATATATGGAACTCCAAAATGGTTCTATATAGAACCATTTTTTTTTTTTGGTAAAAGGTTCTGTTGGCCAAGTATAGAACCCCAGGGTTCTAATATAGAGCCCAGAGGAACCCTTTTTTAAGAGTGTATAGAACCTTTCTTTCCTTTTAGGGGTTCCAAATACGTAGCGCTGATAGAACCTTTTAAGGTTCTATATAGAACCTTTTCTTCTAAGAGTGGACAACCCCTGCATTAGTTGTCAATGTGTGTGTCAGTCAATACCATTACCCAATAAAACTGGCGTGTGATTTAGGCAGCATGAAAGCCAACTTGCAACGAATGATTCGTAAATTTTTTATAATTGTAACGAGTAACTAGAAGAACATTAAAAAAAAAAATATCGAAGTAAAAGTATTAAATTCATCGAAAATATCTACTGAAGTAAAAGTGGAAGTATGAGAAAAAAAACAATACTCTAGTAGAGTACAGATACAGCATTTTAGTACTTAAGTAGTTCTACTTCGTTACTATACATCTCTGGTAATTGCTGAAACACTGATCTGTACAATGCATGGCTATGTCAGTAAGATTCAGATGCTGGGAGAATTGGAAAGGAAAAGTAAACTGAAAGCAATGAACGTCATTGGCAGGCATTATGAAGCTGGTTTAACTTATTGAAGATGGCATATGAGCCTGCAGAGACGAAAACGTAATTAGTCTGCCACGTTCTTCTGCCATGTTACTTGTACTGTGATCTCCCGAATATGAACTCCATAAATGTTTAGGTCCTCATGTAACAGCCTGCTATGGTGTTTTGGCTGCTCTTTGTTCTGTTTAATAAAATGTACCTTATTTAGGTTCAATTTGTGTGTGCGTGTGTGGGTGTGTTGATTAAAATATTTTATTCCTGAGTAATCACATAATTTTATCATATTTTGCTGTTTTAAAAAATGTATACAAGGTGTTGCTATGACACATTATTTATTTATTTATTTATTTTTTGCGGACAACATGATGGCTAAAATAAAAAGTAGTAATTCGGTTAAATTCAAATTAAACTTATCAATAAACACATATAGTGCTGTGTTTGAATGAATAAAACAAGCACGTATGTGCCTACAGGAAGCAGGTGCTAGCATAAAATTCTTGATGGCAATCACCACCTAATTCTACATAAAATATCCTACTGCGTCATCTAACTGACGCTAAAGGAAAGCGTCAGTTAGAGGACGCGGTTAGGTTTAGGTGTGGGGTGGGGGTAGGGTACACGCGATCCTAGGGCGTCATCTAACTGACGCTAAAGGGCGCCTAAAGCCTCAGATATTGAAGCATGTCCAAATGCTTCCCAAGGCGTCAGTTAAGTGATGCCTTGGGGGTGAGAATGGGCTGAATATTGGTGATTAGACCCGGTGCTTTCCCCTGATATATTGACTATTTAAATCGTAAGGAACACTGTATACTATCTTACAATTTTCTAATACACACTATTACGCATTATTTAATCCGTAAATTGCAATACCAGTGATTGTAAATGGGTGTTTTTTTTATTATGTCTCGGGGATTGATTTTTAATTAGAACAGATTTTAGCTCTTTGTACTTTTTTTTTTAAGTTGTTTAGATGCATCACATTAAAACTGACTTGGTGTTATGTAATGCCTGGCTGTCTGTTGCTTGTTATGTTAATCTGACTTTTATGTAGCATCTTACCCTTTTTCTGTTCCCATTTTGTCCTTTTCTAGTTGATTAGTTCATTGATCATTCACAGGTGTCCTGTTTGCCTATTATCCCTAGCATTTAAACCCCAGTGTTTATTGTATGTACCCTCGAGACTTTTCCTACACAGATGAATGTATAGCTAATTTTAGTCTATGTTCCTTGGATCTCTTCTATGTGGATTGTTTGCTTCGTTATTAAACTCTTTGCGCATGAAAACAGCTCTCTCTTCTTTTTTAGTTAACCCAATGTTATACTTGGGAACATTTTAACATTTCTTAATTTTGCTACCTGTACATACAAATTAATGTATGAACAGGTTATGTCAGTTTTCGTATCCTGACCCATATTTTCCATTAAGTAAAAATATAAGTTGTTTAAAAAGTAAACCCAATATATATTTTTAAAAAGTTAGTTTAATTTGAAAAATATAAAACACTCGCTCTGAAATGATCCTGAGCAAGACATCGGAGTCAGACATTTTATTCCCAAAAACGTTTAAAATGTCATTTCCTTCAAGGTGTCAGGCTCTTACCCTCCTCTGTTCAGTCTCCATGGACTTAAATTGGAAATAACAGATAGTCAAGTTAACGTTATTAAGCAAAGGGATTTCCACTCTAATCAAAAATTATATAACAAACATGTTGACCTTTCTTTTTCTTTTTTTTAAATGTTACAGATTTTGTGGCAAGGGTCATCACAGGGATGGTGCTCTTGCCTGATTTCAACAGATACAAAGTAGAAAGACAGTTAAAAACAGACCAGTGGAGAACAGATAATAAAATATGAAGAATGAGGCCGTTAAAGATGAAAACTGGAGATCAGAAGACAAAAGGGAGGCCTCTATTTGCTCCTGGATATAAAATTAGTTTTACAATGTTAAATAAAGTTGAAAATAGTCAATTTTCATAAACTGCCTCTGAAATAGAGAACAGTACTGATCCCGATCCACATTCAGACTCAAGTCCCACTTCCTCTAGATTTCCATGGTAATAATTGGATATACATGCTGTCAAAATGACTGTCAGAAATTAAAATGAACCACAACCATTATAAACACCTGTCTGTTATTCCACAACATACAAAGATCAAAGCTGACACAAACCGGAAAATAAGTATTTCTTACTAGGACCTTGTATTTCATTGCACTGTATTGCACTTCCAGTTTTCTTTTTAAAATCTACAGGACTTTCCATTCAGTGAGAGACTCATTTGAATAATTCAAGCTAATAATTTATCAAGATAACCAGTTAATTATTTATTAATAACAGGACAAAACTTGCGGTTTTACACACATGAACATGCATCTTAGCACCCTTAATATGCTTCCCTCTCATGATTGTTACTTTAAAATATTCCTTGATTTAGCTCAGAAGATTTACATACTCCAAATGACAGTGCAGTGCGTACATGTCTGTGAGATCATCAGTGTTTATTATCATTTTGAATGGACAGTGCTGTACGAGTACTGATTATCAAAGTCGGCTTATGTGACACATCTAATACAAAAATAACTCCTATGGCGTCACTCTCTCTCTTTGTCTTCTGAACCCTCTTCATCTCATCTCATCTGATCCTTATCCATTCTGTTCTCTTCCTAGCTCGCTTTAAAGGGACACAGGTAGTAAAGTTGATTGTGATTTTGATCTCCTGTCACACATCTCTTCTGCTGGACATTAATCTCTCTGGCCCTCTGCTCTCCACACTAGCTTCCCACTGGAACACTGTGGCTGCACAAGGACATTTACAGCACATCTCCATGATAAATCACCATTTATCTCTCCGCACTGACCTGCCCTGTATGAACTCAGTCTGCTCGGGCGTCTGGGGCCACCTTCATGTGGAGCGAAAGACAGGGAGAGAGAGAGAGAGAGAGAGAGACAGAAGGAAAGAGAACCGGAGGAGGACAGAAAAGCTGCTTTGCATTGGAGCTGTCATGAAGATGAGTTGTTAGACTCTCTCTCTCATGAACACAGCTTGTCATGGAAAGCTTACTGTGCTTATTGCTGATTCAGGAGCCCAGAGATCATGTGCTTTATATAGTATACCTACCTGTCGTTCCCTCTGCAGTGCACTCTATGCAACCATGCCTTTTCCAAGAACCTCACTGGACATGACCGGTTTCTTTCACTTAAATTAATGTGGAATTGAAATTTTAAATATTTGTTTACTATATTTAAAATGTCAAATTTGACGTCTAAATCTACGCCTCTGAAGTATAAATGAAACTATTATAATCCTAATTGGTGTTGAGTCATGATGTAATGTGATGGTATACCCGGAAGTATAAAGTGACGCCACACACACTCGTTAGCTTTTGCTCTACAGCAAGCGCTCTCTGTTGTTGTCTGTGTTATTTGGTGTTGTTTGTCTCAAGTCAGCAATCATTATGGCGAGTGAACATTTCAGACAATGTGTGCACCCCTGCCCTAGATTCCTAACAAATGGGGACATGCATCAACTGTGTGTAAATTGTTTGGGAGTGCAGCACGCCTGGGCAGCTTTTGAGAGGACTGCTTGTCAGAGTGAGAGGGCTCCCTATCAGAGTGCTGCACTCTCGACTAGCTATGTTTGATGAGGATGCCCAGGCTCACGTTTCCCATGGTTCATGACCAGCGCCCATTGAGGCAGCGAGGCGACTTTGATCTTGGGGTTTGCAAAGGGACTTTGCAGATTAGAATGCTGCGGCACCTTCTGATTGTTCATGGTTCTGAGGCTCTTGGTCATGGTTCTCAGGTAATGGAACACGAATTACACTCTCTGCTGGTCAAAGAGGCCATAGAACGTGTTCCTCCTCCAGACAGGGAGCTCAAGTTTTACAGCCGGTACTTTATAGTTCCAAAGAAGGATGAAGGGTTACAGCCGATTTTAGATCTGAGGCACTTGAATCGTTCTTTAAGGAGGTTTAGGTTCAAGATGCTCACTATTCCCATCATCGTGAACCAAATCAGGTCTGAGGACTGGGTTGTCACGATAGCTCTAAAAGGTGCATTCTTCCATATCTCCATCCTTCCGTGTCACAAGCGGTTATGGAGGTCTGATTTCGGGGGAGAAGCACACCAATATCGGGTTCTTCCATTCGGCCTAGCTCTCTCCCCTTGTACATTCACCATGTGCATGGATGCAGCCCTGGCCCCGTCGAGGCTCCAGGCCATCCATGTACTGAATTATATTGACGAATGGCTCATATCGGCTCAGTCTCGAGAAAATGGCATTTCAGCATTGAGATGTCATCCTTGGTCATATTCAAAGCTTGGGGTTGAGACTTAACACGAAGAAGAGCGTGTTGATGCCCACCCAGAGAACTACATTCCTGGGCATGGTGTGGGACTCGATTTCGATGCAGGCACAAATGTCTCTCGCGTGTATCGAGCCCATCCTGTCCATGGCGTCCAGGCTAGGCCACGCCATCACCATTAAGCAATTTCAATGACTGCCTGTCCTCATGGCAGCTGCGTCCAACATAATACATTTGGGCCTCCTGCACATGAGACCCCTTCAGTGGTGGCTGAAAGCCAATGGTTTTTCCCCGAGGGGAAATCTGTTCTGTATGATCAGGTTTACATGCAGATGCCTTTGGTCCAGTGTTGGGAGCGTCTTGTTGCCGGAAAACCATTTTGACAGACGACTCCTCCCTCACTGGTTGGGGCCCGGTCATCGATGGCCTCTTTCCCAAGGGTCTGTGGCAGGACCATCATCACTTTTGCCATTTAAATTGCCTAGAGATGTTGGCTGTGTTCAGAGCTCCGAGGAGCTTCCTCACATACATCAAAGGGTACCACGTCCTGATATGGTCAGACAATACAGTGGTCGCTTATCTGAATCGACGGAGGTCTCACATTGCGTTTCAGACTGGCACATCAGATCTTCCTATTGTCCCAGGGGAAAAAAAAAACTCTCTTAGAGCAATGTATGTCCCAGGGGTACAGAATCATGGAGCAGACATCCTGTCGAGGCAGGGGCTGAGGTCTGGGGAATGGAGACTTCACCCAGAGGTGGTAAAGTCGATATGGGAAAGATTCAAGATAATGGAAGTGGGCTTGTCCGGGTCTCAAGAGTGTTCCACTGTGGTTTTCTCTCACACATCCAGCCCCAATGGGGTTAGATGCCATGGTACAGGTGTGGCCGAGGCTGCGCTTCAGGAGGTATGCATTTCGGGAGAGGGTCCATCGAGACGGAATCAGTCTACTTCCCAGTTCTGGCCAGCCCGAGTATGGTTCTCGGACATAATTGCACTCTTGGCAGGTTCGCCATGGCAGATCCCTTTGAGGAGGGACCTGCTGTCTCAGGTGGGAGGCACAATATTCCACCCTCACCAGGAGCTGTGGGTCTGGCTACTGAGGGGGTTCAGTACCTACATGCTGGCCTCACAGCCGAAGTGGTTGAGACCATAGTCCCAGAGCTCCTTCCACTAGGAAATTGTATGGCCTAAAGTGGAATATGTTTTCCACTTGGTGTAGAGGGAATGAGTTAGACCCAGTTAACTGACCTGTGGCTTCAGTTCTGGAGTTCCTTCAACTTAAGGTGTACATGGCTGACATTACAGCTTTCCATGCACCACTCAGTGATGGGCTTCTGGGGAAGCACCAGCTGGTCATATGATTTATCTATGGTACAGGGAGGGTGAGACTGACAACCAGGACCAGAGTTCCAACCTGGGATCCGGTGGTTGTTCTTGAAGGGTTATCCCTGGCCCCCTGTAAACCACTTTAGTCGGCATCAGCTCCTCCTAGCCATTACATCGCTTAAGAGGGTGGGATATCTCCAGGCTCTAGCAATATCTCCAGCTTGCTTGGAGTTTGCCCCGCAAGGAGTTAAGGACATCTTGCATCCGAGACCTGGCTATGTGCCCAAGGTACCCTCCAGTATGATACGGTCTATGGTCCTGTAGGCATTTCATCCTCCACCACAAGTGTCGGCAGAAGATGAGAGACTCTATGTGCTCTGTCCTGTCAGAGCAATGAGTATTTATCTTGAGAGGTCCTCTTCTTGGAGGAGGTCGGACTAACTGTTGGTGTGTTTTGGGTCACCTAAGAAGGGGCTCCCTGCATCCAAACAAACAATTAGCAATTGTACAGGCTATTGCCTCGGCCTACAAGATGCACAATTTGCCTTCACCTTTGGCCATGAGGGCTCATTCTGATGGGGAGATGGCATCGTCTAGGGCCCTCTATTGGGAGTGCACATCCAGGAGATGTGTAAGGCAGCCAGTTGGGCTACTTCACAAACTTTTATTATGTTTTACAGTCAGAACCTCCCCAACATGCCGGGTGCATGAGTGCTCTTTGGCACATGGCAAAATGGGCATTCCTTCCCCAAAGTGTTGTTCTTATGACGCAGTGCGAGTTTCATTGAAAGGGAACATCTTGTTGCCTGAGAAGGGAACAAGACACTGCGTCGCCTTGCCAAGCCTCTTCATGCCTGGGAGCAGCTTGCTTTATCTCAAGTCTAATGCGTGTGTCAGCGTCACTTTATATTTCCGGGTATGCCGTAACATGTTACGTCATGACACAACACCAATCAGGATTGGAATAGTTTCATTCATTCTTCAGAGGTGTATGCTTAGGGAGCACCCCCAAAGTGTTATTCTTACGATGCAGTGTCTCATTCCCTTCTAGAGGAACAAGGGTTACAGACGTAACCTGAGACATTTTCCAGCCCTTTTGCCATTAAAGGGATACTCCACTTTTTTTGGTAATAAGCTCTGAATGAAAGTCGGGTCATTGTTGCATGCAGACAGTGAGGACAACTATTTTCTTTGTCTTTGTATCACTTTGTGCTCTCTCTCTCTCTCTCTGATCCTATTTAATTCAGACTGCAAACTCAAGAGCAAAAAAAAAAAATATATATATATATATATATATATATATATATATATTTCAGTGGTCCTGTACAGTAGAGTCCTGTAGCAGAATTGTCCAGAGAAGCATCAACAGAGAACGATTAGGGAAGAGGAACTTTTGTAAAAAATTGTTTTGTTGTTAAAATTGCAATATTTTCATGCACTATCACATTAACCTTTTAAAACGATTCACTGGACATTTAATATCTGAACTTCCACGGTACAGTCGACAAAAAGCAGAATATAACATTGACAGATTGCCAGTTAATCTGTTTTTGATCAAACTGAACATGCTTTTAGCGCCACTCACTGGATATTTCGGAAGCCTTGGGTGTATAAGATCATTCTAGATTCATTGTTATTGCTTCTTTGTATGCATATCAAAGAAATGGCTTTGGACAGAAAACTAAGCCACAGTTTTACAGACACCATAAACCTTATGGTTCTAATTAAGCATCTGTATCAAAGTATTCGGGACTTGGCATGTGATCATGAGGTAACAATAATCAGCCTGTTAGTCTGAGTTATGTGACCATGAAAGCAAAGTATCTAATCAAAGAACTTTATTAATTCCCAGGAGGTTTTGCCATGTTATTATTTACCAGTGCATCACATATATTGTTGAGCATGCGAAACAGATATTGGGATTGCATTTTCCAAAAGGGTTATTAGTATAGCTCACAGTGTAATGATTTTTTTAAGCAAGTGGTTTATTCAACGGAAGTATATTACAGTCAAAAGCATTTTAATTTTGCAAGCTTCTCATACAGCAATATGACATTTATACCCTCTACAATAGTGCAATGACCCTTAGCTTCCTGTGTATTATTTGCATTATTTTCACCGTTTGGGAAATATTCTCCAGTGTGCTAAAATGTAAAGTTGTATATTAATGACCCGATTATGAGATAGATCTATCAGATAAACCACCATTTGAAGTGACTGCAAATCAATGGCTGGGACTAAACACTTAGCGTTCATGCGACCTTCACGCTGTATAGATTTTACATTACTACATCTGCAATTCTCACCACATTTCACCGTGTGGACATGTGCAAATGCGTAAGTAACAGACACACCTTTGTTTCACACAAACACCTGTATTAGTTCTGTCTGAGTTCACCTCACCGGATACGTCTTGTCTTTTTTTCGCATTTCTCACATTAGCAACATCTTCCCAACATTCATCTTACGGCTGCTTTCCCTCTAGCCCCTCCTCCTCAGTAAATCACTGCTTGAAGGTGGTTGAAATTCCTCCCTTTTCTTTTTGTTCAGACGTTGTTTGCTTTTTATAATGTCGCCATTGACTGGCCACTGCAGAAGTCTTCATTATAAGAGACGGCATGGAGGTGGAATACTAATGAGATGGAGCCATCAGCATTCACAGCGTATGCGAAAGTCAAACAAACACACTGCAACCTTTCCTCTTTTCTCTGTGAAACCAAGCATGTTTAGTCTTATCCAGGTTGATTTGTCAAAATGTAAAAAAGAAATTTGATTATACAGGATGATCTCTTTATTTTTTGAAGGAATTTGTATGCAAATTGTAGTTCTACCACACATACATTTTCACATGGCTGTATAAATGGCCTTTTTCTAAAGGCCAACCAGAAATACACTTACCCGCCACGTTTTTAGGTACTCTTGTTCAATTGCTTGTTAAAACAAATATATAATCAGCCAATCACATGGCAGCAAACATACTGGCAGGTCAAGACGATCTGCTGAATTTCAAACTGAGCATTCGAATGGGGATAAAAGTTAATTTATGTGACTTTGAAAGTGGCATGGTTGCTGGTTCCAGACGGGCTGGACTGAGTAATTTTAAGAAACTGCTGATCTACTGAGATTTTCATGCACAACTCTAGGGTTTACAGAGAAGGGTCTGAAAAAAGATAAAATATCCAGTGAGTGGCACTTTTGTGGGCGGAAATGCTTTGTTGTTGCCAGAGGTCATAGGAAAGGCCAGACTGGTTCGAGTTAGATAGAAAGGCAATTCAAAAAACCCTTTGTTACAACTGTGGTGTTCAGAAGTGCATTTCTGAATGCATGACACGTCGAATCTTGAAGTAGAGAGGCTATAGCAGCAGAAGACCACACCACTGCCACTCCTGTCAACTAAGACTATAATTCACACGGGCTCACCAAAACTGGACAATCGAAGATGGGAAAACTCTGCCTGTTCTCAAATTCTGCTGCGACATTGAGATGGTAGGGTCCGAATTTGGAGTAAACAACATTTAGAAAGCATGAATCCATCCTGCCTTGTATCAACGGTTCAGGTCTCTGGAGGTTTAATGTTGTGGGGGATGTTTTCTTGACACACTTAGACCAATTAGTACCGACTGAGCATCGTTTAAATGCCACAACCATGTCCGCCCTTTATGACTACAGTACCCATCTTCTGATAATGAAGGATAATGCTGCATGTCACAAAGTTCAAATCATCTAAAACTGGTTACTTGAACATGACAGTGCTCAAATAGCAAAAAGTTCTAGTGTTTGATAGTTTAATGTTTACAGATTTCCTCTTACTCAGTTTACTCTCATAATCACAAGGCATGACTGGGAGCAGAAATTGTTTGTCAATATATATATATATATATATATATGAAGAGTTCACATGCAAAAGCCTCTAAATGCCATTTGAAATTTTCTTCTAGAATGGTCATTTTTATCAAGCTTGTATATTTAAGTTCAGTAATTTCACTTAAATGGCAATTAATAGGTAATCTTCATTGCCATTTAAGTGAAATTACTGAACTTAAATATACAAGCTTGATGAAAATGATCATTTTAGAAGAAAATTTCAAATGGCACTTAGAGGCTTTTGCATCTGAACTCTTCATATACTGTCTGTATATTTTATATAGATACACATAAGATACATTTTATATAGATAGTCTCAACACAAAATACTTGTTAATGCATTTTTTAAATTTAAGTATATTAAAAATAGTATTAGTGTAACATTTAGTTGTGAAAAAAAAAATGTTCAAGAACTGTGATAGCTGATTTTGAGTAAATTAAACAAGCAGCCATTTTTTGATGCATATGATACATTATTTGTAACTTGACTGAGCTCCAGTGTTTATTATTTAACAACCAATGCATTATATATGATATGAGTTCTTATGATCATATTTGCTGTAAGACAGGAACTCTGTCTGAGTCTGTTTGTAGGCACCGGTTCTTGCCTAAGACATCAAAACATTAAACTTTGGAAGCAGTATTTGTTCTTCCATTCCATCTCAATTGGCTCATGTTGACTGGCTGTGTCAGTGTTCTGAAATGATCCATGGCTGTATTCTCTCAGCTGATCAATAAAAGAGGTGTAGGAAATCAGAGAAAATGGAAATGAGGTGTTCTTTTTGCATTCTACACCCTCTCAGACCTGCCTGCAATAACATCTCGGTGAGCTATGAAGAACTGGGAGGTCATTGAATTCTCGTGCCCCTCCAGACATTAAATAGTGCAACTGGCCTGGGTTTATGAAGAAGGACTGTATTTACCCAAGCTGCTCCTGAAGCTCAAATAAACAAACAAACAAACAAAAAAATCTAAAGCTTGTCTTCGTTTCACCATGCAGCTCTAGCACAGGAATGTTTTTGCTGGTGTTGTTTCATGGAAAAAAAAAAATAGGTGTTCTCATTCATTTCTCCTGTTTGTGGAACATTAAATTGGATGTATTTTAAGTAGGGTTGGGTATCGTTTGAATTTGAACGATTCCGATTCCTTGTTTCGATTCCGGTTCCTGACGATTCTCGATTCCGATTCTTTTAAGAGGCAGGGTCAAAAAAGTTTAGCTAACCTTGCTAACCAACGGCCTTACTGAAGGAAATAATCCTTTCTGAAGGAAATACTCCTTCTGTAAAAATACTCCTTTTGTCAAAAATGTTGCATTTTGCCGAGATTTCGTTATTTTTAGAATAGTGAAGCCACACTTTGGATCGCCGACGTAAGGTACTCATGTTCGACTCGCGTGGTGGTTTCTTCTTCCGCTCGGCGGACTGTGAATATCGAAACTAGGAATCGAAATTTTAACTTTTGAACGATTCCGGGAAAAACGAAAAGTTAGTCTCGGTTCCAATCGATACTCGATTCTCGATACCCAACCCTAATTTTAAGCTGTATAGAATGATAAGTTACACAAACATGCTACAGAGTGACTATATCCATAGTATACAGTAATACAGCTTCAGGTACCTTGTTGATTTTATGAACTTAGTAAAGTTAATTCAGAAGAAGACTAGAACAAAATTGTGGGTCCCACTTTATATTAAGTGACTTTAAAGGGCACCTATTATGCCCCTTTTTACAAGATGTAATATTGGTCTCGGGTGTCCCCAGAATGTATTTGTGAAGTTTCAGCTCAAAATACCCCACAGTTAATTTATTATAACCATTTGAAAATGTCACTTTGGGCCCTGATTAAAAATGAGCTGTTTCAGTGTATACCACCTTAATGCAAATGAGCTGCATATCCCCGCCCTGCCTTTGGATGAGGGCGTAACTTGATACCAATGGCAGTCGGTAAGCAGAAGGGGAGAGCGAGAGACGCGCTGTTTTGAATGTCGTTCAGCGTACGTTTGAATCGGAATATATAAATAGTAATAAGAGACTCCGGCAGAATAAACACATGAGAATGGTACAGTACGTCTCAGTATGGTTTTTTGATACATCTATGTACATATAGCGTTGTTGTAATCACGTCTTTTTGCAAGTATGGATGTGCAACACACACACAGACACACACAAACACTAATGCTGGCGCATTTTTTTGAAACTACATACACATTCTGTGATAAAGTTTGCTACGTACAAGCGAAATTACATTTATGCGAGGAACCTGTGGCGTCATGTTTACTTTTCATACAGGTGCTTCTGTGGCAAATGTGAGAAGATGGCTAACTTACAGTACAACAACATATATGCAGTTTTTAATACAATATATTTACAAACAATATTTAAATTATATACACAGACATCCTACGACGACAACAACTTTAGACGCATAATTTGTTGTTGAATTGGCTGACAGACTGAAATGACTATTTGCTCAAAAATCATAAAATACACTTACTAGAGGTGACGTTGGATCGCAAACAGTAGACGACAATCCACACTTGAGGATTATTTTTTTAGCCACAACAACAGGATTTACCCACGAGTCCACGACAGAACATTTACTTTTCCATGAGACATTACCGGCTGTTATTGAAACAATGGAGGATGGTGTACAGATCACCGAGGGCGGGGTCTAGGCCACAACTACACTGTCAATCAAACCCCTTTCTCACTTTCTACGTCACAAAGAGCTGAATCTCAGAACAGCTCGTTCTGAGACAGTGCATATGATTTATTGAGATTGAAAAAAAAAACACTGAGTGAATGTTTATCATTCTAGGGTGGTTTTGCTCACACACTGCCAACACACATTTATGTTCAAACACCATGTAAAAGTGAATTTTCCATAATAGGTGCCCTTTAAGTACTACTTACATTGAAATTTATAATTTGATACAATGGATTCATTGTGTACATACATGTTTTAACATTGTACTTACATTTTAAGAATACAGCTGTAATTAAGTTACTGTATGTAATTAAATTTGTAATTACACTGTTGACCTTACCCTTGCACCTTAACCCACCCTTAAACCGACCCATATTACCCGGCCTTATCACACCTCAATAGCAGCAAAAGTGTTTTACAATACAACCTGAACACAACTAATACATACGGTAGTACTTAAAGCCACATAATATATAGTGGGACCAAATTTTGTTTTAGTTTTAAGCAAATTCTTAATCTGGTCACTATTAACAATGACTTTAAGCAAATTCTTATTCTGGTCACTATTAACTAAGACTTTTGCCTCAAACTTGTAATTTACCCATTATTAATGGTTAGTAAAGTAGTTGTTGTAAGTTTAGGTATTGAGTAGGATTAAGAGTTGTAGAATAGGGTCATGCAGAATAAGACATTAAAATGTGCTTTAGAGGTACTAATAAATGGCCAATATGCAAGTAATATGCAAGCTATTAAGCAACTAGTTAATAGTCAGAATTGGTCCCCGGTGACTGAATTTTTGGAGTTGACTGAATTGTTGTTCATTTATGACACAACTCGTTCCTGCCATTGACGGAATTTTTGGGCAATTCAGTTTTTTTACTGTTATATTGCCTAACCTTATCAGATGAAATGTCAAACCCATGAAGAGGATTGTGCAAGCTTTGGGGGTGTTTATGGAGGTTTTGATCGTGTGATCCGGATGTTGTCTTTTACAAAAACACATTTTCAAAAAGGTCACACAAGCAACTGTGCGAAAATAGGTCTTTATTATTCTTATAATCGGCTCCGTAATCATAATTTGTGTGAAAATAGATAAATGTTGTTGGAGTGAAGGTCAATATTTGCCCTTCCTTTGGATTCAAGTTTGTTTACGCTCATTTTAATTTGTTAGAGCCAAATTAATTTGTTACATCAATGTGATGTGATTGGTTTCCAGGATGTTCATTTCTTGAAATGAACTGATACAAACACAACATAGTGGTGGGATTATTTATACAGACAAGCAAGCACAACTCATATTTTCTTCAGAAAACGTACATATTGCAGCAACACTAGTTTATATCAAGTTAGAATTTTCCTTCCAGCCTCATTTTGTTTTGGATGTATGTTTTTCATAGTTACATGACATGGATATCTGAGCAGTGGCTAAATTGTAAATTTAAATTAAATTGTAAATCTAAATTGTAAATCTATCTGTTTAAAAACTAAAGACAGTGAAAAATTGGGTCACCAGTGTGTATATATTGATGATTATTGTGTTGAATTATTTACACTGGCCAAGGTCGATGTCATGGGCAAAGAATACATTTTTAAAGCACTGCAGGTCATGTAGTACTCAGAATTAAATGACATTTACATTTGGTTCTAAGATAATGAAACATTAGCATTTCATTCAAGGCTAGCTTCAGAGTCTGGCACTATCATTCATATTCCTGCCCAGCTCCATATCCTCCCATGGGCACTAATTGTCTGTTCTCTGTTCATGTTTAAATTAAGGTCTTGCAGTATTACTGAACTAATCAGTGATAGTGAGAGTTCTGGTGCTGGTCATATAGCCCACGGGCTCTGGCCTTGTCTTCATCCCTTGTGAGGGTTAAAATGAGGCCCATTTCGAACCTATTTTCTGTGCCCATTCACAACTGAATGTGCCCTAAATGAGTTGTTGGTATAGACACTTGTTTGGCACTGATAATTGCATCACACGACACTGTAAAAAATGATTTTTTTGGTTAAGTAAATACTAGTGAAAAAACCCTATGTAATTTACTTGAAAAAGTTAGTTCAGGCAAGAATTTAAAAAAACTAAGTATATTCCATATCAGTACTTATTTCAAGCGAGTATAAATGAAAGTGTAATATCAACTCAATAAAATTAAGTAAAAATTACTCAACTTTTCTGATACTGGGGTTCCCATCATGCACTGGACCTTGAATAATTAATGAGGTTCATTTTTCACTGGTTTCCAGCTGTATTTACACTGTTTTATCATTGGTTTTTGTTGTCAGTATTAGTAAATTGCCATTTTGTGACATTTCGAGTAAATTTTTTGGTCCCACTTTATATTAAGTGGCCCTAATACCTGTGAACTTACATGGTTACTAGATATGTACTTAGTATGTAAGTACAGTGTAAATACACATTGGTACATAGTATTTACAGCTGTAATATGTGTGTAACTACACATATGTAATAACACACTGAAAGGTATGGGTAAGTACAAATGTGTAACAGGACATTAGTAACAACACTTTTTTCACTAGAGTAAGTACACATGTGTAACAGGCATTATGTAAGTACATTCTGTAACAACAATGTATTTACACACGTTCTTCCACTTCCACACAGTCTTCAATAGGCACTGAAACTCCATTGAAATCATGATGATTCCGTAAGTTGTGGCCGTTTCACACATTGTATCAAGTGCAGAGTTACTGAGGAGTTACCATGTAACACTGTTAATACAGTGTTGCACAGAGGTTTGTGGGGTTTTTTTTATATTACTCGTTAAGTTGAAGCCGTTTTACACTGCATCAAGTGGACCATTCCTGAGGAGTTACAACATGAGTAGACTGTTAATACAGTGTTGTACAGAGGTTTGGGTTTTGAATAATACACAGCAAGTTATGGCCGTTTATTGTGCCCCCGTTTTACACTTTGTATCAAGTGCAGAGTTACTGAGGAGTTACCATGTAACACTGTTAGAGTGTTGCACACAGCTTTGGGTTTTGTATATTACACTGTAAGTTATGGCCCTTTTACACTTTATATTAAGTAGACACTTCCTGAGGAGTTACCGTGTAAGTACACTGTTAATACAGAGTTGTACAGAGGTTTGGTTGTTTTTATTATACACAGTAAGTTATGATTGTTTAACACATTCTATCAAGTGCAGAGTTACTGAGGAGTTACCGTGTAAGTACAGTACACTGATGCCACAAGGGGAAACTTTAGCTGTAATTCAGCGTGAGTCCTGCCAGTCATACAATAAATACATGGTATACACATAGGAATTATCATGATTTCAGTTGAGTTTCAGTGCCTTCCAAACTAGTAACTACAGTATTGAAGACCGTGTGGAAGAACGTGGGTAAATACATTGTTGTTACAAAATGTAGTTACATAATGCCTGTTACACATGTGTACTTACTCTACTGAAAAAAGTGTTGTTACTAATGTCCTGTTACACATTTGTACTCACCCATACCTTTCAGTGTGTTATTACATTTGTGTAGTTACACAAATATTACAGCTGTAAATACTATGTACAAATGTGTACTTACACTGTACTTACATACTTAGTACATATCTAGTAACCATGTAAGTTCACAGGTATTAGGGCCACTTAATATAAAGTGGGACCGAGTTGTTTGCATTCACATAAGGCTTGAAGTCTGACATGATGTATATATAAATTACTTAGATGATCTAAGTAAAGAACATACTATAAATGACTAATAAAATTCAAGATAATTGTTTTAGTGAAGTGTAATACAAAGGCAAAGGAAATCGGTATTAATCAACCTTTTACAAGCCGAGTTAAAATTACTTATTTTTTGTAAAGTTTACTTAATTCCACATTCCAAGTAAATTTAACTTAAAGATTTCTAATTAAAGCTACTGATAAATATGTTTAGGTTTTTACTTGGCAAATCTTTGTAAATTTAATTTTCTGAGTGAGATCGTTTAGCAAGGTTTTTTCAAGTAAATCCTACTCCAAATTTTTTACAGTGTACTTTGTTGACATGTGAGGAACATTTGAAGGGAAAACCTTAATGTACCTTAATATAGAACATTAGCCAAGGCAGTATAAGAATAAAATAGAGGTAAATGTCCTGGCTATGATTAAAAAAAAAAAGCCCCATTATATATATATATATATATATATATATATATATATATATATATATATTTATTTATTTTTATTTTTCTCTGTAAAACCATTGCATCTCATTTTATCTCCAACCTTTTGGGATTGGAACAACATGAGGGTGAGTAATTACAGACAGAATTTTCATTTTTGGGTGAACTAGCCCTTTAAGTTCACTGTGACCAGCATGGGATGCTGGTTGCTTACTGGTCCCCAGCATGGGAGTGTTGGTGGACCAGCTACACCAGCTCAGTTTTGCTTGATAATACCATGACTATGCTAGTCCACCATCTAGAGCACTATACCAGCATAAATCACCACAATTTTTCAGAAGGGATATCTTATCTGGTCATCTGACTTGCCTCTAAACACTGTTATCCAATTCCCTCATATCACTCTGTATCATACTGCTCTAAACATGTAACGTGGCTAGTATCAGATGTTATCCTGACGGCATCTTTGTATTTTCTTTGCCTTAATACTCTAATGGTATGGTAGGCTCTACGAGCATGCTGGTTTATCAGAGTTTAACATTTTCTCTGGTGTTTTGAATCATTATCACTATAATTACCATAATGACTACAGGAAAACAGCTATGTTTCCTTGTCCCTTTGCTCAGAGAAAGCTTTTATGGTGACAAGAAATTGTCACATTTCACTTTTTATTTTCCACTTTCACTTAAGGGGATCTTATTCCATTCCATGTTATTTGTCCATTCACACTTCTGAAGTCAACACATTCTCACCCCAAGGCGTCACCTTTGACCATGCTTCAATATTTGTCGTTTTAGGCGCCCTTTAGCGTCACTTACATGACGCGATCCTACGGCGCTAAAGGAAAGCGTCAGTTAGAGGACGCGGTTAGGTTTAGGTGTGGGGTGGGGGTAGGGTACACGCGATCCTAGGGCGTCATCTAACTGATGCTAAAGGGTGCCTAAAGCGTCAGATATTGAAGCATGGTCAAATGCTTCCCAATGCGTCAGTTAAGTGACGCCTTGGGGGTGAGAATGGGCTGCTGAAGTTGGTAGATGCCTGTTGCTTCAAGGATGTGTCCTCCCTTGCACACTGATAGGTCGGGCTGTAACGATTTTGGCTAAAATCATAATCACGATTACAAGTCACCTCGATTACGATTATTGAACGATTTTTTTTTTCTTTCTCATATGTCACTGGCAAGGCTTAGGGCCAATCCCAATTCTACCCCTTACCCCTTCACTTTCCCCTTCCCCTCCGTTTTGCCCGTCCACGTGAAGGGGTAGAGTTGTCCCAATTCTCTTTTGGTTGGAGGGGGAGGGCTAGGGGGAAGGGCCAGATAGCCCTTCAAACGAAGATTTTTCGGGAGCACACTTCAAACGAAGGGGTATGAGAAGTGTCACTGCTAACCCAGGGCTGGCTGCCCAAGCGACAAAGGAGACCCATAAATTTAAGTATTTGTGGCTTTAATAAGTATTGTAACGACAAATAATGATTTGCTTTATGTTACATTCAATATTGTGTTCATATTTACGGTCAGTTTCTTCACAGAAACGTTTGTAAAAAAAAATCGCTAAAATTACTGTAGTTTGCTAACGATAGCCCGCAACATATTTTCGTCGTCTCCGTTGTTTCCTGCGAACTTCACAAGATAAATGCAAGAAAATAGCTGTAACCCACGCGACTGAGATAACTGCAGCTGTCGACGGCATCTTGGAAGTTGTGATAAACATCAGCGCATCTCCAGTGACGTAGGCGCTAGTGACGACT
Organism: Pimephales promelas; assembly: GCF_988280905.1. Lineage (NCBI taxonomy): Eukaryota > Metazoa > Chordata > Actinopteri > Cypriniformes > Leuciscidae > Pimephales > Pimephales promelas. The sequence goes on from NC_142785.1 coordinate 13,032,524, forward strand.
TATAATGACGTTTAACGGCGGCGTAGTGGTGTCCCATTTCTTAGGGGAATATTTTCACCCCTACGCATTGCCACTCTGTTTCAAGGGTCAAGGGGAAGGCGAAGGGGTAGGGCTAGGGGAAAGTGAAGGGGTAAGGGGTAGAATTGGGATTGGCCCTTATTCTGTAATTTTTTTTTTTCTAATTAAAGTGCATAATCTTTGAGATTCTAAACTAAGGAAACACACATATAGCTTTTAATGCTCATTAAATATAAAAAAAAATGTAGAAAATAGTTATTTTTGTAAAATAAATTATTGTAAATATTGCCATCTAAAAAGTAAAATAACTTGTATAAAACTAAAAAACTAATCTTTTTCATATTGTATAGTAGGGCTGGGTATTGTTAGGTATTTCACAATTCGATTCGATTTCAATTCTTGAGGCTTCGATATCGATTCAATAATAAGTAAATACACAAGTAATTAAGTGCCTGAGTATATTTTTAAGTAATGTGCGCAGTTTTACCAATGTTAAAGAACAAATTGACCCCAGCATGTTTGTTTCCTGTCATGGTTTATTCAGCAGAATAAAATGTACAATATCGTATGTGTTGAATTCAAACACAACTGTGACAAGCACTGTACAGTGCTTTAACAACACCTCTAAAGTGCAAGTAACTAAGTAGTAGAAAGTATATTTCTTTCTTCCTATACATTCAAGTTATAAAAGAAATGTAAACAGAAGCACAAAATGTGCATACTCAAAAAAGTGTAATATTATATTCTAATTATAATTTTGTAAACAATAACACTTAATAGCTGATCACACTTAACAGCAATTGCGAGTTATCAGGCCAATTCTAAGGGGGAAAAAATACTAACCTTTTTCCCTCAGAAGTTTATATCTCATAGACTTTATATCATGCATTTCTGACTTTATATCACGCAATTCTGACTTTATATCACGCATTTCTGACTTTATAACACCCAATTGCGACTTTATATCACGCAATTGTGACTTTATATCTCGCAATTCTGATTTTATATCTTGCAATTCTGAGAAATAAAGTCAGAATTGCGAGAGGTAAACTCCCAATTGTGAGAAAAAAAAAGTCAGAATTGTGAGATAAAAAGTCGCAATTACCTTTTTTATTTTCCATTCTGTGGCGTAAACAAGCTTCCATAGTTCCCGGCTTACAGTGGAATCCAAAATGAGCCCAAACGTCGGCTTTTAATGTTGGCGGTGCAGGCTTGAATCAGGCTTGAACGGAGTGCAGCTGCTGTCTGTCATCGCGCTGAGGGCTAAAGTGCAACTTGTACAACGCTGAACGCTCTCACTAGAGTGTAGCCCACAGCGCCGCCACTGGCCTGGATGGCTGAATCGATTCATAGGATTTGATGAATCGATATTGAATTGAGAAGCAAAAAATTGCAATGCATTGATGAATCGATATTTTTACCCAGCCCTATTGTATAGCATCTGTAAATGCTTGTGTTATCGAAAGGGGAGTGGAGGCACTTGTTGCTGGGTGTTTGTCTGTCTCTCTCTCTTTTTTTTTCCGCGTGTTTCTTTGGTACAAGCAGCTCCTGTTGCTGAGTTGACAAAGTATTCTAGGAATCAGAGAGTGCGTTCACACACAACCCGCAAAGACACGTGACATGTCTCAGCAGCGTCTATAGTTTGCTTATGAGTTGTGATTTCTTTTTCGAAAAACCACGCTTGTGCATTTGTTTTTCTCTAATTTGATAATAAACTAGCGCAGCGTACCGTTTCACGCTGGCGAACGATCCCGGCTTAAACGGCATCATTAGGCTGCAACGCGACATTGATTACGGCTTTTGTTCACACAGCGCGCGCTCCGTGACTGAACCATGGACTGAACACAGCAATTGTTACTCTGTCCCCAACCTGGCGGCACCAATCCCGGGCCGTGTTTGCGTTCACACAGGTGTTTGTTCTGGCAATTTCCCGGGATCAACGCGCTGTGTGAAAGGGGCTCATGTTGTTTTAATCTCGCAGACTGGACGAGGTGGAGTGACGTGACTACTATGTTTTAAGGGGAAAGTATGTTAACACACAGTGGGCGGATATGTTAATAGTATTCAAAAACCGAAATAACCAACTGTCACAGTCTGTCGTCCTCACCAGTGTGTCCCGTCATCTGCACCACAGTTCCCCGGATCCTTTTGTTCCTCTCCCGGACTCACTCCCCAATCAGCCACCTGTTCCTCGTCCTGTCATTATCATTTCCACCTGTGTTCACCTCATTTAGCTTAATTTCTCTGTGTATTTAGTTTGTTCAGTGCCATTCTGTCGTTGTCGGTCAATGTGTATAATGTTACCCGTTGTACCCCGTCTTCCTGCCTGTATTTGTATTTAATTATTAGTAAATCTGTATATTGGAGCTACTTGGACTCAGCCTGTTCTTCTGCCTGCACCCATACCCGTGACACCGACATGGTAAAATCACGTCGGTTATAGGCTCTGAATTTCGGTTTCGATTATTTTTCGGTTAATCGTCCAGGCCTACTGATAGGCCACATAAGGAAACTGTGCACTATGGCAGATGCTGATGCCAAAGCACAGAGCAGTCCTGTGACATGTCTGAAATGGCATCAGTAGCTTTCCCTTTTAGAGTCTGTATATTTCATTTTTGAATGGTCTGGGACACACACATACACACACAGTTTCTGACATTTTGTCGGTCTCTCTTTCTGAGGCTACTAATACTATTTCTGTAGTATATGGTATGTATACTGTACACACTGCACAGAATACTGAATGCCTTACCTTTTTTTTACGGTAAAATACCATGCAGTTAAATAGTCAATAAAAACGTATGTGTCAATGGAGATTGCCATATACTGAGCTGTGAATAATTTTCTCTGGTAATCAAGTCATGTGTGTTCTCTAACACCTACTGTATTCAGAATCAGAAATAATGGCCGATTCAAAATGAAACACTCTTTTAATCTAATTTATTAAACAGGTTAAAAATAAGATCTGAAATTCTCTGCTGTTCAATTTGATTAAGTTTGCTCACTAACTGAATCTTTTGCAATGGTTTTTCAGAGCCACTATATTAGATTTTACAATTTCTCTCATTCATTGTAATACCTGTGGTCCATTTCAGCCACATGCAGTCTCTGACTGTAAATCCTAAAAGTGCACTTTTGAAATATATTAAAATGATATGGTCTCACATGAGATAAGACTCAGAAGCCTATTAAGAGTGGTTCATCTCTGTAGGCTACCAGGTTGAGGTCATCTGTACAGATCTCCAGCGGTATATTATTCACTCTCGGTACATTTGAAATTGGGTTCTGTCTGAGGTACTACATTTGAATTTCAGCTTACTTTGCGACCATTAAAAAAAGTATGTTACAGTATGTCACGTGTCAGTGTTTATTTGTATTTTCATAAGGCACATGTCTTCCTTTATTTTGTTTCCCACCACTCATCTGTTTCCTTGGTAACCCTCATTAGCTCATCTGTCACACCTGTTTACCTCGTTAGTCTTGTCAGCTATGTCTGTTTCCACATTTAAGCCCTGTGTTTTCCCTTGTTTATTGTCTGATCTCTATCCTACTAAGGGGGCTTTTCCACTGGGCTTGTTTGCTGCGGTCCAAACAAATTGTTTCCCAGCGCCCACCCGCAGCGTTGGTCTGGTTTCACACTCAACTTGATTCTTGATTCTATTGAACCCTGGTCCACGGCACATGATATAAAACAGAACGTGGGTCAATATACTGTGTGTTTTTTTATTTATTCATTAATTGGATGCTATTATGCACAGTTGATTGAACAATACAGGTTAACTGTGTGTGTGTCACATAAGGTGCTTGCAAACAGACTCTTTAGAGGAGACTCTTCCCCGCAAGCAATTTTGCATCTAAAAGACATCTAATAGCTGTCAAAACACAGCCCCGACGTCTAGGCTAGAACAAGGATAAATGTGGGCTGTCCGTGAAAATTGAATAGACGTCTAATCATAGCCCAAGAACAGACTAGTCATCAATTAGAAAGCTATTTAATAACTACATATACATCTAATAGACCGTGCATGTGGGTCTATAGGCTAAAACAAGGCTGAATTTGGCCTGTCAGTGAAAATCTAGACGTCTAATCATAGCTTAAGAATAGATTAGTCATGAATTAGACAGCTATTAAACGACTACATATACATGTAATAGACAACAAATTTTGATGGCTAAAAGATTATTTTCACTCAAATATAACAGGTTCTCATAAACGACAATCCAACCCAACAAATTAAATATAAAGGTTTTATTTAGAAAAAGAACATTAAGAACTTACAAAAAGATCAAAACATAAAAATGACCAAATTAAATATGAAAAATACATTATAAAATGATGCAAAAAAAACCAAAAAAACTTAACAACTTAAGATAATAAAATATAAATCTCTGTTGCTGCTGGGAAGTTGGTCATCACGGCATCTGCCAAATACGAAAAAAACTAATTTGCACAAGAAAAGCACTGTTGACAGTTTAGCCTCAAGTGTGCATGAATTAATACATTCACCTTTACTTTGTGTGTGTGTTTGTGTTCTGTTTAGGTTTAGGCTAATGCCCATCTGAGCTATTTAAATTATTGATATATTGCTGTATACTTTTTAGAATTGCTAATTTTATATAGCTAATCATTTGGATTTTTATGCTGCGTAAACAATTAATTTTGAAAGTTTTAAACTTGAATGAATGAAGGCATTTAGAATCAAACTTCATCTTATTGTGCTTGTATTATACTATATAATACAAGGCATATTTATTGTATGTATTTTAATAACTATACATTTTAAACTCAATTATCTGTAATTTCTGTTTTAATTATATAAGCCTAACCAGGGACAGGGGTTGCAAATTAGTCATGAAATTTAAAAGTGAAAATTACCATGATTCACTCAAGCCATCCTCAGAGTAAATTACTTTCTTCTTTCAGACAAATGCAATTGGAGTTATATTAAAAAAAAAAAAAAAAAAGAAATGTTCATGGCTCTCCCAAGCTTTAGAATGGTAGTGAATGACGGACAAGTTTTAAAGCCCAACAAAGTGCATCCATCCATCATAAGTACTCCACATGGTTCTTCTGAAGTGAAGCAATGTATTTGTGTAAAAAAAAAAAAAAAAAAAAAAAAATATATATATATATATATATATATATATACAGATATTCAGATATATTTATAACGAGATAATGAACTCTGACCTGATGCAACGACGAACACAGAAGCGCAGAGGATAGGGCAAAAAAAAAAAAAAGAGAGAGAGAGAAGTTTCTGAGGAATTCGATATAGAAGAAGAGCTTGAGTTTGTTGCACAGCCCTATTTGTTTGAACCACGAGAGGTGTCAAAGCTTACACTACTCCTCCGCCATACATCGTCAAGTTGACTTTAGTTTAAAAATGTACATGTTTCTTACACAAACGCATCGATTCAAAGAGCGTAAAACTTCAAATAATAGACCCCAAAATAATAGTCCCAAATAGATGCCTGTCTCTTTTACACACCTGGTGTGGCTGCAGGTTTGGGTAAATAAAAGCCGGTCTGTTTTTTCAACGCATTCTCACCCCAAGGAGTCACCTTTTGACAATGCTTCAATATTTGACGCTTTTTCTAAAACCGTCAAAACATCCACTTTTTGGCGGCCGCCAAAGCAAACGTTTGTCCTGCCAAAGCCTATTTTGATTGGTAAATGATCTAGAATAGGATGACTGCTGCGCTTTTTATACCCTGCTGCTACTTTTTACTGGATTACTTTTCTGATGGATGATGCACTTTCAGGGCTTCAAAATCTCATCCTCCATTCACTGCCATTATAAAGCTTGGAAGAGCCAGGACATTTTTTTGATATATATATATATATATATATATATATATATATATGATTGTATTTGCTTTAGAAGAAGTCCCAGACACCAAGGATGGCTTGTGGGTGAGTAAATCATTCATTTTTAAATAATAAAAACATAAACTATGGACGAATAATGAAGATTATTGTAGAATCCTCTTTCCCTTCAATGCTCTCCATGATTTTCTTTTGTAGCAGTGAGATGTCAGTAAACAATTGGAAATGTAAAAAGATCCCCTTGAGACAAAACAGGGTAAAGCTATGAGTTCTTTAGTTCAGACAGTACTGTATGGTAACGGTAATATGTGACCTCCAGCAACTTGTGAATTTCTCCTATATCGGCTCCAGATATTTCTTCTGTTGAATGAATCAGTACAATTTACTTGCGCTTCACTTCTAGAGTGTCATCATTTTCTCCTGCAAGAAGCTCCTCTGACTGCCAACTGACAAAACCATATTGATTAGCCAGCCTTCTTGAGCTCTGGCTTATGGTTCTACACGATCGTAGTCGTTCTTTTCTCCGACAAGCTAATGAGTTGTTTCTGTTTACATGTTCAACACGGGATTTAACTTGCAAGTGCAAAGAGGCAGACCCACCTATTTTTGTTCCATCAGCCAGAACATCAGCAAAGTTGTCCGGGTACTGCTTAACAACATTTTGCACTACATTCTACAATCATTTGATGGGTTTACTTCATGTTTTCGCACGTTATCCACTGACATTCTTACTAGCTTCCCTCGATCAGCTGGTGATGGTCTTTTTTTTTAATTTTATTTACAATGCCGAGTTTAATTCCACAAGGCACGACTTCCCAATGCACCTTACATGTTTCAGTCTGATGCTGAAAAGCAAGCAGTAGAACGAGATTGTGAAAAACTTGAACTCTCTGATGATGGGCTTGATATATCAGAAAGAACTTGAAGTGATAAGAGTTGGGGAGCCGAGCAGCTGGATTGTTTTAACACAAATAACCAATTATAAAAGTGAAGTTTAACCATGAAACATTTTACAATATTTGTCAAATGGACATTAGTAACAAGTAGTAGTCATTTTAAATAAAATTAAATAAAAAACATCTTTAGTTGTCCATGCATTCAATAGTTTGCGACATTGTATAGGCCTATTGAATTCCACAAGCCCTTCTTCTTTGACATAGTGGAGGTCATGTTTTGTCTCAAAATCAATAGCAGAAAGCCCATGGATACAATTTTGAAGCCCTTCATCAAAGAGACCAGGTAACAAAAAGTTTTATCTACTCTAAATTAGACATACCTTGAAAAAAAAAATGGAAAAGAATGGTGTAACACAATAACTGACAAGCCACATGTTTTATACTCCTGGAGAGGGTAATTATCGAATAGCTCTTCTTGAAGTACACAGAAATTTATTGGGTTATGCATCTGTTATGCATTATACACCCAAATCCACCAACTGTCTGCAAATGCTGCGCATATGTTTTTGAAGTTCTGCAATTTTCTAACACATTGTTTGAAATAGGTATGTTTGCTCTCAGACCGCATAGTCTATAAGAGGTCCAAATCGTTTATAAACTGGGTAATGGCACAAGTAGTGATGTTTAGAGGCTTAGAAGCAGGGGCGGCGTTTGCGTATGGCAGAGTATGGCCATTGCCATACCCTAGCAGTCAGAGTTCAGATAAAACATCAGCTGATGATGATGCTCGTTAAAGATTTTAGGAGGGCTTTTTAAACCCCCTAAATTTACACTCCAGCCCCCCCCAAAAAATGTGCGTTTCATGATCGCTCAGTCAGTCGTCACCTTCAAAAGTCATATGAAACCGGCTTCTCCGCAGCGTCAGCGTCAGAACAAAAGCAGATGGAAACCTTTTACCGTCTATGATGAAAACGTGCATGCATTTATTAATAGACAGTGTAGGCCTATAGTATACATACATCTGTTTCTTTGTCTGTCATAAATGCAGTTTACATTAAATGATGCTGGAGTAATTAAACACGGTTTCCCACTGAAATTTGGGTTTATTTATTTAATTATGAAATTCCTTTCATACAAACGAGTCCGACATGAGACTTTTGTGACTTTTCATACTCTTGCTATACTTCAGTGCAATAAAGTTGCTAAAAAAATGTTATAATATTAATTTTATAATAAATCCGAAGGCAAAACGCGTGATAATGAAGTGATTAATAACAATGAGCGCCGCACTGCTCTTGGTCTAAACGCCGACTTCTCTGATGATGGATCAGGAAAAAAAACAACGTATTTTCATTATTTTTTTTTATTATTATTATTTATTTTTTTTTGTGGGTGTGCGCAGCTTTACAAAATTCATGAATGGATTGAATATTTCATTTCAGAGAATGCTGTTTCTGTCTGGCCTAATAAGCTGTGAGCTATCCCTATTTTCCTTCCCTCCTGACACAACGCGTTACAAGTTAACAGTGCATTGTGCATTTTGTTAATGTGAGGTATCGTTCGGTAATGTCGTTGTTGTATGTAATGTTATGCCAGATGCCATACTCTAGGTTTTTGTGAAACGCCGCCACTGCTTAGAAGGGAAAGTCACACACCTAAATTGAATGTACTCATCAATGAGTACTTTCAGATAAGCGACCTGATCTGCCAGTATTGCTGGTGCACAAATTAGGTCTAACTTGTCCGAAGAGTAGAACGAGCTGCCACATTACTGATTTGGGATCCTTAATTCAGTGTCCAACAATAACTGTTCAAAGTCTTAGAAGACACCACTTCTGAACAATGTGACCAGAAAGCTTCTCACTCCCTGAGTTAACCTTAGCTGGTTTATTGACAGCATAATTTCCTGTGTACTCAAACGTTTTAATACAGCGATTAAGCTCTGCAAGTAAAGCATTTCTCTTGATTTACCAAGCAATCAATGTACAGCTTAAGACTGGATGCCATAAAATCCTTAAAGAGGTCATGTCCAAAGCAGGGGGCAAGCCAGGCTGACAAACATGAAAATGATTCAGCCGATTAAAGCGAGAGTTAAATTTGACTCCATCAATTACATTATCACCAGTGGTAGCAAGTTCCTCATAAGACTCCACAGTTCGCTTCATTGCAGGCTCTAAAGGTGGCATGGAATGTGTCTCTCTCAATGGTGCAATACTTGCAGAAATGTAGGCTTCAGCTAAAGTTCTTGACAAAACCACCAATCATGTGGGATCCCAGGTTGTCACCTGCGATGAAACACAAAGAAGCTTTCAAACTTTGCCATCATTCACAACACCACCACCATTCTCCTCAAGAAAATGCATGTGGTCTATTTTGTGAGGGAAAATATCAGATCAACTGCCAGTACTTTGTGTTTCTTTCTAGCTGAGCCTAAAATGATTTACCACCTCAAATGAATCATGGTAAATGATCAAACCCAGAAATTATGGATCTTACCATCTTTTACACTCTGAAACAAATCAGTTTCAGCTTTTTGTGAGTGCATCTGTTCATATTGATCCCTCACAGACTGGCACTGAAACACAGTGCTGATGGTCTGTTTAACTGGGACATGTTGAGCAAAGCACTCTTTCCCATTTCTTTCTGACTCCTAAAAAATAGGTACTGGCTCAATATTGTGGAAATCTTGCTTGAAAGTAGTCTTTCTCCTCTGTGGTGTTAGAACATCACTATTACAAGCTGTCAGCAAATCCTCCATAGCAATCACATCATCAATCTGTTCCTCTGGTAATTCAAGCAAAGCAAGCTTTTCTCTCAGTTTGCTAAGAAAATAAGACTGCCCAATGTCATTGGTGTTTTAAAATGCTTCAACATTGCCTTGAATGGTAGACTCATGTAATAGCAGATAGCTTGTTTCAGATAGAAGAGGGCTACATTTCTTAGAAAAAGAAATTCATCCACAACTTCAGGAAAATTGTGCTCTACAACCTCTGATCTCTCGCTCTCAACACAACATCTGAAACTGATGCACTTTAACCAAACCTGTGATGTCGCCTGTGATGTCTGTATATGTGGGACTTCAACATCTAAATCCTGATTTAGGCAAATTTCTTTGCAATTTCACATGCTGCTCGGAACTCAGGATTGTACTGCTCTCATTATTAAAGAAGTGACAGATAAATATGTTCAACTGCAAAAATTTAAAACTTCACAAGCAATAAAGCAGGTGCACAGTAAATTACAAAGTACTTTCTATTTAAAGGTCCCCTGACATGGTGTTATTTTATTATTTTATAATGTTTCCTGGGTTGCCCTTATAATAGTAGCATGTTTTTTACATCAATAAAATGCAATTTTCCTAGCCTGATTTTAGCCTTTGATTTGAATGCTCTGTTTGAAGGGGCGTGTCTGCTGTGGGATTCAGTCTAGCTAGCCACTGCTGTGATTGGCTGACATGCTTGCATATGAAATAGCTATGTATTACATGCAAAAATTTCTCAAATATGTTTACTACAGCTGTTATAGGTTTTTACTATTACAGCCTACGAATCGTGAGAAGTTTTTTAAGTATTTAGATCTATTCCCATCACATAAAATGTTGCAGTGATGAGAGCAAGCAGAGGACAGTCTGTCGATCACGAGAATGGAGATCTTATCATTGCAACACAGTTTCGCTAAAGGATTAGAATGCGTTGGTTGTGCAGTGTGTGTCATTGATTTCATAATGAGTTGTCCAGATAAACTTGCGCTGTGTGTAAAGATTGTTCTTTGATCGCCTTATGTATAATTTGTTCAGAATTTAAATAGGATTATTTTCATCCTACTAAAAGAAACGATGTGAAGTTGATATTTTAGTCACTGGCTTGTCTTACTAATGCATTTACAGTATTGAACGATTTTGAGAGAAAGATTAACGTACCTCTCTGAACGTGAACAATTAGGCTACACATCAGAAATTGTTGCTCGATCGATTTATTCTCAGACGTTCATCGAGTTGAGGAAACAGTCGTCGTTGAAATGTTTGAACCATACCAAACTTTGGGAAGTTGTGTCGGCGCATTTCAAGAGAAAATAAAATTAACCCATTGTTTCCTTAGAGGCTCGGAGGAAGGAACTAAAAAATACGTTTGTGTTCAATTTGTACATCCGAACACTGATCAACTGCCATGCTTTGCTCGTTTGCAAGCCATGATATCTCTCGAGGAAAAACTCAAATCTCAAAGCTCTTTCTCTAGGAAAAACTCAAATTGCGCTCACTCGTTCGTACTTCCTTCCTCATTTTCTCATGGGCGAGCCAAATTTTCCCGGCGGGCAAAGCAGAGAAAGGGGAGGTAACCTTTCCTCGTTATGATGTAATAACGGGAAGATTCAAGATCATCTCACCTGAAAAAAATAGGTTTACACCGATTGAAAATTCTAGACACGAGGGGACCAAATACAGGCTAGGGGAACTAATATTAATGTTAAAAAACCTCATAAAGTGAAAATTTCATGTCAGGGGACCTTTATCAAATAAAGTACACATACTGAAGGATTCATGCACCCCACAAGTAATATTAACATAAAACAAACAAAAAAAAAAATCTTCATTACAGCATCTTAAATCGAACAAACACGTGCTATTAGCTAATGGCTAGGCAGTTAGCAAGTTAAACACTATTTAGTTACATAAAACCTTTACACAATTTAATTGCAATGTTTAAAAGCTTACATGACTACTACCAACATCAATGTAAAATAATTGCATGCCGAACAGTTATCAAAAATGTAATTGTAATATCGTCGCTGCCCGATGAAACTCACGTATGTCCAAAACGGTTACTTTTCAGGAAGTGAAAAAAACATGTAATTTCAAAAGCAGCTGAACGCAGCGTTGTCATGCTTGGCAAAACATATTTAAATGTAACCATATTCTTGCCAGTGTCATGATATAATCCATATTTGACCCAAAATCGAGTTTAAATGGACATACGTGCATATTGTATAGTAACGGTGGTCGATACGCGTTCTTCCGATCATTAATTACAATGACCAAATCGTGTTTCATATTGACAGATGAGGCTACGCTCAGTTTATTAAATGTCTCTTGCAAACTATGAAGAGACGATGAATCATACACTGACATGGCGATGCTAGACACTTTATTTACACAATCCTATCGTAATTTTGTCGGATATGAGATCCATTTTATTACAGATGAGCTGCATTTTATCATCAGCTAATTTCAAAATCAAAAACATACATCAATAAGAGCTTGGCAACAGCCTGCCCTGGTAAGATCACTTTCTTTAGGCTACTTGAAGATGATTGTGTGTGTGAGATGATTGTGTGATTGTGAGGATTATTGCGTCTGTGACTTGCTTTCAGTTTTGACGCTCAGCTGCTCATCTGCTCATCTATAGCCTATATAACACGCTCTCACTCGTTTATTTTTTTTTAGCATTTTTGGGAGGAGTAAAATATAGGCCTACATATGTGGTTTCAACAACCAGATTGCGTTTACACCTAGTAAAGATCCGAACACAATGCGTGCCAGACTACATCCAGATGGTCAGGCAGATCCGATCACAATCCGATCACAACGTATTTATACCTTGCATTAACATGCCTTTTTTATTATCCGGATAACTTATCTGGATACAGATCGCATTTTAATACCAGGTGTAGGGGTCTCGGAGACGAGACCGGCGATAAACTTCACGAGACCGGCGAGATGCCTCCACAGGGCGGGGAGATACCATACTGTCTATGGGAGATATGCTGCGTGATTTACAGCTTTGACAGCAAATGGAAATACGTGGAAATCAGATGACATGATTTCACAACTTTTCATTGGTCATTTAGATAATGTGAAGCATGCTGTATACGGAAATGAACCTGGACATTCTATCCGTCAAAAAATCTAAAAATCGGCAAAATGGACATTTTCATCGGACAGCGACAATATGATGGCCCAGCCACACTTTCATGGTGAAGAAAATATAGCCAGCTAATTGTAATTCTGTGTCTGGACTTACCAAGCAAATTCAGTATCATAAAATTGGACAAATAATCTAAATTATCCCTTTTGCAACATCTCAAAATAAAAATAATAGTTTAGATCTCGATGACTGGTGAACAAATTAGTGGATGTAACAGGATTTCACGTTTTACACTAAAGCATGAATTACTGACTACACCTTGTCTCACTCTCATTCGATGTCCTCCTCCAGTATTCGTAGCAGTGCTCATGAGATGAGCATCAAAATTGACTGGGGGTGATGCAGCGCGTGGAAAGTCCCAACTTCCAAGTTCAGTGGAGATGACGATTGGCAAAATGACACCACACTCACTGCGCTATGCCGAGGTCATTGTTTAATCATGTGAGTTTTTAAAAGCCAACAATTTTAAACTACTAGATGTGTACGTCTAATGGATTTTTAATGGATGGATTTTTTCTCATTTTAAAAATAAAATATCCATTCACTGCATAATCATGTTCCCAGAAGTCATATGAACATGTAATAGTGGTCTACCTTAAAATACCTCTAAAATTCTGAGAAATTATGCATGCTCCCTCATGGCAAAATACAGTAATACTGTAAATTGCAAAAATGCGGTAGTCCATTGTAAAAATGTACGGTAAAAAATACAGCAATTTCTCTCTCTTGTTTACCCAGAGGGCTTTAAAACTACTAGTCCATTTCCAATAACATCCCCCCCCCCCCCACACACACGCACACACACTTGTCATACTGGAACAATCATACTAGGCGTCATATAAAGTATTATTTGATTCCATACCTCTTTATTGTCTATGAAAGGTTAACACTAAAAGCCTCTCTTTTGTGTTTTACTGATTTCTGAAGTGTTTACTTAGTCAAAGCAGAAACCTTTTTTTTAGTATTTAAATCAGGGTGACCAGGACAAGAGCGATATCTCCCGCATGCAGAGACTCAGCGAGAGGAGCCTTGTGTGGTATTAAGAAACATGACAATGTAATCACTCCCTCACGCTGGTCCAGACTGTAGCAGGAAGCAGACGCAGACGTGAGGAGAAAACTGAATTTTGAAAAACAAGACAAGGACAGATGTGCCAGTAAATATTCAGAACTTAGATCTCAGGTCCTCAACCCTCTCTCCCATTGACTTGTCTAGTGCGCGTCTTGATAAACGTGGAGCAGACCCCCCACTGTGCCGGCAGCTGAGCCTCAGATTTGAAGTCTCGTTACAGTGTTAAACTGCCGGTGTTCCGGCCTTTCTCTCCAGAGCCCTGCTCACTCAGCCAATCCATCGCTTGTGCCTCCAGCGAGATGCTCCGCCACTTCATTTCCCTGTGCTGCAAATCCATCCATCCCCACCAACCCTCTTCACTCGTTTATTTCTTAACCAGTTTCTCTACTCTGTGCCACTCTGGTGCGCCAATATGTCTTAGCCAATCAACTCAAAGAATCCCAATTTTCTGCCACATACATTTCAGTGATATAAATGGAAACGGAGTGAGTGGATGTCTAATACAAAAGTCTGCATCTGTCGAGATTCGTGTGAAGGGCCCCGCTTTCCCCAGAATGTCACGCACACACACACACGCGCACGCATACACACATCTGAGGAATGGCACAGCTATAAACAGAGATGTGACTTGCAATGAGAAGTGTCCATGAGATTTTAATGCCGTTATGGTTCACACTTCCAAGTCAATGGAAGTAATATGGATGACAGGATGTTGGAAGTGACTGGAGAAAAAAAACAAATAAGGTGTTTGAGTATTTGCAGTTCAGTTTTTGGAAATCTATACAATTTAAGGTGGGGGCTGACTTGTGCATTGAGAATTCATTGGATAGTTAAGTTGCCTCTATGAAGGTCAACGTTTAGCTAGTTTTGATGACCAATAAGGCACATTGTAAATCATATACATGCGGGTGGTTTATGCAACTACCATTGAGATAAATGTTAATGGTTATCGTGACTCATGAGAGGGCTTTACATTAGCGTAAAATGAAAGAGGGTACAGAACGGAAGGTGGTAACAACGGAACTTGCGTTAGCTAATGTGGCTTTTTGGGAAATGCACTCCAGATCTATCAGAGACATTGTTTTTATGCTTTTAATTTAATTACAATACTCAGAATAATCCTGACGCAGGACAAAAACAAGAACGAAGTCTGAATTACTTAGAATCTCAAAAAAGAACAGATGGCATTTACAACAGCAACCATTAAATCTAGAGCAAAGTTTCTAAGGAGAAAGGAAAACAGAAGGTAGTCCCCCCAATTCCCCCCTCCTCTCCTCAAATACAGAATGATGGACGTGTTACTGCAGTTTCTACTCTGTAGTGTTCCAACAAATTAAGCCCTCAGGCTTGGCCAGCACCTCAACAATGCCTATTCCACCAGCTGTTTCAAAAGAATTGTCCATAGTGTTTTTTTTTTTTTTTTTTTTTTTTAAGAAACGGGTAGGATTCTACAATTTATATTATTTAAAAAAGAATAGGACTTTGTGAAATGTTAAATCCCTTAATGGACGTACAGTATTTCCCAAAAAATTAAAGCTGGATATTTACGTCATAGGTCTACACATGTAATAAATGTTTATTGTATTTCCTTTTTTGATTAAAATACAGCTGATTTCATAACATGTACTGGTGTCAGAATAAAAATGCAACATCTAATATTACCCCAACATTTTCTTTATCCATAATTCATGCCTTAAGTGTTTTGGCACTCCGGTGAAAGCAAAACAAAAGCGTAGCAAACAAAGACCAAAGGAACAGTGTTTGGCTGTAATCACTAACAAACTAATGCTAAAGCAACGTCACCAGACACAACTAATATTTATATTGCAAGTAAAACTGATAGCTTCTGATTTGGAGGATTTAAAATAAGAATTCAGAAAGAAAAGAGTGTAATCTTTTTTTTTTTTTTGGGCTACAGTTGAAAGGACGTGTTGATAAAAAGAAATATTGGTTATACAGCCATAGTCTCTTTCAATCACCCAGTGAATAAATCTGTACCTAATACATAAAAAGGCTATAGACTGTGTGTGTATATGTGTGTCCCATTTTGATGCAAACTTTTTGTATCACACTGCCCTGCTGCCTGCCAATTGTTCTGACCTGGTTTGTTCATTTCACAATAATTATCAAAACCACCTTGATGAGATGGCAGATAAGTCACAGTGAGAGGTCATTCGGACTGCAGTGATGATGTCATCATCCTGCCTTACTTGCAACTGCAGTAGACGAAAGCTTTTACCTGTACGCTAAAAATAGACATGCATCTCCCATAATAAAGCACCCACTGCTAGCTGCTTTGGTTACTTTTGAAAAGTAGATGTGCTGTATGCTGTGTTTATCATGCGAGTTGTGTGCAGTCACTTTGTTTTTACTTCATTTGTATAGCTCTTTTCCAAAATACACCTTTTTTTTTAAAGCATCTTTACATCAATTATGTCAACAATGCTTTAGTGCATTACCATAGCATAGAGCAATTAGTATGGCTGGGCAATGGCCCTACAAACAATATACAAACAACAATACACATCTGGCCATTCAAAGGCAATTAAGAAATTGAGTTAATGGTTGGTTTCGTTGTAAAGGAGCGTAAACAGTTCTCTGAAAGCATCAATGAAGATACGATTGGTTGTCTTAAATGAAAAGGTCTGATGCGAGTTTATGTTTTCCAAATTTAATTAGAGATCATTTAAGTGAAAAGTTTGATAAATATAGGGTATGGCTTGTATTTAATTAGTAGCATCTGTGACTTCAGGCATGATTACTATGATGTAATGATGTTCCTTATGGTGGCTGATTTCTTTTTTTTTTCTTTTTTGCACTGACTATCATAGGCTATGTTTACACGGAAACAATTTTGAAGAGAAAACGCGAAAGTGGCGTTGCGTCATCACTAGGGATGCAACGGAACACGGTAAAATCCCGGACCGTTCGGTCAGCCCTGCACGGGACAATCTAACCTCGTGTCCCGCGGGACTTCGGTTCTGCCATAGAGTTCGTGCTGATCCTTTAACCGTATTTTCCGCACTATAAAAGGCGCACTTAAAAGCCTTTAATCTTCTCAAAAAACAACAGTGTGCCTTATATTCCAGAGCGCCTTAATTACTATATATGGATCAATTAGTTAACAACGCTCCGCGTTATTAAATTCGCCCGCGAACTCGCGCTCGTGTCCAGCTTATGCCCGCTTTGTCACACGGCCAGTTCAACCTCGTATCAGGTTATGTGTGTGTCGCTCACGAGCGCTCACTCTAACAGACACACGAACAGACCGGCGCTGCTAGATGTTCATAAAGCGCTCCCCGTTCACACGGGTCGTCTTATTCAAAACGGCCAACTGTTGTTAGTGAGCCGCCGCACATTGAATACTCATATGAGTCAGGCTGCGAATGTAAGTTACGTGCCCGCTCCAGCGCGCTCACGCTTACTAAATAAACGCCTCACCTGCGGCTCCACGTAGCCTACTCTCTACATTCCCAGCACATAGTGGATGCATAACGCAAACCCAGTCAAATGTTTGACTGCAGTATATTTTTGCACAAGAATCTCTCAAAAGTGGACGAGTAAATAACATTGCACTTTGTATCCTGAATGCAGTATTTTTTTTTTTGTTGTATTATTTTGCTCTGCTTTTTTTATTCAAACCACAAGCTAATTTATGTAGGTAAAAGTGCACTTTTTCTTTCACATTGATCACTTCATTTACCAGTTATCAAGGTTTGGAATTGGTATCCACTTGAATATTTTAAAGTGTGCTCGTTTACGTTTTGTATATCATAAGTGGTATTTGAAGAGGTTGTATTGCTTAGTGTTGTTCAGTACAGATTAGAGTGTTAATTTATTCCACACATATTGATGTTCTTCCTACTGTGACATTCTGTTTATGCTCATAAGAAAAATAAAACATATTTTTGGGATGAAATAGCAGTCTCTTTCTGCACAAAACATGTACCGAAACCGAACCGAGACCGTGGCCCAAAAACCGAGGTACGGACCGTACCGTGGGCTATCTGTACCGTTGCACCCCTAGTCATCACCTTTTATTCTGCGTTTAGACGAGCGTTTTGAGTGGGCAAATGGTGACGCAAAAGTCTGTGAAATTCAATGTAGTATGCACTTCAGGCGGCTGTGAGTGCATACTACAGCAACACCAAGTCCACGCGCCTGTGTACAACCTTCACGGTCAAGCGGACTTTTGCGTTTTTACCGTTTACACGGGAACGCGACGGTGGAGTGTTTTTAAGATTTCCACTCTGGAGGGTGGTTTCACTTTTTGCGTTTTTAACCCTCAAAAACACTGTCGCCGTGTAAACGAAAGGCACATCCGATAAAATATTTTTACGTTTTCACCCGCGAACGTTCTCTTGTAAACAGGGCCTTAGACTTTGATAAAGGTTCCCATGTACACTCACCTAAAGTATTATTAGGAACACCCGCTCAATTTCTCATTAATCCAATTATATCCAATTATACCATCTACCAGTCATGGTAGCTTCAATGCATTTAGGGGTGTGGTCCTGGTCAAGACAATCTTCTGAACTCCATACTGATTGTCAGAATGGGAAAGAAAGGTGTTTTAATTAATTTTGAGCGTGGCATGGTTGTTGGTGCCAGATGGGAGTATTTCGCAATCTTCTCAGTTACTGGAATTTTCACGCACAACCATTTCTAGGGTTTACAAAGAATGGTGTGAAAAGGGAAAAACATCCAGTATGCGGCAGTCCTGTGGGCCAAAATGCCTTGCTGATGCTAGAGGTCAGAAGAGAATGGGCCGAATGATTCGAGCTGATAGAACAGCAACTTTGACTGAAATAACCGCTCGTTACTGAGGTATCCAGCAAAGCATTTGTGAAGCCACAACACGCACAACCCTGAGGCAGTTGGGCTACAACAGCCAAAGACCCCACCGGGTACCACTCATCTCCACTACAAATAGGAAAAAGAGGCTACAATTTGCAAGAGCTCACCAAAATGTGACAGATGAAGACTGGAAAAACATTGCTTGTTCTTATGAGTCTCGATTTCTGTTGAGACATTCAGTTGGTAGAGTCAGACTTTGGCGTAAACAGAATGATAACAAGTATCCATCATACCTTATAACCACTGTGCAGGCATCTACTACTACTGTGGTGGTGGTGTAATGGTGTGGGAGATGTTTTCTTGGCGCACTTTAGGCCACTTAGTGCCAATTAGGCATCGATTAAATGCCACAGCCTACATGAGCATTGTTTCTGACCATGTCCATCCCTTTATGGCCACCATGTACCCATCCTCTGATGACTATTTCCAGCAGGATAATGCACCATGTCACAAAGCTTGAATCATTTCAAATTGGTATCTTGAACATGAAGTCACCAGATCTCAACCCAATAGAGCATCTTTGGGATGTTGTCGAACTGGAGCTTTGCAGCCTTCGTAAACACTGTATTAGTATGGTGTTCCTAATAATCCTTTAAATGTGTGTATATATTTGTCTGATACACATTAAATTTGTTTTTAAATCTACAGCTTATCCCTCAAGTTAATGTCAAGTACAAAAGTTGTTGTTACAATTGAGTTGTTAATGAGTTGAGCTGTAGGAGAGGAGGGTAGAAATAGTAGGAAAATATGGATCAGCTTAACTTTTGAACATAAATTTGTTAAAAAAAATACCAACCTCATGGAGTCTTTAGCATCACATCGACGCAGCATCTTGATGCCGATGCTAATTAAGGGAATGAAAATACCCATATGCCATACTGAGAGGATGCCTGCATTACAGGTTGCACACAACTGAATACAGAAAGGACTCAACCCGAGAGGATGTGAGACACTGGGGTTGAGCCCACACACACATTATAAAACCTGATGAATGTGTCTTGTGTTTTGTAAGGATGTTGAAATGTACGCTCACTTCCCATTGTTTCTGTGCTCCATTTCTGTGTTTGGTTCCCTTGGTGTCTTGCCTGCCTTGTTTGTTGCCATAGTTACCCTCATTAGTTCCCATGACTACTAATAACTGACACCTGTCCCTTGTCAGCCCTTTGTTAACCTCTTAGGCTATGTTTACACGGAAACGATTCTGAAGAGATAATGCAAAAGTGGCATTGCGTCATCACTTTTTATTCTGTGTTTAGACGAGCGTTTTGTGTGGGAAATCCGCGTGCAAATGGTGAATGAAATTCATTGTAGTATGCACTTCAGGCGGCTGTGAGTGCATACTACAACAACACCAAGTCCACACGCTTGCGTACAACCTTTACTGTCAAGCAGACTTTTGCGCTTTTACCGTTTACACGGGAACGCGGTGGTGGAGCGTTTTTAAGATTTCCACTCTGGAGGGTGGTTTCACTTTTTTGCGTTTTTAAGCCTCAAAAATGCCGTCACCGTGTAAACGAAAGGCACATCCGATAAAATATTTTTTTATGTTTTCACCCTCGAGCGTTCTCGTGTAAACAGGGCCTTAGTTGTTGTCAGTCATTGATCCTACATGTGTGTTCTTGTTGTTGCTCTCCAGTGTTCTCTGTGTGGATTAGTGATGGGAGAAACCCAACTGATCCAATTGCTTCGCAAAACTATTCACTGACCTGCTGGTCAAAACAGACTAAATGCAACAACAACAATAATTCAGGTCAAACATGCATAAAAACACCTTTTACTAACATATTATTTTATTGAAAGTAAAATCAATCCACTTTACTAATCATCTAATACGATTAAATATCAAGTGTCTGTGTTATTTTATCATTTTTTAGGCCTTGTTATGTTTGTTCCATGCATGGCTCAGCTAAACAGGCCAATAAAAGATTATTAACTAGTATATCATTTTAATTATACTACTTGATCATTAAAATGTCTACAAATGTAAAAAAAAAATAAACTCATCAGAGATACATTTCGAAACAGTTATGATGTAACAAATTCTCGTTTACTGAAATCACGTGAATTTGGCAGTTTGATATGCTCTCCGAACTGATTTGAAACAAAATATTCGTAAAGTTTATGATGCTTTATGAAGCAGTGTTTTGACAGAACCCATCAATAGTGTGCATTATACTCTTGTTTTTGTATTGTAATATCTGTGTTTGTGTTTCTCAAATAAATTTGTGCTTGCATCTGTATTCTTGATCTCTGCCTCTTCCCTGAAGAAGGGGCACAAAGCACTTGGCGCATGACCCTTTCCATAATCATGGGTTTTAGTAGGGGATGAAAGGGCCTCATGTGCAGCAAGTCCAACAGTATTACGCTGTCTACCATGGTGAGAATGTAATCCACCTCGAGCTGGGGACAGTTGTGCCCACATCATAATCAAATCCCAAACCACCCCGAAAAACATAGTTATCTGACTTAGGCCGTGTGTCCACCAAAGCGGTTTTAGCCAGCTGAAAACGCTAGACGCTCTGCTGAAGACACCGTGCTTTGGGCTCTTGAGAGCGTTTTGGCAGCACAGCGTTTTTTTTTTTTTTTCCGTTGAGACGTTTCGTTGCTATGATACAAAATATCCGCAGCACAGTTTACTTGTAACTGATTTCACAGATAATTTGTTTCATACTAAAAATGTATTTTTCATCCATTTTGTTCGGTTAGCTGTGCTGGTTGATGTCGTTGTACACAGAAAGAATGTTGTGACAGTTGGTCAGTGTGGTTTAGTCCCGCCCCTCCTCCACTGTGATTGGACAGGTGACTAAAAATTGACAGTGATGAGCGCTGCGTTTTATCCAAAGTTGAACATTTTTCAACTCTCGGCGACCAGTAAAAAACGCTCGGCGCCTCGTTACGCTCATGGCGTTTAAAACACGCGGCGCTCCCATTGAAAACAATTGAAAACGTATGCAAAGCGCGTGGAAAAACGCTTTGGTGGAAACAAAGCCTTAGAGACGGCACTTTTTTCTTGTAATTCAACCTCAAACCTAAACTATTGATATGAGCAAGGTCGACATCTTGATGCTGAACCACCATCTCTTGTGACCGGGCTATGAGCCAGTCGTCAATGTAAGTTAGTACATGGACGCCCTGGTGTCACAAAGGAGCCAGAACTGCATCCATGCACTTGGTAAAGGTTTGATCAGACAAGGTTCTCAATGTGAAAATATGCATCCTTCAAGCCTATTGTGACAAACTAATCCTTGGACTGGATTTGAGATCCAACAAGCTTTAGCGTTAAAATCATGAACCTGTAAGTCAGCAGAGTATAGTTCAAAAGATGAATATTGAGTGTTTTTGGCACCAAAAATTAACGTCTGTAAAGTCTCTCGTTGGGAGGGGAACACACTCGATGGCCCCTTTGCCCAAGAGAGACGTACTCCAGTTTAAGCAACGGAACTCTGGCTTCACCGTAGTGGGGAACACGCAATTGAAATGTGGAAGATACAACAATGTGAATGTAATTCTGTAACCATACTCTATTGTTCCAAGAACCCAAGGAGAGACGTTGGGTCGTTGGGAAGTTTCCATTCTGCCAAACTCTCTGAAACAGTTATTAGATTTAGTTAACATTTTGTATGAATGGAGACATGGTGGAAATCCAATCAGGAGCCGCTGCTCCCCAAAACACCAGAGGTGACAGAGTGATTCCTGGAAGGGAATTGAAGAGAGAGGAGGCTTGATGGCAAACTACCACCCCCTCTCCCCCTAGGGGGCACCAAGGGTGTAATTCATCAGCTGGAAACTGAAGCTTCCCTTGGGGGCCGCCATTGTAGCAGACCATCACCTGCTGTTAGCATTCTATTGACTTCCATTCATTTTGGCGTCACTTTGACAGTGAATAACATTACATCTGAGGCATCCAAATAATCCATTTGTCCATGATTTATTTCTAAAGAAACACGACAATGTATAAAAGGCTCCATTAATTTGTGTATGGACCCATAGAAGCTATTTTTGGAAAAATAGGCTAACGCCGGGTTCACACCGGACGCTGAAGCGACGCGGATACGGCGCGGAACGGAAAATCACGTGCGGCCCTGCGCCTGTCTGTTCAGACCTGATGCGTATTCCTCGCGTAGGTCGACAAGCGATTCAGCTCTGTTGTTTATTCAGAGCTATTTTTTTTTACATCATGGGTAGTTAAATAACCTCATAATATACACCATATATCTGTGCAACCAAGAAGTTTGTACACTTTTTTTATTAATCCGTTGTCGAGACACACGCAGCCAGAGAGATAATAGGCAGACAGTTATAGTAGTGTATATATAGGCTACTGTTGAAATATACATCCTCTCTTCAAATTTATGAAATCTATTTTCATCTTCCATTTTCACCTATCAACTCCTGCCTGGTTGTTTCCCTGTTTGATTGTGTGTTCGCATTTGTCACTCGCAGTATTTTAATTTGAAAATTGCTTATATTTTGACAATTTACCAGATGTTTGAGTGTTTCTTGGTGTAACTTCTTCCGGAATTGACGCGGATCATTCGCGGCTCGCGGAAAAAATAGACCAGACGCCGAAACTGGCGCTTCACGGTGCGGGCTGGCTGCGCCTCACCGCGGCGCTCCGCATCTGGTGTGAAAGACACCTTAGGTTAACATGGGCGCTGAAAGGAAGCGGCCTCCGTTCCGCGCCGCTTCAGCGTCCGGTGTGAACCCGGCGTAAGGATTGCGTCATAACCACCCGACTGTCGCACGGTAGAGAAATGTCCATATAGACAGGAGAAGAAGCTCGCAGGCAATCAGGGGTACGTGAAGGCATAAAGTCAAGGGAGAAGCCCATCGATAGTCATAGGCTACGTTCACACTGCAGGCTGAAACGACCTAATTCCGATTTTTTTTGCCCCTATGCGACCTGTATCTGATTTTTTTATGACAGTCTGAACGACACAGATCCGATCTTTTCAAATGCGACCCAGGCCACTTGGGTATGTGGTCTAAATCCGATATGTATCCGATCTTTTGAAATGCGACTTCAATCTGAACGGCCAGGTCACATACAGTATATCCGACCCGCACGTCATTGCACGCACCTGTAGCCAGCCAATACACGCTAACTCCAACGCATTTCCTCACTGTTATGGGCCACTGCAGACGTGTCTCTTCCCCAGTGTTGTGCCTGAACGCGTTCAATGAACGATAGTGCACGAACGCGTTCATATTTTCGCGTATCATATTATTCACGTTCGCCCAAAATAAACATACTGTATTACTGCCTGATGAACATTACTGTGAACACGTTCATTCTGGTGTCTGTGAACGTGCGCTCTCTGTCAGTATAACTTTGTACAGTAGGGTGCCAGATATAGAGCCTTCCAAGCGAAAACCTGGCTAAAACACATGTTCACATGCCTTAAAATGTAGCGAATAACCACCCAATCTGGCAACACCAACCACCAGTGTCGCACCGCGGCCGCCGGTGACAAAGCAAGGAGCGCCGCGGGCACGCTCTATCAATTAAACGGGTTTTATGACGAGGTCGGTGAGGATCGGAAAAATCTTACATTTATGTGCAAACTGCCCGTCGATATAATTATTGTCTGTGTTTGTATATGGGCTGTGGCAATAATAATAATAAAACAAAAGCTTGCAACATATGAAAAAAAAGAACTATTCCGCAAACAACAAGTGACGTCGTTGACCGTTGATTACTCTTATGCGCATGCGGGTCACTTCTGGGTCATTTCACGTTCACACAGGAGATCACAAAAGGTCGCATTTAATTGGAAATGTGAACGGCCTTGCAAAAAAATCGAATTTTTTCAAAAAATCGGAATTGAGCATTAAGCTCTGCAGTGTGGACGTAGCCTTAAAGTTGATCTTGCTGCTAGCTCATGGACAGCTCTTACTCACGCCTTCAGTCTCTGCAAGATTCGGAAGGGAATGATTCAGATTCCTCTTGGCACAGCTACTACAAGACTTAAAACTGTCAGACAGGCTGCTCACATCACATCTTCGTCGTCAAGCCAAGTTTGAGCCTTCGTAGTACGCTCAGCCATCAGGAAGTGAGTGCTTCTGATTGGCTTCACTTTTCTCAGTTGAAATCTATGGAGTCGCTGTGTCCATTTGTTTTACTGTCTGTCGGGGGCACCTGGGGTCGAACTACTTAGCCACTCAAGCAGCAATCCTGAGGTCTGCCCCCTGCAGGCTGGGACTGGCTGGAACCCCTCCGATTGTTTCTTCGGCTTGAGAGATCTCACTGTGTAGGTCGGGAAGGAAGGGGAGATTTTCTTTTAATGGCTGGGCCCAACTGCTGGTGAGGAAACATTCATCTAGCTGACTACGCAGCGCTTCCCTACTGTGATCGGGCCACTCGATGTTTAGTTTTGCCATTGTGTAAGTAACGATAAGAGGGTGAGGTGGGAGCGTACCTTCCTCTCTGTAAAACTCTTTCAGCTCCACGTGTGCTCCACTCCCAAACAAAATACACAACTCATGTCCTTCGTCCCCAAGAATAGATCTGGAACATGGCAATATACTTCTCCTAATCATCACAGCAGCAGGCTGGTTCATTTTGTGGCTGCAAGAGCTCTGATGATGACAGCTGTTCGTCATCAGAAATCTGGAAATCACCGCATGACAACGATCATGTGTGTTTCGTGTTTAATATCACATTCAGTGCCACTAATGCTCACATTTATTTTTTATAACAGTAAAAGCTCTTTTCATGCAGTCACAATGTTATATTGTGTCTTGTTTATCAAAAAAAAAGACCCCACTTCATTGAAAGTATAGGCCTATGTTGAATTTTATTTTTACACAAACAGATGCTGTATTAAGCTGTACATAAAGTATTGAAAGAAAATATCTCTAAAAAACACCTGTGTAGTTGCCAAATGCTGTATTTATTTCACTACAGCTGTGGCAATGAATGCAAATCATCACTACATGAAGGAGAAAGTGTCTGTCTTCACGTCTCCATTTTCAGCTCCTCGCCACCTGCACCTGATCGGATTTGGACACATCCATCCGCAGCCAATGTCGAACAAACCTATAGCCCTGATCATGCTTGATGTTGCAACACCTTATTTCATCTTTGGCCAGTGGAGTGACTTGTACTACATGTGATTCAGACACCGGCTTAAGCTGAAGGCGTTCTCAGAGCGTCAACACCATGGTTCCCTCGAAAGAGAACTATATGCACGGATGTTGCGTAAGAGTAGTCAGTGCTGGACAATTTTCATGAAGTACTTCATCTTTGGTTGTGTGAGAAAGTGAAGTACTGAAACAGAAAGAGCAATTTAACTCCCAAATGCCTCACAAGCATCACTTTCTTTGCCATCGCAAGGCAAGGATGGCTTTCCTCTCCTATTCAAAAAAGGAGTAATTGCATCATTTTTCAAGCTGGGCCCCCGCCTGGGACATAAGCTGGCCACATTAATCATACTAATGGAGAAGTAAGTGATCTGAAATATAAGCTTTAATCATGTTTTCCTGCACCCTCATAAGTCAAACCATTCAGTTTCTTACCCCTGTACACATAAAGAAATCTATAAGACAATTATTTTTGAGTAAAATTAAAGGGGTGAATCTCATGAAGAAATGTCTGACTCAAATTTCACCATGCCAAAATGATTATATTATATTATATTATATTATCAATTAAATAATGAGAATTCAGAACGTCCTGGTTACGTATGTAACCCTCATTCCAGGAAGGAGTGAACAGAGATGTACATTGAATGTGACCGACTGAAAGGGGATTTAATGTGTTTGATTGTTATAATAATAATGTAGAAGACTAAAGCCAATATTAATGGTCCTAAAAATAGACTTCTATCCAATTTCTCATTCGTCATTTCTTTCCAACCAAATAGATTTTGTTTCTCTACTTTTGTATGCCATTGAGCACTGTGAAATGTCAAGCAATGCCTGTTTGAATTAAGAGTGTAGCTGTCAAACAAGATGAAGATAACAGTGATAACTAGTGTGGATTTGATATCCAACAGCCTGCCTCCTGAGGTTCTAGACCACAGAACGATGATGTGTTTATTTCATCTTTTATAGATACGGGCCAGTGCACAAAGCAACGCTCTGCACAAAGCTTTAACTCTACCCACAAACCCTGTTTGGTTTTCCTAGTTTGGTCTGTCATGCAGATTAGCTCACCCCTAGTAAGTCCCTTTCCCCAATGGTTCCGACCCAAACCTGCTTTGAGGTGCTCTATAATCAATCATTAAAGCCAGATTGCAGAATCATTTGAAATCGTTCTGTAGTATGTTCAGTTGTATCTTAAGCATTGAGTCAGAAGTCAGGCTGACCTGGGTTGTTGAGGAGAAAATGCGTGCTGTCTTGTCAAAGTATCGGGTTGCTACTTATTAAACAAACTATTAAATAAGACACAACACACCATGAAATTGCAAACAAATAGGCCTTACTACAACATGAAATAACAGGTGATATGAAAATTTTACATTTACATTACAATTATATGATATAATCAAAATAAAATATCAGATATCAATTATTCTGTATCAGATTTCTATTAAAACAAACTCACACCAAAGCTACTTTTCCATTTTTTTTTTTTTTTAAATAAAATACATGCTAGACTGATGTGTTCGACAGTTGCACTCATCACAGTGGAAGGAAATTGCCGCTAACACAAGTCCAGGGGCCTCATGTATAAAACTTTGCGTAGATTTCATCCTTAAAGTGTGCGTACGCACATAAGGCAGAATTTGCGTACGCACAAAAGTTTTCAGATTTATAAAACCGTTCGTACGCCAGAACCTGCGCAGAATTCACTTTATAAATCCCAGTCAGCGGGAGATTATGCGCATGTGCGTCTCCTCCCCGAAATAACCACATATGGAGATTACAACGCCTAGTTTTACTATGCATATCCTCATCTGCATATCATTTGCATATGATTATTCATCCACGTGATACCAAGTTTAACGGTACAAGACGTTAGGAAAATATGAAATGCGGATGTGCCGTCACATTATTACAAACATTTTTTTTTAGTAGCCTATATCCTTGCCATGTTTTTGAATGAATAAATCAAATAGTGTTAAATACATTTCAGAGAAAGTTTTTCTCAATCTTTTCCACTGGCCAAATAGTATTTTTAATTGATTTATATTTTAATGGATAATGGAAGAGATTTTAATGGAAGAGATAGACATGGTTGTGCATTATTTGCACGAAACAGTTTTCTCAGACAATCTCTAGTTAAAACATCAAAACACAGCATGCCAGAAGAAAAGTGTTCAAAAGCAATGCATCCACAACAAATAGGTCTTTCTATTTATTGAATATATATATATATATATATATATATATATTGTAACTTCTCAGTAATGATTTCATGTAGTTTAAGAGTTTAACTCCATTAATGAGAATGGCATATTTAATCTAAATGTTTATATCAAAAGTAAAACATAGTTTAAACCATTCTCTTATTTATTTAAACTGTTATTGTGAATATGGACTGTATTTATGATTTGGACTCATAATGAAGATTTACGGTTTTACTCCATCTGCCGTTAGATTATAGGCTATATGCGTCAGTTTCACCAAACGGCCCAACGCGCGTGCTGGCGCGGTCATTTAAGAAGGGATGGATGTTTGCTTCAAGTGATGATAGGTTTGTGAAATTATATTTGTATTATCTTTCTGTAGATGTATAATTTTCTTTAGACTCTCTGTCTAATAGTAAGCAAAAAGACATTTGACTCCAGCTCACCATCGGTGTTGCCAAAACCCATACTCTTCTAAAAGAGTGCGTACGCACGGTCAAGAGCATCCTTACGGTGCGCACTTATTTACGGCAAGTTTATTTTTTATAAATCCCGATGTGCGCGTGGAAAAATGCGTACGCATATTTCTATGCCCATTTTGTGCGTACGCAACGTTTATACATGAGGCCCCTGCTCACTACATGCAAATAATATAATATATAAATAATATATAAATAATTCACAATATTCATTTTACAAATGCAGCCTTTGTGAAGGCACTTCTTTCAAAAACATCTAAAAATAATTTACCAATCCTAAACTTTTGAATGATGTTGTATATCTCTGGAATTTTTCACCTTTATTTGATAAGAAAATAGAAGGACCGACAAGAAACCATGCCAGAAGTTGTCAACCATAAACACACTTGTGAAAAAAAAAAGTACAATTTAGCATAGGCCCACTTTTGAAAAGCGTAATTATTGCTTAAATATACTTTAAAAAAAATATACTTCAATGATAACTGTAATATTGTCAGATTCTTAATTGGGACACTTTTTTGCCATTGAGATGACTTGGAAAAAGTCATCCTGAATTCAAACTGAATTATTTAACCTGAATTCACCCCTACGTATTAGTTTCAACTGTGTCTAGTTTGGTTTCCTTTGTTCTTACCTCATATATATATATATATATATATATATATATATATATATATATATATATATATATATATATATATATATATATATATATACTGCCTTTCCAAAAACAAGTTGGTTTTGAATAACATCAAGATTGGGTCAAGATTTGTTTTAACAATACAGGAGTCAATCACACTGTAAAGTCTGCTCCAGGACATCTCAACTACTTTCAATTAATTTAAGGTCTGGATTTAGAGGTGCCACTGTTAATGTTTTTAAAACATGATTTAAAATGTTGAACTTTTCGTTTGACATTATTACAAAGTACAAACTTTCCAATCTTTTTAAAAGGGGTTTTGGTTTGTAACCGCGGCTGAGAAGAAGATATATTCTGTGTGCCCAATCCAAATAAATGAATTTCAGTTTAAATTTAATTTATTTTTATATAGGAAAATAAAGGAAATAAGAACATTCAAACTGTAAACTCTATGTATGCCCCTCCTGAAACACGATTTTTGGTGCATATCTATGGACACTGGATCGATGGCCTGTCCTTTTGGATAATTCATAGCGTACTCATTGCTAATAATACTCTCCAGCATTTTAATGGAGGTCTCCTTTGAAAGGAGCCATCACGAGTCCTTCAGCTGCCAGATACGTGATGATGATAAATCTATGTACCACAGTCAGTTTCTAGGGGTTAGCATAGATTCAAACAAATCTATGCATGCACAAATGTGTTATCCACACACTTTGGAAGATAATCTGTATCACTTGCACAGTTGCCATCCAAGACATATACCATGGCATATACCTGGATGAAAACTCATCTATCTGCATACTGTAATAATTGAGGTCAGTTCCAAGCTCTCATCTTTCTCGTTGTGTTTTTCTTTTTTTTTTCGTTCTTTTTTTTGGCAACCATTTTAATACATCAGTTGTGGCTGTTCAGTAAGTGCCCGTTCATTGAGTGTTAACTCACTCTCCTGTTGTCTCTATATGTGTTGTTTCTCTTCTCTTTTGGATTTTAGGCATTCTGAGAGATCTGTTTTGTTGTTTATAAAATGCCAGGGCTGGTAACTTTCCAATCAAAACTTGAAAGGATTCCAGGGGGAGTCTGTCCCATCATTGCCCTCTTTGAACACCATCCTCGGTGGTGCATGCATTAAGAGTTGGAAGGAGAAAAGAATAGATTGCGACAACGCAATAAATATCTGATAGGTGGAGTGGAAATAAGCTTGTTTTGGAAAGATAGGCCACAGGTATATCACACTATATAATTCCACATTCAGTTGTATAAGTGTATTCCTTTATGGAATGACAGTCCTTAAAGATAACTGTGTGTTATTGCAGAGAGAGAAAAGTTAATTACTTGGAGATAAACTGAAAGTGATTACTCCAGGGAACTCTGCTTATTTAAACCCACTCCAGAAGTTGTGGCAAAGCATCAGACGAACTTTAGCATTTATAAAGACTTGTTCACACTTGTTCTGTAAAAGTAGGGGAGAGCGGGGCACAACCTTACGCATTTTGGTTTTGGCTCAATTAATTAAAAAATAATTAGGCTAGATTATTTTTTTTTTTTCTTCCACAAGCAACATACTCATCTTTGCTATAAATGAACACTTAAAGTGACAGAAGTGCAAATGTTACAACTTACCCCATATGCGGGGTTAATTGTAACAGACGTTGTAACACTTGTGTGTAACACACATCATTCAGGACTATTTTATTCGTATAGTTTGATATTGTTTGTGCATCTGTATAGACAGATATCCATACATCCATCCCTCATCCAATCATCCTTCTATTGTGGATCAATATCATGGATAGAGACATAGAAAAGGGCTGCACAGTTTTGCAATAAATAATAATAAATAAAATTATAAAATATTGTAATTGCAATTAAATTAGATTTGTGTGTGGCAGCTGCATGTTCAATTATTATTATCAATAATAATAACAGTAATAATAATACAAATGAGCTTAGAATAAAAATTTAAAGGGTTTATTGCATTAAAAACATGCCATATTTTTAATAAACAAACAAGTTATCATTCATAGAACACTACATTTTAAACATTTTAAATTCCAACATTGTTTGTGAAAGTCCAACAAACTTAAATGTATACTCAAACCTGAAAAGTTGTGTGGCTCCTTTTTCCATTTGATTATCATTGTACACTTGATGGATTAGTTGAAACACTGTGTTACAACTAACCCCGCTGTGTATTACATATTTTAAGCCTAGCTAACAGTTGTTATAGGAATTGCTGACATGTTTCAAAACGGTGCTATGTTTGAGCAAACAAGACAGTGATTAAGGCAATATAAAGTTAGATTTGGAAACGTATACACCCAACTCAGAAACCGAAAGATATATATGATGAAAAAATTTACTTTTATGGTGTCAAAACACTCTTTGTCCAGTATCTTCACAAAATATAATCAAAACTTTCAGCAAATTCGAGGGAGACCGTCTTTTGGCACCAAGAGAAAAAGAGCGGAAAGACGGCCTGCTTGATCCTGACGAACTATGTAAAACGTTCGTGTTACATTTAAACCCGCGTTAGGTTGTGCCCCGCGCTCCCCTACTCTGTGTTCCAAATGCCCCCTTTCTGTATACACTTTTTGTATGTAGAAAGTTACCTTAGTGTGTAATCTTTAACCTTTAAACAGGCAAGAGTGGAAAATGCTAAGCAAAGAATAATTTAATGTAATTTTATATCATCTGGACATTTCAGACTCATTAATCTGTTAAAGGTCCCTTGACATTAAATTTTCACTTTCAGAGGTTTTTTAACATTAATATAAGTTCCCCTAGCCTGTATTTAGTCTCCTCGTGTCTAAAATTTTTTATTGGTGTAAACCGAGCTTTGGCTATTTTTCTCTTCTCTGCAGCTCAGAAGCGCTGATCTTGAATATCCTTGTTATTACATCATAACGAGGAAAGGTTACCTCCCCTTTCTCTGCTTTGCCCACCTGGAGAATTTGACTCGCCCATGAGAAAATCAGCTAGGAACAGGAAGTACGAACACGCAGGCACGATTTTAGTTTTTCCTCCAGAGATATCATGTCTTGCAAACGAGCAAAGTTGTACAAAAAAGCAAGTTTAAACTTCCATAACTTTGTCATACTTGCATTTTTATAGGTCTATATTCCAAAGCATTCTTGAATTACAATCATGTATGTCATTCATATATATATGAAGAGTTCAGATGCAAAAGCCTCTAAGTGCCATTTGAAATTTTCTTCTTGAATGATGATTTTTATCAAACTTGTATATTAAAGTTCAGTAATTTCACTTAAATAACAATTAATAGGTAATTATCATTGCCATAATAGTGAAATCACTGAACTTAAATACTTTGTATACGAGCTTGATAAAAAATGATCATTCTAGAAGAAAATTTCAAATGGCACTTAGAGGCTTTTGCATCTGAACTCTTCATATATATATATATATATATATATATATATATGACATCGCTGGCTAGCAGGTCCATATTTTGTTGAAATTTGTATATTCAAGCAACATGTTAGTTCAAGCAGATCATGCTAGTATCACCTGACAATCGTCCATGTCTACCATGTCTACGCAGCATTCCTATTAAAACCACTATTTCAGTTATCCTTCAGCCACTTTCACTGTGTTGCTCAGGAGCTAATTACCCTTGGACTCGCTGATTATGCATCAGACTTGCCGGATGTCATTTTCTTTGAGTGCATTTATTTTTCTTCGATTTTGCTGGTGTTGTGCTGAAATGTAGCCAACCCAAATTGTATGCTAATTGTCAATTATCTTTGGTCTTGACTGAATCAGAGGGACCTTTTTTTCTCAAAAAACAACAACAAAAAACAAAAAAAAAAACCTTAGATCCATTGCAATTTCCAAATGGATAAAGTAATTAAGGGCCCTATGTATGTGTATGTGAGGTGTATGTATAAACAGATGGACAGACGGACGGACAGATACCCTAAACAACAAATTCATTTCCTGACAATGTTCTAGTTGGATAAAGGTTCTATTGGTCCCACTTTATAATAGGTGCCTTTAAGTGCCTTGTTCACTTAAATTGAACATTGGAATAATTTGATACAATGGACTTATTGTGTGCATAGATATTTTTTACATTATACTTACATTTTGAAAATATCTGCATGTAATTACAGCTGTAATTAATTTATGTAATTAGATTAATTAAACTGTTGCCCCTTCCCTTACACATTAGCCCACCCTTAAACCTACCCAGACCACCACACCTGACCCTAACCTTACCTCTATCACACCTCAATAGCAGCAAAAGTGTTTTACAATACAACCTGAACACAATAAGTACATTGCACTTATATTTCGATGTAAGTACATAATACTTAAAGCCACTTAATATAAAGTAGGACCGTTCTATTACTATTACATTAATAGTTTAATATTATATATTTAAACATATTCCCACATTGTCAATTTTCATATTTTTTTTTTTTTTCCATTTTCCCACAATACAAAAAAGTCTGAAACATGTCATCCGGTGGTAAACTCTACAGTATGGTGTGTGAATGACATCTAGAGGTAGAGAGCTCTATCTCAATGTGCGATTGGATGTGTGTGTGTGTGTGTGTGTGTGTGTGTGTGTGTGTGTGTGTGTGTGTGTGTTTATTTTTTTTTTTTCCAAGCATGGATATGATTTCCCCCTCCCATACACATTAGCACATTATTCTATTGTTGTCATTCTAGAATCCTTTGATAGCCCCTTCTATCTGCAGGTGTCTGAGGGACGGACAGGGATACAAACGTCAACTCTGTGGTGACAAAAACCAATGACACAATGATAATGGGGTGACAGAAACTCACTGAATGAAAATTAAATCGACTCTCCTCGACCGAAAGGACAGAGGAATTTTAACTTTTGCTACTGTTTTCCTCAAAAATAATTGTATTAAACAAATTGGGGAAAGCAGAATATATTAAAATATACTAAGAACATCTTTTTATAGATTTATTTTGTTCTGAATCTGATGTTTAATTGTATGGAAATATACAATCCTAGTGTTGATTACAAGGGTGAGTGAATGTGTGTATGTATTTCAAGAGTGTTTCACATGTTACTGCATTGATGGCTATGGAACTCATAACCTGCTCCGACTTTACATTCTTCATATCTAATATATAATAGTAATAGAGCTCTAAAAACCTTCATCCAGAACAATAAATGACCTTCAGAAACTGAACACAAGGCCAGCTGGTCTGAGAAAACTTGTTTATCTCAAGAAGACTTTTTTGATCTGGAGCGAGTTTGAATTAGCCTCTGGGAATGTAATATAAGCATGTAGATTATAAGCCTATACTGTATATATACACGTGTGAGGATGAGGATGTCTACAAAGCTTACCATCCAAAACACATTTTCTCGCCTGTGCCATACGGATGAGTGACAATGCCATATTTAGTATATTTAGTGCCATATTTTTTTTAATGAGACACATCTTAAACCAACGCGTTCTCATCCCAAAGCGCCATATAGGACGCTTTTGCAAAAGCGTAAATATCCAACGCACATGGCACCCTTTAACGTCTAATGAGACGCTTCGGTTAATGGTTAAGTTTAGGTATGGTGTTGGGTAAGGGTTAGACCACTAGGGGGCGCCTTCTGCCCAAATATATCTGCGTCTCATTTCACGTTAAAGGGTGCCATGTGCGTTGGATATTTACGCTTTTGCAAAAGCGTCCTATATGGCGCTTTGGGATGAGACCGGGCTCCTTAAACCCATGCTTAACACATTTCCCTTTCCCTTTTTTTTTTTTTACATTATCGGTTAGGTTTGGGGTTACGTTTAAAGGTGCCCTAGAATGTGTTGAAATAATATTTCAATTTTGTCTCTTATGTCTACATAGAGGGTATGTGGCTTATTTAAAAGCATTTCAAATGTCCAGCACTGTTGTGTTTTGTTTAGTTTGTTTTCATCGGACTTGTCTGCCTGTCATCCCATGTCACGTGTCATCTGCATTGTCAGTTCATCTGTATCACCTGTGTTCAGTTAATCATCTGCTGCGTCCCAATTCGCTTACTTATACTACGCCCTAAAAGTATGTACTCTTTTTTGTGAGGAAAAAGTACATACTTTTGAGTGTGTAGCAAAAGAGTAGGCAAGCTTTGGGACGTACTATCACGTCATCTTTAACGGACAGCTCTGTCGCGTGCTGCGTGCATCCTGTCATCGTAAACTGCCCTGTCAATCATCTTGTCACAGTTAAAATCCTCCATTCTATATCTAATTTTATTTCCTACCGTTTCGGAGAGCACATCCATCTGCCAGTTGTGGGTCTTTCATGCTCTCCTCGTGTTTGCAATTTGAATATAATGATGCATTTAAAACGTAATGGCTAAACGTGTCTTTACAAAAGTTCACAATGCTGCTGCAAATGCAATATAATGTGGACAACATTTAATAAATTCATTTTCGTCAGGTTAGATACTGATAATTAATCACTCAAAGCTCTTTATCTAAACCTCTCTACACAACCGCGGGGACTCGCGCGTCCTCCGTATCGACTACGTGTCTGTAGTTTTTTAACACTTTTTACTCGTGTTTGTAGTTCTAACCGAATCCTCGTCCAACGCGCAATGGTTTGTGGGCAATATCAGCCGTTAGAGTGTGCATCGATCTACACTTCGGATTCTGACCGGAAAAAGTAGACCATCCGGGTATCTTTGAAACACTCATTTCAACGTACTACGATTTGGGACGTACTAATTCTATTTTCGAATACTATTTAGGACGGATAGTATGCGAATTGGGACGCAGGGATCGTCATCTGTGTTTGCATTTAAGTTCAGTCTGTTCAGTCAATCTTTGTCTGATCTATGTTAGTGTGTGTTGCTGCCTGTTCATTTATATTATTACCATTAAACCTTTGAGTTGGAAATATATGAAGAGTTCAGATGCAAAAGCCTCTAAGTGCCATTTGAAATTTTCTTCTAGAATGATCATTTTTATCAAGCTTGTATATTTAAGTTCATTAATTTCACTTACATGACAATTTATAGGTAATCTTTATCCCCATTTAAGTGAAATTAATGAACTTAAATATACTAGCTTATCATTCTAGAAGAAAATTTCAAATGGCACTTAGAGGCTTTTGCATCTGAACTCTTCATATCTTCATCTTTGTTTGCCTTCCTGCAACCACATGTGACAAACATAAGCAGGAATTTAAAGGAGTAGTTCACTTTAAAAAAAAAAAAAAAATGCTGATAATTTACTCACCCCCATGCCATCCAAGATGTCCATGACTTTTTTTTTCTTCAGTCGAAAAGAAATTGAGGTTTTTGATGAAAACATTCCTGGATTTTCTCCATATAATGGACTTCACTGGGAACCAAACGGTTGAAGGTCCAAATGAGAGTATCAGTGCAGCTTTAAAGGGCTTTAAACCACACCAGGCGATTAACAAGGGTCTTTAAATACATTGAGATGGTAACTAAAAGACAAACAGCTATGGTGATGAGTGTTAGTGTCCATGGTGACTGACTGCTGAGTGGTGGGAAACTAACAAAGGAACACGTGATTAGAAAAACCCAAACAACTGAACATGACGCTGATATGGCTATACAATATACTGTATATATTTTTTTCAACATATTTTCACCATACATTGGTAAATAAAATTAGATTAAAAGAATTCAAACTAAATATGTTGTTCTGTTTTTCAAATAGGCAATGGTCAACTAATATTTCCAATTTTATGCAGAAGTTGTATGTCCTGTATATTGTCAAATTATGACTCAACAAGGGCCAGAGGACTTGTTTTACAGTAGATTAATATTCTAAAAGGTTTCTCTCTCTCTCTCTCTTTTTAAATTAGACCAAAACATGAAAGTCCTCCTCCAGATTCTACTGTCAAATGCATGTTTTAATATTTGCTTGACATTTGAGCAGAAGGTCAGGCTCATTATGATGGCTTGTAATGAACAGAAATTGAAGGACATGGAGTTAGTAAGGAAGAAAATAGTGGTGGCCAAAAGGTGCATGTTAAAACAAAACCTTACATTATGACATAAAAACGTATTCTCATCCTTCAGCATTATATAGAACGCTATATGACAAAACAGCGCTATACTACTCACATGGCACCCGTTATCGTTAATATAACACGCGCTGTGATGGGTAGGTTTAGGTGTGGGATAGGGTAGGGTAGTCTCATATTACGCTAAAGGATTTATGACGACTTGGGTTTGTGTGTTATATTAACGATAAAGGGTGCCATGTGCGTAGTATAGCGCCGTTTTGTCATATAGCGTTCTATGTGACGCTAAAGGATGAGAATGGGCTGGACATAACACACATTACTGTGGATTACAGAGTTTTAAGATGATACTTGATATGAGTGTTTTTAAAAATGAGATAGTTTGACATTATGTACTAGCTTGTGTGTTATTGTATAATCAGGGGCCTCAGACATGGCAAATGTGGAAATATTAGAGAATTTTTAAACTGATTTTTCAGGCCCGGAAAAGTCATATAAATTCTATAGTGATTGTAATATCTACTAATTTTGCTGAAAATATGTCAGATTTATAAATCAGAATTGTGGGTCTAAGTAGGCCTCATGGTTCTGAAAAAAAAAGAAGGGACTAAATCAATGCACTACAGCTGATTGTATTAACATATCTGCCTGATCTCATGAAATGTGTCTCTATTGCATGCATTGTATTTGTTGTGCAATTTTTCAGTGAAAAGTAAGTTTTTACGTGGATATGATACACAGTTGCATATGATGTGTACTTTATGGTGTGTAATATGCACGTACCCCACACCACTAATCCTACCCAAACGTATAATATGCACATACCCCACACCACTAATCTTACCCTAGGGGTTTACATTGTGTACCATATGCACATAAAAACTAATTTTCACGTTTAAATTGCACCAGAAATACAATGCATGCTATAAAGACACATTTCATGAGATCAGGTTACTTATATTTTGGTTTTGTATCAAGTGGTGCTTATTCTATTGTGTTCTATTATTTTTTTATGGATGTGTATTGTGGGACAGTAAAAGTTATGTGATGCAAGATATTTTTATAATATTTTTTGGAAGAGATTCCAACAATAAAAGTGAAATTGAATTGAACTAAATTGAATTTACACTGTAACACGGGCATATTAAAATAAAGTGTAGCCAAATAATTGACTCCAGGCTCTTGAATGAATTGAAAAGTATTGCACAACCGAGATAAAACCACCTCACATTACCACCTCTGGTGTGCATTATTCCACTTCAATTCAGCTGCCTGTCATCAATTATTCGTTAAATAATTTATTAACATTCTTAATTATGATGTTTAGAGTAAATCACATTTTAAATACATATTTTTAAATAAAATCAATCCAGCAGATTTGTTTGGGTTAGGGCTCCAACCTAATGTAGTTTCAAACCATCTCATGCTCAATTACACAAACTGCTCACATTGATTTATTTTTAATTTGTTTTTTCTATAGGCTGTGGAGACTAACCTGGCCTCAAAAGACAGTCACTGGGTGTTTGTGAATGAGGTAAGGAAAGATTTATTTTATTCCTTTCATGTTCAGGTGTTTTTTTAGGCAGTCGTGGTCTAATGGTGAGAAAGTTAGACTTTTCAACCAGTCAGTTTGCGGGTTCGATTCTGAATACCGTCAGAGGTGTCGTTGAGCAAGGCTCCTAACCCCCAATCTAGAGTCGGGGTACTCGAACTCGGACTCGAGTCCAGACTCAAGTCCAATTTTGAGTGAACTTGGACTTGTCACGCACTTGGATGAATTTGTACTCGGACTTGACATGGACTCAGACATTTTAGACTCGTAAAAATGTCAGAATCCAGTCGAGTCCGGGCACTGCAGGGGTCTCATGTACAGGAGCCCAAGTTATTTCGTAGGACGCTGCTGCCATGAGACCCAACAGTCTCCGAAACTGTTTCACAGTAAGTGACTGGCCAATTTTACCACATTTACGGCTGAGAGAATCAAAGTAATATGTTCAGATGACAACTATGCCCCCATCAAATACCACTCCGAGTATATTTATGTGGGGCAAAATGACATATCGATGCCGAACCGCCATCTGCTCGGACTGAGGTAAAATCAACCAATCGCCAATGTAATTCAACACGTGGATGCTCTGGAGTCTCAGGGGAGCTAGAGCTGCATCCATGCATTTTGTGAAAATGCGGGGTGATAAACCTAGGCTGAACAGAAGAACCCGACGTTGGTACGCTTTCCCCCTGTAAGCGAACCTCAAGAACTTCCTGTGATGATGATGGGTGGATACATGGAAGTAAGCGTCCTTCAAGTCTATTGTGAAAAAAGCTGCTCAAGACATCTTCATGCTTGAATTACAGAGCGTACACGGCAGCAGGTCAGGCAGGTGCGGTTCTGCACGCCCTTGTGGTCCTCAGGCCTACCAGACTGATCTGCTGCGGGACTCCGGGCCACCAAGCAATCTGCTGTTCCGTCTGTGCTATGGTGGCCACGGAGAGACATCTGTGGGAGCTCCCACATACTGTGGTTGCTTGGATACAGGCCTCACCAGGTCTTCCTGGTTATGAGCTCCCACTGATTGTGGTCGCCAGGTTACAGGCCTCACCAGGCCTTCCTGGTTATGAGCTCCCACATGCTGTGGTCGCTGGGTTACAGGCTTCACCAGGCCTTCCTGGTTATGAGCTCCCACATACTGTGGTCGCCAGGTTAAAGGCCTCACCAGGCCTTCCTGGTTATGAGCTCCCACACATTGTGGTCGCCAGGGTACAGGCCTCACCAGGCCTTCCTGGTTATGAGCTCCCATATACTGTGGTCGCCAGGTTAAAAGCCTCACCAGGCCTTCCTGGTTATGAGCTCCCACATACTGTGGTCACCAGGTTACAGGCCTCACCAGGCCTTCCTGGTTATGAGCTCCCACATACTGTGGTCGCCAGGTTACAGGCCTTACCAGGCCTTCCTGGTCACGAGCTCCCACACACTGTGGTCGCCAGGTTACAGGCCTCACTAGGCCTTCCTGGTTATGAGCTCCCACATACTGTGGTCGCCAGGTTACGAGCTCCCACATACTGTGGTCGCCAGGATACAGGCCTTACCAGGCCTTCCTGGCCATGAGCTCCCACACACTGTGGTCGCCAGGTTACAGGCCTCAACAGGCCTTCCTGAATTCAGAGTGAAGTACACAAACCCATACTTCACCTATTATTGTGGTGCACTTTTTAAAATCCATTTCTTATGGTGAGGGTCACGCGCAGTATGCTTCGGTCCCTTCTTATGTGGTTCAGACTCTGGTTCCTCACTTTGGGTCCCACTCTAGATGTGTCTTTGTCGCAATACATTACGACAGGCACTTCCCTTGTTCAAGCTATCTCCCACAAATGGTGGTTTTAGGTCTCATTAGACCTTTTTCGAGGTAGCCCCATATTGTGGGTCTGTCAGGTTTCTAGCCTCTGGCTTTCCTGAAGGATGAGCTTCCACATGCTGTGGTCGTTGGGTTTCAGGCCGCACAATGTATGGCCTTCCTGACATGAGCCCTCATGTTTCAGAGCTCCCCACACAGGGGGTCATCAGGTCTTAGGTCTCATTGACCTTCCTGATTTTGATCCCTCTCTTACTTCCTCAGTGCTCAAAGCGAGCACTGGGTGGAAACTCGTGGATTGAGTGTACGATTTCCGTTGTTTTGAGGTTGAGTCACACTCTCTGGAGGATCCCGTCTCTGTGATCCGAAACTCGATGGTTTCTGCCAGCTTCGCGGGCCTTCAGTTTTTGGATGCCTTTCCTAGGCAATTTCCAGAGGCTCTGTCTTGGACGGACAGGCTATGGCCAGACTGTGTGTCTTAGTACAGTACAGAGTGTTCTCCTGAATAGTGAATGGCTGGGGGTCCCTTTGGCCCCCTAGCCACACTCCCTAGAAGGGACCCCTTCTATTTTGAAGTTGTGGTCCTAAAGCCTTTGAGCTGGCCCCGATTTACCCACGTTATTACGTTCTGGTTTTTCTTGGTTCATTAGCTTGGGCTATGACCGGTAGGGAGTGCTGTCACTGACAGCCCGATGTAACATAGGGTGAGTGGTTTCAGTGTTCCTTGGAATTACTGGTTCTGGCAGTTGTCACTGCCTTTTCGGCATGCACTCCCCTCAGCATGGCGGACTGGGTATTTCTTTCCCCATTGCGTCATTCGACGTATTGTTGAGTTCCCTTCGAAAGGGAACGTCTCAGGTTACAACTGTAACCTGTGTTCCCTGAGAACAGGGAACGAGACAATACGTCTCGTTGCCATGCCTCGGGGCCTGCCTGCAACAGTCCCTTCAGACGATAGGATGTTGTCAAGGTTTTAAGGCGCCCTTCTTATACATCCAGATTGACGCGCTCATCATTCAAGCTGATGATGCACGGGCTGTCGCCGGTCAACCTGATTACTGTGAGTTGATATTTGATTTCAGACACCTGTCACGCCTGAGGCGTTCCCCATTGCGTCATTCGACGTATTGTCTCGTTCCCTGTTCTCAGGGAACATAGGTTACAGTTGTAACCTGAGACGTTTTCAGATGCGCTTTATTGTTTCCTGGTCTAAGACGTCACCCACCTATGACGTCTCGTCACATCATTGGACTTATTAAAACCTTGCATGCAGTTATAGATTATCTCTGCTCTTGGCTGTCTGGAGTTCACTAAAAGATGTAAGCATACAGTGGGAGTCATGCAGATCTGTGTCAAACGAAATGTGCATGGAACAATTCCCAATCTGTACACTTGTTTCTAAGTACTAGGTTGTGCAAGGTGGAACAGCTGACTATTATTTGGCATACTTTTCTAGGACTGAACAATATTGCTCCCCCACTCTGATCTAAGGCAATTAATTGGCTATTTAAAAAGCAAATAGTGCACTTGGCTATACAATGCATCAGGATAATATATATATATATATATATATATATGTGTGTGTGTGTGTGTGTGTGTGTGCTTGGTTGTAATGTTATTCTCTATAATTTGATGAATAACTGCATCAATGGAAAATCTACACAAACATCAATAAATATATATATATATATATATATATATATATATATATATATATATCTACAAAACATATACAGCTTTCTTTCCACACTGACAGTAATACATTGCACTGAAGTCAAAAAAGGACATAAATAAAACATAAGACATCACTAACAATAGTATAGTTAGCCTATATTCTTAGACTTAAGGGCCATTCAAAATCACAATTAGTATGATAACTGTAAAGGGGTGGTCACACTACACTTTTCATTCCATTAACTTCTAATCATACATATGCGAATGCGTGAAAAAAGAAAGCACAATCGCATGCAAATTTCACTCCCATTCTGTAAGCACAGGGTGGCAATATAAATGAAAAAAAAGGCTGGATCTAATTGCAGGCAGTTGTCTTTAATTAAAACAAACTCAGACATGCAACACTTTTTCAAGTTTTTAGGAAACCAAAACACAGGAAACAGAACAGCGTTTATAGATTGAGAATTTATAACAAACAAACAAATGAAAATGAATGTGACACAGAGAAACACAAGGGACTAAACAAGGTAATTAAAAAGACAAAAGTGAGATACATGAGGGCTAATCCAAAGCTAAGTC
Source organism: Pimephales promelas (assembly GCF_988280905.1). Lineage (NCBI taxonomy): Eukaryota > Metazoa > Chordata > Actinopteri > Cypriniformes > Leuciscidae > Pimephales > Pimephales promelas. Next base: position 13,075,121 of record NC_142785.1, read on the forward strand.
AAACTGACGCAAAACACAAACGCAGACCAAATGTGATACCCCCCCCCACACACACACACACACACACACACACACACACACACATCAATGGCATCCAAGATGTAGGTGTCTTTGTTTCCGCAGTAGTTTCCATATTTTAGATTTTTAGGTCAAACCGTTCTTGTCTGTCAGTCACATAATGCAGGTCTATGGTCACCTCCTCAAAGAGTATGCACAGAGAAGTCAAAATTAAACATGATTTAATGACTCGTAAATGTAAGTACACATTGATGGCCTAAGAGACGAAACTAGTGGTTTGTGTGAGAAAACGAATAGTATTTATATCATTTTTACCTCTTGTAACGACAGCCACAAAGTGCCCATGCCCTCAGATCACTTGGACGTGGCTGTGGTTAGAGGTAAAAACGATGTAAATACTGTTCGTTTTTTAACACAAACCGCTCGTTTCGTGTCATAGGCCATCAATGTGTACTTAAATTTACGAGTCATTAAATCATGTTTAATTTGGACTTCTCTGTGCATGCTCTTTGAAGTGGTGACCATAGACCTCCATTATGTAACTGACAGATAGAATGGTTTGACCTAAAAATATCAAAATTGAAAATACTTTGGTAACAAAGACACATACATCTTGGATGTCCTTGAGGTAAGCTAAAACATACCAAAAATTAATTTCAAAGTGAACTATCCCTTTAAGTTGATAAATGTTTTGCACGATATTCTAATTTTTTTCGAGTTTCACCTGCATTATGGATCAACATCATGGAAAATCATCAAATATTATAATTGCAATTGAAATATAGTATTTGTGTGTGGCAGCTGCATGCAAAAATATTATTATCAATAATAATAATAATAATGAAATTGAGCTTAAAATCACATTGTAAAGGGTTTATTGAATGAAAAGCAGGCTATTTTCTTAATAAATACACAAATGAGCAATGCATGTTAAACAAATGTGAACCAAATTCATACTTTGACGTTTAAATTCCAACGTTGTTGTGAAAGGCCAACAAAGGAAAATGTGGAAAAATAAATATATAAATATATTTGAAAAGTTGCGTGGCTCCGTTTTTATTTCATTATCATTGTCCACTTGCCGGCTTAGTTATAACACTGTGCTACAACTAACCCAGCAGTGTAAGAAATATTGTAAACCTAGTTAACAATATCTGACATGTTTAAAATGGTGCTACAGCATATGTTTTTGCCAACAAGCCAGTGATTAAGGTAATATAAAGTTAGATTTGGTGACGTATACAGAAATCGAAAAATGATGAAAAAATGTACTTGCATGGTGTCAAAACACCCTTGTCCAGTATCCTCACGAAATCTTATCAAAACTTTCGACAAATCAACGGGAGACCGTCTTCTGGCAGCAAGAGAAAATAAGCGCAAACACAACCTCCTTGATCCTAAGTTCCTAACTATGTGAAAATGACAAGTGTTACATTTAACCCTGCTTTAGGTTGTGCCCCATGCTCCCCTATATGTCTCGCAAGTTGTTTGTTAATGTTAGCAGTTTTAGCATCTAATATGCAAACTGTCCATGTGCAGAAAGTGCATTTGATTTAGTGTTGCTTTTGAATTGCTATGTCAAAATATAATATGTGATTTGTGAGTATTCTAGTAACATTGTTTTAAATGAGTCATCATCGCTGTGTGTATGACTGCTCTCTGAAGTTAATTGAAGCCTTTTTCAAGTTTGGGCTATTGAGGCTGAGAATCCCTAACTTGACACACACGTGATCAGACTGGGCTTTCCTTAGCTGTAGGTCTGCAGTGGGCTCTGGATTTATCTCCTTACAGGGCTTCGGATCTTTGTTTGTGGCATGCTTGCGTGTTGAGTCTATGGTGGGTTCAGTATTGTATGGGTGTAAGAGAGGATGGATTCTTGGAGGGTTAATGGGGAAGATTGTGACAGATGTCACAGCATGCCTGGTTCCGTTGAATCAAGCCTCCACTGAAAAAGCAGAGGTTGACGTTGTTGTAATGCACGACAAGGTCCAGATCCAGAAGCATTTGCATGTGCACCTCGAGCGACCGATCATCCTGGGAGATGAAGAACTGCTGCCAGATCCATTAGTGAGGTCAGATCTTTTCCAGTACGGGGTTGCAATAAATACAAAACAGCAAATTGAAGTGGAGTGTCAGCTTATGATAGAGAGAAAATTATCATCAGCTGGTGTGGACACTGGTTATAGTTATTGCTCTTTTTCAAACAGCAATTACATGTTTTATGTTCAGTAGACAAATAGAATTTAGGTGATTTTGGTTGTTTTTTAACGTACTTTTTGCTCTAACTTTGCACAATAGATTGTTTTTTAGGTTTTTAAAAATTGCTTTTTTATGTAATGTGCGTTAAGCTTTCAGTCGACGGCGTAAGACTTGCAAGCATCACTGTTTTGAACTCAACATAAAGGGTATGAATGCTTGTGCATTGTAACAAATTAGAGGTGAGATACCTAGAGAGACAGAGAACATGAGAAAGATGAATAGTTTTGAAAAGTGTGTGGTGCATAATGTAGGCTATAGTTAGCCTGTTTTTCTAACCGTTACAACAGATGTGCATTTACAGTAGTGTGAATATTAAAAAAGCAGTAATCCTCAATAGACCACATTATAAATCAGCTCATAATCTTTGTAAGTGCTATCATTTGCATGAATCTGTAGTAAATTGAAGTGTTTATTATGTTGTATAGTTGATTGTATAGTCATTATATTCAGTATATTCATTAAAAGAAGTATTATGAATAATGGATGCCTGAATATACTGGCAAACTAATAAAACAGTGAAAGAAGGGACTAGCATTTGGAAGTAGGAAGTGGAATCGGTTGTGGAATTAAACCAAATCTGCTTTAAAACGATGATTAAATGATGCAGGTTTATTCAACCCTCTGAGAAAAGACTGTCTTTAATAACATTAACACAGTCTTCAAATAGATCAGATCACACATCCTGGGGAGAAAAAATTCACATGTATTGCAGCCATCATAACCAGCAATCATCTTTGAAGCATGTTGAAGGCAAATTACACAAGGGCAGATGGTATTTAATCGATCACATGTGATTGAAATTTCATTGCGTAACTCAATTTGCGAGTTGTGGAAGCCCCAGATTTTGTTTTAGTTAATTTTGACCGATGATGCCTTCCTGTTAAACATGCTGTGAAGCACCACATGCTGTTTTGCTGACTATGGAATGCACAGGTGTGATTTAACCCTTGTGCTGCATTAGATTTTTAACACCGTTGAGTGCATTAAGGACCAAAAATGGCCACATATTAAACATTGCCTAAAATATTATATATTATTATTATTTTCCACTTTTACCAAGTTAAATCTTTTAACCAGCATCATTCCTTATCATAACTACCAAAAATGTATTCAATTTCAGGATTTTAACCCTTTAATTACCAGTTTTGTTTGCGAAACCATCGATTTGTATAAGAGGAAAAAACACACAAAAATTCAATTATTTTCAATAAACTAAATGCAAAGAGAAAACTTTAGATTTGGATTATCACAGTCCCACTTTGCAAAAAATCCCACTTAGCGCGTTAGAGACCAAAAATGGCCACCTATTAAACATTGCCTATTGCCTAAAATAAGGTGCATTTCCACCCATAGGGAATAAATATGTAGTGACGTCATCTGGTGGAATACACTATATAATGCAAATATAATGCTTTTGCTTCAAAATGAAAGGATGTTTGTGCAAAAATCATGTTTCATGTATTACTGACAGCCTCAGATTTAAACAACGTTTTAATGGGTTTCAATGGGCCATTTTTGGTCTTTATGGTGCTGAGTGTTACTATTTGATCTACACAGTGTGTGTTATACATATTTTGCAAAATGGGATCACATTTTTTTACATGTATCCAAAAAGTCACAATTTTGCCAAATTTCATACCATTTGCATTAAAACAGCCAAAATGGTCAAAGAAATTAAACTGCAAAAGACCAAAAATGTCCCTAATGCAGCATAAGGGTTAAATTGAATAAGAAAACACCAGCTAATATTGATCACTTTTTCCCCATTGCATATTACCGTACAAGCCATTAGTCTAAAACATTAGATGACACTAAACTAATAAATTATCTTCGGACTATTGCTAGGTCAAAGATGAAAGGCGGGTTTGCAGAAGGTTGTTTTTTTTTCTTCTGTACATTAGAATATGTCCTGTTTAATTATTTTTTGTATTTATTTATTTTTGTCTGAGGAAAAAAATAATGGCATTGAGCATCCCAAACATGCTCAATGGGTGACATGTCCAATGAGGATGCTAGATGTTTTCAGCTTCCAGATTGGCTGTTGCTCATGACATCACTGACCTGGGGTGCGTTTCCCGTACAACGACGTAGTTCGCTGATTCACTACCATAGTACGATGTATCGTTGGAAAAATCAACTAGCTAGTCACGACTGTTTCCCGAAACCCACTGTCGCAAAGTATCGTTCAACCACGTTGGTTTCGCACGTGGTGAAGGAATAACTACTCTTAATGAAACTGTTTGAGATCCAATTAATGCTAGATTTGTTTTATATAAATTACAGACATGTCATCTGAGGATTATTTCTAATTGTTCTCAGTTGTTTTGCTTTATTACCAGACTCAATATTTGGCTCATTCTTACATAGTAGAGCACGTTCGCACATGCGCACTCTTCAAACACGTTACTTCAAATCTTTTGACAAACTAAAAGACGTAAATTACATTTGTATGTATTCTAAATAAAAGACACAGATTGTACTGAATGTCAGCTTGCTTATTTTGCTCAATATAAGGATTTATTACCTCCAAATGTCATGCAATATAGAAACGATGCCTCTAACCACAGGTCGAGAGCTGTCGTTCAAACCACACAACTTTGCGATGCTGTTTGCGAATGTTCGTTGGAACAATGGTTTCGGGAAACACTGAATCGTTGAACTATGCTGATAACGACGGAACTTGCGACCATAGTTGGCTAACAATGCTTTCGGGAAACGCACCCCTGACCTGTCGGCGAGCTCAACGATTTGCAAATCGGGCTTAAAATCCTGTAGTGTGAGCTTGGCTTTAGCCGTTTTATGTATGTATGTCTTTGGTCATTGGTCTGCCAGTCATGTTAGTGACACATGACAGGAAGTAGGAAATAGCCAGTATAAAGGAGGCAGCATGGCAAACAAACAAGTTTACAAACACATCGACCAATTGGTGTTCACCAACTGGATTGTGGAATTACCCTTTGAGGACTTACCTCTCCAGAAAGCACACTTTATTGCATTATCACTGTGGATTGTACAGTATATGAAGAGTTCAGATGCAAAAGCCTCTAAATGCCATTTGAAATTTTCTTCTTTAATGATGATTTTTATCAAACTTGTATATTTATGTTCAGTAATTTCACTTAAATAACAATTAATAGGTAATTATCATTGCCATTTAAGTGAAATTACTGAACTTAAATATACAAGTTTGATAAAAATCATCATTAAAGAAGAAAATTTCAAATGGCATTTAGAGGCTTTTGCATCTGAACTCTTCATATAAACCAGTGGACACATTCATATTGGGACTTTCAACTAGTGGTGGGCAGATCAAGGCTTCATGAAGCAATGAAACAGTTGAACCAAATGTGACATATTGGGCTCTATCTTGCACCCGGCGCAAATGACTTTATACACAAACGCATGTATCATTCCTATTTTGCACGCGCGCAAAGCGGGATTTTTCCCTCCACAGACGCACGTCTGAAAACTAGGAAATGAACTTGCGCTCCCTGGGCGGATCGGCGCAAAAAGGAGGCGTGTTTCGGCGCAAACATTCCCTGGTGCTATTTTACACTTCCAGAAAACAATTGCGCCACTGGTCTAAAGTCAGTGGCGCATTGCGCGTTGTTCATAATGCTATTTTAAGCGCGCATGCTTGGCCATAATGTAGTGGGTGCACAGCACACATACACTTTGATTCTCTCATCAGACAGATGCAGCAGTTTTTGTTTTTTTTTGTTTTTTGCAAATCCTACATTATAACAAGGAAAAATATTAAAACATGAGGGAAACCATTGTGCTTTACATGAAGACGAAAAAAACCTTATTACCCATTTTTTAAGGCTAATTGTAGTAGGCCTACTAAAGGATCAGACCTGTTTGCCCAATAGTGGCAAGAAACATACGTATATAATGTTTAACTGACGCTGATGTGCGAGGGTTTCTCCCATCCCCATACAACGTCACTTCTCTGTCTTTTACTGCCCTGACAAGAACGTCGGTCTCATCGGCTGTGAATGCTCCTGGCGCGCGCCTGGTAAACCCGCCGTTATAATAACAATCCGTCATACAACATGCGCACCTGTTCTTAAAGGGTATGTTGGATGGCGCTCTGATTGGTTTATTTCACGTTACGCCCAAACCATACCTATGAATAATGAAGCTACTTTAGACCAACCTCTTTTAGATTTGCGCCAGGTACAAGAGGCATTTATCCCGCCGGGAAAATAGCAACAGCGCCGGGATCCGCTCACACAGTTACTTGCGCTTTGCGCATTGACACGTGCGTTTCAGATCATTAAAATAGGGCCCATTGTGTCGAGGCTTTGAATCAACCCGACACCCTTCTCCACTGTGACACCTAGTGGTCACTTGCAGGTGTTGATCTGAAACAACCTTGACAACAAGTAGGCTCCTTAATGTGCAGAATGTTATTTTGCTCCAGAAAAATGAATAATAAAAGATAACAAGTCGCAATGTCTCATTTTTAGATTATCTTAATAAAAATATAAATTTATCTTCTTTGGAAGGACTTAGCCAATTTTTTTTTTTTTTTTTTTTTAACAGATAATTTCTCCAGTCTCCAGAATAGAATAGAATAGAATAGAATAGAATAAAACTTTTCTTTGGTCTCACCAGACCTATAAAAACATCACTATACATAAACATATATAAACATACCAACATCATATCAGTGCCGTACATTTGTGCGCTCGTCACATCACTGCAGTTTAGCCTACCCCATACACACTGTGTACAATATACTCTCTCTCTCTTCAGAAAATTACCATTTAGTGTGTTTTTTTCCAGTCAAAAAATCCTCTCACAAAAACCCACGAGGTCAAGATGAGTTGACTTCACTTATACAGATGTGAGATTGTGTGTTCTGTTCCTGACCCTGTCAATCAAACGCTGAATCGGCGGAGCACTCCACCTGCCAAAACACTCAGAAGCTTCATTTAGCCTTAATCACGTGACATGGGTGTTTTGGATCACGCTTCAGATCAGTGTTTCGAAACATCTGCGCTTCGGGGTCTTCTGGAAAACTGTCATTCCGAAGCTGTGCGTGAGCCATCCCTACTTTCAATACACTAGGGCCATTGAGGAATGTTACCTTTCATTTCGAGGCATATTGAATGACTGATAAATATTAATTTACATTTATGCATTAGGCAGAAACTTTTATCCAAAGCATTTCAAGGTAAACATTTACATTCTTTTCAGTACTTGCTTTCCCTGGGCATTTCAAGCGCCAACTCTCTACTGTTTGAGCTCTCTACAGGAAAGCCATTTATGGGTCTTGGGTAAGTTTTTTACAAACAAAAATTGCAAACAAACTGATTTGGATTCCCACCATGTATTACAGTATTACAATACTCCAATGTATTCCGCTTATCTCCAGTTATTATTACCAATTATTTAATTTTATCCATATTTATCACGTGCGCTCAGGTGACACAGCTCAAAAAGGGTTTTATGTCCTCTTGATATACGAGTGCTGTCCATTTCTCCTGCTTGCAAAAGAACAATGAGAGCCATATCATAAGCATATTTAAAAAGACTAAACATCTTATTCTTAATTATAAAATCATTTATAAAGCCACCCTTTTGTCATTACAGGCAAATTCAAAGACCTTCAATGAGCCACCTCTTATTATTTGGGTTTATGTACTGTTTTGGTTTGAACACAGTTCTTGAAAAAATAATCTTATGAACATTGTCTCATACATTAAAAAAATAATAATATTAATAATACAAAAAAAAAAAAAATCCCATGCCATTTGGTCAAAGCAATTTCTCAAGTGTTCTTTGCCTTGTTCAGTCCAGCTTTATAATAGCTTTTATAACCATCAGCAATTTTCCAAGACATTTATCCAAAAATGTGCAAAAGTCTATTCGGGCTATTCACATATTGGTGTAAAGCGGCTAAATAAGATCATCACAAGGGTTCACATCCACCAGAATAAATACTGGTTGTTCAGAACTGGCCAGCATATCGCTAAAACATTCTGCTATTTTGTTTCAGGCTTTTTCACCGTCCGGTCCGGGAAAACACTAAAATAATTGTTATTTATCCCTAGGGGGATAAAAATGTCTAACAATCGTTATGGAGTGCACACTTGTATATGTATTTTGAATTGGGTTGCCCCAATCTGTTATCCACGTAGATACGCAGACCTTCTCCAAAAGCTTTATGAGACGCTATTTCATCTCCGTCCACTCTTATCATTGTATATCCTCTTATGCCGATATCTTGGATTGCTTCTTTCAACCAGGTCCCTGTAAAACATTTTTACTACATTTTACTACTTTACTACTACATTTTACTACTTAGGGAATGTACGTTTGACAAGGTAATAATAATAATAGGCAATGGAGGACAACACAGCATCTTAAGCTTTTGGCACACCATACCTCTTGATCCTCATTTCTTCAGTGAAGTAAAATCAGGTATTCAAATCAGGGTCTACGGTGTGGGAGCTGGACACGCTAAGAAGGTTGCGGGCACGCTAGCAAGGCCGCAGCTGCTAGTGACAGTCGCTAGCATGCCTTTTGAGACCAGGAGAGTGAGTTTATTACACTCACCAAGCTTATTACACTCACACCCTCTAAACCTAACATCCGGGTCACGGCACCAAATGTAACTGGTCTCATTTGCCCTGCTCTGAGTGGGTGGGCATGCTAACAAGGGTGCTAAGACCACAGCCTCTAAAGACTGACTTTTGAGGCCAGGGGAGCGAGGTTTACGCGCACTGACGCACAGCTTTACTGGCCTACGTCCGTTACACTTATATTGTAATTATTATGAGCACAAGTTGTAATGCTGCATAATTGCATAACATGTATTATATTACAGCTGTTTTACTGCAATTTGGACATTACCTTGATCCCCTGGTTTGTATTATGAAAAAAAAAAAAAAAAAAAACTTGAATTGATTTATTTCGCCCTTTCAAGTCAGAATGTCAGACACATTTGAAATATCAGAACTGTGCTGGCTTGGGGTATGTATCATTTCAGACGACTCCGATTTGATGAAGTGGTTCAACTTGTTTACTGAAGAATAAACAAAAATCGGCACTCTGCCATTGCTGCTTCCAAAAACATTTTATTAAAATATCCAACGTAATAAACATGGCCACTGCAAGCTACAATGCAAGCTATCATTTTATTTCGATATTCCACTTTAGACATTCTACTAACTACTCAATAGCGTATTAGTAGACTGTTAGGTTATGGTTAGGTGTTAGGGTTCTGGTTAATAGAAGATGTTGACGTAGTTGGCAAGTTACTTATAGTCAGTAGAACATCTGTTGGGGAACCATCAAAATAAAGTGTTACCAGATATTAAGCATACAGTCTACTAATACTAGTTGACATGTAGTTGCAAAGTTACTTATAGTTAGTAGAATGTCTAAAGTGGACAATCGAAATGAAGTGTTACTAGTACGATGTCAGGTTAAAACTCACTGGTGTATTCTGGTTAAAAAAGACAGTTTGTTCATCACTACTGTTATAGTCCTAACATTTAGTGATTCACTTTTATTTTGTACTTGCTGAGTTCCACTACGCATTAAGTGCAAATTACTTTACTTTACCTGACACATTCTCATAGCAATTTGTAACTATTTTGTAATGTTGGCAAATTGATGGCTAGTTCATGTGAGTTTGTACGAGTCAATTCGTACCTTACGATTTACTTACAAACTGATGGTTGAGGTTTATGGGTCCTTCATTCTTCTTCTTTTTTTTTTTTTTTGTGGTCAAAGCTTGTAGTCTTCATTTATCTAGTCAAATTTCTAGAGTACCAGTCACAACCCATTACAGAAGGTACTGCTTTATTCCCAGATGTTTCAAACAGTAGACTGTGAAATTACAAGGAGCATCGCAAACCCATCTGTACAGGCAGAACACTAGCAGGCTTTTAGTGTTAACATATATCCTTTGAACCAAGAGTCACATGGGGAACATAAGAGGACACATATTGAAATGGGAAAAGGATGTTAGATACGGTCTCTTTTTGTCCTGGCTATTTTTCTACTCTTGCAGCAAATATAGCTATAGTGCTTTTGAGAACACATACATTTTCCATCCTCTACATGTCTGTTTCACCATTTCATGTACCTGTCAAAGTTTTCAGGCTGGACCATGAATAATGGCTGAGCAGCATCTTGATGATAAATATTTCAGTAACAGAGCTGTTTTGCCTAATTTATTTACAAAGTATCTGCCATCTTAACTTTACAAGTGATCACTACATGCAAAAAGATGAACAGGATAAACAAATAGTATATTGTCTCATGGGAAATTTAATGCATAACAGATTTCATCTGCTACATGCCGCTGTAACTTATTAAAAGAACTCATTTGCAATGATTTTTATTAGTATTTCTTGCTGCTACACCTGCAATTTTCTTCTTCACAAAACAATCTGTCACCATGTGCATGTCACACATTTAATGCCAACACGGTGAGCTTGTTTTCAGTGAACCATTTGGCATCAATATTATACCATTACACATTTATTTTCTCAAACTGTTTGTCTGTTAATTTTGCCTGCTTAAATGATGCCTTGTTTTTAAGAAAGATTTAGTATATATTATTGGTTATACATTAAAAACTATATTTTAGTGCTGGGCAATGATTAATCTCGATTAATCGCATCCAAAATAAAAGTTTGTGTTTTCATAATACATGTGTGTGTGTAATGCGTATAATTACGTTGTATATATAAATACACACACATGTATGTATATTTAAGGGGAAAAAAAGTTATTTATATATACAAAATATTAATATTTATAAATAATATACATTTTGTACAAATATACATGCAATATATCACTTACACCCAAAACCCAAAATATATGGAATGCATAACAGGAATATCACTGAAATATCACTTTCACTGAAACTATGGATATCTTGTGCTGTCATTTTACTTAGAAGGAAGACTTTTGTCTGCCATATAGTTTTTGCAGGGAGGTACGTCAAGGAAAGCTAAAATTGACAGTTTTATGGTACAATTAAATGTTGTTCCTGGGGTCTGAGAAAACCTCAACTTCTGGTGCTACTTCCCTAAGCAAATGTAGCCTGTTGCTAGATTGTAGCATGCTAGCCCGCTAGCCCAGAGGAAAGAAAAATCAATAATAAGATCTCTTTAACATCTCAAATGTTTCTCCTAGACAAAAATAGGTTACTAAAATGCTTACTGTTTTCTTATTTTTTTATTTTTATTTATTTATCTTATTTTTTTTTTTTTAGACAAAAAGCGTGCAGCACATATGTACATCTAAACGCTGCTCTCAGCACTGAGGGTGGTGTCAGATGTTCGCTGGTCACATATTTCGAACTTTGTTTTACCCCTAAAAGAAGAGCAAAAAAATAACTATGCCATGAGTATATTCGGGCCTTTATGCCCATTGATGCTGTGACCTCTGCACTGCCCACTGCGTTCCTAATAAACTCAGCTTTCTTCCCAGTCTCACAAGAACTCAGAAAATGTAACTTCTCTGCCTGTGCTGACCTTCCCATTCCCTTTGGGTATGGGCCTACCCTGTTTGCAGAGTGACTATGTCTGCTTTCACACATTTTAAGCTCTGGCTTCCTGGCTCTCAGTGATAGATTTTTGTCTCTAATGACAATCTGCATGGTTTTGCTCAGATTATCAGATTATCCCTATTCAGTCAGCTCCAGAGCTGGACAGTAACAAAATACATTTACTTGAGTAGGATCTGTACTTTACTCGAGTACTCATGACTTTACTCAAGTACATTTGAGATGGAAATATGGTATCCTTTACTCCACTTTTTATCCATAACCTTGTACCGGTACCTGTTACTACTAAAAAAAAAAAAAAAAAGAAATGGATGAAGACGCAGCAGGTCCATACCGGGAATGTGCCGACCCGTGGACCCCACCTCGCCAGACTATTTCAATGTTCTGTACATTCTGAAATTTTCTTAATGTGCAATAAAACAACATGGTAAAAAAGATAAAAATTACTTGATTTTACTTTCAATTCCTTTTACATTCTCCAATGTATTAACATTAATATTTTTTATAACTCCATGTAGTATGTTTCAGTACATAAATGTAAGCACTGTGGCAGTAGTAATGCAATATTTAGAAAATGTACTCTTGTACTCTTGATACTCAAGTACTTTTAAAAACAAGTACTTCAGTACTTTTACTTAAATAAATATCCGACTGTAGTACTTTTACTTTTCCTTGAGTAAAATTTAGCAAGGGGTATCTGTACTTTTACTAATAAGTAATAAAGCTTTGTACTCTGTCCGCCTCTGGTCAGCTCATTCCAAAGTTCTTGGAATTTAAAATCCAAATCTTCAAATCTCTAAATCACTGATCTTGCAGAGGGAATGATATCCGGGTTGGGATGAACAGGCCAATTTAGTGCATTTCAAAACCAGGTTCATGTTTGTCTCTCTTGTATAAAACTGAACATGCTTTTAGTGCAACTCACTGGAGATTTTTTGTTGGTTAACAACAGTATGGCTATGTTGGTCCACCAGCATAACTTAGAAATTCCTGCAGTGGTGGTCTCTGGCTATTTTTTTTTTTTCTTTAAGGTGCAATGTGTAAAAAGTTTGAGTATCTATTAATAGAAATGCAATATAATATCCGTAACTATTTTTCAGTTCTCTATAAAGAACTTACTTAATAAACCTTAAAGTTTTTATTACCTTAGAATGAGACATCTACATAATTTCTCATTTATATCTACATAACCGCGGGCACCCCCTTCTATGAAGGTCTACATTTTGTGACGTCATTTTTCTACCGTAGCCGAAAGCGAACAAACAGTGCTACAGAGTGTGTTTCGTCACTACCTTGAAAGAGAAGCCGCAGAAACCTAGAAGTTAGCTTTTCCCTTGTCAGTGGTGTAAAATACGTAGTTGGACTGTTTCATGTAACTTAGTTCTCCCTCGCTGTGTTATGGCTTTTGTATGTGGGGATAAATGTGCTAGTTACGTTTGTGAGACAGTTGATTAGTACTCTTGTCATTGACCGTAAATCAGTATCACAGGAATCACCAACCAGTCGACAAGTTGATCTTGGAAGCATTTTAATTTGATCGTAAAGAGTTTTCAAAATCAGAGAAAAAAAAAAAAGCCTGCATGGTGCCCCTAAATGATTTCTAGGGGATGCGGAGACAGGGCCAGATCTACCATACGGGCAATCTGGGCACATGCCCAGGGGGCCCTTGCGCAGAGAGGGGACCTCTGTGATCGGATTTTCTTTTCTTCTTTTTTTTTTTTTTTTAAATAGAATACACAAGGCCTGGCCTCGATCTTGATAAGTATCCAATCAGAATAAAAAAAAATAAAGACCAGCAGGGCTGCCAAGAGAGAAAAACAGAAGGAAAAGAAAGAGAAAGCGGCTGCTATTAAAAATGTCCCGCGAATAAATAGCTTTTTTAAATGAGCTAAGAATTACGAAGAGGAGGGTGTCAAGGAGCTAACCACCTTTAATGCTGGTCTATACTGCCTACACTCAGAAGCAGAAGTGTTAGCTTTAGCGAAAAAGTTGTGGAAATACAGAGATGAGGCCGGTCATCATTATCAGCAAACAGAACAAGGTATTTATTTTTATTTTTTTTTACTTTTTAGATTTAAAGGAACACTCTGACTTTTTGGGACTTTAGCCTATTCACCATATCCCCCAGAGTTAGATAAGTCCATACATACCTTTTTCATCTCCGTGCGTGCTATAAGTCTGTTTGACGCACCCACCGCTAGCCTAGCTTAGCACAAAGACTGGATGTGAATGGTTGCAGCTTTCATACTAATCCAAATGAGTGACAAAATAACGCAAACGTTTTTTTATTTTCATGTTGTGGTTTGTATAGTCACAGAGTGTGCAAATATCAAGGCCATATGAGACACTGACATCTTTTAACCGTATAAATACTATATTTTCTGAAGGCGAAGCACTGATACTTGGGCAGAGTGATAACCATCACCTGAGACGCACCGTGACGAGGAGCAGAGAGTTCGCTCAGTGTTTGGAATAAAGAGTCAGCAATTACTAACGTTATATAGAAAAGCATAGTTTATCATGGGTGTTTGCTTTATTGTATGAGCTGTGACAATAAACTGGGGAGACCAGGTAATACAGTACCATGTTTCATTGAATTCCAACCAAAAACGCATCCAGATTTATAAATATCACAGAACATGAATAAACAATTATTATTACAGGATTCAATATATTTTAAATGTAATTTATTAGCTGAACCAAATGTATTCAACAGCATATAATATACAGTATAATTGCATTACTATAGGATAGAATAAGGGGAAAGTAATAGCACAAATTGTTTTTGCACAATGAACTCAGCCTGAACAGCCTATCGTACCCTTTTGCACGCTCAAGTTCGTTATTTCCATGGTTATTTCAAATTTAGGCTAGGCGCGCGGAGGGTGCAAAGTTCAACGCGCTCGTTTTTTTCCAAGCGCGTCCGCGCCGCATCAAGATAAAAACATATTCATACCCTAATCATATAATAGTGTCACTAACGTTACATTAGATCTGGCTAATGGCACTGTTACAGTAGGTCATCTAAAAACATAACGGAACACTTACCGCAGCCGCAGGTGATCCACTTGTCCTGTCTGTGCAATAGATGGGATGGCCGTATCCTTCAGCACACGTTTATGGTCCGTGTGGCAAATTCCATTTTTTTCAAAACAATCGTCCTCATTGAAATGTACCGAGCAAACATAATGTCCCTTGATAATCTATTTAGGTGTGTTTGGATAAATATCCAGAGTAAGTAAGTTAGCCATTTCTTCATCCAGTCAGCGTTTTTAGTTGGAATTCTGTGAAACATGGTATTACCTCCCCTGTTTACTGTCGCAGCTATTTACAATAGAGCGAAAACCCATGACTGTAAACTACGCTTTTACTATTTATAAATTGCTGACTCTGTTACCCAAACTCTGAGCGAACTCTCCTCACCACGGCGTGTCTCCGGTGATGCGGTTATCACTCCGCCAAAGTAGCAGTGCTTCGCCTTCAGAGAATAGTTCCCAGGTTTTATACGGTTAAAAGATGTCTGTGTCTCATTTGACTTTGTTATTTGTACATTATGTGACTATACAAATCACAACATGTAAACAGGAAAACGTTTGCGTTATTTTGTCTCTCATTTGGATTAGTATGAAAGCTGCAACCAGTCACATCCAGTCTTTGTGCTAAGCTAGGCTAGCGGTGGGTGCATCAAACAGACTTATAGCACGCACGGAGATGAAAAAGGTATGTATGGACTTATCTAACTCTGGGGGGTAAGGTGAATAGGCTAAAGTCCCAAAAAGTCGGAGTGTTCCTTTAAATGTGGGTACGTAGTTTAATTCAAGTATGCCTACCTTTCAAATAAAAAATAAATAAATGAAAAACTGTTCTTTTACCTTGTTACATTAGGCGACATTCCTCTTGTTATTCAGTAATATGTTGTTAAATGCGTAGTTTATTCCAAGTGCGCTGCATCTTTTTTTTTTTTTCTAGGCATGGCTCAATTCACAAATGAATCACTTTTTTGAGTCGATTCTGTTCAAAGTCTTAATCAAACATGTTGGCAGAACTGTCTAAATCCATTCGCAATTCAGTTTGAATGATTTGTTCAGATTCCTTTACGCACTGAAACGTCTGAAGCGGTTTCACACTCACTTTAACAGGAAGATTAAAGAACATCATGGGCATTGGATGAAGTGGCCGTGTTCAGCTTCACATGCGCGAGCACATGTGAAGAGTTTAACGCTTTCTTCTCTGTGTCAATGTTTCCCTTTACCTGCATTTGAATGTAAAACTCTGCAGATTTACTTTATTTCGACACTGATTAATAATCCAATGTAGTTGTATAAGTTATTCAAACCTAAAATTATAATTTTTAAACATTATTCTGTAGCCCAAAATTATTTGATTTAATTATTTAAATAAAAACAAAATCTAAATAACATGAGATAGATAGACAGACAGACAAATGCCGAACGCACTGTCGAGTTTAAACAATGCTTCACGCTTTAACCAGCTCAGCCACAGTAACAGCTCATATTTAGCCAGCTAAACTTTTACTACCCTGTTAGGAAAAATATGTAGTTGGATAGTTTCATGTGGTTCTTCTCCCTCGCTGTATTATGGGTTTGCTATGTGGTAGAAATGTGCTGGTTATGTTCATGAGACAATCAGCTGATTACTATTATTATATTATATATTAAGACTCTTGATCCTCACCTGACTATGGCTTTGTAAACTTTATCCATGTTGTGGTTTATAATGGACTGTGGTACAGAAACAGTGACAATGTTCACACTCTTGGCTTAATCTGGCTATTGTCTGCTGTCTCGACGATATGTTTGTCCTGTTTTAGCCACCGTAGCTTCATCGAAAGGTAGGGGTGAGCAGTGGGCCGAGCCCTTAGTGCAAACTTGCAACCGAACCGCTAGATGCCACTAAAATCACACACTGCACATTTAACTACTTTAAAAGTCTTTTTTGGTCACTTTCAGACAAACAAATTAAAGAAAATGACACATATACAGCAATACAATATACAAATAATATAATATCAGGTAGAAGCAAACATACATCGCTCTGTCCTTTTAAATGTCTGTATTGAAAGAACATGTTTGGCTGTTTAGTGAAGCTGATTGCTGTAGCCTATTTATTTATTTGTAGCTGGGCATTTTTTTTCATCAAATATTCTTTATCTCTTCTCTACATAATTAATGTCGTTAGTACATTATCAGTGGCTGCAGTTCAAAATAATATACTGTAATTTACAGTATATCTCTATGATGATTGGTGCCTCCTCTCCAATATATATATATATATATATATATATATATATATATATATATTGTTGTTGTTGTTGTTGTTGTTTTTTTGCTGACTGAACACTGACTGCTGAAAGTCAAATTCTTCCCCCAACAGAAGCAAAAGTCTCTGGCTATGGATTTTCCTCTTCCCTTTCTCTTTAGCAGTTTAATTAAATCAGCAGATTTGACACGTTTGGGAAAGAACAGTGACGGTTCTGACTTCATTAATATTTTATGATCCTACAGTTGTCAAATGACAAACGGGAAATACACATTCTGAGACATAAAATGAAAATAACAACTATGTTAGTAACATTAAATCACCTCCACATTTTGGATAGGCTGTGCCTTTCTTGCCTCCCCTTTGCCGCCACTGAATTCATGTGTGAGATGATTTTTCAGCAAGTTTCTTTTAAAACAAAAGATTCGGTTGTGGTTTGAAGTGGACCAATATGAATAATTATTTGACATTTAAATATGTTCACCTATTATGTTCACAAGGTTGAATATACTGTATTGTTGCAAATTCTTATCGAACAATAAATTTTCTTAAAATTTCCAGACTCAAATGATGTCAGAGGAGTTCAATATTTGTTCTTCATTGAAAACCATTTCCATTGCCTTAATTGGCTTACCATTTATATAGATTTTATTTAAATACCCTAATTTGATGCAATAATACCCAGCTTTCCCAGCATTCCAGATACTGCTTTGAAATTGCTTGTACAGTATATTGATTGTGTTGTTATTGATATTGAGTCCCTCTTTCCTCAGTGTTATGTGCTTTAAAGTAATGATTATGCCATTTTCTTTTCTTTCTACCTTTTCACAATCTCTATGTGCCAATGTTTTTTTTAAAAAAAAAACAATTTATTTACAGTCTCCTTGTTTACATATGTTACCTTATTTTAGTAATAACAGAACATGATGTATAATTACATACGATTTACATATGTTGTCTATATGTTGTCAATTGATATTACTTAGTACTTTTATGTATACTTTACTTGTAACAAATACATCCTGCAGTGTAACCAAAGCTTATACGTGACTGATGTAACACTTTATGTTGGCACACCTCACATGATGTACAAATAACACTTGACCCACAACTGATGTCATATTTAAGCAAACAAGTTTTTAATCTGTTTCCTTGGATATTTTACAAGGTATCTTAGAGCCAGTATCATCATTTTGAATGTAATAAGTTCTAATGTGATTCATAAATACTCATGATTATTCTTGTATCCTGTCTCTTTGTGAGTGTAGGAGATCAGTGATGCTGAGATTATGGAGTTGGCCCACAGTTCCTTGGGAAGGATGACCGTCGTCAGGCAGATTTTCCCCCTCTGGAGAGACAGCAGTGTGAGCTGTATGAGGAACAACCACCGCATCTCCTCACTGCTTTGCGACCCTCAGGAGGGCTACCTGCAGTCACTGGAGGTTAGTAACCATAGAAACACCATCATCGCCATGTATTAGATGGCATTCTCAAACCCATTAAATCTAGAACAAGTGAAGTTAAGATCAGGGATTTTTAACCTTTACAGACAATGGGACCCCAGAGTCTCTCACAGTGTTTTTAAAGTTATTTATTGTTTTATTTTTTTATTTTTTTAATTAGGCAGTTTTAGTTTTTTTTTTTTTTTGCTAATTTATTTTCAACTAGCCCCTATGAGAGTTTTCATTAAATGATTTTAGTTTTAGGGGAAGATTTACTAAACAGGGTAAATTCTATCGCTTTGGATAAAAGCGTCTGCTAAATGAATAAATGTAAATTAGCGTGAGAGCACAATTCCAATACATACAGCGGCAATGGGAGTGGAAAGTTCTGAGTCTGATCTACAGACGACTCACAAATTAAAGAGCCCCTATCATGGATTTTTGAAAATGACTGTTCATGTAGTGTGGAATATAGCTGCAAGGGATTGAAAACATCCTGCAAAGATTTATATCTGAAAGTGCACCGTTTATAAAGTTATTGCCTTTCAAAAGTGAGAGTCGACTCTGAGTCTATGAAATGAATTGTTTTTGAAACGAGTCATTAGCTGTTTCGTAGTGACGTAGATGCGAAACATTAGCTCATTGGCCGCTCCCAACAACTGCGCCCGCAGATGGAAGTGTAAACTTGAAGTCTAGAACACATTCAAATACTTCAGCTGAATAGCATCATGTCGAGAAGACGCTGTGTTCTACATTGCAAAGACAGTTCAGCCACTTGTTTTCATTGCCCAGGGACGAGCATGTGAAGAATCAGTGGTTAGAGTTCATATTTGCAACGATTCCACAACAGTATTCCCCGAACCTTGTGTTTTCATCATTTTAATGACGAATCATTCAAAAACATAAATGAAACAAATGTGGATTCGCAAGCCGATTGTTCCCGAAGGAGGGCTCAGTATCCAGTATATGGATCAGGTTCGTCCTCCTCCGAATCACAATCTGCAAGTAATATTAATAATGTGTGCTGTTATGTTTTCTGCAGCATGCACAATATAGTTATATTTTTTTGTGTGTGTTGTGTTGTGTCGCGCAGCTTCTAAGCAGGGTGAAGTTAGTTTTGTTTTTGATATTCCCCAGATATTCACTAAAAAATGGCAATTACCTCCTAAATGACTTAGCCAAAAGTAATTTAAACCCCATTGCCGCTAAAAAGGCAAGGCTAACAATGTTTCACAAGCTTAATCTTCCGTATTTTCGCTCTATATAATAAGCACTACCCTCAAAAGCCGCCGCAATGTGAGTTTCACCGGGAAAGCTCACTCTTGACGGAGTCCCTTGACTCGCGTGAGTAAGGGACCGTGTGGAAAGTACACTTTTTCTGACACATTTGTTCATACACTGTATATACAATTTTCAACACTTGACAAGCTATAATCCATTAATGGTGATGGGCGTTCCATTTTCGACAATCTCTGCCTACGGTTCACCAATAACAACTGACTGGGTCATTTGACCAATCGCCGCAGATTCGCGTCACTCAAAAGAGGTGTTTGGGAAAACGAATCGTCGAACGAATCATTTGGGAGTCGTTGAGCAAATCAGGTAAAAATAAATGCATATTATAAGACAAATAAAGTGTTGTTTTATCGTTGCATGCACGTTAAACTGTTTTTGGGAACTCCCAAAACAAAAATAGGAACATTTCAAATGCTATGATAGGAGCTCTTTAAAGAACACAGACATTGTCAGATCATTTCCATTTGGCTGACGCAATCTACCAGGTAGCGTCTGGTTTAAGGCCGGTTATAAGGAGGTAAATAATGTTGCGAAGTTGTAAATACCAGTACATTGACGAGCTCAAACCTTAGTAAATTTTCCTGCATCATTCATTTAAATACTATCCTCCCATAAATTTTGCGCCTGAAAGCAGTAGGGTGAAGGGTGAAGGGTGGAGTTGGGTAGGTTTAAGGGTGGGTTTAGGGATCAGGGGGTGGAGCTAGGTAGGTTTAGGGATCAGGGGGTCGAGCTGTGTAGGTTTAGGTATTTGTAAGGTGGGAGGAGTTGGATTCAACTCCTCTCCGTGGATTTCTGCAGTGAGGGCCATCTCCCTAAAAGGGAAACTTCTACAAATGCGTACATTAACTGTCCATGCCTTTTCAGAACTAATTTTTTACTGCGTGTCTTTAGTAAATTCTTACAGTAGGTGTTTTTAAAAAAATAAATAAAAATAAAACGCCAAAAGAGGGTTTGCACTGGTGCAAGCTGTTGCTAAATCTGGCTGGTGTTTTGTTTAATGGTCTTTTTATTTAAATTAATTAAATAATTGAATTATTTAAATGGAAGTAAATAAAGAAAAAAGGAACAACAGTAAAATAAATTTTGCAAATAATATTTTTATTTTAAAATTTGCATTCAAAAAAATAGTTCATGTTTGCTTAAAGGGTAACTAAACACCAAAACAACTTTTTTTAGTTAATGATCTGTAAGAATGGAGCTTCATAAATGCTGTTCATTGATTCGAGTACATTTTTTGACAATTGAGTATAAAGTGTTTTGATTTTCAAATATATGGTGTAAAAACGTCTGAGTGCTGCCCTCTTCAGGTTAAACGGAAAGCTCCTGCAGTAGGGGTACTTTCTAGTGATGGGAAGTCCGGTTCTTTTCCGCGAACCGGTTCTTTCGGACAGTTCGTTTTAATGAACCGGTTCAAAAAACCGGTTCACCAGTTCTTTTACGTCATCACGTAATGACGTCAATTCTATCATCCCGGCGGATAAAAATACTTCAAATTAAAGGCATTTGTAATCACAACTTCAGTTAAATAATAGTATGCATTGTCATAATCATCTTGGATAAGTTTCTTACATTTACATTTTGAAAACGAACCCTGCTGCAGCCTAGTCGATGTGCTAACGCGGATGTTTTACATGTTTTAAATATATAAAATGCATAAATGGTCTTCATCATTTTATTTGTTATTAAATAAACTTACATTTCGCCGATTCGCCCTCTCATTTAAGTCCTGGGTTCACCCGTACTACTGCGTGCTCGTATATCAGCACAAGATCAGCCGGCCGAAAGAAAGTTCTGTTCAGAGACGGTGCTATCACGCATGCGCAGTATCTCCAGCTCATCGGTTCTCCGTATCGAACGTGTCCGAAAGAAACAGTTCTCGGTTCTGCACTAGTGATTCAAGAGCTGCAACAACCAGTTCTCGACTCGAGAACCATAGCATAGGCCTGTGCTGAGCTGAAACCTGAATATACAGTCGACAAAACTAAAAAAATCGATGCATGTCTGTCTCCAATATAGCCTGTAGCCTATACGTAACAGTATACATCATGTTTATAATGTGTTAACATAACGAATTAAACATATATGTTTAATTCGTTATGTTAACACATAAACATTTACTAAGCAGTGCACCAAACCTTGGCAAGAGTTTACATCAAAGATTTATATTGTTACTTAGAAATTAAATGAGCTGTTCCTGAAAATATTATTTTAGTATAATAATAAATGTTTAGTAGTTTGACAGTTTTAGAATCCAATCATTATTTCCAATCGTTAAAATAATACAGTGATACAGTAATGGGATAAACATGTTTCCAAAATGTTTTATTTTGTTACACTTACTGATGTTCAACTAAAGACGTGGAAACGTACATTTCGTCCCTCAGAAAAAAAATGCACGCATGCCCAGCTCATTAACTCATCAGTTCTCAATATGTCGAACGTGTCCGAAAGAAACAGTTCTCGGTTCTGTACTGGTTATCCGACCGCTGTATCTGTACGTTCGGTAGTACACGCATGCGCAGTATCAGCTGCTCGTGCTCATCACTTCTCTCAGCACCAACATATGTCTCCGTTCAGTGAACTTTTTGAGTTACTGGAATAAAATGTACTTCTGGATATTGGTTTATTTCGATTCGGAGGGACTGTCAGGCATGTCTGAAAGTGAGTAACTTTAGTAACTTGTGGTTTAGCGCTGACGCAAGACGCGAACTGTTTCGAACGATTCAGTCCGATTTAGTGTACTGGTTCGACCGGTTCACTAAAAAGAACCGGTTCAAAAGAACGATTCGTTCACGAACCGGCCATCACTAGTACTTTCTGACGTAGCGAACTCTCAGACGCCACTCTGTCACGCCCTTGGTGCGAGCTCACCACGCCCTTGGCAGCCCCTGGTATAAAAGCATCTGGTTCCGTCAAAACTACTGTAGCGAGTCAGGAGTTGGATTTATGAGTATTGAAAACGATCAGGATAGCATATAATAGC
Source organism: Pimephales promelas (assembly GCF_988280905.1). NCBI lineage: Eukaryota > Metazoa > Chordata > Actinopteri > Cypriniformes > Leuciscidae > Pimephales > Pimephales promelas. Next base: position 13,097,937 of record NC_142785.1, read on the forward strand.
ATCTAGTTAGCATAGCATTTATATAGTTATTTAGATTCTTTTTTGAAAACGATCAGGATAGAGTATTGTTGCATCTATTTAGCATAGCATTATATAGATAATTTAGATTATTTTGTGTAGCTAGTAGCATAGTACAGTTAGGATAGCTTCAAGTTAGCATAGATTTATCAGTGTTTAGTACAGTGATCAGGATAGTAACGGAATAGAGGTGGACATGGGCTTCTCCACACAGCTCCACACGCAGTGCCAAACACTGCTCCTCCTGCAAGGACTCCTCCACCGCAGCGGCGTCTTGATGTGAGTGATCATGGATATTTTGACAAAAAGTTGAGTAGTTTGCATCACAGGATATTACTGACGGTTACAATATGCCCTATATAAAAACATGATTGTTGTTTGCTAGTGTTTTCCTTCTCTGCTGTGACGTCTAAATTTCTGCTTCTCGAAACCCCTTGAACTCATGAACAATAGTTTCATAGTAGGAAACAGATGGCTGAACTTTGCGCCGCACATACTCTGGAGTCTTACTCCTCAATTATTCATGAAAACGAGGGTTAAATGTTCTTTGATGTTTATTCATCTTGACAAAGAAAGCCTCACAGCGGTGACAAACCTGTCAGCTTTTCGTCTGCAAATCTGCAGTGTCAACATGAGCCACTCGCCTTTGTGTGTTTTTTTCCCTGTCACTCCAAAAACCAGCAATCACTGAAGTCACCCGCGCAGCTTATGCTAATACCTCCAACATGCCTTAACTGATGGTCAGTCTCAGTAAAGTGTGACAAATGTCTTCCTGTATGGAACTGTCAGCTTAACTAGTGTGGCCATCATTCACTGATCAGAAAGTGGTTGTTCGCACAGTAAGGACAGGTGCTCTTTTATACATCAACTGGAAAGATGACTGACACCTAGCAGCTTGTAACACTCAGCAGATGTCAAGAAATTTCAGTCTGGTGGATCTTGGACAGAGGAGAGTTCCTGATCCAGTGTGCCTGGAGTGAGAACACATCATTGTGTCATACAGCCCATAACTTGACAAAAAGGTAAACAAATTGCCAGTGATTGACAAGGTCATGAGAACTAAATTATTATTATTATTAAGTATTATTAAGTATAATAATAATAATGCTGGGTTTTTTACACATATCCATTTTTAAATTTTAAACTTTTAAACATTGTAACAAGATTAAAATGCAACAAAGCGGAACCAAAGATTATAGCAGGCAAGAGGCGAAACTCTGATGATTTTTGGGTAACAGCCACTAGGTGGCGATTTGGTAGCACGGCCGCCGTTTTGGAGTGCGTCTTTATAGGGCATTTCAGAATGTTTGTAAACAATAGGCACCGCGATACTTCCGGGTGGCAGAACGCGAGCGGCTTCCATTGACTAACTGAAGAGATCCAGCCGGCAACTGAACAGTTACACAGTTAAAATCATTGTTGTTGATCAAAGTTGAATCTATGGCGAAAATATGTTGTGTATGGGGTTGCGCCACCAGATATACAGCAAAAGGTGTAGGTTTTTTTATCGATTTCCTTCAGAAAAAAGTAAAAAATCAAAAAAGTCAAAAGTGCATATCGTCTTCTAATTATGAGCCTGAGCCCGATTTAAACCCAACCATTTTAATACGTGGGTCGTTATATAACTGACGTTCTCAACTAACGTAGTTATTTCTATTACTTTCTATGTTACTTTCTTTTGAGCGGTGAGTAAATGCTTCTTCATCGTAAATGCTTCTGATTGGCCAATGCGTTCAATAAATCAACACATATGTCTGTGATTGGCTACATCGCTCATCGCTGCAGTCACGTTATAAAAAGAAACTCTGCCATGTAAGTCATTTCTATTTTGTTTTAGTTGTTCTTGTTGCTTTTCTGCAACAGATGAATACAAATGTATTCGTTTTTATTTGTTTTATTCATAGATATTTCTAGTTTGCGGGAGTCCCGCGAATCGTTTTATTCTCCTGCAATCCGCACACACAGAGTACATTACCGCCCGCACTCGGCCATCAGATCTAGTCCCGCGCCGCGGTCTCTAGTGCGTTGGGAGTGCACGTCTCTAGATCAAAGAATCTAAGCTTTAATGATCATGTTAACTATGTCCGAATTTCCACCACGTCTGTTCTTGAATCAACTGTTGAAATGTAGATTAGGCTTCTGCCGGCGGTGTGTCTCCCTCCATGCAATTTACTAGTGTTGCCATAGGGACGCTTCGGCTTTTGCCACCCGGAAGAACGTCTATTATTGTTGTGACGTCATGGTGAATTGTCGTATAGAGTGCCGAAGTTACGACGTCACTCTGTAGGCCAAAACGCGGAAGTGTGTTAGCATTTTAGCACTACCGGTTCCCTCGCTCTACAGCCTATGGTATTTTTGAATGGGTTTTTGCTAAATCGCCTGAAATAAGGTCTCTGGTGAACAAAGCCTACAAAGAAACATTTTCACGTTTTGATCTATGACAGAACACACAGTTACAGTGTAACCTGCTTGTGGTTTTTTAAACTTTATTGTGTCTAATTGTGTTTTTTAAAATCTTTATATAGGCTTCAAAATGTATAAATTTTGGATTAACTTGTAAAGATTATCTTGCTAGACAAAACGTGTAAGGGTCACTACTCTTTGTTAAACACAGATCTTACGTTTTGCGATTTTCCAAAAGTCTATGGGGAAAATGCATTGCTTTTAGACCGAGGGAACCCATGCGCCGCTAGCTTCCGAGTTGTCCTACAAAGTGACGTCATAACTTCGGCACTCTCTAGCTTGCATGTGTATTGTTGTGTAATTTATATGCTAAAGTGAGTTTTTACTGTTTGGGTTGAATTAGTGGTGTGGGGTGCGTGCGTATTACACACAAATGAACTGCATATCAAATGCACGCGGAAAACCGCATATGCACGTGAAATCTCATTTTCATGTTTAAATTACACGACAATACACGATGCGTGTTATAGAGAGGCATTTACGTGAGAACAGGCTGGGAAAACAGCGTGACTAAGCTACATGTAATGTCCTTCCGATACTGTATGTATACTTGTTTTCGCATGTCCGGTTGCAGTGTCTTTTTTTCTAAAGCAACTCCAAAGTCCGAACAAAGTCTTTTGCATTTTACAGCGGTTGAATCTCTAGTTGTCAGTGGTGATTGTTTTTCGAACCTTTCTGGATCCGCCATCAAATTAATAAGTTTAATTATATCAAGTGGTCTGAGAAAAGGCTATCTCCACTTCCAACATCCTCACACGCAATATGTTCTTCTTTATGTGTACACATGTGACATAATGATTCAGGTTGGATTTTAGCCTACTTTTTTATTGATTGATTTGTTTATTTTTAACATAACATTATCTATTTTAAATAGCGTTGCGCTGCTGCTGGGCACTGGTGTTGCAATGGAACGTTCTATTGGTTTTCACGTCTTGTCAATATAAGTTATTTGACAGAATATATAAAATGTTTAAAACAAGTTATGATAGTGTTATTTGATTTGTGCAAGTACATTTGTACCTTTTACTAGACATTTTAGTAAATCTTTGCTAGTGATTTATTTATTATTTATTTATTTATTTATTTATTTATTTATTTAAAAGGGACAATGCATATTGATAAACATTTCAGTAATGTAAATATGCCAGAATTAGCCCCAGGGCTACTTTCCATCTGCAGTCCCCCGTCAGGTCATCACAAAACAACACATAACAAGACTAACATTCAAGTTTAAATAGAATACTACACGGTTTAAAGAACACCTTAAAAATCAGTTACAATTACAAAAGACACCACTGTTTTCAGACAAATTACACATATACAGTAAAGTGCTATTCTATGTATACATGCTGGAATTACAATAAATACTAAATCTGGTTTAATATATATACAAATGCTTACACGATACTACAGTGTTCTTTATTCATATACCTCGATTTTAAAGAAGAGAGGAAAAAAAAAAAACAAAAAAAAAAAAAACAAAGAAGGAAAATTGTTTAATGGTCACAATTTTGATGCATCTTTAGCCATTGTTTAAGTTGATTCTTAAATCTGGGAAATGTCGGACATTCTCTAATGACAAGTGGTAATTTGTTCCAAATCTCTGACCCCTTAATTGACAGCACATATTGTCCAAATGTAGTACGCCTGTACGGCACCACACGATCACCCCTAATGGAAGCCCTGGTGACACTTCTTCCCTCTCCCTGTTTTTTTAGTGTAATATATTCGCTCAGAGGGGGTGGGGCAAGTCCGTGCAGGATCTTATAAACAGCACAGGCATATTTAAGCTTTAGAAAATTTTCAAAACTTAGTAGGTTATATTTCTGTAATATTAAGCAGTGGTGATGTGAAAACGGTTTTCTGTCAAATATTTTTAAAGCTCTTTTAAAAAGTGACTCAATTGGTTTAAGCGTTGTGGCATTTGTGAGTGACCAGTTTACAAAACAATATTCAATGTGCGAGAAAATCATAGAATGAAGAAACATTCTGGCTGCTTTACAAGATAGTGATGGTCTGATGTATTTGAAGTTTGCAAGATTAAATTTAACACTTTTCGATAGACACTTTACATGATTTTTAAAAGACAGTGTGGGATCTAAAACAACGCCAAGATACTTAAATTCATTTACTAGCTGTATTTCTTCTTGTTGTAAAAATATATTTGAACGTGTCATACCAGTCTGCCGCTTAGAAAACATTATACAGACAGTTTTTTTGGGATTTAATAGTAGACATGATTTTGTAATGATTTTGTAGTGATGATTTAGTAATGATTTACTTACTCTGGGTTGAATGCAAGTGGAGAGAATTGTCACATGTAGTTCTGATTTGTTTCTCTTTTGCTTGTTTGAGTCTATGGTTATTTATTGAAAATGTTCCTAAATTACATAAATCATCCACTGTCTATTTAAGCCCTGCATGTGTTTTCTCGGTTTCTTTGTCTAGTGTTATTTGTATAACATTGGTTTTAACTTCTGACTCCTGGGTGTTCTGTTTAGAGTTATTTAAGACTCTGGTTTCAATTCCTTCATCATGCACATTATACACAAGACTAACCCTTACAAAATGAAGACATAATGATAGCTTTTAATTCTATTTTTTATTGTTTAAACCAAATTTGCTAATATAGCGGAGTAGCTGAAACACACAGTTGTGGATGGACCAAACAAAGAACCCTCATAAATAATGATAATGATAATAATTAATATTACTGTTCCATAATATGGCTCCACTTCATATCAGATGTATTTAATGGGGACTTATAATGCAATTTTTCAAAGTCTTGATTCTGTTTTAAGGGTCTACTAGAATAGGTTTTCATGCTTACATTAAAACGTTAATTTTCACATATTTTACTTGCATCTCTTTTCCCAGTCTGTCATTAATGCTAACTCCTAACTAATTAACTCCTTCCGATAAGAGAAGTGTCCTCTGATTTTCAACTGGACCAGTGTGTTTTGATTGGACCACAACTTCAAGCATGTTTCAGAAATGTCACGGCCCTTACCATAACCAATAGTTTCATCACGCAACTAAAGTAACTCATACAGGCCTCGCCCCTTTGGTGTATGCCTTGGTGAATAAATATGGAATACTGTGACATATACGTAGCTGTACGTCCCTGGATGAAAACCCAAAACTACATTTGTAGACAAATCATTCGTAGACACATCATACAAATCATTTGATACAATTGCATTTTAGAATTAAATACTATATGCAAATACAAAGTTGTTAAAGACACCATATAAAGAAGTTCATACAATGTCAGTGGGCAACACATTAGCACCTAATTTTGACCCAAAAGTTCATTCAGTGCAGTGAGCTTGTGACACTCTCAAAACGGCATCTATCTTTGTTGTGATCTTAAGATAATATAATCTTAATTGTCAAATAGGACAAAAGGAAATATTCTTTCCTCTGGGATTTGGAACTAGAAACATCTAGCCTATGAAATAATTTATTATTAGAATTGCAGATATAACATTAAACCCAATTATAGCTGCAGGTGCTGTTGAAATTATAGAGAAATTGATTTCAATCTGGCGGACCGTTCTCCACAGGGTGTATTTTGCAGCTCTTTAGTTTGTCTCTGTAAATACATATGTGTAGGGGAACTATTATGTGACCATTTGACCATTGTTAGAAAAAGGTGCTTATTTCTCTAAAACCCCTGTGGCTTTATTACACTGAGATTTGAGAACCTTGTGAATTTTTGTGACCTTTGAGAATTATTATTATTATTATTAACCTAAAATATGGCTGAAAAGCAAATGAGTTGTCAGTTACGGCTGAAAAAGATTTGGAGGGTCGAAATCATTGACTGAAACAGTAGAACTTAATTAGTGATTCTCCGATGGCATGTTTTGACTGCAGTGTCTTTTTCTGCACAAAAAAAGTGAATAAGTGACAAAAGCAAAACATGTCAGATGTGAATACTACAGCTGGGTTGACAATATTGACTTTTCCTCTTTAATAGATCTTCAGTTTGATGAACTGAGACGTTATTCTCACCATTCAGTAATATCCCTATGATTTGTGTTTTGTTACTTTTGATATGAAACAAAGCCTGATCTATAAACATCTGTCAATTTTATAATGAAATTCAAACAATAAATGTTGTTTTGATCCTTGAACGGATCTCTTTCTCTTCTTTATTAGTTATTGCACAAAATAAATATGAATGAACATCAGAAGGTACAGTATGTTGAAAGAAACATTACTGAAATCATCAAGTCCCATGTATTTGCTCAGTTTAACTGTAGAAAAGACGTCAATAAAACAATGTTACATACAGTAACGTTATATTTACATCAGGAAAGCAGTTTAATTTCCAAAGCTCGCTAGAAAAAATAACTCTAGAGAGGAGCATATGCTTAATGTATACACTATATTACATGTTCATTATATTTTTACTTAAACTGTTGCCTTCATTATTTGATGTATGTTTGATTAATTCTGTCATGAAAACAAGTTAAAACATTGAAGTGTGCAGCATAAAAGGTATATACAGTAATCAACTCAGTTTTTGTTTCTTGTGTTGATTATTAAATAAATGTGATTAAATAATTTATTATTTAAAAGAATAGTTCCCTTCAAAATGAAAATTCTGTCATTATTTACTCACCCTCAAGTTGTTTCAAACCAGTATGATTTTTTTCTTCTTCTACTAAACACAAAGATATAATAGTAGGAAATCAAAAATAAATAAATAAATACTTTGGAAGTCAATGGGGTAAATCAACTGTTTAGTTACCGATATTCTTCAAATTATCTGCTTTTGTGTTCAGCAGTAGAACAACTTGAGGGTGAGTAAATGATCACGGAATTTTAATTTTGAAGTGAACTAATCATAATCATTCAACTAATGTTCTGCTAATTGAAAACTTTAATTTCAGTGTTTCGTTTAAAAATGATGGATCAAAAATAGTATTATATATGTTTTGGTTGTTTTGATTCCAGGTGTCCAATCTGTACCTTTATGACAGTGTGTTGATGTTGGCCAACGCATTCTATCGGAAATTAGAAGACCGGAAGTGGCACAGCATGGCCAGCCTCAACTGCATCAGAAAGTCAACCAAGCCCTGGAATGGAGGCTGGTCCATGCTGGAGACGATCCAAAAGGTTTGATATGTTTGATGTCAAGATTTTTTTTTTTTTTTTAGAAACTCTGTTTTGCTGTTTGTCACACTGTTGGGGGTCTATCACATCTAGCCTGCCCGTATAACAGTGGCAAGATAGTGAGTATTTGAATTGAAGCAACTGTGACAAGATGATAGTTTCCATTGCTTTACTTCAAGTCCCAGGCGTGTGGCTTTTTGAAATGCAAATTGCTTTCATCTAGGTTGTTTCCTGACTTACCCTCTCACTACTGCACTCCTCACACAGAACTATTTGAATGCTGCACAATAGCTGGTATGGTGGCCGCAGCAGTTGATTTCTCATCTTACGAGCTCGTGTCTCTGTGAGCTCTCAGGGGCAGCAAGCGGTCTAGTGTGTGTTCCTCATTTCACGCCTTTTTAACTTTATATGATCCACAAAGAACTGCAAGAAACCTCTAATCGGCCATGAGAGGGACACACCATGGATAGATTTGTCTCTGAAACTTCCTGTAGGCCTTTCATAGTGATGCTTTTCAAGCAGTGAGCGACCCACAACACTCTTAAACAGGTGGCCCAGTTAGACCAGTAAAGAAAACAGTAAGAAATCTGTTCAAGATAAATGTAAATAAAAAAAATAAAAAAACTTTTTTAAAGGATAGTAAGCAAATAATGACAGTTTCATTTTAATTTTATGTACTATCATAGTTTGTGTTCATATTTTGAGTTTGCTTTTTAATTTCTTTTTTTCCCAGTATTGTTGTATGTGCTTTTGTTAATTTATTAGCTCAAATTATTTGTTTAATAGTTTTACCAGTTTTTTTTTTTAGTTGCCAAGACAATATTATTATTTTTTTCAAAATTTAATATATATATATATATATATATATATATAGTTTTATATTTACTAATACTAATGCTGGTTTATATTTTGCAGTAATTCCTGTTTTAATACCCAGCTATTAGTTAACTGATTTATAGTTTTCAATTTAACTTAATAATTCATTACATTTATATAGCGCTTTTCTCGGCACTCAAAGCGCTTTACATAGAGAGGGAAATCTCCTCAACCACCACCAGTGTGCAGCATCCACCTGGATGATGCGACGGCTGCCATATTGCGCCAGAACGCTCACCACACACCAGCGGAGAGGAGACAGTGATGAAGCCAATTGGTATATATGGGGATGATTAGGAGGCCATGATGGACAGAGGCCACTGGGCAAATTTGGCCAGGATGCCGGGGTTACACCCCTACTCTTTCGAAAGACATCCTGAGATTTTTAATGACCACAGAGAGTCAGGACCTCGGTTTAACGTCTCATCCGAAGGACGGTGCTCTTTGACAGTATGGTATCTCCATTACTATACTGGGGCATTAGGACCCACACAGACCACAGGGTGAGCACCCCCTGCTGGCCTCACTAACACCTCTTCCAGCAGCAACCTGGCTTTCTCAGAAGGTCTCCCATCCAGGTACTAACCAGGCTCAGCCCTGCTTAGCTTCAGTGGGCAACCAGTCTTGGGCTACAGGGTGATATGGCTGCTGGCTAACTTACCTGCAGTGTAATCTACATAAAAATAAATAAATAAATAAAATAGGGGGAATATTATGGTTACTGTAGTGTATATATACAGTATATATATATATATATATTCTTGACATAGAGCGAGTTCCCTTGGAAGGAAATTACTTTATCTCACCTTAGTTATCAGTGTCATGAATGTTGTCTAGAAAAATTTAAACAGTTTTAAAAATGCATCTCGAGATATAGTGGTTTCTTTTACACCAGATGTTGTTATATGCGTATGCACCTCACACTTTTGCACATCTACTTATTCAACAGCTGTACAGTGTAAAACGAACAGTAAAATTAACTGATTCAAATTGGAAAAGGAGTCATAATGCACACTGAGCCAAACATTTCTTCCACTGGCCCCAGACCATGAGGCCATACAATTTTAAAAACACAACTCGAGATATAGCCGTTTCTGTATACCAGATGTTGTTATTTGTGTATGCACCTCACACTTTTGCACATCTACTTACTCAACGGCAGCTGTACAATGTAAAATAGTAAAATGAACTGATTCAAATTGGGAAAGGAGCGGTAATGCACACTGAGCCAAACCTTTCTTCCATTGGCTCCAGACCACGATACCATTCATATTGTAAAGCCCAAGAAAGATTAAGGGTACAGCACATTGCGCTTTGATCTTGATCAGTTCTTTTTACTGTGTCACTTTATTTTTTATTGATTCAGACTGTCTTGGTCCCACAGGGCCGTATAACTGGTCTTACTGGAATTATGGACTTCATGGACAATGGATCAAATTCCCACGTTCAGTTTGAGATTTTGGGAACCAGCTTCAGCGAGACATTTGGAAAAGACATAAAGCGCGTGAGTTAAATTGGACTTTCATTTCTAGTACCTGGTGTAAAAGCTCTTCTGATTTGTGATTATTTTTTTCATTACCAGTAACCTTAGGTAAAGTGAAACCTGAAATCAATTTCCTTGAAATTTGTCTAAACATGGAGAACGCATAATCTGCTTTTCAGAAATACTCGCTATTGAGAACAAATCGACTTCATGTAATCTGTGCAGATTGTGTATCCAGGCTGCCACTTTGACTCCTGTAGATTTAAAAAAAAAATATTTCCCCTTGTTGTTGATTAATTTCATGAAAAGAGACACCAGTGATTTTGCCAAGAGATCTCTCAAATTTATTTATAATTTTTAGAAGACATAGGAGGAAGAGACAAACAGAGGTCTTCATTCTGCATCGTTGCCATCTTTTCCTGCTTTACGGACAAAGGGGCTCAGTCTTTATACTACTGACCATGAAAGAAACTATATCACCATAGTAACGTCTCGGTTGCGTATGTAACCCTCGTTCCCTGAGTAGAGAATGGAGACGTTACGTCGGATGACGGAGAATGGGGGTTTTGCCTAGAAAGCCAATCCTCTTCGAGTATTAAAAAACGAGCCAATGGCAAGGAAATGCCATGGGTTTGCGGAATTTGCATAGCGAATCCCCGCCTCACCTCGTGAGTATAAAAGGAGGAGATAGACGCAACCACAGTATGTCTTCTCTGAGGAGCCGAGACTGAACTCAGGCGTCTACCCAGCGGTACAGGGGAAGTGGCAGGGAGACGTAACGTCTCTGTTCCCTACTCAGGGAACGAGGGTTACATACGTAACCGAGGCGTTCCCTTTCGGAGTCACTCCGAGTTATGTCGGATGACGGAGAATGGGGGTCCCCTGTGTAATCACACCACCTTCACAGCTGTCTTCCAGTGCCCTGCGAAAGTCTGATCCCCTGTCGTGAAACTAGCACGGACGAGGAGTCCTACTTAGCACAGGAATACCAAGGTACACTGGGGGGCATATCTCAGAGGAAATATGCCGCAGTACGCCTACGCATAGGGAGGACTTAAGAATACACATATGGCCCAAGCTGGTAAGCCAAAGCTATGGTTTCCACTATCCAGTGAGACAACCTCTGCTTTGAGAGAGCCCTTCCCTTCTGGCTCCCACCATAACAGACAAAGAGCTGGTCTGAGGTCCTGAAACACCGCGTTCTGTCTACGTAAGCCCGGAGGGCATGTACTGGACAGAGCAGTGCCAAGGCTGGGTCTGCCTCCTCCAGGGGCAGCACTTGCAGGTTCACCACCTGATCCCGGAAAGGAGTGGTAGGAACCTTGGGCACATATCCAGGCCTGGGCCTCAGGATCACGTGAGAGTAGGCCGGCCCGGACTCCAGGCACGCTTTGTCAACAGAGAATGCGTGCAGGTCCCCTACCCTCTTGATGGAGGCTAGTGCAACCAGGAGCGCTGTCTTCATCGACAGGAACTTAATCTCGACTGATTGCAGAGGCTCGAAGGGAGGCCTCTGCAGGGCACTTAAAACCACTGAGAGGTCCCAAGAGGGTACGAGAGGAGGGCGAGGAGGATTCAGTCTCCTCGCTCCCCTCAGGAACCTGATGATCAGGTCGTGCTTCCCCAAGGACTTACCATCAACTGCTTCATGATATGCGGCAATGGCAGACACATAGACCTTTAGGGTGGAGGGAGACAGCCTTCGCTCCAACCCCTCTTGCAGGAAGGAAAGCACGACACTGATCGAGCATCTCCGGGGGTCTTCTCGGCGAGAAGAGCACCAGTTGATGAAGAGGTTCCACTTCAACGCATAGACGTGTCTAGTGGACGACGCTCTGTGATGGTAGCCGCCACCATAGGTGGCAGGGTACTCAAACCTGTCTCGTCCCATCCAGGAGCCACACGTGTAGCTTCCAAAGATTGGAATGAGGGTGCCACAGGGTTCCCCGTCTCTGAGAAAGGAGGTCCTGTCTCAGAGGAATTAGCCAAGGAGGTGCTGTCGCGAGGAGTATCAGTACGGAGAACCAGGTCTTGGTAGGCCGGTATAGAGCGACCAACAAGACCTGCTCCTCGTCCTCCTTGATCTTGCACAGAGTACGTGCATGTCCATTGCACATGGCTCCCCAACCCGTGGCAGAGGCATCAGTGGAGAAAACAACATGCCTGGAAACTCGCTGCAGAGGGACTCCGGATCGTAAAAAGCTGAGGTTCGTCCACGGGAACAAGGTCTGACGGCAGGTCGGAGTTACTGGAACTCTGAGCATACCATGATGCCATGCCGAACTCAGGACAGCTGAAGCGGTCTCATGAAGCAATCCGAGTGGCGAAGCCGCGGCCGCGGATGCCAAATGCCCCAGGAGCCTCTGAATAAGTTTCAGTGGGACCGCACTCTTGCCCTCGACCTGTCAAAGACAAGTCAGCAGTGAGTGTGCTCGCTCACTCGTGAGCTGCGCAGACATGGCGACCGAGTCTATCTCCATACCGAGAAAAGAGATCCTCTGCACGGGGCAAAGTTTGCTCTACTTCCAGTTGACCCGAAGGCCCAGATGGGTTAGGTGCCAGAGCACAAGGTCTCTGTGTTTGCAGACCTGTGCTAGGATCAGCCAATCGTCGAGATAATTCAGGACGTGAACCCTGTGTTCACGGAGGGGAACGAGCTGCCTCGACGATCTTCGTAAAGACGCGAGGGGACAGAGCCAACCCGAATGGGAGAACCGTGTACTGAAATGCCTGTCCCTCGAAAGCAAGGAGCAAGGTGTCGCGGTAAGATGGAGACATGGAAGTACACGTCCTTCAGGTCTATCACTGCAAACCAATCCCGGGGCCGAACGCACTTGAAAATCGGGGCATTGCCACTGACCACCATAAAGCGAACTCTCCGGAAACGGTCGTTCGGCAGACCCAATGGGACAGATTGGGGAGCTCTAGCCAAGCTCCCAAAAACTGATCCAGTGGAATCATCCGAGCCACAGACTTCCCCCGGAGGGGCAGCGGGACGGAGATCCCGGCAGACGTGGAGGTGTTACCCCCCGCGGGTGCACAATCTATCTCCGCTCCCCGACAGAGGAGACCAGGGAAGGACCATCGTTCCACGGGGGTCTGCTCTGCCGGGGGTTTGGCGATAGAGTGGGATGGGAGTGGCGTGGTCCGGGGACGACCGAGGATTTTTTGTCGGTTTAGTTCCAGACCTGACGTCTTAGATCACCCTGGCCACCAGTCGAAGTATTGTCTCACGTGGAGAAAATAGTTTGGGTTGTGGATAAGGGGACTCAATAGAGTGAGCTCATTGAGTCTCGACTGTTATACATTGCGATGGCCACGTTCCCACTGAGAGAACGTGACACACCCACGAGCGCTGTCTGAGCATGATCAAAGCCCAAACACGTCAAACAGCGCTCGCGCCCATCAGCTGAATCAGAATACCGCACTCAGAAATACACGGGCAGATCGTCTTTAAAAAGTCGTGCCGCGTGCACACTCTTTTAGTGAGAGGAGAAAACTCTGCGGATGCTGAAGCGACCAGGGAGAGACACACACACTGGCAGACCACTGCTCGCTGGATACCGCCGTCACACCAACACCAGAGAGTTTGCTTGTCTCGAAGAGGTGTGTCACAGTAGTAAACTCAGATTGTGTGGCTTGTGGAGTGAAGAAGTTCTCTTGGCTCCCGAAGCGAAAACATACTGCGGTTGCGTCCGCTTCCTCCTTTTATACCCACGAGGTGAGGCGGGGATACGCTATGCAAATTCCGCAGACCCATGGCATTTCCTTGCCATTAGCTCGTTTTTTAATACTCGAAGAGGATTGGCTTTTTAGGCGAAACCTCCATTCTCCGTCATCCGATGTAACTCGGAGTGACTACGAAAGGGAACACATACATTACCACAAAAGGGTTCCCATTAACATTGGAATGTATATCCAATCCCGGTGGAAACTATACACTGCATTTCAGTCTCACTCCAACATACATTCTCTCATACAGTCTAACTTATCACAAAGTCTCCTAAAGTCTCTCCCTCTCTCCCACATCTTCAAAACATAATTCACAAAATGCAATGATTGCAAATGATTATGTATACAAAAAGTAATAAAACAGATAGATAATACTTCTGATTATGAATATTAATAAAAAAGTAATAATAGTACTAAAAACAACATTAAATTATGAGATTGTAAGTCTTCACTCCTCACCTAAATTAACATATTTAAATTTTTCTGAGCAAGCTCTCAACTGGATAACATCATACTTGTCCTACAGAAAGCAATGTGTTCGCATTAATAATGTAACGTCTCCTTTATGTGAATGTCCTGTAGGGGTCCCTCAAGGCTCCATACTTGGTCTGATTTTATTCACACTTTATATAAATGACCTGCCAGAAGTATGTAAAAACGTTGATGTCTAGTTGTATGCAGATGATGCCGTTATATTTACACATGGTAAGAACTATCTGGACATAGCATCCCAACTCACTTCGGTAATGGCTCATATTGATGATTGGCTTAATAAGTCATGCCTCCATCTAAACACTAAAAAAAACGTTCTGTATGGCATTCACCAAACAAAGTATGAAGGTGTCACATTCTAATGTATTCTTCAGAGGACAGGAGCTTGACATTGTTAATGAATTCAAGTATTTAGGAGTCATATTTGACTCCACCTTAACCTTTAAATGCCATGTGAAAAATTGGCAAATAAAGTTAAATTCAATTTGCGGAATTTTAAACAAGTCAGGCCATTTCTTAATACCAAAACTGCTAAGTTGTTTTTATATGCTATGATTTTTTTTCTCATATTGAGTATTGTTTTATCAATTGGTCATTAACTAGCATATCTTCTCCTAAAAATATTGAATCTCTTTTTAAGAAAGCCTTAACATTTTTTGATAAAAAAAAAAACATTTCACCATTGCAATATTCTAGCGAGACTTGATTTTCTAAGTTTCGACAATCTAAAATATTTCAAGTATGTCTGTCTGGTATATAAAAGTGTTAAACAATCTTGCCCCGCCTCCGCTACATGTTTTCTTTCAAAAACTTGGAAGCGGAGGTAGTACACGGGCCTCTGCAAAAGGGGACTGTATGATACCATTTAGACCTACCACCTTTGGTCAAAATACATTATCAATAGTAGGTGGTAAACTTTGGAATAACTTGCCCCTTTCGATCGAGAGTGTCCCACTTTCGACACCTTCAAAACTCACTTGAAAAAGTGGCTCTTAGAGAACCAGAGATGCACTCATATACAACTGTTTACTTTTATCAGTCATAAACTTTCATTGTTAAATTAAATGTAGTATAGTGGTGATTGTATAATGTTTGTGTTACATCTTGTTTTTTATGGTTATGCGTTGTTTGTAATATTAATGCATGTGTTTACCTATGCGTATTGTTGATTTATTGAATGAATGCTGTATGACTGTTTGATATTTCATTTTATTTGTTTGTTTTTGTTACCGGCCTGGGGACTGCAGATGAAAAGTAGTATTTGTTTACTTATTCTGGCATATTTACATGTTGTATCCTACAACAATGTTCATTAATATGCATGGTTAATAAACTAAATAAACCCTATCAAATAAACTAAAAAACAAACAAAAAAAAAAAACAAAAAAAACTCATTGCCAAATGTGTTAGAGGCAAGAGCAAACGCCAGTGATGAGTCGTGCTTCAACTGGCTTGCCAGGCCAAACATGTTTTAATACAAACTTTATGTGCACTACCTATTTTGTGTGTCATAAAGTGTTCCCTACGCACAGTCTATTCAATTCCATGTCTACTACTAGATGGTTTATTTGGCCTACATTTGGATATTTTAATTAGCTTTTGCTGTACTTTTCCCTGGAACAATCTCAAGTCATTTTCATTACAGACAGTCTGTCCTCTTTTCTCTTCACAGCTGTATTTGCTGATTTTTGTGCTCAGTTTTTGTTGCCATAAACTGTTTGGGTCCATCCATCATTTAAAAGAAAGAGTAATATAAATTACAGGAGAGGAAACAGTGTGCTGGTAATGAAGATTTAATCACCCTGCATCCCAACCTGAATTATGACCCCACTGTATCACATTATAGCCATTAGGATCCACAGTGCTATAGCCATTTACTCCCTGCCCGCACACACACAGGCTTCCCCTCACACAAAGCACATTTATTAGCTATAATGAAAGGAAAGGACAGCTAATGGTACGTCAAGTGTACTCAGTCCTGTTGTTGTTCATTATTAGAGCACCAGCTTTAGTCTTCTAAGCAGTGCCGCCCAAGAAGAGATTTATGTAGCCAATCGCATTTCCACCCTGCTATGGAGACAAATAGCGAGCCGTGCTGTTAATTTGACATATGTCATGGTTTGAAAGCCGAGGCAAATACATTTCCTAGCTAAACAAGAAATCCTTTGGAGGTTAAAGAAGGCCGGAAAGTTTCAAGTGATTTCTTCAGTAGTGACTCAGTACCCTGTTGGCTTTTGTCTTATCTTAGTCTTTAGTCTCTCTAAATGACTTTTATGTGACTGCTTCTATATATTAGCTATGTATGAAACTGTAGTGAGCTATCTAACAAGACAGACAGACCATATACCAATCACTAACACTCTTTCTGCACTGGACTACTTGTCATGTCACATAAAAAAAAAATAAAAAAAAAACGGAATCCATTCTAAACAATGATGCTGTCTTCGCTGGAGCAACAACCGTAGATGGATACTCAGTTCTGTTTCTAACCTACTCCCTCGTACTTCTGACAACAGTACAAATGGATGAGGGAGAAATCACTAATGTAGACTAATGTAGACTAATGTAGATAGTAGTGATCGACCGATATATCGGCCGGCCGATATATCGGGCCGATATTTGAAGTTTTTACGTGAATCGGCCGATACACCGCTGCGCGTTCGCCGATAGTTTTTTTCCCCCGGCGTTATTTCTAGACAGGCGGCCACGGGCAGCTCTGTGTTGCTAGAGACGCTGCAGTTCACGTGCCCCGCCCTCCCCCACTAGCAGAGTGCAACCTGCTCTTCACGAGAATGGTAACTTAAACTTTCAAAGGATCTTTTAAATGTTTGACTGCTGAAATATTGTCAAACACTTTGAAAATGGAAACACGTCGCCCTATAACTGTTATGTGCTTGCAACTAAGCAAGTTTGTGGGTCCAAATGGAAAACGCGAATGCCTCGTCTATAAAACTTAACTGCTTGCCATTGTAGGGAGCTGCAAATAGCTAAGTTGTAGGCTATCCGTTCAGTATGCATTAGGACTGTCTATGAATATTCTACATTCGGATATGTATTAATTTTGAAGGTGAAAATTAATATTTGAATATGGAAAAACACGCTCGCGGTTGCAGACTAATAACGTTACCACAGCTGCACAGCTCGCTCGGAGCGCTCACTGTCGGTTCTATACTGTGAAACTTCAATCACTGAATGAAGCCTGCTATATTTGGGACACGAGTCGCGACTCGCAACCTTAAATTGCTTGCACAAAACTCTTGTTTAGCACTCAACATTTGTTTGTTGTTCATTTAACCGACGCGCAGAGACCGTGAGGGCGAGAGAGAGAGAGAGTGCCTGAGCAAGTCCAGACGAGAGAGTGAGCTCTGCGGTCTTGGCCATTAGTTGATTTAGTTTGCTTTTTAATACGTTGTTAAATATGTTTAAACTCAAATAAACTATCTAATACTAGTAGTTATGTCTCTTTTTATTAATGTGTCCTGTTATTGACGTAATGCGCGTCAACAACAAAACGCGCTACGGGATGTTCGAATATGTTTTTTAGAGGGAATATGCAAACGCCATTTGAGTAATTTTGACAGCCCTAGTATGCATATGGGTGCTGTAATGAACACTGGTCATAGGATTAAGTAATGCCAACGTTGTTCAGTGTTTTTTGTGGGAGATTTATTCAGCGCTCTCCTGGCTGAGGTTTGGACGCGTGTGGTGTGTGTCTCCCTCGCCATCGCAGTGATATAAAGAGACTAGACATGCTCATTTTATTTTATGTAGAAAAATTGAAACCATGCAGTATATAGTTCGTTTCTTTTAAAATGAAGTACAGTGTGCACTGTGCACTTTATTATGCTGGTTGCTACTGTGTGCAATAGTGTAATTATTTAATTTATGCTTAAATATTTATTTTCAGCACTGAACTTTTTTTGTTCTACTTTATGTTTTTAATATTTGTTAAATTGTTTATCTACTTCTTCTTGTTCTACCTCACATGTTTTTACTATTTGTTAAATATTAATTTTTGAAGTTAATTAAATGTTACTTTTATTAAATTGAGACCTGTAACATTTGTTAACATCATGTTATTTTTAAGATGTAAATTGAGGGAGCAAAATGTATCGGCTCCAAATATCGGCTCAAGAAAATCGGCAGCCCGTATCGGTCATCGGCTAAGGCTGATGGGGAAAAAATCGGTATCGGTATCGGCACTAAAAAATCCATATCGGTCGATCCCTAGTAGATAGGCTTGCCCTTATAGAACAAAAATATATGGGAATATACTGCTAAATATAATGCAACATTTTACGTAATACATTTTCATATATGGAAAACTAGTGCTTATATTTTTCAATATACTGGAAAAAATATATATGCATTGACCACGTATGACTTTATATGAACATACACTGATGATGGCTTAGGCTGAAATGCGTCGGTGTGGACATGGTATTAATAAATATATGAGATTTAACTAGAGAGTGCGGTTTTTTAGCTTTATTAGATCTTTTTTTTTTTAAATATAACTCGCACCCATGGTTTGGGAGTAGAACGTGCTTGTTCTCAGCACTATATATGAAGACAAATATAGCATTACATGTAATATTCTCAAAGATTTATCCTTTATTGTGTACATACCTGTATATTGCACATACATGTTCTGTATAAATGTGAATGTTCACACACATATATATTTATATAACACAGTCTCATCCCAAGACGTCATATAACTGACGTCTTGGGACGTCTTTTGACCATACCTCAACATCCGCCGTTTTAGGGTACCCTTTAACGTCAGTTACATGACGATCCTGGGACGTCATACAACTGACGCTTTACCTTTAATGTCAGTTAGGTGACGGGGTAGGTTAGGGGTAGGTTTAGGTCTGGGGTAGGGTTAGGATCCGATAACGGTTACCCTAAAACGGTGGATGTTAACGTATGATCAAAAGACGTCCCAAGATGTCAGTTATATGATGTCTTGGGATGAGACTGCGCTCATATATACACACACACATTCACGGAATGAGTTACAACAGATTTCTAGTTCCAAGCATGCTTTGCTTCTGACTGCTAAAGGAGAGCCTGTTAAAATGAAATCGCTGAGCTTAATGAAGCCTCCAGATGGAGCTGACGTTCAGTTATGGCAATGGGCATGTATCTTCCGACTGGATCTATATGTGGTGGACCTATCACAACAGACTGAGCGGTCCAGCCAATAAGCAGAATAGCTCACGGAAAGGTGGCATTTGAGAGTCATTTAAAAATCTGGTGATGTGCAATGTGTATTATTCAATTCAATTCAAATGTATTTTTACAGCGCTTTACACAATACATATCCAATTTCATATTTCAAAGCAGCTTTACAGAAAGTGCATTTCAGAAATGTACACAGAAAAAATACAGTCAGTTAATCATGTATTAATATAGGGCATAACATATCGCTGGCGTTGAGTCATCTCTTCACAGGCGACGAGTCGTCTCTTCACAGGCATCTCAGCTGGATACAAACTGGAACTGACGAATGCTATTTACCTCGGGTCTAGCATCTCGAGATAACAGCAGAAAAGCAGATGGGAAATAATTAGCATAGCTGCTGTTCATAATATTAATGCATTCGATCTGATTCAACAGTAGTACAAAAAGAGATACTTCTTTAATCAATTTTTTTTTTTTTTTACTGGGAAAGCGAATCTGAGCTACGAACAATATCTGGAAGGCTATTCCTGAGTTTAGGAGCTAAATGTGAGAACACCCTCCCTCCTTTAGTGGACTTAGACATCCTAGGAATGACCAGAAGCCTAAAATGTAGTAGTCTTAAAGAACGTGATGGATTGTAGGGTGATAGAAGGTCCATTAAGGGCTTTATAGGTCAGTAGTAGTTCTTTGTAATTGATACAGAACTTAATAGGTAACCAGAGTATGACCAGAGAGATGATAAAAATTGTGTTATATGATCATATTTTCTTGACCAAGTAAGAACTCTAGCAGCTGCATTTTGCACTGACTGTAGCTTGTTTATTGAGGATGCAGGACAACCAGCTAATAAAGCATTACAGTGGTCTAGTCTTGAGGTCATGAATGCATGAACTAACTTTTCTGCATCAGAAATAGATAGCATGTTACATAGCTTAGCAATGTTTCTGAGGTGGAAAAACGCTGTTCTTGTAAAGACAAGTTGTGGTCTAGTATAACACCCAGGTCTTTTATTGTAGTGTATAAAGTAACAGGACATCCTTCTAAATTAAAGTTGTATTATAAGAGGTTTTGTGGGTAGTTTTTTGGACCAATAAATAATATCTCCATTTATTGGAATTTAATAGCAGGAAATTACACGTCATCCAGCATTTTATATCTTTAAGACAGTCTTTCAATTTAGATAAGTTATTATGTTCCTCTGGTCGTGGTGAAATATATATCTGATTGTCATCAGCATAACAGTGGAAATTTATTCCATGTTTTCTTATAATATTACCAAGTGGCAGCATATATATTGAGAATAGCAGAGGGCCTAACACCGATCCCTGAGGCACTCCATAATAATACATTTTAATATTATGAGAAAATTAAATTGTTTTTTGACCTTTGATGCATGCAAACCTGTTATAGGAGACCTCCAAAACAAAATTAGGAGCCTTTAAAATATGTACAAGCCCTTTATTTGATTATCTTGTGTATTATTTTTAGTTTAAAATGTGCTACTCTTTCTATAGAGATGCATCAACATGTGTAAAACTAGTAAAACCAACCATATCAATTTATTGTTAGATTTTTTTTTTTTTACTTTTTCAACCATACACAAGGCAGATCAGACATCCTAGAATAGGTAATGACATGCTGCGTTGCGATTAACCTAGGCAAAGCGCTCTTGGTAGCAGCGCTACGTTTCCCACTCTTGATACAGTGAACGTGCCATCTGCTCCTCAGATTTTTTTACTGAAGTAGAAGCTCTAAGGGGCAGTGGAAGGAGCTTCCAAATCCAGGTTATGAAACATGATAAAAGTGTTCAGGGAGGACCAACATGCTGCAACACAAATGTCCTCCAAAGGGACACTTCTAAAAAGAGGCTGGGAAGACACAACACTCCTAGTAGAGTGAGCTCAAAGGTAAAGGGATCTTCTGAACCTCAGAAGCCGAAGAAATTGCGTCTCTCCCCCAGTGAGATATCCTGTGCTTAGAGGTGGCGAGCCCTCTGTGGCCAGCCCCAAAGCATATGAACAACTGAGACAACTTTTGCCACCAGCCAGAGCAGTCCACAGGCAAATGCAAAGCCCACTAACAGAAAGGATGTTCCAATAATCCCTTCAAAACAACCCAAAAATGGTCTCACAAACATTAGCGTGAAGACCAGAATACCTTGATTGGCCACACCTACAGCCTCCATATCTCAGATTGAGGATGCCGAATCCTGCCCGGGAGCTGAGACAACAGAACTCTCCTGATTGGAATTTTCCGCAGGAACCCTTCCACCAAGGAGCTCAGCTCCGAAAACCACACCTGGCAATGCCAGAATGGAGCTACCTGGAGGAAACGAATTCCGCACTCCCTCAATCTGCAAAGGTCTGCAGGGATTAACTTGACCGGAGGGAATAATATAGCCTCAAATCTGGCCATGGATGAGCAAAGTTATCTATCCCCAAAGGTGTCAGATGTGACTGGGAGAACCACAGGTGGCACTGAATAGAGCCACACAAAAAGGTCCACCTACTGTCTCGCTGAAAAGGCCCAAAATCTGAGCTCGCCCACAAGATTCCTGGAACGTGAACTGCTGTCAGCGAAGGGAACCTGTTTTGAGCCCATAGGAGGAGGCTGTTTTGAGCCCATATGCCTGTTAAGTGTGCACGACCATGAAGCTCCTTGCCGATTTATGTTGGACACCACATATTGTCCTTCCTGACAATAACATGACAGCACGTCAGGGCCGGAAGGAAGTGATCCAGAGACAGAGAGGCGGCTCGCAATTTTTGGCAGTTTATGTGTCACGAGAGAAGCTCGCCCATCCAAACACCATTTCAAGCCAGTCTGACTTCGAAGACAGCACCCAAACCAGTCATGATGGAGGGATCTGTTGTGATAACCAGACAGAGGCAAACCACACCTATCTTGACTCCTTGAAGCAAAAAGAGAAACTCGCGATACTCTCAGCAGATAGAAAGCTGACCAAGAAGAGTGAATGCCCCAGGGTTTTATCCACCTCAGAAATGGCTTCATATAAAGCAGACCCAAAGGCAGAGAGGCTGCTGCCTTGAGCCCCAGAAGCCTTGAGCATTTTCCCACCGCAATGTCATGGTCAAGCCTGAATGGGCCAAGCGCGCACAGAGACAGAAAACTCAAGGAGGCCTGCATTAAGAGAAAATTGAGCTGGACATTAAATATATGATAAATTTTAAGTCATGTATTTGCTTTTTTTAATGGGCATGCTCATATTCTATTATACACGTGCCGGATCATTCAATGCCTTTTGCCTGTACATAAACCAAAACCAATACATAGCCATTGTCTTTGCAGATTCAAATCTATAAATCAATATGTTGATTGCATTTATGAAGTAAAAGCTCAGCACCTATTGCCTCAATGTTATACAGTGTATTGCATGGATTGCCGGCAACAGCTATTTTAGGATTATTTTTGATTTTGTTTTAGTGATCTAGGAGTCCTCTTGATGACTACTAACTTTTTCACAGAATTTTTTTTTTATTATTATTATTTTGTGTGTGTGTGTGTGTGTGTGTGTGTGTGTGTTGTAAAAAAATCTGGATTTGTACATTGAATCCTACAAATTTTACTGCCAGCTGATAATGGTGATTCTGTGTAACAGTGATTTCCGCATGTGCATAATTCCTAAGTAATTTCTGAGTAGCTAAAATGTTAATTTCACAACTTTACTGCAACTCCCCTATTCAATTCAACGAAATACCAAAAGTATCAATAAAAAGGCTAAATCGAAATAAATTTAGGATTTAGCAGTTAACAGTTTTTTTTTCAAGCATATTACTGTGGCGTCATTTGCTTTGCAACATTCTAACGTGCAAATATATATATATATATATATATATATATATATATTCACGGTGTTCATATATTTCAATATTATTTTAAACATTATTATCATAGGATTATTTATGAAATTAAAGTTAAAATACATCTAACTGCTACTTTAAATGCTTTTGTGCCACTTTAGCAGTGCAAAAATGGATTGTGTTTATACTGATTTAATTTGATTGGTAACAGTCTATAAGTGTCTTATTGTTCTAATTTAACATAAGATGATGCATACATCTAATAAACTTAGAAAAAAAAGCCAAATACCTTTGGAATTCAGTTTAAGGCTGCAACTGAAAAAGTATATATTTTTTGTCACTGCTGTGAACTAACTTCTTTGCAGAAAAGGAAGACTATTGAAAGCTTATGAGACAGGTGTAAACCAGTCAAGATACTAGAACAAAACCACACTCAGGAAAATGTCCTCTATAATTATTGTTATCAACAAAATCCCAGAAAATATTGAGATGTTTTTTTTGTTTTTTTTTTGTCAATATTGCACAGCCATAGCTAATCATGATAAGCTTCTGAAGCTCTGGCGGTGTCCCAGTCGCGTATCAACTTAAACAACTTAGTTTTTATCTGTTCTTGCTATTGAATTACTAAGCTATTAGATGTCCTGGTACCGTGAATGCAGCAGACAAAAACAAAGATGGTCGGTCCTGATGCTGAGTGAAATGTCACTCAGCATCATGGAATGTTACTGACTTCACTTGAGCTACTAGTAACTAAACATTTTTTATAATCATGAGATACTTTTTTATTATTAAATAGGCTGTGTAAATACGACTGAGTTTCCTGTTTTAATCCTAAAACAATATACTCCGACAATGGGGATGGACACAGTTCTGTTTCTGCAGCCTTTGTGCTAATACTTGATTACTTGTTTTAGGTTTGAATGGCAACCATAAAGCACAACACTAACTCATGACATTCAAATGACAAGAAAAAAGACCAGTCCCACTAAATCTGTCTTAGTATAGTCATAGTCTGTCTTTGTCATAGTCTAGAATTTAAAATTCCCATTTTATGCAACACACACTGGCAAAAACCAATGGATATCCACGCAGCCCTGTTAGCTTTTACCCAGCCATTTATTATTTAAAAAACTTTTATCCCAAAGTCATCGAGATCTCAGAAAACAGATAAATGCTGTCTAGTTTGGGGTCAAGACTGATAAGACATGAAATGGAAGATGAAGGATAGACTTTTGTTTGTTCGTTGAGTCTCTTGAGCCCCTGGATAAAACGGCCATCAATCAAGTCGTCAATTTCATTTGTCATTCGAGAGAAAACTTTTGCAGAAAGCTGGGAAAAAACTGACAGTATATGATAAATTGGTGGCCTCCCCGTCCTCATGTGCTCTTTCAGATCATCACTCTAAGCTGAGCCGTGACACAGACTGGGTGAAGTGTCGCCATACACTTAACATCGCTGTCTACAGGAAGCACCCAAGCATTTTCAGTCATATGTTTAATAAAGCTCATTTGCTGGGAAAAAGCTCAATGAATTATTTGCTATCCAGCCAATTGAACTTCTAACTATGAGTGTTGCTGTGTCAGTATTTGGATATCATCACAATGTTTACACTTTAGGGAAATCAACAAATTAATGACTTATATTTGGTTCTGCACATTAAGGGGTATGAACAAGTATATATATATATATATATATATATATATATATATATATATATATATATATATATATATATATATACGCAATGCAAAAATGTATATATATATATATATATATATATATATATCAGAGAAGACAGAAATGATGCCCAACAGATTGTTCGACGCTGCGCCAACCACTACTGGTTGAATCTTTGTCAGTCCATCCAACTCTCAGCTGACTGTGATAACATCCGCGCCATGTAACCCTAACCCAAGCGTTACCAAGGTTGCACCCCTAAAGCCCTCCTCAGGAGACATTATAACAGATTGGGGCAAACAGATGGAGAGTTGGGTGGACCATTACCAGGAACTCTATGGAAGAGAAAACATCATCAACTCAGCCATTGAGAACACCAACCTCCTTCCTGTCATGGATGAACTGGATGCTGCCCCTTCCATGGAAGAACTTTGTGAGGCCATCAACTCTCTAGCTTATAAGAAAGCACCAGGCAGCGATGGTATTCCTCCAGAGCTCATCAAGGATGGGACGAAGACCGTTCTTCTTCATTATTTGCATGAGCTCCTGTTACAGTGCTGGGAAGAAGGAGCAGTGCCCCAGGACATGCGTGACACCACCAACATCACTCTTTATAAAAACAAAGGAGACCGTATAGTGACTGTAACAACTACCGTGGAATATCCCTTCTTAGCAAAGTTGGAAAAGCCTTTGCCCAGGTAGTACTAAACAGGTTACAGTCACTAGCAGAATGTGTATATCCTGAAACTCAGTGTGGATTCAGAGCAGGGAGATCAACAATTGACATGGTCTTCTCACTGAGGCAGTTACAAGAAATGTCGCAAGCAGAGGCAACCGTTGTTCATCGCCTTTATCGATTTGACTAAGGCATTCGACCTCAGCTGGAAAGGCCTATTCACCCTACTGCAAAGAATAGGATGCCCCCACAAGCTCCCCCAAGCAGCCTTTGTGCTAATACTTGATTACTTGTTTTAGGTTTGAATGGCAACCATAAAGTTCTGGCCACAGTACAGTCTGGACATGTGCCTCACAGGATTCGAGCCCACGAGCGTGGTTAACCAGAATGTTTAAAATGTTATGCACTTCACTGTCATTTAAACAATATCATTACATTTCAATAAAATTCCTTTCTATAAAACATTTGATGCTTGATTTGGCATTTTCTTGAGATACCCATCATGGCTCCGCTAACTTAAGCTGAAATCCCCATGGCCGAAGCCATTGCACCACCTCTATGTCATCATCTCTTTGACCTGTCTTTTTTCCACCAAGTAAGCATCCGTATTCTTTTTTGCTGTGTATCTTTGCTTTGGGATCATGGATCTTGGTAGTGCATGGGCAGCAGACATGGCTTTCTCCCACACTTGTGTATATCCCTCATCACAATGAAGTCTGCTCTTTTCCACTGGCCACAATGCCCAAAACCTGTCCAAAAGTCAGTGTCCTCTCTCCGCAGAAGCTTATTTGATGGATTTATTAATGTGAGCACTTTGTACACAAGGTTTGCATTGAACAGGAAGTTGAGTGCAGTAATCTCTTTCAGCAGACCTAGTGCTTCCATTCACAGCTCTGGACCATTGGCTCTTACAGAATCAATTTCAGATCAAATGAAACTGATGGTTAAGGCTGTGAACATAAGGGATGTCCTTGTTAAGTTTTTCTTGTAACAGCTTCTGGACTCAACCAACCTTTCCTGACATCAGAGATGCACCATCATAAACTTGGCTTTTTTACTTTGATGTCTTTAGACCAGATTTGTTTAACTTCACTAACATTTCAGCAGTGGCTTTGGTTAACAGGTTCTCCGCTACTTAATGGGCTCGTTCTCTTTCAAAAAATGGATGACAATTAATATATTTATGCAGCCTGTAGGGTAGGTACCATCCTGTAGTAGGATTTTCCCACTTCTTCCATGATATCCTCATGCTGCCTCTGAATTCGCCTACTTATACTACACCCTAAAAGCTTTGGGACATGCTAGCACATCATACAATTGCGTCTTTAACGGTTGCTCTCTGTCGCACCTGTCAAACTGGCCTGTCAATAATTTTATCACAGTTAAATGTAGTTAGATTTAATTTAATTTCCTACCATATCGAAGAGAAATGCAGTAGCATGCTAATCTGCAGGCGTGTGTGTTTATCAGGCAGAGAACTCTCCTCATATTAATGCATAATGATACATTTAAAAGTTATGTGCCTAAAAAAATGTTATCAGGTTAAACTTTGATTAATCACTCATTCCTTTATTTGAACCTCTCACTGTTGGTTTCACATATTTGGCATGTTTTGTAGTTAACACTTTTTCCTCATTTTTATAGTTCCTCCTCCAAAGTGAAATGGGTTGTGGGCAATATTAGCCTTTATAGTGTGCTCGGATCCACAATTCGAAAATAGTAGAAACAAATAGTACCGGAAATATTAGACCATCCGGGAAATTTTTAACATACTATGCTTTGGTACACACTTATTTTATTCTCACAGTTTAGGATGGATAGTATGGATGGACATTGAGATGCATGGCTGTTCACCACCACATCACTTAGTAAACTTAACTTTTTCTGCAGCAGTTAATTTCTGTTATAAAATAAGCAATATTATTACCTACATGGCATTGAAGGTACTATATGTTGTGCATTTTTCCCTTGAGGCAGGTTCACACTGTAGGATTTTGGGAATGATTTGGCCATTTGAGACAACTGTTGAGAATCCTAAAAGATTCCCTCTGATCCTAGGCCAAAATGGGAAGTCTTCGAACGCTAGTTTGACATTCTCAATCTAATTGACAATCTATTTGTGGTATGTGGTGAAATACTAAGGCGGAGAGCAAGTTGATAACTGTAGCCAACTATGCCACCTAGGTACTTTCACCCCAGGATGTACCAGTAATCGGAGTAAATCCCAAGTTTGTTCTCCCCGGAGAGGACTGAGATAGTTCTGCCAATTAAAACAAATTTTTATTATAGTAAGATATAATTCACATGACAATCACTAATAAGTGCCCTCAATACATTTACCTTTTACATTACCCAGATATACAGAAAAAAAAAAAAAAACCTAAAATAAAGATTCAACACAGAGGACAGCACTCGAGTCATCAGTACTGAGGCCACTGGTTGCCCCAGCCTGTTGATACAGCCGTCAATGTTGTTAAATTGGCTAGAGGGTGGAATTAAAGAGGTGGTAGAAGTCCCAGGATCAGGGATCACAGGTGCTTGTTCACCTTGAACGACAAAGGCTCGGACTTCAGGACCAAGCCAATTGGGTTGGGCTGGTGCAATTGTGTACACTGCTCCTCTTTCAGTGGGGTCTTTTAGCACCTGGTAGCGTACCGAGCTTCAGCAGTCTTGAATCTTGAATCGCCTGGAGTGGTCACACAGCAATACTAATCACGATAGCCGACCCCAGAGGGTTAAGAGGCTATTGTGTTGATTGTGGAGATCAGTATTATTTTGACTTTAGAAAACAAACATGATTGCTTTCCTCACAAGACTTTGTGATGTTTTTACCAATGTTTTATTTAATATATATATATATATATATATATATATATATATATATATATATATATATATATATATATATATATATATATATATATATACCTTTGTTGGTCTAAGGCCTAATCCTGGCTAATCTAAGCCCTGTCTATGAAACCAGGCTTAAGACTTGTACTCAAGAGGTCTCAAGTGACTTGTAAAATGTAATGGAATAATTTTTGTGGTAACACTTTACAATAAGGTTCGTTAGTTAACATTAGTTAACTACATTAGTTAATATGAACTAATAATGAATAGCACATATACAGCATTTGTTAATCTTTGTTAATGTTATTTTCAACATTTACTAATACTTGATTAAAATCTTGTTAACATTAGTTAATGCACCATAAACTAACATGAACAAACAATGAACAGCTGTATTTTCATGAACTAACATTAACAAAGATGAACAAATGCCGTAACAAATGTATTGCTCATGGTTAGTGCATGTTAGTAAATACATTTAACTAATGTTAACTAATGAACCTTATTGTAAAGTGTTACCATTTTTGTTTTAGTAAAGTTAAATACATTTTTGTAAAAGTAAAGTTATCTTTACTTTTAATTTGTTTTTGTTTTTTTGTTTTTTTCAGGTACTCTTTACGCCTCTGCCAACACCACCCCACACACTTATAGAGGCTTTCATTTGTCTTTATTTTCACTTTATGTCTGCTTAGAAAGATGCTCAGTAAGGAAATTAGAAATTTCATACATTTTCAAAATTACAAGCATTCCCCTGTGCCACTGCTATAAGACTGTTTGTGTATATGATGTAATGAAGAAATACCTTATGGCTATGGATGCCAAGTATTGGCGAAAAAATATGCTTTTAAAAAATGAGAATTCTGAGTCCCCGAGGCAAGTGATGGCACAGTTTTGCAGCCATTAGATGCATTTTGTAATTTGATTCAGTGCCACCACCTGGAACTAGACCAGCATGGTACTCATCCTCATGGACAAGTAATGAAGAGAAAATGCTGTGCCTCCTAAAGGCACATGCATGCAAATGTTTATTTCCCTAGTTCTGAGTATGTTCAATAGCAACTTTTCATCCACTTCAATTTGTGTAAAGCAAATTATATGATTACAGCGAATGCAAACACCTCAAAGAAGAACTCTTACTCAATACATGCATCACATTGAAATGAGCTTAGTCCTCATTGTTAAATGATGTGATTTAACCTCATTATCACCTGTTTCTTCGAGTAAATGAATGATTAATGAGATTAATCTTCCAAATCAGGTCATTAAAAGTAGTGTTATTGATATTGACTACTAATCACCATTTACAGTGTCAATGTGGATTGTATAAATTGAGTTTTACAAATCAGCCATTTTTGTGTGTTAATGAATCATAATGGAATTTAATCATTCTCAGTGATGTTTAATTTAATAATTTTCAGCCTCCACACTACACAGTTGGTGACTGTAATGAAAGCGCACAATGATGAAGATACTCAAAAAGTCTTTCATCCATGAATCAAAACAATAAACGACAGACCAACATATTAACATCAAGCAATGCAAGACAAGGAACTAAAGTAGAAGGGCAAGCAAATGAGCTAATATAATAATTAATGAAACACAATGATGCACTGAATACACAAACCAATCATGAAACGATAGAAACAAACAAGCAACGGAGGAGAACTGAACTAATAAACAAACTAGAAAGCTAACAAACACTGACATGAACAGAACCGGAGAAACAACAAACCTAAACCATGACACCCACTTTAAGACAGCAGCGTGTCTTCTTATACTATCTATAATACTGAAAGTGAGACATGTATTATGAGACAAACATATACATTATTAAGCATGTTGTGTTAGTTCCCTTTCGTAGTCACTCAGAGTTACGTCGTGTTGGTGTGATGGCGGTGCCCAGCGAGTCTTCACTTTGCCTGCGGTCTGTGTTGCGGTCTGCCGGACTTGGTGTTTTCTCCCTGGTCGCCTTAGCGCTGTAGAGCTTCCTCTCCTGAAAGAGCTGCACGGTGCGCGTCTTTTTAAAGATGTCTCGCCCGTGTGTTTCTGGTTGCGGTCTATCTGTCATCTTCTGATGGGCACGAGTGCTGTTTTGTGTGTCTGGGCTTTGAGCATGCATGCAAAATCCTTTTGTGGGAACATGACCATCGCTACACTGAGATCTAGACTCTATGATCTGAAAGTGAGAGTCCCCGCACCCACCACCAGTTCTGCTTTCTCTAACAGGGCTAGTAGTTCGGCTGGCGGACCGGGTGATCTGAGGGTGACGGTGTGGAGCGAGTGTGTTGCACACCCCTCTCCAGTGTTGCAACCCGCGAGTGCCCCGGTGATTCAGGCAGGGCTTTCCACGGAGGTCCCGCGTGTTTCATTCGGCGCTCCAGAGGAGGACGCGATGTCGATCGCGGAATCACAAGGCGAGCAGGAGTCATTGGGAAGTGATGATGCGGCTGCGTTGCCCCCCTCGGGGGTTACAGCGTTGCCCGTGTCGGATCCCGAAATGACTGCTACGTTGTCCCGGGCAGCCGCGAGCATCGGGCTAGAGTGTAATCCTCCGCCCTGCCCCGTTCGCTCGCGGTTGGACGATTGGTTTTTGGGTGCGGCTGCTGCTGCAAAGCCTCAGCCAACCCCAATTCCTTTCTTCCCGGAGCTGCACGAGGAGATGGCGAAGTCATGGAAGGCTCCTTTGACCTCCCGTGAACATTCGTCAGCTTTCTCTGCCTTTACCCCACTCGACGGCGCAGCCCTCCATGGGTACACTGGGGTCCCCGCGGTGGAGCGCTCTGTTGCGATGCGACTGTGTCCGCAGAGCGCGTCCTCTCGTGGTACAGACGTCAGACCGTTTCTTCGGTTTGCTTTCGAGGGGCAGGCATATCAGTACGCGGTTCTCCCATTCGGGTTGGCTCTGTCTCCTCGCGTCTTTACTAAGATTGTCGAGGCGGCCCTTGTTCCCCTTCGCGAACAAGGGGTTCGCGTCCTGAATTATCTCGACGACTGGCTAATCCTAGCACACTCTCGAGATCAGGTCTGCGAACGCAGAGACCTTGTGCTCCGGCACCTAGCCCGTCTGGGTCTTTGGGTCAACTGGGAGAAGAGCAAACTTTGCCCCGTGCAGAGGATCTATTTTCTCGGTATGGAGATAGACTCAGTCGCCATCTCCGCGCAACTTACGAGCGAGCGCGCACACTCACTGCTGACTTGTATTCGACAGTTCGAGGGCAAGAGTGCGGTCCCACTGAAACTTTTTCAGAGGCTCCTGGGGCATATGGCATCCACAGCCGCGGCAACGCCACTCGGATTGCTTCATATGAGACCGCTTCAGTTGTGGCTTCGCGATCGAGTCCCGAGGTGGGCATGGCATTACGGTACGCTCAGAGTTCCAGTGACTCCGACCTGCCGTCAGACCTTCACCC
This sequence comes from Pimephales promelas, assembly GCF_988280905.1. Taxonomy (NCBI): domain Eukaryota; kingdom Metazoa; phylum Chordata; class Actinopteri; order Cypriniformes; family Leuciscidae; genus Pimephales; species Pimephales promelas. The sequence goes on from NC_142785.1 coordinate 13,129,749, forward strand.
CGTGGAGGAATCTCAGCTTTCTACGGGTCGGTGTTCCCCTAGAACGAGTTTCCAGGCATGTTGTTGTCTCCACAGATGCCTCTGCCACGGGTTGGGGCGCCATGTGCAATGGGCATGCAGCCGCGGGCTCCTGGACAGGACCCCAGCGCCTCATGCATGTCAATTGCCTCGAGTTGCTGGCAGTACGCCTTGTCCTGCACCACTTCCGGGCGTTGCTCAAGGGTCAACAAGTACTAATCCGTTCAGACAATACCGCGACAGTAGCGTACATCAACCACCAGGGGGATCTACGCTCTCGCCGTATGTCCCAACTCACACGTCACCTCATCTTATGGAGTCAGAAGCACCTGATGTCCCTTCGTGCTATCCACATTTCAGGAGTTCGGAACTGTGCAGCCGACGAGCTGTCACGGCTCCGTCCAGTCTCTGGCGAATGCCGACTCCATCCCCAGTCGGTCCAGCTGATATGGGACCAGTTCGGGGACGCACAGATAGATCTGTTTGCCTCCCACGACTCTTCCCATTGCGCCCTGTATTACTCTCTGACCGAGGGTACGCTCGGCACAGACGCACTGGCGCACAGCTGGCCGCGGGGCCCGCGCAAATATGCATTTCCCCCAGTGAGCCTTCTCGCACATACCCTGTGCAAGATCAAGGAGGACGAGGAGCAGGTCATTTTGGTCACCCCATACTGGCCCACCAAGACCTGGTTCTCCGAACTGATACTCTTCGCGACAGCACCTCCTTGGCCAATTCCTCTGAGGAAAGACCTCCTTTCTCAGGGACGGGGCACCCTGTGGCACCCTCGACCCGATCTCTGGAGGCTACATGTATGGCTCCTGGACGGGTCGAGGCAGGTTTAAGTACCCTGTCACCTGCGGTGGCGGCTACTACTTCCGCTAGAGCGTCGTCCACGAGACACGTCTATGCGTTGAAGTGGGACCTCTTTGTCAACTGGTGCTCTTCTCGCCGAGAAGACCCCCGGAGATGCTCAATCAGTGTTGTGCTTTCCTTCCTGCAAGATGGGTTGGAGCGAAGGCTGTCTCCCTCCACCCTGAAGGTGTATGTGGCTGCCATTGCCGCATATCACAAAGCAGTTGAAGGTAAGTCTCTGGGAAAGCACGACCTGATCATCAGGTTCCTGAGAGGAGTGAGGAGACTGAATCCTCCTCTCCCTCCTCTCGTTCCCTCTTGGGACCTCTCAGTGGTTTTAAGCGCCCCGCAGAGGCCTCCCTTTGAGCCGCTGCAATCAGTCGAGATTAAGTTCCTGTCACTTAAGACAGCGCTCCTGGTTGCACTGGCCTCCATAAAGAGGGTAGGGGACCTGCACGCATTTTCCGTTGACGAAGCGTGCCTGGAGTTCGGTTACTCTCACGTGATCCTGAGACCCCGGCCTGGATATGTGCCCAAGGTTCCTACCACTCCCTTCCGGGACCAGGTAGTGAACCTGCAAGCGCTGTGCCTGGAGGAGGCAGACCCTTGGCACTGCTCTGTCCAGTACGCGCCCTCCGTGCTTACATAGACAGAACGCAGTGTTTTAGGACCTCAGACCAGCTCTTTGTCTGTTATGGTGGGAGCCAGAAGGGAAGGGCTCTCTCAAAGCAAAGGTTGTCTCACTGGTTAGTGGACACCATTGCTTTGGCTTACCAACAGCAAGGCCGACCGTGCCCCCTTGGTGTGACATCCCACTCCACCCGGAGTGTGGCTTCCTTTTGGGCTCTAGCGCATGGCGCCTCGCTAGCAGACATCTGCAGAGCTGCAGGCTGGGCAACACCCAACACATGCGCTAGATTCTATAATCTCTGAGTGGAGCCTGTGTCCTCTCTTGTACTCGCTCACCCTGCCAGTACTGGACCCGCTCAGGTGTCTTCGCTTGCTCTCCATTCCACTCCACCGTCTGGATAAGAGTGATTTTTCTCAGTTGAGCCATCTACGGAAGCCCTGAGTTCCTCCAGCACTGTTGATACTGATGCCAGTGTCTTGCTTGGACGTCGGTTAGGTGCCTCCGTGTGCATGGTTCCTGCTAGTAACCCCCACATGTGTATTTCCACTGTAAGCCTCTCGGAGCATGTGTCTTCCCTCGGCAAGCCACCTTGCCACCCCTGGAGTTAAGAGTCTAGCCACCCTACGGGTTGGTGACTCCAGTGTTCCTCCATACGAAGCCCCCTGGGCCGTATGGGTATTCCTAAGTCCTCCCCACGGGTAGGCGTACTGCGGCATATTTCCTCTGGGATATGCACCCCAGTGTACCTTGGTATTCCTGTGTCAGGTAGGACTGCTCGTCAGTAAGTTAAGTGCGTCAGGGGTCAGACTTGCGCTGGGCACTGGAAGACAGCTGTGAAGGTGGCGTGATTACACGGGGGACCCCTATTCTCCGTCATTCCGACGTAACTCGGAGTGACTACGAAAGGGAACTTCTCGGTTCCGTATGTAACCCTCGTTCCCTGAGTAGGGAACGGAGACGTTACGTCTCCCTGCCACTTCTGCTGTACCGCTGGGAAGATGCCTGAGTTCAGTCTCGGCTCCCCAGCGAAGACATACTGCGGTGGCGTCCGCTTCCTCCTTTTATACTCACGGGGTGAGGCGGAGATACGCTATGCAAATTCCGCAGACCCATGGCATTTCTTTGCCATTGGCTCGTTTTTTAATACTTGAAGAGGATTGACTTTCTATGTGAAACCCCCCATTCTCCGTCATTCCGACATAACGTCTCCGTTCCCTACACAGGGAACGAGAGTTACATACCTACAGTGCCCTCCACAATTATTGGCACCCCTGTTTAAGATGTGGTCGAGGACTTTTAAAAATTCTCCCTTTTTTTTTAAACAACATAGAATCCAAATGCAAAAAAAGAGAAAAATCCAACCTTTTATTTAAGTACATTACTTTGGTGGTAAAAAAAAAAAAATAAATTTAAAAAAATAAAAACTTCAAATCATGTGTCCCACAATTATTGGCACCCCTGATGTTAATACTTTGTACAACCCCCTTTTGCCAACAAGACAGCACTTAATCTCCTCCTATAACATTTCACAAGATTGAAGAACACAGAGAGAGGGATCTTTGACCATTCTTCTTTGCAAAATCTTTCTAGATCATCCAGTATCCTGGGCCCTCTCTTGTGCACTCTCCTCTTTAGCTCACCCCACAGGTTTTCGATTGGATTGAGGTCTGGGGACTGAGATGGCCATGGGAGGACCTTGAGTTTGTGACTGAACCATTTTTGTGTAGATTTTGCCACACGTTTTGGATCATTATCCTGCTGAAAGACCCAATGACGACCCATCTTCAGATTTCTGGCAGAGGCCATCAGGTTTTTATTTAAAATGTCCTGGTAGTTCAAAGCGTTCATAATGCCATGCACCCTAACAAGGTTCCCAGGGCCTTTGGAAGAGAAACAGGCCCACAGCATCACAGATCCTCCACCATACTTCACGGTGGGCATGAGGTACTTTTCGGCATACACATCTTTTGTTTTACACCAGATCCACTTAGAGTGTTTGTTGCCAAAAAGCTCAATCTTAGTCTCATCCGACCAAAGCACACGATCCCAGATGAAGTCCCAGTGCCGCTTGGCAAACTCCAGACGTTTACGTTTGTCAGTGTTAGTGAGAAAAGGCTTTTTCCTAGCATGCCTCCCAAACATCTTGTTGGCATGTAGAGAGCGTCTGATGGTTGTTTTGGAGATTTTGTGACCCCAAGATGCCACTATTTGATGCAATTCTGTGACAGTGAGCTTAGGACTTTTTTTTACTTTTCTTAGCATCCTCCTCACAGTGCGTTGTGGCAAGATAAACTTGGGACCTCTTCCAGCCTTGTTTGTCACTGTTCCTGTTGTTTTAAACTTCTTAATGATTCCTCTAACTTTAGATATGGGCAATATAAGGTGAGTGGCTATTTTCTTGTAGCCATTGCCTGACTTATAAAGGTCATCACACATCTGCCTTACTTGAATGGTGTGTTCTCTTGTCTTTGCCATGTTGACAAATGGGTAAGAGAATTAGGCCTCTGTGTCATGTCATATTTATACCCCAGGGAAATAGGAAGTCATGAATTACTAATTAAAAGTTCCTAGATATCCTGACCAACATTAGCAACTACAGAAAATATATATATTTTTAAAAATCAATTACATTTTTCAGCGGAATTGTTAGGGGTGCCAATAATTGTGGGACACAGGATTTGAAGTTTTTATTTTTCTAAATTTTTACATTTTTTTTTACCACCAAAGTAATGTACTTGAATAAAAGGTTGGATTTTTCTCTTTTTTTGCATTTGGGTTCTATGTTGTTTTAAAAAAAGGGAGAATTTTTAAAAGTCCTCAACCACATCTTAAACAGGGGTGCCAATAATTGTGGAGGGCACTGTACGTAACCGAGATGTTTTTCATACATATGTTTTGACTGGGTTTTAGTTTTTTAGTTCATGAAAATGTACCATTTTTTTAACACCCACCCACACAATTCCTGCCGGATCATATTTGTTTGTTACAAATATGAATATTCTGTCTCACTTGGAAATATGTCTCATGATAAACAATAGCACTGTCCAAAAACAGATTTATTGATGTAAATAATGTTGACCTGCTTCTGTTTTGTTTTTGTTTTCTTCTTCTTTTTTGTCCTGCAGTTGGCTACATGGGATTCTGTCCATGGCCTCAATGGAAGTCTAAAGGAGAGTCGTATTGAGAATGGCATGCAGGGGGTTACTGTGAAAGTAGTGACGTTGTTGGTAATACTTACTTTTATTATTTTAACTTTTTAAATTTGTGTTTGTGGGTGTTGATGTATAAATTATTGAATAATCAATCATTACGTATATTTCACAGTCAATACTACAGTGCTATATAATGTACTTATCAGGACCACTCCAAATCTGCAAGATTTACATGGAATTGGAATATTCTTCATTTACAAGTTCTGCATGCCCCTAACCTCTTGCTTATTTGCTCACAAATTATTTTGGCTAACATAATCATGCGTACAGCCACAAATAAAAATGTATTTATCTACTGTCATAACCTGTTTTATTTTATCGTATTTTTCTTGTTCATATAACTGTTCTTTATTATTGATGATTGTCAGTAGAAATGCTGCTTTTAAATAATATATTTGTCATTTGGCTGTAATTTGTTACAAGCATGGTTGGGGTAAGCATTATGCTTGAATGTCCTTACTCGTTATGATCTAACTGTAATCATTCTACCAGCCCAGCAATCATCTCCTGCAGAAAGGTTCTCAAGAAAGCCATAGAAAAGATTGAAGCTAGTTTTATCAGCCATTTGAAATGTATCTGTACATTTTGGTAATCAATATTCCTTTCAAAGGAGGATCCGTTTGTGATGGTGGCAGAGAACATCCTCGGACAGCCCAAACGATATAAAGGGTTCTCGATTGATGTGCTGGACGCTTTAGCCAAGATCCTAGGATTCAAGTATGATATCTACCAGGTGTCAGACAGCAAATATGGTTCTCAGCTGACCAATGGCACTTGGAATGGAATGATTGGGGAACTCATAAATAAGGCAAGTGTTCTTAACATAATGGGCTCTATCTTGCACCCCGCGCTAATGACTATATACACTGACGCATTTATCATTCCTATTTTACACCCGCGTGTATTTTAAACAACCTCGTGTTTTGTGTACCACAATGTTATGCTTTTTTGCTAATCTTGGAGGCTGGCCTTATAGCGGGTATATTAGGTTTTATTAGGATTGAAGCTAATTTCTGCAGGACTGTGTCCTTTCAGGAGCAGGATTGGACAGGGCATAAACCCACCAAATATAATGAGGTTATGCTTAACATAAATAAATAAAAAATGGCAGTTAAGTAAAAAAAAAATAAAGAAAATAAAATTGAGATACATTCTCTCAAAAGTCTTAAAATTGGATTATCTTTCTTAAATATCTTTAGATATTTTACATTTTATCATTCAGTTGACACTTTTATCCAAAGTGACTTACAAACGAGCAGAGTAATAGAAGCATTCGAACCAAGGGCAACAATATGCAAATGCGGTAGCTAATCCCATTTTTTCACTGAAAAAGAAATAGAAAAACATATTTAAAAAAAATACTGAATATTAAAATACATTTTATATAATTTGTATGCATTTCTGTAAGGCCCTTTTTTAACCAGAACAGTAAATTAAAATCTTCCCTTTACAGAGAGCTGATTTGGCAGTTTCTGCCATTACTATAACACCGGAGCGAGAGAACGTTGTGGACTTCAGCAAACGCTACATGGATTACTCTGTAGGGATCCTACATCGCAAACCCGAGGAAAAGATCAACATTTTTTCCCTGTTTGCCCCTTTTGATTTGGCTGTATGGGCCTGTATCGCAGCTGCCATTCCTGTGGTGGGCGTTTTGATCTTCCTGCTGACACGGATGCAGATGCTCCGCTCCCAGAATCCTCCAGGAGCCCATCACGCTTCATCCATGTTTAACTCATTGCATAGTGCTATATGGATTGTCTATGGAGCCTTTGTACAACAAGGTACTTCAATGAATTTCTCTCTTCAGAAACAACTTATCAAATTTGCCTCAGGGCTTAGAAAGATGAAAAGAATAAAGCTGATATGGGGGTACCAATAAATCTAAGTGCCTAAGACATGTTAATGCAATACTTGTTTAGCAGCTTAAAAATGTAGTCTTTTCTTTCTAACTTGTGATGTGAATGTGAAAAAAAAATAACATGCTCAAATGCTGTACCTTTTTTAAGATGCATTTTTAGGTAAATTTATTGATTAAAAATATATTTTCTTTCTTTATTTTATTTTTATTTGACTATTTATTTATCTATTATCTAATTAAAAGGGTAAACAGAATGTGATACACTCTTTGATTACATAATTATGTTAATCTAGTACATGTTATCCAAAACATATTACTTTAGCTAAAGTACTGTATTTATCAATACTGGGTGCCTTTTGCACCACTGGTCAGGTTTTTACATCGAGTTTACCTCACCACCTCGTACATGTGTTTGATTTTTAAACAAACCACTTTTATTTTATTTTTTATTTTCCAAAAAAGTGCTCATACTTTTATTTTATTTTTATTTTCCCACAAAGTGCTCCATACATTTTTGATTAAAACATTTATTTTTCTGCAATTTTTCTCTAGGAGCAGAAAAAATACATTTTCCTTAAGGTGTGTCTTTAGCCCCATTGTACCCTATTGGTTTGGAACATCATGGCAGTGAGAAAAAGGGTGAACTCTTCTGTCAAGTTTTAAAAAACAGTTGTAAATAATGGAGCATGTTCAATTTTAATAGTTGAAAAGTACCTTTTTCATCAGAAATTCCTACCCTTGCGTATAGTATAATTCCAATTTCAAAATCAGCATACATAAAACATACCAAGAAGTGTTATGTGCGCCAAAACAGTGAAAAAATTCTTTGAATAAGGCATGGGATATGCTGGTTCTTATCCAAGAGACAAAATGGAATAAATGGTTACCTCAGCAACTAGCATGCTAAACCCCCAGCTGCCTCTATTAATTATTGGCGTAGCCTACTGCCTACAAACCCTTTTAAGCCACATAGCTAGTTATTAAATCTGGGCTGTTTCCATCTCGTATTTTTGTAGCTTGCCACCATATGAAATTTACAATAGATTGTACAAAACACAACAAATGTTGCAGCAGTTTACACAGTTCTAAACATGAGGAATTAGCAAATCTGATGTAGCATGGTAGCATTTCTGGCTTCCTCCACTAACTAAGGTTAATAATGTGAAACTATGTTAGTGTCTCATAGATTATTCACGTGTCACGCCTATGACATCATATGATAATTTTTAAATACCCTTTCTTTGACAAATGCTGCTATCTAATTGATGTGGTAGCCTATGTCTCCTCTCCATTGTACATAATCAGGATTATGTAATCTTTTATAAAAGGATTTTAGGGGGAAAGTGATTTAAGAGAAAACATGTTACAAAAGAAATGGATTAGGGGGTGTTTTGTTATGTATTGCATTTCAAAAATACATTTCTACATCCTAAACAAAACATTCTTTTTTGTTTTGTTTCTCACAGGTGGAGATTCTGTGGTGGGGTCTGTGGCATTGAGGATAGTTATGGGCAGTTGGTGGTTGTTCACGTTGATTGTGTGTTCGTCTTACACTGCTAACCTGGCTGCGTTCCTAACTGTGTCCCGCATGGACAACACTATAAGGTAAACTGCCATTTCACAAATAGTTTACCACCCAATGCGCCATATGCTACAGAGTTGATCGATGTCTATTAAAAGATTTTCTGTCCTGTTTTTGTCCTCATAATTAGTGCACCCTTATGCTCAGGGATACTCACACATAGATTGGCCACATGGCTGGAAATACAGCTAACAAAGGCTATTTCAACTATTTAATCTTAGAAGTTTACCACCAATGCAGACAATCACCAGACTACAGTATTTTTATTTCTCAGTCATTCCATGGTCCGAATCCGGTCAAATGCCGGTCAAAAGTGTCTGTTGCCTTTAGTCGGCATATGACAATAATAATAATGATAATAATAACTATATACTGTATATATACAGTATATATATATATATATATATATATATATATATATATATATATATATAATAAAAATGCATGTTGTTTTTTTTTTTATTATTATTATTTAAAAATAATAGCTGGTGTCTTTCTCTCCATTCCCACGGCTCTCTGCCCGCCCACGCTTCACACCACAATACATAATATACACTCCCTGGCCAAAAGTTCTAATGTTTCATTGGACCCCATTTTTTGTGAAATGTCACAACATTTGTTTACGTCCACAGCTGAAATAATTCCTCGCCATTTCTCCAGTAAATATCAAAGATTATCAATGGGGTTAAGGTCTGGACTCTCTGGTGGCCAATCCATGTGTGAAAATTATGTCTCATGGTCTTCACAATTTGATTCACCCAGTGACTCTCCCATTTCACAAGACTCTCCCAATACTGGTGGTTCCTACAGCGCAAGTGCAACGGTGACCGCAAGCTTTAAGCTTTCAATTGCTGTTTTAACAGCAACAAATTTTTAAATGTTTGTGTGTGTTGACGGCTAGTTAGGGTGGAAAGGTGAGTGCTTCACTGTTTCAGTTCACTGTTCACTGTTGTCCCTGCCATTCCCCTGTGTGCTCTGGCACTGGTAATGGGTCTTATTTCCTGAAAGAGCAACACGGGTGTGTTTGCGTCTTTTTCAAGATGTCATTCCAGCCGTGCATTTCTAGATGTGGTCGATCCCTTTTCCTCTCTGATGGTCACAATTGTTGTATCACATGTTTGGGCTTACAGCATGCCGAAGCAATTTTTGTGGACAGTTCATGTTCCCATTGCAGGAATATGACTGTCACAGTGTTGAAATCGAGACTCTCCTTTCGTCCGCGAAGCACGAGTCCCCATTACCATGCCCCACCACCGGGTGCCGCGTGGGATGGGTGATCGAAGGATAGTGATGGATGTCTCTCCTGGTAACCATGTGGGCTCCTCACTCCTCCATCACAACGCAGCGGATGAAATTCCTGTTCTGTGGACGTGCTGATCCCTCTGTAATGGACAGATCAGCCATTTCAATTGGGGTTCCACCAGAGGATAAGATGTCGATAGCCACATCGGAGGGTGAGCTGGCCTCTGGAGATGACGACTCGGCTGTGTTATCTCCCTCTGGGGGTGTAATGTTGCCCAAGCCAGATTCAGAAATGTCAGCATGCTAAAACGGGCTGCTGCCGGGCTTTAGTGGAACCCTCTACATGTGAACCCTCCTGGACTACCCAATTTCCCAGGTTGGGTTGTTCGGTGACCCGGTGGAGAGCTGCACCTAAGAGCTCTATGCCACCTTCCGAAACATCCCGCCCTGGTGGCCCACTGTTGCCTACTCTCTGCCACCAGGTGACAGTTCTTCCACCTGCCTGTTGCCAAGGACGCCCGCCTGCCACTGCCTCCAGTTCCACTGGGCCCCCGCAGCAGCCTCCACCCGGGCTCCAGCGTAGAGCTAGCAGCAGGTCTTTCTAAGGCACTGCCAAGCTAGGGGGCAAGTGTCAGACGTAGCATCCCCAAGACAGGCCAACCAGGGATAGAGGGACAAGCTCTTCAGATGGTTATTTTTCTGCTCCAGTGGGACTCAAATTGTCAAGTTCAAGCAAATTTCTCTGTCCCTCGGTCTCAAGAGGCGAGGCTGGTGTGCGACAGCCTTGTACCCCTTAGCCCTCTCTTGGTCGCCGCCAGCAGGCAGCTTGGTGTGGTTCGAGCACCCGGTCATCCGCCTTCTCACGCATTTCCTGCCACCAGTAGTGAAAGGTAAGTGTTGTACTGCACACTAACACCGCTGTTCTCCACCTTGCTGCCCCACCTAAGGGTAGTTCTGTGGTCTTCTAGGCTGGTCCAACAACTTCAAGAAGAGAGTGTGCTTGGCTGGTGCTATATAGAATTGAGAAAGGGTCCCACTGAATGAACTATCAGAGGCTCCTGGAGCATCTGCCAGACACAGCAGATTGGCTTCCTCCATATATTTTTAATTGGTGGGTGATATCCACGTTTGTTGTAAGTCTAACACCCTATCAAAGGATTTCCTCAGCCTCATTGGATCTTTTATCTTGAATCTTTATAGTCCAGTGGATAATTGATTCCACTCACATTCAGGGTCATATTTTGGACCTTGTTCTTTCATATAGGATGGTAATCAGTGGTGTTGTTATGATATCTGATTTTATGCTTTCGGACCATAAGTCAATGTTATTTCCTACATCTATGCCTTGCATTTCTCGTTCCACTAGTGCAGATGTAAGACTGTCTAGGTCCTATTCCCCTCATTTTGGATATTCGGCGACTAAGACAAGGTAGCAGAAAGGCTGAGCGCAAATGGAAGAAGGACAAACTACTGTATATCTCACTTCAGTTATTTAAAGTCAGTCTGCCGACCTACCAGAATGCTGTAAAGTCGGCAAAAGCTACGTATTGCTCTGACATGATTATGGCAAACGACTCTAGACCAAAGGTTTTATTTTCTGTTATAAACTCTGTTTTAAATCCTCCGGTAAATACTTTTGAGCCAATCACTCAAAGAAATTATCGCCAAGATTAAACCTTCGTACTGCTCTCTTGACATAATTTCTCCTAAGTTTCTTAAATGATTTGTTGCTTCAGTAGGGCCAGGATTGGTGTCCTTTGTTAATAAGTGCCTCTTTACTGGCTCCGTCCCTGCTGCCCTTTCGCGTTCCTGCAAATTTTGCAAAAACGCCTAAAAATATGTGTACCCAAATTAAATTGCATGCTGTTCTTGAACCATTTCGAGTATATGCATGGCTTTGGTCTCTTTTGAAAGGGGACACTTTGAGGTTTGTTCTTGAACTGTCAGAATCACTGTAGGTCTTACTGGTATTGAGTAATAAAACTTTGAACAGACTAAAAAAGGGGGGAAATATTTCCGCCTACATTTTTTTTTGTAAAAACATGCCTGCAGATAACTATTGCTGGGAGGTATTAGCTGGAAAACACAATGGGATCAAAGCATGAAGCCTTACCAAACCCAGTTTAAAGTTTGATAACAATATTTTAGATAATGAGTGTTTTACACATGTTTATCTAATGTTATATCTAGGCGCTCCCCAAAAAAGGCCACTTGGAGACTCCAAATGACCCTTTGTAACCACAGACATATAACATGCTGCTATTCTTGAATGCTTTACTCTACAGTCATAATTTTGGTCTCTAATAAAAGGTTACACTTAGATCTATAATTTACCTTATCCAGATTCACTATCAGTAATTGCTGATACATAGTAACTGAGGTATAAACACATTGTAGTGTTGTTTTTTTGTTTTTTTCAATTCTTGAAACCAAGATTTCTACAAATAAAAAGACAAAAGACAAGTGCTATGTATTAAAACACTTTAATATTAGAACTCACACTATGAAATAAATAAAATATATATGTATACACACATGTATGTATATGTATTTCAAACTATTTACAAATTATATTTTTCAGAATCAAAGAAATTATCTCTTCCAGGGGCACATCTAATCCAAAAAAATATGGGTGCTCTACAACAGAACCCATTTAAAATAACACCTAACACCTATCAAGGGTTATTAGCAACATGCCAATCATTATAGCAATCCCTATTTGGAAAAAGCACAAAGGCACGTCGCAGGAAGAGCACTTTAGAACTCACACTATAAAATAAATAAAATATATATGTATACACAAATGTATGTATATGTATTTCAAACTATTTACAAATTGTATTTTTCAGAATCAAAGAAATTATCTCTTCCAGGGGCACATCTACTCCAAAAAAATATGGGTGCTCTACAACAGAACCCATTTAAAATAACACCTAACACCTATCAAGGGTTATTAGCAACATGCCAATCATTATAGCAATCCCTATTTGGAAGAAAGCACAAAGGCACGTCGCAGGAAGAGCACTTTACTGGTGTCTTTGCCTGGCAGTGTCTGCACCTCAGATGACCCGCAGTGCTGTGTCCACTGATATGCACAGGCATGTGATGTGCAGTGCGTGGAGTGTGTGATGGAGCAGGTTTGCCAGCTGCTGCTGCCAGCTCCTCAACTAGTGTCTCCCTAAAGGCCTTCTGGTGCATGAGTACCTGTCCTTTTCCTTTAGCGAGGTCCTTGTACAGAAGGAAGGCATTCACAACTGCGATGTCTATGAAGTGATAAAAAAAAGTCTTATACCACTTCTGGGTCTTGTTGATGAATTTATAATAACTGATCAGGGCATCAGATAGGTCCACTCCACCCATGCACCTGTTTGGACATAAAAAACAACGATATTGAGATATTTTATTTCATTTCAAATAGCATAAAAGATTGTTGATTATATAATACATACCGGTTGTACTCCTTCACTGCTGGTGGAATCGAGATGTCCTTCAACACCCAGCGCCCATCTGGATCTCGGACTCTCCGTTGAACCGTGTCCCCCGCATTGGGCTGTGTGCAGTGTGGAACACATGAACACGTCCCTTGTGTCTCGCCACTGAACAAAGAGGAGGGAGTCCTTCCGGATCCATCTTATACTCCCACGGGGAGATTTAGAATCCAGAACATTTGTTTGTGTTTTTGGAAACCCAATTCTATTTGGACGTATGGTTCCGCACGCCCAGATCCTCTTCAGCAGGAGGTCACTGAAAAGAGAGGGACTGGTGTAAAAATTATCCACAAACAACTTGTAGCCTGTACCAAGCAACTGGGTGTCAAGGAGCTCCATCACAGACTCATAACTGAGCCCCTTGCCACTGTTTCCTTGCAGCTTTCCTTCATAAACAAAAAAGTCCCATGTGTAGCCATTGTTTGAGTCTGCAAGAACAAAAAGTTTGTATCCCCAGCGAACAGGCTTATTCTTCATGTATTGTTTTAGCCCAATACGAGCTTTTGAGGCAACCATCCTCTCATCGATTGAAATTTCCTGGCCAGGATGAAAGTTCCTTTTGCAGGCATCCCTCATCTCAGTGTACAGTGGCTTTATCTTGCAGAGGCGATCAAATTGTGGTGTACCTCTTCTCTGCTCATTAGCAGCATCGTCCACCATTTTACTGAGGTGAAGGGAGCGGCAGATCTGGAGAAACTTTTTTCCTGTCATAACCTTTTTAGGGAATGGCAGGCTGTACAGATTACCCCCTCGCCAGAAATCTGTGATTGAAGGGAGTTTCACAATACCCATGTAAATGACCATGGCAATGAAAGCAAAAATGTCCTGTAGGGTAATGTCAATCCACGGGTTGGAGGGCTTTGAATAGTGTGTTGACCCAAAGTCATTCGTGTTTGTAATTATTGTCTGTAATAGGGTGTTGGAAAAAAAGAGTTGGAAAAACTGGAGAACCGTATAAGTTGCTGTACGAATGAGCTGAGGTCCTGGTGCATTGGTGGGTCTGAAGGTAGGCTGTGGTGGTGTCAGATCTGGAATGTCAACATCATTCCATCCATCTTCAGAAGTGCTGGATGACATTTCAACTTGACTGCTGCCAGATCTCCCTCTGCCTCGTCCCCTCCCCCGTGCTCTGCCTCTTGGTGTTTTGCTGGCAGAACGTCTCTGTGAAGGTGGAGGATGGGGCTCCTCTCCTGATGAGGTGCTTTCACTCTGACCCTCAGTAAGTTGTTTTTTACTGCCTGGCTCCCAGACTTCATCAGATTCATTTTCAGATGATGGTCTGTGATACAAAAAAAATAATAAAGAAATAAAGAAATAAGTAATTTGCAAAACATTTACATTGTTTTTGTATCCACACGCATATAAACAAACACATGCAAAAACAACCAGGCTTATACCATTCATGAGCGCACAAACACACACACACACACACACACACACCTGTGCCTAAGCCCACATAAACAAACATTCCTACACGAGCGCACAAACAAACACACACACACACACACACACACACACCTGTGCCTAAGCCCACATAAACAAACATTCCTACACGAGCGCACAAACAAACACACACACACACACACACACACACACCTGTGCCTAATCCCACATAAACAAACATTCCTACACGAGCGCACACCTGTGCTTGAGCCCACAAAAACAATTCCTGCACAAGCGCACGCGACATTAGCAGTTAGCAGATACATGTCCAAACACACACACACTCGTCCAAACACACACACACACTCGACCTAACACATCAAACACACGACATAAGCTGACAAGTACACCTAAAACAAACATATCCCTCATATAATAAAATATGTTTTTACAATATAATAAGACTCTTACTTGTCAAGGGTGATGTCTCCACCGTCCAAAAACATCTCCTCCGCCACCGAGTCAATCGATGAAATATCGCTCTCTTCATCCGAAATAGCATCCTCCGACTCATCACTATCACGGCGAGTACACTGTTCTATTACCTCTTCAAGTAAGAAGTGTGTTTTTCTAGTTCTCTTCGCCATTTTTCACCCGTTACCTTCTTTCACTCGTAAATGGGTTCAATGCTAGCTTTACGCACGGGCGTAAGAATCACTATGGTGCTTTGCGCACGAACTTCACGCATGACCAGATGAATCGTCCCACTGAAATTACATATTATTATTTACAGAAATTCATTGGCTATCAGAAAAGACCGTCATTTCCATCATCCATTGCAACTGGATCGATTTACTGTCAATCAAAGAGAGGGCGGTGCCATTCTTTATCATAGGCGCTCCTTGGCTATTGATAACTTGTCACACCCATATCATTGCCCGATTGGCTCAAATGACCTGTCTATCAAAAGTTCACGGGTCAGCGGCCATTTTGAAGTCACGTTTTTCTTCATGTTTACATGTGAAATGAACCTAGACCATAGAATGCGTTGAAGTTTTGATCGCTCGTTTGGCTAGCTTGAAATGCTACTACTACATTCCGTGGATGCTTATTGATATATAAATGTGTTATGGACTAAATACTTCGCTGAATTGGATTGTATGGACCCTTGACAGTGTTACCAAACAATTTCTGTTGGAATGTAATGGACAAGTGGACGAACAGAAGGCTTTTAGCTGAGTTTTTTCCAGTTTGTATTAGTTTGTTTGGCTGTTGGTGATCTGACAAAGGCACAGATTGTAACCGCTGTGTTGATTGTATCCTAAAATGGTTTACATCGATCGAATCACAAGAATCTAAGCTTTCCAGAGATATGTAAACTGTATTATTATTATTTTTACTTTTATTTGTTTTTCAAAAATATAACCTCTACAACGACCAATGGGTCGCGGGCGGGACGTCGGAATACAAGAAGGCCACTGTCACGCTGCTTCTCAAGAAGCCTTCACTGGATTCCGTCCTATCTCTGTATTGCCTTTTGTTTCGAAGGTGTTAGAAAAAGTTCTTCTTGACCAACTCCAGCTCTTTCTCAAAAGCAATAATGTTTATGAAAAATTTCAATCTGGTTTTAAGTCTTCTCACAGCACTGAATCTGCCCTGTTGAGAGTTTAAAATGGCATATATCTTTCCACGGACACTGGTGGCTCTTGTTCTTCTGGATCTATCAGCAGCTTTTGATACTATCGACCACTCTATCCTGACATCCAGACTAGAGTATGATGTTGGCTTTAAGATATCATCCTCCAGTGGTTCCAGTCTTATATCTTGGGTCGAACTTTCAGAGTAAAGTTAGCTTCCTCTTCTGTTACGCATCTAACCTGCGGTCTTCCACAAGGATCTATCTTAGCACTGCTGGGCACAATTCTAAGAAGACATGGGGTGTCTTTTAACCGTTAAGCAGACAACACTCAAATGTATGTACCAATCAAGAGAAATGATCCCTCTGCCGTTTCATCATTACTAGGTTGTCTAGATGAAGTAAAATTTTGGCTGGACCAACATTTTTTTATTTTTAAATGAAAACAAAACAGAGATCATTGTTTGGGGGTCCACTGTTAATCCCCAGTCTGCCACCTTCGACATAAGTAGTCTTCAGGCTTTTAGATCTTCATGTGTACGGAACCTGTGCGTTCTAATGGATGAGTCTTTAAATTTTGATCAACAAATGAAGAGTTCAGATGCAAAAGCCTCTAAGTGCCATTTGAAATTTTCTTCTAAAATGATCATTTTTTATCAAGCTTGTATATTTAAGTTCAGTAATTTCACTTAAATGGCAATGAAGATTACCTATTAATTGTCATTTAAGTGAAATTACTGAACTTAAATATACAAGCTTGATAAAAAATTGTCATTTTAGAAGAAAATTTCAAATGGCATTTAGAGGCTTTTGCATCTGAACTCTTCAAATCTCCTCTGTAATAGTTTTTATCAACTTCATCTGCTGTCAAAAGTCAAATCTTTTCTTAATCCTAAAACTCTTGAGATGGCTGTTCATGCTTTTATCACCACACACGTACAGTAGATTACTGCTATTCACTTTACTGCGGTATCTTGAAAACTCAAACTGCTCGTCTTCAATTGGAGCAAAATGCCGCCGCAAGATTCCTCTCAAATAGTCGAAAAGTGACAATTTCACCACAATTCTGAGGTCTCTGCATTGGTTGCCCGTTAACTTCAGAATTGATTTTAAAATCATGTTATTTGTGTACAAATCTCTGCAACCAAGCACCGAGCTACCTATCTGAACTGCTACCAGATACTCCATCAAGAAATCTGAGATTAGGTGAAAATAATCTGTTATTAGTCCCTCACTGCAGACTTAAACGCAGAGGGGATCGAGAATTTTCTGCGGTTGGGCCTCGGCTGTGGAACAATTTGCCCATAGAAGTTAGGATAGTGCATTTCAGAAAATTGCAATTAGATCCAAATAATCTAGGGCATATATCGTTGAGTCGTCTCTTCACAGCCGTTGAGTCGTCTCTTTACAGGTATTTGATCATCTCATCGCAGGTGTTGGGGCATCTAAAGTCTCCGTGAGAGGCTGGATACAAACTGGAGCTGACGAACGCCATTTTCCGCCAGCAGATAAGCAAATGGGAAATAATTAGCATAGCTGCTGTTCACAATATTAAATGCATTCAATCTGATTTAACAGAGGAATAAAAGGTAAGCATTATGTAAATTCTTGGCTAAAGAGATCCGTCTTTTATCTAGTTGTAAACTGGGACAGCGAGTCTGAGCCTCGAACAATATCAGGAAGACTATTCCAGAGTTTAGGAGCTAAATGTGAGAACGCCCTCCCTCCTTTAGTGGACTAAGATACCCTAGGAATGACCAGAAGCCTCGAATTTAGTGATTTTAAAGAATGCGATGGATTGTAGGGTGATAGAAGGCCCATTAAATACACAGTAGCTAAACCATTTAGGACTTTATAGGTCAGTTGTAGTACTTTGTAATTGATACAGAACTTAATATGTAACCAGTGTAGAGATGACAAAATTGTTATATGATCATATTTTCTTGACCTAGTAAGAACTCTAGCAGCTGCATTTTGAACTAACTGTAGCTTGTTTATTGAGGATGCAAGACAACCAGCTAATAAAGCATTACAGTAATCTAGTTTCGATGTCATGAATGCATGAACTAACTTTTCTGCATCAGAAACATATAGCATGTTATGTAGCTTAGCAATGTTTCCAAGGTTCAAAAAGGCTGTTCTTGTAACAAGTTCTTGAAATTTAATGTTCGAAAGACAAGTTGCGATCTAGTATAACTCCCAGGTCTTTTACTGTAGTGGATAAAGTAACAGGACATCCGTCTATATTAAAGTTGTATTGTGAGAGGTTTTGTGGGTAGTTTTTTGGTCCAATAAGTAATACCTCTGTTTTATCTGAATTTAATAGCAGGAAATTACGCGTCATCCAGCATTTTATATCTTTGAGACACTCTGTCAATTTAGATGAGTTAGTGTTTTCATCTGGTCGTGATGAAATATATAATTGAGTGTCATATGCATAACAGTGGAAACATGAAATTCTCATATGCATGACAATTCCATGTTTTCTTATAATATTACCAAGTATATATATTGAGAATAGCAGAGGGCCTAACACTGATCCTTGTGGCACTCCATAATCTACTGACATTATCTTCGATCTTTCCCCATTTGAACAGACAAAATGATAACGGTCCGATAAGTACGATGTAAACCGTCTTAATGCCTGTCCCTGAACACCAGTGTAGTTTTGTATTCGATCCAAGAGTATTTTATGATCTATAGCGTCGAACGTGGATTTGGAGAAGGCATTCGACTGTGTCCCCCGAGGCGGCCTGTGGACGGTGCTCCGGGAATATGGGGTCCGGGGTCCTTTGCTAATGGCTGTCCGGTCCCTGTATGACCGAAGCAGGAGCTTGGTTCGCATTGCCGGTAATAAGTCAGACTTCTTCCAAGTGCATGTTGGACTCCGGCAGGGCTGCCCTTTTTCGCCGGTTCTGTTCATAATTTTTATGGACAAAATTTCTAGGTGCAGCCAGGGGCCGGAGGGTGTCAGGTTTGGGGACCACACGATTCCGTCTCTGCTCTTTGTGGATGATGTTGTCATGTTGGCCCCTTCACACCAGGACCTTCAGCATGCACGGGGAAGGTTTGCAGCCGAGTGTGAAGCGGCTGGGATGAGAACCAGCACCTCCAAATCCGAGGCCATGGTCCTCAGTCGGAAAAGGGAGCCTTGCTCACTTCAGGTTGGTGGAGAAATCCTTCCTCAAGTGGAGGAGTTTAAGTATCTTGGGGTTTTGTTCAAGAGTGAGGGAAGGATGGAACGGGAGATTGACAGATGGATCGGTGCAGCTTCTGCAGCAATGTGGTCAATGTACCGGTCTGTCGTGGTAAAGAAGGAGCTGAGCCGTAAGGCAAAGCTCTCGATTTACCGGTCAATCTACGTTCCTACTCTCACCTATGGTCATGAGCTTTGGGTCATGACCGAAAGGACAAGATCCCGGATACAGGCGTCCGAAATGAGCTTTCTCTGCAGGGTGGCTGGGAGATCCCTTAGAGATAGCGTGAGAAGCTCGGTCACTCGGGAGGAGCTCAGAGTAGAGCCGCTGCTCCTCCACATCGTAAGGGGTCAGCTAAGGTGGCTCGGGCATCTGTTCCGGATGCCTCCTGGACGCCTCCGGGGAAGATCTAGGACACACTGTAGAGACTATGTCTTCCGGCTGGCCTGGGAACGCCTCGGTGTCCCCCCAGAAGAGCTGGAGAAAGTGTCTAGGGAGAGGGAGCTAGGCAGCGCTAAGATCAAGTAGAACTAGTATTGAGATACAGCCTTGGTCAGAAGCTAAAAGTAAGTAATTTGTCATTTTAACTAGCACAGTTTCTGTCATGGTCTGAATCCTGACTGAAATTTTTCTTAGATATCATTGTCTTGCAAGAAAGAGCACAATGGAGCGGAAACTTTTTCTAGTATTTTGGACATAAATGGAAGATTTGAAATGGGTCCGTAGTTTGCTAGGTTATTTGGATCTAATTGCGGTTTCTTAAAGGGTTAGTTCACCCAAAAATGAAAATTCTGTTAGTATTTACTCATTCTCATGTTGTTCCAATCCCGTTAGACCTTTGTTCATCTTCGGAACACAAATTGATCTTTGATAAAGATATTTTTGATTAAATCTGAGAGCTTTATCACTCCTGCATACTAGTCCATAGGCTTCTTGTGGGATTGAAAGTTGCTGGCCTCAAAAAATTATTAAAGACATTGTTAAAATAGTCCACGTGACTACAGTGGCTCAATCTTAAGTTTATCAAACGACGAGAAAACTACAAAAATAACGCTGATGAGAAAACAACAAAAATAACGACTTTATTTCAACTATCTATTTACTTCTCTCTCTGCCTCAAGTCAGGTTACTAGTTTAACAGCGTATGATATGTTGTTGTACGACACACACATCACACACATGACCAGCGTCGGCCAATAGTGAGCCTACGTGTGACGTAGCTCTATGCTATCACACTACGTTAATTGACTAGAGGCTCATAGAGAAGGAAGTGAATTGTTGAAATAAAGTTGTTATTTTTGTTTGTTTTTGCACACAAAAAGTATTCTCGTCGCTTGTTAAAGTTAAGATTGAGCCACTGAAGTCACTTGGACTACTTGGACTACAATGTCTTTAATAACTTTTCGAGAAAGGCAAGTTTCGAGTGATCCAGCTCTCAGATTTAATCAAAAATATCTTAATTTGTGTTCTGAAGATGAACGAAGGTCTTTACGGGGTTGGAACAACATGAGGGTGAGTAATTACTGACAGAATTTTCATTTTTGGGTGAACTAACCCTTTAATGAGAGGTTTTAGAGAGAGAGATGCTCCTGAAGGTCAGTGATCTTCACGTGTAGTGTTGATTTTGTGCATGCATGTCGCTTGCACCTACTGTGCTAAGTCAGGAATGGAGCAGGTCTTGATAGTTGCCCCTTATTGGCCCAACCAGACATAGTTCCCCTCGACAGCCTTCCTGTGATGGAACCCGCATTCAAACCCCTGGAGAGATCCCTGGCCGGTCCTAAACTGTACGCGGAGGTTCAGGTGGCTACTGCAGGAACATGTGGTAGTTACCATTACTTCTGCGAGCACTTGCTTCTGTTACTTGGTGTGCCTTGACTTGCTTGGTTGTGTGTGCACTGCGACTCGAATCTTGACTTGAGACTTCTTGTCACTTACTTGTACATGTGTGATTTGCTTCCATTTCTGTAACACAGAGATAAAAAAAAAAGTTGAACATTTAAAGCTGCAGATACACTTTTGCGAGCACCCCCTAAAAAGAGGAAGTTGTGCTTACGCAAAATAGAAGTGGAACCTATACGTTGAGTGAGTCTTAAATTGCGGGGGATTAGGAGGCTTTTGTCTGGAAGGTGGCAGCTTTAGTGACGTATTCAATGGTTGATCTCCATTCAGTTGACATCAACTACATCTGACTTTCTCGACTGAAATGGAACGTCCTGGTTGCATATGCAACCCAGGGAACGGAGGACGTAGTCCGCTTCCCACTACTGCTGGACCACCGCTTACTCCGAGTTATGCTTGGCTCCTCAGCGAAAAAGCAGCTAGTGTGTGCATCCACTACCATATTTATAACCACACGCCGCGGGAATTGTCACACACGCCAATCCCATTGGCTCCTTCAATAGTACTCGAAGACATTTGGCTCCCTAGTGTGATCCCCATTCTTCAGCTACGTCCTCCGTTCCCTCCTTCAGGGAACAGTGGGTTGCATACGCAACCAGGATGTTCTTAACCCAATTTTAGCAGTTTCAGCAATCTCCTTAATTGTTTTCCTTGCTTAAAGCAGGCCAATAATTTGAATCCAGGTAGTGACGTTTTTTTTTTTTTTTTTTATAATATACAATGGATAATTGGTATAATATATTGCATTATAATAAAGTTAATCATCTCTAAGGGGAAAATAAATGAGTAGGTTGTGGCAAAAATAATTTTACTTGCTTCTGTTACTTGGTGCCTTGACTTGCTTGGTTGTGTGTGCACTGCGAATCTTGACTTGAGACTTCTTGTCACTTACTTGTATATGATTTGCATGATTTGCTTCCATTTCTGTTAAGCATTTAAAGCAGAAGATATATTCGTATAAACAATAAACATGTTTGTAATATATAATAGTTATCTTTATACTTGTTATTCTTGGTGTAAATAGGCCTTTAGAGGTTTAGAATTGTGTATTGTTGGTTGTTATATTTATTAAGTCCATACTAAATGCCTAACCAGGGACAAGTGCTCCAAAAAATCTGTAATCTAGAAGCGTACAGTATGTTCACAAGCCAGTAAAGATGTTTCCATTACCCTTCAATTTGCTCAAATTGAAATTGCGAAATGAAAATACGTACAATGGAAACACATCAAAAAAAAAAAAAAAGTTTATATGCTTGCATGAGGAAGTTTTTCTGGCAATTCGAAAAAGGATTTTTTCGCAAAACTGCAATGGAAATGGGTTTTGTGCATTTACAGTCACCTGACTTAGAAGACGGGGTGTGTTTTGGGTCCGTGTCCGCAAATAATAATAATCATCATCATCATTATTATAACATTTATTAGGCTACATATAGAAGACGCTTTTATCCAAAAAAGGAACAAAGCAATTCGTCACATTTCATTCATAGTATAGGTTGGACAATACTATTAATAATAGGGTTAAGATTATCACAAATTTGTTATATTTTGTTATATTTTTAAGAATTGTTATAATCTATGCAAATACAACAAATACAAGTCGCAAATACAAGTCTTTCCCTGCCATTAATGGTAAATGGACTGCAGACCAATGTAGCAAATGCAACATATAATAATATAGATAAAATGTATTAAAGGGGGCCGAAGGCCAATTTAGCTCAAAGGGAAATGATTCATTGATTTGCAATGAATCTATGGAACCGAATCACTGAACCGAGCAAACGACTCGTTTAGAGTTCATTTGAACGGGCCGTAATTATAACCTTTGCAAGGATATAAATACCAAATCTATAGTGAAACACTATGTCTTAGCAAGGTAACTTTAGATCGAACAGTACAAGACATTAAATGTGCAAACACGACACAAGGCAATTATCTTTTCAAATATATGGAAGACTTTATTAGCTATTCTAACCACAAAACTAAGGTCTAAACATAATCACGCACACACACACACACATTCATACAGTCGCGAAAGGGAAAGAGTGAGTTGGAAAGAGTGAGAGAGAAAGTTTCAACTTTCTATATGCACGAAAAACAAGACCTGAAAGGACCACCAAGCATTGATTTAAACCTTCGTTTCTTAGAGAGGTTATTCAATTTACATTAAAGCACCAGTTCAGCTAGAGTCTGAAGGGTTACTTGCAAGTTCATGCGTGGCTTTGGGAGTTCCCTTTTGTCTGCTTCGTAGAAAGGGGGTGTCCCGGCCAGGTCCGTTGCGTGGTTTGTTGTCTTTGAAGTGCAGGGATGGAAGTTCCTGAGTTTGCCGGTCACGTGTGACTAGCAGCCGAATGAAAAGTCTTTACGGTTTCGAAGCGCGTTGCAGGAAGACGTTTAAAAACGAACTTTGCAGCAAACTTAACTTTTCACGAAATAGACTTTTCACGAAAAAGAAAATAAAGGAAAGAAATAGAAGTAAGGCGAGTCGGATGGCTTGAATGAGCTGAATTGTAACCCTGATCTTGATAGGTTATTCGTCTGCTGGTCGAATTTGGTCTAGTCGATGTAGAAGCATGCTCACACGCTCTTTGTTTCAGAGAGAAGCAAGAACAGAACACTCTCTTGCTGGTTTTAGAGAGAGGCACGAACTTAACAGTTACAAACTGAACGAACGACAAACTGAGCAAAAACAAACAACGAACACAAAACTGAACAGAACAAAAATATGAGGTCTTGTTCCTTTGTTTGGATCTTTAACTTAAACTCTAGTCCAACCTCTTAGAAACTTTTGGCCAATGAGATAATGGCATGATTTTAGGAGGTGGATCTACTTCTTGCTTATCATAATTTATGCATGGTCTGTGAGCTGGTCTCCAGCACTTAGCAGAGAGACAAAAGACCATAGTTTAAACCTTATGATTATTATAATCATAAAACAAAACCTTTTACGCAGATTTCAATCAAGCCATCTTTTGCATTAAGAGAATACGATTCGTTTAAGAGTAAACGAGGCATTCACACTTCTAATGGTTGTATAACAATTACAAGAGTTAATAAGTAACATCAATTACACGATAAATATGTGATCTAAGCATTATCAAACACATATATTGTATGGACATTAGCAAACATAGGATTAAATGCTTGAGCAGAAGTCCATTGAAAATGGTTCTGAAGTGAGTTTGATTTCATGTGGGAGATCTCCGATCTCAACCGTAAGGTTACTGAGAGTTCAACTCGTAGGGGGACGAGGAAAGGTGTTCTGTGGAACATCTCTGTCAGGGGATCAAAGGGGTCTTTGTTGTGAGCCTCTCGTTCCACCATTTTGGAGCTGATTTGTCTTAGTAAAACATTAACATATTGACACGTTCGTCCTGTTTAGTGCCCATCTCTTGGGCCTGCAGGGCAATAAAAGTCCTTCTCTGCAGACAGCATGGAGCCGCCTTGGGACTTTGGAATGTGGTGTCCAGAACATTTGGAGTGTTGAATCCATGTGAATTAATCCCATGAGAGATTAATTTGATTAAGTTGTGTTTGATTCGCCTCAATTCTCTACACCAATGGCCATCAAAGCGCTTTACGTTTGCCTCAAATTCACCCATTCACTCACTCATTCACACACCGACAGCAGTGTCAGCCATGCAAGGCGCCATCCAGCTCGTCGGGAGAAGCTGGGATTAGGTGTCTTGCTCATGGACATCTCAACACTTGGTCAGGTGGAACCAAGGATTGAACCACCAACCTTCCAGTTTGTAGACAACATACATGAACCACTGAGCCACTGCCGCCCCAATGCTTGATGTCAATGCTTGGATAACCACGTCTCCTTCCATTAATAATAATATTGTCTAGTGCGGTGCATGGCTGTGATATAGGTTATCCTACCAACAGCCGTTGCCATGATTTTTGGAATGACTTATCGCGAGAGGGGAAAAAAAAGACATTTTAGTCGCATAACACCGGTTAATGGAAATGCCGTCATTTCGCAATAGTTTTTATCGACATAAAAGGAAATATCGCAAAGGTTTTGCACAAATCTGTAATGGAAACGCGCCTACTGACAATGAGCACTTTACATGAACAAACTAAGTACAAACTAAGTACAAACTAAGATTCTTACAAAAAATGTTAAAAGATATTTAAGAGTTTATAATTGAGTTGGTAGTTAATAATGATGATAATAATAATAACAATAATAATAATTATTATTATTATTATTAATAATAATATTGTTATTGACCTTTCTTGTTCAATGCCAGAATAAGTTTGTATTCTGTGTGCTCCCTTAACAGTGTTGTGCTAGTTTGCTTTCACATCTGTAAATGTTATCTAGCGCTGAGGTATGATGACAGGTATTTACTCAGCCTGTGTGCCTCTGATGTTTGATTGCATTTGATTATGCTGATGTTGAGCAAACTGTGTCTCGTCAGAGTGTGAACAGATCTCTGCTCTCAGACAAACATACCTGCATGTTCATTTTCGCTAGTTGTTGGAAGCCAAATGTGACATATCATGCATGTTACAAAAAAATGTATTATCTGAGCTACAGTTACACAAATGTCTGCAATCAATTCAGTCATTATTATTATTATTATTATTAACCGAAATCACTTAAAATCATTCCTCACACATTTTTATTTTGATATGTACTATTAAATACATACCATAAATATAATTCATGACACACCCCTTCCAACTCCCAGATATATATCTTCCCTTCCAGATCCAATAAAGCTACCATATCTTTACTATTTGTATTATTTGTTAAGTTATTATTATAAAATTCATAGACCTACACCACCAAACTAGTTAAGGATAAATTAAGGATTACAGCGTTATGGATGTGGCATTTGCAGTCAAAACCTGAAATTTAAATGATCAGAAAATGCATTACCACATGCATTTTATATTTAATATGAGGGAAATGCACGTGTCACGAACGCCGGTGAAGATTCCCCTGTCGGCCACCGGAGGTCTCACTCTCCTGAATACTAAAGTTAGCCTGAACTACATTTCCCATGAACCCACATACAGATTGATTACTGCACACCTGATCCTCATCACCAGACTATTTAAACCCTGCTTGTTCAGACATACATTGCGAAGTCTTGTTTGCCCCAGCTACATTTCTGAGCGTTATCGTCATTGTATATTCTGTCTGTGTTTTGACCCTGCCTTGGATTACCGACTACGACCCTTCTCAGCCTGCCTTTGATCTCTCCTCCGCCTGTTTTTGACCACGTTTTTTGCCTGTCTCTGATACTGTTGTCTGCCCTGGTACTTCGACCCATGACAGTTTGTACACTGAGCTTGCTATATTTGAATAAATCTGCACATGGATCCCACTCAGTGTGCGTCTTCGCTACAGAAGACTTCGCCAACTACATATCCAGCAGTTCTCATGCATCTTACCAGCGAGCTTTCTGCCCAAGCGACTCAACTGGCGACTCACCATCAACAACTAAGTCGACTCACCACTATGACTGAGGAGTTGATGAAAGCGGTACAGAGTCTCCATCAGCCTGCTTCTCCACCCACTGCTCCAGCGCCTCAACCAAGTCAGGTACCGATTGAAATGCCTCACAGCACACTATCCGCTAATCCACGTTTAGCCTTTCCAGAGAAGTTTGATGGTTCCCCAACCAAATGTAAAGGCTTCCTTATGCCGTGTTCCATCTTTCTGGCTCAACAACCTTCGTTATACTCAACGGATAATAGTAAGATTTCATTAGTGCACTCTTTGCTTACGGGAAGGGCACTGGAGTGGGCAACAGCCGTCTGGGACAACCAAGGACTACAACATACCACTTACAGTAACTTTATTCAACGTTTACGAGAAGTGTTTGAACATGCTGAAGGAAGAAGGAATCCTGGGGAACAGCTTCTTGCACTACATCAGGGAAGAGATACTGCAGCTGAATTTGCTCTGAAAATTTTGCACTCTCGCTGCCCAAACTGTGTGGGTAGATGATACTTTAAAACTGCTGTTCCGCCAGGGATTAAATTCTGACTTGCAGTCAGAACTTGCATGTCGTGATGAAGACAGAACCCTAGATCAATTCATTGACTTGGCTATTCCCGTTGACAACCTTATTCGCTCTCGAAGATCTAATCGACCTACATGTTCTTTCAACCAAATGAGTCAACCTAGTGACCACACTGAACCCATGCAAATCGGGCGAACCCATCTTTCCACAAAGGAACGTGAACGCCGCCTCAGAAACCACCTTTGCTTATACTGTGGCCAAGCAGGACATCAGAGAGCTAATTGCCCGACTCTTAGACACACAACCACAGGGTGAGTTTGCTGATTTCTGCCATGCAAACCAATACATGTATGGAATTACCAGTTAAATTAACCTGTCAGTCTGAAACAATCACCACTCAGGCTTTACTAGACTCTGGGGCAGCAGGCAATTTTATTGATGAAGGCCTAGTCCGACAGTATAAGATACCACTAACCCTTTGTGAATCTCCTTTGACAGTGGCCGCACTAGATGTGCGCCCCCTGGGGACTGGCCATGTTCAGGACACCACCACTGACCCGAGTCTACAAGTTGGAGCACTACATACTGAAACAACACGCCTCTTCGTCATTCACTCTCCACACAACCCAATCATCCTTGCTTTACCCTGGCTGCAGGACCACAATCCACAAATTTCCTGGCGTGAGAAACAGATCATAGGTTGGGATCCCACCTGCTACTCCAAATGCCTTAAGCCAACCACCTTGATACCTGTAAAGACTACTTTCACGACTCAAGAGATCAACGCAGCACCAAATGTACCCCCTGAGTATGTTGACTTGATGGAGGTGTTCAGCAAAACTAAAGCCTCTCAACTTCCACCACATCAACCTAGTGACTGTGCCATCGAACTATTATCTGATACCACACCCTCTAGAGGTAGAATCTTTCCACTATCCGAACCTGAGGCTAGCGCAATGAGATCATACATTGAAGAAGAACTGGCAAAGGGTTTTATTCGACCATCCACTTCACCAGCAGCAGCAGGATTCTTCTTTGTGGAAAAGAAGTATGGGGGTCTCCGTCCCTGCATTGATTATCGTGGTCTAAATGATATAACAGTCAAATTCAGATATCCATTGCCTCTGGTTCCTGCAGCCTTGGAACAACTAAGAACTGCTAAAATGTACACTAAGCTTGATCTACGCTCCTCCTACAACCTCATACGCATTCGAGAAGAGGATGAATGGAAGACTGCGTTCTCTACCAGCAGCAGGCACTACGAATATCTTGTTATGCCATTCGGGCTGTCCAATAGTCCATCCGTGTTCCAATCTTTCATCAATGATATATTCAGAGACATGCTAAACCAGTGCCTAATCGTATACATTGATATGCAATGATATTTTGATCTACTCAGACACCATGGAGGAACACATCAAGCAGGTCCGGGCAGTCTTGCAGCATCTCATCAACCACCAACTGTATGCCAAGGCAGAAAAGTGTGAGTTCCATCAATCCTCAATTTCCTTCCTTGGTTACATCATCAGTCCGGAAGGTGTGTCTATGGGTGAGGGAAAGGTACGAGCGGTTCTAAATTGGCCTCAGCCTACTACAGTGAAGGAACTGCAAAGATTCCTGGGATTTGCCAACTTCTACAGAAGATTTATCAGAAACTTCAGCTCAGTCGCTGCTCCGCTCAATGCTATGGTAAAGGGGGGAATCACCAAGCTTCGCTGGAATACCGATGCCATTCAAGGCTTCAATGAACTAAAGAATAGGTTTACCTCTGCTCCCATTCTGCATCATCCTGTCCCCAATGTACCTTTCGTGGTGGAGGTTGACACATCCAACACTGGCATTGGAGCTGTCCTCTCTCAACGCCAAGGCAATCCACCCAAACTCTTTCCATGTGCCTATTACTCCAGAAAACTCTCCTCAAGGCAAGGCAAGGCAAGTTTATTTATATAGCACATTTCATACACAATGGCAATTCAAAGTGCTTTACATAGAAGAAATTAAAATAATCAAAAGAAATCAGAATAATTAAAACAGTTTAGAATAAAAAAATAAGAAATAATGAAAAATAAAAATTATGATAAAAATAAAATACAGTAAATTAAAACAATTTAGAATAAAATGAAGTGCAGTAACAGTCGGACGAACAGTGGCACAGTGCTCATTCAGTAAATGCACAGCTAAACAGATGTGTTTTGAGTCTTGATTTGAATGTGACTACTGTAGGAGCACACCTGATCTCTTCTGGAAGCTGGTTCCAGCTGCGGCTGGCATAATAGCTAAAAGCAGACTCTCCATGCTTAGAGTGAACCCTTGGTATTTCTAGCTGATGTGATCCTAATGATCTGAGTGATCTGTTGGGTTTATATTCAGTGAGCATATCTGCAATATATTGAGGTCCTAACCCATTAAATGATTTATATACCAGTAATAATACTTTAAAATCAATCCTAAATGTAACTGGGAGCCAGTGTAAAGACCTGAGGACTGGTGTGATATGTTCATATTTTCTGGTCCTGCTCAGAATCCTGGCAGCAGCGTTCTGTATGAGCTGCAACTGTCTTATGGTCTTTTTTGGAAGGCCAGTGAGGAGGCCATTACAGTAATCCACCCTGCTGGTGATGAAAGCATGCACAAGTTTCTCTAAGTCTTGACTGGAAACAAAGCATCTAATTCTTGAAATATTTTTCAGATGATAGTATGCTGATTTAGTTATTGCTTTGACATGACTATTGAAACTAAGGTCTGACTCTAGTGACACACCAAGATTCCTGACTTGATTTTTAGTTGTTAGACCCCTAGCGTCAAGGTATGCATTCACCTTGAGAACTTCATCTTTGTTTCCAAATGCAATAACTTCAGTTTTGTCTTTGTTTAACTGCAGAAAGTTTTGACACATCCAACCGTTTACTTCATCAATGCATTGGCACAGGGAGTTAATGGGGCTGTAATCGTTAGGCGATAGGGCTAAGTAGAGCTGTGTGTCGTCTGCATAGCTGTGGTAGGCTATTTGGTTCTTTTTCATTATTTGGCTCATTGGGAGCATATACAGGTTGAATAGGAGTGGCGCAAGAATCGAGCCCTGAGGGACTCCGCAAGTCATGGATGTCCACTCAGACTTATGTTCTCCCATACTCACAAAATAACCTCTCCCTTCTAAGTATGACCTGAACCATTTTAGGACTATCCCAGAAAGCCCCACCCAGTTTTCCAGCCTGTCAAGAAGTATGTTGTGATCAACAGTGTCAAATGCAGCACTGAGGTCGAGTAGTACCAACACGGATAATTTGCCTGTATCAGTATTTAAGCGAATGTCGTTTATTATCTTTATGAGAGCTGTCTCCGTGCTGTGATGCGATCGGAAACCAGATTGAAAATTTTCAAAATATCCATTTGAGCTTAAGAATTTGTTCAGCTGATTGAAGACAACCTTTTCAATGATCTTGCCTATGAAAGGAAGATTTGAGATCGGTCTATAATTGCTCAAGATGGTCTTATCCAGATTGCTCTTTTTCAGGAGGGGCTTGACAACTGCAGTTTTCAGGGAGTTCGGAAAATTCCCAGAGCGAAGTGAGGCATTTACAACTTCTAGGAGATCTGCTTCTAAACAGTTTAACACACTTTTGAAAAAAGATGTGGGAAGTGTGTCAAGGGCGCAGTTTGATGTTTTAAGGTGCTGTACGGTTTCTACCAAAATTGTGTCATCAATTTCTTCGAAATCAGACATAGTAACTACTTTCTCAGGTTGTGGTCTGATCTGCCTGACCCCAGAGCAACTCAAGGATGTGCTGATCACCTTTCTGATGTTATTGATTTTCTCAGAGAAGAAAGAAGCAAACTCACTGCACTTGCTGTCTGAGAGCATTTCTATGGGAATCTGGCTCGGGGGGTTTGTCAGTCTCTCTACAGTAGCAAAAAGAGTGCGTGTGTTGTTTATATTGCTGTTTATAATATTTGAGAAGAAAGTCTGTCTGGCTTTGCCTAGTTCCCCATTGAAAGCGTGGATGCTGTCTTTGTAGATGTTGTAATGGACTACAAGTTTTGTCTTCCGCCACATGCGTTCTGCTTTTCTGCATTGTCTTTTCATATTTTGCACAGCTGTTGAGTTTCTCCAAGGTGCTTTTTGTCTGCCACTATTCTTCCTGACTTTAACAGGAGCAATATCATCAATTACACTCTTAACTTTTGAGTTAAAAGAATCAAGGAGAAAATCAACAGAGTCAGCAGATATGCTTGGTTTTAAAGATATAGCCTTCATAAATAGCACACCAGTGTTCTCATTTAAGCATCTCTTCTTGACAGACACAGCTCTAGCTTCAACGGCAGGAGAGATTAATATATCAAAGAAAATACAGAAATGATCAGACAGTGCTACATCCTGAATAACGATCGATGAGATGTTTAAACCCGTACTGATAAGTAAATCTAGAGTGTGTCCACGATTGTGTGTGGGACCGTGTACATGCTGTGTCAGATCAAAAGTTTTTAAAACAGTTTTGATTTCTTTTGCCATATTGTTTTCTGCGTTATCTATGTGAATGTTAAAATCTCCAGCAATGGCAAAACAGTCAAACTCAGAGGCAATTGTTGATAGCAATTCAGTAAAATCCTCAGCAAAGGCTGGAGAGTATTTTGGAGGCCTGTAAACAATGATGAGTAAAATACGTGGAGCACCTTTTAACACAATACCCAGATATTCGAAAGAGGGGTAATTCCCAAATGATATTTGCTTACATTGATAAACATCTTTAAAAAGAACAGCTAAGCCGCCACCTCTCTTACCCGCTCTGCAGACACTCATATAAGTAAAGTTAGGAGGGGATGTTTCGATTAAGACCGTTGCACTACAGCTGTCTTCTAACCAAGTTTCAGTTAGAAACATGAAGTCCAGGTTGTGTGTGGTTATTAAGTCATTGACTAGAAGTGATTTATTTTTAATGGAGCGGATGTTTAAAAGTGCTAACTTTATAGTCTTACTTTTTGTCCCCACAGCAGTCTTAGTTTGGCGTGTAATGGGCACCAGATTAGATGGGTTTGCTGTACGGCTGTTGAAGGCCTTAGATTTTCTATCATGTAAATGAACAGCAATAGAGAAAGATTCAGGCACACTGGGTTCCCGCTTGTTCTGTAAACATTTGATAAAGTTATTGTTTTCATAGCAAGGAACCGAGATATTTCACTTAGAGCTGGTATCAGTTGTTTTTGGTTCACCTCGAGCCGATGGGGGAGGCTGTGGGCCCTGGCGCTGTGGCAGAGGCCGAAGAGCTCTCCGAGGAGGGGGAGGGGAAGGGCGAGCTGGGTCCGAAAGCTTTGGGGGTTTTGGGGCCTGCCGTTTTTTGGTTGGAATCTGGGGGCTTGCAGCAAAAGAGTGTGATAGTTTGGTTCCAGCAGACACCAGTTGTTCCATTTTCTCTGAGAAGCACAGAAGTGGAGATGCTGGAGAGAGTGATAACGTGTCAGGTGAGATGGGCTGTTGCTCTGGTGTTATTGGAGGGTGTAAAATGCTGTCCTGGTTTCCCTCGTTGTTTTCCAGAAAGTCGTCCTTGGGAGCTGAATCTGGGAGCAGTTCTGATATGTCACAGTCTGTCTGTGGTGAGCTCTGTGGGCAGAGCTCTGCTGAGATTGTATCCGTGAGCAGAGGTTGTTGTTGTGGCTGAGTGGTGTTATCATTGTCCTTGTGTGATGTGTCAGCAATATGTCCATTCAGGTGCTGAAATGAAGTCCTGTGGTCTTTCATACTATGTCCAGGTGTGTGAGTGCCATTCAGGTTGAATGGATTGGCACACACAGCAGAAGGATGATGGAGGGAGAAGTAGATATTGTCCTTTAGTACTCTTGAACCAAGTTTGTTTGGGTGATGGCCATCCCGTTGAAACAGTTGCCTCTGACTCCAGAAAAGATTGAAGTTGTCAATAAAGTTCACTCCTTTTATATTGCAGGTTTTTTGCAGCCATGTGTTGAGCCCAAGCAACCGTGAAAACCTGTTTGTTCCTCTTGCTGGGAGTGGTCCACTGATGAATGTTTCAACTTTCAGTCTTTGAAGTGTTTCGAAAAGTTCATTGAAATCCTTCTTAAGGAGTTCCGACTGCTCTTTATGAATATCGTTCTTCCCCACATGAATGATGAGTCGATTTGCAGTTTTATGTTTCACCAGAATGTTCTGAAGTTCCCTGTTTACATCAGAAGTTGTTCCTTGTGGAAGACAGCATGTAGTTGTATCCCTGATACTAATGTTTCTGATTATGGAGTCGCCCACTATCAGAGTCCTGGGCCCCGCTGTGCTCTGAGCTGAGTGCCGCTGTCTGCTCGACCTTGAGCGCCGGTTAGCATCAGCGTTAGCTACAGGCTGACTCAGTCTGTGTTCGATCACATTCGTCAAATTCAGGGATTCCTCATTCATTAATACTTCGAATCTGTTCTCAAGATGAATAGGCGGTGGTAGGAGACCAGTGGTTGCAATCCTGGTCAGAGTCATATCTGGGGTAGATGATGCTACTGCTAAAATATGTGGTGCTCGTGACAATCTGATGTCTCGAGTGCCTTTGGGTCTCGCTCCCTGTTTGTGCCATCGATTTGTAAGTCGATCGGCTTGTTTCTCTACAGTCAGTATAGCTTGTCGAGGAGCACTAGATTCATGGGACTCACCGGCTGTGCGCTGAGGGCGTCCACGACGGAGCTCTGTTGTGCCTTCCGTCTGATTTGTCGGTCCCGAATTTAACTTTGTTTCAAGAACTGCAATCCTTTGTAAAAGTCTGTGGCAGTTAGAGCAGCAAGTAGATTCCCGAAGAGGCATTTTCTTATCCTTATGAATGTAGGGAGTTGTGTTTTCTCTTCCCCGGAATGTAAGCAGTGAGAGGCTGGTTGAATAAGAGTGTGAAGTACTTTTTAAGTAATCCCAGCGTCTGAGCACTGTGCTGATTTGCTGAAGTTAAAATTAGGTGAAAAGGAGATCAAATATATAAAAAATATTAAAGCGATAGAGCAAAGCGCGGAGCAGTAAGCAGGAGCGTCCGAACAGTAGCTGAGCAGGAAGTCAAGTGTAAAATCTCAGCTGAACAGAATTATAATGTGGGCAATTGTGAATTATTAGCGATGAAAGCAGCACTTGAAGAATGGAGACACTGGCTGGAGGGGGCTAGACATCCCTTTCTGGTATTTACAGATCATCGCAACCTGGAATACCAACGCTCCGCCAAAAGACCAAACCCCAGACAGGCCAGATGGGCCCTGTTCTTCACTCGATTCAACTTTTCAATCACCTATCATCCAGGATCAAAAAACATCAAAGCCGATTCACTATCCCGCCAATATGACGCCACCCCACAAGATCCCTCTCCAGACCCCATCATCTCACCTTCTCTAATACTAGCTCCAGTCCAGTGGGACATCATGACCGAAATCACTCAGGCTCACGCACAGAACCCACCACCTCCGGAATGCCCGCTCAATTGAACCTTTGTTCCCCTAGGACTACGAGAAAAGGTAATCCACTGGATGCATTCATCCACAAGCTCTGGCCGCCCAGGCATCACTACCACGGTTAGATTATTAAGAAATTGGTTTTGGTGGGAGATTTTACAGACAGATACCAGCACGTTTGTGAATTCCTGTCACACCTGCGCTACAGCAAAGACCTCCAGACAACTACCAACAGGACTACTACAACCCCTACCCATCCCACAACGACCATGACCCAACATCTCTATTGACTTTGTCACCGATCTACCAGTCTCACAGGGTAACACAACTATACTAACTGTCATTGATTTGTTTTTCCAAGGCATGTCAACTGATACCACTATCTAAGTTCCCATCAGCCTCTGAAACCGCAGAACACCTCTTCCACTTTGTATTCCGCTATTATGGTCTTCCTGAAGACATTGTCTCTGACAGAGGTCCCCAGTTCACATCAAGGATTTGGAAGGCCTTCTTTCAATTACTGAATGTCAATATAAGTCTCACTTCAGGTTACCACCCTCAATCTAATGGACAAACGGAATGACTAAACCAAGAGATCACCAAATTCCTCAGAATGTATTGTCAGCAGAACCAATCTGACTGGAGCCGCTTTCTTCCCTGGGCAGAAAATGCACAGAACTCAATTCTCAAACCCCTCAAACCCCCATTATGCCTCTGTTTCTCTGTGGTGGTACAGTAAGGATTGAGCTTATATACACCACTGAGCGACTTTCAACTTCCTTGTAAGGTAAAAAAAAAACATTTTGCTTATGTTTAAAGAGGAACATACACCTCATGCTTTTACACATGGTACAATCCACTTTCCATATTAAGAGACTATCCCTTGCTGTATACATTTGTGGTACATTTGCATCAGTCAAAACATTCCTTTCCTTGTAAAGAATATGCCACATGTACACATTTGATGTATCATCATCAGTGGAACATGTTACCTTGCACACATATTGTATGCAAAATATAGCTCATCCCATATCTTTCATCAGCACACAGGTATAACGTACTTCACTAAATACATTATGAAATTATTATGAAAATTAACAAAGACTCCCAGACTGCCTTATCTGCCGATTGTAATCATCGATAAGAGAGTGATCCAGGATGTCTCTAGCTGGTACCCAACTTCTCTCGGAAACCACGTCTGTCGGGAGGCCATGTAATCGAAAGACGTGGTTAACAACAATCAATGCTGTCTCTTTGGATAAGGGTTATTTGGGAAAGGCAATGAAATGGGCCACCTTCGAGAACCGATCCACCATGGTCAAAACTACCATGTGACTCTAGGAGGGTGGTAGGGCGGAGATAAAATCTAGAGCAATATGGGACCAGGGTCTCGAAGGCACCTGCAGCGGTTGTAGTAACCCATCTGGAGGTCGATTGGTCTTACCCTTACCCTTGGCGCAAAACTGTGCAAACCAATACAAAGTTGTGAACATCACGAGCCACGGATGGCCACCAGAATCGTTGCTTGACTTAAATTCTAGTGTGATTTACTCCTGGATGGCAAGCCACATCGTAAAAATGTCCCTACTCTGAATAACGCTGGACTGTAAACCGTCAGGCACACATAAACGATTCGGTGGGCACCGAGTCGGAGGCGTTACCCCTTCTAAGGCCTTCTTGACCCTTGATTCGATCTACCATGTGAGTGTAGAGATGAATCGAGTCTCTGGTTCGGAACAGTCAAAAATACGCGATAATGAGTCGGGTTTGATGTTCTTGAAACCCGGGTGGTATGAGAGAGTAAAATCAAAATGACCGAAAAAAAAGAGCCCACCGAGCCTGCCTGGAATTTAATCTTTTAGGAGTCTGAATGTATTCCAATTTCTTGTGGTAAAAATGATAAAAGGTACCCCTGACCCTTCTAACCAATGGCGCCATTCCTCCAATGCTAACTTGACTGCCAACAACTCTCTTTTGCCAATTTCAGAATTTCACTCGGCAGGGGATAAACGATGAGACAAAAATGCACAAGGATGCATCTTGTCGTCTGAAGGAAAACGCTGGGATAGCACTGCACCTACCCCCACCTCTGACGCATCGACCTCCACCACGAACTGACGTGAAGAATCAGGGGTTATCAGTATAGGGGCTGAAACGAAGCAACCCTTCAGTTTGGCAAACGCAGCCTCGGCTGCATCTGACCACCTGAACATTGTTCTGGGGGAGGTCAAGGCCGTCATAGGCACGGCTAGTTGGCTGAAGTTGCAAATGAACCGCCGGTAGAAATTGGCGAACCTCAGAAACCTCAGTAGTGCCTTACTGGAATCTGGACTTGGCCAATCCACCACAGCCTTGGCCTTCTCAGGATCCATGCACATTCTCTCATCCGAGATGATGTAACCTAGAAAAAGAACAGACTGTGCACGAAAAACGCATTTCTCCGCATTGACAAAAAGCCCATTCTCTTGCAACCTCTGAAGCACTAGTCGGACGTGCTGCATGTGTTCCTGGAGAGACGATGAAAAAATCAATATGTCATCCAGGTAAACATGGATGAACTGATCGACCATGACTCACAACATGTCATTGACCAGTGCCTGGAAGACCGTTGGGGAGTTGGAAAGGCTGAAAGGGATGGGGGGGGGGGGGAGTGGAAGACTGCTTTTAACACGGTGTTAAAAGCAGTCTTCCACTTATCCCCCTCCCTGATGCAGACCAAATGATAAGCATTACATAAATCCAATTTCGTAAGATAGATGCTCCCTGCAACTTCTCGAAAGCTGAAGACATTAACGGTAAAGGATAGGTACTCTTTACTGTGATGCTATTCAACTCCCAGTAATCAATAAAAGGTTGCAGCAATCCATCCTTTTTTCCCACAAAAAAAGAATCCCGCACCCGCTAGAGAAGAGGAAGGGCGGATGAACTTTGTAGCTAAAGAATCAGAAATGTATTTCTCCATTTGGGTCCCTACC
Source organism: Pimephales promelas (assembly GCF_988280905.1). NCBI lineage: Eukaryota > Metazoa > Chordata > Actinopteri > Cypriniformes > Leuciscidae > Pimephales > Pimephales promelas. The sequence goes on from NC_142785.1 coordinate 13,167,131, forward strand.
CAATCTAAGATCGACATGGCTTCAGGTTCCCATGTTTTGTCTGCTTGAAACAGTCTTGGAGGTTGTCTGATCATTGTACTAGTTACGCATCGCTCAGCTTGGCGAGTTTGGTATTTTGTTCCCACTGCGTCTTAGCTACGCAGCTTTGAGTAAACATATGAAAGAGAAAGTCTCTGGTTACTGGTGTAACCCATGTTCTCTGAATAGGGAACGAGACACTGTGTTCGCTGCCAAACTCCTCAAGCTGCCGACAAGCTTCTTTTTTCACAGATGATGCGTGCTAATATAATATGATGATGTGAGTGTCAAGATGGCGCCTGCACCATCAGCCAATGGATTGAAGTGAATCGCCATTCTATATGGGCTTCAGACAATCGTTGTGACGCGTAATTTTACACGTGAAATGCCGCCAAACCTTGGAGCGTTTTGTCTTCAGCATCTTCATTAATCCCCTTGCTATCAGCTGACGTTCCAGGAGTTTCCCGCATATTGATAATGGCTCCCTGATGCCCGTAAATTAGTTAAAATCTCCTGGAATCTAGAGTGAGCAAGCAAAAGTGAGCAATAGCGGCGCATGTGAGACAGAACAGACTGTGCTCCAAGCCATGTAGTACACACACGGTGGAAAGGGAAAGAGCAAGAGACTTTGCGTGTGCGCCTCATGACACTTGGACCGAAATTTTTGTTCTTATTCGATCTGATAACTACCGTTTACATCAGAACCGGTTCCCTATTGGCACCGCGTTTCGGTACTAACCCTATTCTCCATAGTCTCTCTCTCTGGAACAGAGACTGAATATACTGTAAAACTTCAAATAATAACCAAGTTCCAAATAGACGCCTGTCCCTTTTACACACCTGTCTTACACACCTGCTTCGGTGTGGCTGCAGGTTTGGGTAAATAAAAGTTTTGGGTTGTTAATCTTTTAAAACCGTCAGATTTTCACGTGCTGCATTTGGAGATTTTGAGAGATGAAGACTCAATGAAAAACATCTCAACACTAAATTATAAAGGCCGGTCTCATATAGAGGCCTGTCTCAAATACAAGCCGGTGCAGTTTGACGATTTGAGAAAATAAAAGCCCGGGCTATTATTTGAAGTTTTACGGTAACTTGCCCTTGTAAACCAGACGTATCTGGCAATAACTCTATAGCACAGTCATATGGACGGTGCGGAAGAAGAGAAGCTGCCTGAGACTTACTGAACATTTCCTTTAGGTCCAGGTACTCCTTGGGCACGTTAGATAAATCCCCTGCCTCCTCCTGCAACACAGGAAAAGAAACAGAGGAACAGGCAGACACCAGAAAAGACTTATGACAATAACTGCTCCACGCCAACACCGTTTTGAGCTGCCAGTCCACTTTGGGGTTGTGACGAGTGAGCCAGGGGTGACCAAAGGCGATGGGTGCAAGAGGAGTGTCCACATACAACAACAAAACACGAGACAAGAAGGAGACATAGGATTTATGAATCATGACACAAGCAAGCTAAGGCAATAATAATATTAAAAAGCTAATTTCTGACACTTAATTGAATATACAGTTGTTGTATACCAGCTTTAAGTGACAAGCACTTTAAAAAAATTAAAGTGTGAAACATTTCCTTTCGCTAGCTTATGTTTCATCTGTGGTCCTGACAGCTCCATTAGCAGGACAGATGGCCCAACATCTCACATTACTTACAGAGTTGTCTTTGGACTTTGAAGTAAGCTCTTACCAAGTTAGGTCCCTGTCCTGTTGATGTATGAATCATATGGCACCATTACCATGAAAAATGAATAAATTCAAACTTGGAAAAATTAAACAGAGCGACTATAGGTTGAGTCATTTGAGCCAATGAAGATGCTTTTTATTATATTTTAAACAATTGATTTACCAGTGGGCCATTAATTTTAAATCTGGGCTTCAGTGTGAAAATTGTGTTAAGGATACCCAGTTTCATAATTAATAGGACATCACATGTTACAGTGCCTAAGGTTACAATCGAATCAACAAAGACAAGTAAAGAACCAAAGATTGACATTTCAAAGACAAACTTAATCACAAAAGCCTCCAACAAAAGCATAAAATTATACTGATTGCATTAGTGTGCCAATTTTAGGTTATTGCCATATAACATCAGTGCCAAGTAGGAAATGAGAAATTACAAATAAAAAAAAAAACAAAAAAGTGGTTGCACTTTACGTTACATTGTCCTTGTTACAACATAATTATACATTTCAGTACTAAGTAATATTAATTAACATCATCTACGTACTAGTCAAGTCAAGTATATTTATATAGCGCTCTTCACAACTTTTTTATTGACTTTTTTTCAATAATTATGTATTTTAATAACAATTATAATCAAAATATGAATTTTTGACATTTTTATAAAATAAAAAATTCAATAGCAAAAGTAAGGCATATTTCATTACCTTTGGAGCCTGAAATGGTTAAGTTTGAGCAGATGCTTTTTGTTAACACTGTCCTGGTCAGAGCTCATTTCCCTAGTATATTCAGCATTTGATTCATATTTGTGATCTCAACCCATTCTCAAAACTATAACTTTGAATGTCAAAATGAATGTTTTGATCGTTGACAGATTCTTCACCAGATCCTCCATCAAGTGACAATCAAACTAATATTTGAATGTGTACAGTTGTTTGCTTTACAGTAGATCATTGAGCCATTCCAAGATTTGATGATGTGTATTCTTTTGTTTAATGCCTGCAGTAATTACGAGTAAAACATCATCGGCCCTATTTTAACGATACACAATAATAATCTTTTACATTGTAATCTTTTTATTTTTAATATTTGGCATGTTTGTGTGCTGCTGTGCATCCCTGTGTGTGATAAGCAGAGTGTACGCGCGCATCCACATATAGGCGCACATTACTAACGCGCTCTTTAAATAACAAAAATAAAAAAAATATTTTGCGCCTTTGACTTTGGACCAAGTTTCAGTTGGTCTATGGCACTGACCAACATCAATGCGCCTGAACACACCTCGCTTTTTAGCACAAATGGGCACAAATGCATTTGCTATTTAAACAAATTGGCGCAGGACATGAAAATGATTACTGCATCGGGCTGAAGCTAGCAAAAAAACACTTTAATGCGCCTGGCCCCACATTCCCATGTGTATGATAGAGCCCCATGTCATTGTTGCGTTCATCAGACATTGCCACCTTGAGGAATAAAGGTGAATTGCACATATTGAGTCAACAGAGATTAAATAATTGTTATGCAGAAAAAAAAAATAGCCTACTTAAACTATTACATAGCTCGGGTCACTAATGACCCTATACATTTTTTTTTTTACAAAAAATAAATTAATAATAATAATAATAATAATAATAGTAATTAGAAAAGTTTTTGATTGACACATGAATGGTAGCTCAAATTGTGCCAATTGTTGTCGGAAACGTATAGCAAACACATGTGCTAAAAACCACTTTGAATATGCTAGAAATACATTTACTTCAATAAATCTAACATCATTTTTTTTTTCTTGCCTATCCAACAGATCTTTTCAGGATCTTGCAAGGCAGATGGACTTTGCCTATGGTACTGTTAGGGATTCAGCCGTGTACGATTACTTCAGAGCCAAAGGCACAAACCCATTGGAGCAGGACAGTACATACGCAGAGCTGTGGAGGACCATCAGCAAAAACAATGGACAGGACTTCTCCGTTTCTAGCCCTTCTGAAGGCATACGCAAGGTATGAACATTTATCACCTATTGACTATATGATTTCAGAGAATTATGAAAACAGAAAGACATTGTAAGGGCTGTGTTTTTGGTGTAGTCTTCTGATCTTTTGGCATAATTATTATTTTGGTATAATCCTTTCAAACCCTAATCTCATCTATAATTTGCATTCAAATTCAGTCTATTACAAGAAGATTTTTGGCAAGCCAGTTGCTGACATCAAAATTTCAACGTACAATGGTTAACATGACAGACAACTTTTCCATCCACTTCCACACTTCACAGTAATGTATGGTATTTATGGCCAAGCAAATATGAAATTAATTCTAGAAAATTCTGAGCTCTGGACATTGATTCACCACCAGAGACTGAACTGATCCAAAAAGTACTAGACACTGCAGTGAGGATGGGTGAAGGGGACGCTGCGGAAGCCACGCCCTGCCGGTAGGTAACGTGGAGAATGCATATATAGACTTTCCGCTAGGGGCAGTGCAACATATGGAATGTCACTGGGGTGGCTCCAGTCTAAGAAGGGGGAGGCTACATCAGACAGTGACGGCAAAGCAGACTCTGCCAAGGGAAAGACACAGACGCAGGGATCACTACATATGGAACCCAGCCTAGCACAGGTTACACAAGCATATGAATACTAGGCCTGGCATTGGACGCTCCACAACGTCCGACTACTGAAGGGGTGCGGAGGAACTCACTGGCTTTGTCTGAGTGGGGAACTCGACTGGAGCAAAAAGCGCACATATCCGCTCCTTGGAGGGGAGTGGCACAGCAAGCCGACACTACCGGCTGGTTGAAGCGAGCACACAGGGCTCAACATCTGGCTCAACATGGCTCAACCAGGGCTCAACAACTGGCTCAACATGTAGGCTATAAAACTTAGCGAACATGTTAGGTGTCACCCAGCCCGCAGCTCTACAGATATCTGTCAGCAAGGTGATGTGTGCCAGCAGCCTTTCCCTTCTGCTGGCCTCCGTTACAGAAGAAGAGCTGATCTGAGGTCCTGAGGCTTTGCGTTCTGTCCACGTACAGGCACAGAGCACGGACAGGACAGAAAAAATCCAGGCCTGGGTCTGCCTCCTCCGAAGGCAGCACTTGCAGGTTCACTACCTGATCCCGGAAGGAAGTTGTAGGAACCTTGGGCACGTATCCGGACGGGGTCTCAGGATCACATGAGAGTTAGCCAGGCCGAATTCTAGGCACGATTTTTCAACTAAAAATGCATGCAGATCCCCTACCCCAACAAATCCCAAGAGGGTATAGAGAGCAGGCGAGGATGATTTAGTCTCCTCGCCCCCTCAGGAATCTGATGATCAGGTCGTGCTTTCCCAACGACTTAGCTTCAACTGCATCATGATGTGCGGCAATAGCAGCAACATACACTTTAAGGGTGGATGGAGACAGCCTTCGCTCCAACCCATCCTGCAGGAAGGAAAGCACGGCTCTGATCAAGCAAGTTCGGGGGTTCTCCACATGACAAGAACACCAATCAACGAATAAAATCCACTTCAATGCATAGAAACGGAGGTTGATCACCTAGAACCTCTGCATCCTGTCCAGGGACCAGACATGGAGTCTCCAGAGGTCTGGACACGGGTACCATAGGGTGCCCCATCTCTGAGAGAGCAGATCCTCTCTCAGAGGAATGGGAGAGAGGGGCATCCAGGAACCGATATTTATCGGTGTCCCTCATGTCTGCCAGGTTGAGCCAAAGGTAGCGCTCCTGGACATCCAAGGTGGACATCACCCTACCAACTAAACATGTGGTTTCTTTCGTCGCTCAGAGAGCGAGGTAAGTTGCCACACGGAGCTCCCGGAGGAGCTCTGGGTCAGAGCCACTCTTGTTCATGTCCATAAGCGCCTGGGCCTGGTGGACCTGCATGGCATAAAAGTAAACTTTCAATTCAGAATTTTATTGGAATCCATTTCGACGTTTCACGTCCATCATCCACTCAGAACGTAATGCTAACCTACTATTTGGCCAGCACGCAAGCCCAATCAAGTGTGTGCATGTGCTTTGGTCGACAAAGCAACAAAACATCCTCGCACGGCGCAAGCCATTTAAATGAATGGGTTTCATAGCGCAGTGCTGTGCATGCAGCGTCCTGTTGCAAAAGAATGTTAAAAAAACTGTATAGTTTGCTTGGGCAAAAAGACAGTTAATATCGGTGTCCTCATGTCCGCCAGGTTGAGCCAAAGGTGGCGCTCCTGGACCACCAAGGTGGACATCACCTTACCAACTGAACGTGCGGTTTCTTTCGTTGCTCGGAGCGAGGTAAGTTGCCACATGGAGCTCTCAGAGGAGCTCTGGGTCAGAACCACCCTCGTTCTTGTCCATAAGCGCCTGGGCCTGGTGGACCTGCAGAAGTGCCATGGCATGGATTGGGGAAGCAGCCTGTCCACTGGCTCTTTAAGCCTTCGCGGTGAGACCGGATGAAAGCTTACAAGATTTGGACGGGAGGCGTGGATTGCCTCGCCAAGAGGAAGCGGAAGGCAGTTGCATCGTGCATTGTGACGGCACACTTCACCGGCGGGACATCCACATGCTCCGCCGTCGAGGGTGGTGAGGAGGGAGGAGCCACTAGGACGGCTTCTGACACTATACGGTGCCGTCAACGTCCTAGTAAGCTCCTAATGCACTTCCAGAAAGAATGGTACCGGGGCTGAGAACCAGCACTGCCCGCCCCGAGAAACCAATCGTCCAACCGAGAAGGCTTGTTTTGTGGTGGGGGGTTCCACACAAGCCCAACCTTCTCGGCGGCTCGGGAAAGCATAGCCGCCCATTCTGGATCAGACTCGGGCAGTGCTACATTCCCCAAAGGGGGCAACGCAGCCGAATCTTTATCTCCAGAGGACTGAAGCTCCCCCTCCGATGCAGCAATAGACATCTGGTCGTCAGGTGGAGCTCCAAAGGACACGGCTAGTCATCCATGAGAGGGACCAGCGCGTTCCTTTGGAGGCTCCAACGGCGGCAGCGCTTGTGAGGCGCAAGGGACCCACAGAGATTGCCTCAGCGGGGAAGCCCTCACGGTAATCCTTGGATCACCCTAACCATACACAGAAGTAGGTCTATTCTGAGGTCCAGAATAGACTCTAGATCGGGGCATAGGCAAGGGGACTGCGAGTCTCGATCTCAGAGCTGTCATAGTAATATTCCCACAATGGGAACATGAACTGTTCACAAAAGCTGCCTCAGCGTGCTGAATGCCCAAACGCGAGAGGCAACCATTGTGGCCGTCTGCTGGCGCCAGGGAACGACCGCATCCAGAAATGCTCAAGCGGAATGACATACTGAAGAGGACGCAGGGTCACACTTGTGTTGGTCTTTTAGTTGAAAACAAAAAATATAAAAAAGAAAAAATAACTCTCTCAGTGCTGAAGGACCCAGGGATAGCCGTGGTGTAATCGGGGTACACACTCATGAGAGGAATGCCCACCGAGACCGACACACATAGAAAAACACAAGTAATGCTATGAAAACAGCAGTTGTGAGCTGTAATGCTCGCGGCCACCGCTGATCGCACCTTCAAACCAGCACTGGAACAGAGTATTCTCTTTTTAGTCTCCAACAATGCAGCAGTCTGCAGAAACTCAGAGTCAAAACGAAATCTCGGGTCTGAAGTGAAAGACATTGAGTGCGTGCACCTGCTTCCGGTCTATACCCACGCTGTGGGGCGGGGCGCGTGACGCTTCTCACGCACGCCAACGTTCATTGGCTCGTTCTGTAGACACTCGAAGTTGATAGAGCTCCCTGAAGTGATCCCATTACATCGGCACGACGACTTCACATGGAACTTTTTTTCTTTTTTTTTTATCTAAAAATGCAGAAAATCTTCTGTGATGGTTAGGTTTAGGGATAGGTTCATAGTTAAAGGATAGAACAGTTTTATACAGTATAAAACAATATATGGAAAGTACCCATGAAAGATGAAAATCTGGTTTAAAAATGATTTTGTTGGCTTGTATAGCCATAAATATGCATTTTGTGTGTGTATTTTCTTTTTCTTTTTTCTTTTTTTCATCAAAAAATATCAGTGGAATCGTAGCACTGCCCTGTAGACCACAGGGACAGTATTTTCCATTTAGTGTCCATTGTTAACATTTAGAGCTGACAACAGATAGCAGGCTGTTCTCTCAGGTCATCTTATAAAAGATCGTATTGTACCCTTTTGAAATTAACAACTGTCATTGAATGTTAGTTTTTGAGAAAATCAAAGACAACTTTGAAAAGATCAAAGAGGAAGGTTGAAAAGTTTGAGGAAGAAACTTTTTATAGTGCATAATGAGTTGAGGATGTTAAATCTTTTGAATCAGCCAATGAAGGCGGATTGAGATCAATGAAGCATCTTTGAAAGAGAAGAAGAGAGAAGAATTCAATAGATTAGTCAAGATTAGCCTCCAGAGTGTCAATTCTCACTGAATTAGAACTATTATTAAGTGTTTCATCATTGAAATAATGATGAAACACTTAATAATAGGTATAATTCAGTGAGAATAGGGAAGTCGACGCCACAGCTATAACAAAATAGTGATGAATGCTAAATACATTGACAGCTATCAGAAAACACCCAACTAAAGGGTTTGAGCATTTAAGCAGTGTGCTTAAAATGTACATAACTGCAGCATACATTTATAACAAACAGTTATCTCATATTGGGTTAACAAGTTAGTTATAAGCTAGTTATCGTTATAGATGTTATTCTTGCTGCGATTGGCCTTTAAGCCCTAAAAGATGATTATTTGAGCATGTTGTCAGAAATCTCTGAATAAAGTTATGTCTTTTATCTGCAGGCCAAAAAAGGACCGTACGCATTTTTGTGGGACATGGCTGTGGTGGAGTATGCGGCACTGACAGATGACGATTGCACTATCACTGTATCCGGCAACAGCATGAGCAGCAAAGGCTACGGCATAGCCATGCAGCATGGGAGTCCTTATCGAGACCTCATCTCCCAAAAGTGCGTATTACCTGTCTCCCAACGAAAATATATATATATATATTTGTTTTACATCATAAAGAATACCATGCAGATGGTGTATGGAATATGTATGGAGTCAGGCACTCTCTGTTGTCTTAATTATTACAAGCTGACCATGCTTCTGAGAATTGAATAACTTGTATGGTTAAGAGTTTGTATTCTAGCAAAAAAACTATGTGTTTCAAGCAAAACATAAATAAGACAAAATATACTTAATATTAAAATATATTATTCCACACATTTCATATTTAATGAGAACATATATTCAGTTGTTGTTGTTTTCTGTGTGTTCAAGAAAGCCATATCACGTTCTGCAGAAAAAATATATATATATATATATATATATATATATATATATATACTGTATGAAGAGTTCAGATGCAAAAGCCTCTAAGTGCATTTGAAATTTTCTTCTAGAATGATAATTTTTGTCAAGCTTGTATTAAGTTCAGTGATTTCACTTAAATGGCAATGATAATTACCTATTAATTGTTATTTAAGTGAAATTACTGAACTTAAATATACAAGTTTGATAAAAATCATCATTAAAGAAGAAAATTTCAAATGGCATTTAGAGGCTTTTGCATCTGAACTCTTCATATATATATGTATATACTGTATATATATATCATTAAATATGTTTTCCAATTTTAACTTGGTATTTCACAGGTGCTTTGAATCTCCCACAATTCACAGCCATTCTTTTTTCCACACAAAACTTTGATTTGACTGTTGTTGGGGTTTAGTTTTATCTTGGGTTTAGTTTTAGACTCATTACAAATTGATCCCTTTGTGAATGTAACGGATGCCAGCAGACTGTCTAAAGCTGCACATAATCACTTGTAACTAATTAAGATTGTAACAACTACTGCTGCTGGATTTCATAAAGCAGTGTAGTGATCTTATGTTGCCTATTCACTCACTCATTATTGATTTTTCTAGAATAATGTTAAGATGACCCAACCACTAGCAATAGTTAACACTTGTGATGTTTTCAGATAACTTTCTCCATATTTCAGATAACTTTCTCCAGATTTCTCCATAGAAAAAGGCATATTGTAACATTACATTTCATTTAAAAAAATGCTATTTGTAGGATCATTTACAGATGTATATATATAACAAAATAATATACAGATATATATTTTTCCACAATCACAAAAACAGGCCTAGGCCGACTGATGGAATTGTACTGCACTCTGATGCAGCTGGGAGGAAGCTTGCAGGTTATTACACAGTGAACCATAATGTCATCCCTGCTTAAGTGAAGAATTCATCTTGGTTGTCCATCGTTGGTCTTTTGGCAGCCCCACTGCTTTTCTGTGATGACACTTTTCATTGAAGAAATTGAAAAACCTTTATTACTTGTAGAGTCAACAGTCAACAATAGACAACAGTCTCATGACAATTTGTACCTATTTTATGTGTGGCCAAATTTATGGCTAATTCATTTGAATTTGCACATTCTCATCCATAACTTTCTGTACAGTAATGGTTATGTTTACAGGTGACGTTATTGTGTTTTAGACAATGAAATCATCTGTGAGATAACTTTGGTTGTTCTGGGTGGATGCTTGTTTTGGAAAATACCACTAATTGCTTTTTCCAATCTCAAACACTCCCTCGTCTGCCATTGGTAAAAAAAAACTGCATTCAGACTATTTGAGAGGAAATAAAGGAGACATATGTAAAAACGTAACATGAAATAAGTGCACCCTGTTGTCATCCCCATCACAGGATTCTGGAGCTGCAGGAGAAAGGGGATCTGGACGTATTGAAACAAAAGTGGTGGCCTCGGACTGGCCGCTGCGACCTCAACAGCCACAGTAATGCCCAACCTGATGGTCGCTCGCTCAAGTTGCATAGCTTTGCCGGCGTCTTCTGCATCCTAGCAGCGGGGCTCCTGTTGGCCTGTCTGGTGGCCGCCCTGGAAATGTGGTGGAACAGCAATCGCTGCCGGCAAGAGCAGCCCAAAGAGGTGACCGAGCTCAGGGCGAGGAAGACAGAGCAGGGAGAGGACACTGCCACACTCTACTTTAAGGATCCCGCAGCAGACGCGAGCCCAGATTTAGTCGAGCTCCAGTACACACAGTTATAGGTGTGCCCTGATGAAATCAAAATTGGTCCCCCGTCCATTAAACATAACAACAGATTTCATTTGTCCTTGGGGTGTGCAGAGTGCCCTTGATTGAGCAGATTTTATGGATTAGAATGTCACAATTACTAACAAGGTGTGAATGTGGAGTTTAGACCATTTCAGAAGGCAAAAGCTCTGCTTCAAAGCCTAAAGAGCTGCTGTGTACTGTTTTTATAGGCAACTGTCTTCATAGGTAGCATCTAAAACTGAAACGGAACTGCAATGATTTATCTAAAACACTCTAAATAGACACCCACTCTGTGCAGCAATAAAATAGTTTGGCTCATGGAGTTTGGACTTAATTCCCTTATTGCAATTCAGCAAATTTGTAAGTAAGTAAAAAAAAAATGTAGATGTATAAATGTATACTTTAATAAGCATAAAATACATAGCACACACATATTTAGTAGTAATTTTATTGATACTTTTCGGTATTGAATGCAATATGTTTAGCGTTTCTCTCGGCTTGTCGAGAGATGGATATCTTCAATTAGATCGCTGCACTGCATTCTACGAATGTCATCTCTGTAAATGATAAATGCAATAATGATTTTGGCCAAAAGAAGGTGTCTAATGATACCTTTTGGAACAGCTTTTACACTGTGGCACCTATGATGTTTTGAAATCTGTCTGAGCCAACAGCTCAAACAGTTTCGAAAACAGAGCTACTATATTCCAACAATTACATTATTGTTGGAATCCAAAGTAATATTAGAATGCTCTTTTTGCATTCCAGAATGGTCTACTGGGGCTAAATCATGTTAAATGATTTGAACATGATATTTTCACCTTAAATACAGAATTTACAAAATGCATATTATTAGTGGCAAACTGGTATAAATTATTCCCTGCAGCCAGTATTCTATACTATTTTAATGTAATCTCCTCTCTCTTTTTTTTTTTGCTCTTTTTATTTTTGTAGTGTTTTAGACAACACTTTATAAACATGCTTTAAAGATGCCAATTAAGTATCTACTGTTCCATTCAAATCACTTACTTCTAAATATAAGAATAATTACTTCACTTTACAACCTCTACCAAAGCCTCATCCACTGCCAATGGAAACTGCATGTAATAAAGTGAAACAGGGTTGATGTGGATCCATAAACTAAAGTGTGGGCAAATAGGGTGCTTGCATGGGTCTGTCTGCTCAGTTATCCAAAAAAAAAAAAGAAAACAAGAGCCACCCCAAAAGAACATAAATCCAACCCCAAACAGTCAATAATCCCTAGTAATTTACTGTGTGACCTCCTGTTGCAATTATATGTCAATGTGGACAAGTTTTATGGATTTATTTATCTCTATATTTTCGATTTTACATTTATTCTTCATTTGTTTATGATCTCATGCAGGTTACTAAGGATTACAGACTGGCAAGGGTTTCTGGTCCATTGACATATAATGATATTGCTACTGCTTCATCGGAGGGGAGCAAGGACATTTGGACAGACAGAGAAAGAGACTGGGATGAAGCAGAAGCTATTGACACAGGTCAGAATAGAATCGTAGGCCTCTTCTTTGATTGGCTGAGAATTAACAGGACCAGATGTAGAATCCATCTAACATTAACTCTTTTTTTTTTTTTGCGTTTTAGTTGTCTCATTTAGCAGATTCATCTTCCTTGTTGTTATGTTGGGTTTAGAATGACGCCCCTGCTATTCCTAATTTGAACTACTTCTTAATTTAACAATTAGCACTATACCACATTAATGAAGATGAATGATTTTCCAGTTCGGTCAAAATGAGTGTTAAGAACACTTATGCTGTTTAATTGGTGTCATTTCTAGGCATGAAGCCAGATGCAGCATGATTATGAACATATTTCAACAAGAGTTCCACTATTTGTGGCAGTGATGATTTAATTAGTGTGGATTTATTTCATGAATCAGTGATGAATGTATATGATCGCCATAAAATTTAAATGACTAAACACTTAAAACATCTCTCATAATTGCACAATGCATTTGCATACCTGCAAAAAGAGGGTGCATTTTAAAAGTTTTGCAAACTTGTTCACAAATGAAAGCTACATTGAAATATATATAAAAATACAGTCTGCAAAACCATTCACTAAGTCTTTAGAAGTTTATGTTTAAAAATGTCTTCTGCATTTGGTCAATCAGTCAAAGTCAGAGACAGACAAATGCAGATTCATACCACATTGTGTAAGTAACTATAAAATGTACAATTGACCGGCCACTTACTTTCATGACATTTTGGAAAAGATGGATGAAATGATGTTGTAATTCTGCACACTAACATGGCAGCACCCATTATCCGTTATAGATCAGCTAACATGATCATTAAAGGCATTTAAATGTCAATATATTTGAGAATTGTCATATTAAATACAATATAGTTAACTAGTTTGTCAATATTTTTAATAAAAAGGGGAAAAAAAATGTTGATACAGTGCCATTGTGGCTGTGGTGTGTCACGTGACAAACTTGACATGTCGCCATGGATATAATATGATAAATTCCAAAATAATGGTTGCATTAAAAAAATTATGCTGGGACTTAAATAGATTTAAGTTCTCATGTTTGCTGGACACTTGTTGGCATGCTTCCTTCACTATCTGGTCCAACTCATCCTTTAAATAAATGTAGAATTTTTGTTTAGAAAAGCAATTAATGTTGACCCAATTCATATTTATCTACAAGAAACGTATTTCAAGTATTAAAGGCAAAGCATTTTAAATCAAAAGGTTTTTAAAATCAAAAGAAACAATATCTGTCAATTGCATTGTTTCCATATACCTATTTGTATGCGCATTTTGGGATATAGCATAAAAAATGCTGGACGGAAATGGCAAGTTGCGCAAAAATTCTAAATTGTTATCCAATAAGTAAAACGTGCATAAACTACGATGGAAACACATTCAGCCTATCGAATAAATCCCTTAAAGGTGCCATCTGTCAAAAAAAATAAATACATACTCCATATTCCATACCAGATGGGGGCAGTATACCTCCAGAAAGTGAGTTGTGCCGCGGCCACGCACACTCTTACGTCTTCAAACAACACGAGCGAGCGCTGTTTTGTTCTCTCTCCCTCGCGCATATTAATCAAATCAATTGACACGATAGTAAAAGGTTGGAAGACCGCAGTTTCACATGGAGCATCTGGATATTTGTAAAAATTAGAGACTCAATGACATCTCAATCTCAACACTAAATTATAAAGGTCTCTATGAGAAAATTATGTCTCATAGATGCCTGTCTCAAATACAAGCCGGTGCATTTTGACGATATGGGAAAATAAAAAAGCCCGGGCTATTATTTGTTTTGTTCATATTACATTTTTATTGTTAGTTTGAATTAATTTGACAGACAGCATTCGCTGATGTTGATCAAGCTAGTGCCATTCAGAGCTGCCAACTCTCACGAATTCACCGTGAGACACGCAATTGTCACTTTTCACACGCTTTCACGCCACACATCAATTTTGTCATGCACAGAAAAGGACACTGAGACCGACAGACTAGACAGAGCAGGTTAGTTATGATATATAGAAAAGTCTCAGCTCTCAGATTCTGTCAATTTTATCACGCAATTCAAACAATAAATACCGCTTTGGCGCTTGTAAATGTTACACGACAGATCCCTAGCGCACATGAACCGATCATCTCTACTAGCTAATGGTAAAAGAACACGAACACTGTTGAAAGATACATTATGCTACGACTTACCAACATGTATTCCTCATGCATAATATCGACCAATCATTTTTTGAACTCTTCCCTGAATTGAAATGTAGTAATGGGCTGTACTTTCCACACGACTGACATCAGGTTCAAGTACACACACAAGCCGTGCGATTTACTTGTGTATTGCAGTTTGGCTGGTGGTTATGTTGCCCGCCCTCATACTGCCTCCCATGGCCGAAACTGCTATTATGACATTTGCCGGGCCGGGGCTAGTAATTTAGCATGCTAATTCAGGTTAATATCTCTGCAGCACTATAACTTGTCATTTTTTTTTTTTACTTATTTCTTCTCATTCTTTTGATTCATTCTATTTAAGTGTAGGATGCATTGGCTATGACTATGGCAAATGCTAGCATAGCCCTCTCTCTCAGGTCGCACATATCTTAGTCAGACCTGTAGTGGGGACCATCTCAAAAAAAGGGCACTTCGGCAAAAAGGGCATGGGGTACCCTTATGCTACGTTCATACCGGACGCGAATAGGGCGTCAGGCGCAAATGATTTCAATGTTAAGTCAATGCAAAGATGCTTTACATGCGTGAAAAATTCCTGCGGCGCGAATGAGGTGCGGCGCGGAAGACGCGAATACGCTTCATTCGCGCGTCAAGTTCGCGCGAATAGCGCGAATTGAGCGTCTGGCGCGTCAAGCGCGAATGATTCAGTTAGTGCCATTTGTGCATTCACGCGTTTGACACGAATTCGCGTCTGCCGCCCGAGTTGAAAAATCTGAACTTTGGCGTGAATTCGCGCCACGTTAACCAATCAGGAGCCTAGCTGCTTGCTCACGTGGTGAAGTGTCTGGATGCTTCAATAAATTATTTTGTTAATATGACTAAATGAATGGTGGGATTATGCACAACAAAGCAAATGTTTTATCACTTAAAACATTATTTCTATATACGAGACATGTTCATTTTGTATTGAATGTTATTCATTCCATATCTAGATTATATGAAATAGTATTATGATGTAAAG
This sequence comes from Pimephales promelas, assembly GCF_988280905.1. Classification (NCBI taxonomy): domain Eukaryota; kingdom Metazoa; phylum Chordata; class Actinopteri; order Cypriniformes; family Leuciscidae; genus Pimephales; species Pimephales promelas. Next base: position 13,182,638 of record NC_142785.1, read on the forward strand.
ACAATCAACATATGTGCATAGGTTCGTGTCTGGACGTGAGAGAGAGAAAAAAATCACAAGACAGGTTAATAACTTTTGAAGGCCGGCTCTATTTATCATCAAAAAAATATATGACAGCTAGATTAGATGGATGAGGGCGAGGGTGATCCTCGCTCCGATGCGGGACACAGGTCATCAAACTGGCCGAGTGACAGGCGGAAGTACCGCTGACAGCGGCCGTCATCTAGGCGCAGCTCCTGAAGCGAGCGAATGGTGAAACTAGCCAAACGGTTCGGCTCCGAAGGGTCCGGTGGACACAAATATACGGCAACGATGATCCCCACGCCGCTGTTCTGCTCTCCAGAGTAAATACAGAGCGGTAACTCTCTTGATGAATGTTCGGTCGACATAAAAACAATGGCCGCCAACGGATTTCGATTCTGACGCGCATCACGCGCGTAAATTTCGCTTCAAACTTTTGTTTTTACGTGCGCCAGTTTCGCTCATGACACACAAATTAACACAAAGGGGTCAAGCGTCAAACTAGACGCGTCAGGCGCGAATTTGACGCGCGATTTGCGTCCGGTGTGAACGTAGCATTAAACGTCGGTTAGATGACGTTATCGGATTCTGACCCTACCCCAGACCTACACCTACCCCGTCACCTAACCGACGTTAAAGATAAAGCGTCAGTTGTATGACGGCCTGGGATCGTCATGTAACCGACGTTTAAGAGTACCCTAAAAAGGTGGATGTTGACGTATGGTCAAAAGACGTCCCAAGACGTCGTTTATATGACTTCTTGGGATGAGATTGTGTTAGCTCTGCACAGGTTGAGTCTGTGCATGCCTGGTGTGTAGTTTAGAAGAAGCACTATTTATTTTCCTTGAGTTCACTTTTTTCAGTAGCAGTCTGCATTGATTTAAAAAAAGCAAGACATTTTGTTTGCATATATTACATCTTACATCATTATAGCCTAATTTTTTTTTCATTCAATTCATTCTTCATTAGTTAAGACAAATAGGAGTACTGAACTATGATGTGATGGATTGTGAGAATGTGTGAAGCATGTACCCGCTTAAAATATTTGTAATGAAAAATATTCTTCAACCTAACTCTAATTAACAATGCAGTGCACTTGCTTTGCCATTCCAAATCTAACTTCTGCCCTATCCTTCCTAAAAGCTTTTTTTTTTGTTGTTGTTGTGAGTGCTTAACAAATAGGTGTAACAGTATGTGACCTGTGACAGTCGGGGACTCTTGAGCCAATCTGTATTTATTTTGGATGGTTAAAAAAATATCACAATCTATATATTAAATTAGAAATGTATATATTGATAATAAGCAGCTCTTGTCTCAAACACTGCCAGCCAATAACTGACACAAAGGGCATCCATATTCCTGTGCTCATTAAGCTACTTAAAACATCTTTAAAACTATGCTGGCTAAAATGTATGCAAATTTGTTTTTTATCTGTAAAGAAAGATGTAATATATAGGCTATATATGAATTATGCATTTAATTCTTTGCATATTAAGAATCATTTTGTAAAGGTACAAAATATACTTTGTGTATACAAGTTAATGCATATATGAAAAAAACTATTGCATTGTAGAAATGGCTCCTTTGCTGGAATACAATGTCATTGTAAATAGTAAAGACATAAATGGAGACCCAATTAGTCGTAGTAGTAGTTTTATTTTGAACATGTAGAAAACATAAAATAAAATAAAAAAATATACAAACATGAATTCATTTATAAAAATAAAATAATAGTTATATAAGGTAATGTGCTTCTCAGCACAAACTTCCAAAATTAATGCAAGTTATTCAAATAATAATTTAATAATTTCCCATGTTCAAAAAGGAGTAGGAAGAAGTTCATTACAAACTTTTCAGGTCCTACCCCTTTCTCTATCTTTTTTTTTTCATTTAGTTAGATACAAAACAATTTGACTCTCTCTCATACATACGTCTTTACATTGACTGTATATAAACTTACCTAGTTCACATAAACCCATACATTCACATAAACACAAATGCATACCTACATGCATGCAATACTATACTACATGGTCGCACAAGTAAATAATTGGGAAAAACCACCACATTTCTCAGCAAGAGTCATATTAATGGAAAATTGCATTGTTGGTTCATAAGTAAACATAATCGTTTATGGTATCATTAAGATTCGGGGGTGATCTCTGAGATCTCTGGAACAGTGAGTAATCACATATCAACTAAAGCAACCACATAGCACGGCAGATAATGTTATATAAAATAACTACATTTCTTTAAAGATGACCAACATCTTGCTTGGTTATTATGGTATTTATTTTACCATTTTGGTCTGAAATTAATTAGCTATTTTAAATACAGCGTAATTTTACGATGATACTGTAAATTATCTGAATTTAAAATAGAAAGTGGAGCTGCCTTTCTATGTGGATAACATTTCATAGCTTTATTTAGGCACCTGGACATGCATCCTATTGTCTACTGTGTTTATCTAGATCTGAATTTAACACTTTGGATTGTTCATTAGTATTCTCACTAACAAAATGGTAAATTGTAAAATAACAAAAAGGTAGAACTTGTGCAACTTTAATAGTGTTACCATATAATATTTGTGCTATTAATGCAGATGTGTTGCTAATTATATCATTAACATGTTAAAAAAATTTTCTTTCAATATATTTATTAACTTTTTTACCAACATATAAAACACACACACCCAGAACAAAAATACAAAATACAGTATAGACACATATTGATGTCTTTCGCATCATTACAACTTAGCATATCTCAATTTGTACAGGATTCGCATCTTCAAGATTAATGAACATATAAAAAAAATAAATAAATAAATAAAAAATAAAAAAAACGTACAAACTATTAAGGCCTCCTAATACAAATATATCCTATAAACTCACATATCTTCAATTGTCTCTTTACATGTTAAAATTTTTAGACTCTTTGTGCTGTTTTAACAGACTTTAGCAATTATAACAATTCCTATAAATTTGAATGTAGATGAGTTATAAAATGCAGGTTGGCACTGGCAGTCATAGTCTCACTCAAGCATTATTGTTCTTTTAAATGCCCACTGGCCAAATTTGATTTCAAGGTGCACATTCTATTTTAAACTCTTCAAACTATTTGAATTTTCCAATTCGGCCTATGAGTAAATACAGCTGCAAAACACCCTGCTGTAACTGAAGCCTTGCTTGTATGGAGCTTAAAAGCAAAAAAAAAAAAAAATGCAAGTCATCCTGGAACCAGCAGATCTCAGCCTCTCTGTCCCTCCTTTCTTCTCTCACCCTCTCTAGGACAAGGAGGTGAACCTGGAACAGGTGCATCGGCGTATGAACACTCTTATGGACGAGGACATGGCACACAAGCAGATCCCCGCACCATCTATCGAGATCTCTGCCCTGGACATCGGCAGCATGCCGCCCAGCCAGCAGCGGGAGGCTGTGCGAGACTACCCGGGCACGGGCCTGTCTGTGAGCACCTTCCTCCCGGATCAAGCTCATGGGGTGGGCCGGACACTGGCCCAGGGTCCTGGCAACACTCTGCCCCTTCCTCTCAGCAGCTCCACCATGCCCTCCATCCAATGCAAACACAGGGCTCCCAACGGGGGCCTTTTCCGACAGAGTCCCGCCAAGACGCCCATGCCAATGTCCTACCAGTCAGTACCAGGAGGACCCATCCCAGAAGCTTTTGAGCATAGTACGTCCATCTAAGGCCATCTTCACCATGGGCTGCCTCATACTTGCTTTAGAAAGGAAGAAAGCCGAGGTGCAGTTGGAGCTTGGAAAACTGTGGCACTGTACAAAGAGTAAAAAAGAAAGAAAAGAAAAATACGTAGAGATTTTTATTATAAAAAAAAAATGAAAACATGAGAAATCATTTTTTCTTGTACATATTTGTAAATGCTGAAAGAGCAAAGTAAGTAAAAGTGTATTTTGAATATTCTCAATTTTTGAAGTTGAGTTACAAAAACAAAAGAACAACAAAAAAGGACATAAACGTAATTCAAAACGACTGTTTGAATGGCTTTGTGAATTTTGTTCTCTATGGGTAAAGACTCAGATTCATTGTGATTGTTTTCTAAGTGCCGAAATAAAAGATGTCTCTCCACGTTTTGTTACTAGATGATCATACACTGCTGTAAGAACCCAAAAGCTGAGCACTGATAATTAGGCCCCCCTTTTTGACACTCATAGACCTTCTTCAACCTGCAAACAGTGAGGCCATTTTCATTTTGCTTCAATTTATGGTTTTGGTTGTGGATTACTTATGAACATTAACGTGTTGATGTTGCTGATGGGTTTCCGGAACAAGCAACGGCTAACCATTCAAAATGTGAAATAGTACAGCAGTGACTTGTGTCGAAATGTCATCACGGACAAACTAAATCTTTTAATCATAGCAACAGCACTGAGGAAAGCTTGGGTTTTTACGTTTTTTATTATTATTTTGAAGGTGCTTTCAGATAATCAAAGTCTGAGACCATCGATCCGTGAGCACAACCAGCCCAGAGAGAACAATTACGTTCATGAAATATAACAGAACAGCATCACATCAATGACATTTTAAACTAGTTCATGCTGTTGTTTGTGAAAGAGCTGTATTATCGTTGCTTTTCTGACATTTTTTTTTTACTCTACAACACTTCACAGATTATATAGACAAAAAACTGTGTATATGAAATAGTTTTCATAATTTACTTGTTTGTGATATCTTTTTTCTTAATGAGCTGCAAAGGGGAATATGTGATTGGTGTAAATCAGGGGTCTCCAGCTCAGCTCCTGGAGAGCTACCTTACTGCAAACTTCAAGGCCCCCTAAAATAAAAATGTAAGGGTTTTTTTTTTTTTTTTTAGATTTTAGTATGAATATGTTAGCCTTAAGATTATGAATAAGTAGGTGTGCTCCAAAACAATGACAAATTTCTCATTCAGGAGATATAAGCATTCAAAATGTAGTCTCTCACTTCCACTAAAATGGATCACAGATTATTGTGACATCAGAATCTCATCACATCTTCTGTCCAATCAAATAATCTAAAGCTTCCCACTTCCTATGCTATAAAAAACACCTGGCCAAAGAGACCTTTGACGCATCACAGAGAAAAATGTGTTAGAAATGTGTGTTCGGTTGCCTAAACGCTCGATTTTTACTTCGTTTTCCAACTGTACGTTGGTTCAGAATTAAATGGCTAGACATTTTTCACACCTCTACTATTGAATCCAACAAATTATCAGCGCTCGGATTCGCTTCCATGGTGCTGTCAAGTACGACTTCCTATTTCAGTGTAAGTTATGTCAACGCATCATACAAAGCTGCGAGTTATAAAGCACTTCAGTGGGCCTTTCAGTTCAAACCCTGTTCCAACCTGCTTGTAATTTTTAAGTAATACTTAACACCTTGATTAGCTGGTTCTTCTGTGTTTTTGATTGGGGTTGGAGCTGAACTCTCCTCCAGCATGGTACCTCTCCAGGAGCAGGGTTGAAGACCCCTCTGGTGTAAATGAAGCCATGTTGGTATGCCCACAGCTTGACAAACATCTCTTGCAGGCAATTCTAATTACTCCAAACACACGTATGAATTATTTTTTACTGTAGAATTAAACTTTTACATACTCTATTTTTTTTTTTATGTTTTTGGGAGGTGCGGACCAATTCTGAATTTCAGTCGTGTTATGATGTAAACCAGAACAACCTTATACATCTAGTTGTATGTATTTTCCTGTTGTCATTCCACAGACCCTCTGGAATTTGATGTTGTTCAAATCACAAAGAAAAGGACATTTGTCAGCGTGGAGCACATAGACCAGTTTCTGAGAAGATTTCACCCTGCACATGCTTGTCAGTCAAAACTCAAGGTTGTATTGTGTATATTTTGTAGAAGTCCAAGTAGTTACTAATGTGAACCAAAGTGATATATTACACTGTGTAACACAACCTGTGGCTTTGAGATGCCGACAGTGGTGGTAAGGATGTGTAATTTGTAGGGTTAAGCGTCATGACTGCCTTACACTTGTACCCCTTTGATTTCAGAAAAAAAAAAAATTCAATATTCCATGAAACATAACAATATCATAGCATAGTCTGTAACATTACATCTAAGGGAGACTCTTATTTTATTTATGAATATGCTGCTTGGAGTTTCTTAATCTTTAATAAAGAAACATGGTTTACATTGTTTGCTTGATGCTTCAGTAATTTTACAGTTGTAATTTGGAGAATTATTGAGGTTCGCTGGTGCCAGTAAGGGTACATCTGACAGTACAACTTACACATTATATGTCTAAGGTACAGAAGCAAGCTCTTTGATACATAAAAAAGACACTTTGTAATGCAAAATCTTCATAATGAGCTTTTGTGCTTTTCTCTCTTTTCTTTGCTTCATATTTTGGACCATTGTGTTCCAGAATTGAGAACATCAGAAATGAATTAGTCAATGGCTATATCTTGCTTTGTGTTCAGCAGAAAAAAAGAAACTCATAAAGGGTGGCAACAACTCGAGGGTATGTAAATGATGACAGAGTTTTAATTTTTGTGTGGAGTACCTTTAAGTTCAATGGGATGGATTGGTGCCCTGCCAACGCTCACGCTACTTAGGGAATTTTAGTGCAGTTTGAGGGTATGGATTGGGGCCCTGCCCACAATCTCGCCACAGAGGGAATAGGTGTGTTCATCGATGTATGACATCAACGTACCACGATTAGAGAGCAGATGGCTGCATTTGATGCCATACGCTGATTAGCCCTGGACAGCACCACTTCAAGTTGAACACACCTATTATTAGTGAAATTTGAGGAGCTGGATTGGGGCCCCGCCCACACTCCCATCACAGAGGTGCATAGAATAAACTGGGTCTCCACTGAATTATTTGAGCTGGATGATGAAATGTTTTAAGTTTCTGCTGGTCCCGTCTGGTTCTAAGTTGTCTTTCTCGGCACTGGTTCAGTCCAATCCCAAGTCGTCTTCCTCATCACTGGTTCAGTCCCAAGTCAACTTCATTGTCCAGTACCAAGTAGCCTTTTTTCGTCCAGCTCCAAGTCTCCCTCATCACTGTCCCGCCCAGACTCCATCTCCCATCTCCCCAGCCAAAGTCATCCAGTTCCTCAGCCTGGCCTCCACTTTCTCCCTTCAGCCCCTCTGTCAGCTCCTCCTTTGGTGCTGCTCTAATCTGCTTTCGGTTTGCCAGTCATCAGCTACACCTTGGTCTGTGGTTCCATTCTCTCTAAATCAAGTCTCCGAGCCCCAGACTCTACCTCGGCCCTCTAACCCATCGCCTCCATCTTGGCTCCAATGTGTCATCCATCAGCCTCTGCCGGACTCCCTCATCCCTCTGGATCCAACTTGGTCTATCGTTACTCTGGTTCTGCTGAGTTGTCAACAACTCAGCACAGTCAGCTGACAACTCAGACTTCGCACGCCAGTGAAATTGAGGAGGAAGCGGCCTCGAAGACGCGGAAAGCGAGGTGGAGTACTGGTGAGAATTCGATCACAGTGGAAGTCTTGGATTAACCCTTATGCCCGAGATAATGGATACTCGGCGCCTCACAGAGTACCGGGTCTGCGGTGGATTCAGCTCCTAAACCCCGGCGAACTGAGCGCCGCACCACGTCACCTGCCGCTGGAGGCACCGCTGTGCAGGCGCCACAGGCACAGCCGCGGTGTGGTCCAGGGATGCCTCCGGGAGTTGAAACGCTGCTCTGTACTGGGCCTTGAGGAGCAAACTCTCAAATTTGGCCTCCTCAATACCAGATCCCTCACTAATAAGACGTTCATCCTCAACGACTTCTTCATATCAAGCCAGCTGGATATATTTCTTATGTGTGAAACTTGGCTGCAAGTCGGTGAGTGCGCTCCGTTCTCCGAGCTTACACCCCCGGATTGTTCGTTCTTAAACACCCCACGTAGCACCGGCAGAGGTGGAGGGCTGGCTTCAGTTTTCAAGTTATGTCTTAACTGTAGACAAGTACAAACAAACTCATTTTCGAGCTTTGAATTACAGACTTTTGTTTTAAATGCCGACGTTCCAGTTCTGTGTGCTCTAGTCTATCGCCCCCCAAAATTTAATAAGTCTTTCATCGATGACTTTACAGACTTTGTTGCAGAGCTATCTCTTACCTATGACAATTTTTTAATAGCAGGGGATATGAATGTCCATGTGTGCTGTAAATCGAACCAGTTGGCCAAGGATTTTCTAGAAATGACTGACTCTTTTAATCTCACTCAATGGGTGGTCGGGGCATCACACGAGAAGGGACATACACTGGATATTGTGCTGTCCTTTGGATTAACTGTAAACATACAGGAAATCTGCAACTCCGGCATCTCGGATCACTTTGCAATACTGTTCTCTGTTACATTGCCTGGCGCCGTGGATAAACCGTGTGCCCCAGCGCGCCGGGTGCGCACGATAAATAGCCAGACTGACTCGCGCTTTTTATGCGCTTTTGATCACTCATTATTTCATATATATGTATGTAGATGTAGATGTTGATCAATGGCTTGGTGTTTTCAACTCGATATGCTCGGACTTGCTGGACGAAGTAGCTCCACTGGGAAGTAAAAAATCTAAACCAGTATCGGAGCCATGGTTGAATGATGGGTAACACTTTATTTTGATAGTCCACTTTAGACATTCAACTAACTATAAGTAACTTTGCTGTTACATGTCAACTAACTATCATTAGAGTATTAGTAGACTGTCTGCTTAACATCTGCTAACACTTTATGTTGTTGGTCCCCCAACAGACATTCAACTGACTGTAAGTAACTTAGCAACTACAAGTCAACTTGTTCTCCTAACCTGAACCCTAACACCTAACCCTAACCTAACAGTCTACTGACAGTCTACTACAGCCTACTAATACTCTAATGACACTTGGTTGACATGTAGTTGAAAAGTTACTTATAGTTAGTAGACTGTCTAAAGTGACTATCAAAATAAAGTGTAACCGAATGATGTCACGCGCACATATAGACGTGCGTGCAGACGCGCAGAGAGGAAATGGAAAAAGGACCGTTTGCAAGTGTCCTATGAAATACTAAGAAACAGTCTGTCAGATTACCAGAAAGCTGTTAAAGCTGCAAAAACTCCAATCTGGTTTCCAGTAACAGCCACAAGCCCACAGCTTCTTTTTAAAATGTTAAATTTTCTTTTAAACCCTTGTGATTGTGCTGACGTTGAAGCTTCAACTGAATTATGTGACAAATTTCTGCTGTTTTTCCATGAAAAGGTGTGTGCTGTTAGGTCCTCTCTCACCCCCTATGTGTCTGAGCCTCAGATACTTTGTTCAAGTGTGGCTGTGTTTGATCATTTTGAGACGGTGTCTCTGTCTTATTTAACCAAAGTTGTTCAGCAGATGAAGCCTTCAAACTGTCCTCTTGACATTATTCCATCACGCCTCTTTAAAGAGGTATTTCCGACAATTGGTCCTCTTATTTTGGATTTTATTAATTCTTCACTGCTGTCTGGCTGTTTCCCAGCTGCTTTCAAACATGCAGTGGTCCAGCCCCTGTTGAAAAAAACAAACCTTCATCCTACTGTGATATCAAATTTTAGACCAATTTCTAAACTCCCATTCCTGTCTAAGATAGTAGAGAAAGTTGTATATGATAAATTACAGTCTCACCTTGATGAAAATGGAATCACTGAATTATTCCAATCTGGATTTAAATCCCAGCCCAGATAGCAAACTGACATTGAATCAACGTGGAAATATGACATCGAAACAACGTTGATCTGACATTGTTTTGCTCATCGAATTAACGTTGAACCAACGTCAGACGCGTCATTCTTTCAAAACTAAGGGAAAATCAACTTGAAATCAACGCGTTGTTTCAACGTTATGAAAGCTAACCAATTTTCGATTTTCATTTAGCTTTGAAGAATGCCGCGTCTGACGTTGGTTCAACGTTAATTCGATGAGCAAAATCAACGTTGTTTCAATGTCATGAGAGACGTCGTTTCCACGTTGATTCAATGTCAGTTTGCTGTCTGGGAGCATAGCACAGAAACAGCCCTCTTAAAAGTTTTAAATGATTTGTTTTTAGCTGCTGATGTAGGCAAATCTACTGTTCTGGTGCTTTTAGACTTTAACAGCCGCATTTGACACTGTAGACCATGCCACACTCCTATCGCGCCTAGAGCATTACGCGGGCATTAAGGGTACTGCCCTGCAATGGTTTAAATCGTTTTTATCTAACAGAAGTTTCTCGGTTCAGCTTGGTGACCACTCTTCTTCAACATTGTCACTCAATTACGGCCTGCCCCAGGGTGCAATTTAAAGCCCTGTTTTATTCTCACTCTATATGCTTCCGCTCTGGGCCATTTTCAGGAAACACAATGCGGCCTTTCACTGCTTTGCAGACGACGTTCAAGTCTACCTCCCATTGAACATAAACAACCTTACTGCAATTAAAACTTTACAGAACTGTCTTGAGGAGGTGGTATCATGGTTGGACTCAAATTTTTTAAGTCTTAATAAAAACAAAACCGAAATTGTAGTCTTTGGGAAACCAAACTGTCTGCAGGGCTGGGACAGTGCTATCGGCCCTCTGGATACATTCTCTCGCTCAACAGGCTGATCTCATGAAGTAGCGTGTGTATGACATGCCAATTCGTATTTCCATTTTTGGCGTGCTATCAAGACGCATAATTGCCTTTCAGCGTGTTTATGAACGCCGTTGACTTAACGTTATATAAATATATGACTTACCTCAACCCCGTCCCTAAACCTAACCGTCACTGGGGTTAATGGCATTTGTGACTGTTCCCTTACCATCCTAGGTAAAAATAAAGATATGACTTATCTCAACCCCATCCCTAAACTTAACCATCACTGGGGTTAATGGCATTTATGACTGGAGATTTGACTGCGTGTACGGACACGCGAAATGACGCGGACGTTAATGGCGTTGAAATATACTGTACGCATACACGCGGATACACGCGGATAGCTCAAAATGCGTAGAGATAACACGCCACCTGACTCGAAAGTGGCATATATGTTTACGCAAAATTCATGATGTCATGTTGCGCTCAAGCACAAAAAATTTAGGAGTGATTCTTGATTGTAGTTTTAAATTTGACAAACAAGAGTAGCCTAACCTTACCTACTGACTTTGTTGGTACCGATGGTATCTGTTCCTGCCTCAAGATCTGGACTGTATCTTTGCCTGGTCACCACATCTGCTGCTTGTTATGTTGTGATTCTGCTGTGACCACCAACTAGCCAGCTCTCGCCTTCGGCCCATCCCCGCTGTTTTCTGCAGCGGATTACAGCCCAACTACTGGCCGGCTCGCACTCTGGAGCAGCCTGTCAGGTATGCGGCTACTGTTTATGACCTTCTTGCTGGCCTCTCTGTGGATTTTGTCATCTACGGCTCTGACCATGGCGGTTCTATTCACGTCCTCACAGCTCCTCAGATTCAACCACTACGCACCTCCTTCAATGGACATCATCTCTACTTTGCAAGAACATTGTCTTCTCCGCCGTCGCCCTTATATCCACCGATGCTCACGTCGCAATCTTTCCTATTACTTCAATGCCGAAAACAGTATTCCATCTCTCTGCTCCAGCCGTAGTTCACTCCCGCCTGGACACCGGCGCAACAACACACCTCCTGCTCGTCTCAACTTCCGCCCTTTTGGATTTCACAACAAAAGCCTCTTAAGACAGCGCTATTCAATACAAGATCACTCAACAATAAAAGCCTGCTCCTCTGTGAATTCATCATTGACAATAAATTGGATTTTCTCTGTCTTACTGAAACCTGGCACCAACCCATGGACTATATTGCATTAAATCAGACCACTCCACCTGGATACTCCTTCATCGACAATCCCCGTCTGGACCGGCGAGGTGCTGGCATTGCAGTCATTTACCGCAGCATTATTTCAATCCGCCCCATCCCGGTTGTATCCTCATTTTAACATTTGGCTTTCACACTTCCTGGTTCCCAATCACTCATTGCGGCAGTCATCTACCGCCCTCCCAAAACACGCTCATCATTTCTTTCCGATTTCACTGACTTTGTAACTCAGCTGTCCTCTATTTCACCGTCCGCTCTCCTCATTGGTGACTTTAACATTCATATCGACTCTCCGGAAGCAAAATTCACATCTGACTTTTTGGACATTTTAAACTGCCTCAACCTCACTCAGCATGTCACTTCACCAACACATAATCATGGACATATCTTGGACCTGGTCTGTTCCACACCCTCCCTCACTATAACATAACCTTTCATTGACCGACCTCACAATCTCTGATCATCTGGCTATCACTTGGGATATCATCACCCCCTCTCCTACTGCCAAACACACCAGAACAATTACATTTCGAAACCTGAAATCCATTAGTTAAATCGCTCTCACCTCCTCCATATCCCATGCCATCTCTACTTCTTCGCTTCCCTCTGCTCCAACTGCCTCTGATCTAGTCAACTTCTACAACCACACACTCTCCACCTGCCTCAACCAAATAGCCCCTCTTAAAACTGCCTCAGTCTCCTTCTCCAACTCTGCACCCTGGTACACCCCAGATCTTCACATTCTCAAAAGACAAAAAAGACAACTTGAAAGGATCCATAAAAAATCCAGTCTCACTGTTCATGCCCAAGCCTATAAACACTCCATAACCATAACTCCATTCAATTCTGCTCTGAAAAATGCCCGGGCCAACTACAACTCACAACTTATCCACTCAAATTCTTCCAACGCCCACACCAACTTCCTCCGTTTCTCCTCTCCCTGAACATCAACTTACTCCCCTCACACTCCACAGTTCCCTATCGAGGGAACTCAACACTGCGTCGATAAAATCGACTCTTTGGGGACGCTCCCTAAGCGTGCGCCTCTGAAGTATGAATGAAACTAATCCAATCCTGATTGGTGTTGCGTCGTGACGTAACATGTGACGGCATACCCGGAAGTATAAAAGTGACGCTGTCACAACACACACTAGCTTTCGCTCTTCAGCAAGCGCTTTATGTTGAAACTGTCTGTCTTATTTGGTGTTGTTTGTCTTATTATTGAAAGAAAGTATGGCCAGTGAACAATTCAAGAGGTGTGTGCATCCCTGCCCTCGTTTCATCACGGGTGGGGACGCACACTCTCTATGTGTGTATTGTTTGGGAGTGCAGCACGCACGGGCAGCTCTCGAGGGGGCTGCTTGTGAAATGTGTGAGGCTTTGCCTATTAGAGTGCTGCGCTCCCGGCTGGCGTGCTTTGACGAGCACGGTCAGGCTCGCGTTCCCCAGGGTTCCGGTCCCGCATATGTCGAGGCGATGCGGCGACTGAGATCCTGGGGTTCGCAGCGGGATCTGGCGGAGGAGAGTGAGAATGCTGAGGCATTTTCTCGCTCGCCATCGGCTGGTCCCGCAGCCTCTGAGAGTGGTGTGGGAGCCCGCGCTGCGGTTTCTCCTACCCGCGATCAGGTCCCGGTGCTTGAGCTGTCTACTTCTGAGGAAGGGGACGTGCTCAGCATCGATGCGGACGACCGTGATCTCAGCACGCCATCACGCGGCCTGGGTTATGAGGAGCTGGTGGAGGTTGTGACACGCGCTGTGGCCAGACTAAACATCAGCTGGCCACAACATGAGCAGGAAACGCAAGTCACCAGTAAAATGGACGAGCGTTACCTGCAGCGCAGGTCACAGCCTCACCGCCGGGGTCTGCCGTTTTTCCCTTATCTCCATAAAGAGATCTCGAGAACGTGGGAAAGACCGCATTCGTCCCGTATTTCGAGTCCCAATGTAATAGATTACAGCAATGTTATGGGGGCTCGAGATATGGGATATGGGAAGATGCCGAAGGTGGAGGAGGCTTTAGCGAGCTATCTCTCTCCCGAATCGGCGTCTTCCCTAAAGACCCCGGTGTTGCCTAGTAAGCCCTGCAGAGAGACATCTGCATTGGTGGGCAGGGCTTACATGGCGGCGGGTCGGGCTGGTTCGTGTCTGCACTCAATGGCGATTTTGCAGGCATACCAGGCCGACCTCCTGAAAGATTTGGATGAGGGGGAGGGGCCTACTCCTGAAGATGTCGCGGAGTTGAGGAAGGCCGCAGATTTGTCTCTCCGGGCCACTAGGGAAGCGGCCAGCGCTATTGGCCGCTCTATGGCGGCCATGGTGGCCACGGAGAGGCATCTGTGGCTGAACTTATCCGGTATTAAAGAAAAGGATAGGTCCTTCCTGCTGGATGCGCCGCTTTCGGCTTCTGGCCTGTTCGGCGACGCCGTTAATTCGGTTGTCGACAGGTTTCAGGAGTCGAGAAAACAATCTGCGGCGTTCCAGCAGTACCTCCCCCGGAAAGCGAAGGCCAAATCTAGTAGGGGGGGGCAAAGCAATCAGCCCCAGCCATCAGCCAGCTCCTCCCACAGGGAAAGAGGTCCTAGCCAAGGCAGGACTTCAGAGGGCTGCCCCCTCCGCAGTGAGACAACCGAGGTTGTTCTCACAACGGGGCCCTCTAGGAAAAGATGCAGGTCCGCCGTTAACAGCGCTTCGGGCCGCATCAATTTCCAGCGAAAAGACACCAGAGGCCAGCCTCGAGAGGCTGGTACCCTTAGCAGATTTTGTAGAGGGATGGTATCATCTTCCCAACATATCTCCATGGGTCCTGCAGATAATACGAGTTGGGTACAGACTGCAGTTCGCGCACCGCCCCCCCAAGCTCTCTGGGGTGGTGCTCACTGCGGTGGTCCCAGAGCAGGCTCAGGTGTTGGAACAAGAAGTACAGACTCTGCTGTCGAAAGGAGCCATAGAACGTGTTCTTCCGGTAGACAGGGAGTCCGGGTTTTACAGCCGGTACTTTATAGTTCCAAAGAAGGATGGGGGGTTAAGGCCAATTTTGGATCTCAGGGTGTTGAACCGGTCTCTGAGAAGGTTCAAATTCAGAATGTTGACCATTCCAACAATCGTGAGTCAAATCAGATCCGAGGACTGGTTTGTCACGATAGATCTGAAAGACGCCTATTTTCACATCTCCATCCTTCCTTGTCACAGGAGGTACCTGAGGTTCGCTTTCGGGGGCGAAGCATACCAATATCGGGTTCTTCCGTTCGGCCTAGCACTCTCTCCCCGCACATTTAGCAAGTGTATGGACGTGGCCCTTGCTCCACTGAGACTTCAGGGGATTCGCGTATTGAATTATCTCGACGACTGGCTTATTTTGGCCCAGTCTCGGGAGATGGCAGTTCGGCATCGAGATGTCGTTCTTGGCCATATTCAAAAATTGGGGTTAAGACTCAATTTGAAGAAGAGTGTGCTAGAACCGTCCCAGGGCACGACCTTTTTGGGAGTCGTGTGGAACTCGATTACAATGCAGGCACGTATGTCTCCCGCACGTATCGAGTCAATTCTGGCGATGGTGTCCGGGGTGAGGCTAGGTCAGGCCGTCACTGTGAAACACTTTCAAAGGATGCTGGGCCTCATGGCAGCGGCATCCAACATTATTCCTCTGGGCCTCCTTCACATGAGGCCCCTCCAGTGGTGGTTGAAGACCAAGGGGTTCTCACCCAAAGGAAATCCGTTCCGTATGATCAGAGTAACGCGCAAGTGCCTTCAGTCTCTGCAAATATGGAAGAAGCCTTGGTTCCTATCCCAAGGGCCAGTGTTGGGGGTGTCATGTCGCCGGGAAACCGTTTCGACAGACGCCTCCCTTACGGGCTGGGGCGCGGTCATGGACGGCCGCTTTACCAGGGGTCTGTGGCAGGACCATCATCGCACTTGGCATATAAATTGCCTGGAGATGATGGCGGTATTCAAGGCTTTGAGGAGCTTCCTCCCAGACATCGAGGGTCGCCACGTCCTTATACGGACAGACAATACGTCAGTGGTGGCCTATCTGAACCGACAGGGGGGACTCAGATCGCGCCCTCTGTGCAAACTGGCGCATCAGATTATCCTTTGGTCCCAGGGAAAGATATTGTCAATAAGGGCAATGTATATCCCAGGGGTTCAGAATCGGGGAGCAGACATCCTGTCGAGGCAGGGGCTGAGGCCCGGGGAATGGAGACTTCATCCGGATGTGGTGAAGTCGATATGGGAGAGGTTCGGACCGATGGAAGTGGATCTGTTTGCGTCTCGAGAGACGTCCCACTGTCCACTTTGGTTCTCCCTCTCACATCCAGCCCCACTGGGGTTGGATGCCATGGTACAGGCTTGGCCGAGGCTTCGCCTGTATGCTTTCCCCCCGATCGCTCTGCTCCCAGGGGTCCTGGAGAGGGTCCGTCAAGAGGGCATCAGTCTACTTCTGGTTGCCCCGAGATGGCCGACACGAGTATGGTTCTCGGATATAATATCACTCCTCATAGCTCCGCCATGGCCGATTCCTCTGAGGAGGGATCTATTGTCTCAGGCGGAGGGCACAATCTTCCACCCTCGCCCAGAGTTGTGGAAGCTGTGGGTCTGGCCTCTGAGGGGGTTCAGTACCTAAATGCTGGCTTATCAGCTGAGGTGGTTGAAACCATACTTAGCTCTAGGGCCCCATCTACCAGGAGATTATATGGCCTCAAGTGGAAGGTGTTTCACACTTGGTGTGGAGAACGAAGGTTGGATCCAGTAAACTGCCCAGTGGCTTCAGTTCTGGAATTCCTTCAGGATCGTTTCTCTGCGGGTCTCTCCCCGTCCACTCTTAAGGTGTACGTGGCTGCCGTTTCGGCTTTCCACGCGCCAGTAGATGGTGGACCTCTGGGGAGGCACCAGTTGGTCATTAGGTTTCTCCGTGGTGCTTGGAGGATGAGGCCGGCGATCAGGTCCAGGGTGCCTGCCTGGGATCTGGCAATAGTTCTGGAAGGGTTGTCCCTCGCTCCCTTCGAACCTTTAGAGTCGGCTTCGCCTAAGGACTTAACGTTGAAAATGGTCTTTCTCTTAGCGATTACCTCTCTTAAGAGGGTGGGAGATCTCCAGGCCCTGGCGGTAACGCCAGCTTGCTTGGAGTTTGCCCCTGGCAAAGTAAAGGCCTTTTTGCACCCGAGTCCGGGCTACGTGCCTAAAGTTCCTTCGAGTACGGCTCGCTCTGTAGTCCTTCAGGCATTCCATCCTCCACCTCATGTGTCGGCGGGAGAAGAGAGGCTTCACTTGCTCTGCCCCGTCAGAGCTTTGAGTGTATACTTGGAAAAGTCTGCTTCTTGGAGAAGATCTGACCAGTTGTTAGTATGCTTTGGGTCACCTAAGAGGGGGCTCCCGGCGACCAAACAAACTATAAGTAACTGGATTGTCCAGGCTATTACTGAGGCTTACAAGGTGCGTGGGGTTCCTTCACCTTTGGCCTTAAGGGCTCACTCGACTAGAGGCATGGCTTCCTCTAGGGCCCTTCTGTCGGGAGTACCTCTGCAGGAGATTTGTGAGGCAGCCGGCTGGGCTACCCCGCATACTTTCATCAGGTTTTACAGTCTCAGCCTTCCCAGTACGCCCGGTGCACACGTACTCGGCCCTTGCTGAGTGCCTAATCAGTTTCACTCTGGGGCGGGTCTGTTCGGTGCGTGGCCTAGTGGGTACTCGTTCCCCAAAGAGTCGATTTTATCGACGCAGTGTTGAGTTCCCTCGATAGGGAACGTCTCGGGTTATGACTATAACCCTTGTTCCCTGAGAAGGGAACGAGACACTGCGTCGTGTTGCCACGCCCCCTTTTCAGACCCTTGAGCGTCTTGCTTCATCGCGAGGCTAGTGTGTGTTGTGACAGCGTCACTTTTATACTTCCGGGTATGCCGTCACATGTTACGTCACGACGCAACACCAATCAGGATTGGATTAGTTTCATTCATACTTCAGAGGCGCACGCTTAGGGAGCGTCCCCAAAGAGTCGATTTTATCGACGCAGTGTCTCGTTCCCTTCTCAGGGAACAAGGGTTATAGTCATAACCCGAGACGTTTTTCCTCTTTCTCTCCTCTGTCTCCCTCTGACACCTCCAAATTCCTTTCAAGTATGAAATTCTCCAACTGCCAGCTTGACCCGATCCCCTCAATGCTCTTTAATACCTGTCAACAAATCCTCATCCCTCTTATCACCAATATCATTAACACTTCCTTCATGTCTGGATCCGTTCCATCCCCACTAAAACTTGCGCCCATCACACCCCTCCTGAAAAAACCTGGCCTGGACCCTGACAATCTGGACAACTTCAGACCCATCTCCAATCTCCCTTTACTATCAAAAATTCTGGAACGCGCCGTCATCACACAACTCCACCAATATCTCCACTCCTCTCAACTATTCGAAACATTTCAATCCGGATTCCGTCCACACCATAGCACAGAAACAGCCCTTCTTAAAGTCACAAACGATCTCCTCATTGCTGCTGACTCTGGTTCCATATCCATCCTCCTCCTCCTCAACATCTCCGCTGCATTTGACACTATTGGCCATACTGTCCACCTTAATCGCCTTATATCTATTGGCATCTCTGGCATAGCACTTCTTTGGCTCACCTCCTACCTCTCTGACCATCATCATTTTGTCTCTATTAATAACTGCAACTCCCACACCTCCCCTGCCAACTATGATGTCCCCCAAAGTTCCGTGCTTGGTCCCCTCCTCTTCACCATCTACATTCTTCCCCTCGGTCAGATCATCTGTCACCATGGACTCCATTTTCATTGCTACGCCGATGATACCCAACTCTACATATCCACCAAATCCATCACCCCGGCTATCCTCTCCACCATCACCGATTGCATTTATGACTTAAAGACCTGGATGGACAATAACTTTCTTAAACTAAACAGCAATAAAACAGAACTTCTATCTAGGAGTATTCAGAACTTTACTTTTCTTATTGACGGACAAATAGTATCCCCCTCCCACTCTGTTCGTAACCTTGGTATCATAATGGACTCCACCCTCTCATACCGAACACACATCAACCATGTCACTAAACTATCCTTTTTCCACCTCTTTTTCCATCGCCCGTCTTCGCCCCTCCCTCACCCTGTCAACAGCTGAAATCCTCATTCACGCCTTCATAACTTCAAGACTCGACTATTGCAATAGCCTTCTCTACGGACTACCTACTAATCAACTACAAAAACTAAAAGAACTCAGCCACCCGCCTGCTCACCCACACCCGGTCCCGGGAACACATCACCCCCGTTCTTCAGCAGCTCCACTGGCTGCCTCTACGCTATCGCATTCAATATAAGCTCCTCCTCCTCACCTAAAAGTCCCTCCATAACCTGGCCCCGTCCTACCTCACTGAACTCCTGGTACAGCACCAACCCACCCGTCACCTGCGCTCATCTGGCACAAACCGCCTTACTCTGATCGCCCGCACAAACCGCATTGGGGACATTGGGGGATCGATCATTTGCCATTACTGCCCCCACCCTCTGAAACTCACTCCCTACATCCATTAGAAACTCTGATTCACTGCCAAATTTCAAAACAGTACTCAAAACCCACCTGTTCAAACTAGCATTTTTTTTAGAACACCCTTTTTTGTTTTGTTTTTGTTGTGTTTTTTGTTTTGTTTTATTTTCCATGTGATTCACAAATGCTTTGCTGCATACCTCGGTTGTAACGAGTGGTTGTAACAGTTGCTCTTCAATCAGCTTGAATCAGCCGGCCCATTCTCCTCTGACCTCTAGCATCAACAAGGCATTTTCGCCCACAGGACTGCCGCATGCTGGATGTTTTTCCCTTTTCACACCATTCTTTGTAAACCCTATAAATGGTTGTGCGTGAAAATGCCAGTAACTGAGTATATTGTGAAATACTCAGACCGGCCCGTCTGGCACCACCAACAAAGTTGCTTAAACTATCTTTCTTTCCCATTCCGACATTTAGTTTGGAGTTCAGGAGATTTTCTTGACCAGGATCACACCCCTAAATGCATTGAAATGCATTGAAGCAACTGCCATGTGATTGGTTGATTAGATAGTTGCATTAATGAGAAATTGAACAGGTGTTCCTAATAATCCTTTAGGTGTATACTGCAGCTGATTAAAGGGTTAGTTCACCCAAAAATAAAAAAATTAAGTCATTAATTACTCACCCCTATGCCGTACCAACCCTGTAAGACCTTTGTTCATCTTCAGAACACAATTGAAGATATTTTTGATTAAATCTGAGTGCTGGATCACTACTACATAGACTGCCTAAGGGACTGGCTCTTGACGGCCCATAAAGTCATTAAAGAAAATGTTTAAATATTCCATGTGCCTACAGCGGGTCAATTATAAGTTTATCAATCGACAAGACTACTTTTTGTGCGAAAAAAACATAAATAACGACTTTATTCGACTATTCCATTACTTCCTTTTGGGCGCATGCGCGAGAACTGAGATGACGATGTTCTTCTTCGACTACTTCTTGTTACCGGCTGCTCACCGCTTAGAAGTATTACCGCCACCTACCGTATAAGATGATGATCCATATATAAGGCGCTCCGGATTATAAGGCACACTGTCGTTTTTTGAGAAGATTAAAGGCTTTTAAGTGCACCTTATAGTGCGGAAAATACGCTAATTGAAAAGCGTATGTACAGGGCAGATCTTCCTCTGCTTGTAAACAGAAAGTTTTGCGCTTCCAGCTATATCAGCACATCATCTTATACGGTAGGTGGCGGTAATACTCCTAAGCGGTGAGCAGCCGGTAACAAGAAGTAGTCGAAGAAGAATGTCCTCGTCTCAGTTCTCGCGCATGCTCCCATAAGGAAGTAATGGAATAGTCGAATAAAGTCGTTATTTATGTTTTTTTCACACAAAAAGTTTTCTCGTCGCTTGATAAACTTATAATTGAGCCGCTGTAGGCACATGGAATATTTAAACATTTTCTTTAATGACTTTATGGGCTGTCAAGAGTCAGTCCCTTAGGCAGTCTATGAAGGAGTGATCCAGCTCTCAGATTTAATCAAAAATATCTTTATTTGTGTTCTGAAGATGAACGAAGGTCTTACGGGGTTGGTACAGGATGGGGGTGAGTAATTAAAGACTTAATTTTCATTTTTGGGTGAACTAACCCTTGAAGAAGTGATGTGTGAATGGCCATTTCTGCAACATATTTATTCATAGTTGTTAAAGTTTCTCAGTCTTCAGTAATAGTTTAATGATGTTGATTATTTATTTATTTATTTATTGCATGCTCTTCTTTTCTTCTTTGATCCCTAGCTAGGGGGTCCATGGCCGCAGACCTGGCTTCATTGAGGTTGTGATATTGATTTCTCACATCTTCATTGACCTGTTTCATCCACATTTTCGTTGGCTCTCTTTGTTGGACTTTCCATCGGGCATTTCGATTTCGCCAGAGGAGTTTGAATAGTAGCCTGCCTTCAGTCATTGTACAGACGTGGTCAAAACATTGCAATCACCATTTCGTAATCTTCTCCTCGATACTTGGCTGATGTTCACATTGGCAATGAATATACTCATTTCGTATGTGGTGACAAAGGAAGACTTGTACAATGTGGTGTAAGCAACGCATTTGAAAGACCTTAAGTTTGGCAAGGTCTAGTTTGAGTAACATCCACGTTTTTGATCCATAGAGAAGGAGGACTAGCAGGATTGGCAAAAATAATCTAGGGACTCTGCACAGAACAAAAATGAAAACTAATTAATATTACATTTGAATTGTAAACCGATTTATGAAGAGAAATAAACAGTATATACCTAATAAGAAATAAATATCAAATTAAAGCTATAGTATTCGATGTTCAAAATCCTGAGAAAAACCTGAGATGGTTGGGAAGTTTTAAAAAACTCATCCTGCCCTTCCACACACACACCCCTCCACCTGATCCCTCCCACCGGGAAAAGAACTGAACAACGTCACTCAAGCCCCTTTTCCACCAAAGCATTTTGAGAGCCGGTTCGGAGCCAGTGCCTGCGCGCGAACCAGTTCTTTGTGTTTCGACAGCCAAGAAACTGGTTCTCGGCCAGGAGGAGTGGTTCCAAAGCGGCACCAAGTCTTTACTGGACTAGAACCATTCTTTTACCACGTCATGCTTGCGTTGGGGGCTGGGGCGGGTTTAGATGTGTTCTAAACATCTTTTCTGACCATAATAAAGGATTGCACAGCCAAGAGAAATATTTGCAGAAACACGATGGAGTCTGCCTTTGTAATTGTTATGCTTGAAGTTGGCGCAAGCATTTCTATTTTTGTAATTTTTTTATTGAAGACATTATAAGCAAAGGAGAAAACGTCTCGGTTACGTATGTAACCCTCGTTCCCTGAGTAGGGAACGGAGACGTTACGTCAGAAGTGACGGAGATTGGGGGATTTCGCATAGAAAGCCAATCCTCTTCGAGTATTAAAACACGAGCCAATGGCATGCAATGCCTTGGGGCTGCGGAAATTTGCATAGCGTACTCCGCCCTACTCCGTGAGTATAAAAGGAGGAAGTGAACGCAACCGCAGTATGTCTTCGCTGAGGAGCCAAGACTGAACTCGGCCTCTACCCAGCGATACAGCAGAAGTGGCAGGGAGACGTAACGTCTCCGTTCCCTACTCAGGGAACGAGGGTTACATACGTAACCGAGACGTTCCCTTTCGTAGTCACTTCGAGTTACGTCAGAAGTGACGGAGATTGGGGGTCTGTGCCATCACGCCATCTTCAAGCTGTCTTCCAGTGCCCTGCGAAAGACTGAACCCCCGAGCCTTACCTCTTTTTTTTTTTTTTTTTTGGGGACCCGACTTTGACACAGGATTACCAAGGTACACTGGGAAACATATCCCGAAGGGGACATGCTACCAGCTGCCTACCGAAGGGAGGACTTAAGAATACACATATGGCCACATAGGGACGCATATTGAACACTGGAGTACCAACCGCAGGTGGCTACTGATTTAAACTCCAGGGGTGGCAGATGGCTTGCCAAGGGAAGACACATGCTCAGAGAGGCTTACAGTGGATAATACACATGAGACGGTTACCATGGGGAACCGTGCGCATGGAGGCACCTAGCTAGCATCCAGAGCAACGCAGTGGTGCCCGCATCGTCGGTGCTGGAGGACTCAAGACTTCAATGGAAGAACTGAGGAAATATCGCACTTATCCAGTCCGGGGAGTGGAGTGGCGAGCAAGCGAAGACACCTAAGCGGATCCAGAACTGGCCGAAACGAGTACGTGAGAGGATACCGGCTCAATTCGCAGATTATAGAATCTGGCGAAGGTGTTGGGTGTCGCCCAGCCTGCAGCTCTGCAGATGTCTGTTAGCGAGGCGCCGTGCGCTAAAGCCCAAGAGGAGGCTACACTCCGAGTGGAATGGGCCGTCACACCAAGGGGGCACGGAAGGCCTTGCTGCTGGTAAGACAAAGCAATGGCATCCACTATCCAGTGGGACAGCCGTTGCTTTGAGAGAGCCCTTCCCTTCTGGCTCCCTCCATGACAGACAAAGAGCTGGTCTGAGGTCCTGACACACTGCGTTCTGTCGACATAGGTGCGGAGAGCACGTACCGGACAGAGCAGTGCCAAGGCTGGGTCTGCCTCCTCCGGGGGCAGCGCTTGCAGGTTCACCACCTGGTCCCGGAAGGGAGTGGTGGGAACCTTGGGCACATATCCAGGCCGGGGTCTCAGGATCACGTGAGAGTAAGCCGGCCCGAACTCCAGGCACGCTTCGTCAACGGAGAATGCGTGCAGGTCCCCCACCCTCTTGATGGAGGCCAATGCAACCAGGAGTGCTGTCTTCATGGACAGAAACTTTAACTCTACTGATTGCAAAGGCTCAAAGGGATGCCTCTGCAGAGCACTTAAAACTACCGAGAGGTCCCAAGAGGGTACGAGGGGAGGACGAGGCGGATGCAGCCTCCTCGCTCCCCTCAGGAACCTGATGACCAGGTCGTGCTTCCCTAAGGACTTACCTTCCACTGCTTCATGAGAAGCGGCAATGGCCGCGACGTAAACCTTAAGGGTGGAGGGCGACAGCCTGCGCTCCAACCCTTCTTGCAGGAAGGAAAGCACGACACTGATCGAACATCTCCGGGGGTCTTCTCCGCGAGAAGAGCACCAATTGACGAAGAGGTTCCACTTCAACGCATAAAGGTGTCTCGTGGACAACGCTCTTGCGGAAGTGATGGTTGCCGCCACCGCAGGTGGCAGCGAACTCAAACCTGCCTCGTCCCGTCCAGGAGCCACACGTGCAGCCTCCAAAGATCGGGACGAGGGTGCCACAGAGTGCCCCGTCTCTGAGAGAGTAGGTCTTGTCTCAGAGAAATAGGCCAAGGAGGTGCTGTCGCGAGGAGCATGAGATCGGAGAACCACGTCTTGGTGGGCCAGTAGGGGGCTACCAGCAAGACCTGCTCCTCGTCCTCCTTGATCTTGCACAACACCCGTGCAAGGAGGCTCACTGGGGGAAACGCATACTTGCGTGGGCCCCGTGGCCAGCTGTGCGCCAGCGCATCCGAACCGAGAGTGCCCCAGGTCAGAGAATAAAACTGGGCGCAGTGGGCTGAGACCCGGGAGGCGAACAGATCTATCTGTGCCTCCCCGAACTCTTTCCAGATCAGCTGGACCGACTGGGGATGGAGTCGCCACTCGCCGGAGATCGGGCGGACCCGAGACAGCTCGTCGGCTGCCCAGTTCCGGTCTCCAGGAATGTGAACTGCACGAAGGGACCTCAGGTGCTTCTGACTCCATATCAAGAGGTGGCGGGCGAGCTGCGACAACCGGCGCGAGCGTAGACCCCCCTGGTGGTTGATGTACGCTACAGCCGTAGTGTTGTCTGAGCGGACAAGCACATGCTGGCCCTTGAGCAACGCTCTGAAGCGGTGCAGGGCGAGCCGTACTGCCAGCAGCTCGAGGCAATTGATGTGCATGAGGCGCTGGGCTCCCGTCCAGGAGCCGGCGGCTGCATGCCCATTGCACATGGCACCCCAACCCGTGGTAGATGCATCCGTGGAGACGATGAGATGCCTGGAAACTCGCTGAATAGGGACGCCCGTCCGTAAAAAGCTGAGGTTCGACCACGGGAAGAAGGTTCGCCGGCATGTCGGAGTCACTGGGACTCGGAGCGAGCCGCGATGCCATGCCCACCTCGGGACTCGATCGCGAAGCCACAGCTGAAGCGGTCTCATATGAAGCAAACCGAGCGGCGTTGCCGCGGCCGCGGATGCCATATGCCCCAGGAGCCTCTGAAAAAGTTTCAGTGGAACCGCACTCTTGCCCTCGAACTGACGAAGACAAGTCAGCAGTGAGTGCGCGCGCTCGTTCGTGAGCTGCGCGGACATGGCGACCGAGTCTATCTCCACGCCGAGAAAAGAGATCCTCTGCACGGGGCAAAGTTTGCTCTTTTCTCGGTTGACCCGAAGGCCCAGACGGGCTAGGTGCCGGAGCACCAAGTCTCTGTGTTCGCAAAGCTGAGCTCGAGAGTGTGCTAGTATCAGCCAGTCGTCGAGATAATTCAGGATGCGAACCCCGTGTTCGCGAAGGGGAACAAGGGCTGCCTCGACGATCTTCGTGAAGACGCGAGGGGACAGAGCTAACCCGAATGGGAGAACGGCGTACTGATATGCCTGGCCCTCGAAGGCAAACCGAAGAAACGGTCTGTGTCGAGGTAAGATGGACACATGGAAGTACGCGTCCTTCAGGTCGATCGCTGCAAACCAATCCTGATACCGAACACATTCGAAAATGCGTTTGGCCGTGAGCATTTTGAACGGTAGTCGATGGAGAGAACGGTTCAAAATGCGCAGGTCCAGGATCGGTCGTAACCCACCGGTCTTCTTGGGGACAATGAAGTAGGGGCTGTAAAACCCGGACCTCACCTCGGCTGGAGGGACCGTCTCGATTGCACCCTTCGCCAGCAGGGTCGCAATCTCCGCTCTCAGGACTGGGGCATTGCCACCGACTATCGTGGAGCGAACTCCCCTGAAGCGGGGAGGAGACCGTGCGAACTGAATCGCGTAGCCGAATCTGATCGTTCTGATGACCCAGCGGGATACCCCGGGAAGCGCTAGCCAGGCTTCCAGGAAGTGAGCCAACGGGGTCATGTGAACCACAGACGTCCCCCCGGAGGGGCAGCGTGGCAGTTCGACTGGCACGCGTGCAGGGGTTACCCCGCTCGGATGCGTCGAAGCCCGCTCCCCGACAGAAGGGACCAGGGAAAGCGGAGCGTTCCACGGGGGTCCGTTCTGCCGGGGGTCTGGCGAGAGAGGGGGAAGGGATTGGTGTAGCCCGGGGACGACACACGCACCCTTCCGCGCCCTCCGAGACAGAGAGGAGTGAGTGGGCCGACACACTGGGGCATCGGGGGCACTCACTCCAGTCTGTGAGCTCAGTGAGGATGTCAAGTCTTTCTTTAACCAGTTCAGGGTGCTGCCCACCCGTGGGTGAGCAGCGGGGAGCTGAGAACAAAAGATTCTCCCCCGGCCCTCCACCGGGGGAAGGAGGGGGCCTGCTACCGCCTCCTGTGAAAGACTCGAGATCGTCACTGAGCGGCCCGTGTCAGGATCTTCGCTTGGCCTGGCGTTTAGCGGGGCGAGCGGCCTGAGGGGGCTGTGACGCCGGCCTGCGGCCTCCTCGACGCCGGGGCCCGGATGAAGGCTGCTGCTGGGGCCGGGCGGGAGGGAGGGGAGCCGCAGGGGGGCGTCCTCGGCGGCGAGCAGGGGGAGGCGCCTGTGCCGACGACTGGGTGGAGGCAGCAGCTGGTCGTCGGGGCAGGATGTGTTTGATGGCCTCCGTCTGCTTCTGGGCGGTGGAGAACTGTTGGGCGAAGTCCTCGACCGCACCGCCGAAAAGGCCAACCTGGGACAGCGGAGCGTCGAGCAGACGAGTCCGCTCAGCGCTCCGCGTATCCGACAGGTTGAGCCACAGATGACGCTCCTGAACCACGCTAGTGGCCATCACCTGACCAACGGCGCGAGCAGCCACTTTCGTTGCCCGGAGAGCAAGGTCAGTGGCGGACCGCAGTTCTTTGAATGCCGTCGTATCAGTCCCGCCCTCGTGCATGTCTCTGAGCAACTTCGCTTGGAAGACCTGCAAAGTGGTCATAGCATGCAGAGCGGAGGCCGCCTGTCCCGCCGCTCTGTAGGATCGCGCCGCCATAGCAGACGAGAACCCACAGGCTTTGGATGGGTGCTTAGGAGGACCACGGGTGGAAGCGCTCTGTGGACACAGCTGCATCGCAACAGAGCGCTCCACCGGGGGCATCCCAGTGTACCCACGGGCTGCCCCGCCGTCGAGGGGGGGAAAGGCGGGGGAGAGATCGCGCTCTCGAGTGGACAAAGGAGCCCCCCAAGAGCGCGATAACTCCGCATGCAGCTCGGGGAAAAAAGGTATTGGAGTCGGCCGTGGCTTTGCAGCGGCAGCCTTGTCCAAAAACCAATTATCCATCCGTGAGAGGTCGGGGCAGGATGGAGGTTTCCATTCTAGCCCGATACTCCCAGCGGCTCGAGACAGCATGGCCGTCATCTCGGGATCTGACGCGGACAACGCTGGGACTCCCGAAGGAGGCAACGCAGCCGGATCTTCCTCTCCCGAGGAATCAAGCCCGCCTAGTGATGCTGTGATAGACATCGCATCATCATCTGGGGCGCTGCTCGAAGCAGCCGGTGCCGCCGAAGAGACAACCGACCGAGTCGAACTAGCGCCCGCTGGCTCACGCACTGAGGCGGGAGGTGTGGCCCGAGGAATCGTCGGGGCTTTATCCCACACCGTCACCGTTAGATCGCCCGGTCCCCGGGTCGACGGGCCCCCTTTCGTGAAGGAAGCCGATCGAGTAGGGGGGACCGGGGCTCTCACTCTAGTGAGATCATTGAGCCGCGACCTCAGTGTGGAGATGGTCATGGTCCCACAGAAGGAACATGAGTCATCCACGAACGCTGCTGCTGCATGCTGAATGCCCAAGCAAACAAAGCAGCGTTCGTGACCATCAGATGACGACAGAAATCTACCACATCCAGAAGGGCACGGGCGAGCCATCTTTAAAAAGACGTGCCGCGTGCAGCTCTTTTACAGAGAGGAGAGAAATTCACTCTTTCAGCGCTGAGGCTACCAGGGAGAAGCGCAAAGTCTGGCAAACCACTGCACAGATCGCAGGCAATGCAGAATCTCGCTGGGTACCGCCGTCACACCAACACTGAAGAGGACGCTCGTCTCGAAGAGTCTTGAATCAGCTTTGAGGAGTGAAGAGGTTCTCTTGGCTCCGAAGCGAAAACATACTGCGGTTGCGTTCACTTCCTCCTTTTATACTCACGGAGTAGGGCGGAGTACGCTATGCAAATTTCCGCAGCCCCAAGGCATTGCATGCCATTGGCTCGTGTTTTAATACTCGAAGAGGATTGGCTTTCTATGCGAAATCCCCCAATCTCCGTCACTTCTGACGTAACTCGAAGTGACTACGAAAGGGAACAGTCACAATATGGAACAAATAAATGGAAAGAAAAAAGACACAAGATAGGGATACATAACTTATCAGAAAAGATTACATATCAAACGAAAAGATTAAAAGACTTACATATTTCAATTGTTTTTAAAGCCTTCTTGGTACATGAGTTAGAGATAATCCCAAAGTAATGTTGTACTTGCAAGCGTTTCTAGCTAAGATGTATGGCGACGTACACAGTGACATAATGACGTCGTTTGCTGGGTGCTCTAGTCAGTGGGAAAAAAATAGGTTCTGAAGCGGTTCGCAAGTTGAACCAATTCCGAACCAATTTTGAACCAGCACCAGTTCCGAACCAGTTCTTTTTTTTTTTTGGTGGAAAAGGGGTATCAGTTAAGCTGTGATCACCGGTAGTAAACAATCTATCAATCTAATGACCTCGCTAATGACACATCATGTAAAATTGCCTTTCGACACTTGAACTTAGTTGCTTCATCAACAATTCAATGTCACGTTTGAGTTCACGTAAACGCAAGATTAGCAACACATGAAATGTTCTAAACTCCCCACCACCATTAGTATAATACTACTAGAATTGCAAAGGTTTTGAGTATTGTTATAGCAGCACACAGCGCATCTTGTTCAAATTCCGATCGACTTGAACAGAAACCCGCTAGGCCTACTGAAATATATTCAAGCACTTCAAGAAATATAATTACTTTGACCCGTGTTAGTCGATGCTAAACGGCTAACATTCCAATGCCGACCGGCAGCATGAGCATGTTGTCAGACTGATAAAAAGCTATTTATGTAACACGTCACACCATAAAAGTATAAATAAATGTTTACCTGCTCTACAAAAAGTCATCCGTGTTAGTCATTTTCATTTTCAGTCCCAGATTACCCTGAAGCTTCCTCCAACGGTCATTAGTGGACCCTATATTTATCCTACTTAGAGTCCTACTTACATTTTTATTTATTTTTTTAATGTCTACTTTTTCCTCTACAGACTTTCTCTTTCGTCCAAACTTTACAGTTGGGGCAAGCAGGGGCCGCTTGCTGCCGTCGTTTATATTTTTATCCATTGCTTTATCCATTGTTGATCTGATGCTTCTTAGCTAGCTACCATAGACTGTCTGTCAGCTGCTTGCTCGTGCAAGGAGGGGGGCGGGGTCGGGTGTGGTTGGGTTGGAGACGCGAGCGCCAGTGGAGCTGGTGATTGGATGAGAGCAGTTGACCAATGTAAGCTGTCCGGCCGATGACCACCCTCCCACCTATGTTCTACGGCGTGAGGTCACCGGGAGGGGGGTGTAATGTCACTACCCAGAATCCTCCTCGTCTCCACACCTGAACTCACTCCCTCACTTACCAGCCTGTTCTTAGTTATCATCATCTGTGTCACCTGTCCTCTTATCATTATGGTCCATTTGTATCTGTATTTGGTCTCCTTCTGTTCAGCGTGTCCTTGTTGGTCATTGTTAATGTTACTGTTTTGTTGTGTTTTGTGGATCTTCTACCAGTACCAGTTTTTTTTTAGTTTGAATTAGTAAATGTTTGTTTTGGAGCTTTCTGCCTTTGACTCCTTCCACCCATACTACACGCCTGACAGTTGTTACGTAAGCAGGCGGACAACAAGGTAAGTAGTGCAGATATTGTCTTTAATTAAACAGCAGAGTATCAGGAAAACTCAGTGTGCAGAAATGGATGAGTAGCAGAGTTCAGATAAGGATAATTCTTGAAAGCAGTCTGTGAATGAATAAGAGATATGTTCCTTTGTAGAATCGGCAGGAGGAGATTCCCAGAGAGGATACACACCGTTGTATGAGACTGACAGACTGATGGCACACACTCCCGCACCACTTGACTGAACTGAATGGCTTACGGCTTGCACACCACTGAAGAGAAGATCTGGACAGACTGGAATCGGCACAGAGATCTGGTAAGTAAACACAGGTTAGTTTGGTCAGTGAAACTCGTAGAGAGACGCACTATGAGTCCGCTTCGTATGAACGAGCCTAGACAATGAGAGGTGCGTGATGTGTGCTTCTGAACTGCGTGGTTGATGAGGTGCAGGTGTCTCTAGTTAATACTCCAGTGACTGTGATCGCTGGGTGATTGTGGTGGAAGAACCTGGCCAATCCGTGACAACATTATAATGCTACGCTAATTACGTTTAATATTATTAACGTGTTAAACGGAAAAAACATTAATAGAATGTGTTATCGCCGACAGCACAGATATGGCTAATTCGTAACAATTCATACGACCTCACTCGTACAAATTAGTACACGTTTGCTAAATCGTACATATTTTACGAATTGGCCAAATCGTATGAATTCATACGAGTGAGGTCGTACGAATTAGTACGAATTAACCACTTTTTAATCACTCGTACGAATTCGTACAAATTGGTCGTGACATAGGGTAGGATATAACTGCAAGACGGACGTTGCGACAGTATTTTTGTGTGATTTGACCGTAAGTGCAACAAGCCAGTGCAACACTGCAAGCTTGGGAATGAAATCATGCGCAACCCCCGCAGTTCAACACCGAAATTGGTGTGCGTTATTTGTTGTTGTTATTGGAGACATCCGAGATTGATGGTACATAATAAATATATTTTTTTACACATTTTAGCAATTTTAAAATGTTTGAAGGAATTTTTACACGGCACTCCTGCTTGCCAGACGCTCATTGAGCAAATGTAAATGAAACTAATAAATGTTATATAGCTCAAAATTATGAAATGTTAGAATATAATCAGTATGTCATTCTAGTGTTGACAGCTAGTCTCATACAGCCAAAAAATTGAGACAAAGACTAACATTACAACTTTCAACACACTAAAATGCATTTTAGTGTGATAGTTAGACCAAGTGAAAAAGTGCTGCGTTACCTCAAAAAACTTTAATTCGTCAAATAAACTGACCATTGACTATTAATTCAGCACTTTCGGGTAATTCGGTTGAATGAAATCATTTCCTCATTCATTTATATCCGCAGGACTCACATATGGCGCTGATATCTGTCTCTCATTAGCAATTGCGACCTGCTTCATACCACAGTCATGTTAAAAACATCAATGTATTCACTAATCTAAAACATATATATTAGATCCATTCGCATGATAAGTTCCATGATTCCTCTTATTGACTGCGTCAACCTATGCCTTTGTGATTGTAAGAGGTTAGCAACCTCTAGCAGTGAAAACAAACAAACAAACAAACATTGAACATCATAGCTTGTTCTGTGCCTGTAATGTAAAAATGTTTAGAGAAAATTTCAAGTGTGGTTGAACATAGCAGGGTCCCAAGGTCCATCCGAAGTATTTTTTTTTTGTTTTTTGTTTTTTGTGGACACACTGGCCTTTCTGACCCCTGAGGTCCTAACTGTTTGTGCTTTGGTGACACAAGGATGATATGAAGTATAAAGTGGTGAGACTGGCAGGTAACAGTACACTGGCAGTAGTCTCTCATCTTTCACCTGTCAACAGGGATTTAAAAACAAATCCCACTGCTGACAGATTCTCTGACTCACAGTGAAACATTTCCATAATGGCACTCCCATCTCCCATGTGTCAGGAGTCCTAGCGGCACATTGAAAGAACAGAACAAAAACGAGAAAAAAAAGCCCCTTTCAGATCTGCGAGGCTGGTCGACAAAGAGAAACATTTAAACAGAAGATTTTGTCATGCTGTCTGGCTTCAGAACGTTCTTTCGTTTCACACACAGTTACTCTCTCTTCATGCTTACCATCTCTTATCAGCACCTGGTACTATTAAGGTGGGCATACACTGTGCGATGTCTGTGCGATTTCAGCAAGTACTCACATTGAACAAGTAAATTGTATGCGATGTAAAGCCAAAGCTCAGGATTTGTGTGCTCACACTATACAGTCCAATCATCTAGCTGTGACTTGACTGTTCACACTATACTTTTGAAATATCTGCGATTAACCCCTCATGCTGGGTTGCGCCTATTGACAATATCATGTATAGAGAGATAATATCAAAACAAGCATCATTATCAAGATGATTTAGCATTTCCTATTTATGTATTAAATTATTATTAGGACATATTATAGAGGAGGCCTGGGCTAATTTTATTATAAAATTGATCTGCTATAATTAACTTGCCACACAATAATTTCACAGCACATAACCGTATAAGTGAGGATAATAAAATGGGTAACACTTTATAATAACTACACGCTAATAATCATTAGTTAAGCATGAGTAAACCATTAATTCATCATTCATAAAGCATTAATAAGCAGTTCATAAATACAGCTATAAATGCTTTCTTCTTGATTTAAAAGCATATCTATAATTTGTTAAATAATTGTATTTTCATCCTTTATTAATGATCAATTTATCATTTCTAAATGAAGAATTGCATTTTTTATGAACCAGTTATTTGAGAGTTGTCAGTGGTTCGTAAGATTACTTAGAGTAAGTAAATGATTAATAAACTATTTAAATGTACATTCATACATCTTATTATTCAGACATATAGTGATGGTTACTTAGTGTGTTAATAAATGCTTTATTAACATGTATTAATGCTGTAATTAAGGGTTAATTTAGATAGTTATAAAGCATTTAGTAGTGGTCAGTTAACTATGTTCGTGAGCTCATCTAAAGTGAGGACTATTCATGACTTGTAAAGCATTTTTAAAGGCTGTTAAATATTTCTATGTTCTGTATCATTGCATTGTGTTTGTTACATTTTACTGTTTAGAAGATTGACGAGTCTTTAAATCACCTTTATAAATGCTTTACAAAGCATGAATAGTCCTCACTTTAGATTAGGTCACAAAAATAGTTAACTGACCACTACTAAATGCTTTATAACTACCTGTATTTACTACATTTACTTACACTTTCTAAGTGATCTTATAAATGACTGACAACTCTTAAACAACTGGTTTGTAAATAATGCTATACTTCATTTAGAAATTATTAATTGATCATTAACAAAGTATGAAAATACAATCATTAAACGCATTATAGATATGCTTATAAATCAAGAAAAAAGCATGTATAGCTATATTTATAAACTGCATATTAATGTCTATTAATGTTTTATAAATGATGAATTAACTGTTTACTCATGCTTAACTAATGATTAACAGTGTGCAGTTATTATAAAGTGTTACCATAAAAGGTTATATAGAAGTAGCCTGGGTTTCCCCATTCTGCCTTGCCGCAGCGCGATTTTATTCGCGCGGCAAGGCAGTCTGGATACCATGAACCAAATTTTCCCCTAAAATAGGGGAGGAAGCACAGGCGCATTTGATAGACATTCATAGCACCCAATAATACGGCTCTGGGCATTCGTAAACCACGCCTCAAATACAAGAAAATGTACAGGTGGTTTCCAGACCATGTTACATTCTCAATGATATGTGGTCTGGCGTTAGCCAGGCTAATATAGAAGCTTACTCCACCTCATTGAAAATTGTCTAAAACACTAAGGTCGATTACAATGAACAGTAATTTGTTGCTAGTTTGACCTACAGAACTTCAAGATCTCCCTCTTAAGGCCATTGCACACTGAGTAGGAATTTTTCGTATGTGTATTTGTCGTGTTCGTCAGCCTAGAAACAGTGTTTTGGGTTGCCTGAAAAAGTCAACTTTGAAAACAGATTTCAAAGTGCACGTTTTTGAAAACGGTCTTTGTGTAAACAGCAAAAACGCAAATCTCTGAAGATGATGACGTCATACACATGTATACAGTATCACATGTTCAGACCGTAGTTCTTCATCGCCATCTAACAGCCTGGCAGCATAATACAGCATTTTTGTGGATCCGTGTGAATGGGGATTGTTTTGACAATGGTTTCATCTGTTCATGGAAAACTCAAAGCAAAAACTTCTCAGTTTTAAGCTTCCCAATGGTGGTGAAGCCTGAGGCTTAGACAGAGAGCCAAAGGAGCGCAATGACGCTGACGGTCCCTGACTCTGTGACGGAGCCACAGCTACGACCCGGCAATGTGCTACCAATGTCTTACTCAGGCGGAGCCGATGCTCCTCTCAAAATCAAAATAATAGTTCATGGTGCTTGCCGGAAACTCACTCTAAGTGGCAGGAGTGACCAACACTTGAAAATTGCCAGTGAGCGCCAAAGTTTCATTCATGGCAGATCCCCATTACTTGTTTGCTTTTTTGGGGTTTATGCCCATCTCCATTTAATGAATTGGTAGGACAAAACTCAGGAAAGAGGCACATGCCTGTTTTAATCATCGCTGTTGAAATGTCCCAGTTTGTAGATTTTTCACAATCTACCTGAAGTTTAAAGGGTCCCAAGATGAGTTGAATGAATTCATGACTCACCTCAACAGGATGAGTCCTGATCTAAAATTCAGTGTAGAATCCGACTCCAAACGTGTGAATTTCTTAGACACGTAAATCAAACAAAAGATGGTAGATTGACCACAACCCTTTACAGTAAAGAGACTGATCGCAAATCATTAATTTTGGCAAGCAGCTCGAATCCCAGTGCCCTAAAAAGTCAATTTTATAGGCTTAGACGGATTTGCCACTCAATTGAAGAGTTTAAAGAGAATGCTATAGATCCCACTATCCCACTAAAAGTTTTGAAGAGACATATAATATCACCCTCTCGACACCACGGCCACACCTTAGGAAAAAAGAGTGTTAAAAAGGATAAAAGTCTCCTGCATAACTCCTTTTACTCCAAGATCCTTTATTATTAAAAACACCATAATGAAATATTGGCACCTAATATCTGATGGATAAATTTAAGGATCCACCTTTGTTTGTGTCTAGACGGGGCCCAAACCTTCGCAATGGGTTAGTTAAACTAAAGCATGTATAATATCAGCTCTTAGCACTCCTTACGGATGGTAACTATCCCTGTGGGAATTAAGTCCAATGTAATAATACACACAAGACCTATTAACTTTAAACATCCTAGATCCGGTAAGAGCAACAATGTGAAGGGCATTTTTACATGTAAAACTAAGAATGTTATCTATATTTATTATTATTAATATTATTATTATTATTATTATTGTTATTATTATTATTACATTTTAAGATTTCCGTGTGACATGGTGTATGTGGGAAAGACCACACGCAGTTTAAAACTGTGAGCATAATAGCTCTATTTGATGTGCTGACTCTAAATAATATTTTTTTTTCAGGCTTTCACAAACTTTTAAAGCTTGAAAGGTGAATGGAAAGACAAAAATGCTGAACTTGACAGAGAAAAGGTGAATTTGACATAATGACATCTCATGTTTCTTCCCTGCTGCTGTTACCTGTGCAGTGTTTAGTGTCATCTGTACTGCTTCATTCTACAACCAGCTAGCAAGTAGCATGACTGACACAAGCCATCCGCAACCTTATCTCTAACAGCATGGCTCTAGCGGGGAGCTGACCTTGAGAAGTAATTTAGTGGATCAATATTTGCCTGGATGTGAAACACAAGAAAGTGAGAGAATGGTAGTTTGGCAGAAACCAGATGAAGTGAATTTTAAAGGTTTGTGGAGGAGAGCCACATGTGTGGAGCACCACAGCAGATTAGTTTCTCATTATTCTCCTATGTAATGTGAGAAACGCATACACCTTCACATGCAATGCAGTTTTGAGCCATCTGACATCTCCCATTAGTGCTCTGTGTAAATGTCAAATTATTCAAATTCTATATAATAAATTTATCAAGGAGCAATTTGTGGTTTGAATCAACAATCGAATATTTTAGGCATACGGATGATCCAGATGCTCTCATACTTAAGCAATAACTATGTAGCATGTTGCTAAAATCTGCTTGGTCAATAAGTGTCTCAAAGATGCTCTTCTGACTTCTATCCATCCACCGATAATTGATACTGCATAAATGCCGCTAGATGTCATTATAAGTCCAGTACAACATAACTTTTTGTACCTTTGACCATGAAGTAAATTATGAAATATTATTAATAGAAACATTGTTACAAATAATGTCCATCTCAGCTTGTCGAGTCAATGCAAAAAGCAAATGCATTGTTCTTAGGGGGGCATCTTCCCTCTTACCCTAATTGTTAATAATTACTATTAATCGATTAATTAATCAATTTTTGCTGCATTGCAATAAAATTCTGTTGTATAAATCATGTTTCTGCCAAACACTACAACTTTTGCATTACATCATTTATTACGTTGCAATCTGAACACTATCCACATCTATTTATATTTATTTGCATATCAACAGAAATTCCGTCAAGGTTAATCGAACTTGACTATGTATGTACACAATAATATTTTTTTCATCAACAAGTATTTATTATCAGTAAGGATGTCGACTGATTGGAGTTAAAACAGTTATTTACATCAACTGCTTTTATAGTCAATGAAATGCATATCTTTATGTGTGTGTCTGGGTAGAGAATAGCTAATAGGTGTTTTCATGGAAGTGTTTCCAAAGCTTGTGCGTGTGTCAATATGGTGCAGAATCAACAAATGTTGTTGGAATAATCATCTTGACAAGCCTGATGTATAGATCTCGTCAGAAAGGCAAAGTGTACATGACTCGATCACTTTAAAGGGTATAATTCATTATAATTCAGTAGCCTTTTTGCAAAAAGATCTATAACAAGTATACCAAATGCAGCAACTCATTCAGATTAAGAAATCTAGACATAATTTTTCCAGTTGGCTGTTTTTTTTTGTCGTTGTTTTTTTTCATGGTTAAATTTCATGTACAAGCTAAATTATCCATGTCTTGATGCATTTGGCCTTCGACAATTGCTTGTGACAGAATAAATCTGTGAATAAATCTTTACAATCTATTAATAAATAATCTCAAGGACTGGAGGAGTGTCTGGCTTTTCTTTACTATTAAGCTGGCTATGTCATTTAGCTAAATTACTGAAAACTGCAGTCACCAATAAATCAGGGTTGTGACCCGAATGGTTAACACAAAATGAAAACAAAGTCTTATTTCAGTGATACAATTAAATGCCCAGACAATGTGGTATTAGCTCAGTAATGCTCTCTTAATGAACTAAACGAATGTGGCAACAGTCTTTTTGGTGGGAGGGTAGAGGGGGGATCATAACTCTACTGTCACTGTCCAAAAACTTACCTATATGTACAATTCACTGCAGTTCCCAGCTAAAAAAAAAAAAAAAAAAAATGACACCAATTATAAATACCGGCAGATTATTGATTAATAAAGAGATACTTTTTCACTCGGTTCCTTGCACAGTACTACTATCTTAAAATTTCAAAACAATTCTACCATAGTGCAAGACTAATCAGCTAGTGCAGTTCATTGTTTGCATGAAATAATCAGCTAGATTTATTTATTTATTTTTTATGCAATAAGCTTGGTAACATCTGGCACATTATTGCACTCACTATGAGCAGTCGGTATGGGAATTCAATAGAACACAGAAGATGAGCTCAAAGTGTTCTAGAAACAAGCTAAGTTAAAACAGAATAATTTTCATTTTCTAACGCTTTCCGTGGGTGGTACAAACTCGATAAAGCATGATATTTGTTGACATTTCTTCTGATGTTTCCGATAATACCAGATATTGTGGCATCCAATTTCTGTCAGACTATGAATATAGTCCACACTGCATTTTGCTAAATTTGACTACTTCCTTTAGCCAGCGAAAACCAGATGAATTACGTTTCCGATTGTCACTCCCATATGTATGCATTGCAAACTGATTTTTACTTTCCTTAAAAAAAAATGATACCCCGCCCAGGACTGCACATTTGCAGTATGTCACCTTTGTCTGCTATGATAGTTAAATTATGTTTTTGTATTATGTATTATACATTTAGTGTTGAGTTTGCATTGCATTGCAAGTAGGCACTCCATTCTGTATCATTCAAAAAACTATATGTCCATAAATATGTAATGCCACGCATAAACTAAGATTTGAATCTTCAACAGTCCAAACATGCCCTTTTCATCATTATGCGTGTCCACATTGTGTGGCTAAACAAGCATTTGTGCACAATGAAAGGATGTAATGCTTTAAAGGCAATACAAGCTCTTCTGGTGATTGATCATTAGCAGGATGCCGCCGTGAGAAGCATGATCAGGGAATAGTAATTATCCAGAAGCATTCATGCACAACATTGGGTACACACACTCATTCATTATAGCCAAGCTGAAATGAGATATGGCACAGCAGATCAATCAATATGACACATTGAAAAAATATGAATCCCAACATATTGATTGATCTGCTGCATCCAAGGAATGTGTTGGGAGCAAAATGCTTGGTTAGACATATCAGGAAATAACAAGAATTTGTTTGTGAGCATGGAATATATGTTGTTGATCCAATATTTGGTCATTTTTACAGAATAACAGAATAAAACAAAACAGATAAATAAAGTAAAATAAAATATATTAAATCAATAAATATAATGATATGCAATTTTTGGCCACCAGGGGTAACTCATTTAAAATAATAACAAAAGACGTACTTTGATGACGTCGGGAAAGAGCGTGGGCTCAAGGAAGTTGTTGTCGCTGTCAATGACAACCAGCTCAGCTCATGACATGACATCATCGTTTCACAAAATATATGGATATACGGCATCTCTCTGTAGATTTAGCATTTTCAAGAAGCTTTAAATGCAACCACAATGTTTACCTGTGTCATACTTCTCCTGTCCCAAACCCTTCTCCGGTCATATTTTTCACCCGTACGTTTGAGCCGGCTGTAGCAGCAGAACGTGCAGGCAAAGCGTAATCGTGGTCCATAACTATAATACAGACAAATATAGATATTTATATTACGCACCTTCAATGAATGACCTATTTAGAAAATATTTCATATATAGAGCGTACCGGATTATAAAGCGCATAAGATACTGCAGTCAAACGTTTGACTGGGTTTGCGTTATGCATCCACTATGTGCTAAGGCTAAAGGGAATGTAGTGAGTGCACGGCGCCGGAGGTGAGGCGTTTATTTAGTAAGCATGAGCGCACTGGAGAGGGCACGTAACTTACATTCGTGGCCTGACTCATATGAGTATTCAATGTGCGCGGCTCGCTGGATGAAAAGACCCGGTTACTGTGAACGGGGAGCGCTTTATGCGCGAGCAGCACCGGGGACACTGTCTGTTAAGAGTGAGCGCTCGTGAGCGGGCACGTGATTTACACACATAAAAATACGTACAACTTTTTTTCTTCGTTATTTTCTTTGCTTTATTGGCGGTAGTCCAGTGTCCCCCTTTGTGTTTGGCGGGTTTCCCCGGGTTCCGCAGGAAGTTAGAGAAAATAGAGGAGTCAAAGGTTATATGACGCCATAGACGGGCGACGAAACGGAAATAAAGAAACGTCCCGTGTCTTCGAATTAAACTATAAATTTCTCCATATTTTAAAGTTGGTGGAAACTGTCGGGATAATGTAAGTACACATCTAATAGAAATATATAACATAGATGCAGTTATTTTTGCTATTTTTAAAGCAGAAAAAAATACATATTGTTGCTTTAAGGTAACATAGGGAGAAGGGTATTATCTAGCATACTTACCTTCATTCATTTTAGATAATCACAATGTTACATTACCACATCAACATTGTCTTCCAATGTAACATCACAGTTTCCTTTCAAAGAAACTCCTTGCTGCATCAGTTGCTGACGCTAGGATGCATCCTGTTTAACTTCACAACAATACCATTTGCCTTTGCAGTGCAACGGCATCATCCAAGTTACCAGAACACTCAAACTTCCTCTGCCTTTGACGGCAATCATCATGGTATTGTGATCTGTTATTGCCAGTGTTGGGAGTAACGCATTACAAAAGTAATACATTACAGTAACCTATTACTTTTTGCTGTAACGCAGTAGTGTAAGGCATTACTAATCAATTTTCAGTAATATTTTACTCGTTACATGTTCAGTGAGGCTTGTATTACAGTTGTATTACAGTGTATTGTCTGCTTTTACTTCTTAAAAGCAACAGACTATGTGAAAGTTTTAAAGCAGTCTTTTAGTGCCAGTTCAGAGCGGTCGCGTCTGTAACATTGTTTTTTCCTCATAAATGCGAACACGAAAACTAAAATAAAATGAATATTTTAAGTTCTATGGAGACTGGAGAGCCAATCCTTCCTCATCTGATTTGCGCAGTGTAATTAACAGAATTACAAAAAATATATGCCTCCTATTTTTGTCACGCATGAATGTGTGTCTTTTCCCTAATATTAAAAATAAAACATAGACTGATATTTGTCTAATGTCTGGAATCCTTTAAGTAAGTAGCCTATATACTGTACGTTTCAATACATGAATTTTCTGAGAATTTTTATTTCAAGTTTTGACTGCAAATGTCATGTCCATAATGCTGGACTTCCCCAATTTTAAATAATTTATCCTCAACTAGTTTTGTGGTGTAGGTCTACGTATTTTATAATGTTAACTTCAAATAATACTAATAGCCTAATTTAAAGATAAGGCAGCATTGGATCTGGACGGTAAGGAGAATAACGCTGGAGTTGGAAGAGGTGTGTCGCGATTCTGTAGGTTCGTGGATCTGAGTGAGGCGAATCGCGATTTCGGTTTCATATTGCATATCGTTAGAAGCCCCAAAGTTAAGTTCTACTTAGTTATTTTGGTGAAAGTAACTCAAAAGTAATACATGAGTAATGTAACGCATTACAATTCTGAGACAGTAATATTGTAAGTTAATGAATTTCTTTTAAATAACAGTAACAAGTAATACCTAATGTATTACAGTTTGGAAGTAACTTGCACAACACTGGTTATTGCTGGACTGGACCCGGTATGGCTGGGAAACAGTTCCAAAAAGAGAAGTGTTGGGAATTGGCTTTATGCACAGCTGCACTACTTCCTGAACTTCAGCCAGCTCCTTGTTTCCTGTCTGCCATTATTGGACAAATTGTTTGATTCAGGTGTGCTTGACCTCAGTAGTCATGGCAACAACAATTAGGCACACCTGAATTAATCAAGTTTGCAACACTGACTAGAACAGCAACACTATTCATGCAAAGCTGGGTAGGTCTCTATTCACTTCTATATGATCTAGTCATGATTTGTGCAAATGTTTGAGATTTTTTGGTAAACTTTAGTTACGTTTAGAAAATGTCTTTAGTAACACTTGAGTAACTAGTTATTTCCTATGATCTTCACTTTATAATACGAATCCAAATAATTAGTAATTCCCGCAGAAGTATCTGTAACACTTTTATCTGTGAGCTATTACTTACTAATTTGTTAATAAGAATTTCTTTTAGTTAATAGTAGTTACTAGATTGTTAATAAACTTTTTCAGTAGTTCTCTGGGAGGTATTAAAAAAATAGTAGTTTTTTTTGATTACCAGTGTTGTGCAAGTTACTTCCAAACTGTAATACATTAGGTATTACTTGTTACTGTTATTTAAAAGTAATTCATTATTTTACAATATTACTGTCTCAGAATTGTAATGCGTTACATTACTCATGTATTACTTTTGAGTTACTTTCACCAAAATAACTAAGTAGAACTTAACTTTGGGGCTTCTAACGATATGCAATATGAAACCGAAATCGCGATTCGCCTCACTCAGATCCACGAACCTACAGAATCGCGACACACCTCTTCCAACTCCAGCGTTATTCTCCTTACCGTCCAGATCCAATGCTGCCTTATCTTTAAATTAGGCTATTAGTATTATTTGAAGTTAACATTATAAAATACGTAGACCTACACCACAAAACTAGTTGAGGATAAATTATTTAAAATTGGGGAAGTCCAGCATTATGGACATGACATTTGCAGTCAAAACTTGAAATAAAAATTCTCAGAAAATTCATGTATTGAAACGTACAGTATATAGGCTACTTACTTAAAGGACTCCAGACATTAGACAAATATCAGTCTATGTTTTATTTTTAATATTAGGGAAAAGACACACATTCATGCGTGACAAAAATAGGAGGCATATATTTTTTGTAATTCTATTAATTACACTGCGCAAATCAGATGAGGAAGGATTGGCTCTCCAGTCTCCATAGAACCTAAAATATTCATTTTATTTTAGTTTTCGTGTTCGCATTTATGAGGAAAAAACAATGTTACAGACGCGACCGCTCTGAACTGGCACTAAAAGACTGCTTTAAAACTTTCACATAGTCTGTTGCTTTTAAGAAGTAAAAGCAGACAATACACTGTAATACAACTGTAATACAAGCCTCACTGAACATGTAACGAGTAAAATATTACTGAAAATTGATTAGTAATGCCTTACACTACTGCGTTACAGCAAAAAGTAATAGGTTACTGTAATGTATTACTTTTGTAATGCGTTACTCCCAACACTGTTGATTACTTAATAGTGAACTACCACTTTCGTCTGTGCGCTATTACTTACTAGTTCGTTAATCAGAGTTTCTTGTTAGTTTATAATAGTTACTAGATTGTTAATATTGTGTTACTCATTAGTTCTTGTGTAGTTATTCATTAATGAAGGAACCGTATTCTAAAGTGTTACCAAAAGATGTGCTTGTTGATCTTTGGGGGGTTTTGCTGACTGAGGACGTCCACACAGTTTAATACAAATGCCGACATTTGTCAGGATTTGACTTCGGTTTTGGGACAAACAAATGTGCTACAAATGCCTGAGCCACAACGTCTAACCATATTTTTGATAAAACAACGACGGTAATAGCCTGCCGAGACCAAAAATATGAGACGGCTGTGTTGAAAGTCAATGGAACGCTGTTAAAAAGTGTCGGAGTCTGTGTGGGAGCTCGTTCTTGGCTGCGCTGTGATTGGTCAATCTATATTCTAGGGCGTGGCTTAGCCAAAGGTGAATTGTTATGTAGCTTATTTCTTTCTCATTTGACCAATTGTGTTCTAAGATTTCCATTACACGAGAGTAGATGTTAAAACTTCATGCTGATTAATACTAGGCTTTCGCCAAGATAAGCAAAACTAAGACGTAGCTTTACAGTAAACTGTGCTTCTCCATCCATTTACGCTTCTTGCCATATGGTGGTGTGACTCCCCTTCTGTCCGGCGTTAACGGCTGCAGTGTACAGTGTACACGACATCTGCAACTACAATGTGGTCTCCCTAGTGGACCAGCAAGACAACCGTCTGGATTGAGCCGAGTAGGGGACATCTCCAGGGTCTTCAAGTGGGCTCCTTCTGTCCTCAGTGTTTCGTCGACTAGCCCACGACACCTCAAGAGGACTCAACAGTGACTCTGGCGTCCCAGAGTCACCCCCCTCCGTCCCCCACTCAACTCAGCCCAGCTTACTGACCTCTACATCCCTCCTGCTGCTGAGACCTAACCACAATCTCACAATCTCTGCGCAACCCAACCATATGCGCCAACCCGTTTGACTAAGGCTGTCGAGCCCCACTGGTACGTTAATGCAGTTTCAGTGGCAATGGTTCCGTATGGCATACCACCTGCCGCAAAACACAATATCTGCCCAAGCACTCGCCATTCACGCAATATACACAGGAACGTAATGACTGTAAATACTATGCAACCTATACAAATAAACCAACAGATTATTCACGTTTTTCAAGAATTCTACAAAACCGTAGTGTGATGGCCAGTACACAGCCAGCTAGAATCTTTCCGTTTCAACCACAGCCAGTTCCT
The DNA here is from genome assembly GCF_988280905.1 of Pimephales promelas. NCBI lineage: Eukaryota > Metazoa > Chordata > Actinopteri > Cypriniformes > Leuciscidae > Pimephales > Pimephales promelas. The sequence continues at coordinate 13,226,487 of NC_142785.1, forward strand.
GCTCCTTGCTGCAGCTTCAGATAAGTTCTTTAGTGACACAATTCTTGGCCACTGAAACCGACATCTCTGGGGAACCAGGTTGTAGAGTGTGCCACAAAACCTTGACAACCCACTTCCACTGGATAAACCTGGACTCTCCATCCTCGCTGTTCTGCTTCAGTGGCCAGATGAGTATGCCGCAGTTTCTTCCTCTCACATGCCTCATCTACCGCATCCTCCCATGGCACTGTTAGCTCTATCAGTTGAACAATGCATGCATATCCAGACCATAAAACTATTTCTGGTCGTAGGTTAGTGGTGGCAATCTCAGGTGGAAAAATAAGCCATTGATCGAGATCAGCCAGCAGCTTCCAGTCCCTAGCAGCTTCCAGTTGTCCTGGGTAAGAATTGATGTTAACACCTTTTCTTGATGGTTGCCCACCTGGGTGGAGGAATATTGTCTTATGCATGTAATGTTTTGCTAGAACAGCAGCAACTTATTGGTCATACTACGCTTGCCTTCTAATGCTAAAGCCAAACATCGCAGTACTTGGTCATGGCGCCAAGTAAACCAACCTTGGCTAAGAGCCACCTTACATCCTGTCAAAATGTGCCTTAATGTGGCAGGTGATGAACACAAAGGACAAGAGGGATCCTCTCCTACCCAGAGGTTTAGGTTCTGCGGTGATGGGAGAACATTATGGAAACTGATCCTACTCTCTCCCATCTCATCCACTCTCCCTGCTTGGCTTGGGAAATGGGAATTTATACACCTCATCCTCTCCTCCTGCTTTCGCACCTCGTTGACTACCAGCTTCCTCCTTTGAGGTGGGCCTTCCTTGTGCCATTTAGGAGGAGCAGAACTGAGCCCAAAACCCCCTCTTCCATGCTGTACCTGTCCCACGATATCCCCAATTTGAAGGGCAACCTTTGCCTCTACTACAGATTTATTTGCTGACCACTTTCTACCAGTTTTTAACACAGGGGCTGCCTCCCTTACACATTTGTCACTTGACTCTACTAAGGCCATTTCTGACCCTGGCACACTTAAGGTATAATAGTATAAACATAGTATAAAAGATTGGTACTTACACATATCTGAGTTTGCAGATCCTGACACAATCATTCAGTTCACAGAAACCGACACCAACATTCACTCACCTGCCTCTCGATTGCAACTATAACAACACAACATCATATTGTTGATCTCACCAACTCTGGCTGCCGAGCCGAAGCAAGAGCGAGACCAGTGTGTTGGTGTCAGGATACAGGCACAGAGACAGAGGTAAGTGAATCCAAACACAGCTTTATTTAAAGTGACACAAGTGCAAAGGTGAATGTTCAAAGTTCAGAGGTGGATTCGGTGAGGATTACTGCATGCGGGCAAGATCACAGGTGAGCAGATCGTCTTCAGGTTAGCTGATGTCAAGCAGTCACAGTTCGGTAATACTTGTCTTATCTCTATCAGATGCAGCCACGAGCAAGTGAAACTCAGGAGGAATAGCCTAGGAGGCTCAGGAGAATACTGGATCTCAGGATACATGGATTCAGACAGGGTTTCTGGAGACAGCAGAACAAGGATACAGAGGTTAGTATTTCACAGGTGAGTATACATTACTGGGTGAGCAAGGGATCTTTCAGAGACTTTGGGAGACAAAGGTAATGGTGTGTTCCTGTTGGAGGCTTGACGTTGGACTGATGCTGTGGTGAGTATTTTATGGAGCTTGCTATGGGCTCTATGCACGGCGGTATTTCCGGTGAAGGATTCAGGATGCTCGATAAAATCCGACCCGGAGACCTCACATATAGGCTAAATATGAATATTGGCCTTAAGAGGTAATAGCAAAACCCGAAAAGTGGATCATTGCAATGTATGATTACAACCCCTTCAAACACAGGCAATAAAAAAAGGATTCATTTTATTAAAAAAATGTACATCTAGAACTCTAACTGTCACGTCCTGATAGCGGGACGACTTGGCACACTTTATTTATTGCCTTTTTTTCGTATCACATATTTTAGTAATCATCATAGATTAGGTATCATTCGAAAGCTTACAAACTCAAAATTAATCCTGTGAAAACCGTTTTGAAATTGGACGATTGAGAGGCGTGCAAGATCTTTTAAGCGAGCAGCTTCAAACTCTGTTGTTCTCTTGTGCTCCGCATCACACCACACGATAACGCTGAATAAAAATACAGTAAATAAAAACTTGTGTGCTGTTGTAGTTCACTCAGGACTGGACTTTATTCTGTAATGTGTTTTATATTGACAGGCGAAGAGAAGGAGAGCTAAACAGGCAACATGACATCATGACTTTTGCGTAAACATATACGCCACTTTCGCGCCAGGTAGCGTGTTATCTCTACGCATTTTGAGCTATCCGCGTGTATCCGCGTGTATGCGTATATGTCTACGCCATTAACGTCCGCGTCATTCCGCGTGTCCGAACACGCAGTCAAATCCCCAGTCATAAATGCCATTAACCCCAGTGACGGTTAAGTTTAGGGATGGGGTTGAGGTAAGTCATATCTTTTTCTTTCCTAGGATGGTAAGGGAACAGTCATAAATGCCATTAACCCCAGTGATGGTTAGGTTTAGGGACGGGGTTGAGGTAAGTCATATATTTATATAACGTTAAGTCAACGGCGTTCATAAACACGCTGAAAGGCGATTATGCGTCTTGATAGCACGCCAAAAATGGAAATACGAATTGGCGTGTCATACACACGCTACTTCATGAGATCAGTCTGAAACAGGAGATATTGTTTTTGTCCCTTCGCTCCCTAAATGTTCTTAAAGAGAAACACAGTCTTTTCAGCTGGCCATTATAAATCGCTGTTTTTCTTCACTAGACTAGTGATTTTTCCAAGATATATTCAGAGATGATAAACAAGATGTTATAGAATAATAATTTAACAAAAACCCAATTTTGACAAAAAGCTGACATTCAATCTATATTTAAACCTTAAGCTACTGAAAACGTATCCGCGTGATATCCGACCGGTTTTCCCAGATTGCATCACATATGCAAGTTACAAATTACAATGCCAATAAATGACTCATTTACAAAATTTCTTAAATTACACAATTATTTGAAAAAATATTAACTTTAAATCAAATGAGGGGCAAGCATAAATAATTTTGATGGAAAAATGATTCATTGCTATTTTTGTATGTATCTAGACTAAAATGACAGAGTTCATGCATTTTTTTTTTTTTCAAAATGTGACCTATAGTTTCTAAGTTACACTCTGTATCTCCCGAGATACATTGCCCATTTAGGGCAACATTTTGCAATGTATTATTTTATTATTATTATTATTATAGTTCAAATGACAACTTTTAAAACATTTAATGAACAATTAATTAGCCACAAGTTTTCATGTTATCCATACAACATTAGAAAAATTGGAAAACACTGAACTTTTTCTCCCAAGATGCATTGCCGATATACATTGAATATTTCATAACTTTTTTAAACAGTTCATGTGCCGATTTTTAAAATACCTTTTTCCTGTTTTGTTTTTTTTAATTCTACCATCTTCCTGTGGTGCCCCACAACAGATATATTCTATGGGCAATGGAAGCTGACAAAACAGTTGCAAGCATTTCTTCCAGTGACCAGGCAAAGCCTTACTTTGCACTTCTGACACATGATGGATATCTGCCCATCCTGGCACATCCAAAACCTTTATCCTATTCAATATCTGTAGAGAACAGGCCTCAAAACATGAGAATATCTGTGAGTAATCAGCCCTATTAAATACCCTTATATGGGCAATGTATCCCCCAGGATACAGACATTCAATGCTTGATAATCAAAGTTGTGAAGATTATTTTGAAAAATATCAACAAGAACATGTAAAACTATCCTTAAAAAAAACTACTTTCTAAAACAACATCACTCTAAAATATCATAATCGTGAAAAATATAAAAACACTTTGCTCATGGCCAGTGTCTTTGTCCACGTATGTTGCCATTTTGGATTTTGATACAAATATTTGGAATGTTATAGCATAAAGTCACATGACCTGATTACATGACCCATCACCCCATCAGTGTTTCTCATCAACTGCAACCAAATAATGCCCCTCCCCCCATAGCCCCTCCCCCTACAGCCTGTTAAATGACTGTATCCCCCAAGATACAGAAACTCTTTAAGGGTTAACCCTTCAAGAACCACCTCCAAGTCCCAGGTTGGAACTCTGGTCCTGGTTGTCGGGCTCATCCTTCATGTACCACAGAGAAAATAGATGACCTATGAAAATAGATGACCTTTGCCTCTCTATCCATTTACGCTTCTTTTTATATGGTGATGTGAATCTCCTTCTGTCTGGCGTTAATGGCTGCAGTGTACTTGGCGCGTCAGCACACACAACGGCTGCAACTACAGTGTGTTCTCCCCAGTGCATCAACCAGCAAGGTGGTCTATGCTCCCATTGCATGGTGGAACTTGCCCGCCATCTCCTCGTCTGGAGTCAGAAGCATCTGAGGTCTCTGAGCCATGTATGTCCCCGGTGTGCTCAACCGCGTGGCCGAGGAGCTTTCACGAGCTGTGCTACCTGGAGAATGGCGACTCCACTACCAGGTGGTTCAGCTGATCAACGTGGCGGCGACTGACCTACTGAAAATGTACATCCCAGTTACAAATGTTAACCCTCGTTCCCAGAAGGAGAGAATGGAGATGTCAGCTGCCCAACGGGGTGGCAAACTTATCAGGCTTGGCTCCTCACCAAAAAACTGCAAAGTGCAGTTGCACCTGCTGCTCGTTATATACTTAAAGGGGGGGGGGGGGGGGTTAATGTTGAAAAATTAGTGTGTAATGTTGCTGTTGGTGCATGAACAGTATCTGCAAAGTTGCAGGGCTGAAAGTTCAGTGTAAGCAGAGATGTCATCTTTTAAAAATCAGGAAGTTTAATGCCTACAAAAACGACTCGATTGGGACTACAACGGGTTTTAGACGTCACCAACCCATACATTTTCATCAACCCTCCATCCAGAATATGCAAAAAAGGGCATGGACATATTTCTGTGGCTCGTCGAGTGTGTTGTGTTCACCCAGCTGTCAGGTCTTCTTGGTTCAGGCTTCCCACGGATGCTGCAGTTCGTCATCAATGGATACAATTTATGTTTGATTATGTTCCTGAAAATGACATAGCTCTCTGTACTGCGCATTACACGAAAGACAGCTTCCAGAATCTCCACGAATTCAATGCCGGACTCAACAAGAAACTGTTACTAAAACATGAAGCAGTTTTAACTTTAAAACCAGAAGCAGCAGTTGTTGGGCCACAACCTGTTAGTAGGCTAATACTTAATCATTTTAAATGTATTTGCATGTATAATTTCAGATGTAATGTTTTAGTTTTATCAAATGCCAGCGCTGGCTTTATAGCCACTAGGCTACTAGTTATTCTATTTTGTGTCTACGACAAATGCGTACAAACATTATGGACCTGAATTTTGTATATGTACTAATGTTGTAAATTTATAAATATATATATATATATATATATATATATATATATACTTTATGTTATGTTTAGATTTGATCAAGAATGTAAACCAAAGCCAATGCTGTTTGTGTACATAGTAGCCAGTTAGTTCGATGTTATTTTGTGGGACCTCAACCCCGTCCCTAAACCTAACCGTCACTGGGGTTAATGGCATTTATGACTGTTCCCTTACCATCCTAGGTAAAAAAAAAGATATGACTTACCTCTCAACCCCATCCCTGAACTTAACCGTCACTGGGGTTAATGGCATTTATGACTGGAGATTCGACTGCGTGTACAGACATATACGCATACACGTGGATACACGCGGATAGCTCAAAATGCGTCGAGATAACACGCCACGTGACTCGAAAGTGGCGTATATGTTTACGCAAAAGTCATGATGTCATGTTGAGTATAAAGTCGCTCGTGTACTTTCAGAGTTCCAGGCAAAGCCTACACTGGCCCAAACTATCCAATCTGAGCCCACTGCCTGTTTCTGAGGGGGTGGTTTCATAGACTCAGGAAGTCAACCGGTCGTTCAAATAACAGAGGAGAAAGCGGCTTAAAATAAAGGTGAAATTTATGAAAAATAAGACTTTTTAAAAAAGAAAAACCACAAATACATGGTATATTGCACCCCATAAACAGAATCATGCAAAGAAAAAAAGCAGTAAACCACCCCTTTAATATAAATATAAATAAATGGAGAATTTTATGATGTATGCCGAAAATGAGCTTCCCTTCTTTGAAAGACCAGCAGTCACCACTGCACACAGAACAATGCCACAGATGTTGCAAGTTTTGAGGGAGCGTACAATTGGCATGCTGACTGCAGAATTGTCCACCAAAGCTGTTGCCCGTGAATTGAATGTTCATTTCTCTACCATAAGCCGTCTCCAGTACATCCAACCGGCCTCACAACCGCAGACCATGTTGTAACCATACCAGCCCAGGACCTCCACATCTAGACCTCCAAGATCGACTGCAGTTCCTCATCATAACCGACTTGATTGGGCAAATACTCAAATTCAATGGCGACTGGCACTTTGGAGAGATGTGTTCTGGTTTTCCTGGTCTTCCTGGCAGATGGCAGACCAACAAGGTGTGTATGGCATCATATGGGTGAGCGGTTTGCTGATGTCAACATTGTAAATCGAGTGGCCCATGGTGGCGGTAGGGTTATGGTATGGGCAGGCATATGGTATGGACAACGAACACAGGTGCATTTTATTGATTGCATTTTGAATGCACAGAGATACTGTGACGAGATCCTGAGGCCTATTGTTGTGCCATTCATCCACGACCATCACCTCATGTTGTAGCATGATAATGCACAGCCCCATGTTGCAAGGATCTGTACACAATTCCTGGAAGCTGAAAACATCCCAGTTCTTGCATGGCCAGCATACTCATCGGACATGTCACCCATTGAGCATGTTTGGGATCCTCTGGATCGGCGTATATGACAGTGTGTTTCAGGTCTTGCCAATATCCAACAACTTAGCACAGCCATTGAAGAGGAGTGGACCAACATTCCACAGGCCACAATCGACAATCTGATTTCCATGATTGAACATATTACTTGTACATGTATTAATTAGGTGATTCATCAAAATGAAAAACAATATAACAAATGTATGAAATATATCATGAAATATAAAATAGAATATTGATTATTATGGAGTTAATATCAAAAGCAGTAAAACAGTTTCTAAAATAAATTCTGTTTATTTTATTTTTTTTTTATGTTAAAACATTAACACAGTTCATTGAACCATGATTGACAAACAAAAAGCATGATAAACAAACCACTCCTGATCATGAAGATGCATGAATGTCTCTAGAGACACACAATAGCTGAAGCGATTGCCACAGTCAAATCCTTTGGAGGATTACATGCTTCTCACTCTGTCAGACACCAGCTGAGATCCGACATTACTTATCACATTCCCCAGAGCGTATACCCACAGCATGGGAAGCCGAGAGAACACAATTTTTTTCCCCTGATGCCTATCCGCATCATTAAGTGACTGGTGGCACAAGACAGGCCCGTTGCGAGGATCAGTAACTCTTATGAGGACTGATTAAAATCACCCTTGGACTTCTGATAGTCCCTGTACTCCCAGCACTCTTGTGTGTCAGCGGAAATATTCCACTTCTGATGTAGGTTCAGTTGCTTCCTCTCATCCGTCACTAATTACTGGAGAGAGATTTTAGGTATGATAAGACCTGTAGATTTTTACATATTCCAAACTAATTTTATTTGCCTGCCCATGCCTTGCCATATGTTACTATGTTGTTTCTAAGGTGTTCTCAGTATTTGTAAATGTATTGCCATGCTGTTACCAAAATGTTCTAGGTGATTGCTAGATAATTGCTTATATACATATATATATATATATATATATATATATAAGCAATTATCTAGCAATCACCTAGAATATATATATATATATATATATATTTTTTTTTTTTTTTACCAGGTTAAATGTGTGATTGCATAGAATGTACAGTAAATAAACAAACACATAAAACCATAACCGATTCATAAATTCTGCAAATTCTACAGAGTGTGGAAGAAAAGCTCAAACCAAAGAAACAGACCTGAATATAGCCAGCTCAGCTGATGGGTGGATCCACCAAACAGGGTGTAAAATTAGCTGCAGCCTACCATAAAAGTAGTAAATACAACTTGTGTACATTTGTACATTTCATGTACATTTCAAACATGCCACTCAAAAATCATGTCACACCAAGATGCCATCAAACATAATTACTCAGTCTCACACAGCTTTTGTCCAACAATGAACAAAAGCGTTTGAAGGTTTTGAAAATAAATACAACCACGCATGACATTTGAGAAATGACAGACATTTTGAGGGGATAATGTACAGGGATGTTAGCAGGGGCGTCGCAACCGTGGGGGATGTGGGTGTTTTAACACCCACACTTTTCTCGGTGAGAGTGTTCAACACCCACACTTTTTCTGCCGTTTTTCCGCAGTTTTACACAAACGCCTTCCTACAGTCGCTCCTCCGTTTCTCTGGCGCTCAGTGTGTGTGTGTGTGTGTGTGTGTGTGTGTGTGTGTGTGTGTGCGCTCGCTGCGGCTGTCTCCTCTCAAACATGACACCGGCTTTGAGTGTATCCAGCTGATGATTGGCTGTTCTGCCTTAAGTCCCGCCTCTCTTGATGTGTTCGATGTATCGGTCAGCTCGTGCTGAGGAGGCGGGAACTTATGGTTGTTTACATCTCCCTTTTCCAGGTACTTTGAATGAGTGTTTATGCTTTCGAGGTTTTTAAATAAGCTTGGTATGTGTTTGGGAAGATGTTATGTTTATGTTTTATTGACATGTCCAGTGTTTTCATTATTATATTTCGTATTTTTGGATAAACAGTACAAGACTTGCGTTAGGCATTCTGCTGCGTGATTTGAGAAAAAAAAAAAAAAAAAAAAAACGCGCTCTTTGCATGGTGTTCTGTGTTTTCTTGGGACGTCTTTTGACCATACGTCAATATTCGCCTTTTTAGGGCCCCCTTAAACGTCGGCAGATGAGGTTATGGGATCCTAACTCTACCCCAGACCTAAACCTAACCCTAAACCTAACCCGTCACCTAACTGAACAAAGGTAAAGCGTCAGTTGTATGACGGCCCGGGATCGCCATCTACCGACGTTTCAGGGGGCCCTAAAAAGGCGGATATTGACGTATGGTCAAAAGACGTCCCAAGACGTCAGTTATATGACGTCTTGGGATGAGACTGTGTTAGTTTTATATGTCATCATATTGTCTATCTAGTTATTTTAGCATAAGTTGTTAACTGAAACAGCAGATTCACTTTCCCCTGGGTCAAACAGCCCTCAAGTGAGCATGAAAACACACACACAGCTTTATAATATCGGCAGATGCAAGATAGATTGATATTTATAACAATACTATAACAAAAACTAAACAATGAATATTATGTCAGATCAAATGAATCGTCCAGCAATCAATTGAACAGTCTGCAACTCTAAACTCTGCAACAGACATCAATATCCTAAGTAGGTGTAAACACACTATACTTAGGAAGACAATTCGGAATATATTTCTCTTTAGATATTTATCTTTAAATACTTGCAAAAGTACTTGCAAAAGTAAACTCTCCGCAGAAAAGAAACTAAAGTAAAATGAAAAAAAAAATGAGGCTAGACCAATTAGATGGCTTATTTCTTTGTGACTTGACCTAAGATTTGTTTGTGTCAAAAGATTTAAAATTCTGCCTAAAGCAGTTCTGAGTATGACCAATTAGACATTGTCTTTATTTCGTGATTCATGATTCCTTCACATCAATCATCGTGGCTGTGTTCGGCACTCTAACTTTTTGCTTACTGCTTACTAGTACACAGTGCATACTGTCTATGATATTTCAAGAATAGTGTGTGACATAGTGCACAATATGCAACAAATAATGTTTCAGTCAGAGTAGTATGCTATACAGTGTTATCACATGAAAAATATTGAACATTAATTCAGTACTACTGTTCATGCTGTTACCGTACAAATAAATGTGCTAACCATTCTTTTTTTATGTGGAAACTTGAGTAAAAATTTCCTACCTTTCAACTGTCCTCAACAACAATCTTGTTCCAAGCCAATATCAGTGCTCCTTAAAAATATGTGGCCATGAACAACTACAGATACACTTGGTGCATAGATCATAAACCAAATGGCACCATAAACACTTGCTATCTTCCTACGAGTCTGCAATTTCGTGACGTAATGGTGCTTAGACTTCGAGAAGAAGTCTGCTGTGGAGCTCACATCAGAATGGGTTCGTGCACAACGAGAACGCATATCGACCGCAAAGGGGGCGCTTGCAATCACCCTTCTGAAACCTAAAATGACAAATAGGACACCCTACGGTCTCATGGACTTAACGGACAAGTGTACGCAGCAGCCATTGTAAGGTTTTTCCGTTGTGTTGTGGCTTGTTTCTGTTGTGTTGTTTAAATTTCATCGTGTTGTGCACTACTGGACCACCGTACGCATAGTAATTATAGTGTTCCAGTATCTATGTCGGGAAATCAGGATGGACACATTTAGGGAAACCTTTGTTGTGTTTGCTCTTTTGTAAAACGTTTTTTTTTTTTTTTTTTTGCACAGACAATGCCGAAGTATCCAACACAATCTCTTGGCAATTTTAACTATTTTACGTTTGCTGAAGTGGTGGCTAATTCATACAATCTCATTTGTACGTTTTCATGAGATCTGTTTAAACCCCATTGAGGGGTAGGTTTAGATGGGTTAGGTGTGGTCCTTCATAATTAGATTACAGGGGTTGGACAATGAAACTGAAACACTGGCCAATGTTGGAGGTTTCACATCTATATGCCTGGCGGCCAATCTTCAGAGTGAAGCACGGGTGGATCAGTGATGGTTTGAGCTCCAATATCATGACAATCCTGATTGTATTTGATGGACACGACACTGCAGAGGACTACCAAACCCTTCTGGAGGATCATGAGCATCTGATGCTCAAACCGTGTATCAGCATGATCATGCACCAACACATACAGCAAGACTTGTGACAGAAGGGTTTGATGAAGATGAAAGTGACGTTGAACATGCACAGTCACCAGATCGGAATATTATTGAGGTGTTTTGGAGGAGCGAGTCCACCAGCATCATATAGTGATCTGGACACTGTTCTGGAAGAGGAACCCCTCATAAACCCTCTGGTCACTGTGAAGGACTTCTATCTGTCATTCCCAAGATGAATTGGTGCTGTATTTGGATGCAAAATGAGGCCCTCACCGTACATACAAATTATTGTGTTGTAAAACCAGGTGTTTCAGTTTCATTGTCCAACCCCTGTAGTTTGAAAGGCGTATATATTTTTTTCAATGAATGTGAAATCGCCACCTCTAAAATATCAAGTTTTCCCATGAGATCGGGTTGAAGTAGCATGTGCACAGATAGCGTTTGTATAGGACAGTGTGCATGACTGAGTTTATAGATGCAGACAAAAGTGCTAATAAATTATATATTCAGGGGTTCACATAACTGGTGTGCATGCGTGATATAAAATAAATGATGTGCAGCAGAAAACAATAGCCGCGTTACCACTGCCGGGTGAGTGCTGACCTGTGCTAGTGCGTGCCAGGGCTAGTCGCGTTTCAACTGTCACTTCTGGGGCTTGATCGGGCTTACTCGGGGCCAACGGCCAGGATTTTTGGCCCGTCGAATACCTTGGGCCAGAGCGGGCCAGCTCGGGCTAGAGGCACACTCAAGGTAAAAGGCGGAGTTTATCTGTGTTATGGAACGTTATTATGATCTGCAGCAATATCGCGCAAAAAAAAATCGCTGCTTGAAATGGAGAATCGCCTGTACTGGTCTGTCGAGGATACCACAGCTCTTCTGAGCATTTGGGCAGGAGAAAGGGTACGACGTCAATTTGTACGACGTCACAGCGTGTGAAGAAACGAGGATGTTACAAAATACATCGATGCTGAACTTTCTAAGCCAAACATTCAGCGAGTAACCCTTCAAGTTCAGGAAAAAATAAAAAAGTTGCAGGCGCAGTATTGTACAAGGCGATTAAAATGCACAATGGACAAAGCGGAGTTCAGAGAAGGACTTTTCCATGGTTCGACTTGATGGACGGTGTGCTGGGTCACCATCCCTCTGTTAGTGGCGACTCGTGAGACAATCAGGACACTATTGCAGCCACGGCCGGTGAGTTAATATACATGTTATCTTCCTAACTTAAAAAATAAATTAATTCATAATACCCGCTGAAATGGGCTGGGTTGTATGACGTTTAATCCAGAAAGGTGTGTTAGGGGCGGGGTTTAGGGGAGCGTTGTGGGGCTACTGGCCCGGCAGTGGAAACGCAAGCCTGGTGCTTGAGTCCCGAGCCACTGGCTCGATTCGGCTCGCTGTTAGCTCTGGCCCAGCCCTAGCCCGGCAGTGGAAATGCGGCTATTGAGGGTGAGTAATTACTGACAGAATTTTCATTTTTGGGTGAACTATCCCTTTAAAACTGCAGTGAACCTTCAACTCTGTTACTGAAGTTATTTTAAGAAACAAATAATCATAATATTCCCTAAAAAATAAAATTAGGTTTATCTGGTTATTCAAACCAAGCTTTTTTATCTTATGAATTTTGTTGATTTAATTATTACTTTATCTTATGCTTATTGCTATGAAACTTTCAAATCAGAGGTTTTTTGTATTCAGACATGTCTCAAAGTCTGGTCACTGTCAGGTTTGTGCAGGATGTCAAAGACGAGGACAAAGGAACCTCAATGTAGATGCTTTATTTGCAAACTCAACTTTCAGGAACAAAGGGAAAACACTCCAGGACTTCAAAACACACAACCATACATCGATGACGACCACTGAAGGAATTAAACAGACTGGGAAACACTAACAGGACTAAACCAAAATCAAAAAACTCAAAAAATAAAAACAACTTATAATATTTAGTCAGCATTTTCAGAGGGTTAAGCAAAAATACAATTTTATATATTTTTTGAGAGTTTTGAGTCCTGTTTTGAATATATTCATTGAATGCTAAGAATATTTTATCACATGACAACCATTTACAAATGAAGACATTTGAGTTTAACAGCTCAGTGTTTACCCAGACAGCAAACTGACATTGAATCAACGTGGAAACGACGTCTCTCATGACATTGAAACAACGTTGATTTGCTCATCGAATTAACGTTGAACCAACGTCAGACGCGGCATTCTTCAAAGCTAAATTAAATCGAAAATTGGTTTGCTTTCATAACGTTGAAACAACGCGTTGATTTCAAGTTGATTTTCCGTTAGTTTTGAAAGAATGACGCATCTGACGTTGGTTCAACGTTAATTCGATGAGCAAAACAATGTCAGATCAACGTTGTTTCGATGTCATATTTCCACGTTGATTCAATGTCAGTTTGCTATCTGGGTACCAAAAGTCTGAAAAGCTTTTAACCTTTGCCTTATGGCTATAGTAATTCACCAGCGAGCAGCAGGAAGTCTGTTCCTAATGGCGTTCATTGACACATTCATAGTGAACATGAGTTAAAACAAAGCCTTCCCCTTTCTGACAAGAAGGAATGTTGTGTACAACACACAAACAGTCGGGGGTCAGGCTTCAAAGAGATCGGTATCTCCTCAGAGCCAGGCCAGGTGGCCAGAAAGCTCTCTCCAAAACGCACACACATAAACAGACATTCTTTCATTGAAATCTGTAACTTGACTAATTCTGAAATGAATACAATTTATTCTTGCATACCCATGTGTTTTATTGTCATTTTAAGTCAAGTCAAGTATATTTATACAGTGCTTTTCACAATATAGATTGCATCAAAACTTCACAGTATCAATCAAACCACAATAACAATGTTTGTTTCTTGGTGGAAAAACACCCATGTTTGGTAGAGCTGATCAAGGGTATTACTGATTGGTTAATTAATTTGAATATCCCCAACAGAGCAAGCCAAAGGCAACAGTGGCAAAGAACCGAAAAACGATTGTTGTTTGGATCTTCTGGATGCCATAAGTTTAATTATGTAAAGTGCTGCGAGAAAAGCCTACATCTCTACATCTCCTCATGCGCAGTACTGCCGAGCTAAACCATTTTTCATTTTTAAACCAATTTCAAATGCAAAGTTTATGCACTACGTTTGTTTTTGTGCAAAACTGGCTCAACCTTTTAATATTGGCATTAAATAATTATTTCTTCACAGAGCACTGGTATCCTTAAATTATATTTGGTTCGTTATTTAAATTAATTATAATAAGAATTGTTAATTATATAGCCTTTCCAACACCCCAGGTCGCTTTACAATATAGGTTAAGAAATTAAAAAAAAAAAATAAACCTCAACATGAAAGATGACCGTTATATTTAGAGGTTACTTACATTAATCTCTTACGATATCCATAACAAGGCAGAGGTCTACATCAAAGCGTACACAAATGAGCATGTCATGGAACCTTTAAAGTTTGTGAGCTGAAGAGTAATATTCAGATTTTTTTAAGTGTTTTTAAGAGGTTTTTGATGGAGAGAATGGTGGATTCTTGACAGATGTCTTGAGGAAGAGCATGCCACAATGCTAAAAGACCTGAGTTCCATGGTTAGCAGACTATTGAAATGCCAAATATGACACTAAGATATTTTTCACCAGCAGCCACTGGCTAACACACTCTCCATGAAGAGGAGTTTGTTTGTTTGTGATGGCTAGAACCAGTAACATCTGTGCTGCGCATTTTATATGTTTTCTTATTACAATTTCTATTTTTTTTTTATTGTAGAATTGTAATTTAAAGGACGATTAAATAAAAGGATGCAGACAAAAATAAAACACACATAGCTTCTTCACCGCCTTCTTCGCGGCTCCTGCACCGCCTCCTCTTTTCCACCAGAGCGAGCCTTCACCGGAATACTAGTTTACTCTGGAACTCTAAATCCCATAATGCTTCATTCATGGGACTGATTGCACAGACACCTGCACCTAATTCAGACTCGCTATATGGCCACACTCTAAACAGAAGTTCAGTGTGAAGTATTGCATTGCCACGGCCTGTAATAACTGAGCGGTTTTCCCTTTCTTGCTGTTTCTGTTTAGTGACCCTGGATTTTTGTATCACTACTGCCTGTATGCTGCCTGTCTTGACTTGGATTGCTTTGGATTATTGTTGCTTGCTGCCTGCCCTGATCTTCTGCCTGTTATCTGATTACTCTCTGTGCCCGCTCTCTAAAAACCCTGTTTTGCTGTTCTCTTACCCCTGCCTGTTTGACGTTACTTCAGTAAAGCTGCAAATGGATTCTACTCAGTGTCCAGCCTCGTTACTGAATACTTCGCCGACTACTAATCCAGCAGCTGTTCTGCAGATATCCACAGAACTCACCTCTCAAGCATCTCGTCTGGATCTTCATCACCAACAACTTAATCATTTGACTTCACTCACCGAGAAACTGGTTCAAGGTCTGAACGAACTACGGACTGCAATCACTAATCCCTGTTGCACCTGCCAGACCTCCCTTAGAAAATCCTCCATCAGCCGCCACTTCCTCAGTAACCCCACGGCTGGCTTTCCCCGAGAAGTTTGATGGAAACCCCACGAAATGCAAAAAATTTCTGCTTCAATGTACTCTCTTTGTGGAGCAGCAACCATTATTATACACCACCAACGCAAGCCGGATTGCATTTGTTTGTTCACTGCTCACGGGGCGAGCGCTAGAATGGGCTACGGCTGTTTGGAGTACTGATGGGTCTTCCTTCGCTTCATTTAGTGAATTTATGCAACAATTCCGTCATGTTTTTGAGCATTCTACTGTGAGTGGAGATGCCAGGGAACAACTACTATCTCTCATTCAAGGGAGTAAAACTATGCTCTAACTTTCCGCACTCTCGCAGCACAAACTAATTGGGTCGAAAGCACTCTGAAAACTCTCTTTCGCAAAGGTCTCACTATAGAACTCCAGTCTGAATTGGCCTGCCGAGATGAAGGGATAACTTTGACGGAATACATTCCGTCAAGCCTTTCAAGTGGATATTCTAATTCTCTCACGACGATCAGTTTGACCCTTACAGTTTTATCATCATGAAACATCCACTGAACATGAACCTATGCAGATTGGATTTTCTCACATCACTCCAGAGGAAAGAGAGTGCCATAGACAACACAAATTGTGCATTTATTGTGGTCAATCAGGACACATGAAATTGTCATGCCCAACCCATCCGTTTGCCAATTCCTGTTCGGTTCATGCATAGAAA
This sequence comes from Pimephales promelas, assembly GCF_988280905.1. Taxonomy (NCBI): domain Eukaryota; kingdom Metazoa; phylum Chordata; class Actinopteri; order Cypriniformes; family Leuciscidae; genus Pimephales; species Pimephales promelas. The sequence goes on from NC_142785.1 coordinate 13,242,728, forward strand.
TTCCTATGAATCCATCTAGTTTCATATTGCCAGTAATTATCACGATAAGAGGAAAGAAGTTCAGAACCACAGCTCTCATTGACTATGGAGCTGCTGGAAATTTTATATCCCTTATTTTTGATGAACAATGCAGACTCAACTTAACTCCTTGTGTTTCCTCCTTGGCAGTGGAGGCGTTAGACGGCCGACCCCTCGGAGAGGGAAGCATTCAGGACACCACCAAAGAGATTAAACTTCACGTTGGTGTAACAAACGTAACATATAATATGTAACCTATAATATACAATGTTTTTAAGGGGGCCGGAAGGCCAATTTAGCTCAAAAGGAATGATTCATTGATTTACAATGAATCTTAACCGAATCACTATGGAACCGAGCAAATGACTCGTTCATTTGAACGGGCTGTAATTATAACCTTTGCAACGGATATAAATTTCCAATCTATAGTGAAACACTATGTATTAGCAAGGTAACCAGATCAAACAGTTCAAGACATTAAATGTAGAAGCACAACACAAGGCAATCATCTTTTCGAATATGAACAAGACTTTATTATCTATTCTAAACACATAAAACTAATATCTAACGCACTCACACACACACACACACATTCATACAGTCATGGAAAGGAAGGGAGAGAGAAAGAGTGGGTTGGAACGAGAATGAGAGAGAAAGTTTCTCTATGCACTTACATAGACGTAACCTAGAACGAACCATCAATCATTAATTTAAACCTTCGTTTCTTAGACAGGTTATTCAATTTACATTAAAGCACCAGTTCAGTTAAAGTCTGGGGTTACTTGCTTGTCCTTGCAGGGTGTTTTCGTCAAGGAGTTTCTCGGGTCCGTTGCTTGACTGTCTGTTCGTGCCTGGATGGAAGTCTCTGAGCTGCCGGTCATGTGGTGTTGGCAGACGAATGAAAGTCTTTGAAGTTGGAAGTGCGTTGCAGGAGAGACGTTTGAATGAAACTTTGCAGCAAACTTAACTTTGAAACGAGACTTTTACGAAAAAGAAAATAAAGGAAAGAAATGAAAGACGAGTTAGATGGCTTGAATGAGTTGTTTAACCCTGATCTTGATTTGGGTTATTTGTCTGCTGGTCTAATTTGGTCTGCCTGATGTCGTCATGGCTTCTTCATGAGGATGACCTCTCATGATGACGACCCCCGCTCTGATGTTAGAGAAGCGCGCGAACTTGAGGCTTGCCCCTTTGTTCTGGTCTTTAAAGGGTTAGTTCTAGCCTGGCTGCGCCCTCCTACGCACTTCCGCTCAATTTCATTTTACTTCTGTACTACGTCTGGGATCGCTCCATATCCTTAGGTTTCCAGAAACCAATTTTTTGTAGGACCAATCAGCGAATAGAGGGAGTGGCTGAGAAAGATGACGTTGATGTAAGCGCGTCAGTTTCAATTCAGTAATGGCAGCGGAGAAAGACGTGAGAAAAGCTATTCGGTCCGTTGTTGGAAAAGAAACTGCCGAATATACAGAATTTAAAGCCGGATTGTTATCGTCTAACCTCTTGTTGCACAACTGAGGACCAAGTGAAGGAGGCAGAAAGTTTGGAAGTTTGTGCTGGGCAGCTCGTGCACGATGACCGACGGACGGTTTAGCCTGGTGTTCGCGGTGTTCGGAAGCCCCGACTATTGTTGAAGATCCGCTCAGGAGTCATGTCAGTCGCTCATATTCCCGACTGTAAATTTACTGATTCTTGTGATGAATAGAACATTTTGAGCCCTTGTGCACTCGTGCAGGAGGTTGGTGTGTCAGTTTTAAATGTGTAAATCGTACAAATTGGTTGTGATTTAAAAAAATAATAATTGTCATAAATAAAAATGTAAAAAACCATACTTTGAAGATATTTGATTGTCAGTTTTAGATGGCAATGGTTGATTTGTTTTACTAAAAAAAATAAATGCCACATAAAAATGTACAAACACATACTTTGAAGACCATAATTAAGGTAATTAAGAAACAATAAGACGTAATATGCAAAATTGTTGTTTATTACACATCTGCAGATAGAGACAGACTGATCATTCACTGTAGCTGCTACAGCATTTGCGGCAGATCAGAAAGGACCACAGCGGCGTATTTGTAATGATTAGACACAGCTTCCACCATTGAATGAATATATCACTGTCCGTCGTGTCAAATATACATTTCGAATTAATAATTGTTCCTAGATTAACAAAACCTGCGGTGCTCGTTGACTGAAATCCTATTGTAAACATAATCCTCTGATCATTCGGACTTGTTGTTTCCAGCCATTTCGGCGCGTGACATACGTCACTCACGACACCCCGTTAGCGATTGGCTATGGCAGATCGTGAGTGACTTTGGGCAGATCCAATAGATTTGAACTTTAATAGTGAACCCGCCTACAAGGAAGTAAACGTTTTTCAATGGAGCGGTTCCAGACTCTATGTGGAAATGAAATGAACTAGAGTCTGGTTGAACCAGGCTAGGTTAGTTCACCCAAAAATGAAAATTATGTCATTAATGACTCACCCTTATGTCGTTCCAAGCCCGTAAGTCCTCCGTTCATCTTCAGAACACAGTTTAAGATATTTTAGATTTAGTCGGAGAGCTTTCTGTTCCTCCATTGAAAATGTATGTACCTTATACTGTCCTTGTCCATAAAGGCAATACAGACATCATCAAAGTAGTCCATGTGACATGAGTGGGTTAGTTCAAATTTTTTAAAAGCATCGAAAATACTTTTTGGTCCAAACATAGCAAAAACAACGACTTTATTCAGCATTGTATTCTCATCCGGTTCTGTTGTCATTGCTCGTTCACGATTCCAATGACGCTGCTGACGTGTTATATTGTGCGCCCGATTAGGATGATTAGGACATCCGCGACATGCACACTTACGAACCATTTTAAAAAAATATATTGCAATACCAAAATACAAACAATGTAGAAAAGCTTGAATACAGCACGTCTCCTTGTAAACGAAGCTCAGGCGCACAAGATAACACAAGATAACACAAGATAGCTGGATAACACAAGATAGCTGGATAACACAAGATAGCTGGCTGGCAAGCCAACCTTTTGTCATCCTCACCGATCATAAAAACCTGGAATATCTACGGTCAGCTAAACGTCTAAATCCACAACAAGCCAGATGGGCATTATTCTTTACTAGATTTCAATTCACCGTCACGTATCGACCAGGATCCAAGAATATCAAAGCAGATGTTCTATCATGTCAAACAGAAGGTACTATTCAGAATCACACTCCAGAGAGCATAATTCAGACAAATCTACTGGTAGCTCTAGTACAGTGGGATATACAGTATATGGTCACAGAGATTCAACAGGCTAACAGTCAGGTGAAACCCCCTTTCTGAATGTCCGCACAATTTATTGTTTGTTCCTGAACCGCTCCGGGCCCGATTCCTTGATCATGTGCACTCCAGTCCCAGTTCAGGGCATCCAGGAATCACGGCTACCATTCACCTCTTGCAAAATCGCTTCTGGTGGCCGATGCTGCAGGTAGACACCACTAAGCTATGTCCAAATCACCTAGACAATTACCTGCTGGACTGTTAACACCACTTCCCACACCACACCGCCCCAGGTCCCATATTACACACTACCATACTCACCATTGTTGACTGATTCTCTAAAACCTGCCATCTCATACCTTTACCCAAACTCCCGACTGCTATAGAAACAGCTGAGATTCTGTGCAACCAAGTGTTCCGCTTGTATGGGTTAACTGAGGACATTGTTTCTGACCGGGGTCCCCAATTCACATCTAGAGTCTGGACTGCATTCTTCAAAAGTCTGAATATCAACATCAGTTTGACCTCAGGATACCATCCACAATCCAACGGACAAACAGAACGTCTGAACCAGGATGTCACACGTTTCCTAAGATCCTACTGCCAGAAGGAACAAACCGAGTGGATTAAAAATCCTGCTTAAGGGCCCGGTGTTGGCTCGAAATGTAAAAGAATTTTTGAATTTGGTGCCCTCTTGACCGAGAAAAGAAAAATAAAATAACCGATGGGCGCATTTGTAAGACAACAACTCCCATAATGCACCACATTGCACAGCTCCACAAGTCACACTCACTAATCTGGAACTGCACAAACAGAGAAATCACTGTTCCGTCTACAAGGCTAACATTAGCTGTCACCTTTAAAGTTTGAAATTTGTTTCACACAAAATGTCTAGTTAGTTGGCTTTGGCGAGCAGGACGATCGAGGGCGAGGGACGTAAGAGGACGGCGCGAGGCTGGTGGTGTGAGTGATAATGAAAGACACCGCACGCTGGTCTCACGTCTCTCACTGAGGAGCAAAAGCATTAAATGAGGAGCGACGCCGGCAGATTGAGAGTATTTGTATTTCTTCATTTTACTATTAAATTTTTTAAATGTTTGCCGGTTCCCGCCTCCGTCTTCCCACAACAAAAAACCCCGTTAACGTTACATTGGCAAATTCATTAGTAATATCATTCTTCCATATCATGTTTAGTTACTTCCGTCATTATCATACTTCCGATCTGCACAGCGCTTGTTAGCTTAGGTTCCAAACAAGATGGCGGATATTGATTTCAGTCTCTGCAAGTGAAGTCCCACCCACTGATCTGTAATAGGCCTGTAGGGTGAGTGGGTCCCACACCCTTGAATAATAATGAGCTAATGTTTGTAGTCTCTACACTTTTTAATGAAATGTGACTTCCTGCTTATTCTGACGCAAAATGACGATTTTTTTTACGTCATAATTAGCAGGAAGTAAAACACTTTAATCCTTATTTCTCCATCTCCATTAAGGGAATAAACCATGACCATTCAACAATATGACTGGGTTTCTAAAGCTACAAAGCTTAATGCAAATGGGTGAAGTGTCCCTTTAAAAACAGAAAAGAAGGTTTTGGGTGCACCCAATCTTAAAGAACAGAGAGTATGCTACCGGAGCTAAAATTTTATCATGGCTGGTTCCGCACTTATTTTCGGATGTAGGCTATGTGGGACAATTTGAGGACACAGTGGCACCGCATCTGACGAGACAAACCACAAACTTAAGGGAACTAACGTTAATTGATTCAGAGCAATGTATGGTAGTCTGCTTAAGTTGAGCTGTCCTCCTATATCCATCAGGGGATACGTTTATATGCAATCAAATAAACACTTTTAGTAAACGATTTAAGGCTCAAATGGACTGAAAAGCCTTGTAAACACCCGGTTGGGCTCGATACGAACAACTGAGGACAACGCCCCACCAGTCCTTGTTTCAGATTTTCATTCACAGATGACTCGACACACAAGCAATCAGAAGATCCGTCATTGTTGCAGTCACGTCACCTTTGTTTCCTTGTGTGTGATTGGCTGAAGCCTTTTCTATTGCCTCAAAAGTAAACAAAAAAATCGACATCGAAGCGAAAGAAATAAAAGTTTGTGTTCAATGTGGAAGCACTCATTATACAAACAGCTGATCAAAAAAAAATGAAAGGACCTTAAGAAATAGAGTAGTGAAAGTAATAAGAAGATCTAAAGCTGGCTTTTTCATTATTGCTTGGGAAAGTGCATGTGGACATTCTAAAATAACCTGACATTATTTAAAAAAAACTGACAGGTGATTCCAACAAAAATAAGACAAAACAAATAGCTACAAATTGAATTAAATGGAGACATTTTAACAGAACCCAATGTAATAGCCGATACTTTTAACAACTATTTTAATGAATCTGTAGCGGAAATCTCTAAGAATTTTACAGTAAAACAAACAAACAAAAAAAGAATGCTTAGCATCAACAACACAGTCTTTCTTCATTACAAATATTTCTGAGGCCAAAGTCATTGACATAATTAAAACCCTAAAACCATCTAAGGCCAGGGATGTATTTGGAATGGACACCAAAATGCTTAAAGATTTAGGATCCGCTCTGGTTACTCCCATTTATTCGATTTTTAATCTTTCTATTTCCAGTGGTCCCTTTCCAAAGGCCTGGAAATCGGCTACTGTTACGCCAGTTTATAAATCTGGTGTTTCTAACTCTTTGAATAACTACTGACCAATAAGCATTCTTCCAGCCATTTCCAAAATTGCAGAAAAATGGATAGCTGTGCAGACTGTCGAGCATTTAAACAGTAGCTTTCCCTTTTTTCCAGCAATGCAGTTTGGTTTTAGATCTAAACACAACAAACATGTGCTTGTTTAAAATAAAATCTTCTCTTGACAAGGGTGGAGTAGCAGGGTCTGTATTCTTAGACCTCAGGAAAGCTTTCGATACAGTAAACCACTCTGTTTTACTTACCAAGCTTTTACAATTTTTTTTTTCTCGTGGCACTGTTAGCTGGTTTTAATCATACATGCATGATTGTACACAATCTGTATTAATTAACAACAGCAAGTCTGTGTCTCTAAGGCTAACCATTGAGGTTCCTCAGGGCTCAACATTAGGCCCCCTTATATTTAGCATTTCCATGACTTGTTTGTTCTGAAGATAAATGTTTGATGTATGCAGACGATAGTGTTCTATTTAAATAAACCAATACAATACAATACAAAATAATGTGATTAATCACGATTAACAGTTTTAAACGCAGCCCAGCACTAATTAATATTTAGTTATAATTCTTATAATTGATTATTGATAGTACAATTGATGTAGTTTTAAGGAATTGTTATGGGTAGGTTTAGGGGTAGGAGTAGGATTGGTGGCTCAAAATATATTTTAATGCTATATTGTTAATAAAACTGCCCTTTCCCAACACATCTGTCCATTACGTTTTATCCCTTTTTTTATATTAAGTATAAAATGGGTATGTTTAAGTTTGGGATTAGTTCGGGATCTTACATTTATCTATAAAATGGTAAAAATGGAAATTATACAGATATCTTTATGATATAGAATATGCGTAAATAGTTTACGTTTTGTAGCTGTAAAAAACGTAAAAATGTTACGTTTAAATGTTGCAGATATGTCTATATTATACGTTTCAGCATCTATCCAAACATACTAAAAAGTACGTTTTCTTTTTTTGCAAAAATGTAATCCAGCAGTAAAAGGGGACTGTCAATTCTGAGGGGAAAAATAGGATTTGGAGCGTTTGTTTTTAATGCTGGGTGCACACCAAAAGATAATCGGGCTGATTTTGGGCTGATTCCTCTTCCGACGATCTTAGCTATGTCCCGATTATCTTAATGGTTCTACAGATTCAATTATCAGATTCTTCCTTGGTGTGAGGCGTGTTAAGAGTGTCCTAAACTGCTGAACGTCGGAACCGTCCCGATCGCGAATCGTAAATATTCAGAAATCTTGATGTGTGGGGGGAACCCCGAGGACGCTCTGGAGATTATCACATGAAACGAAACAATATCCAATCAGAAAGAGAACGGATGGATAATAAACACAGTCATGGCACAGTACAAAGTGAAATTGATGTGGTCAGTGGAGATGGAGGTTCAGCTTGTTGATTTGTGGCTCAGAAAATGTAATTAGCTCAGTATCAAACCTTCTATCTATAAATTACAGGAATGTCTGTCTGTCTGTCTGTCTGTCTGTGTGTGTGTGTGTCTGTCTGTTAATCGCATATATCTTGAACCGTTAGTCCAATGGATCTCAAACTTGACAAGTGCCTTGCTACGGGCACGAGTAAGTGCAGTGGCGATTTTGACGTTGTTTGGATTAGAAATGCAAAAGATATGACTAAATATATCTCTAAAAGAAGCACACGTTGGCTTTTGCCGCTCTAGCCGCTGGCCACTCCCCCTCTCACACTGCACACCAGTGTTGTGCAAGTTACTTCCAAACTGTAATACATTAGGTACTGTTTTAAAATAACAGTAAATGTTATTTACTGTTATTGTTACTGTTATTTAAAAGTAATTCATTACCTTACAATATTACTGTCTCAAAATTGTAATGCGTTACATTACTCATGTATTACTTTTGAGTTACTTTCACCAAAATAATTATAGTAGTAGAACTTAACATTGGGGCTGTAACGATATGCGATATGAAACCGAAATCGCAATTTGCGACACTCAGATCCATGAACCTGCAGAATCGCGACACACCTTCCAACTCCAGCGTTATTCTCCTTACCGTCCAGATCCAATGCTACCACATCTTTAAATTAAGCTATTAGTATTATTTGAAGTTAACATTATAAAATACATAGATCTACACCACAAAACTAGTTGAGGATAAATTATTTAAAATTGGGGAAGTCCAGCATTATGGACATGACATTTGCAGTCAAAACTTGAAATATGAATTCTCAGAAAATACATAATGTATTGAAACATTATGTTTATCCATATAGGCTACTCCCTTAAAGGACTCCAGACATTAGACAAATATCAGTCAACGCTTTATTTTTAATATACTAGGGAAATAGACACGCAAAAATAGGAGGCAAAATAATTTTTTTGTGATTCTGTAAATTGCACTACGCAAATCGGATGAGGAAGGGTTGGCTCTCCAGTGTCCATAGAACATAAAATATTCATTTTATTTTATTTTTCGTGTTCGCAAAAAACAATGTTACAGACGTGACAGTTCTCCATTATGGATGCGACCGCTCCGAACTGGCACTAAAAGACTGCTTTAAAACTTTCACATAGACCTCAAAAAGAAGACACAATCCTTTCTTTAAAGTGAATTTCGTTTAGCATTAATTGTATCTTAATTTTAATCTATGTTTCATCAACCAATTGTCTTTAAGAAGTAAAAGCAGACAATTATAGATAAGGCGCGGGGGCGTGCTGGTGCGCGTCTCATAAATAGCCTATAGTATAGGCTATACCGAAACTCAGCGTATAAGTATAGCCTACTCCACAGACCTGAAAAATATATATTTATTGAAATGTCTACTTGTAAACAGAACAATTCAAAAACAGACTGCTCTCTGCTAATGAAATGAAATGTGCATTTCTCTCTGGTGCATTCACTAGCCTACTGCGAAGATCGCGAGTCAGCATCCTCAACTTCATCTTTATTACTAAACAATTCAAATGTCTCCTTGCTATTGGCGTATTTGACATAGCCTATTCATAATCTTTGCTTTTTCATCAGCTTTTAGGAGCTTTATTATCGCCACCCTTACTACATGAATGCTTCACCACCGCATCAAAAACATGATTGTGTGAGGAAAACATGAAAAATACCTAAACATAGCCTAACTGTTTAGAAAGAAATGATCTGGTTTAAACCATGCTAACTAGGCTCAAAACTAGGGTAGAAAACTAAGGAGCAAAACTCCTTAGAAAACTCTTCGTAGTCACTTCGAGTTACGTCAGAAGTGACGGAGATTGGGGGTTTCGCATAGAAAGCCAATCCTCTTCGAGTATTTAAACACGAGCCAATGGCATGCAATGCCTTGGGGCTGCGGAAATTTGCATAGCGTACTCCGCCCTACTCCGTGAGTATAAAAGGAGGAAGTGAACGCAACCGCAGTATGTTTTCGCTTCGGAGCCAAGAGAACCTCTTCACTCCTGAAAGCTATTACAAGACTCTTCGAGACGAGCGTCCTCTTCAGTGTTGGTGTGACGGCGGTACCCAGCGAGTTTCTGCATTGCCTGCGATCTGTGCAGTGGTCTGCCAGACTTTGCGCTTCTCCCTGGTCGCCTCAGCGCTGAAAGAGTGAATTTCCTCCTCTCTGTAAAAGAGCTACACGCGGCACGTCTTTTTAAAGACGGTTCGCTCGTGTTCTTCTGGATGCGGTCGATTTCTGTCGTCATCTGATGGTCGCGATCGCTGCTCTGTATGCCTGGGCATTCAGCATGCAGCAGCAGCGTTCGTGGATGACTCATGTTCCTGCTATGGGGACATGACCATCTCCACACTGAGGTTAAAAAAAAAAAAAAAAAAGATATATATATATATATATATATAAAAAAATTATATTTTATATATAGAATATATATTTTTATATAAAAAAAAAAAAAAATCTCACTAGAGTGAGAGCCCCGGTCCCCCTTACTCGATCGGCTTCCTTCACGAAAGGGGGCCCGTCGACCGGGGACCCGGCGAATTAACGGTGACGGTGTGGCATAAAGCCCCGACGATTTCTCGGGCCACACCTCCCGCCTCAGTGCGTGAGCCAGCGAGCGTTAGTTCGATTCAGTCGGCTGCCTCTTCAGTGGTACCGGCTGCTTCGAGCAGCGCTCCAGATGATGATGTGATGTCGATCGCAGCATCACTAGGTGGGCTACAGTCCTCGGGAGATGAGGATGCGGCTGCACTGCCCCCTTCGGGAGAGCCAGCGCTGCCCGTGTCGGATCCCGAGCTGACGGCATGCTGTCTCAAGCCGCTGGGAGTATTGGGTTAGAGTGAAATCCTCCATTCTCCCCCTATCTCTCACGGAGGGATAATTGGTTTTTGGACAAAGCTGCCGCCGCAAGGCCACGGCCAACTCCATTGCCTTTTTTTTCCCGAGCTGCATGCGGAGTTATTGCGCTCTTGGGGGACTCCTCTGTCCACTCGAGAGCGCGATCTCTCCCCCGCCTTTCCCCCCTCGATGGGGGGGCCGCCCGTGGGTGCACTGGGATGCCCCCGCTGGAGCGTTCTGTTGCGATACAGCTGTGTCCACAGGGCGCCTCCTCCGTGGTCCTCCTAGGCACCCATCCAAAGCCTGTAGGTTCTCGTTTGCCATGGCGGCGCGTTCCTATAGAGCGGCGGGACGGGCGGCCTCCGCTTTGCATGCGATGAGCACTGTGCAAGCGCAGATGCTCAGAGATATGCTCGAGGGCGGGACTGATCCAACGGCATTCGAAGATTTGCGGTCCGCCACTGACCTTGCACTCCAAAAGGGCAACGAAAGTGGCCGCTCGCGCCGTTGGTCAGGTGATGGCCACTAGTGTGGTCCAGGAGCGTCAACCTGGCAGACACTCGGAGCGCTGAGCGGATTCGTCTGCTCGACGCCCTTCTCTCCCAGGTTGGCCTTTTTTGGCGGTGCAGTCGAGAACTCTTGCCCAGCAGTCTCCACTGCCCAGGAGCAGACGGAGGCAATCAAACATGTTCTGCCCCGACGACCAGCTGCTGCCTCCACCCAGTCGTCGGCTCAGATGCCTCCCGCTGCTCGCCGCCGAGGACGCCCCCCCGCGGCTCCCCTGCCTCCCGCCCCGCCCCAGCAGCAGCCTTCATCCGGGCCACGGCGTGGAGGAGGCCGCCGGCAGGCGTCACAGCCCCCTCAGGCCGCACACCCCGCTAAACGCCAGGTAAGCGATGATCCTGATACGGGCTGCTCAGTGATGGAGTTGAGTTTTTCCCCAGGAGGCGGGAGCAGGCCCCCTCCTGCCCCCGGTGGAGGGCCGGGGGGAAAATCTTTCGTTTTCAGTTCCCGCTGCTCGCCCACGGGTGGGCAGCGCCCTGAGTTGGTTAAGAAAGACTTGACATCATCACTGAGCCCACAGACTGGAATGAGTGCGCTCGACGTTACAGTGCGTCAGCCCACACATTCCTCTCTGTCTCTGAGGGTGCGGAAGGGTGCGAGTGTCGTCCCCGGGCTACGCCAATCCCTTCCCCCTCTGTCGCCAGACCCCCGGCGGAACGGACCCCCGTGGAACGCTCCGCTTTCCCTGGTCCCTTCCGTCAGGGAGCGGGCTTCGACGCATCCGAGCGGGGTCATCCCTGCACGCGTGCCAGTCGACCCGCCACGCTGCCCCTCCGGGGGGACGTCTGTGGTTCACATGACCCCGTTGGCTCACTTCCTGGAAGCCTGGCTAGTGCTTCCCGGGATATCCCGCTGGGTCATCAGAACGATCAGATTCGGCTACGCGATTCAGATCGCACGGTCTCCTCCCCGCTTCAGGGGAGTTCGCTCCACGATAGTTGGTGGCAATGCCCCACTCCTGAGAGCGGAGATTGCGACCCTGCTGGCGAAGGGTGCAATCGAGACGGTCCCTCCAGCCGAGGTGGAGTCCGGGTTTTACAGCCCCTACTTCATTGTCCCCAAGAAGACCGGTGGGTTACGACCGATCCTGGACCTGCGCATTTTGAACCGTTCTCTCCATCGACTACCGTTCAAAATGCTCACGGCCAAACGCATTTTCGAATGTGTTCGGTATCAGGATTGGTTTGCAGCGATCGACCTGAAGGACGCGTACTTCCATGTGTCCATCTTACCTCGACACAGACCGTTTCTTCGGTTTGCCTTCGAGGGCCAGGCATATCAGTACGCCGTTCTCCCATTCGGGTTAGCTCTGTCCCCTCGCGTCTTCACGAGGATCGTCGAGGCAGCCCTTGTTCCCCTTCGCGAACACGGGGTTCGCATCCTGAATTATCTCGATGACTGGCTGATACTAGCACACTCTCGAGCTCAGCTTTGCGAACACAGAGACTTGGTGCTCCGGCACCTAGCCCGTTTGGGCCTTCGGGTCAACCGGGAAAAGAGCAAACTTTGCCCCGTGCAGAGGATCTCTTTTCTCGGCATGGAGATAGACTCGGTCGCCATGTCCGCGCAGCTCACGAACAAGCGCGCGCACTCACTGCTGACTTGTCTTCGACAGTTCGAGGGCAAGAGTGCGGTTCCACTGAAACTATTTCAGAGGCTCCTGGGGCATATGGCATCCGCGGCCGCGGCAACGCCGCTCGGTTTGCTTCATATGAGACCGCTTCAGCTGTGGCTTCGCGATCGAGTCCCGAGGTGGGCATGGCATCGCGGCTCGCTCCGAGTTCCAGTGACTCCAGCGTGCCGCCGAACCTTCTTCCCGTGGTCGAACCGAGTTTCCAGGCATCTCGTTGTCTCCACGGATGCATCTACCACGGGTTGGGGTGCCATGTGCAATGGGCATGCAGCCGCCGGTTCCTGGACAGGAGCCCAGCGCCTCATGCACATCAATTGCCTCGAGCTGTTGGCAGTACGGCTCGCCCTACACCGCTTCCGAGCGTTGCTCAAGGGCCAGCATGTGCTTGTCCGCTCAGACAACACTACGGCAGTAGCGTACATCAACCACCAGGGGGGTCTACGCTCACGCCAGTTGTCGCAGCTCGCCCGCCACCTCTTGATATGGAGTCAGAAGCACCTGAGGTCCCTTCGTGCAGTTTACATTCCTGGAGACCGGAACTGGGCAGCCGACGAGCTGTCCCAGGTCCGCCCCATCTCCGGCGAATGGCGACTCCATCCCCAGTCGGTCCAGCTGATTTGGGACGAGTTCGGGGAGGCACAGGTAGACCTGTTCGCCTCTCGGGACTCGTCCCACTGCGCCCAGTTTTATTCTCTGACCCGCGGCACTCTCGGCTCGGATGCGCTGGCGCACAGCTGGCCACGGGGCCCACGCAAATATGCGTTTCCCCCAGTGAGCCTCCTTGCACGGGTGTTGTGCAAGATCAAGGAGGACGAGGAGCAGGTCTTGCTGGTGCCCCCTACTGGCCCACCAAGACGTGGTTCTCCGATCTCTTGCTCCTCGCGACAGCACCTCCTTGGCCTATTCCTCTGAGACAAGACCTACTCTCTCAGAGACGGGGCACTCTGTGGCACCCTCGTCCCGATCTTTGGAGGCTGCACGTGTGGCTCCTGGACGGCACGAGGCAGGTTTGAGTTCGCTGCCACCTGCGGTGGCGGCAACCATCACTTCCGCAAGAGCGTCGTCCACGAGACACCTTTATGCGTTGAAGTGGAACCTCTTCGTCAATTGGTGCTCTTCTCGCGGAGAAGACCCCCGGAGATGTTCGATCAGTGTCGTGCTTTCCTGCCTGCAAGAAGGGTTGGAGCGCAGGCTGTCGCCCTCCACCCTTAAGGTTTACGTCGCGGCCATTGCCGCTTCTCATGAAGCAGTGGAAGGTAAGTCCTTAGGGAAGCACGACCTGGTCATCAGGTTCCTGAGGGGAGCGAGGAGGCTGCATCCGCCTCGTCCTCCCCTCGTACCCTCTTGGGACCTCTCGGTAGTTTTAAGTGCTCTGCAGAGGCATCCCGTTGAGCCTTTGCAATCGGTAGAGTTAAAGTTTCTGTCCATGAAGACAGCACTCCTGGTTGCATTGGCCTCCATCAAGAGGGTGGGGGACCTGCACGCATTCTCCGTTGACGAAGCGTGCCTGGAGTTCGGGCCGGCTTACTCTCACGTGATCCTGAGACCCCGGCCTGGATATGTGCCCAAGGTTCCCACCACTCCCTTCCGGGACCAGGTGGTGAACCTGCAAGCGCTGCCCCCGGAGGAGGCAGACCCAGCCTTGGCACTGCTCTGTCCGGTACGTGCGCTCCGCACCTATGTCGACAGAACGCAGTGTTTCAGGACCTCAGACCAGCTCTTTGTCTGTCATGGAGGGAGCCAGAAGGGAAGGGCTCTCTCAAAGCAACGGCTGTCCCACTGGATTGTGGATGCCATTGCTTTGTCTTACCAGCAGCAAGGCCTTCCGTGCCCCCTTGGTGTGACGGCCCATTCCACTCGGAGTGTGGCCTCCTCTTGGGCTTTAGCGCACGGCGCCTCGCTAACAGACATCTGCAGAGCTGCAGGCTGGGCGACACCCAACACCTTCGCCAGATTCTATAATCTGCGAATTGAGCCGGTATCCTCTCACGGACTCGTTTCGGCCAGTTCGGGATCCGCTCAGGTGTCTTCGCTTGCTCGCCACTCCACTCCCCGGACTGGATAAGTGCGATATTTCCTCAGTTCTTCAATTGAAGCCTTGAGTCCTCCAGCACCGACGATGCGGGCACCACTGCTGTGGCTCTGGATGCTGGCTAGGTGCCTCCATGCGTACGGTTCCCCCTTGGTAACCGTCTCATGTGTATTATCCACTGTAAGCCTCTCTGAGCATGTGTCTTCCCTTGGCAAGCCATCTGCCACCCCTGGAGCTGAAATTAGTGCCACCTGCGGTTGGTGCTCCAGTGATTCCATATGTGTTCCTTGTGGCCATATGTGTATTCGTAAGTCCTCCCTTCGGTAGGCAGCTGGTAGCATGTCCCCTTCGGGATATGTTTCCCAGTGTACCTTGGTAATCCTGTGTCTAAGTCGGATCCCCTAAGGAAAACAGGTAAGGCTCGGGGGTTCAGACTTTCGCAGGGCACTGGAAGACAGCCTGAAGTTGGCGTGATGGCACAGACCCCCAATCTCCGTCACTTCTGACGTAACTCGAAGTGACTACGAAAGGGAACGTCTCGGTTACGTATGTAACCCTCGTTCCCTGAGTAGGGAACGGAGACGTTACGTCTCCCTGCCACTTCTGCTGTATCGCTGGGTAGATGCCGAGTTCAGTCTTGGCTCCTCAGCGAAGACATACTGCGGTTGCGTTCACTTCCTCCTTTTATACTCACGGAGTAGGGCGGAGTACGCTATGCAAATTTCCGCAGCCCCAAGGCATTGCATGCCATTGGCTCGTGTTTAAATACTCGAAGAGGATTGGCTTTCTATGCGAAACCCCCAATCTCCGTCACTTCTGACGTAACGTCTCCGTTCCCTACTCAGGGAACGAGGGTTACATACGTAACCGAGACGTTTTTGCTCCTTTTGAAGCTATAAGTGCATATGAAATCAACATTGTTTTAAGAAAAACATGTTTTATCCATGATCTTATGAAAAAAAAAAAAAACACTACCCATAATCCTAAGCATAGCAGCAACGTCTGCTGATTGGTCTAACTCCCTGTTACCATAGAAACGTTTACCTTACTGGTGAATGGCTAGAGCTACCTAGAGCTAGAGCTAGAGCTATGACTTCAGGCAGGTGGCGGAGAGATTTGGTCCAGCGGTATCTATCTGACTCCACCATTGTAAAAAGCTAACCGGCCGTATCCCTACTAATAGAAGTACTTCCGGTCTTCAATTTTTTTCATGACATAGGCCTATATAATAAAATTAAAAATGCCAGTTCCCTTAAAAATGCCCTTTGAAATTGCTTGGGAACTGGTTTAGGAAATTTGATGAGAATTTTTCAGATAAGGTGATTATTGGAGGAATCAAATATTTGTTTCAAAAAGGAAAAAAAAAAAAAAAGATTATTAAATATTAAAAAAGCAGTCAGCCGTAAGATTGAATTTGCATATTATAGGTTGTCAAATAATTTATTGGGTTTTTGTGAAGTATGTTGTATTAAGGAAGTATTATGAATGTTATATGTGGATCAGTTGGTTTAAAATTTGTGAAAGTTTTTTTATTGCTATTTAGAGGTTTAAGAATGGTAAATGGTAAATGGTAAATGGACTGCATTTATATAGCGCCTTCATAGACCTAATGGCCACCAAAGCGCTTTACATATTGCCTCACATTCACCCATTCATACGCTCATTCACACACCGACAGAATATGAATACAAGTAGTAGAAGCTATATTGTTCATAATATAGCCCCCCCCCCTCCCCCCCTCAATTGATTGCTCAATTCTGATGGACACATTTTGCAATGCCTGTACTGTTGCAATGCTTGTAAGTTTGAAAGTGCTGTAAATCTTCAATCCCACTCATGTTTAATACTCTATGGGACAGATTCATACACAACATGTCATTTGTTTATTTATTATTATTTGAATCAATAATTAGCCAGTCAAAAACATTAACAGGAATAAGCTACGGAGTTAAGAGGTGAACATGGTAATTATTTTGTAACCTGCCCTTAGCTTCCTGTTCGTATGTTGCATAAATATGACTCAAGAAGTTTGACCGCTCTAAGGTAATTTGTCTTGGTGTGTCTAAATGACACATACAAATTGCTGCATGAGATAAGACTTTTTTTCTCCATTGACAGGAAATATTGCTTGTGCACAGTGTGGTCTGGTATAAGAAAAATGTCCTGGTTACGCATGCAACTGAAGCAGAGAACGGAGGACGTAGTCGACGTCGGCTGCGGTGGAAAGGAGGAGCGAGGTGCCCACAGGGAATGGTTATCGGACAATCAACTCCTCCTATCAATCACCCTAAAGCCTGTTTCAAAAACTGAGATGGTCCTCTTTGCAGGGGAGAATCCAGGAAACACGAAATCCAGGGGGAGGAGTTTGATCCAGATCTCTTATCTTCTGATCCCTAACCCCACCCCTAATCCTACCCATCTCCACCCCTTAGATCTGGATCCATCTTCGCCCCCTGGATCTCATGTACTGCAATGAGGTGCTACTGGAAAAAAACTGATTGCTGAGATTAACCCATGCATAGTGCCTGAAAACATTTCTTGACTTGACTTGTAATTTTACAGGAAATTCCTGGCTAATAGTTGCCGTAAATTTACTGTAAACAGTATACAGGACTGCTATTGTAAAATAACTACAACAAGATACTGTAATTTTACAGGATAGAATACTGTAAATTTTACAGCAAAATTTTATATTTACGGCAACTCAGTAGCCAGGAATTTCCTGTAATTTTAGGTATTTTCTGTAATTTCATAGGACAGCATATTGTAAATATTACAATTAAATATTGTAACTTGGATAAATGTCCTCTTTCAGACTTCTGCAAAGAAAAACAAAACACTTTTTTTTTAAATATATATTTTTATTTTCTCTTAAAACTAATGAGAAAACGAGTCCACAATGCACATTTTGGACGTTTTTTTCTCTGCCTGCCCATCTGGGGATGCTGCAAAAGGCTCTGAAAACAGGGAGGGAAACACACTTATCAGATAACATTTAAGACTGATATGACATGGTCATTACCATGACATGAAACATTACAGGGATAGTTCACTTTGATATACATTTTTGGTATGTTTTAGCTTACCTCAAGGGTATCCAAGATGTAGGTGTCTTTGTTTCCACAGTATTTTCAATTTTGATATCTGTCTGTCAGTCATGTAATGGAGGTCTATTGTCACCACCTCAAAGAGCATGCACAGAGAAGTCCAAATTAAACATGATTTAATGACTCGTAAATGTAAGTAAACATTGATGGCCTAAGACACGAAACGAGCGGTTTGTGTGAGAAAATGAACAGTATTTATATCGTTTTTACCTCATGTAGCCACAGCCACAAAGCGCCCGTGCCCTTAGATCACTTGAACGTGGCTGTGATTACAAGAGGTAAAAACAACATAAATACTGTTCGTTTTCGTCATTACTAATGGAGGTATATTTGATTCAAATCAACTGAACGCCTGTGACAGTGTGATTTGTAGTTATAGACAAAAGCCATGCATGTGTATCAGTAAATTTGAAGCCAAAGAGAGAAATATTTTACAGTAAGAGTTGCAAACTTGTAAACATTTTTTCTCTCCCAAATTACACCATCTCAAATTCCTTTTGATGTTTTAGCTTACCTCAAGGGCATCCAAGATGTAGGTGTCTTTGTTTCCACAGTATTTTCAATTTTGATATTTTTAGGACAAACCGCCGTTGTCTATGCATCATATAATGGAGATTTATGGGGCCCACCCCAAAGAGCATGCACAGAGAAGTCCAAATTAAACATGATTTAATGACTCGTAAATGTAAGTACACATTGATGGCCTAAGACACGAAACGAGCGGTTTGTGAGAGAAAACAAACGGTATTAATATCGTTTTTACCTTGTGTAATCGCAGTGACGTCCAAGTACTCTGAGGGCGAGGGCGAGGCCGCTTCTATCTGCGCAAGCGCGCCAGAAAGCCCCGGAAGTGATCTCTCGCGCATGTGCGTCACTCATTGTTTACACAGATTTCGGAAGTTTTACCTTTCACTGTGAAGATCTAAATATCGAAATCGTCTTCCATTGCGATTTCCTGTACATCTAAATATGTTTAGATCTTCACAGTGAAAAGTTAAACTTCTAAAATCTGTGTAAACAATGTGTGTACATGCACAAGAGATCACTTCCGGGGCTTGTGCAGACCAAAGCGCCCGTGCCGTCAGATCAGTTGGATACGGCTGTGGTTACAAGAGGTAAAAACGATATAAATACTGTTCGTTTTCTCACACAAACCACTCGTTTCATGTCTTAGGCCATCAATGTGTACTTACATTTATGAGTCATTGAATCTAGTTTAATTTGGACTTCTCTGTGCATGCTCTTTGAAGTGGTGACCATACACCTCCATTATATGACTGACAGACAGGAACGGTTTGACCTAAAAATATATCAAAATGGAAAATACTGTGGAAACAAAGACACCTAAATCTTGGATGCCATTGAGGTAAGCTAAAACATATCAAAAATTAATTTCAAAGTGAACTATCCCTTTAATGAACTTGTACGCTCACATTTTTGATACAGTTGCTGCAGTGATTTGGTGTGAAACGCATTTATACACCAGCATCAAGAAATGTGAAGTCGTGGAGAAATTTATGAACAACTGTAAATCAATATGTGAATTCATCCAATGAGAGTTGCAACCTTGAAGAATATTTCTTGTATATGTCTTGTATATGTATACTGCTCATTTTAGTTCACACAATCATTTCTCAGCAAGTTTAATGGATTATTTAAAAAAGAAAAAGAAAAATGTAGTTTCAGCGTGAACTTAAAATACAATTGTGCATTTCATTTCATAAACGTATATGAACTTTATGAAATGATGCACAATTGTATTTTAAGTTCGCTTAAAATTATTTGGGTAAATTCACATACTGATTTGAGCATGTGCAAAATTTCTCCACAACTTCACATTTCTTGATGTGTGTGTGTGTGTGTGTGTAATGTGTGGATTTTCTCTACAACTACAAATCGCACTGTCACAGGCATTAAGTTGATTTAAATCAAATATACCTCCATAATTGCTATAATCATTTTCATGACAGTGTCATGTTTAAACTCACCTCTGAAGGAATTCAAGTGTGCTTGCGACTTCTGCTGGATATTGCAAGTTAAAGACAAAGTAGGCAGCGAAGACTGCTGCCAGTCCATGCAGGAGGTTACTGTGGGGCCCCATCACACATGCTCCTTCCACGGAGATATTCCATGTGTCTGTGCCACGAAGTATTGCTTCTAAAACATTATGATAGCAATATGATATGAAACATTAACAATATGATAACTAAAAGCTGCACAACACACTATTGCCACCTAGATGAATTCAGTAATGTTCAAGTGGAGAAAGACTTCCACACCACCACTTGAACATTATTATCTCCTTTGACCCGTACACCCTCCATCAACAACTCAAATAAATTATTTTTTTATGTGCAACAGTCCTCCGTCAAACACATGAATTCAATAAAGAATTAACTTTTACAAAATAAGGGAAGATTATACCTGGGACAACTAATCGAGGTGTGCTTGGCAGGGTGACAGCTCTCTCAATATCAGCAGCCATGGCAGAGGGCTGGAGAAAAAAAAAACATTAACATTGACAAAGTTAACCATGGGTAAGTTGAGTAAACGACAAAGAAAATTTGCCCCAAAAGCTGGAATGTTCTATTCAACACCAAGGGGGAAATCAGTTTCGATTTATGGTGCCAAATGTAGAAACAGCTGCATATGGCAAATCTTTTTTTTTATATATATATATATATATATATATATATATGGATGCCACATCAATCAGGCATGTGATTGGCTAAGGACAAAAAAGCAGGAAAATATAGTATTTTATATAGTATGTAGTATATAGTTTTATAGTATTTAAATATAGTAATTTTCCATAGTAAATTTTTCCCTATGGATGTCAATGGGGACCAGCAACTGTCTGGTTACCCACATTCTTCAAAATATCTTTTTTGTTCAGCACAAGAAATAAATTAATACAGGTTTGGAACAACATTACAGTGAATAAACAATGCTAGAATTTTTATTTTGGGGTCAACTATCCCTTTAAGAGCAAGCGGCTGCATGTTTATTATTAGGGCTACTGTCACTTTAAGACCTATGCGCGACGCGTCTAATATACACGGAGCATTTGACAAGCAGATTTCTCTCAATTTTCTCGGTTTGCTTTGAGTTTAGACATAACCAAATGTTTTTATGTAAACCTTGTGTGTATTTGAGAGTAATAGCGAAATAATACTCCAAATATAACTTAGTCCAGCAACCAGGCGCTGTTAGACAAGCTTTTAGTACATGTGCATGTCGGGTGTTCGCGCTTAGAACACTGCGGTCAAGTGGGCCGCGCGTGGAAAATACACGGTCAAGCTAGCCGCACTTTTTTTTTTTTGCATGCGCGTCAAATCCTGCAGTTACGGTATGGGTGCTGAAGGACGCCAAAATTGATTTTGATTCTTTTGCCTGATATTTTCCATCGTATTAGGACACAAATAATACAATTTCATGATCTTTTCTTAACACATGACTTTTAATATTGTTTGTTTGTTGTTATTGTAATGTTTCTAGGCTTAAATATTAATTATACCAATTATAATGTATTCATGTTCATATTATTAAACATTATCATACATTTTTAGTTAATATTTACGTTTTTTAGACACTACTTTCTGCTATTTTCCATCTTATTCGGAGACAAAAAATATATATATTTTTAAAAAACATGACTTTTTCATTTTTTATTATTATTTTAATGTTTGTAGGCCTATATGATTTACATTAATTTAAAATTTATTTTTAAAGATTTAATTTATTCATGCTCATGATAATGTTAATTATCATACATCATTTTTTTTACATTTAATTGTTAATTATGAATGTTTATGAATGTATATATATATATATATATATATATATATATATATAATTAGATTTTTTTATTATACATTATTATTGCCTACTTTATTAATGTAAATTAAATTGAATATTAATATTAATTATCGATACATTTATTTAGCATTTTTTTGTTGAATTTAATGTTTGTATATGTATACACTCATTATTAATATATGTAATGATAAGGGATGGGTACCGAAACCCGGTATTAAACGGGCCCCGGTACTGAATTTTGAAAGACCGCTGTATCGATAAGCTCGGACGTTATCGGTTCTGCTGTCGGTACTGGAGAAATTATTTATTATTCCTATAAAGACGTTATCTTGAACATGTTTATATCGCCAGCCATTTCTATATACAGTATAAACTATATTTTAATTAAACCATTTGTCTGTGATGCAAATTTGACATTCGCAGTACAGAAGAGAGAGAGAGAGAGAGAGAGAGAGAGAGAAGAGAAGAGAGAGAGCGATCAAAAGTCATTTTACTGTATAGTTTTGGAGAAAAGTTCAGGCAAAACCAGCCCAATCATCAAAGCGTGTTATAGCACTTAAACCAAAAAGTCGTTAGGTCCAATAGGTCGTTGGTGTCAAAATGTCAAAAACCAATAGGTCGTTATGGTAAGTTTAAGTTTCAGTTCTAGTTTGAGGGAGTGAAACCGTGACATCTACACGTCTTCCAAAGTGGACCAAAGTGATTATTCCACGTCTTGTCGGCTGGAGAAATGTTGTTTTGGCCACTTTGTTTGATAAAATCACAACAATTTAATGTAAGCAAGACTGGGATTTGAACTCAGGTCTTCTTGATTGAAGCCCAACGCTTTATCAACTGAGCCACTGAATGTGCTGAGTTCAAAGTTGTATTGGATGGATTTTTATTGCGGGTTATTTGTTGGAAAAATAAATATAGAAAGAATTTGACACAAGGTTTTGAGTTTAAACTATCACTGCAGTTAAACCGTGACATCTACACGTTTTCCAAAGTGGACCAACGTGATTATTTCACGTCTTGTCGTGATGGGTTGGGCACTGAAGTTACAGGAGTTTCTTCTCGTTGCTAAACAACGGAACTAGGTCGAGTATTTAAAAGGTTATGGTTAACACGGTTAACGTGGTTTAACGTCGATGTAATACGTTGTTTTAAAGTACCTTTTGCTTAAACGAGGAGCTGGAGGACACCGGAAAAAAAGAGCCGGACAGTATCGGAGTACATTTACTTGAAGAGGGCCATGAGACATAGACATGAGTGCAACAATGGAGGCTCTAGACCCTTCCAGTGCTGAGATATCGAAACTCAAAATTTCGACCCGAAAAAAACGACAGTGTTACCCCTTACGGTTTTTTTTTGGGGCGAAAATTTAGTATCCCCAATCTTCCCAAAACTCTGGATTCTGATAGAGGGCCTTGAGACTTAGACTTGAGTGCAACAATGGAGGCTCTAGACCCTTCCAGAGCTGAGATATCGAAAATCAAAATTTCGACCCGAAAAAAAAAACGACAGTGTTACCCCTTACGGGTTTTTTTTTGGGCGAAAAATTAAGTATCCCCAAACTTCTCAAAACTCTGGATTCTGATAGAGGGCCGTGAGCCTTAGACCTGAGTGCAAAAATGGAGGCTCTAGACCCTTCCAGAGCTGAGATATCGAAAATCAAAATTTCGACCCGAAAAA
Organism: Pimephales promelas; assembly: GCF_988280905.1. NCBI lineage: Eukaryota > Metazoa > Chordata > Actinopteri > Cypriniformes > Leuciscidae > Pimephales > Pimephales promelas. Next base: position 13,265,847 of record NC_142785.1, read on the forward strand.
AAAAGACAGTGTTACCCCTTACGTTTTTTTTTTTTGGGCGAAAAATTTAGTATCCCCAATCTTCTCAAAACTCTGGATTCTGATAGAGGGCCATGAGACTTAGACCTGAGTGCAACAATGGAGGCTCTAGACCCTTCCAGAGCTGAGATATCGAAACTCAAAATTTCGACCCGAAAAAAAAAAACGACAGTGTTACCCCTTACGTTTTTTTTTTTTGGGGGGGGGCGAAAAATTAAGTATCCCCAATCTTCTCAAAACTCTGGATTCTGATAGAGGGCCATGAGACTTAGACCTGAGTGCAACAATGGAGGCTCTAGACCCTTCCAGAGCTGAGATATCGAAAATCAAAAGTTCGACCCGAAAAAAAAAACCGACAGTGTTACCCCTTACGTTTTTTTTTTTGGGGCGAAAAATTAAGTATCCCCAATCTTCTCAAAACTCAGGATTCTGATAGAGGGCCGTGAGACTTAGACCTGAGTGCAACAATGGAGGCCCTAGACCCTTCCAGAGCTGAGATATCGAAAATCAAAATTTCGACCCGTAAAAAAAACGACAGTGTTACCCCTTACGTTTTTTTTTTGGGGCGAAAAATTAAGTATCCCCAATCTTCTCAAAACTCTGGATTCTGATAGAGGGCCATGAGACATAGACCTGACTGCAACAATGGAGGCTCTGGACCCTTCCAGTGCTGAGATATCTAAACTCAAAATTTCGACCCGAAAAAAAAACGACAGTGTTACCCCTTACGTTTTTTTTTTTTGGGGCGAAAAATTAAGTATCCCCAATCTTCTCAAAACTCTGGATTCTGATAGAGGGCCATGAGACTTAGACCTGAGTGCAACAATGGAGGCTCTAGACCCTTCCAGAGCTGAGATATCAAAAATCAAAAGTTCGAGCCCAAAAAAAAACCCGACAGTGTTACCCCTTACGTTTTTTTTTGGGGGCGAAAAATTAAGTATCCCAAATCTTCTCAAAACTCTGGATTCTGATAGAGGGCCGTGAGACTTAGACCTGAGTGCAACAATGGAGGCCCTAGACCCTTCCAGTGCTGAGATATCTAAAATCAAAATTTCGACCCGAAAAAAAAAGACAGTGTTACCCCTTACGTTTTTTTTTTTTTGGGCGAAAAATTTTGTATCCCCAATCTTTTCAAAACTCTGGATTCTGATAGAGGGCCATGAGACTTAGACCTGAGTGCAACAATGGAGGCTCTAGACCCTTCCAGAGCTGAGATATCGAAACTCAAAATTTCGACCCGAAAAAAAAAAACGACAGTGTTACCCCTTACGTTTTTTTTTTGGGGGGCCAAAAATTAAGTATCCCCAATCTTCTCAAAACTCTGGATTCTGATAGAGGGCCATGAGACTTAGACCTGAGTGCAACAATGGAGGCTCTAGACCCTTCCAGAGCTGAGATATCGAAAATCAAAAGTTCGACCCTAAAAAAAAAACCCGACAGTGTTACCCCTTACGTTTTTTTTTTGGGGGGTGAAAAATTAAGTATCCCCAATCTTCTCAAAACTCTGGATTCTGATAGAGGGCCGTGAGACTTAGACCTGAGTGCAACAATGGAGGACCTAGACCCTTCCAGAGCTGAGATATCGAAAATCAAAATTTCGACCCGTAAAAAAAACGACAGTGTTACCCCTTACGTTTTTTTTTTTTGGGCGAAAAATTAAGTATCCCCAATCTTCTCAAAACTCTGGGTTCTGATAGAGGGCCATGAGACTTAGACCTGAGTGCAACAATGGAGGTTCTAGACCCTTCCAGAGCTGAGATATCGAAATTCAAAATTTCGACCAGAAAAAAAACGACAGTGTTACCCCTTACAGGTTTTTTTTTTTGGGGTGAAAAATTAAGTATCCCCAATCTTCTCAAAACTCTGGATTCTGATAGAGGGCAATGAGACATAGACCTGAGTGCAACAATGGAGGCTCTAGACCCTTCCAGAGCTGAGATATCGAAAATCAAAATTTCGACCCGAAAAAAAACGACAGTGTTACCCCTTACGTTTTTTTTTTTGGGCGAAAAATTTAGGATCCCCAATCTTCTCAAAACTCTGGATTCTGATAGAGGGCCATGAGACTTAGACCTGAGTGCAACAATGGAGGCTCTAGACCCTTCCAGAGCTGAGATATCGAAACTCAAAATTTCGACCCGAAAAAAAAAACGACAGTGTTACCCCTTACGTTTTTTTTTGGGGGGGGCGAAAAATTAAGTATCCCCAATCTTCTCAAAACTCTGGATTCTGATAGAGGGCCATGAGACTTAGACCTGAGTGCAACAATGGAGGCTCTAGACCCTTCCAGAGCTGAGATATCGAAAATCAAAATTTCGACCCGAAAAAAAAAACGACAGTGTTACCCCTTACGTTTTTTTTTTGGGCGAAAAATTAAGTATCCCCAATCTTCTCAAAACTCTGGATTCTGATAGAGGGCCATGATACTTAGACCTGAGTGCAACAATGGAGGCTCTAGACCCTTCCAGAACTGAGATATCAAAAATAAAAAATTTCAACCAGAAAAAAAACCGACAGTGTTACCCATTACGTTTTTTATTTTTGAGCGAAAAATTTAGTATCCCCAATCTTCTCAAAACTCTGGATTCTGATAGAGGGCCATGAGACTTAGACCTGAGTGCAACAATGGAGGCTCTAGACCCTTCCAGAGCTGAGATATCGAAAATCAAAATTTCGACCCGAAAAAAAAACGACAGTGTTACTCCTTACGTTTTTTTTTTTTGGGGCGAAAAATTAAGTATCCCCAATCTTCTCAAAACTCTGGATTCTGATAGAGGGCCATGAGACTTAGACCTGAGTGCAACAATGGAGGCTCTAAACCCTTCCAGAGCTGAGATATCGAAAATCAAAATTTCGACCCGTAAAAAAAACGACAGTGTTACCCCTTACGTTTTTTTTTTTTGGGGGGCGAAAAATTAAGTATCCCCAATATTCTCAAAACTCTGGATTCTGATAGAGGGCCATGAGACATAGACCTGAGTGCAACAATGGAGGCTCTAGACCCTTCCAGTGCTGAGATATCGAAACTCAAAATTTCGACCCGAAAAAAAAATGACAGTGTTACCCCTTACGTTTTTTTTTTTTTGGGCGAAAAATTAAGTATCCCCAATTTTCTCAAAACTCTGTATTCTAATAGAGGGCCATGAGCCTTAGACCTGAGTGCAACAATGGAGGCTCTAGACCCTTCCAGAGCTGAGATATCGAAATTCAAAATTTCGACCAGAAAAAAAACGACAGTGTTACCCCTTACGGTTTTTTTTTTTGGGGTGAAAAATTAAGTATCCCCAATCTTCTCAAAACTCTGGATTCTGATAGAGGGCCATGAGACATAAACCTGAGTGCAACAATGGAGGCTCTAGACCCTTCCAGAGCTGAGATATCGAAAATCAAAAGTTCGACCCGAAAAAAAAAACGACAGTGTTACCCCTTATGTTTTTTTGGGGGGCGAAAAATTAAGTATCCCCAATCTTCTCAAAACTCTGGCTTCTGATAGAGGGCCATGAGACTTAGACCTGAGTGCAACAATGGAGGCTCTAGAGCCTTCCAGAGCTGAGATATCGAAATTCAAAATTTCGACCAGAAAAAAAACGACAGTGTTACCCCTTACAGGTTTTTTTTTTGGGGTGAAAAATTAAGTATCCCCAATCTTCTCAAAACTCTGGATTCTGATAGAGGGCAATGAGACATAGACCTGAGTGCAACAATGGAGGCTCTAGACCCTTCCAGAGCTGAGATATCGAAAATCAAAATTTCGACCCGAAAAAAAACGACAGTGTTACCCCTTACGTTTTTTTTTTTGGGCGAAAAATTTAGGATCCCCAATCTTCTCAAAACTCTGGATTCTGATAGAGGGCCATGAGACTTAGACCTGAGTGCAACAATGGAGGCTCTAGACCCTTCCAGAGCTGAGATATCGAAACTCAAAATTTCGACCCGAAAAAAAAAACGACAGTGTTACCCCTTACGTTTTTTTTTGGGGGGGCGAAAAATTAAGTATCCCCAATCTTCTCAAAACTCTGGATTCTGATAGAGGGCCATGAGACTTAGACCTGAGTGCAACAATGGAGGCTCTAGACCCTTCCAGAGCTGAGATATCGAAAATCAAAATTTCGACCCGAAAAAAAAAACGACAGTGTTACCCCTTACGTTTTTTTTTTGGGCGAAAAATTAAGTATCCCCAATCTTCTCAAAACTCTGGATTCTGATAGAGGGCCATGATACTTAGACCTGAGTGCAACAATGGAGGCTCTAGACCCTTCCAGAACTGAGATATCAAAAATAAAAAATTTCAACCAGAAAAAAAACCGACAGTGTTACCCATTACGTTTTTTATTTTTGAGCGAAAAATTTAGTATCCCCAATCTTCTCAAAACTCTGGATTCTGATAGAGGGCCATGAGACTTAGACCTGAGTGCAACAATGGAGGCTCTAGACCCTTCCAGAGCTGAGATATCGAAAATCAAAATTTCGACCCGAAAAAAAAACGACAGTGTTACCCCTTACGTTTTTTTTTTTTTTGGGCGAAAAATTAAGTATCCCCAATTTTCTCAAAACTCTGTATTCTAATAGAGGGCCATGAGCCTTAGACCTGAGTGCAACAATGGAGGCTCTAGACCCTTCCAGAGCTGAGATATCGAAATTCAAAATTTCGACCAGAAAAAAAACGACAGTGTTACCCCTTACGGTTTTTTTTTTTGGGGTGAAAAATTAAGTATCCCCAATCTTCTCAAAACTCTGGATTCTGATAGAGGGCCATGAGACATAAACCTGAGTGCAACAATGGAGGCTCTAGACCCTTCCAGAGCTGAGATATCGAAAATCAAAAGTTCGACCCGAAAAAAAAAACGACAGTGTTACCCCTTATGTTTTTTTTTTGGGGGCGAAAAATTAAGTATCCCCAATCTTCTCAAAACTCTGGCTTCTGATAGAGGGCCATGAGACTTAGACCTGAGTGCAACAATGGAGGCTCTAGAGCCTTCCAGAGCTGAGATATCGAAAATCAAAATTTCGACCCGAAAAAAAAAAAACAGCGTTACCCCTTACGTTTTTTTTTTGGGCGAAAAATTAAGTATCCCCAATCTTCTCAAAACTCTGGATTCTGAAAGAGGGCCATGAGACTTAGACCTGAGTGCAACAATGGAGGCTCTAAACCCTTCCAGAGCTGAGATATCGAAAATCAAAATTTCAACCCGTAAAAAAAACGACAGTGTTACCCCTTACGTTTTTTTTTTTGGGCGAAAAATTAAGTATCCCCAATCTTCTCAAAACTCTGGATTCTGATAGAGGGCCATGAGACTTAGACCTGAGTGCAACAATGGAGGCTCTAGACCCTTCCAGTGCTGGGATATCTAAACTCAAAATTTCGACCCGAAAAAAAAAACGACAGTGTTACCCCTTACGTTTTTTTTTTTGGGCGAAAAATTAAGTATCCCCAATCTTCTCAAAACTCTGGATTCTGATAGAGGGCCATGAGACATAGACCTGAGTGCAACAATGGAGGCTCTAGACCCTTCCAGTGCTGAGATATCTAAAATCAAATTTTCGACCCGAAAAAAAAAAGACAGTGTTACCCCCTTACGTTTTTTTTTTTGGGCGAAAAATTAAGTATCCCCAATCTTCTCAAAACTCTGGATTCTGATAGAGGGCCGTGAGACTTAGACCTGAGTGCAACAATGGAGGCCCTAGACCCTTCCAGAGCTGAGATATCGAAAATCAAAATTTCGACCCGTAAAAAAAACGACAGTGTTACCCCTTACGTTTTTTTTTTTGGGCGAAAAATTAAGTATCCCCAATCTTCTCAAAACTCTGGATTCTGATAGAGGGCCATGAGACATAGACCTGACTGCAACAATGGAGGCTCTAGACCCTTCCAGTGCTGAGATATCTAAACTCAAAATTTCGACCCGAAAAAAAAAACGACAGTGTTACCCCTTACGTTTTTTTTTTTTGGGGCGAAAAATTAAGTATCCCCAATCTTCTCAAAACTCTGGATTCTGATAGAGGGCCATGAGACTTAGACCTGAGTGCAACAATGGAGGCTCTAGACCCTTCCAGAGCTGAGATATCAAAAATCAAAAGTTCGAGCCCAAAAAAAAACCGACAGTGTTACCCCTTACGTTTTTTTTTGGGGGGCGAAAAATTAAGTATCCCCAATCTTCTCAAAACTCTGGATTCTGATAGAGGGCAATGAGACATAGACCTGAGTGCAACAATGGAGGCTCTAGACCCTTCCAGAGCTGAGATATCGAAAATCAAAATTTCGACCCGAAAAAAAACGACAGTGTTACCCCTTACGTTTTTTTTTTGGGCGAAAAATTTAGGATCCCCAATCTTCTCAAAACTCTGGATTCTGATAGAGGGCCATGAGACTTAGACCTGAGTGCAACAATGGAGGCTCTAAACCCTTCCAGAGCTGAGATATCGAAACTCAAAATTTCGACCCGAAAAAAAAAACGACAGTGTTACCCCTTACGTTTTTTTTTTGGGGGGGCGAAAAATTAAGTATCCCCAATCTTCTCAAAACTCTGGATTCTGATAGAGGGCCATGAGACTTAGACCTGAGTGCAACAATGGAGGCTCTAGACCCTTCCAGAGCTGAGATATCGAAAATCAAAATTTCGACCCGAAAAAAAAAACGACAGTGTTACCCCTTACGTTTTTTTTTTGGGCGAAAAATTAAGTATCCCCAATCTTCTCAAAACTCTGGATTCTGATAGAGGGCCATGATACTTAGACCTGAGTGCAACAATGGAGGCTCTAGACCCTTCCAGAACTGAGATATCAAAAATAAAAAATTTCAACCAGAAAAAAAACCGACAGTGTTACCCATTACGTTTTTTATTTTTGAGCGAAAAATTTAGTATCCCCAATCTTCTCAAAACTCTGGATTCTGATAGAGGGCCATGAGACTTAGACCTGAGTGCAACAATGGAGGCTCTAGACCCTTCCAGAGCTGAGATATCGAAAATCAAAATTTCGACCCGAAAAAAAAAACGACAGTGTTACTCCTTACGTTTTTTTTTTTTGGGGCGAAAAATTAAGTATCCCCAATCTTCTCAAAACTCTGGATTCTGATAGAGGGCCATGAGACTTAGACCTGAGTGCAACAATGGAGGCTCTAAACCCTTCCAGAGCTGAGATATCGAAAATCAAAATTTTGACCCGTAAAAAAAACGACAGTGTTACCCCTTACGTTTTTTTTTTTGGGGGGCGAAAAATTAAGTATCCCCAATATTCTCAAAACTCTGGATTCTGATAGAGGGCCATGAGACATAGACCTGAGTGCAACAATGGAGGCTCTAGACCCTTCCAGTGCTGAGATATCGAAACTCAAAATTTCGACCCGAAAAAAAAAATGACAGTGTTACCCCTTACGTTTTTTTTTTTTGGGCGAAAAATTAAGTATCCCCAATTTTCTCAAAACTCTGTATTCTAATAGAGGGCCATGAGCCTTAGACCTGAGTGCAACAATAGAGGCTCTAGACCCTTCCAGAGCTGAGATATCGAAATTCAAAATTTCGACCAGAAAAAAAACGACAGTGTTACCCCTTACGGTTTTTTTTTTTGGGGTGAAAAATTAAGTATCCCCAATCTTCTCAAAACTCTGGATTCTGATAGAGGGCCATGAGACATAAACCTGAGTGCAACAATGGAGGCTCTAGACCCTTCCAGAGCTGAGATATCGAAAATCAAAAGTTCGACCCGAAAAAAAAAACGACAGTGTTACCCCTTATGTTTTTTTTGGGGGCGAAAAATTAAGTATCCCCAATCTTCTCAAAACTCTGGCTTCTGATAGAGGGCCATGAGACTTAGACCTGAGTGCAACAATGGAGGCTCTAGAGCCTTCCAGAGCTGAGATATCGAAAATCAAAATTTCGACCCGAAAAAAAAAAAAACAGTGTTACCCCTTACGTTTTTTTTTTGGGCGAAAAATTAAGTATCCCCAATCTTCTCAAAACTCTGGATTCTGATAGAGGGCCATGAGACTTAGACCTGAGTGCAACAATGGAGGCTCTAAACCCTTCCAGAGCTGAGATATCGAAAATCAAAATTTCAACCCGTAAAAAAAACGACAGTGTTACCCCTTACGTTTTTTTTTTGGGCGAAAAATTAAGTATTCCCAATCTTCTCAAAACTCTGGATTCTGATAGAGGGCCATGAGACTTAGACCTGAGTGCAACAATGGAGGCTCTAGACCCTTCCAGTGCTGGGATATCTAAACTCAAAATTTCGACCCGAAAAAAAAAACGACAGTGTTACCCCTTACGTTTTTTTTTTTGGGCGAAAAATTAAGTATCCCCAATCTTCTCAAAACTCTGGATTCTGATAGAGGGCCATGAGACATAGACCTGAGTGCAACAATGGAGGCTCTAGACCCTTCCAGTGCTGAGATATCTAAAATCAAAATTTCGACCCGAAAAAAAAAAGACAGTGTTACCCCTTACGTTTTTTTTTTTGGGCGAAAAATTAAGTATCCCCAATCTTCTCAAAACTCTGGATTCTGATAGAGGGCCGTGAGACTTAGACCTGAGTGCAACAATGGAGGCCCTAGACCCTTCCAGAGCTGAGATATCGAAAATCAAAATTTCGACCCGTAAAAAAAACGACAGTGTTACCCCTTACGTTTTTTTTTTTTGGGCGAAAAATTAAGTATCCCCAATCTTCTCAAAACTCTGGATTCTGATAGAGGGCCATGAGACATAGACCTGACTGCAACAATGGAGGCTCTAGACCCTTCCAGTGCTGAGATATCTAAACTCAAAATTTCGACCCGAAAAAAAAAACGACAGTGTTACCCCTTACGTTTTTTTTTTTTGGGGCGAAAAATTAAGTATCCCCAATCTTCTCAAAACTCTGGATTCTGATAGAGGGCCATGAGACTTAGACCTGAGTGCAACAATGGAGGCTCTAGACCCTTCCAGAGCTGAGATATCAAAAATCAAAAGTTCGAGCCCAAAAAAAAAACCGACAGTGTTACCCCTTACGTTTTTTTTTTGGGGGCGAAAAATTAAGTATCCCAAATCTTCTCAAAACTCTGGATTCTGATAGAGGGCCGTGAGACTTAGACCTGAGTGCAACAATGGAGGCCCTAGACCCTTCCAGAGCTGAGATATCGAAAATCAAAATTTCGACCCGTAAAAAAAACGACAGTGTTACCCCTTACGTTTTTTTTTTTGGGCGACAAATTAAGTATCCCCAATCTTCTCAAAACTCTGGATTCTGATAGAGGGCCATGAGACATAGACCTGAGTGCAACAATGGAGGCTCTAGACCCTTCCAGTGCTGAGATATCTAAACTCAAAATTTCGACCCGAAAAAAAACGACAGTGTTACCCCTTACGGTTTTTTTTTTGGGGTGAAAAATTAAGTATCCCCAATCTTCTCAAAACTCTGGATTCTGATATAGGGCCATGAGACATAGACCTGAGTGCAACAATTGAGGCTCTAGACCCTTCCAGAGCTGAGATATCGAAAATCAAAATTTCGACCTGAAAAAAAAAAAAACGACAGTGTTACCCCTTACGTTTTTTTTTTGGGGCGAAAAATTAAGTATCCCCAATCTTCTCAAAACTCTGGATTCTGATAGAGGGCCATGAGACTTAGACCTGAGTGCAACAATGGAGGCTCTAGACCCTTCCAGTGCTGAGATATCGAAACTCAAAATTTCGACCCGAAAAAAAAAACGACAGTGTTACCCCTTACGTTTTTGTTTTTTTTTTGGGGGTGAAAAATTAAGTATCCCCAATCTTCTCAAAACTCTGGATTCTGATAGAGGGCCATGAGACTTAGACCTGAGTGCAACAATGGAGGCTCTAGACCCTTACAGAGCTGAGATATCAAAAATCAAAATTTCGACCCGAAAAAAAAAACGACAGTGTTACCCCTTACGTTTTTTTTTTTGGGGGTGAAAAATTAAGTATCCCCAATCTTCTCAAAACTCTGGATTCTGATAGAGGGCCATGAGACTTAGACCTGAGTGCAACAATGGAGGCTCTAGACCCTTACAGAGCTGAGATATCGAAAATCAAAATTTCGACCCGTAAAAAAACGACAGTGTTACCCCTTATGTTTTTTTTTTTGGGGCGAAAAATTAAGTATCCCCAATCTTCTCAAAACTCTGGATTCTGATAGAGGGCCATGAGACTTAGACCTGAGTGCAACAATGGAGGCTCTAGACCCTTCCAGAGCTGAGATATCGAAACTCAAAATTTCGACCCGAAACAAAACCGACAGTGTTACCCCTTATGTTTTTTTTTTTTGGGGCGAAAAATTAAGTATCCCCAATCTTCTCAAACCTCTGGATTCTGATAGAGGGCCATGAGACATAGACCTGAGTGCAACAATGGAGGCTCTAGACCCTTCCAGTGCTGAGATATCTAAAATCAAAATTTCGACCCGAAAAAAAAAAGACAGTGTTACCCCTTACGTTTTTTTTTTTTGGGCGAAAAATTTAGTATCCCCAATCTTCTCAAAACTCTGGATTCTGATAGAGGGCCATGAGACTTAGACCTGAGTGCAACAATGGAGGCTCTAGACCCTTCCAGATCTGAGATATCGAAACTCAAAATTTCGACCCGAAAAAAAAAAACGACAGTGTTACCCCTTACGTTTTTTTTTTTTGGGGCGAAAAATTAAGTATCCCCAATCTTCTCAAAACTCTGGATTCTGATAGAGGGCCATGAGACTTAGACCTGAGTGCAACAATGGAGGCTCTAGACCCTTCCAGAGCTGAGATATCGAAAATCAAAAGTTCGACCCGAAAAAAAAAACCGACAGTGTTACCCCTTACGTTTTTTTTTTGGGGGTGAAAAATTAAGTATCCCCAATCTTCTCAAAACTCTGGATTCTGATAGAGGGCCGTGAGACTTAGACCTGAGTGCAACAATGGAGGCCCTAGACCCTTCCAGAGCTGAGATATCGAAAATCAAAATTTCGACCCGTAAAAAAAACGACAGTGTTACCCCTTACGTTTTTTTTTTTTGGGCGAAAAATTAAGTATCCCCAATCTTCTCAAAACTCTGGATTCTGATAGAGGGCCATGAGACTTAGACCTGAGTGCAACAATGGAGGTTCTAGACCCTTCCAGAGCTGAGATATCGAAATTCAAAATTTCGACCAGAAAGAAAACGACAGTGTTACCCCTTACAGGTTTTTTTTTTGGGGTGAAAAATTAAGTATCCCCAATCTTCTCAAAACTCTGGATTCTGATAGAGGGCCATGAGACATAGACCTGAGTGCAACAATGGAGGCTCTAGACCCTTCCAGAGCTGAGATATCGAAAATCAAAATTTCGACCCGAAAAAAAACGACAGTGTTACCCCTTACGTTTTTTTTTTTGGGCGAAAAATTTAGGATCCCCAATCTTCTCAAAACTCTGGATTCTGATAGAGGGCCATGAGACTTAGACCTGAGTGCAACAATGGAGGCTCTAGACCCTTCCAGAGCTGAGATATCGAAACTCAAAATTTCGACCCGAAAAAAAAAACGACAGTGTTACCCCTTACGTTTTTTTTTTGGGGGGGGCGAAAAATTAAGTATCCCCAATCTTCTCAAAACTCTGGATTCTGATAGAGGGCCATGAGACTTAGACCTGAGTGCAACAATGGAGGCTCTAGACCCTTCCAGAGCTGAGATATCGAAAATCAAAATTTCGACCCGAAAAAAAAAACGACAGTGTTACCCCTTACTTTTTTTTTTGGGCGAAAAATTAAGTATCCCCAATCTTCTCAAAACTCTGGATTCTGATAGAGGGCCATGATACTTAGACCTGAGTGCAACAATGGAGGCTCTAGACCCTTCCAGAACTGAGATATCAAAAATAAAAAATTTCGACCAGGAAAAAAACCGACAGTGTTACCCATTACGTTTTTTATTTTTGAGCGAAAAATTTAGTATCCCCAATCTTCTCAAAACTCTGGATTCTGATAGAGGGCCATGAGACTTAGACCTGAGTGCAACAATGGAGGCTCTAGACCCTTCCAGAGCTGAGATATCGAAAATCAAAATTTCGACCCGAAAAAAAAACGACAGTGTTACTCCTTACGTTTTTTTTTTTTGGGGCGAAAAATTAAGTATCCCCAATCTTCTCAAAACTCTGGATTCTGATAGAGGGCCATGAGACTTAGACCTGAGTGCAACAATGGAGGCTCTAAACCCTTCCAGAGCTGAGATATCGAAAATCAAAATTTCGACCCGTAAAAAAAACGACAGTGTTACCCCTTACGTTTTTTTTTTTTGGGGGCGAAAAATTAAGTATCCCCAATATTCTCAAAACTCTGGATTCTGATAGAGGGCCATGAGACATAGACCTGAGTGCAACAATGGAGGCTCTAGACCCTTCCAGTGCTGAGATATCGAAACTCAAAATTTCGACCCGAAAAAAAAATGACAGTGTTACCCCTTACGTTTTTTTTTTGGGGCGAAAAATTAAGTATCCCCAATTTTCTCAAAACTCTGTATTCTAATAGAGGGCCATGAGACTTAGACCTGAGTGCAACAATGGAGGCTCTAGACCCTTCCAGAGATGAGATATCGAAATTCAAAATTTCGACCAGAAAAAAAACGACAGTGTTACCCCTTACGGTTTTTTTTTTGGGGTGAAAAATTAAGTATCCCCAATCTTCTCAAAACTCTGGATTCTGATAGAGGGCCATGAGACATAGACCTGAGTGCAACAATGGAGGCTCTAGACCCTTCCAGAGCTGAGATATCGAAAATCAAAAGTTCGACCCGAAAAAAAAAAACGACAGTGTTACCCCTTATGTTTTTTTTGGGGGCGAAAAATTAAGTATCCCCAATCTTCTCAAAACTCTGGATTCTGATAGAGGGCCATGAGACTTAGACCTGAGTGCAACAATGGAGGCTCTAGAGCCTTCCAGAGCTGAGATATTGAAAATCAAAATTTCGACCCGAAAAAAAAACGACAGTGTTACCCCTTACGTTTTTTTTTTGGGCGAAAAATTAAGTATCCCCAATCTTCTCAAAACTCTGGATTCTGATAGAGGGCCATGAGACTTAGACCTGAGTGCAACAATGGAGGCTCTAAACCCTTCCAGAGCTGAGATATCGAAAATCAAAATTTCAACCCGTAAAAAAAACGACAGTGTTACCCCTTACGTTTTTTTTTTTGGGCGAAAAATTAAGTATCCCCAATCTTCTCAAAACTCTGGATTCTGATAGAGGGCCATGAGACATAGACCTGAGTGCAACAATGGAGGCTCTAGACCCTTCCAGTGCTGAGATATCGAAACTCAAAATTTCGACCCGAAAAAAAAATGACAGTGTTACCCCTTACGTTTTTTTTTTTTGGGCGAAAAATTAAGTATCCCCAATTTTCTCAAAACTCTGTATTCTAATAGAGGGCCATGAGACTTAGACCTGAGTGCAACAATGGAGGCTCTAGAGCCTTCCAGAGCTGAGATATTGAAAATCAAAATTTCGACCCGAAAAAAAACGACAGTGTTACCCCTTACGTTTTTTTTGGGCGAAAAATTAAGTATCCCCAATCTTCTCAAAACTCTGGATTCTGATAGAGGGCCATGAGACTTAGACCTGAGTGCAACAATGGAGGCTCTAGACCCTTCCAGAGCTGAGATATCGAAAATCAAAATTTCAACCCGTAAAAAAAACGACAGTGTTACCCCTTACGTTTTTTTTTTTGGGCGAAAAATTAAGTATCCCCAATCTTCTCAAAACTCTGGATTCTGATAGAGGGCCATGAGACTTAGACCTGAGTGCAACAATGGAGGCTCTAGACCCTTCCAGAGCTGAGATATCGAAAATCAAAATTTCGACCCGAAAAAAAAAGACAGTTACCCCTTACGTTTTTTTTTTTTGGGGCGAAAAATTTAGTATCCCCAATCTTCTCAAAACTCTGGATTCTGATAGAGGGCCATGAGACTTAGACCTGAGTGCAACAATGGAGGCTCTAGACCCTTCCAGAGCTGAGATATCGAAACTCAAAATTTCGACCCGAAAAAAAAAACGACAGTGTTACCCCTTACGTTTTTTTTTTTGGGGCGAAAAATTAAGTATCCCCAATCTTCTCAAAACTCTGGATTCTGATAGAGGGCCATGAGACTTAGACCTGAGTGCAACAATGGAGGCTCTAGACCCTTCCAGAGCTGAGATATCGAAAATCAAAAGTTCGACCCGAAAAAAAAAAACCGACAGTGTTACCCCTTACGGTTTTTTTTTGGGGCGAAAAATTAAGTATCCCCAATCTTCTCAAAACTCTGGATTCTGATAGAGGGCCATGAGACTTAGACCTGAGTGCAACAATGGAGGCTCTAGACCCTACCAGAGCTGAGATATCGAAAATCAAAAGTTCGACCCGAAAAAAAACGATAGTGTTACCCCTTACGTTTTTTTTTTTGGGCAAAAAATTAAGTATCCCCAATCTTCTCAAAACTCTGGATTCTGATAGAGGGCCATGAGACTTAGACCTGAGTGCAACAATGGAGGCTCTAAACCCTTCCAGAGCTGAGATATCTAAACTCAAAATTTCGACCCGAAAAAAAAAAAGACAGTGTTACTCCTTACATTTTTTTTTTTTGGGCGAAAAATTAAGTATCCCCAATCTTCTCAAAACTCTGGATTCTGATAGAGGGCAATGAGACATAGACCTGAGTGCAACAATGGAGGCTCTAGACCCTTCCAGAGCTGAGATATCGAAAATCAAAATTTTGACCCGAAAAAAAAGACAGTGTTACCCCTTACGTTTTTTTTTTTTTGGGCGAAAAATTTAGTATCCCCAATCTTCTCAAAACTCTGGATTCTGATAGAGGGCCATGAGACTTAGACCTGAGTGCAACAATGGAGGCTCTAGACCCTTCCAGAGCTGAGATATCGAAACTCAAAATTTCGACCCGAAAAAAAAAACGACAGTGTTACCCCTTACGTTTTTTTTTGGGGGGGCGAAAAATTAAGTATCCCCAATCTTCTCAAAACTATGGATTCTGATAGAGGGCCATGAGACTTAGACCTGAGTGCAACAATGGAGGCTCTAGACCCTTCCAGAGCTGAGATATCGAAAATCAAAATTTCGACCCGAAAAAAATCGACAGTGTTACCCCTTACGTTTTTTTTTTTTTGGGCGAAAAATTAAGTATCCCCAATCTTCTCAAAACTCTGGATTCTGATAGAGGGCCATGAGACATAGACCTGAGTGCAACAATGGAGGCTCTAGACCCTTCCAGTGCTGAGATATCTAAAATCAAAATTTCGACCCAAAAAAAAAAGACAGTGTTACCCCTTACGTTTTTTTTTTGGGCGAAAAATTAAGTATCCCCAATCTTCTCAAAACTCTGGATTCTGATAGAGGGCCATGAGACTTAGACCTGAGTGCAACAATGGAGGCTCTAGACCCTTCCAGAGCTGAGATATCGAAACTCAAAATTTCGACCCGAAAAAAAAAACGACAGTGTTACCCCTTACGTTTTTTTTTGGGGGCGAAAAATTAAGTATCCCCAATCTTCTCAAAACTCTGGATTCTGATAGAGGGCCATGAGACTTAGACCTGAGTGCAACAATGGAGGCTCTAGACCCTTCCAGAGCTGAGATATCGAAAATCAAAATTTCGACCTGAAAAAAAAAACGACAGTGTTACCCCTTACGTTTTTTTTTTGGGCGAAAAATGTAGTATCGCCAATCTTCTCAAAACTCTGGATTCTGATAGAGGGCCATGAGACTTAGACCTGAGTGCAACAATGGAGGTTCTAGACCCTTCCAGAGCTGAGATATCGAAATTCAAAATTTCGACCAGAAAAAAAACGACAGTGTTACCCCTTACGGGTTTTTTTTTGGGGTGAAAAATTAAGTATCCCCAATCTTCTCAAAACTCTGGATTCTGATAGAGGGCCATGAGACATAGACCTGAGTGCAACAATGGAGGCTCTAGACCCTTCCAGAGCTGAGATATCGAAAATCAAAATTTCGACCCGTAAAAAAAACGACAGTGTTACCCCTTACGTTTTTTGTTTTTTTTGGCGAAAAATTAAGTATCCCCAATCTTCTCAAAACTCTGGATTCTGATAGAGGGCCATGAGACATAGACCTGAGTGCAACAATGGAGGCTCTAGACCCTTCCAGTGCTGAGATATCTAAACTCAAAATTTCGACCCGAAAAAAAACCGACAGTGTTACCCCTTACGGTTTTTTTTTTTGGGGTGAAAAATTAAGTATCCCCAATCTTCTCAAAACTCTGGATTCTGATAGAGGGACATGAGACTTAGACCTGAGTGCAACAATGGAGGCTCTAGACCCTTCCAGTGCTGAGATATCTAAACTCAAAATTTCGACCTGAAAAAAAAAAACGACAGTGTTACCCCTTACGTTTTTTTTTTGGGGCGAAAAATTAAGTATCCCCAATCTTCTCAAAACTCTGGATTCTGATAGAGGGCCATGAGACTTAGACCTGAGTGCAACAATGGAGGCTCTAGACCCTTCCAGTGCTGAGATATCGAAACTCAAAATTTCGACCCGAAAAAAAAAACGACAGTGTTACCCCTTACGTTTTTTTTTTTTTTGGGGGCGAAAAATTAAGTATCCCCAATCTTCTCAAAACTCTGGATTCTGATAGAGGGCCATGAGACTTAGACCTGAGTGCAACAATGGAGGCTCTAGACCCTTACAGAGCTGAGATATCAAAAATCAAAATTTCGACCCGAAAAAAAAAAACGACAGTGTTACCCCTTAAGTTTTTTTTTTGGGCGAAAAATTAAGTATCCCCAATCTTCTCAAAACTCTGGATTCTGATAGAGGGCCATGAGACTTAGACCTGAGTGCAACAATGGAGGCTCTAAACCCTTCCAGAGCTGAGATATCGAAAATCAAAATTTCGACCCGTAAAAAAAACGACAGTGTTACCCCTTATGTTTTTTTTTTGGGGCGAAAAATTAAGTATCCCCAATCTTCTCAAAACTCTGGATTCTGATAGAGGGCCATGAGACTTAGACCTGAGTGCAACAATGGAGGCTCTAGACCCTTCCAGAGCTGAGATATCGAAACTCAAAATTTCGACCCGAAAAAAAACCGACAGTGTTACCCCTTACGTTTTTTTTTTTTGGGCGAAATATTAAGTATCCCCAATCTTCTCAAAACTCTGGATTCTGATAGAGGGCCATGAGACATAGACCTGAGTGCAACAATGGAGGCTCTAGACCCTTCCAGTGCTGAGATATCTAAAATCAAAATTTCGACCCGAAAAAAAAAAGACAGTGTTACCCCTTACGTTTTTTTTTTTTGGGCGAAAAATTTAGTATCCCCAATCTTCTCAAAACTCTGGATTCTGATAGAGGGCCATGAGACTTAGACCTGAGTGCAACAATGGAGGCTCTAGACCCTTCCAGAGCTGAGATATCGAAACTCAAAATTTCGACCCGAAAAAAAAAAACGACAGTGTTACCCCTTACGTTTTTTTTTTGGGGTGAAAAATTAAGTATCCCCAATCTTCTCAAAACTCTGGATTCTGATAGAGGGCCATGAGACTTAGACCTGAGTGCAACAATGGAGGCTCTAGACCCTTCCAGAGCTGAGATATCGAAAATCAAAAGTTCGACCCGAAAAAAAAAACCGACAGTGTTACCCCTTACGTTTTTTTTTTGGGGGCGAAAAATTAAGTATCCCCAATCTTCTCAAAACTCTGGATTCTGATAGAGGGCCGTGAGACTTAGACCTGAGTGCAACAATGGAGGCCCTAGACCCTTCCAGAGCTGAGATATCGGAAATCAAAATTTCGACCGGTAAAAAAAACGACAGTGTTACCCCTTACGTTTTTTTTTTTTGGGCGAAAAATTAAGTATCCCCAATCTTCTCAAAACTCTGGATTCTGATAGAGGGCCATGAGACATAGACCTGAGTGCAACAATGGAGGCTCTAGACCCTTCCAGTGCTGAGATATCTAAACTCAAAATTTCGACCCGAAAAAAAAACGACAGTGTTACCCCTTAAGGTTTTTTTTTTTGGGGTGAAAAATTAAGTATCCCCAATCTTATCAAAACTCTGGATTCTGATATAGGGCCATGAGACATATACCTGAGTGCAACAATGGAGGCTCTAGACCCTTCCAGAGCTGAGATATCGAAAATCAAAATTTCGACCTGAAAAAAAAAACGACAGTGTTACCCCTTACGTTTTTTTTTTGGGCGAAAAATTTAGTATCCCCAATCTTCTCAAAACTCTGGATTCTGATAGAGGGCCATGAGACTTAGACCTGAGTGCAACAATGGAGGTTCTAGACCCTTCCAGAGCTGAGATATCGAAATTCAAAATTTCGACCAGAAAAAAAACGACAGTGTTACCCCTTACGGTTTTTTTTTTGGGGCGAAAAATTAAGTATCCCCAATCTTCTCAAAACTCTGGATTCTGATAGAGGGCCATGAGACTTAGACCTGAGTGCAACAATGGAGGGTCTAAACCCTTCCAGAGCTGAGACATCGAAAATCAAAATTTCGACCCGTAAAAAAACGACAGTGTTACCCCTTATGTTTTTTTTTTTTGGGGCGAAAAAATAAGTATCCCCAATCTTCTCAAAACTCTGGATTCTGATAGAGGGCCATGAGACTTAGACCTGAGTGCAACAATGGAGGCTCTAGACCCTTCCAGAGCTGAGATATCGAAACTCAAAATTTCGACCCGAAACAAAACCGACAGTGTTACCCCTTATGTTTTTTTTTTTGGGCGAAATATTAAGTATCCCCAATCTTCTCAAAACTCTGGATTCTGATAGAGGGCCATGAGACATAGACCTGAGTGCAACAATGGAGGCTCTAGACCCTTCCAGTGCTGAGATATCTAAAATCAAAATTTCGACCCGAAAAAAAAAAGACAGTGTTACCCCTTACGTTTTTTTTTTTTTGGGCGAAAAATTTAGTATCCCCAATCTTCTCAAAACTCTGGATTCTGATAGAGGGCCATGAGACTTAGACCTGAGTGCAACAATGGAGGCTCTAGACCCTTCCAGATCTGAGATATCGAAACTCAAAATTTCGACCCGAAAAAAAAAAACGACAGTGTTACCCCTTACGTTTTTTTTTTTTGGGGCGAAAAATTAAGTATCCCCAATCTTCTCAAAACTCTGGATTCTGATAGAGGGCCATGAGACTTAGACCTGAGTGCAACAATGGAGGCTCTAGACCCTTCCAGAGCTGAGATATCGAAAATCAAAAGTTCGACCCGAAAAAAAAAACCGACAGTGTTACCCCTTACGTTTTTTTTTTGGGGGTGAAAAATTAAGTATCCCCAATCTTCTCAAAACTCTGGATTCTGATAGAGGGCCGTGAGACTTAGACCTGAGTGCAACAATGGAGGCCCTAGACCCTTCCAGAGCTGAGATATCGAAAATCAAAATTTCGACCCGTAAAAAAAACGACAGTGTTACCCCTTACGTTTTTTTTTTTTTGGGCGAAAAATTAAGTATCCCCAATCTTCTCAAAACTCTGGATTCTGATAGAGGGCCATGAGACTTAGACCTGAGTGCAACAATGGAGGTTCTAGACCCTTCCAGAGCTGAGATATCGAAATTCAAAATTTCGACCAGAAAGAAAACGACAGTGTTACCCCTTACAGGTTTTTTTTTTGGGGTGAAAAATTAAGTATCCCCAATCTTCTCAAAACTCTGGATTCTGATAGAGGGCCATGAGACATAGACCTGAGTGCAACAATGGAGGCTCTAGACCCTTCCAGAGCTGAGATATCGAAAATCAAAATTTCGACCCGAAAAAAAACGACAGTGTTACCCCTTACGTTTTTTTTTTTGGGCGAAAAATTTAGGATCCCCAATCTTCTCAAAACTCTGGATTCTGATAGAGGGCCATGAGACTTAGACCTGAGTGCAACAATGGAGGCTCTAGACCCTTCCAGAGCTGAGATATCGAAACTCAAAATTTCGACCCGAAAAAAAAAACGACAGTGTTACCCCTTACGTTTTTTTTTTGGGGGGGGCGAAAAATTAAGTATCCCCAATCTTCTCAAAACTCTGGATTCTGACAGAGGGCCATGAGACTTAGACCTGAGTGCAACAATGGAGGCTCTAGACCCTTCCAGAGCTGAGATATCGAAAATCAAAATTTCGACCCGAAAAAAAAAACGACAGTGTTACCCCTTACTTTTTTTTTTGGGCGAAAAATTAAGTATCCCCAATCTTCTCAAAACTCTGGATTCTGATAGAGGGCCATGATACTTAGACCTGAGTGCAACAATGGAGGCTCTAGACCCTTCCAGAACTGAGATATCAAAAATAAAAAATTTCGACCAGGAAAAAAACCGACAGTGTTACCCATTACGTTTTTTATTTTTGAGCGAAAAATTTAGTATCCCCAATCTTCTCAAAACTCTGGATTCTGATAGAGGGCCATGAGACTTAGACCTGAGTGCAACAATGGAGGCTCTAAACCCTTCCAGAGCTGAGATATCTAAACTCAAAATTTCGACCCGAAAAAAAAAAGACAGTGTTACTCCTTACATTTTTTTTTTTTTGGGCGAAAAATTAAGTATCCCCAATCTTCTCAAAACTCTGGATTCTGATAGAGGGCCATGAGACTTAGACCTGAGTGCAACAATGGAGGCTCTAAACCCTTCCAGAGCTGAGATATCTAAACTCAAAATTTCGACCCGAAAAAAAAAAGACAGTGTTACTCCTTACATTTTTTTTTTTTTGGGCGAAAAATTAAGTATCCCCAATCTTCTCAAAACTCTGGATTCTGATAGAGGGCAATGAGACATAGACCTGAGTGCAACAATGGAGGCTCTAAACCCTTCCAGAGCTGAGATATCGAAAATCAAAATTTTGACCCGAAAAAAAAGACAGTGTTACCCCTTACGTTTTTTTTTTTTTGGGCAAAAAATTAAGTATCCCCAATCTTCTCAAAACTCTGGATTCTGATAGAGGGCCATGAGACTTAGACCTGAGTGCAACAATGGAGGCTCTAAACCCTTCCAGAGCTGAGATATCTAAACTCAAAATTTCGACCCGAAAAAAAAAAGACAGTGTTACTCCTTACATTTTTTTTTTTTGGGCGAAAAATTAAGTATCCCCAATCTTCTCAAAACTCTGGATTCTGATAGAGGGCAATGAGACATAGACCTGAGTGCAACAATGGAGGCTCTAGACCCTTCCAGAGCTGAGATATCGAAAATCAAAATTTTGACCCGAAAAAAAAGACAGTGTTACCCCTTACGTTTTTTTTTTTTTGGGCGAAAAATTTAGTATCCCCAATCTTCTCAAAACTCTGGATTCTGATAGAGGGCCATGAGACTTAGACCTGAGTGCAACAATGGAGGCTCTAGACCCTTCCAGAGCTGAGATATCGAAACTCAAAATTTCGACCCGAAAAAAAAAACGACAGTGTTACCCCTTACGTTTTTTTTTTGGGGGGCGAAAAATTAAGTATCCCCAATCTTCTCAAAACTCTGGATTCTGATAGAGGGCCATGAGACTTAGACCTGAGTGCAACAATGGAGGCTCTAGACCCTTCCAGAGCTGAGATATCGAAAATCAAAATTTCGACCCGAAAAAAATCGACAGTGTTACCCCTTACGTTTTTTTTTTTTTGGGCGAAAAATTAAGTATCCCCAATCTTCTCAAAACTCTGGATTCTGATAGAGGGCCATGAGACATAGACCTGAGTGCAACAATGGAGGCTCTAGACCCTTCCAGTGCTGAGATATCTAAAATCAAAATTTCGACCCAAAAAAAAAAGACAGTGTTACCCCTTACGTTTTTTTTTTTTGGGCGAAAAATTAAGTATCCCCAATCTTCTCAAAACTCTGGATTCTGATAGAGGGCCATGAGACTTAGACCTGAGTGCAACAATGGAGGCTCTAGACCCTTCCAGAGCTGAGATATCGAAACTCAAAATTTCGACCCGAAAAAAAAAACGACAGTGTTACCCCTTACGTTTTTTTTTGGGGGCGAAAAATTAAGTATCCCCAATCTTCTCAAAACTCTGGATTCTGATAGAGGGCCATGAGACTTAGACCTGAGTGCAACAATGGAGGCTCTAGACCCTTCCAGAGCTGAGATATCGAAAATCAAAATTTCGACCTGAAAAAAAAAACGACAGTGTTACCCCTTACGTTTTTTTTTTGGGCGAAAAATGTAGTATCGCCAATCTTCTCAAAACTCTGGATTCTGATAGAGGGCCATGAGACTTAGACCTGAGTGCAACAATGGAGGTTCTAGACCCTTCCAGAGCTGAGATATCGAAATTCAAAATTTCGACCAGAAAAAAAACGACAGTGTTACCCCTTACGGGTTTTTTTTTGGGGTGAAAAATTAAGTATCCCCAATCTTCTCAAAACTCTGGATTCTGATAGAGGGCCATGAGACATAGACCTGAGTGCAACAATGGAGGCTCTAGACCCTTCCAGAGCTGAGATATCGAAAATCAAAATTTCGACCCGTAAAAAAAACGACAGTGTTACCCCTTACGTTTTTTGTTTTTTTTGGCGAAAAATTAAGTATCCCCAATCTTCTCAAAACTCTGGATTCTGATAGAGGGCCATGAGACATAGACCTGAGTGCAACAATGGAGGCTCTAGACCCTTCCAGTGCTGAGATATCTAAACTCAAAATTTCGACCCGAAAAAAAACCGACAGTGTTACCCCTTACGGTTTTTTTTTGGGGTGAAAAATTAAGTATCCCCAATCTTCTCAAAACTCTGGATTCTGATAGAGGGACATGAGACTTAGACCTGAGTGCAACAATGGAGGCTCTAGACCCTTCCAGTGCTGAGATATCTAAACTCAAAATTTCGACCTGAAAAAAAAAAACGACAGTGTTACCCCTTACGTTTTTTTTTTGGGGCGAAAAATTAAGTATCCCCAATCTTCTCAAAACTCTGGATTCTGATAGAGGGCCATGAGACTTAGACCTGAGTGCAACAATGGAGGCTCTAGACCCTTCCAGTGCTGAGATATCGAAACTCAAAATTTCGACCCGAAAAAAAAAACGACAGTGTTACCCCTTACGTTTTTTTTTTTTTGGGGCGAAAAATTAAGTATCCCCAATCTTCTCAAAACTCTGGATTCTGATAGAGGGCCATGAGACTTAGACCTGAGTGCAACAATGGAGGCTCTAGACCCTTACAGAGCTGAGATATCAAAAATCAAAATTTCGACCCGAAAAAAAAAAACGACAGTGTTACCCCTTAAGTTTTTTTTTTGGGCGAAAAATTAAGTATCCCCAATCTTCTCAAAACTCTGGATTCTGATAGAGGGCCATGAGACTTAGACCTGAGTGCAACAATGGAGGCTCTAAACCCTTATAGAGCTGAGATATCGAAAATCAAAATTTCGACCCGTAAAAAAAACGACAGTGTTACCCCTTATGTTTTTTTTTTGGGGCGAAAAATTAAGTATCCCCAATCTTCTCAAAACTCTGGATTCTGATAGAGGGCCATGAGACTTAGACCTGAGTGCAACAATGGAGGCTCTAGACCCTTCCAGAGCTGAGATATCGAAACTCAAAATTTCGACCCGAAAAAAAACCGACAGTGTTACCCCTTACGTTTTTTTTTTTGGGCGAAATATTAAGTATCCCCAATCTTCTCAAAACTCTGGATTCTGATAGAGGGCCATGAGACATAGACCTGAGTGCAACAATGGAGGCTCTAGACCCTTCCAGAGCTGAGATATCGAAAATCAAAATTTCGACCCGAAAAAAAAAAGACATTGTTACCCCTTACGTTTTTTTTTTTTGGGGCGAAAAATTTAGTATCCCCAATCTTCTCAAAACTCTGGATTCTGATAGAGGGCCATGAGACTTAGACCTGAGTGCAACAATGGAGGCTCTAGACCCTTCCAGAGCTGAGATATCGAAACTCAAATTTTCGACCCGAAAAAAAAAACGACAGTGTTACCCCTTACGTTTTTTTTTTTGGGGCGAAAAATTAAGTATCCCCAATCTTCTCAAAACTCTGGATTCTGATAGAGGGCCATGAGACTTAGACCTGAGTGCAACAATGGAGGCTCTAGACCCTTCCAGAGCTGAGATATCGAAAATCAAAAGTTCGACCCGAAAAAAAAAAACCGACAGTGTTACCCCTTACGGTTTTTTTTTGGGGCGAAAAATTAAGTATCCCCAATCTTCTCAAAACTCTGGATTCTGATAGAGGGCCATGAGACTTAGACCTGAGTGCAACAATGGAGGCTCTAGACCCTACCAGAGCTGAGATATCGAAAATCAAAAGTTCGACCCGAAAAAAAACGATAGTGTTACCCCTTACGTTTTTTTTTTTGGGCAAAAAATTAAGTATCCCCAATCTTCTCAAAACTCTGGATTCTGATAGAGGGCCATGATACTTAGACCTGAGTGCAACAATGGAGGCTCTAAACCCTTCCAGAGCTGAGATATCTAAACTCAAAATTTCGACCCGAAAAAAAAAAGACAGTGTTACTCCTTACATTTTTTTTTTTTTGGGCGAAAAATTAAGTATCCCCAATCTTCTCAAAACTCTGGATTCTGATAGAGGGCAATGAGACATAGACCTGAGTGCAACAATGGAGGCTCTAGACCCTTCCAGAGCTGAGATATCGAAAATCAAAATTTTGACCCGAAAAAAAAGACAGTGTTACCCCTTACGTTTTTTTTTTTTTGGGCGAAAAATTTAGTATCCCCAATCTTCTCAAAACTCTGGATTCTGATAGAGGGCCATGAGACTTAGACCTGAGTGCAACAATGGAGGCTCTAGACCCTTCCAGAGCTGAGATATCGAAACTCAAAATTTCGACCCGAAAAAAAAAACGACAGTGTTACCCCTTACGTTTTTTTTTTGGGGGGCGAAAAATTAAGTATCCCCAATCTTCTCAAAACTCTGGATTCTGATAGAGGGCCATGAGACTTAGACCTGAGTGCAACAATGGAGGCTCTAGACCCTTCCAGAGCTGAGATATCGAAAATCAAAATTTCGACCCGAAAAAAATCGACAGTGTTACCCCTTACGTTTTTTTTTTTTTGGGCGAAAAATTAAGTATCCCCAATCTTCTCAAAACTCTGGATTCTGATAGAGGGCCATGAGACATAGACCTGAGTGCAACAATGGAGGCTCTAGACCCTTCCAGTGCTGAGATATCTAAAATCAAAATTTCGACCCAAAAAAAAAAGACAGTGTTACCCCTTACGTTTTTTTTTTTTGGGCGAAAAATTAAGTATCCCCAATCTTCTCAAAACTCTGGATTCTGATAGAGGGCCATGAGACTTAGACCTGAGTGCAACAATGGAGGCTCTAGACCCTTCCAGAGATGAGATATCGAAACTCAAAATTTCGACCCGAAAAAAAAAACGACAGTGTTACCCCTTACGTTTTTTTTTGGGGGCGAAAAATTAAGTATCCCCAATCTTCTCAAAACTCTGGATTCTGATAGAGGGCCATGAGACTTAGACCTGAGTGCAACAATGGAGGCTCTAGACCCTTCCAGAGCTGAGATATCGAAAATCAAAATTTCGACCTGAAAAAAAAAACGACAGTGTTACCCCTTACGTTTTTTTTTTGGGCGAAAAATGTAGTATCGCCAATCTTCTCAAAACTCTGGATTCTGATAGAGGGCCATGAGACTTAGACCTGAGTGCAACAATGGAGGTTCTAGACCCTTCCAGAGCTGAGATATCGAAATTCAAAATTTCGACCAGAAAAAAAACGACAGTGTTACCCCTTACGGGTTTTTTTTTGGGGTGATAAATTAAGTATCCCCAATCTTCTCAAAACTCTGGATTCTGATAGAGGGCCATGAGACATAGACCTGAGTGCAACAATGGAGGCTCTAGACCCTTCCAGAGCTGAGATATCGAAAATCAAAATTTCGACCCGTAAAAAAAACGACAGTGTTACCCCTTACGTTTTTTGTTTTTTTTGGCGAAAAATTAAGTATCCCCAATCTTCTCAAAACTCTGGATTCTGATAGAGGGCCATGAGACATAGACCTGAGTGCAACAATGGAGGCTCTAGACCCTTCCAGTGCTGAGATATCTAAACTCAAAATTTCGACCCGAAAAAAAACCGACAGTGTTACCCCTTACGGTTTTTTTTTTGGGGTGAAAAATTAAGTATCCCCAATCTTCTCAAAACTCTGGATTCTGATAGAGGGACATGAGACTTAGACCTGAGTGCAACAATGGAGGCTCTAGACCCTTCCAGTGCTGAGATATCTAAACTCAAAATTTCGACCTGAAAAAAAAAAACGACAGTGTTACCCCTTACGTTTTTTTTTTGGGGCGAAAAATTAAGTATCCCCAATCTTCTCAAAACTCTGGATTCTGATAGAGGGCCATGAGACTTAGACCTGAGTGCAACAATGGAGGCTCTAGACCCTTCCAGTGCTGAGATATCGAAACTCAAAATTTCGACCCGAAAAAAAAAAAACGACAGTGTTACCCCTTACGTTTTTTTTTTTTTTTGGGGCGAAAAATTAAGTATCCCCAATCTTCTCAAAACTCTGGATTCTGATAGAGGGCCATGAGACTTAGACCTGAGTGCAACAATGGAGGCTCTAGACCCTTACAGAGCTGAGATATCAAAAATCAAAATTTCGACCCGAAAAAAAAAAACGACAGTGTTACCCCTTAAGTTTTTTTTTTGGGCGAAAAATTAAGTATCCCCAATCTTCTCAAAACTCTGGATTCTGATAGAGGGCCATGAGACTTAGACCTGAGTGCAACAATGGAGGCTCTAAACCCTTCCAGAGCTGAGATATCGAAAATCAAAATTTCGACCCGTAAAAAAAACGACAGTGTTACCCCTTATGTTTTTTTTTTGGGGCGAAAAATTAAGTATCCCCAATCTTCTCAAAACTCTGGATTCTGATAGAGGGCCATGAGACTTAGACCTGAGTGCAACAATGGAGGCTCTAGACCCTTCCAAAGCTGAGATATCGAAACTCAAAATTTCGACCCGAAAAAAAACCGACAGTGTTACCCCTTACGTTTTTTTTTTTGGGCGAAATATTAAGTATCCCCAATCTTCTCAAAACTCTGGATTCTGATAGAGGGCCATGAGACATAGACCTGAGTGCAACAATGGAGGCTCTAGACCCTTCCAGTGCTGAGATATCTAAAATCAAAATTTCGACCCGAAAAAAAAAAGACAGTGTTACCCCTTACGTTTTTTTTTTTTGGGCGAAAAATTTAGTATCCCCAATCTTCTCAAAACTCTGGATTCTGATAGAGGGCCATGAGACTTAGACCTGAGTGCAACAATGGAGGCTCTAGACCCTTCCAGAGCTGAGATATCGAAACTCAAAATTTCGACCCGAAAAAAAAAAACGACAGTGTTACCCCTTACGTTTTTTTTTTGGGGTGAAAAATTAAGTATCCCCAATCTTCTCAAAACTCTGGATTCTGATAGAGGGCCATGAGACTTAGACCTGAGTGCAACAATGGAGGCTCTAGACCCTTCCAGAGCTGAGATATCGAAAATCAAAAGTTCGACCCGAAAAAAAAAACCGACAGTGTTACCCCTTACGTTTTTTTTTTGGGGGCGAAAAATTAAGTATCCCCAATCTTCTCAAAACTCTGGATTCTGATAGAGGGCCGTGAGACTTAGACCTGAGTGCAACAATGGAGGCCCTAGACCCTTCCAGAGCTGAGATATCGGAAATCAAAATTTCGACCGGTAAAAAAAACGACAGTGTTACCCCTTACGTTTTTTTTTTTTGGGCGAAAAATTAAGTATCCCCAATCTTCTCAAAACTCTGGATTCTGATAGAGGGCCATGAGACATAGACCTGAGTGCAACAATGGAGGCTCTAGACCCTTCCAGAGATGAGATATCGAAACTCAAAATTTCGACCCGAAAAAAAAAACGACAGTGTTACCCCTTACGTTTTTTTTTGGGGGCGAAAAATTAAGTATCCCCAATCTTCTCAAAACTCTGGATTCTGATAGAGGGCCATGAGACTTAGACCTGAGTGCAACAATGGAGGCTCTAGACCCTTCCAGAGCTGAGATATCGAAAATCAAAATTTCGACCTGAAAAAAAAAACGACAGTGTTACCCCTTACGTTTTTTTTTTGGGCGAAAAATGTAGTATCGCCAATCTTCTCAAAACTCTGGATTCTGATAGAGGGCCATGAGACTTAGACCTGAGTGCAACAATGGAGGTTCTAGACCCTTCCAGAGCTGAGATATCGAAATTCAAAATTTCGACCAGAAAAAAAACGACAGTGTTACCCCTTACGGGTTTTTTTTTGGGGTGATAAATTAAGTATCCCCAATCTTCTCAAAACTCTGGATTCTGATAGAGGGCCATGAGACATAGACCTGAGTGCAACAATGGAGGCTCTAGACCCTTCCAGAGCTGAGATATCGAAAATCAAAATTTCGACCCGTAAAAAAAACGACAGTGTTACCCCTTACGTTTTTTGTTTTTTTTGGCGAAAAATTAAGTATCCCCAATCTTCTCAAAACTCTGGATTCTGATAGAGGGCCATGAGACATAGACCTGAGTGCAACAATGGAGGCTCTAGACCCTTCCAGTGCTGAGATATCTAAACTCAAAATTTCGACCCGAAAAAAAACCGACAGTGTTACCCCTTACGGTTTTTTTTTTGGGGTGAAAAATTAAGTATCCCCAATCTTCTCAAAACTCTGGATTCTGATAGAGGGACATGAGACTTAGACCTGAGTGCAACAATGGAGGCTCTAGACCCTTCCAGTGCTGAGATATCTAAACTCAAAATTTCGACCTGAAAAAAAAAAACGACAGTGTTACCCCTTACGTTTTTTTTTTGGGGCGAAAAATTAAGTATCCCCAATCTTCTCAAAACTCTGGATTCTGATAGAGGGCCATGAGACTTAGACCTGAGTGCAACAATGGAGGCTCTAGACCCTTCCAGTGCTGAGATATCGAAACTCAAAATTTCGACCCGAAAAAAAAAAAACGACAGTGTTACCCCTTACGTTTTTTTTTTTTTTTGGGGCGAAAAATTAAGTATCCCCAATCTTCTCAAAACTCTGGATTCTGATAGAGGGCCATGAGACTTAGACCTGAGTGCAACAATGGAGGCTCTAGACCCTTACAGAGCTGAGATATCAAAAATCAAAATTTCGACCCGAAAAAAAAAAACGACAGTGTTACCCCTTAAGTTTTTTTTTTGGGCGAAAAATTAAGTATCCCCAATCTTCTCAAAACTCTGGATTCTGATAGAGGGCCATGAGACTTAGACCTGAGTGCAACAATGGAGGCTCTAAACCCTTCCAGAGCTGAGATATCGAAAATCAAAATTTCGACCCGTAAAAAAAACGACAGTGTTACCCCTTATGTTTTTTTTTTGGGGCGAAAAATTAAGTATCCCCAATCTTCTCAAAACTCTGGATTCTGATAGAGGGCCATGAGACTTAGACCTGAGTGCAACAATGGAGGCTCTAGACCCTTCCAGAGCTGAGATATCGAAACTCAAAATTTCGACCCGAAAAAAAACCGACAGTGTTACCCCTTACGTTTTTTTTTTTGGGCGAAATATTAAGTATCCCCAATCTTCTCAAAACTCTGGATTCTGATAGAGGGCCATGAGACATAGACCTGAGTGCAACAATGGAGGCTCTAGACCCTTCCAGTGCTGAGATATCTAAAATCAAAATTTCGACCCGAAAAAAAAAAGACAGTGTTACCCCTTACGTTTTTTTTTTTTGGGCGAAAAATTTAGTATCCCCAATCTTCTCAAAACTCTGGATTCTGATAGAGGGCCATGAGACTTAGACCTGAGTGCAACAATGGAGGCTCTAGACCCTTCCAGAGCTGAGATATCGAAACTCAAAATTTCGACCCGAAAAAAAAAAACGACAGTGTTACCCCTTACGTTTTTTTTTTGGGGTGAAAAATTAAGTATCCCCAATCTTCTCAAAACTCTGGATTCTGATAGAGGGCCATGAGACTTAGACCTGAGTGCAACAATGGAGGCTCTAGACCCTTCCAGAGCTGAGATATCGAAAATCAAAAGTTCGACCCGAAAAAAAAAACCGACAGTGTTACCCCTTACGTTTTTTTTTTGGGGGCGAAAAATTAAGTATCCCCAATCTTCTCAAAACTCTGGATTCTGATAGAGGGCCGTGAGACTTAGACCTGAGTGCAACAATGGAGGCCCTAGACCCTTCCAGAGCTGAGATATCGGAAATCAAAATTTCGACCGGTAAAAAAAACGACAGTGTTACCCCTTACGTTTTTTTTTTTTGGGCGAAAAATTAAGTATCCCCAATCTTCTCAAAACTCTGGATTCTGATAGAGGGCCATGAGACATAGACCTGAGTGCAACAATGGAGGCTCTAGACCCTTCCAGTGCTGAGATATCTAAACTCAAAATTTCGACCCGAAAAAAAAACGACAGTGTTACCCCTTAAGGTTTTTTTTTTTGGGGTGAAAAATTAAGTATCACCAATCTTATCAAAACTCTGGATTCTGATATAGGGCCATGAGACATATACCTGAGTGCAACAATGGAGGCTCTAGACCCTTCCAGAGCTGAGATATCGAAAATCAAAATTTCGACCTGAAAAAAAAAACGACAGTGTTACCCCTTACGTTTTTTTTTTGGGCGAAAAATTTAGTATCCCCAATCTTCTCAAAACTCTGGATTCTGATAGAGGGCCATGAGACTTAGACCTGAGTGCAACAATGGAGGTTCTAGACCCTTCCAGAGCTGAGATATCGAAATTCAAAATTTCGACCAGAAAAAAAACGACAGTGTTACCCCTTACGGTTTTTTTTTTTGGGGCGAAAAATTAAGTATCCCCAATCTTCTCAAAACTCTGGATTCTGATAGAGGGCCATGAGACTTAGACCTGAGTGCAACAATGGAGGCTCTAAACCCTTCCAGAGCTGAGACATCGAAAATCAAAATTTCGACCCGTAAAAAAACGACAGTGTTACCCCTTATGTTTTTTTTTTTTGGGGCGAAAAAATAAGTATCCCCAATCTTCTCAAAACTCTGGATTCTGATAGAGGGCCATGAGACTTAGACCTGAGTGCAACAATGGAGGCTCTAGACCCTTCCAGAGCTGAGATATCGAAACTCAAAATTTCGACCCGAAACAAAACCGACAGTGTTACCCCTTATGTTTTTTTTTTTGGGCGAAATATTAAGTATCCCCAATCTTCTCAAAACTCTGGATTCTGATAGAGGGCCATGAGACATAGACCTGAGTGCAACAATGGAGGCTCTAGACCCTTCCAGTGCTGAGATATCTAAAATCAAAATTTCGACCCGAAAAAAAAAAGACAGTGTTACCCCTTACGTTTTTTTTTTTTTGGGCGAAAAATTTAGTATCCCCAATCTTCTCAAAACTCTGGATTCTGATAGAGGGCCATGAGACTTAGACCTGAGTGCAACAATGGAGGCTCTAGACCCTTCCAGATCTGAGATATCGAAACTCAAAATTTCGACCCGAAAAAAAAAAACGACAGTGTTACCCCTTACGTTTTTTTTTTTTGGGGCGAAAAATTAAGTATCCCCAATCTTCTCAAAACTCTGGATTCTGATAGAGGGCCATGAGACTTAGACCTGAGTGCAACAATGGAGGCTCTAGACCCTTCCAGAGCTGAGATATCGAAAATCAAAAGTTCGACCCGAAAAAAAAAACCGACAGTGTTACCCCTTACGTTTTTTTTTGGGGGGTGAAAAATTAAGTATCCCCAATCTTCTCAAAACTCTGGATTCTGATAGAGGGCCGTGAGACTTAGACCTGAGTGCAACAATGGAGGCCCTAGACCCTTCCAGAGCTGAGATATCGAAAATCAAAATTTCGACCCGTAAAAAAAACGACAGTGTTACCCCTTACGTTTTTTTTTTTTTTGGGCGAAAAATTAAGTATCCCCAATCTTCTCAAAACTCTGGATTCTGATAGAGGGCCATGAGACTTAGACCTGAGTGCAACAATGGAGGTTCTAGACCCTTCCAGAGCTGAGATATCGAAATTCAAAATTTCGACCAGAAAGAAAACGACAGTGTTACCCCTTACAGGTTTTTTTTTTGGGGTGAAAAATTAAGTATCCCCAATCTTCTCAAAACTCTGGATTCTGATAGAGGGCCATGAGACATAGACCTGAGTGCAACAATGGAGGCTCTAGACCCTTCCAGAGCTGAGATATCGAAAATCAAAATTTCGACCCGAAAAAAAAAACGACAGTGTTACCCCTTACTTTTTTTTTTGGGCGAAAAATTAAGTATCCCCAATCTTCTCAAAACTCTGGATTCTGATAGAGGGCCATGATACTTAGACCTGAGTGCAACAATGGAGGCTCTAGACCCTTCCAGAACTGAGATATCAAAAATAAAAAATTTCGACCCGAAAAAAAACGACAGTGTTACCCCTTACGTTTTTTTTTTTGGGCGAAAAATTTAGGATCCCCAATCTTCTCAAAACTCTGGATTCTGATAGAGGGCCATGAGACTTAGACCTGAGTGCAACAATGGAGGCTCTAGACCCTTCCAGAGCTGAGATATCGAAACTCAAAATTTCGACCCGAAAAAAAAAACGACAGTGTTACCCCTTACGTTTTTTTTTGGGGGGGGGCGAAAAATTAAGTATCCCCAATCTTCTCAAAACTCTGGATTCTGATAGAGGGCCATGAGACTTAGACCTGAGTGCAACAATGGAGGCTCTAGACCCTTCCAGAGCTGAGATATCGAAAATCAAAATTTCGACCCGAAAAAAAAAACGACAGTGTTACCCCTTACTTTTTTTTTTGGGCGAAAAATTAAGTATCCCCAATCTTCTCAAAACTCTGGATTCTGATAGAGGGCCATGATACTTAGACCTGAGTGCAACAATGGAGGCTCTAGACCCTTCCAGAACTGAGATATCAAAAATAAAAAATTTCGACCAGGAAAAAAACCGACAGTGTTACCCATTACGTTTTTTATTTTTGAGCGAAAAATTTAGTATCCCCAATCTTCTCAAAACTCTGGATTCTGATAGAGGGCCATGAGACTTAGACCTGAGTGCAACAATGGAGGCTCTAAACCCTTCCAGAGCTGAGATATCGAAAATCAAAATTTCGACCCGTAAAAAAAACGACAGTGTTACCCCTTATGTTTTTTTTTTGGGGCGAAAAATTAAGTATCCCCAATCTTCTCAAAACTCTGGATTCTGATAGAGGGCCATGAGACTTAGACCTGAGTGCAACAATGGAGGCTCTAGACCCTTCCAGAGCTGAGATATCGAAACTCAAAATTTCGACCCGAAAAAAAACCGACAGTGTTACCCCTTACGTTTTTTTTTTTTGGGCGAAATATTAAGTATCCCCAATCTTCTCAAAACTCTGGATTCTGATAGAGGGCCATGAGACATAGACCTGAGTGCAACAATGGAGGCTCTAGACCCTTCCAGAGCTGAGATATCGAAAATCAAAATTTCGACCCGAAAAAAAAAGACAGTGTTACCCCTTACGTTTTTTTTTTGGGGGGCGAAAAATTTAGTATCCCCAATCTTCTCAAAACTCTGGATTCTGATAGAGGGCCATGAGACTTAGACCTGAGTGCAACAATGGAGGCTCTAGACCCTTCCAGAGCTGAGATATCGAAACTCAAAATTTCGACCCGAAAAAAAAAACGACAGTGTTACCCCTTACGTTTTTTTTTTGGGGCGAAAAATTAAGTATCCCCAATCTTCTCAAAACTCTGGATTCTGATAGAGGGCCATGAGACTTAGACCTGAGTGCAACAATGGAGGCTCTAGACCCTTCCAGAGCTGAGATATCGAAAATCAAAAGTTCGACCCGAAAAAAAAAAACCGACAGTGTTACCCCTTACGGTTTTTTTTTGGGGCGAAAAATTAAGTATCCCCAATCTTCTCAAAACTCTGGATTCTGATAGAGGGCCATGAGACTTAGACCTGAGTGCAACAATGGAGGCTCTAGACCCTACCAGAGCTGAGATATCGAAAATCAAAAGTTCGACCCGAAAAAAAACGATAGTGTTACCCCTTACGTTTTTTTTTTTGGGCAAAAAATTAAGTATCCCCAATCTTCTCAAAACTCTGGATTCTGATAGAGGGCCATGAGACTTAGACCTGAGTGCAACAATGGAGGCTCTAAACCCTTCCAGAGCTGAGATATCTAAACTCAAAATTTCGACCCGAAAAAAAAAAGACAGTGTTACTCCTTACATTTTTTTTTTTTGGGCGAAAAATTAAGTATCCCCAATCTTCTCAAAACTCTGGATTCTGATAGAGGGCAATGAGACATAGACCTGAGTGCAACAATGGAGGCTCTAGACCCTTCCAGAGCTGAGATATCGAAAATCAAAATTTTGACCCGAAAAAAAAGACAGTGTTACCCCTTACGTTTTTTTTTTTTTGGGCGAAAAATTTAGTATCCCCAATCTTCTCAAAACTCTGGATTCTGATAGAGGGCCATGAGACTTAGACCTGAGTGCAACAATGGAGGCTCTAGACCCTTCCAGAGCTGAGATATCGAAACTCAAAATTTCGACCCGAAAAAAAAAACGACAGTGTTACCCCTTACGTTTTTTTTTTGGGGGGCGAAAAATTAAGTATCCCCAATCTTCTCAAAACTCTGGATTCTGATAGAGGGCCATGAGACTTAGACCTGAGTGCAACAATGGAGGCTCTAGACCCTTCCAGAGCTGAGATATCGAAAATCAAAATTTCGACCCGAAAAAAATCGACAGTGTTACCCCTTACGTTTTTTTTTTTTGGGCGAAAAATTAAGTATCCCCAATGTTCTCAAAACTCTGGATTCTGATAGAGGGCCATGAGACATAGACCTGAGTGCAACAATGGAGGCTCTAGACCCTTCCAGTGCTGAGATATCTAAAATCAAAATTTCGACCCAAAAAAAAAAGACAGTGTTACCCCTTACGTTTTTTTTTTTGGGCGAAAAATTAAGTATCCCCAATCTTCTCAAAACTCTGGATTCTGATAGAGGGCCATGAGACTTAGACCTGAGTGCAACAATGGAGGCTCTAGACCCTTCCAGAGCTGAGATATCGAAACTCAAAATTTCGACCCGAAAAAAAAAACGACAGTGTTACCCCTTACGTTTTTTTTTGGGGGCGAAAAATTAAGTATCCCCAATCTTCTCAAAACTCTGGATTCTGATAGAGGGCCATGAGACTTAGACCTGAGTGCAACAATGGAGGCTCTAGACCCTTCCAGAGCTGAGATATCGAAAATCAAAATTTCGACCTGAAAAAAAAAACGACAGTGTTACCCCTTACGTTTTTTTTTTGGGGCGAAAAATTAAGTATCCCCAATCTTCTCAAAACTCTGGATTCTGATAGAGGGCCATGAGACTTAGACCTGAGTGCAACAATGGAGGCTCTAGACCCTTCCAGAGCTGAGATATCGAAACTCAAAATTTCGACCGGTAAAAAAAAACGACAGTGTTACCCCTTACGTTTTTTTTTTTTGGGCGAAAAATTAAGTATCCCCAATCTTCTCAAAACTCTGGATTCTGATAGAGGGCCATGAGACATAGACCTGAGTGCAACAATGGAGGCTCTAGACCCTTCCAGTGCTGAGATATCTAAACTCAAAATTTCGACCCGAAAAAAAAACGACAGTGTTACCCCTTAAGGTTTTTTTTTTTGGGGTGAAAAATTAAGTATCCCCAATCTTATCAAAACTCTGGATTCTGATATAGGGCCATGAGACATATACCTGAGTGCAACAATGGAGGCTCTAGACCCTTCCAGAGCTGAGATATCGAAAATCAAAATTTCGACCTGAAAAAAAAAACGACAGTGTTACCCCTTACGTTTTTTTTTGGGGCGAAAAATTTAGTATCCCCAATCTTCTCAAAACTCTGGATTCTGATAGAGGGCCATGAGACTTAGACCTGAGTGCAACAATGGAGGTTCTAGACCCTTCCAGAGCTGAGATATCTAAACTCAAAATTTCGACCCGAAAAAAAACGACAGTGTTACCCCTTACGGTTTTTTTTTTTGGGGCGAAAAATTAAGTATCCCCAATCTTATCAAAACTCTGGATTCTGATAGAGGGCCATGAGACTTAGACCTGAGTGCAACAATGGAGGCTCTAAACCCTTCCAGAGCTGAGATATCGAAAATCAAAATTTCGACCTGAAAAAAAAAACGACAGTGTTACCCCTTACGTTTTTTTTTTGGGGCGAAAAATTTAGTATCCCCAATCTTCTCAAAACTCTGGATTCTGATAGAGGGCCATGAGACTTAGACCTGAGTGCAACAATGGAGGTTCTAGACCCTTCCAGAGCTGAGATATCGAAATTCAAAATTTCGACCAGAAAAAAAACGACAGTGTTACCCCTTACGGTTTTTTTTTTTGGGGCGAAAAATTAAGTATCCCCAATCTTCTCAAAACTCTGGATTCTGATAGAGGGCCATGAGACTTAGACCTGAGTGCAACAATGGAGGCTCTAAACCCTTCCAGAGCTGAGACATCGAAAATCAAAATTTCGACCCGTAAAAAAACGACAGTGTTACCCCTTATGTTTTTTTTTTTGGGGCGAAAAAATAAGTATCCCCAATCTTCTCAAAACTCTGGATTCTGATAGAGGGCCATGAGACTTAGACCTGAGTGCAACAATGGAGGCTCTAGACCCTTCCAGAGCTGAGATATCGAAACTCAAAATTTCGACCCGAAACAAAACCGACAGTGTTACCCCTTATGTTTTTTTTTTTGGGCGAAATATTAAGTATCCCCAATCTTCTCAAAACTCTGGATTCTGATAGAGGGCCATGAGACATAGACCTGAGTGCAACAATGGAGGCTCTAGACCCTTCCAGTGCTGAGATATCTAAAATCAAAATTTCGACCCGAAAAAAAAAAGACAGTGTTACCCCTTACGTTTTTTTTTTTTTGGGCGAAAAATTTAGTATCCCCAATCTTCTCAAAACTCTGGATTCTGATAGAGGGCCATGAGACTTAGACCTGAGTGCAACAATGGAGGCTCTAGACCCTTCCAGATCTGAGATATCGAAACTCAAAATTTCGACCCGAAAAAAAAAAACGACAGTGTTACCCCTTACGTTTTTTTTTTTGGGGGCGAAAAATTAAGTATCCCCAATCTTCTCAAAACTCTGGATTCTGATAGAGGGCCATGAGACTTAGACCTGAGTGCAACAATGGAGGCTCTAGACCCTTCCAGAGCTGAGATATCGAAAATCAAAAGTTCGACCCGAAAAAAAAAACCGACAGTGTTACCCCTTACGTTTTTTTTTTGGGGGTGAAAAATTAAGTATCCCCAATCTTCTCAAAACTCTGGATTCTGATAGAGGGCCGTGAGACTTAGACCTGAGTGCAACAATGGAGGCCCTAGACCCTTCCAGAGCTGAGATATCGAAAATCAAAATTTCGACCCGTAAAAAAAACGACAGTGTTACCCCTTACGTTTTTTTTTTTTGGGCGAAAAATTAAGTATCCCCAATCTTCTCAAAACTCTGGATTCTGATAGAGGGCCATGAGACTTAGACCTGAGTGCAACAATGGAGGTTCTAGACCCTTCCAGAGCTGAGATATCGAAATTCAAAATTTCGACCAGAAAGAAAACGACAGTGTTACCCCTTACAGGTTTTTTTTTTGGGGTGAAAAATTAAGTATCCCCAATCTTCTCAAAACTCTGGATTCTGATAGAGGGCCATGAGACATAGACCTGAGTGCAACAATGGAGGCTCTAGACCCTTCCAGAGCTGAGATATCGAAAATCAAAATTTCGACCCGAAAAAAAACGACAGTGTTACCCCTTACGTTTTTTTTTTGGGCGAAAAATTTAGTATCCCCAATCTTCTCAAAACTCTGGATTCTGATAGAGGGCCATGAGACTTAGACCTGAGTGCAACAATGGAGGCTCTAGACCCTTCCAGAGCTGAGATATCGAAACTCAAAATTTCGACCCGAAAAAAAAAAACGACAGTGTTACCCCTTACGTTTTTTTTTTGGGGTGAAAAATTAAGTATCCCCAATCTTCTCAAAACTCTGGATTCTGATAGAGGGCCATGAGACTTAGACCTGAGTGCAACAATGGAGGCTCTAGACCCTTCCAGAGCTGAGATATCGAAAATCAAAAGTTCGACCCGAAAAAAAAAACCGACAGTGTTACCCCTTACGTTTTTTTTTTGGGGGCGAAAAATTAAGTATCCCCAATCTTCTCAAAACTCTGGATTCTGATAGAGGGCCGTGAGACTTAGACCTGAGTGCAACAATGGAGGCCCTAGACCCTTCCAGAGCTGAGATATCGGAAATCAAAATTTCGACCGGTAAAAAAAACGACAGTGTTACCCCTTACGTTTTTTTTTTTTGGGCGAAAAATTAAGTATCCCCAATCTTCTCAAAACTCTGGATTCTGATAGAGGGCCATGAGACATAGACCTGAGTGCAACAATGGAGGCTCTAGACCCTTCCAGTGCTGAGATATCTAAACTCAAAATTTCGACCCGAAAAAAAAACGACAGTGTTACCCCTTAAGGTTTTTTTTTTTGGGGTGAAAAATTAAGTATCCCCAATCTTATCAAAACTCTGGATTCTGATATAGGGCCATGAGACATATACCTGAGTGCAACAATGGAGGCTCTAGACCCTTCCAGAGCTGAGATATCGAAAATCAAAATTTCGACCTGAAAAAAAAAACGACAGTGTTACCCCTTACGTTTTTTTTTTGGGCGAAAAATTTAGTATCCCCAATCTTCTCAAAACTCTGGATTCTGATAGAGGGCCATGAGACTTAGACCTGAGTGCAACAATGGAGGTTCTAGACCCTTCCAGAGCTGAGATATCGAAATTCAAAATTTCGACCAGAAAAAAAACGACAGTGTTACCCCTTACGGTTTTTTTTTTTGGGGCGAAAAATTAAGTATCCCCAATCTTCTCAAAACTCTGGATTCTGATAGAGGGCCATGAGACTTAGACCTGAGTGCAACAATGGAGGCTCTAAACCCTTCCAGAGCTGAGACATCGAAAATCAAAATTTCGACCCGTAAAAAAACGACAGTGTTACCCCTTATGTTTTTTTTTTTTGGGGCGAAAAAATAAGTATCCCCAATCTTCTCAAAACTCTGGATTCTGATAGAGGGCCATGAGACTTAGACCTGAGTGCAACAATGGAGGCTCTAGACCCTTCCAGAGCTGAGATATCGAAACTCAAAATTTCGACCCGAAACAAAACCGACAGTGTTACCCCTTATGTTTTTTTTTTTGGGCGAAATATTAAGTATCCCCAATCTTCTCAAAACTCTGGATTCTGATAGAGGGCCATGAGACATAGACCTGAGTGCAACAATGGAGGCTCTAGACCCTTCCAGTGCTGAGATATCTAAAATCAAAATTTCGACCCGAAAAAAAAAAGACAGTGTTACCCCTTACGTTTTTTTTTTTTTGGGCGAAAAATTTAGTATCCCCAATCTTCTCAAAACTCTGGATTCTGATAGAGGGCCATGAGACTTAGACCTGAGTGCAACAATGGAGGCTCTAGACCCTTCCAGATCTGAGATATCGAAACTCAAAATTTCGACCCGAAAAAAAAAAAACGACAGTGTTACCCCTTACGTTTTTTTTTTTTGGGGCGAAAAATTAAGTATCCCCAATCTTCTCAAAACTCTGGATTCTGATAGAGGGCCATGAGACTTAGACCTGAGTGCAACAATGGAGGCTCTAGACCCTTCCAGAGCTGAGATATCGAAAATCAAAAGTTCGACCCGAAAAAAAAAACCGACAGTGTTACCCCTTACGTTTTTTTTTTGGGGGTGAAAAATTAAGTATCCCCAATCTTCTCAAAACTCTGGATTCTGATAGAGGGCCGTGAGACTTAGACCTGAGTGCAACAATGGAGGCCCTAGACCCTTCCAGAGCTGAGATATCGAAAATCAAAATTTCGACCCGTAAAAAAAACGACAGTGTTACCCCTTACGTTTTTTTTTTTTGGGCGAAAAATTAAGTATCCCCAATCTTCTCAAAACTCTGGATTCTGATAGAGGGCCATGAGACTTAGACCTGAGTGCAACAATGGAGGTTCTAGACCCTTCCAGAGCTGAGATATCGAAATTCAAAATTTCGACCAGAAAGAAAACGACAGTGTTACCCCTTACAGGTTTTTTTTTTGGGGTGAAAAATTAAGTATCCCCAATCTTCTCAAAACTCTGGATTCTGATAGAGGGCCATGAGACATAGACCTGAGTGCAACAATGGAGGCTCTAGACCCTTCCAGAGCTGAGATATCGAAAATCAAAATTTCGACCCGAAAAAAAACGACAGTGTTACCCCTTACGTTTTTTTTTTTGGGCGAAAAATTTAGGATCCCCAATCTTCTCAAAACTCTGGATTCTGATAGAGGGCCATGAGACTTAGACCTGAGTGCAACAATGGAGGCTCTAGACCCTTCCAGAGCTGAGATATCGAAACTCAAAATTTCGACCCGAAAAAAAAAACGACAGTGTTACCCCTTACGTTTTTTTTTTGGGGGGGGCGAAAAATTAAGTATCCCCAATCTTCTCAAAACTCTGGATTCTGATAGAGGGCCA
The DNA here is from genome assembly GCF_988280905.1 of Pimephales promelas. Lineage (NCBI taxonomy): Eukaryota > Metazoa > Chordata > Actinopteri > Cypriniformes > Leuciscidae > Pimephales > Pimephales promelas. Next base: position 13,306,306 of record NC_142785.1, read on the forward strand.
TGAGACTTAGACCTGAGTGCAACAATGGAGGCTCTAGACCCTTCCAGAGCTGAGATATCGAAAATCAAAATTTCGACCCGAAAAAAAAAACGACAGTGTTACCCCTTACTTTTTTTTTGGGCGAAAAATTAAGTATCCCCAATCTTCTCAAAACTCTGGATTCTGATAGAGGGCCATGATACTTAGACCTGAGTGCAACAATGGAGGCTCTAGACCCTTCCAGAACTGAGATATCAAAAATAAAAAATTTCGACCAGGAAAAAAACCGACAGTGTTACCCATTACGTTTTTTATTTTTGAGCGAAAAATTTAGTATCCCCAATCTTCTCAAAACTCTGGATTCTGATAGAGGGCCATGAGACTTAGACCTGAGTGCAACAATGGAGGCTCTAAACCCTTCCAGAGCTGAGATATCGAAAATCAAAATTTCGACCCGTAAAAAAAACGACAGTGTTACCCCTTATGTTTTTTTTTTGGGGCGAAAAATTAAGTATCCCCAATCTTCTCAAAACTCTGGATTCTGATAGAGGGCCATGAGACTTAGACCTGAGTGCAACAATGGAGGCTCTAGACCCTTCCAGAGCTGAGATATCGAAACTCAAAATTTCGACCCGAAAAAAAACCGACAGTGTTACCCCTTACGTTTTTTTTTTTTGGGCGAAATATTAAGTATCCCCAATCTTCTCAAAACTCTGGATTCTGATAGAGGGCCATGAGACATAGACCTGAGTGCAACAATGGAGGCTCTAGACCCTTCCAGTGCTGAGATATCTAAAATCAAAATTTCGACCCGAAAAAAAAAAGACAGTGTTACCCCTTACGTTTTTTTTTTTTGGGCGAAAAATTTAGTATCCCCAATCTTCTCAAAACTCTGGATTCTGATAGAGGGCCATGAGACTTAGACCTGAGTGCAACAATGGAGGCTCTAGACCCTTCCAGAGCTGAGATATCGAAACTCAAAATTTCGACCCGAAAAAAAAAAACGACAGTGTTACCCCTTACGTTTTTTTTTTGGGGTGAAAAATTAAGTATCCCCAATCTTCTCAAAACTCTGGATTCTGATAGAGGGCCATGAGACTTAGACCTGAGTGCAACAATGGAGGCTCTAGACCCTTCCAGAGCTGAGATATCGAAAATCAAAAGTTCGACCCGAAAAAAAAAACCGACAGTGTTACCCCTTACGTTTTTTTTTTGGGGGCGAAAAATTAAGTATCCCCAATCTTCTCAAAACTCTGGATTCTGATAGAGGGCCGTGAGACTTAGACCTGAGTGCAACAATGGAGGCCCTAGACCCTTCCAGAGCTGAGATATCGGAAATCAAAATTTCGACCGGTAAAAAAAACGACAGTGTTACCCCTTACGTTTTTTTTTTTTGGGCGAAAAATTAAGTATCCCCAATCTTCTCAAAACTCTGGATTCTGATAGAGGGCCATGAGACATAGACCTGAGTGCAACAATGGAGGCTCTAGACCCTTCCAGTGCTGAGATATCTAAACTCAAAATTTCGACCCGAAAAAAAAAACGACAGTGTTACCCCTTAAGGTTTTTTTTTTTGGGGTGAAAAATTAAGTATCCCCAATCTTATCAAAACTCTGGATTCTGATATAGGGCCATGAGACATATACCTGAGTGCAACAATGGAGGCTCTAGACCCTTCCAGAGCTGAGATATCGAAAATCAAAATTTCGACCTGAAAAAAAAAACGACAGTGTTACCCCTTACGTTTTTTTTTTGGGCGAAAAATTTAGTATCCCCAATCTTCTCAAAACTCTGGATTCTGATAGAGGGCCATGAGACTTAGACCTGAGTGCAACAATGGAGGTTCTAGACCCTTCCAGAGCTGAGATATCGAAATTCAAAATTTCGACCAGAAAAAAAACGACAGTGTTACCCCTTACGGTTTTTTTTTTTGGGGCGAAAAATTAAGTATCCCCAATCTTCTCAAAACTCTGGATTCTGATAGAGGGCCATGAGACTTAGACCTGAGTGCAACAATGGAGGCTCTAAACCCTTCCAGAGCTGAGACATCGAAAATCAAAATTTCGACCCGTAAAAAAACGACAGTGTTACCCCTTATGTTTTTTTTTTTTGGGGCGAAAAAATAAGTATCCCCAATCTTCTCAAAACTCTGGATTCTGATAGAGGGCCATGAGACTTAGACCTGAGTGCAACAATGGAGGCTCTAGACCCTTCCAGAGCTGAGATATCGAAACTCAAAATTTCGACCCGAAACAAAACCGACAGTGTTACCCCTTATGTTTTTTTTTTGGGGCGAAATATTAAGTATCCCCAATCTTCTCAAAACTCTGGATTCTGATAGAGGGCCATGAGACATAGACCTGAGTGCAACAATGGAGGCTCTAGACCCTTCCAGTGCTGAGATATCTAAAATCAAAATTTCGACCCGAAAAAAAAAAGACCGTGTTACCCCTTACGTTTTTTTTTTTTTTGGGGCGAAAAATTAAGTATCCCCAATCTTCTCAAAACTCTGGATTCTGATAGAGGGCCATGAGACTTAGACCTGAGTGCAACAATGGAGGCTCTAGACCCTTACAGAGCTGAGATATCCAAAATCAAAATTTCGACCCGAAAAAAAAAACGACAGTGTTACCCCTTAAGTTTTTTTTTGGGGCGAAAAATTAAGTATCCCCAATCTTCTCAAAACTCTGGATTCTGATAGAGGGCCATGAGACTTAGACCTGAGTGCAACAATGGAGGCTCTAAACCCTTCCAGAGCTGAGATATCGAAAATCAAAATTTCGACCCGTAAAAAAAACGACAGTGTTACCCCTTATGTTTTTTTTTTGGGGCGAAAAATTAAGTATCCCCAATCTTCTCAAAACTCTGGATTCTGATAGAGGGCCATGAGACTTAGACCTGAGTGCAACAATGGAGGCTCTAGACCCTTCCAGAGCTGAGATATCGAAACTCAAAATTTCGACCCGAAAAAAAACCGACAGTGTTACCCCTTACGTTTTTTTTTTTTGGGCGAAATATTAAGTATCCCCAATCTTCTCAAAACTCTGGATTCTGATAGAGGGCCATGAGACATAGACCTGAGTGCAACAATGGAGGCTCTAGACCCTTCCAGTGCTGAGATATCTAAAATCAAAATTTCGACCCGAAAAAAAAAAGACAGTGTTACCCCTTACGTTTTTTTTTTTTTGGGCGAAAAATTTAGTATCCCCAATCTTCTCAAAACTCTGGATTCTGATAGAGGGCCATGAGACTTAGACCTGAGTGCAACAATGGAGGCTCTAGACCCTTCCAGAGCTGAGATATCGAAACTCAAAATTTCGACCCGAAAAAAAAAACGACAGTGTTACCCCTTACGTTTTTTTTTTGGGGTGAAAAATTAAGTATCCCCAATCTTCTCAAAACTCTGGATTCTGATAGAGGGCCATGAGACTTAGACCTGAGTGCAACAATGGAGGCTCTAGACCCTTCCAGAGCTGAGATATCGAAAATCAAAAGTTCGACCCGAAAAAAAAAACCGACAGTGTTACCCCTTACGTTTTTTTTTGGGGGGCGAAAAATTAAGTATCCCCAATCTTCTCAAAACTCTGGATTCTGATAGAGGGCCGTGAGACTTAGACCTGAGTGCAACAATGGAGGCCCTAGACCCTTCCAGAGCTGAGATATCGGAAATCAAAATTTCGACCGGTAAAAAAAACGACAGTGTTACCCCTTACGTTTTTTTTTTTTGGGCGAAAAATTAAGTATCCCCAATCTTCTCAAAACTCTGGATTCTGATAGAGGGCCATGAGACATAGACCTGAGTGCAACAATGGAGGCTCTAGACCCTTCCAGTGCTGAGATATCTAAACTCAAAATTTCGACCCGAAAAAAAAACGACAGTGTTACCCCTTAAGGTTTTTTTTTTTGGGGTGAAAAATTAAGTATCCCCAATCTTATCAAAACTCTGGATTCTGATATAGGGCCATGAGACTTAGACCTGAGTGCAACAATGGAGGTTCTAGACCCTTCCAGAGCTGAGATATCGAAATTCAAAATTTCGACCAGAAAAAAAACGACAGTGTTACCCCTTACGGTTTTTTTTTTTTGGGGCGAAAAATTAAGTATCCCCAATCTTCTCAAAACTCTGGATTCTGATAGAGGGCCATGAGACTTAGACCTGAGTGCAACAATGGAGGCTCTAAACCCTTCCAGAGCTGAGACATCGAAAATCAAAATTTCGACCCGTAAAAAAACGACAGTGTTACCCCTTATGTTTTTTTTTTTTGGGGCGAAAAAATAAGTATCCCCAATCTTCTCAAAACTCTGGATTCTGATAGAGGGCCATGAGACTTAGACCTGAGTGCAACAATGGAGGCTCTAGACCCTTCCAGAGCTGAGATATCGAAACTCAAAATTTCGACCCGAAACAAAACCGACAGTGTTACCCCTTATGTTTTTTTTTTTGGGCGAAATATTAAGTATCCCCAATCTTCTCAAAACTCTGGATTCTGATAGAGGGCCATGAGACATAGACCTGAGTGCAACAATGGAGGCTCTAGACCCTTCCAGTGCTGAGATATCTAAAATCAAAATTTCGACCCGAAAAAAAAAAGACAGTGTTACCCCTTACGTTTTTTTTTTTGGGCGAAAAATTTAGTATCCCCAATCTTCTCAAAACTCTGGATTCTGATAGAGGGCCATGAGACTTAGACCTGAGTGCAACAATGGAGGCTCTAGACCCTTCCAGAGCTGAGATATCTAAACTCAAAATTTCGACCCGAAAAAAAACGACAGTGTTACCCCTTACGTTTTTTTTTTTGGGCGAAAAATTTAGGATCCCCAATCTTATCAAAACTCTGGATTCTGATATAGGGCCATGAGACATAGACCTGAGTGCACCAATGGAGGCTCTAGACCCTTCCAGAGCTGAGATATCGAAAATCAAAATTTCGACCTGAAAAAAAAAACGACAGTGTTACCCCTTACGTTTTTTTTTTGGGCGAAAAATTTAGTATCCCCAATCTTCTCAAAACTCTGGATTCTGATAGAGGGCCATGAGACTTAGACCTGAGTGCAACAATGGAGGTTCTAGACCCTTCCAGAGCTGAGATATCGAAATTCAAAATTTCGACCAGAAAAAAAACGACAGTGTTACCCCTTACGGTTTTTTTTTTGGGGCGAAAAATTAAGTATCCCCAATCTTCTCAAAACTCTGGATTCTGATAGAGGGCCATGAGACTTAGACCTGAGTGCAACAATGGAGGCTCTAAACCCTTCCAGAGCTGAGATATCGAAAATCAAAATTTCGACCCGTAAAAAACGACAGTGTTACCCCTTATGTTTTTTTTTTTTGGGGCGAAAAAATAAGTATCCCCAATCTTCTCAAAACTCTGGATTCTGATAGAGGGCCATGAGACTTAGACCTGAGTGCAACAATGGAGGCTCTAGACCCTTCCAGAGCTGAGATATCGAAACTCAAAATTTCGACCCGAAACAAAACCGACAGTGTTACCCCTTATGTTTTTTTTTTGGGCGAAATATTAAGTATCCCCAATCTTCTCAAAACTCTGGATTCTGATAGAGGGCCATGAGACATAGACCTGAGTGCAACAATGGAGGCTCTAGACCCTTCCAGTGCTGAGATATCTAAAATCAAAATTTCGACCCGAAAAAAAAAAGACAGTGTTACCCCTTACGTTTTTTTTTTTTTGGGCGAAAAATTTAATATCCCCAATCTTCTCAAAACTCTGGATTCTGATAGAGGGCCATGAGACTTAGACCTGAGTGCAACAATGGAGGTTCTAGACCCTTCCATGCTGAGATATCGAAATTCAAAATTTCGACCAGAAAGAAAACGACAGTGTTACCCCTTACAGGTTTTTTTTTTGGGGTGAAAAATTAAGTATCCCCAATCTTCTCAAAACTCTGGATTCTGATAGAGGGCCATGAGACATAGACCTGAGTGCAACAATGGAGGCTCTAGACCCTTCCAGAGCTGAGATATCGAAAATCAAAATTTCGACCCGAAAAAAAACGACAGTGTTACCCCTTACGTTTTTTTTTTTGGGCGAAAAATTTAGGATCCCCAATCTTCTCAAAACTCTGGATTCTGATAGAGGGCCATGAGACTTAGACCTGAGTGCAACAATGGAGGCTCTAGACCCTTCCAGAGCTGAGATATCGAAACTCAAAATTTCGACCCGAAAAAAAAAACGACAGTGTTACCCCTTACGTTTTTTTTTTGGGGGGGCGAAAAATTAAGTATCCCCAATCTTCTCAAAACTCTGGATTCTGATAGAGGGCCATGAGACTTAGACCTGAGTGCAACAATGGAGGCTCTAGACCCTTCCAGAGCTGAGATATCGAAAATCAAAATTTCGACCCGAAAAAAAAAACGACAGTGTTACCCCTTACGTTTTTTTTTGGGCGAAAAATTAAGTATCCCCAATCTTCTCAAAACTCTGGATTCTGATAGAGGGCCATGATACTTAGACCTGAGTGCAACAATGGAGGCTCTAGACCCTTCCAGAACTGAGATATCAAAAATAAAAAATTTCGACCAGAAAAAAAAACCGACAGTGTTACCCATTACGTTTTTTATTTTTGAGCGAAAAATTTAGTATCCCCAATCTTCTCAAAACTCTGGATTCTGATAGAGGGCCATGAGACTTAGACCTGAGTGCAACAATGGAGGCTCTAGACCCTTCCAGAGCTGAGATATCGAAAATCAAAATTTCGACCCGAAAAAAAAACGACAGTGTTACTCCTTACGTTTTTTTTTTTTGGGGCGAAAAATTAAGTATCCCCAATCTTCTCAAAACTCTGGATTCTGATAGAGGGCCATGAGACTTAGACCTGAGTGCAACAATGGAGGCTCTAAACCCTTCCAGAGCTGAGATATCGAAAATCAAAATTTCGACCCGTAAAAAAAACGACAGTGTTACCCCTTACGTTTTTTTTTTTTTTGGGGCGAAAAAATAAGTATCCCCAATATTCTCAAAACTCTGGATTCTGATAGAGGGCCATGAGACATAGACCTGAGTGCAACAATGGAGGCTCTAGACCCTTCCAGTGCTGAGATATCGAAACTCAAAATTTCGACCCGAAAAAAAAAATGACAGTGTTACCCCTTACGTTTTTTTTTTTTGGGCGAAAAATTAAGTATCCCCAATTTTCTCAAAACTCTGTATTCTAATAGAGGGCCATGAGACTTAGACCTGAGTGCAACAATGGAGGCTCTAGACCCTTCCAGAGCTGAGATATCGAAATTCAAAATTTCGACCAGAAAAAAAACGACAGTGTTACACCTTACGGTTTTTTTTTTTTGGGGTGAAAAATTAAGTATCCCCAATCTTCTCAAAACTCTGGATTCTGATAGAGGGCCATGAGACATAGACCTGAGTGCAACAATGGAGGCTCTAGACCCTTCCAGAGCTGAGATATCGAAAATCAAAAGTTCGACCCGAAAAAAAAAAAACGACAGTGTTACCCCTTATGTTTTTTTTGGGGGCGAAAAATTAAGTATCCCCAATCTTCTCAAAACTCTGGATTCTGATAGAGGGCCATGAGACTTAGACCTGAGTGCAACAATGGAGGCTCTAGAGCCTTCCACAGCTGAGATATTGAAAATCAAAATTTCGACCCGAAAAAAAAACGACAGTGTTACCCCTTACGTTTTTTTTTTGGGCGAAAAATTAAGTATCCCCAATCTTCTCAAAACTCTGGATTCTGATAGAGGGCCATGAGACTTAGACCTGAGTGCAACAATGGAGGCTCTAAACCCTTCCAGAGCTGAGATATCGAAAATCAAAATTTCAACCCGTAAAAAAAACGACAGTGTTACCCCTTACGTTTTTTTTTTTGGGCGAAAAATTAAGTATCCCCAATCTTCTCAAAACTCTGGATTCTGATAGAGGGCCATGAGACTTAGACCTGAGTGCAACAATGGAGGCTCTAGACCCTTCCAGAGCTGAGATATCGAAAATCAAAATTTCGACCCGAAAAAAAAAGACAGTGTTACCCCTTACGTTTTTTTTTTGGGGGGCGAAAAATTTAGTATCCCCAATCTTCTCAAAACTCTGGATTCTGATAGAGGGCCATGAGACTTAGACCTGAGTGCAACAATGGAGGCTCTAGACCCTTCCAGAGCTGAGATATCGAAACTCAAAATTTCGACCCGAAAAAAAAAACGACAGTGTTACCCCTTACGTTTTTTTTTTTTGGGGCGAAAAATTAAGTATCCCCAATCTTCTCAAAACTCTGGATTCTGATAGAGGGCCATGAGACTTAAGCCTAGTTCACACTACGTGATTTTAAGCCCGATTTAAGCCCGATTTGCAAATCGTTGAGTCGCCGACAAGTCAGGGTGTTATCGCGTGCAAATCGCGGGCGATTAGCGGACGATTAACGCTCGCCAATCAGTTAGTGTGAAAGAGCCAACAACGCATCAAAGACAGCTCGCAGACAGCTCGCAGACAGGTCACCGAGCTCAGAAAAATATCTAGCATGCTAGATATCTCGCCCAGTCGCGCGACTCAATCTCAGTGATGTCATGAGTACAGCCAATCATAGCAACGCATGGGTTGAGGACACCAGGTAAATCTTACTTTTTCTTTTTTGCATTTTTTTTTCTCAGAGCAGATCGTCGAGCAAACAGTGTGCAGCACTAGTTTCTGTCTGACGTCCATATTCGCGTGTTGTGTTCTTCTCTGCAGTTTCGCGTCATTTCTGGTTCGTTTTATTGCGTGGTTTTTCGTTACAAAACATGGTTTCTAGACCAGATAGAATCGTGTTGTTGTCAACTCGTTATTTGTTTGATTATTTTCAGGATTTAGACCGTATACTATAGTACTGAAACAGCTCTCATTGAGTCACAAATGATATGCTCTTATCATCCGATCGTGGTTGTATCTCTATGTAGTGCGTTGTTAACTCGTGTAGTGAGTTACCTCCTGTTGTGGATCAATCACGTTGTGTTGTGTGGTGTGAACAGCTAAACAACTTGAATACTCATGATTTCACTGAGAGCAAGTCATGTAGTGTAAACTGCACAGTTCAGCCCGACATTTTAAAATCATGTAGTGTGAACTAGGCTTTAGACCTGAGTGCAACAATGGAGGCTCTAGACCCTTCCAGAGCTGAGATATCGAAAATCAAAAGTTCGACCCGAAAAAAAAAAACCGACAGTGTTACCCCCTTACGTTTTTTTTTGGGGCGAAAAATTAAGTATCCCCAATCTTCTCAAAACTCTGGATTCTGATAGAGGGCCATGAGACTTAGACCTGAGTGCAACAATGGAGGCTCTAGACCCTTCCAGAGCTGAGATATCGAAAATCAAAAGTTCGACCCGAAAAAAAACGATAGTGTTACCCCTTACGTTTTTTTTTTTGGCCAAAAAATTAAGTATCCCCAATCTTCTCAAAACTCTGGATTCTGATAGAGGGCCATGAGACTTAGACCTGAGTGCAACAATGGAGGCTCTAAACCCTTCCAGAGCTGAGATATCTAAACTCAAAATTTCGACCCGAAAAAAAAAAGACAGTGTTACTCCTTACATTTTTTTTTTTTTGGGCGAAAAATTAAGTATCCCCAATCTTCTCAAAACTCTGGATTCTGATAGAGGGCAATGAGACATAGACCTGAGTGCAACAATGGAGGCTCTAGACCCTTCCAGAGCTGAGATATCGGAAATCAAAATTTTGACCCGAAAAAAAGACAGTGTTACCCCTTACGTTTTTTTTTTTTTTGGGCGAAAAATGTAGTATCCCCAATCTTCTCAAAACTCTGGATTCTGATAGAGGGCCATGCGACTTAGACCTGAGTGCAACAATGGAGGCTCTAGACCCTTCCAGAGCTGAGATATCGAAACTCAAAATTTCGACCCGAAAAAAAAAACGACAGTGTAACCCCTTACGTTTTTTTTTTGGGGGGCGAAAAATTAAGTATCCCCAATCTTCTCAAAACTCTGGATTCTGATAGAGGGCCATGAGACATAGACCTGAGTGCAACAATGGAGGCTCTAGACCCTTCCAGTGCTGAGATATCTAAAATCAAATTTCGACCCGAAAAAAAAAGACAGTGTTACCCCTTACGTTTTTTTTTTTTTTGGGCGAAAAATTAAGTATCCCCAATCTTCTCAAAACTCTGGATTCTGATAGAGGGCCATGAGACTTAGACCTGAGTGCAACAATGGAGGCTCTAGACCCTTCCAGAGCTGAGATATCGAAACTCAAAATTTCGACCCGAAAAAAAAAACGACAGTGTTACCCCTTACGTTTTTTTTTGGGGGGCGAAAAATTAAGTATCCCCAATCTTCTCAAAACTCTGGATTCTGATAGAGGGCCATGAGACTTAGACCTGAGTGCAACAATGGAGGCTCTAGACCCTTCCAGAGCTGAGATATCGAAAATCAAAATTTCGACCTGAAAAAAAAAACGACAGTGTTACCCCTTACGTTTTTTTTTTTGGGCGAAAAATGTAGTATCGCCAATCTTCTCAAAACTCTGGATTCTGATAGAGGGCCATGAGACTTAGACCTGAGTGCAACAATGGAGGTTCTAGACCCTTCCAGAGCTGAGATATCGAAATTCAAAATTTCGACCAGAAAAAAAACGACAGTGTTACCCCTTACGGGGTTTTTTTTGGGGTGAAAAATTAAGTATCCCCAATCTTCTCAAAACTCTGGATTCTGATAGAGGGCCATGAGACATAGACCTGAGTGCAACAATGGAGGCTCTAGACCCTTCCAGAGCTGAGATATCGAAAATCAAAATTTCGACCCGTAAAAAAAACGACAGTGTTACCCCTTACGTTTTTTGTTTTTTTTGGCGAAAAATTAAGTATCCCCAATCTTCTCAAAACTCTGGATTCTGATAGAGGGCCATGAGACATAGACCTGAGTGCAGCAATGGAGGCTCTAGACCCTTCCAGTGCTGAGATATCTAAACTCAAAATTTCGACCCGAAAAAAAACCGACAGTGTTACCCCTTACGGTTTTTTTTTTTTGGGGTGAAAAATTAAGTATCCCCAATCTTCTCAAAACTCTGGATTCTGATAGAGGGACATGAGACTTAGACCTGAGTGCAACAATGGAGGCTCTAGACCCTTCCAGTGCTGAGATATCTAAATTCAAAATTTCGACCCGAAAAAAAAAACGACAGTGTTACCCCTTACTTTTTTTTTTTTTGGGCGAAAAATTAAGTATCGCCAATCTTCTTAAAACTCCGGATTCTGATAGAGGGCCATGAGACTTAGACCTGAGTGCAACAATGGAGGCTCTAGACCCTCCCAGAGCTGAGATATCGAAAATCAAAATTTCGACCTGAAAAAAAAAAAACGACAGTGTTACCCCTTACGTTTTTTTTGGGGGGTGAAAAATTAAGTATCCCCAATCTTCTCAAAACTCTGGATTCTGATAGAGGGCCATGAGACTTAGACCTGAGTGCAACAATGGAGGCTCTAGACCCTTCCAGTGCTGAGATATCGAAACTCAAAATTTCGACCCGAAAAAAAAAACGACAGTGTTACCCCTTACGTTTTTTTTTTTTGGGGCGAAAAATTAAGTATCCCCAATCTTCTCAAAACTCTGGATTCTGATAGAGGGCCATGAGACTTAGACCTGAGTGCAACAATGGAGGCTCTAGACCCTTACAGAGCTGAGATATCAAAAATCAAAATTTCGACCCGAAAAAAAAAACGACAGTGTTACCCCTTAAGTTTTTTTTTTGGGCGAAAAATTAAGTATCCCCAATCTTCTCAAAACTCTGGATTCTGATAGAGGGCCATGAGACTTAGACCTGAGTGCAACAATGGAGGCTCTAGACCCTTCCAGAGCTGAGATATCGAAACTCAAAATTTCGACCCGAAAAAAAACCGACAGTGTTACCCCTTACGTTTTTTTTTTTTGGGTGAAATATTAAGTATCCCCAATCTTCTCAAAACTCTGGATTCTGATAGAGGGCCATGAGACATAGACCTGAGTGCAACAATGGAGGCTCTAGACCCTTCCAGTGCTGAGATATCTAAAATCAAAATTTCGACCCGAAAAAAAAAAGACAGTGTTACCCCTTACGTTTTTTTTTTTTTGGGCGAAAAAATAAGTATCCCCAATCTTCTCAAAACTCTGGATTCTGATAGAGGGCCATGAGACTTAGACCTGAGTGCAACAATGGAGGCTCTAGACCCTTCCAGTGCTGAAATATCGAAACTCAAAATTTCGACCCGAAAAAAAAAACGACAGTGTTACCCCTTACGTTTTTTTTTTGGGGGGGCGAAAAATTAAGTATCCCCAATCTTCTCAAGACTCTGGATTCTGATAGAGGGCCATGAGACTTAGACCTGAGTGCAACAATGGAGGCTCTAGACCCTTCCAGTGCTGAGATATCGAAACTCAAAATTTCGACCCGAAAAAAAAAACGACAGTGTTACCCCTTACGTTTATTTTTTTTTTGGGGGCGAAAAATTAAGTATCCCCAATCTTCTCAAGACTCTGGATTCTGATAGAGGGCCATGAGACTTAGACCTGAGTGCAACAATGGAGGCTCTAGACCCTTCCAGTGCTGAGATATCTAAACTCAAAATTTCGACCCGAAAAAAAAACGACAGTGTTACCCCTTACGGTTTTTTTTTTTTGGGGTGAAAAATTAAGTATCCCCAATCTTCTCAAAACTCTGGATTCTGATAGAGGGCCATGAGACATAGACCTCTGTGCAACAATGGAGGCTCTAGACCCTTACAGAGCTGAGATATCAAAAATCAAAATTTCGACCCGAAAAAAAAACGACAGTGTTACCCCTTACGTTTTTTTTTTGGGCGAAAAATTAAGTATCCCCAATCTTCTCAAAACTCTGGATTCTGATAGAGGGCCATGAGACTTAGACTTGAGTGCAACAATGGAGGCTCTAAACCCTTCCAGAGCTGAGATATCGAAAATCAAAATTTCGACCCGTAAAAAAAAACGACAGTGTTACCCCTTATGTTTTTTTTTGGGGGGCGAAAAATTAAGTATCCCCAATCTTCTCAAAACTCTGGATTCTGATAGAGGGCCATGAGACTTAGACCTGAGTGCAACAATGGAGGTTCTAGACCCTTCCAGAGCTGAGATATCGAAATTCAAAATTTCGACCAGAAAAAAAACGACAGTGTTACCCCTTACGGTTTTTTTTTGGGGGCGAAAAATTAAGTATCCCCAATCTTCTCAAAACTCTGGATTCTGATAGAGGGCCATGAGACTTAGACCTGAGTGCAACAATGGAGGCTCTAAACCCTTCCAGAGCTGAGATATCGAAAATCAAAATTTCGACCCGTAAAAAAACGACAGTGTTACCCCTTATGTTTTTTTTTTTTGGGGCGAAAAAATAAGTATCCCCAATCTTCTCAAAACTCTGGATTCTGATAGAGGGCCATGAGACTTAGACCTGAGTGCAACAATGGAGGCTCTAGACCCTTCCAGAGCTGAGATATCGAAACTCAAAATTTCGACCCGAAACAAAACCGACAGTGTTACCCCTTATGTTTTTTTTTTTGGGCGAAATATTAAGTATCCCCAATCTTCTCAAAACTCTGGATTCTGATAGAGGGCCATGAGACATAGACCTGAGTGCAACAATGGAGGCTCTAGACCCTTCCAGTGCTGAGATATCTAAAATCAAAATTTCGACCCGAAAAAAAAAACGACAGTGTTACCCCTTACGTTTTTTTTTTGGGCGAAAAATTAAGTATCCCCAATCTTCTCAAAACTCTGGATTCTGATAGAGGGCCATGATACTTAGACCTGAGTGCAACAATGGAGGCTCTAGACCCTTCCAGAACTGAGATATCAAAAATAAAAAATTTCGACCAGAAAAAAAACCGACAGTGTTACCCATTACGTTTTTTATTTTTGAGCGAAAAATTTAGTATCCCCAATCTTCTCAAAACTCTGGATTCTGATAGAGGGCCATGAGACTTAGACCTGAGTGCAACAATGGAGGCTCTAGACCCTTCCAGAGCTGAGATATCGAAAATCAAAATTTCGACCCGAAAAAAAAACGACAGTGTTACTCCTTACGTTTTTTTTTTTTTGGGGCGAAAAATTAAGTATCCCCAATCTTCTCAAAACTCTGGATTCTGATAGAGGGCCATGAGACTTAGACCTGAGTGCAACAATGGAGGCTCTAAACCCTTCCAGAGCTGAGATATCGAAAATCAAAATTTCAACCCGTAAAAAAAATGACAGTGTTACCCCTTACGTTTTTTTTTTTGGGGGCGAAAAATTAAGTATCCCCAATATTCTCAAAACTCTGGATTCTGATAGAGGGCCATGAGACATAGACCTGAGTGCAACAATGGAGGCTCTAGACCCTTCCAGTGCTGAGATATCGAAACTCAAAATTTCGACCCGAAAAAAAAAATGACAGTGTTACCCCTTACGTTTTTTTTTTTTGGGCGAAAAATTAAGTATCCCCAATTTTCTCAAAACTCTGTATTCTAATAGAGGGCCATGAGACTTAGACCTGAGTGCAACAATGGAGGCTCTAGACCCTTCCAGAGCTGAGATATCGAAATTCAAAATTTCGACCAGAAAAAAAACGACAGTGTTACCCCTTACGTTTTTTTTTTTTTGGGGTGAAAAATTAAGTATCCCCAATCTTCTCAAAACTCTGGATTCTGATAGAGGGCCATGAGACATAGACCTGAGTGCAACAATGGAGGCTCTAGACCCTTCCAGAGCTGAGATATCGAAAATCAAAAGTTCGACCCGAAAAAAAAAGACGACAGTGTTACCCCTTATGTTTTTTTTGGGGCGAAAAATTAAGTATCCCCAATCTTCTCAAAACTCTGGATTCTGATAGAGGGCCATGAGACTTAGACCTGAGTGCAACAATGGAGGCTCTAGAGCCTTCCAGAGCTGAGATATCGAAAATCAAAATTTCGACCCGAAAAAAAAAACGACAGTGTTACCCCTTACGTTTTTTTTTTTGGGCGAAAAATTAAGTATCCCCAATCTTCTCAAAACTCTGGATTCTGATAGAGGGCCATGAGACTTAGACCTGAGTGCAACAATGGAGGCTCTAAACCCTTCCAGAGCTGAGATATCGAAAATCAAAATTTCAACCCGTAAAAAAAACGACAGTGTTACCCCTTACGTTTTTTTTTTTGGGCGAAAAATTAAGTATCCCCAATCTTCTCAAAACTCTGGATTCTGATAGAGGGCCATGAGACATAGACCTGAGTGCAACAATGGAGGCTCTAGACCCTTCCAGTGCTGAGATATCTAAAATCAAAATTTCGACCCGAAAAAAAAAAGACAGTGTTACCCCTTACGTTTTTTTTTTTTGTGCGAAAAATTAAGTATCCCCAATCTTTTCAAAACTCTGGATTCTGATAGAGGGCCATGAGACATAGACCTGAGTGCAACAATGGAGGCTCTAGACCCTTCCAGAGCTGAGATATCGAAAATCAAAATTTCGACCCGAAAAAAAAAAGACAGTGTTACCCCTTACGTTTTTTTTTTTTGGGGCGAAAAATTTAGTATCCCCAATCTTCTCAAAACTCTGGATTCTGATAGAGGGCCATGAGACTTAGACCTGAGTGCAACAATGGAGGCTCTAGACCCTTCCAGAGCTGAGATATCGAAACTCAAAATTTCGACCCGAAAAAAAAAACGACAGTGTTACCCCTTACGTTTTTTTTTTGGGGCGAAAAATTAAGTATCCCCAATCTTCTCAAAACTCTGGATTCTGATAGAGGGCCATGAGACTTAGACCTGAGTGCAACAATGGAGGCTCTAGACCCTTCCAGAGCTGAGATATCGAAAATCAAAAGTTCGACCCGAAAAAAAAAACCCGACAGTGTTACCCCCTTACGTTTTTTTTTTGGGGCGAAAAATTAAGTATCCCCAATCTTCTAAAAACTCTGGATTCTGATAGAGGGCCATGAGACTTAGACCTGAGTGCAACAATGGAGGCTCTAGACCCTTCCAGAGCTGAGATATCGAAAATCAAAAGTTCGACCCGAAAAAAAACGATAGTGTTACCCCTTACGTTTTTTTTTTTGGGCAAAAAATTAAGTATCCCCAATTTTCTCAAAACTCTGGATTCTGATAGAGGGCCATGAGACATAGACCTGAGTGCAACAATGGAGGCTCTAGACCCTTCCAGTGCTGAGATATCTAAAATCAAAATTTCGACCCGAAAAAAAAAGACAGTGTTACCCCTTACGTTTTTTTTTTTTTGGGCGAAAAATTAAGTATCCCCAATCTTCTCAAAACTCTGGATTCTGATAGAGGGCCATGAGACTTAGACCTGAGTGCAACAATGGAGGCTCTAGACCCTTCCAGAGCTGAGATATCGAAACTCAAAATTTCGACCCGAAAAAAAAAACGACAGTGTTACCCCTTACGTTTTTTTTTGGGGGCGAAAAATTAAGTATCCCCAATCTTCTCGAAACTCTGGATTCTGATAGAGGGCCATGAGACTTAGACCTGAGTGCAACAATGGAGGCTCTAGACCCTTCCAGAGCTGAGATATCGAAAATCAAAATTTCGACCTGAAAAAAAAAAACGACAGTGTTACCCCTTACGTTTTTTTTTGGGGGGCGAAAAATGTAGTATCGCCAATCTTCTCAAAACTCTGGATTCTGATAGAGGGCCATGAGACTTAGACCTGAGTGCAACAATGGAGGTTCTAGACCCTTCCAGAGCTGAGATATCGAAATTCAAAATTTCGACCAGAAAAAAAAGAACAGTGTTACCCCTTACGGGTTTTTTTTGGGGGTGAAAAATTAAGTATCCCCAATCTTCTCAAAACTCTGGATTCTGATAGAGGGCCATGAGACTTAAACCTGAGTGCAACAATGGAGGCTCTAGACCCTTCCAGAGCTGATATCGAAAATATCAAAATTTCGACCAGAAAAAAAAAAACGACAGTGTTACCCCTTACGTTTTTTTTGGGGGGCGAAAAATTAAGTATCCCCAATCTTCTCAAAACTCTGGATTCTGATAGAGGGCCATGAGACTTAGACCTGAGTGCAACAATGGAGGCTTTAGACCCTTCCAGAGCTGAGATATCGAAATTCAAAATTTTGACCAGAAAAAAAAAACGACAGTGTTACCCCTTACTTTTTTTTTTTTTGGGCGAAAAATTAAGTATCGCCAATCTTCTTAAAACTCTGGATTCTGATAGAGGGCCATGAGACATAGACCTGAGTGCAACAATGGAGGCTCTAGACCCTTCCAGTGCTGAGATATCTAAAATCAAAATTTCGACCCGAAAAAAAAAGACAGTGTTACCCCTTACATTTTTTTTTTTTTTTGGGCGAAAAATTAAGTATCCCCAATCTTCTCAAAACTCTGGATTCTGATAGAGGGCCATGAGACATAGACCTGAGTGCAACAATGGAGGCTCTAGACCCTTCCAGAGCTGAGATATCGAAAATCAAAATTTTGACCCCAAAAAAAAGACAGTGTTACCCCTTACGTTTTTTTTTTTTTGGGCGAAAAATTTAGTATCCCCAATCTTCTCAAAACTCTGGATTCTGATAGAGGGCCATGAGACTTAGACCTGAGTGCAACAATGGAGGCTCTAGACCCTTCCAGAGCTGAGATATCGAAACTCAAAATTTCGACCCGAAAAAAAAAAACGACAGTGTTACCCCTTACGTTTTTTTTTTGGGGTGAAAAATTAAGTATCCCCAATCTTCTCAAAACTCTGGATTCTGATAGAGGGCCATGAGACTTAGACCTGAGTGCAACAATGGAGGCTCCAGACCCTTACAGAGCTGAGATATCGAAAATCAAAATTTCGACCCGAAAAAAAAACGACAGTGTTACCCCTTACGTTTTTTTTTTTGGGTGAAAAATTAAGTATCCCCAATCTTCTCAAAACTCTGGATTCTGATAGAGGGCCATGAGACTTAGACCTGAGTGCAACAATGGAGGCTCTAGACCCTTCCAGAGCTGAGATATCGAAACTCAAAATTTCGACCCGAAAAAAAAAAACGACAGTGTTACCCCTTACGTTTTTTTTTGGGGGGTGAAAAATTAAGTATCCCCAATCTTCTCAAAACTCTGGATTCTGATAGAGGGCCATGAGACTTAGACCTGAGTGCAACAATGGAGGCTCCAGACCCTTACAGAGCTGAGATATCGAAAATCAAAATTTCGACCCGAAAAAAAAAACGACAGTGTTACCCCTTAAGTTTTTTTTTTTTGGGCGAAAAATTAAGTATCCCCAATCTTCTCAAAACTCTGGATTCTGATAGAGGGCCATGAGACTTAGACCTGAGTGCAACAATGGAGGCTCTAAACCCTTCCAGAGCTGAGATATCGAAAATCAAAATTTCGACCTGTAAAAAAAACGACAGTGTTACCCCTTATGTTTTTTTTTTGCGGCGAAAAATTAAGTATCCCCAATCTTCTCAAAACTCTGGATTCTGATAGAGGGCCATGAGACTTAGACCTGAGTGCAACAATGGAGGCTCTAGACCCTTCCAGAGCTGAGATATCGAAAATCAAAATTTCGACCCGAAAAAAAAGACAGTGTTACCCCTTACGTTTTTTTTTTTTGGGCGAAAAATTTAGTATCCCCAATCTTCTCAAAACTCTGGATTCTGATAGAGGGCCATGAGACTTAGACCTGAGTGCAACAATGGAGGCTCTAGACCCTTCCAGAGCTGAGATATCGAAAACTCAAAATTTCGACCCGAAAAAAAAAAAGACAGTGTTACCCCTTACGTTTTTTTTTTTTGTGGGCGAAAAATTAAGTATCCCCAATCTTCTCAAAACTCTGGATTCTGATAGAGGGCCATGAGACTTAGACCTGAGTGCAACAATGGAGGCTCTAGACCCTTCCAGAGCTGAGATATCGAAAATCAAAAGTTTGACCCGAAAAAAAAAACCGACAGTGTTACCCCTTACGTTTTTTTTTTTTGGGGCGAAAAATTAAGTATCCCCAATCTTCTCAAAACTCTGGATTCTGATAGAGGGCCGTGAGACTTAGACCTGAGTGCAACAATGGAGGCCCTAGACCCTTCCAGAGCTGAGATATCGAAAATCAAAATTTCGACCCGTAAAAAAAACGACAGTGTTACCCCTTACGTTTTTTTTTTTGGGCGAAAAATTAAGTATCCCCAATCTTCTCAAAACTCTGGATTCTGATAGAGGGCCATGAGACTTAGACCTGAGTGCAACAATGGAGGCTCTAGACCCTTCCAGAGCTGAGATATCGAAAATCAAAATTTCGACCCGTAAAAAAACGACAGTGTTACCCCTTATGTTTTTTTTTTTGGGGCGAAAAAATAAGTATCCCCAATCTTCTCAAAACTCTGGATTCTGATAGAGGGCCATGAGACTTAGACCTGAGTGCAACAATGGAGGCTCTAGACCCTTCCAGAGCTGAGATATCGAAACTCAAAATTTCGACCCGAAACAAAACCGACAGTGTTACCCCTTATGTTTTTTTTTTTGGGCGAAATATTAAGTATCCCCAATCTTCTCAAAACTCTGGATTCTGATAGAGGGCCATGAGACATAGACCTGAGTGCAACAATGGAGGCTCTAGACCCTTCCAGTGCTGAGATATCTAAAATCAAAATTTCGACCCGAAAAAAAAAAGACAGTGTTACCCCTTACGTTTTTTTTTTTTGGGCGAAAAATTTAGTATCCCCAATCTTCTCAAAACTCTGGATTCTGATAGAGGGCCATGAGACTTAGACCTGAGTGCAACAATGGAGGCTCTAGACCCTTCCAGAGCTGAGATATCGAAAATCAAAAGTTCGACCCGAAAAAAAAAACCGACAGTGTTACCCCTTACATTTTTTTTTGGGGGGTGAAAAATTAAGTATCCCCAATCTTCTCAAAACTCTGGATTCTGATAGAGGGCCGTGAGACTTAGACCTGAGTGCAACAATGGAGGCCCTAGACCCTTCCAGAGCTGAGATATCGAAAATCAAAATTTCGACCCGTAAAAAAAACGACAGTGTTACCCCTTACGTTTTTTTTTTTTTGGGCGAAAAATTAAGTATCCCCAATCTTCTCAAAACTCTGGATTCTGATAGAGGGCCATGAGACTTAGACCTGAGTGCAACAATGGAGGTTCTAGACCCTTCCAGAGCTGAGATATCGAAATTCAAAATTTCGACCAGAAAGAAAACGACAGTGTTACCCCTTACAGGTTTTTTTTTTGGGGTGAAAAATTAAGTATCCCCAATCTTCTCAAAACTCTGGATTCTGATAGAGGGCCATGAGACATAGACCTGAGTGCAACAATGGAGGCTCTAGACCCTTCCAGAGCTGAGATATCGAAAATCAAAATTTCGACCCGAAAAAAAACGACAGTGTTACCCCTTACGTTTTTTTTTTTGGGCGAAAAATTTAGGATCCCCAATCTTCTCAAAACTCTGGATTCTGATAGAGGGCCATGAGACTTAGACCTGAGTGCAACAATGGAGGCTCTAGACCCTTCCAGAGCTGAGATATCGAAACTCAAAATTTCGACCCGAAAAAAAAAACGACAGTGTTACCCCTTACGTTTTTTTTTTGGGGGGGGGGCGAAAAATTAAGTATCCCCAATCTTCTCAAAACTCTGGATTCTGATAGAGGGCCATGAGACTTAGACCTGAGTGCAACAATGGAGGCTCTAGACCCTTCCAGAGCTGAGATATCGAAAATCAAAATTTCGACCCGAAAAAAAAAACGACAGTGTTACCCCTTACTTTTTTTTTGGGGCGAAAAAATTAAGTATCCCCAATCTTCTCAAAACTCTGGATTCTGATAGAGGGCCATGATACTTAGACCTGAGTGCAACAATGGAGGCTCTAGACCCTTCCAGAACTGAGATATCAAAAATAAAAAATTTCGACCAGGAAAAAAACCGACAGTGTTACCCATTACGTTTTTTATTTTTGAGCGAAAAATTTAGTATCCCCAATCTTCTCAAAACTCTGGATTCTGATAGAGGGCCATGAGACTTAGACCTGAGTGCAACAATGGAGGCTCTAGACCCTTCCAGAGCTGAGATATCGAAACTCAAAATTTCGACCCGAAAAAAAACCGACAGTGTTACCCCTTACGTTTTTTTTTTTTGGGCGAAATATTAAGTATCCCCAATCTTCTCAAAACTCTGGATTCTGATAGAGGGCCATGAGACATAGACCTGAGTGCAACAATGGAGGCTCCAGACCCTTCCAGTGCTGAGATATCTAAAATCAAAATTTCGACCCGAAAAAAAAAAGACAGTGTTACCCCTTACGTTTTTTTTTTTTGGGCGAAAAATTTAGTATCCCCAATCTTCTCAAAACTCTGGATTCTGATAGAGGGCCATGAGACTTAGACCTGAGTGCAACAATGGAGGCTCTAGACCCTTCCAGAGCTGAGATATCGAAACTCAAAATTTCGACCCGAAAAAAAAAAACGACAGTGTTACCCCTTACGTTTTTTTTTTGGGGTGAAAAATTAAGTATCCCCAATCTTCTCAAAACTCTGGATTCTGATAGAGGGCCATGAGACTTAGACCTGAGTGCAACAATGGAGGCTCCAGACCCTTACAGAGCTGAGATATCGAAAATCAAAATTTCGACCCGAAAAAAAAACGACAGTGTTACCCCTTACGTTTTTTTTTTTGGGTGAAAAATTAAGTATCCCCAATCTTCTCAAAACTCTGGATTCTGATAGAGGGCCATGAGACTTAGACCTGAGTGCAACAATGGAGGCTCTAGACCCTTCCAGAGCTGAGATATCGAAACTCAAAATTTCGACCCGAAAAAAAAAAACGACAGTGTTACCCCTTACGTTTTTTTTTGGGGGGTGAAAAATTAAGTATCCCCAATCTTCTCAAAACTCTGGATTCTGATAGAGGGCCATGAGACTTAGACCTGAGTGCAACAATGGAGGCTCCAGACCCTTACAGAGCTGAGATATCGAAAATCAAAATTTCGACCCGAAAAAAAAAACGACAGTGTTACCCCTTAAGTTTTTTTTTTTTGGGCGAAAAATTAAGTATCCCCAATCTTCTCAAAACTCTGGATTCTGATAGAGGGCCATGAGACTTAGACCTGAGTGCAACAATGGAGGCTCTAAACCCTTCCAGAGCTGAGATATCGAAAATCAAAATTTCGACCCGTAAAAAAAACGACAGTGTTACCCCTTATGTTTTTTTTTTGCGGCGAAAAATTAAGTATCCCCAATCTTCTCAAAACTCTGGATTCTGATAGAGGGCCATGAGACTTAGACCTGAGTGCAACAATGGAGGCTCTAGACCCTTCCAGAGCTGAGATATCGAAAATCAAAATTTCGACCCGAAAAAAAAGACAGTGTTACCCCTTACGTTTTTTTTTTTTTGGGCGAAAAATTTAGTATCCCCAATCTTCTCAAAACTCTGGATTCTGATAGAGGGCCATGAGACTTAGACCTGAGTGCAACAATGGAGGCTCTAGACCCTTCCAGAGCTGAGATATCGAAAACTCAAAATTTCGACCCGAAAAAAAAAAAGACAGTGTTACCCCTTACGTTTTTTTTTTTTGTGGGCGAAAAATTAAGTATCCCCAATCTTCTCAAAACTCTGGATTCTGATAGAGGGCCATGAGACTTAGACCTGAGTGCAACAATGGAGGCTCTAGACCCTTCCAGAGCTGAGATATCGAAAATCAAAAGTTTGACCCGAAAAAAAAAACCGACAGTGTTACCCCTTACGTTTTTTTTTTTTGGGGCGAAAAATTAAGTATCCCCAATCTTCTCAAAACTCTGGATTCTGATAGAGGGCCGTGAGACTTAGACCTGAGTGCAACAATGGAGGCCCTAGACCCTTCCAGAGCTGAGATATCGAAAATCAAAATTTCGACCCGTAAAAAAAACGACAGTGTTACCCCTTACGTTTTTTTTTTTGGGCGAAAAATTAAGTATCCCCAATCTTCTCAAAACTCTGGATTCTGATAGAGGGCCATGAGACTTAGACCTGAGTGCAACAATGGAGGCTCTAGACCCTTCCAGAGCTGAGATATCGAAAATCAAAATTTCGACCCGTAAAAAAACGACAGTGTTACCCCTTATGTTTTTTTTTTTTGGGGCGAAAAAATAAGTATCCCCAATCTTCTCAAAACTCTGGATTCTGATAGAGGGCCATGAGACTTAGACCTGAGTGCAACAATGGAGGCTCTAGACCCTTCCAGAGCTGAGATATCGAAACTCAAAATTTCGACCCGAAACAAAACCGACAGTGTTACCCCTTATGTTTTTTTTTTTGGGCGAAATATTAAGTATCCCCAATCTTCTCAAAACTCTGGATTCTGATAGAGGGCCATGAGACATAGACCTGAGTGCAACAATGGAGGCTCTAGACCCTTCCAGTGCTGAGATATCTAAAATCAAAATTTCGACCCGAAAAAAAAAAGACAGTGTTACCCCTTACGTTTTTTTTTTTTTGGGCGAAAAATTTAGTATCCCCAATCTTCTCAAAACTCTGGATTCTGATAGAGGGCCATGAGACTTAGACCTGAGTGCAACAATGGAGGCTCTAGACCCTTCCAGAGCTGAGATATCGAAAATCAAAAGTTCGACCCGAAAAAAAAAACCGACAGTGTTACCCCTTACGTTTTTTTTTGGGGGGTGAAAAATTAAGTATCCCCAATCTTCTCAAAACTCTGGATTCTGATAGAGGGCCGTGAGACTTAGACCTGAGTGCAACAATGGAGGCCCTAGACCCTTCCAGAGCTGAGATATCGAAAATCAAAATTTCGACCCGTAAAAAAAACGACAGTGTTACCCCTTACGTTTTTTTTTTTTTTGGGCGAAAAATTAAGTATCCCCAATCTTCTCAAAACTCTGGATTCTGATAGAGGGCCATGAGACTTAGACCTGAGTGCAACAATGGAGGTTCTAGACCCTTCCAGAGCTGAGATATCGAAATTCAAAATTTCGACCAGAAAGAAAACGACAGTGTTACCCCTTACAGGTTTTTTTTTTGGGGTGAAAAATTAAGTATCCCCAATCTTCTCAAAACTCTGGATTCTGATAGAGGGCCATGAGACATAGACCTGAGTGCAACAATGGAGGCTCTAGACCCTTCCAGAGCTGAGATATCGAAAATCAAAATTTCGACCCGAAAAAAAACGACAGTGTTACCCCTTACGTTTTTTTTTTTGGGCGAAAAATTTAGGATCCCCAATCTTCTCAAAACTCTGGATTCTGATAGAGGGCCATGAGACTTAGACCTGAGTGCAACAATGGAGGCTCTAGACCCTTCCAGAGCTGAGATATCGAAACTCAAAATTTCGACCCGAAAAAAAAAACGACAGTGTTACCCCTTACGTTTTTTTTTTTGGGGGGGGGCGAAAAATTAAGTATCCCCAATCTTCTCAAAACTCTGGATTCTGATAGAGGGCCATGAGACTTAGACCTGAGTGCAACAATGGAGGCTCTAGACCCTTCCAGAGCTGAGATATCGAAAATCAAAATTTCGACCCGAAAAAAAAAACGACAGTGTTACCCCTTACTTTTTTTTTTGGGCGAAAAAATTAAGTATCCCCAATCTTCTCAAAACTCTGGATTCTGATAGAGGGCCATGATACTTAGACCTGAGTGCAACAATGGAGGCTCTAGACCCTTCCAGAACTGAGATATCAAAAATAAAAAATTTCGACCAGGAAAAAAACCGACAGTGTTACCCATTACGTTTTTTATTTTTGAGCGAAAAATTTAGTATCCCCAATCTTCTCAAAACTCTGGATTCTGATAGAGGGCCATGAGACTTAGACCTGAGTGCAACAATGGAGGCTCTAGACCCTTCCAGAGCTGAGATATCGAAACTCAAAATTTCGACCCGAAAAAAAACCGACAGTGTTACCCCTTACGTTTTTTTTTTTTGGGCGAAATATTAAGTATCCCCAATCTTCTCAAAACTCTGGATTCTGATAGAGGGCCATGAGACATAGACCTGAGTGCAACAATGGAGGCTCCAGACCCTTCCAGTGCTGAGATATCTAAAATCAAAATTTCGACCCGAAAAAAAAAAGACAGTGTTACCCCTTACGTTTTTTTTTTTTGGGCGAAAAATTTAGTATCCCCAATCTTCTCAAAACTCTGGATTCTGATAGAGGGCCATGAGACTTAGACCTGAGTGCAACAATGGAGGCTCTAGACCCTTCCAGAGCTGAGATATCGAAACTCAAAATTTCGACCCGAAAAAAAAAAACGACAGTGTTACCCCTTACGTTTTTTTTTTGGGGTGAAAAATTAAGTATCCCCAATCTTCTCAAAACTCTGGATTCTGATAGAGGGCCATGAGACTTAGACCTGAGTGCAACAATGGAGGCTCTAGACCCTTCCAGAGCTGAGATATCGAAAATCAAAAGTTCGACCCGAAAAAAAAAAACCGACAGTGTTACCCCTTACGTTTTTTTTTTGGGGGCGAAAAATTAAGTATCCCCAATCTTCTCAAAACTCTGGATTCTGATAGAGGGCCGTGAGACTTAGACCTGAGTGCAACAATGGAGGCCCTAGACCCTTCCAGAGCTGAGATATCGGAAATCAAAATTTCGACCGGTAAAAAAAACGACAGTGTTACCCCTTACGTTTTTTTTTTTGGGCGAAAAATTAAGTATCCCCAATCTTCTCAAAACTCTGGATTCTGATAGAGGGCCATGAGACATAGACCTGAGTGCAACAATGGAGGCTCTAGACCCTTCCAGTGCTGAGATATCTAAACTCAAAATTTCGACCCGAAAAAAAAACGACAGTGTTACCCCTTAAGGTTTTTTTTTTTGGGGTGAAAAATTAAGTATCCCCAATCTTATCAAAACTCTGGATTCTGATATAGGGCCATGAGACATATACCTGAGTGCAACAATGGAGGCTCTAGACCCTTCCAGAGCTGAGATATCGAAAATCAAAATTTCGACCTGAAAAAAAAAACGACAGTGTTACCCCTTACGTTTTTTTTTTGGGCGAAAAATTTTGTATCCCCAATCTTCTCAAAACTCTGGATTCTGATAGAGGGCCATGAGACTTAGACCTGAGTGCAACAATGGAGGTTCTAGACCCTTCCAGAGCTGAGATATCGAAATTCAAAATTTCGACCAGAAAAAAAACGACAGTGTTACCCCTTACGGTTTTTTTTTTTGGGGCGAAAAATTAAGTATCCCCAATCTTCTCAAAACTCTGGATTCTGATAGAGGGCCATGAGACTTAGACCTGAGTGCAACAATGGAGGCTCTAAACCCTTCCAGAGCTGAGACATCGAAAATCAAAATTTCGACCCGTAAAAAAACGACAGTGTTACCCCTTATGTTTTTTTTTTTTGGGGCGAAAAAATAAGTATCCCCAATCTTCTCAAAACTCTGGATTCTGATAGAGGGCCATGAGACTTAGACCTGAGTGCAACAATGGAGGCTCTAGACCCTTCCAGAGCTGAGATATCGAAACTCAAAATTTCGACCCGAAACAAAACCGACAGTGTTACCCCTTATGTTTTTTTTTTTGGGCGAAATATTAAGTATCCCCAATCTTCTCAAAACTCTGGATTCTGATAGAGGGCCATGAGACATAGACCTGAGTGCAACAATGGAGGCTCTAGACCCTTCCAGTGCTGAGATATCTAAAATCAAAATTTCGACCCGAAAAAAAAAAGACCGTGTTACCCCTTACGTTTTTTTTTTTTTTTGGGGCGAAAAATTAAGTATCCCCAATCTTCTCAAAACTCTGGATTCTGATAGAGGGCCATGAGACTTAGACCTGAGTGCAACAATGGAGGCTCTAGACCCTTACAGAGCTGAGATATCAAAAATCAAAATTTCGACCCGAAAAAAAAAAACGACAGTGTTACCCCTTAAGTTTTTTTTTTGGGCGAAAAATTAAGTATCCCCAATCTTCTCAAAACTCTGGATTCTGATAGAGGGCCATGAGACTTAGACCTGAGTGCAACAATGGAGGCTCTAAACCCTTCCAGAGCTGAGATATCGAAAATCAAAATTTCGACCCGTAAAAAAAACGACAGTGTTACCCCTTATGTTTTTTTTTTGGGGCGAAAAATTAAGTATCCCCAATCTTCTCAAAACTCTGGATTCTGATAGAGGGCCATGAGACTTAGACCTGAGTGCAACAATGGAGGCTCTAGACCCTTCCAGAGCTGAGATATCGAAACTCAAAATTTCGACCCGAAAAAAAACCGACAGTGTTACCCCTTACGTTTTTTTTTTTTGGGCGAAATATTAAGTATCCCCAATCTTCTCAAAACTCTGGATTCTGATAGAGGGCCATGAGACATAGACCTGAGTGCAACAATGGAGGCTCTAGACCCTTCCAGTGCTGAGATATCTAAAATCAAAATTTCGACCCGAAAAAAAAAAGACAGTGTTACCCCTTACGTTTTTTTTTTTTTGGGCGAAAAATTTAGTATCCCCAATCTTCTCAAAACTCTGGATTCTGATAGAGGGCCATGAGACTTAGACCTGAGTGCAACAATGGAGGCTCTAGACCCTTCCAGAGCTGAGATATCGAAACTCAAAATTTCGACCCGAAAAAAAAAAACGACAGTGTTACCCCTTACGTTTTTTTTTGGGGGTGAAAAATTAAGTATCCCCAATCTTCTCAAAACTCTGGATTCTGATAGAGGGCCATGAGACTTAGACCTGAGTGCAACAATGGAGGCTCTAGACCCTTCCAGAGCTGAGATATCGAAAATCAAAAGTTCGACCCGAAAAAAAAAACCGACAGTGTTACCCCTTACGTTTTTTTTTGGGGGGCGAAAAATTAAGTATCCCCAATCTTCTCAAAACTCTGGATTCTGATAGAGGGCCGTGAGACTTAGACCTGAGTGCAACAATGGAGGCCCTAGACCCTTCCAGAGCTGAGATATCGGAAATCAAAATTTCGACCGGTAAAAAAAACGACAGTGTTACCCCTTACGTTTTTTTTTTTTGGGGTGAAAAATTAAGTATCCCCAATCTTATCAAAACTCTGGATTCTGATATAGGGCCATGAGACATATACCTGAGTGCAACAATGGAGGCTCTAGACCCTTCCAGAGCTGAGATATCGAAAATCAAAATTTCGACCTGAAAAAAAAAACGACAGTGTTACCCCTTACGTTTTTTTTTTGGGCGAAAAATTTAGTATCCCCAATCTTCTCAAAACTCTGGATTCTGATAGAGGGCCATGAGACTTAGACCTGAGTGCAACAATGGAGGCTCTAGACCCTTCCAGAGCTGAGATATCGAAATTCAAAATTTCGACCAGAAAAAAAACGACAGTGTTACCCCTTACGGTTTTTTTTTTTTGGGGCGAAAAATTAAGTATCCCCAATCTTCTCAAAACTCTGGATTCTGATAGAGGGCCATGAGACTTAGACCTGAGTGCAACAATGGAGGCTCTAAACCCTTCCAGAGCTGAGACATCGAAAATCAAAATTTCGACCCGTAAAAAAACGACAGTGTTACCCCTTATGTTTTTTTTTTTTGGGGCGAAAAAATAAGTATCCCCAATCTTCTCAAAACTCTGGATTCTGATAGAGGGCCATGAGACTTAGACCTGAGTGCAACAATGGAGGCTCTAGACCCTTCCAGAGCTGAGATATCGAAACTCAAAATTTCGACCCGAAACAAAACCGACAGTGTTACCCCTTATGTTTTTTTTTTTGGGCGAAATATTAAGTATCCCCAATCTTCTCAAAACTCTGGATTCTGATAGAGGGCCATGAGACATAGACCTGAGTGCAACAATGGAGGCTCTAGACCCTTCCAGTGCTGAGATATCTAAAATCAAAATTTCGACCCGAAAAAAAAAAGACAGTGTTACCCCTTACGTTTTTTTTTTTGGGCGAAAAATTTAGTATCCCCAATCTTCTCAAAACTCTGGATTCTGATAGAGGGCCATGAGACTTAGACCTGAGTGCAACAATGGAGGCTCTAGACCCTTCCAGAGCTGAGATATCTAAACTCAAAATTTCGACCCGAAAAAAAACGACAGTGTTACCCCTTACGTTTTTTTTTTTGGGCGAAAAATTTAGGATCCCCAATCTTATCAAAACTCTGGATTCTGATATAGGGCCATGAGACATAGACCTGAGTGCACCAATGGAGGCTCTAGACCCTTCCAGAGCTGAGATATCGAAAATCAAAATTTCGACCTGAAAAAAAAAACGACAGTGTTACCCCTTACGTTTTTTTTTTGGGCGAAAAATTTAGTATCCCCAATCTTCTCAAAACTCTGGATTCTGATAGAGGGCCATGAGACTTAGACCTGAGTGCAACAATGGAGGTTCTAGACCCTTCCAGAGCTGAGATATCGAAATTCAAAATTTCGACCAGAAAAAAAACGACAGTGTTACCCCTTACGGTTTTTTTTTTGGGGCGAAAAATTAAGTATCCCCAATCTTCTCAAAACTCTGGATTCTGATAGAGGGCCATGAGACTTAGACCTGAGTGCAACAATGGAGGCTCTAAACCCTTCCAGAGCTGAGATATCGAAAATCAAAATTTCGACCCGTAAAAAACGACAGTGTTACCCCTTATGTTTTTTTTTTTTGGGGCGAAAAAATAAGTATCCCCAATCTTCTCAAAACTCTGGATTCTGATAGAGGGCCATGAGACTTAGACCTGAGTGCAACAATGGAGGCTCTAGACCCTTCCAGAGCTGAGATATCGAAACTCAAAATTTCGACCCGAAACAAAACCGACAGTGTTACCCCTTATGTTTTTTTTTTGGTCGAAATATTAAGTATCCCCAATCTTCTCAAAACTCTGGATTCTGATAGAGGGCCATGAGACATAGACCTGAGTGCAACAATGGAGGCTCTAGACCCTTCCAGTGCTGAGATATCTAAAATCAAAATTTCGACCCGAAAAAAAAAAGACAGTGTTACCCCTTACGTTTTTTTTTTTTTTGGGCGAAAAATTTAATATCCCCAATCTTCTCAAAACTCTGGATTCTGATAGAGGGCCATGAGACTTAGACCTGAGTGCAACAATGGAGGTTCTAGACCCTTCCATGCTGAGATATCGAAATTCAAAATTTCGACCAGAAAGAAAACGACAGTGTTACCCCTTACAGGTTTTTTTTTTGGGGTGAAAA
The DNA here is from genome assembly GCF_988280905.1 of Pimephales promelas. Classification (NCBI taxonomy): domain Eukaryota; kingdom Metazoa; phylum Chordata; class Actinopteri; order Cypriniformes; family Leuciscidae; genus Pimephales; species Pimephales promelas. Next base: position 13,336,301 of record NC_142785.1, read on the forward strand.
ATTAAGTATCCCCAATCTTCTCAAAACTCTGGATTCTGATAGAGGGCCATGAGACATAGACCTGAGTGCAACAATGGAGGCTCTAGACCCTTCCAGAGCTGAGATATCGAAAATCAAAATTTCGACCCGAAAAAAAACGACAGTGTTACCCCTTACGTTTTTTTTTTTGGGCGAAAAATTTAGGATCCCCAATCTTCTCAAAACTCTGGATTCTGATAGAGGGCCATGAGACTTAGACCTGAGTGCAACAATGGAGGCTCTAGACCCTTCCAGAGCTGAGATATCGAAACTCAAAATTTCGACCCGAAAAAAAAAACGACAGTGTTACCCCTTACGTTTTTTTTTTGGGGGGGCGAAAAATTAAGTATCCCCAATCTTCTCAAAACTCTGGATTCTGATAGAGGGCCATGAGACTTAGACCTGAGTGCAACAATGGAGGCTCTAGACCCTTACAGAGCTGAGATATCAAAAATCAAAATTTCGACCCGAAAAAAAAAAACGACAGTGTTACCCCTTAAGTTTTTTTTTTGGGCGAAAAATTAAGTATCCCCAATCTTCTCAAAACTCTGGATTCTGATAGAGGGCCATGAGACTTAGACCTGAGTGCAACAATGGAGGCTCTAGACCCTTCCAGAGCTGAGATATCGAAAATCAAAATTTCGACCCGAAAAAAAAAACGACAGTGTTACCCCTTACGTTTTTTTTTGGGCGAAAAATTAAGTATCCCCAATCTTCTCAAAACTCTGGATTCTGATAGAGGGCCATGATACTTAGACCTGAGTGCAACAATGGAGGCTCTAGACCCTTCCAGAACTGAGATATCAAAAATAAAAAATTTCGACCAGAAAAAAAAACCGACAGTGTTACCCATTACGTTTTTTATTTTTGAGCGAAAAATTTAGTATCCCCAATCTTCTCAAAACTCTGGATTCTGATAGAGGGCCATGAGACTTAGACCTGAGTGCAACAATGGAGGCTCTAGACCCTTCCAGAGCTGAGATATCGAAAATCAAAATTTCGACCCGAAAAAAAAACGACAGTGTTACTCCTTACGTTTTTTTTTTTTGGGGCGAAAAATTAAGTATCCCCAATCTTCTCAAAACTCTGGATTCTGATAGAGGGCCATGAGACTTAGACCTGAGTGCAACAATGGAGGCTCTAAACCCTTCCAGAGCTGAGATATCGAAAATCAAAATTTCGACCCGTAAAAAAAACGACAGTGTTACCCCTTACGTTTTTTTTTTTTTGGGGCGAAAAAATAAGTATCCCCAATATTCTCAAAACTCTGGATTCTGATAGAGGGCCATGAGACATAGACCTGAGTGCAACAATGGAGGCTCTAGACCCTTCCAGTGCTGAGATATCGAAACTCAAAATTTCGACCCGAAAAAAAAAATGACAGTGTTACCCCTTACGTTTTTTTTTTTTGGGCGAAAAATTAAGTATCCCCAATTTTCTCAAAACTCTGTATTCTAATAGAGGGCCATGAGACTTAGACCTGAGTGCAACAATGGAGGCTCTAGACCCTTCCAGAGCTGAGATATCGAAATTCAAAATTTCGACCAGAAAAAAAACGACAGTGTTACACCTTACGGTTTTTTTTTTTTGGGGTGAAAAATTAAGTATCCCCAATCTTCTCAAAACTCTGGATTCTGATAGAGGGCCATGAGACATAGACCTGAGTGCAACAATGGAGGCTCTAGACCCTTCCAGAGCTGAGATATCGAAAATCAAAAGTTCGACCCGAAAAAAAAAAAAACGACAGTGTTACCCCTTATGTTTTTTTTGGGGGCGAAAAATTAAGTATCCCCAATCTTCTCAAAACTCTGGATTCTGATAGAGGGCCATGAGACTTAGACCTGAGTGCAACAATGGAGGTTCTAGACCCTTCCATGCTGAGATATCGAAATTCAAAATTTCGACCAGAAAGAAAACGACAGTGTTACCCCTTACAGGTTTTTTTTTTTGGGGTGAAAAATTAAGTATCCCCAATCTTCTCAAAACTCTGGATTCTGATAGAGGGCCATGAGACATAGACCTGAGTGCAACAATGGAGGCTCTAGACCCTTCCAGAGCTGAGATATCGAAAATCAAAATTTCGACCCGAAAAAAAACGACAGTGTTACCCCTTACGTTTTTTTTTTTGGGCGAAAAATTTAGGATCCCCAATCTTCTCAAAACTCTGGATTCTGATAGAGGGCCATGAGACTTAGACCTGAGTGCAACAATGGAGGCTCTAGACCCTTCCAGAGCTGAGATATCGAAACTCAAAATTTCGACCCGAAAAAAAAAACGACAGTGTTACCCCTTACGTTTTTTTTTTGGGGGGGCGAAAAATTAAGTATCCCCAATCTTCTCAAAACTCTGGATTCTGATAGAGGGCCATGAGACATAGACCTGAGTGCAACAATGGAGGCTCTAGACCCTTCCAGAGCTGAGATATCGAAAATCAAAATTTCGACCCGAAAAAAAACGACAGTGTTACCCCTTACGTTTTTTTTTTTGGGCGAAAAATTTAGGATCCCCAATCTTCTCAAAACTCTGGATTCTGATACAGGGCCATGAGACTTAGACCTGAGTGCAACAATGGAGGCTCTAGACCCTTCCAGAGCTGAGATATCGAAACTCAAAATTTCGACCCGAAAAAAAAAACGACAGTGTTACCCCTTACGTTTTTTTTTGGGGGGGGCGAAAAATTAAGTATCCCCAATCTTCTCAAAACTCTGGATTCTGATAGAGGGCCATGAGACTTAGACCTGAGTGCAACAATGGAGGCTCTAGACCCTTCCAGAGCTGAGATATCGAAAATCAAAATTTCGACCCGAAAAAAAAAACGACAGTGTTACCCCTTACGTTTTTTTTTGGGCGAAAAATTAAGTATCCCCAATCTTCTCAAAACTCTGGATTCTGATAGAGGGCCATGATACTTAGACCTGAGTGCAACAATGGAGGCTCTAGACCCTTCCAGAACTGAGATATCAAAAATAAAAAATTTCGACCAGAAAAAAAAACCGACAGTGTTACCCATTACGTTTTTTATTTTTGAGCGAAAAATTTAGTATCCCCAATCTTCTCAAAACTCTGGATTCTGATAGAGGGCCATGAGACTTAGACCTGAGTGCAACAATGGAGGCTCTAGACCCTTCCAGAGCTGAGATATCGAAAATCAAAATTTCGACCCGAAAAAAAAACGACAGTGTTACTCCTTACGTTTTTTTTTTTTGGGGCGAAAAATTAAGTATCCCCAATCTTCTCAAAACTCTGGATTCTGATAGAGGGCCATGAGACTTAGACCTGAGTGCAACAATGGAGGCTCTAAACCCTTCCAGAGCTGAGATATCGAAAATCAAAATTTCGACCCGTAAAAAAAACGACAGTGTTACCCCTTACGTTTTTTTTTTTTTGGGGCGAAAAAATAAGTATCCCCAATATTCTCAAAACTCTGGATTCTGATAGAGGGCCATGAGACATAGACCTGAGTGCAACAATGGAGGCTCTAGACCCTTCCAGTGCTGAGATATCGAAACTCAAAATTTCGACCCGAAAAAAAAAATGACAGTGTTACCCCTTACGTTTTTTTTTTTTGGGCGAAAAATTAAGTATCCCCAATTTTCTCAAAACTCTGTATTCTAATAGAGGGCCATGAGACTTAGACCTGAGTGCAACAATGGAGGCTCTAGACCCTTCCAGAGCTGAGATATCGAAATTCAAAATTTCGACCAGAAAAAAAACGACAGTGTTACACCTTACGGTTTTTTTTTTTTGGGGTGAAAAATTAAGTATCCCCAATCTTCTCAAAACTCTGGATTCTGATAGAGGGCCATGAGACATAGACCTGAGTGCAACAATGGAGGCTCTAGACCCTTCCAGAGCTGAGATATCGAAAATCAAAAGTTCGACCCGAAAAAAAAAAAACGACAGTGTTACCCCTTATGTTTTTTTTGGGGGCGAAAAATTAAGTATCCCCAATCTTCTCAAAACTCTGGATTCTGATAGAGGGCCATGAGACTTAGACCTGAGTGCAACAATGGAGGCTCTAGAGCCTTCCACAGCTGAGATATTGAAAATCAAAATTTCGACCCGAAAAAAAAACGACAGTGTTACCCCTTACGTTTTTTTTTGGGCGAAAAATTAAGTATCCCCAATCTTCTCAAAACTCTGGATTCTGATAGAGGGCCATGAGACTTAGACCTGAGTGCAACAATGGAGGCTCTAAACCCTTCCAGAGCTGAGATATCGAAAATCAAAATTTCAACCCGTAAAAAAAACGACAGTGTTACCCCTTACGTTTTTTTTTTTGGGCGAAAAATTAAGTATCCCCAATCTTCTCAAAACTCTGGATTCTGATAGAGGGCCATGAGACTTAGACCTGAGTGCAACAATGGAGGCTCTAGACCCTTCCAGAGCTGAGATATCGAAAATCAAAATTTCGACCCGAAAAAAAAAGACAGTGTTACCCCTTACGTTTTTTTTTTTGGGGGCGAAAAATTTAGTATCCCCAATCTTCTCAAAACTCTGGATTCTGATAGAGGGCCATGAGACTTAGACCTGAGTGCAACAATGGAGGCTCTAGACCCTTCCAGAGCTGAGATATCGAAACTCAAAATTTCGACCCGAAAAAAAAAACGACAGTGTTACCCCTTACGTTTTTTTTTTTTGGGGCGAAAAATTAAGTATCCCCAATCTTCTCAAAACTCTGGATTCTGATAGAGGGCCATGAGACTTAGACCTGAGTGCAACAATGGAGGCTCTAGACCCTTCCAGAGCTGAGATATCGAAAATCAAAAGTTCGACCCGAAAAAAAAAACCCGACAGTGTTACCCCCTTACGTTTTTTTTTGGGGCGAAAAATTAAGTATCCCCAATCTTCTCAAAACTCTGGATTCTGATAGAGGGCCATGAGACTTAGACCTGAGTGCAACAATGGAGGCTCTAGACCCTTCCAGAGCTGAGATATCGAAAATCAAAAGTTCGACCCGAAAAAAAACGATAGTGTTACCCCTTACGTTTTTTTTTTTGGCCAAAAAATTAAGTATCCCCAATCTTCTCAAAACTCTGGATTCTGATAGAGGGCCATGAGACTTAGACCTGAGTGCAACAATGGAGGCTCTAAACCCTTCCAGAGCTGAGATATCTAAACTCAAAATTTCGACCCGAAAAAAAAAAGACAGTGTTACTCCTTACATTTTTTTTTTTTGGGCGAAAAATTAAGTATCCCCAATCTTCTCAAAACTCTGGATTCTGATAGAGGGCAATGAGACATAGACCTGAGTGCAACAATGGAGGCTCTAGACCCTTCCAGAGCTGAGATATCGGAAATCAAAATTTTGACCCGAAAAAAAGACAGTGTTACCCCTTACGTTTTTTTTTTTTTGGGCGAAAAATGTAGTATCCCCAATCTTCTCAAAACTCTGGATTCTGATAGAGGGCCATGCGACTTAGACCTGAGTGCAACAATGGAGGCTCTAGACCCTTCCAGAGCTGAGATATCGAAACTCAAAATTTCGACCCGAAAAAAAAAACGACAGTGTAACCCCTTACGTTTTTTTTTTGGGGGGCGAAAAATTAAGTATCCGCAATCTTCTCAAAACTCTGGATTCTGATAGAGGGCCATGAGACTTAGACCTGAGTGCAACAATGGAGGCTCTAGACCCTTCCAGAGCTGAGATATCGAAAATCAAAATTTCGACCCGAAAAAAATCGACAGTGTTACCCCTTACGTTTTTTTTTTTGGGCGAAAAATTAAGTATCCCCAATCTTCTCAAAACTCTGGATTCTGATAGAGGGCCATGAGACATAGACCTGAGTGCAACAATGGAGGCTCTAGACCCTTCCAGTGCTGAGATATCTAAAATCAAATTTCGACCCGAAAAAAAAAGACAGTGTTACCCCTTACGTTTTTTTTTTTTTTTGGGCGAAAAATTAAGTATCCCCAATCTTCTCAAAACTCTGGATTCTGATAGAGGGCCATGAGACTTAGACCTGAGTGCAACAATGGAGGCTCTAGACCCTTCCAGAGCTGAGATATCGAAACTCAAAATTTCGACCCGAAAAAAAAAACGACAGTGTTACCCCTTACGTTTTTTTTGGGGGGCGAAAAATTAAGTATCCCCAATCTTCTCAAAACTCTGGATTCTGATAGAGGGCCATGAGACTTAGACCTGAGTGCAACAATGGAGGCTCTAGACCCTTCCAGAGCTGAGATATCGAAAATCAAAATTTCGACCTGAAAAAAAAAACGACAGTGTTACCCCTTACGTTTTTTTTTTTGGGCGAAAAATGTAGTATCGCCAATCTTCTCAAAACTCTGGATTCTGATAGAGGGCCATGAGACTTAGACCTGAGTGCAACAATGGAGGTTCTAGACCCTTCCAGAGCTGAGATATCGAAATTCAAAATTTCGACCAGAAAAAAAACGACAGTGTTACCCCTTACGGGGTTTTTTTTGGGGTGAAAAATTAAGTATCCCCAATCTTCTCAAAACTCTGGATTCTGATAGAGGGCCATGAGACATAGACCTGAGTGCAACAATGGAGGCTCTAGACCCTTCCAGAGCTGAGATATCGAAAATCAAAATTTCGACCCGTAAAAAAAACGACAGTGTTACCCCTTACGTTTTTTGTTTTTTTTGGCGAAAAATTAAGTATCCCCAATCTTCTCAAAACTCTGGATTCTGATAGAGGGCCATGAGACATAGACCTGAGTGCAGCAATGGAGGCTCTAGACCCTTCCAGTGCTGAGATATCTAAACTCAAAATTTCGACCCGAAAAAAAACCGACAGTGTTACCCCTTACGGTTTTTTTTTTTGGGGTGAAAAATTAAGTATCCCCAATCTTCTCAAAACTCTGGATTCTGATAGAGGGACATGAGACTTAGACCTGAGTGCAACAATGGAGGCTCTAGACCCTTCCAGTGCTGAGATATCTAAATTCAAAATTTCGACCCGAAAAAAAAAACGACAGTGTTACCCCTTACTTTTTTTTTTTTTGGGCGAAAAATTAAGTATCGCCAATCTTCTTAAAACTCCGGATTCTGATAGAGGGCCATGAGACTTAGACCTGAGTGCAACAATGGAGGCTCTAGACCCTCCCAGAGCTGAGATATCGAAAATCAAAATTTCGACCTGAAAAAAAAAAAACGACAGTGTTACCCCTTACGTTTTTTTTTGGGGGTGAAAAATTAAGTATCCCCAATCTTCTCAAAACTCTGGATTCTGATAGAGGGCCATGAGACTTAGACCTGAGTGCAACAATGGAGGCTCTAGACCCTTCCAGTGCTGAGATATCGAAACTCAAAATTTCGACCCGAAAAAAAAAACGACAGTGTTACCCCTTACGTTTTTTTTTTTTGGGGCGAAAAATTAAGTATCCCAAATCTTCTCAAAACTCTGGATTCTGATAGAGGGCCATGAGACTTAGACCTGAGTGCAACAATGGAGGCTCTAGACCCTTACAGAGCTGAGATATCAAAAATCAAAATTTCGACCCGAAAAAAAAAACGACAGTGTTACCCCTTAAGTTTTTTTTTTGGGCGAAAAATTAAGTATCCCCAATCTTCTCAAAACTCTGGATTCTGATAGAGGGCCATGAGACTTAGACCTGAGTGCAACAATGGAGGCTCTAGACCCTTCCAGAGCTGAGATATCGAAACTCAAAATTTCGACCCGAAAAAAAACCGACAGTGTTACCCCTTACGTTTTTTTTTTTTGGGCGAAATATTAAGTATCCCCAATCTTCTCAAAACTCTGGATTCTGATAGAGGGCCATGAGACATAGACCTGAGTGCAACAATGGAGGCTCTAGACCCTTCCAGTGCTGAGATATCTAAAATCAAAATTTCGACCCGAAAAAAAAAAGACAGTGTTACCCCTTACGTTTTTTTTTTTTGGGCGAAAAATTTAGTATCCCCAATCTTCTCAAAACTCTGGATTCTGATAGAGGGCCATGAGACTTAGACCTGAGTGCAACAATGGAGGCTCTAGACCCTTCCAGAGCTGAGATATCGAAAATCAAAATTTCGACCTGAAAAAAAAAAACGACAGTGTTACCCCTTACGTTTTTTTTTGGGGGGCGAAAAATGTAGTATCGCCAATCTTCTCAAAACTCTGGATTCTGATAGAGGGCCATGAGACTTAGACCTGAGTGCAACAATGGAGGTTCTAGACCCTTCCAGAGCTGAGATATCGAAATTCAAAATTTCGACCAGAAAAAAAAGAACAGTGTTACCCCTTACGGGTTTTTTTTGGGGGTGAAAAATTAAGTATCCCCAATCTTCTCAAAACTCTGGATTCTGATAGAGGGCCATGAGACTTAAACCTGAGTGCAACAATGGAGGCTCTAGACCCTTCCAGAGCTGATATCGAAAATATCAAAATTTCGACCAGAAAAAAAAAAACGACAGTGTTACCCCTTACGTTTTTTTTGGGGGGCGAAAAATTAAGTATCCCCAATCTTCTCAAAACTCTGGATTCTGATAGAGGGCCATGAGACTTAGACCTGAGTGCAACAATGGAGGCTTTAGACCCTTCCAGAGCTGAGATATCGAAATTCAAAATTTTGACCAGAAAAAAAAAACGACAGTGTTACCCCTTACTTTTTTTTTTTTTGGGCGAAAAATTAAGTATCGCCAATCTTCTTAAAACTCTGGATTCTGATAGAGGGCCATGAGACATAGACCTGAGTGCAACAATGGAGGCTCTAGACCCTTCCAGTGCTGAGATATCTAAAATCAAAATTTCGACCCGAAAAAAAAAGACAGTGTTACCCCTTACATTTTTTTTTTTTTTTGGGCGAAAAATTAAGTATCCCCAATCTTCTCAAAACTCTGGATTCTGATAGAGGGCCATGAGACATAGACCTGAGTGCAACAATGGAGGCTCTAGACCCTTCCAGAGCTGAGATATCGAAAATCAAAATTTTGACCCCAAAAAAAAGACAGTGTTACCCCTTACGTTTTTTTTTTTTTGGGCGAAAAATTTAGTATCCCCAATCTTCTCAAAACTCTGGATTCTGATAGAGGGCCATGAGACTTAGACCTGAGTGCAACAATGGAGGCTCTAGACCCTTCCAGAGCTGAGATATCGAAACTCAAAATTTCGACCCGAAAAAAAAAAACGACAGTGTTACCCCTTACGTTTTTTTTTTGGGGTGAAAAATTAAGTATCCCCAATCTTCTCAAAACTCTGGATTCTGATAGAGGGCCATGAGACTTAGACCTGAGTGCAACAATGGAGGCTCCAGACCCTTACAGAGCTGAGATATCGAAAATCAAAATTTCGACCCGAAAAAAAAACGACAGTGTTACCCCTTACGTTTTTTTTTTTGGGTGAAAAATTAAGTATCCCCAATCTTCTCAAAACTCTGGATTCTGATAGAGGGCCATGAGACTTAGACCTGAGTGCAACAATGGAGGCTCTAGACCCTTCCAGAGCTGAGATATCGAAACTCAAAATTTCGACCCGAAAAAAAAAAACGACAGTGTTACCCCTTACGTTTTTTTTTGGGGGGTGAAAAATTAAGTATCCCCAATCTTCTCAAAACTCTGGATTCTGATAGAGGGCCATGAGACTTAGACCTGAGTGCAACAATGGAGGCTCCAGACCCTTACAGAGCTGAGATATCGAAAATCAAAATTTCGACCCGAAAAAAAAAACGACAGTGTTACCCCTTAAGTTTTTTTTTTTTGGGCGAAAAATTAAGTATCCCCAATCTTCTCAAAACTCTGGATTCTGATAGAGGGCCATGAGACTTAGACCTGAGTGCAACAATGGAGGCTCTAAACCCTTCCAGAGCTGAGATATCGAAAATCAAAATTTCGACCTGTAAAAAAAACGACAGTGTTACCCCTTATGTTTTTTTTTTGCGGCGAAAAATTAAGTATCCCCAATCTTCTCAAAACTCTGGATTCTGATAGAGGGCCATGAGACTTAGACCTGAGTGCAACAATGGAGGCTCTAGACCCTTCCAGAGCTGAGATATCGAAAATCAAAATTTCGACCCGAAAAAAAAGACAGTGTTACCCCTTACGTTTTTTTTTTTTGGGCGAAAAATTTAGTATCCCCAATCTTCTCAAAACTCTGGATTCTGATAGAGGGCCATGAGACTTAGACCTGAGTGCAACAATGGAGGCTCTAGACCCTTCCAGAGCTGAGATATCGAAAACTCAAAATTTCGACCCGAAAAAAAAAAAGACAGTGTTACCCCTTACGTTTTTTTTTTTTTGTGGGCGAAAAATTAAGTATCCCCAATCTTCTCAAAACTCTGGATTCTGATAGAGGGCCATGAGACTTAGACCTGAGTGCAACAATGGAGGCTCTAGACCCTTCCAGAGCTGAGATATCGAAAATCAAAAGTTTGACCCGAAAAAAAAAACCGACAGTGTTACCCCTTACGTTTTTTTTTTTTGGGGCGAAAAATTAAGTATCCCCAATCTTCTCAAAACTCTGGATTCTGATAGAGGGCCGTGAGACTTAGACCTGAGTGCAACAATGGAGGCCCTAGACCCTTCCAGAGCTGAGATATCGAAAATCAAAATTTCGACCCGTAAAAAAAACGACAGTGTTACCCCTTACGTTTTTTTTTTTGGGCGAAAAATTAAGTATCCCCAATCTTCTCAAAACTCTGGATTCTGATAGAGGGCCATGAGACTTAGACCTGAGTGCAACAATGGAGGCTCTAGACCCTTCCAGAGCTGAGATATCGAAAATCAAAATTTCGACCCGTAAAAAAACGACAGTGTTACCCCTTATGTTTTTTTTTTTGGGGCGAAAAAATAAGTATCCCCAATCTTCTCAAAACTCTGGATTCTGATAGAGGGCCATGAGACTTAGACCTGAGTGCAACAATGGAGGCTCTAGACCCTTCCAGAGCTGAGATATCGAAACTCAAAATTTCGACCCGAAACAAAACCGACAGTGTTACCCCTTATGTTTTTTTTTTTGGGCGAAATATTAAGTATCCCCAATCTTCTCAAAACTCTGGATTCTGATAGAGGGCCATGAGACATAGACCTGAGTGCAACAATGGAGGCTCTAGACCCTTCCAGTGCTGAGATATCTAAAATCAAAATTTCGACCCGAAAAAAAAAAGACAGTGTTACCCCTTACGTTTTTTTTTTTTGGGCGAAAAATTTAGTATCCCCAATCTTCTCAAAACTCTGGATTCTGATAGAGGGCCATGAGACTTAGACCTGAGTGCAACAATGGAGGCTCTAGACCCTTCCAGAGCTGAGATATCGAAAATCAAAAGTTCGACCCGAAAAAAAAAACCGACAGTGTTACCCCTTACATTTTTTTTTGGGGGGTGAAAAATTAAGTATCCCCAATCTTCTCAAAACTCTGGATTCTGATAGAGGGCCGTGAGACTTAGACCTGAGTGCAACAATGGAGGCCCTAGACCCTTCCAGAGCTGAGATATCGAAAATCAAAATTTCGACCCGTAAAAAAAACGACAGTGTTACCCCTTACGTTTTTTTTTTTTTGGGCGAAAAATTAAGTATCCCCAATCTTCTCAAAACTCTGGATTCTGATAGAGGGCCATGAGACTTAGACCTGAGTGCAACAATGGAGGTTCTAGACCCTTCCAGAGCTGAGATATCGAAATTCAAAATTTCGACCAGAAAGAAAACGACAGTGTTACCCCTTACAGGTTTTTTTTTTGGGGTGAAAAATTAAGTATCCCCAATCTTCTCAAAACTCTGGATTCTGATAGAGGGCCATGAGACATAGACCTGAGTGCAACAATGGAGGCTCTAGACCCTTCCAGAGCTGAGATATCGAAAATCAAAATTTCGACCCGAAAAAAAACGACAGTGTTACCCCTTACGTTTTTTTTTTTGGGCGAAAAATTTAGGATCCCCAATCTTCTCAAAACTCTGGATTCTGATAGAGGGCCATGAGACTTAGACCTGAGTGCAACAATGGAGGCTCTAGACCCTTCCAGAGCTGAGATATCGAAACTCAAAATTTCGACCCGAAAAAAAAAACGACAGTGTTACCCCTTACGTTTTTTTTTTGGGGGGGGGGCGAAAAATTAAGTATCCCCAATCTTCTCAAAACTCTGGATTCTGATAGAGGGCCATGAGACTTAGACCTGAGTGCAACAATGGAGGCTCTAGACCCTTCCAGAGCTGAGATATCGAAAATCAAAATTTCGACCCGAAAAAAAAAACGACAGTGTTACCCCTTACTTTTTTTTTGGGGCGAAAAAATTAAGTATCCCCAATCTTCTCAAAACTCTGGATTCTGATAGAGGGCCATGATACTTAGACCTGAGTGCAACAATGGAGGCTCTAGACCCTTCCAGAACTGAGATATCAAAAATAAAAAATTTCGACCAGGAAAAAAACCGACAGTGTTACCCATTACGTTTTTTATTTTTGAGCGAAAAATTTAGTATCCCCAATCTTCTCAAAACTCTGGATTCTGATAGAGGGCCATGAGACTTAGACCTGAGTGCAACAATGGAGGCTCTAGACCCTTCCAGAGCTGAGATATCGAAACTCAAAATTTCGACCCGAAAAAAAACCGACAGTGTTACCCCTTACGTTTTTTTTTTTTGGGCGAAATATTAAGTATCCCCAATCTTCTCAAAACTCTGGATTCTGATAGAGGGCCATGAGACATAGACCTGAGTGCAACAATGGAGGCTCCAGACCCTTCCAGTGCTGAGATATCTAAAATCAAAATTTCGACCCGAAAAAAAAAAGACAGTGTTACCCCTTACGTTTTTTTTTTTTGGGCGAAAAATTTAGTATCCCCAATCTTCTCAAAACTCTGGATTCTGATAGAGGGCCATGAGACTTAGACCTGAGTGCAACAATGGAGGCTCTAGACCCTTCCAGAGCTGAGATATCGAAACTCAAAATTTCGACCCGAAAAAAAAAAACGACAGTGTTACCCCTTACGTTTTTTTTTTGGGGTGAAAAATTAAGTATCCCCAATCTTCTCAAAACTCTGGATTCTGATAGAGGGCCATGAGACTTAGACCTGAGTGCAACAATGGAGGCTCCAGACCCTTACAGAGCTGAGATATCGAAAATCAAAATTTCGACCCGAAAAAAAAACGACAGTGTTACCCCTTACGTTTTTTTTTTTGGGTGAAAAATTAAGTATCCCCAATCTTCTCAAAACTCTGGATTCTGATAGAGGGCCATGAGACTTAGACCTGAGTGCAACAATGGAGGCTCTAGACCCTTCCAGAGCTGAGATATCGAAACTCAAAATTTCGACCCGAAAAAAAAAAACGACAGTGTTACCCCTTACGTTTTTTTTTGGGGGGTGAAAAATTAAGTATCCCCAATCTTCTCAAAACTCTGGATTCTGATAGAGGGCCATGAGACTTAGACCTGAGTGCAACAATGGAGGCTCCAGACCCTTACAGAGCTGAGATATCGAAAATCAAAATTTCGACCCGAAAAAAAAAACGACAGTGTTACCCCTTAAGTTTTTTTTTTTTGGGCGAAAAATTAAGTATCCCCAATCTTCTCAAAACTCTGGATTCTGATAGAGGGCCATGAGACTTAGACCTGAGTGCAACAATGGAGGCTCTAAACCCTTCCAGAGCTGAGATATCGAAAATCAAAATTTCGACCCGTAAAAAAAACGACAGTGTTACCCCTTATGTTTTTTTTTTGCGGCGAAAAATTAAGTATCCCCAATCTTCTCAAAACTCTGGATTCTGATAGAGGGCCATGAGACTTAGACCTGAGTGCAACAATGGAGGCTCTAGACCCTTCCAGAGCTGAGATATCGAAAATCAAAATTTCGACCCGAAAAAAAAGACAGTGTTACCCCTTACGTTTTTTTTTTTTTGGGCGAAAAATTTAGTATCCCCAATCTTCTCAAAACTCTGGATTCTGATAGAGGGCCATGAGACTTAGACCTGAGTGCAACAATGGAGGCTCTAGACCCTTCCAGAGCTGAGATATCGAAAACTCAAAATTTCGACCCGAAAAAAAAAAAGACAGTGTTACCCCTTACGTTTTTTTTTTTTGTGGGCGAAAAATTAAGTATCCCCAATCTTCTCAAAACTCTGGATTCTGATAGAGGGCCATGAGACTTAGACCTGAGTGCAACAATGGAGGCTCTAGACCCTTCCAGAGCTGAGATATCGAAAATCAAAAGTTTGACCCGAAAAAAAAAACCGACAGTGTTACCCCTTACGTTTTTTTTTTTTGGGGCGAAAAATTAAGTATCCCCAATCTTCTCAAAACTCTGGATTCTGATAGAGGGCCGTGAGACTTAGACCTGAGTGCAACAATGGAGGCCCTAGACCCTTCCAGAGCTGAGATATCGAAAATCAAAATTTCGACCCGTAAAAAAAACGACAGTGTTACCCCTTACGTTTTTTTTTTTGGGCGAAAAATTAAGTATCCCCAATCTTCTCAAAACTCTGGATTCTGATAGAGGGCCATGAGACTTAGACCTGAGTGCAACAATGGAGGCTCTAGACCCTTCCAGAGCTGAGATATCGAAAATCAAAATTTCGACCCGTAAAAAAACGACAGTGTTACCCCTTATGTTTTTTTTTTTTGGGGCGAAAAAATAAGTATCCCCAATCTTCTCAAAACTCTGGATTCTGATAGAGGGCCATGAGACTTAGACCTGAGTGCAACAATGGAGGCTCTAGACCCTTCCAGAGCTGAGATATCGAAACTCAAAATTTCGACCCGAAACAAAACCGACAGTGTTACCCCTTATGTTTTTTTTTTTGGGCGAAATATTAAGTATCCCCAATCTTCTCAAAACTCTGGATTCTGATAGAGGGCCATGAGACATAGACCTGAGTGCAACAATGGAGGCTCTAGACCCTTCCAGTGCTGAGATATCTAAAATCAAAATTTCGACCCGAAAAAAAAAAGACAGTGTTACCCCTTACGTTTTTTTTTTTTTGGGCGAAAAATTTAGTATCCCCAATCTTCTCAAAACTCTGGATTCTGATAGAGGGCCATGAGACTTAGACCTGAGTGCAACAATGGAGGCTCTAGACCCTTCCAGAGCTGAGATATCGAAAATCAAAAGTTCGACCCGAAAAAAAAAACCGACAGTGTTACCCCTTACGTTTTTTTTTGGGGGGTGAAAAATTAAGTATCCCCAATCTTCTCAAAACTCTGGATTCTGATAGAGGGCCGTGAGACTTAGACCTGAGTGCAACAATGGAGGCCCTAGACCCTTCCAGAGCTGAGATATCGAAAATCAAAATTTCGACCCGTAAAAAAAACGACAGTGTTACCCCTTACGTTTTTTTTTTTTTTGGGCGAAAAATTAAGTATCCCCAATCTTCTCAAAACTCTGGATTCTGATAGAGGGCCATGAGACTTAGACCTGAGTGCAACAATGGAGGTTCTAGACCCTTCCAGAGCTGAGATATCGAAATTCAAAATTTCGACCAGAAAGAAAACGACAGTGTTACCCCTTACAGGTTTTTTTTTTGGGGTGAAAAATTAAGTATCCCCAATCTTCTCAAAACTCTGGATTCTGATAGAGGGCCATGAGACATAGACCTGAGTGCAACAATGGAGGCTCTAGACCCTTCCAGAGCTGAGATATCGAAAATCAAAATTTCGACCCGAAAAAAAACGACAGTGTTACCCCTTACGTTTTTTTTTTTGGGCGAAAAATTTAGGATCCCCAATCTTCTCAAAACTCTGGATTCTGATAGAGGGCCATGAGACTTAGACCTGAGTGCAACAATGGAGGCTCTAGACCCTTCCAGAGCTGAGATATCGAAACTCAAAATTTCGACCCGAAAAAAAAAACGACAGTGTTACCCCTTACGTTTTTTTTTTTGGGGGGGGGCGAAAAATTAAGTATCCCCAATCTTCTCAAAACTCTGGATTCTGATAGAGGGCCATGAGACTTAGACCTGAGTGCAACAATGGAGGCTCTAGACCCTTCCAGAGCTGAGATATCGAAAATCAAAATTTCGACCCGAAAAAAAAAACGACAGTGTTACCCCTTACTTTTTTTTTTGGGCGAAAAAATTAAGTATCCCCAATCTTCTCAAAACTCTGGATTCTGATAGAGGGCCATGATACTTAGACCTGAGTGCAACAATGGAGGCTCTAGACCCTTCCAGAACTGAGATATCAAAAATAAAAAATTTCGACCAGGAAAAAAACCGACAGTGTTACCCATTACGTTTTTTATTTTTGAGCGAAAAATTTAGTATCCCCAATCTTCTCAAAACTCTGGATTCTGATAGAGGGCCATGAGACTTAGACCTGAGTGCAACAATGGAGGCTCTAGACCCTTCCAGAGCTGAGATATCGAAACTCAAAATTTCGACCCGAAAAAAAACCGACAGTGTTACCCCTTACGTTTTTTTTTTTTGGGCGAAATATTAAGTATCCCCAATCTTCTCAAAACTCTGGATTCTGATAGAGGGCCATGAGACATAGACCTGAGTGCAACAATGGAGGCTCCAGACCCTTCCAGTGCTGAGATATCTAAAATCAAAATTTCGACCCGAAAAAAAAAAGACAGTGTTACCCCTTACGTTTTTTTTTTTTGGGCGAAAAATTTAGTATCCCCAATCTTCTCAAAACTCTGGATTCTGATAGAGGGCCATGAGACTTGGACCTGAGTGCAACAATGGAGGCTCTAGACCCTTCCAGAGCTGAGATATCGAAACTCAAAATTTCGACCCGAAAAAAAAAAACGACAGTGTTACCCCTTACGTTTTTTTTTTGGGGTGAAAAATTAAGTATCCCCAATCTTCTCAAAACTCTGGATTCTGATAGAGGGCCATGAGACTTAGACCTGAGTGCAACAATGGAGGCTCTAGACCCTTCCAGAGCTGAGATATCGAAAATCAAAAGTTCGACCCGAAAAAAAAAAACCGACAGTGTTACCCCTTACGTTTTTTTTTTGGGGGCGAAAAATTAAGTATCCCCAATCTTCTCAAAACTCTGGATTCTGATAGAGGGCCGTGAGACTTAGACCTGAGTGCAACAATGGAGGCCCTAGACCCTTCCAGAGCTGAGATATCGGAAATCAAAATTTCGACCGGTAAAAAAAACGACAGTGTTACCCCTTACGTTTTTTTTTTTGGGCGAAAAATTAAGTATCCCCAATCTTCTCAAAACTCTGGATTCTGATAGAGGGCCATGAGACATAGACCTGAGTGCAACAATGGAGGCTCTAGACCCTTCCAGTGCTGAGATATCTAAACTCAAAATTTCGACCCGAAAAAAAAACGACAGTGTTACCCCTTAAGGTTTTTTTTTTTGGGGTGAAAAATTAAGTATCCCCAATCTTATCAAAACTCTGGATTCTGATATAGGGCCATGAGACATATACCTGAGTGCAACAATGGAGGCTCTAGACCCTTCCAGAGCTGAGATATCGAAAATCAAAATTTCGACCTGAAAAAAAAAACGACAGTGTTACCCCTTACGTTTTTTTTTTGGGCGAAAAATTTTGTATCCCCAATCTTCTCAAAACTCTGGATTCTGATAGAGGGCCATGAGACTTAGACCTGAGTGCAACAATGGAGGTTCTAGACCCTTCCAGAGCTGAGATATCGAAATTCAAAATTTCGACCAGAAAAAAAACGACAGTGTTACCCCTTACGGTTTTTTTTTTTGGGGCGAAAAATTAAGTATCCCCAATCTTCTCAAAACTCTGGATTCTGATAGAGGGCCATGAGACTTAGACCTGAGTGCAACAATGGAGGCTCTAAACCCTTCCAGAGCTGAGACATCGAAAATCAAAATTTCGACCCGTAAAAAAACGACAGTGTTACCCCTTATGTTTTTTTTTTTTGGGGCGAAAAAATAAGTATCCCCAATCTTCTCAAAACTCTGGATTCTGATAGAGGGCCATGAGACTTAGACCTGAGTGCAACAATGGAGGCTCTAGACCCTTCCAGAGCTGAGATATCGAAACTCAAAATTTCGACCCGAAACAAAACCGACAGTGTTACCCCTTATGTTTTTTTTTTTGGGCGAAATATTAAGTATCCCCAATCTTCTCAAAACTCTGGATTCTGATAGAGGGCCATGAGACATAGACCTGAGTGCAACAATGGAGGCTCTAGACCCTTCCAGTGCTGAGATATCTAAAATCAAAATTTCGACCCGAAAAAAAAAAGACCGTGTTACCCCTTACGTTTTTTTTTTTTTTGGGGCGAAAAATTAAGTATCCCCAATCTTCTCAAAACTCTGGATTCTGATAGAGGGCCATGAGACTTAGACCTGAGTGCAACAATGGAGGCTCTAGACCCTTACAGAGCTGAGATATCAAAAATCAAAATTTCGACCCGAAAAAAAAAAACGACAGTGTTACCCCTTAAGTTTTTTTTTTGGGCGAAAAATTAAGTATCCCCAATCTTCTCAAAACTCTGGATTCTGATAGAGGGCCATGAGACTTAGACCTGAGTGCAACAATGGAGGCTCTAAACCCTTCCAGAGCTGAGATATCGAAAATCAAAATTTCGACCCGTAAAAAAAACGACAGTGTTACCCCTTATGTTTTTTTTTTGGGGCGAAAAATTAAGTATCCCCAATCTTCTCAAAACTCTGGATTCTGATAGAGGGCCATGAGACTTAGACCTGAGTGCAACAATGGAGGCTCTAGACCCTTCCAGAGCTGAGATATCGAAACTCAAAATTTCGACCCGAAAAAAAACCGACAGTGTTACCCCTTACGTTTTTTTTTTTTGGGCGAAATATTAAGTATCCCCAATCTTCTCAAAACTCTGGATTCTGATAGAGGGCCATGAGACATAGACCTGAGTGCAACAATGGAGGCTCTAGACCCTTCCAGTGCTGAGATATCTAAAATCAAAATTTCGACCCGAAAAAAAAAAGACAGTGTTACCCCTTACGTTTTTTTTTTTTGGGCGAAAAATTTAGTATCCCCAATCTTCTCAAAACTCTGGATTCTGATAGAGGGCCATGAGACTTAGACCTGAGTGCAACAATGGAGGCTCTAGACCCTTCCAGAGCTGAGATATCGAAACTCAAAATTTCGACCCGAAAAAAAAAAACGACAGTGTTACCCCTTACGTTTTTTTTTGGGGGTGAAAAATTAAGTATCCCCAATCTTCTCAAAACTCTGGATTCTGATAGAGGGCCATGAGACTTAGACCTGAGTGCAACAATGGAGGCTCTAGACCCTTCCAGAGCTGAGATATCGAAAATCAAAAGTTCGACCCGAAAAAAAAAACCGACAGTGTTACCCCTTACGTTTTTTTTTGGGGGGCGAAAAATTAAGTATCCCCAATCTTCTCAAAACTCTGGATTCTGATAGAGGGCCGTGAGACTTAGACCTGAGTGCAACAATGGAGGCCCTAGACCCTTCCAGAGCTGAGATATCGGAAATCAAAATTTCGACCGGTAAAAAAAACGACAGTGTTACCCCTTACGTTTTTTTTTTTTGGGGTGAAAAATTAAGTATCCCCAATCTTATCAAAACTCTGGATTCTGATATAGGGCCATGAGACATATACCTGAGTGCAACAATGGAGGCTCTAGACCCTTCCAGAGCTGAGATATCGAAAATCAAAATTTCGACCTGAAAAAAAAAACGACAGTGTTACCCCTTACGTTTTTTTTTTGGGCGAAAAATTTAGTATCCCCAATCTTCTCAAAACTCTGGATTCTGATAGAGGGCCATGAGACTTAGACCTGAGTGCAACAATGGAGGCTCTAGACCCTTCCAGAGCTGAGATATCGAAATTCAAAATTTCGACCAGAAAAAAAACGACAGTGTTACCCCTTACGGTTTTTTTTTTTTGGGGCGAAAAATTAAGTATCCCCAATCTTCTCAAAACTCTGGATTCTGATAGAGGGCCATGAGACTTAGACCTGAGTGCAACAATGGAGGCTCTAAACCCTTCCAGAGCTGAGACATCGAAAATCAAAATTTCGACCCGTAAAAAAACGACAGTGTTACCCCTTATGTTTTTTTTTTTTGGGGCGAAAAAATAAGTATCCCCAATCTTCTCAAAACTCTGGATTCTGATAGAGGGCCATGAGACTTAGACCTGAGTGCAACAATGGAGGCTCTAGACCCTTCCAGAGCTGAGATATCGAAACTCAAAATTTCGACCCGAAACAAAACCGACAGTGTTACCCCTTATGTTTTTTTTTTTGGGCGAAATATTAAGTATCCCCAATCTTCTCAAAACTCTGGATTCTGATAGAGGGCCATGAGACATAGACCTGATTGCAACAATGGAGGCTCTAGACCCTTCCAGTGCTGAGATATCTAAAATCAAAATTTCGACCCGAAAAAAAAAAGACAGTGTTACCCCTTACGTTTTTTTTTTTGGGCGAAAAATTTAGTATCCCCAATCTTCTCAAAACTCTGGATTCTGATAGAGGGCCATGAGACTTAGACCTGAGTGCAACAATGGAGGCTCTAGACCCTTCCAGAGCTGAGATATCTAAACTCAAAATTTCGACCCGAAAAAAAACGACAGTGTTACCCCTTACGTTTTTTTTTTTGGGCGAAAAATTTAGGATCCCCAATCTTATCAAAACTCTGGATTCTGATATAGGGCCATGAGACATAGACCTGAGTGCACCAATGGAGGCTCTAGACCCTTCCAGAGCTGAGATATCGAAAATCAAAATTTCGACCTGAAAAAAAAAACGACAGTGTTACCCCTTACGTTTTTTTTTTGGGCGAAAAATTTAGTATCCCCAATCTTCTCAAAACTCTGGATTCTGATAGAGGGCCATGAGACTTAGACCTGAGTGCAACAATGGAGGTTCTAGACCCTTCCAGAGCTGAGATATCGAAATTCAAAATTTCGACCAGAAAAAAAACGACAGTGTTACCCCTTACGGTTTTTTTTTTGGGGCGAAAAATTAAGTATCCCCAATCTTCTCAAAACTCTGGATTCTGATAGAGGGCCATGAGACTTAGACCTGAGTGCAACAATGGAGGCTCTAAACCCTTCCAGAGCTGAGATATCGAAAATCAAAATTTCGACCCGTAAAAAACGACAGTGTTACCCCTTATGTTTTTTTTTTTTGGGGCGAAAAAATAAGTATCCCCAATCTTCTCAAAACTCTGGATTCTGATAGAGGGCCATGAGACTTAGACCTGAGTGCAACAATGGAGGCTCTAGACCCTTCCAGAGCTGAGATATCGAAACTCAAAATTTCGACCCGAAACAAAACCGACAGTGTTACCCCTTATGTTTTTTTTTTGGTCGAAATATTAAGTATCCCCAATCTTCTCAAAACTCTGGATTCTGATAGAGGGCCATGAGACATAGACCTGAGTGCAACAATGGAGGCTCTAGACCCTTCCAGTGCTGAGATATCTAAAATCAAAATTTCGACCCGAAAAAAAAAAGACAGTGTTACCCCTTACGTTTTTTTTTTTTTTGGGCGAAAAATTTAATATCCCCAATCTTCTCAAAACTCTGGATTCTGATAGAGGGCCATGAGACTTAGACCTGAGTGCAACAATGGAGGTTCTAGACCCTTCCATGCTGAGATATCGAAATTCAAAATTTCGACCAGAAAGAAAACGACAGTGTTACCCCTTACAGGTTTTTTTTTTGGGGTGAAAAATTAAGTATCCCCAATCTTCTCAAAACTCTGGATTCTGATAGAGGGCCATGAGACATAGACCTGAGTGCAACAATGGAGGCTCTAGACCCTTCCAGAGCTGAGATATCGAAAATCAAAATTTCGACCCGAAAAAAAACGACAGTGTTACCCCTTACGTTTTTTTTTTTGGGCGAAAAATTTAGGATCCCCAATCTTCTCAAAACTCTGGATTCTGATAGAGGGCCATGAGACTTAGACCTGAGTGCAACAATGGAGGCTCTAGACCCTTCCAGAGCTGAGATATCGAAACTCAAAATTTCGACCCGAAAAAAAAAACGACAGTGTTACCCCTTACGTTTTTTTTTTGGGGGGGCGAAAAATTAAGTATCCCCAATCTTCTCAAAACTCTGGATTCTGATAGAGGGCCATGAGACTTAGACCTGAGTGCAACAATGGAGGCTCTAGACCCTTACAGAGCTGAGATATCAAAAATCAAAATTTCGACCCGAAAAAAAAAAACGACAGTGTTACCCCTTAAGTTTTTTTTTTGGGCGAAAAATTAAGTATCCCCAATCTTCTCAAAACTCTGGATTCTGATAGAGGGCCATGAGACTTAGACCTGAGTGCAACAATGGAGGCTCTAGACCCTTCCAGAGCTGAGATATCGAAAATCAAAATTTCGACCCGAAAAAAAAAACGACAGTGTTACCCCTTACGTTTTTTTTTGGGCGAAAAATTAAGTATCCCCAATCTTCTCAAAACTCTGGATTCTGATAGAGGGCCATGATACTTAGACCTGAGTGCAACAATGGAGGCTCTAGACCCTTCCAGAACTGAGATATCAAAAATAAAAAATTTCGACCAGAAAAAAAAACCGACAGTGTTACCCATTACGTTTTTTATTTTTGAGCGAAAAATTTAGTATCCCCAATCTTCTCAAAACTCTGGATTCTGATAGAGGGCCATGAGACTTAGACCTGAGTGCAACAATGGAGGCTCTAGACCCTTCCAGAGCTGAGATATCGAAAATCAAAATTTCGACCCGAAAAAAAAACGACAGTGTTACTCCTTACGTTTTTTTTTTTTGGGGCGAAAAATTAAGTATCCCCAATCTTCTCAAAACTCTGGATTCTGATAGAGGGCCATGAGACTTAGACCTGAGTGCAACAATGGAGGCTCTAAACCCTTCCAGAGCTGAGATATCGAAAATCAAAATTTCGACCCGTAAAAAAAACGACAGTGTTACCCCTTACGTTTTTTTTTTTTTGGGGCGAAAAAATAAGTATCCCCAATATTCTCAAAACTCTGGATTCTGATAGAGGGCCATGAGACATAGACCTGAGTGCAACAATGGAGGCTCTAGACCCTTCCAGTGCTGAGATATCGAAACTCAAAATTTCGACCCGAAAAAAAAAATGACAGTGTTACCCCTTACGTTTTTTTTTTTTGGGCGAAAAATTAAGTATCCCCAATTTTCTCAAAACTCTGTATTCTAATAGAGGGCCATGAGACTTAGACCTGAGTGCAACAATGGAGGCTCTAGACCCTTCCAGAGCTGAGATATCGAAATTCAAAATTTCGACCAGAAAAAAAACGACAGTGTTACACCTTACGGTTTTTTTTTTTTGGGGTGAAAAATTAAGTATCCCCAATCTTCTCAAAACTCTGGATTCTGATAGAGGGCCATGAGACATAGACCTGAGTGCAACAATGGAGGCTCTAGACCCTTCCAGAGCTGAGATATCGAAAATCAAAAGTTCGACCCGAAAAAAAAAAAACGACAGTGTTACCCCTTATGTTTTTTTTGGGGGCGAAAAATTAAGTATCCCCAATCTTCTCAAAACTCTGGATTCTGATAGAGGGCCATGAGACTTAGACCTGAGTGCAACAATGGAGGTTCTAGACCCTTCCATGCTGAGATATCGAAATTCAAAATTTCGACCAGAAAGAAAACGACAGTGTTACCCCTTACAGGTTTTTTTTTTTGGGGTGAAAAATTAAGTATCCCCAATCTTCTCAAAACTCTGGATTCTGATAGAGGGCCATGAGACATAGACCTGAGTGCAACAATGGAGGCTCTAGACCCTTCCAGAGCTGAGATATCGAAAATCAAAATTTCGACCCGAAAAAAAACGACAGTGTTACCCCTTACGTTTTTTTTTTTGGGCGAAAAATTTAGGATCCCCAATCTTCTCAAAACTCTGGATTCTGATAGAGGGCCATGAGACTTAGACCTGAGTGCAACAATGGAGGCTCTAGACCCTTCCAGAGCTGAGATATCGAAACTCAAAATTTCGACCCGAAAAAAAAAACGACAGTGTTACCCCTTACGTTTTTTTTTTGGGGGGGCGAAAAATTAAGTATCCCCAATCTTCTCAAAACTCTGGATTCTGATAGAGGGCCATGAGACATAGACCTGAGTGCAACAATGGAGGCTCTAGACCCTTCCAGAGCTGAGATATCGAAAATCAAAATTTCGACCCGAAAAAAAACGACAGTGTTACCCCTTACGTTTTTTTTTTTGGGCGAAAAATTTAGGATCCCCAATCTTCTCAAAACTCTGGATTCTGATACAGGGCCATGAGACTTAGACCTGAGTGCAACAATGGAGGCTCTAGACCCTTCCAGAGCTGAGATATCGAAACTCAAAATTTCGACCCGAAAAAAAAAACGACAGTGTTACCCCTTACGTTTTTTTTTGGGGGGGGCGAAAAATTAAGTATCCCCAATCTTCTCAAAACTCTGGATTCTGATAGAGGGCCATGAGACTTAGACCTGAGTGCAACAATGGAGGCTCTAGACCCTTCCAGAGCTGAGATATCGAAAATCAAAATTTCGACCCGAAAAAAAAAACGACAGTGTTACCCCTTACGTTTTTTTTTGGGCGAAAAATTAAGTATCCCCAATCTTCTCAAAACTCTGGATTCTGATAGAGGGCCATGATACTTAGACCTGAGTGCAACAATGGAGGCTCTAGACCCTTCCAGAACTGAGATATCAAAAATAAAAAATTTCGACCAGAAAAAAAAACCGACAGTGTTACCCATTACGTTTTTTATTTTTGAGCGAAAAATTTAGTATCCCCAATCTTCTCAAAACTCTGGATTCTGATAGAGGGCCATGAGACTTAGACCTGAGTGCAACAATGGAGGCTCTAGACCCTTCCAGAGCTGAGATATCGAAAATCAAAATTTCGACCCGAAAAAAAAACGACAGTGTTACTCCTTACGTTTTTTTTTTTTGGGGCGAAAAATTAAGTATCCCCAATCTTCTCAAAACTCTGGATTCTGATAGAGGGCCATGAGACTTAGACCTGAGTGCAACAATGGAGGCTCTAAACCCTTCCAGAGCTGAGATATCGAAAATCAAAATTTCGACCCGTAAAAAAAACGACAGTGTTACCCCTTACGTTTTTTTTTTTTTGGGGCGAAAAAATAAGTATCCCCAATATTCTCAAAACTCTGGATTCTGATAGAGGGCCATGAGACATAGACCTGAGTGCAACAATGGAGGCTCTAGACCCTTCCAGTGCTGAGATATCGAAACTCAAAATTTCGACCCGAAAAAAAAAATGACAGTGTTACCCCTTACGTTTTTTTTTTTTGGGCGAAAAATTAAGTATCCCCAATTTTCTCAAAACTCTGTATTCTAATAGAGGGCCATGAGACTTAGACCTGAGTGCAACAATGGAGGCTCTAGACCCTTCCAGAGCTGAGATATCGAAATTCAAAATTTCGACCAGAAAAAAAACGACAGTGTTACACCTTACGGTTTTTTTTTTTTGGGGTGAAAAATTAAGTATCCCCAATCTTCTCAAAACTCTGGATTCTGATAGAGGGCCATGAGACATAGACCTGAGTGCAACAATGGAGGCTCTAGACCCTTCCAGAGCTGAGATATCGAAAATCAAAAGTTCGACCCGAAAAAAAAAAAACGACAGTGTTACCCCTTATGTTTTTTTTGGGGGCGAAAAATTAAGTATCCCCAATCTTCTCAAAACTCTGGATTCTGATAGAGGGCCATGAGACTTAGACCTGAGTGCAACAATGGAGGCTCTAGAGCCTTCCACAGCTGAGATATTGAAAATCAAAATTTCGACCCGAAAAAAAAACGACAGTGTTACCCCTTACGTTTTTTTTTGGGCGAAAAATTAAGTATCCCCAATCTTCTCAAAACTCTGGATTCTGATAGAGGGCCATGAGACTTAGACCTGAGTGCAACAATGGAGGCTCTAAACCCTTCCAGAGCTGAGATATCGAAAATCAAAATTTCAACCCGTAAAAAAAACGACAGTGTTACCCCTTACGTTTTTTTTTTTGGGCGAAAAATTAAGTATCCCCAATCTTCTCAAAACTCTGGATTCTGATAGAGGGCCATGAGACTTAGACCTGAGTGCAACAATGGAGGCTCTAGACCCTTCCAGAGCTGAGATATCGAAAATCAAAATTTCGACCCGAAAAAAAAAGACAGTGTTACCCCTTACGTTTTTTTTTTTGGGGGCGAAAAATTTAGTATCCCCAATCTTCTCAAAACTCTGGATTCTGATAGAGGGCCATGAGACTTAGACCTGAGTGCAACAATGGAGGCTCTAGACCCTTCCAGAGCTGAGATATCGAAACTCAAAATTTCGACCCGAAAAAAAAAACGACAGTGTTACCCCTTACGTTTTTTTTTTTTGGGGCGAAAAATTAAGTATCCCCAATCTTCTCAAAACTCTGGATTCTGATAGAGGGCCATGAGACTTAGACCTGAGTGCAACAATGGAGGCTCTAGACCCTTCCAGAGCTGAGATATCGAAAATCAAAAGTTCGACCCGAAAAAAAAAACCCGACAGTGTTACCCCCTTACGTTTTTTTTTGGGGCGAAAAATTAAGTATCCCCAATCTTCTCAAAACTCTGGATTCTGATAGAGGGCCATGAGACTTAGACCTGAGTGCAACAATGGAGGCTCTAGACCCTTCCAGAGCTGAGATATCGAAAATCAAAAGTTCGACCCGAAAAAAAACGATAGTGTTACCCCTTACGTTTTTTTTTTTGGCCAAAAAATTAAGTATCCCCAATCTTCTCAAAACTCTGGATTCTGATAGAGGGCCATGAGACTTAGACCTGAGTGCAACAATGGAGGCTCTAAACCCTTCCAGAGCTGAGATATCTAAACTCAAAATTTCGACCCGAAAAAAAAAAGACAGTGTTACTCCTTACATTTTTTTTTTTTGGGCGAAAAATTAAGTATCCCCAATCTTCTCAAAACTCTGGATTCTGATAGAGGGCAATGAGACATAGACCTGAGTGCAACAATGGAGGCTCTAGACCCTTCCAGAGCTGAGATATCGGAAATCAAAATTTTGACCCGAAAAAAAGACAGTGTTACCCCTTACGTTTTTTTTTTTTTGGGCGAAAAATGTAGTATCCCCAATCTTCTCAAAACTCTGGATTCTGATAGAGGGCCATGCGACTTAGACCTGAGTGCAACAATGGAGGCTCTAGACCCTTCCAGAGCTGAGATATCGAAACTCAAAATTTCGACCCGAAAAAAAAAACGACAGTGTAACCCCTTACGTTTTTTTTTTGGGGGGCGAAAAATTAAGTATCCGCAATCTTCTCAAAACTCTGGATTCTGATAGAGGGCCATGAGACTTAGACCTGAGTGCAACAATGGAGGCTCTAGACCCTTCCAGAGCTGAGATATCGAAAATCAAAATTTCGACCCGAAAAAAATCGACAGTGTTACCCCTTACGTTTTTTTTTTTGGGCGAAAAATTAAGTATCCCCAATCTTCTCAAAACTCTGGATTCTGATAGAGGGCCATGAGACATAGACCTGAGTGCAACAATGGAGGCTCTAGACCCTTCCAGTGCTGAGATATCTAAAATCAAATTTCGACCCGAAAAAAAAAGACAGTGTTACCCCTTACGTTTTTTTTTTTTTTGGGCGAAAAATTAAGTATCCCCAATCTTCTCAAAACTCTGGATTCTGATAGAGGGCCATGAGACTTAGACCTGAGTGCAACAATGGAGGCTCTAGACCCTTCCAGAGCTGAGATATCGAAACTCAAAATTTCGACCCGAAAAAAAAAACGACAGTGTTACCCCTTACGTTTTTTTTGGGGGGCGAAAAATTAAGTATCCCCAATCTTCTCAAAACTCTGGATTCTGATAGAGGGCCATGAGACTTAGACCTGAGTGCAACAATGGAGGCTCTAGACCCTTCCAGAGCTGAGATATCGAAAATCAAAATTTCGACCTGAAAAAAAAAACGACAGTGTTACCCCTTACGTTTTTTTTTTTGGGCGAAAAATGTAGTATCGCCAATCTTCTCAAAACTCTGGATTCTGATAGAGGGCCATGAGACTTAGACCTGAGTGCAACAATGGAGGTTCTAGACCCTTCCAGAGCTGAGATATCGAAATTCAAAATTTCGACCAGAAAAAAAACGACAGTGTTACCCCTTACGGGGTTTTTTTTGGGGTGAAAAATTAAGTATCCCCAATCTTCTCAAAACTCTGGATTCTGATAGAGGGCCATGAGACATAGACCTGAGTGCAACAATGGAGGCTCTAGACCCTTCCAGAGCTGAGATATCGAAAATCAAAATTTCGACCCGTAAAAAAAACGACAGTGTTACCCCTTACGTTTTTTGTTTTTTTTGGCGAAAAATTAAGTATCCCCAATCTTCTCAAAACTCTGGATTCTGATAGAGGGCCATGAGACATAGACCTGAGTGCAGCAATGGAGGCTCTAGACCCTTCCAGTGCTGAGATATCTAAACTCAAAATTTCGACCCGAAAAAAAACCGACAGTGTTACCCCTTACGGTTTTTTTTTTTGGGGTGAAAAATTAAGTATCCCCAATCTTCTCAAAACTCTGGATTCTGATAGAGGGACATGAGACTTAGACCTGAGTGCAACAATGGAGGCTCTAGACCCTTCCAGTGCTGAGATATCTAAATTCAAAATTTCGACCCGAAAAAAAAAACGACAGTGTTACCCCTTACTTTTTTTTTTTTTGGGCGAAAAATTAAGTATCGCCAATCTTCTTAAAACTCCGGATTCTGATAGAGGGCCATGAGACTTAGACCTGAGTGCAACAATGGAGGCTCTAGACCCTCCCAGAGCTGAGATATCGAAAATCAAAATTTCGACCTGAAAAAAAAAAAACGACAGTGTTACCCCTTACGTTTTTTTTTGGGGGTGAAAAATTAAGTATCCCCAATCTTCTCAAAACTCTGGATTCTGATAGAGGGCCATGAGACTTAGACCTGAGTGCAACAATGGAGGCTCTAGACCCTTCCAGTGCTGAGATATCGAAACTCAAAATTTCGACCCGAAAAAAAAAACGACAGTGTTACCCCTTACGTTTTTTTTTTTTGGGGCGAAAAATTAAGTATCCCAAATCTTCTCAAAACTCTGGATTCTGATAGAGGGCCATGAGACTTAGACCTGAGTGCAACAATGGAGGCTCTAGACCCTTACAGAGCTGAGATATCAAAAATCAAAATTTCGACCCGAAAAAAAAAACGACAGTGTTACCCCTTAAGTTTTTTTTTTGGGCGAAAAATTAAGTATCCCCAATCTTCTCAAAACTCTGGATTCTGATAGAGGGCCATGAGACTTAGACCTGAGTGCAACAATGGAGGCTCTAGACCCTTCCAGAGCTGAGATATCGAAACTCAAAATTTCGACCCGAAAAAAAACCGACAGTGTTACCCCTTACGTTTTTTTTTTTTGGGCGAAATATTAAGTATCCCCAATCTTCTCAAAACTCTGGATTCTGATAGAGGGCCATGAGACATAGACCTGAGTGCAACAATGGAGGCTCTAGACCCTTCCAGTGC
The DNA here is from genome assembly GCF_988280905.1 of Pimephales promelas. Classification (NCBI taxonomy): domain Eukaryota; kingdom Metazoa; phylum Chordata; class Actinopteri; order Cypriniformes; family Leuciscidae; genus Pimephales; species Pimephales promelas. The sequence goes on from NC_142785.1 coordinate 13,365,644, forward strand.
TGAGATATCTAAAATCAAAATTTCGACCCGAAAAAAAAAAGACAGTGTTACCCCTTACGTTTTTTTTTTTTGGGCGAAAAATTTAGTATCCCCAATCTTCTCAAAACTCTGGATTCTGATAGAGGGCCATGAGACTTAGACCTGAGTGCAACAATGGAGGCTCTAGACCCTTCCAGAGCTGAGATATCGAAACTCAAAATTTCGACCCGAAAAAAAAAAACGACAGTGTTACCCCTTAAGTTTTTTTTTTGGGGTGAAAAATTAAGTATCCCCAATCTTCTCAAAACTCTGGATTCTGATAGAGGGCCATGAGACTTAGACCTGAGTGCAACAATGGAGGCTCTAGACCCTTCCAGAGCTGAGATATCGAAAATCAAAAGTTCGACCCGAAAAAAAAAACCGACAGTGTTACCCCTTACGTTTTTTTTGTGGGGGCGAAAAATTTAGTATCCCCAATCTTCTCAAAACTCTGGATTCTGATAGAGGGCCATGAGACTTAGACCTGAGTGCAACAATGGAGGTTCTAGACCCTTCCAGAGCTGAGATATCGAAATTCAAAATTTCGACCAGAAAAAAAACGACAGTGTTACCCCTTACGTTTTTTTTTTTTGGGGCGAAAAATTAAGTATCCCCAATCTTCTCAAAACTCTGGATTCTGATAGAGGGCCATGAGACTTAGACCTGAGTGCAACAATGGAGGCTCTAAACCCTTCCAGAGCTGAGATATCGAAAATCAAAATTTCGACCCGTAAAAAAACGACAGTGTTACCCCTTATGTTTTTTTTTTTTGGGGCGAAAAAATAAGTATCCCCAATCTTCTCAAAACTCTGGATTCTGATAGAGGGCCATGAGACTTAGACCTGAGTGCAACAATGGAGGCTCTAGACCCTTCCAGTGCTGAAATATCGAAACTCAAAATTTCGACCCGAAAAAAAAAACGACAGTGTTACCCCTTACGTTTTTTTTTTGGGGGGGCGAAAAATTAAGTATCCCCAATCTTCTCAAGACTCTGGATTCTGATAGAGGGCCATGAGACTTAGACCTGAGTGCAACAATGGAGGCTCTAGACCCTTCCAGTGCTGAGATATCGAAACTCAAAATTTCGACCCGAAAAAAAAAACGACAGTGTTACCCCTTACGTTTATTTTTTTTTTGGGGGCGAAAAATTAAGTATCCCCAATCTTCTCAAGACTCTGGATTCTGATAGAGGGCCATGAGACTTAGACCTGAGTGCAACAATGGAGGCTCTAGACCCTTCCAGTGCTGAGATATCTAAACTCAAAATTTCGACCCGAAAAAAAAACGACAGTGTTACCCCTTACGGTTTTTTTTTTTTGGGGTGAAAAATTAAGTATCCCCAATCTTCTCAAAACTCTGGATTCTGATAGAGGGCCATGAGACATAGACCTCTGTGCAACAATGGAGGCTCTAGACCCTTACAGAGCTGAGATATCAAAAATCAAAATTTCGACCCGAAAAAAAAACGACAGTGTTACCCCTTACGTTTTTTTTTTGGGCGAAAAATTAAGTATCCCCAATCTTCTCAAAACTCTGGATTCTGATAGAGGGCCATGAGACTTAGACTTGAGTGCAACAATGGAGGCTCTAAACCCTTCCAGAGCTGAGATATCGAAAATCAAAATTTCGACCCGTAAAAAAAAACGACAGTGTTACCCCTTATGTTTTTTTTTTGGGGGCGAAAAATTAAGTATCCCCAATCTTCTCAAAACTCTGGATTCTGATAGAGGGCCATGAGACTTAGACCTGAGTGCAACAATGGAGGTTCTAGACCCTTCCAGAGCTGAGATATCGAAATTCAAAATTTCGACCAGAAAAAAAACGACAGTGTTACCCCTTACGGTTTTTTTTTTTGGGGGCGAAAAATTAAGTATCCCCAATCTTCTCAAAACTCTGGATTCTGATAGAGGGCCATGAGACTTAGACCTGAGTGCAACAATGGAGGCTCTAAACCCTTCCAGAGCTGAGATATCGAAAATCAAAATTTCGACCCGTAAAAAAACGACAGTGTTACCCCTTATGTTTTTTTTTTTTGGGGCGAAAAAATAAGTATCCCCAATCTTCTCAAAACTCTGGATTCTGATAGAGGGCCATGAGACTTAGACCTGAGTGCAACAATGGAGGCTCTAGACCCTTCCAGAGCTGAGATATCGAAACTCAAAATTTCGACCCGAAACAAAACCGACAGTGTTACCCCTTATGTTTTTTTTTTTGGGCGAAATATTAAGTATCCCCAATCTTCTCAAAACTCTGGATTCTGATAGAGGGCCATGAGACATAGACCTGAGTGCAACAATGGAGGCTCTAGACCCTTCCAGTGCTGAGATATCTAAAATCAAAATTTCGACCCGAAAAAAAAAACGACAGTGTTACCCCTTACGTTTTTTTTTTGGGCGAAAAATTAAGTATCCCCAATCTTCTCAAAACTCTGGATTCTGATAGAGGGCCATGATACTTAGACCTGAGTGCAACAATGGAGGCTCTAGACCCTTCCAGAACTGAGATATCAAAAATAAAAAATTTCGACCAGAAAAAAAACCGACAGTGTTACCCATTACGTTTTTTATTTTTGAGCGAAAAATTTAGTATCCCCAATCTTCTCAAAACTCTGGATTCTGATAGAGGGCCATGAGACTTAGACCTGAGTGCAACAATGGAGGCTCTAGACCCTTCCAGAGCTGAGATATCGAAAATCAAAATTTCGACCCGAAAAAAAAACGACAGTGTTACTCCTTACGTTTTTTTTTTTTGGGGCGAAAAATTAAGTATCCCCAATCTTCTCAAAACTCTGGATTCTGATAGAGGGCCATGAGACTTAGACCTGAGTGCAACAATGGAGGCTCTAAACCCTTCCAGAGCTGAGATATCGAAAATCAAAATTTCGACCCGTAAAAAAAATGACAGTGTTACCCCTTACGTTTTTTTTTTTGGGGGCGAAAAATTAAGTATCCCCAATATTCTCAAAACTCTGGATTCTGATAGAGGGCCATGAGACATAGACCTGAGTGCAACAATGGAGGCTCTAGACCCTTCCAGTGCTGAGATATCGAAACTCAAAATTTCGACCCGAAAAAAAAAATGACAGTGTTACCCCTTACGTTTTTTTTTTTTTGGGCGAAAAATTAAGTATCCCCAATTTTCTCAAAACTCTGTATTCTAATAGAGGGCCATGAGACTTAGACCTGAGTGCAACAATGGAGGCTCTAGACCCTTCCAGAGCTGAGATATCGAAATTCAAAATTTCGACCAGAAAAAAAACGACAGTGTTACCCCTTACGTTTTTTTTTTTTGGGGTGAAAAATTAAGTATCCCCAATCTTCTCAAAACTCTGGATTCTGATAGAGGGCCATGAGACATAGACCTGAGTGCAACAATGGAGGCTCTAGACCAGGGGTGTCAAACTCAAATACACAGTGGGCCGAGATCAAAAAATTGCTATAGGTCAAGGGCCGGACAGGTTAAACACTTATTGAAACAACGTATTATTATTATGAACCTGAAAACAACAAGGTCTATATATTATTGCCAATAAAACAACATTAATTAGGAAATAAAATAAAATAAAATTAATAAATAAAATCAGTTTCACTAATTTCTTATGGTTATTTACAAAAGTTATTTACTTCAAAGGAAAATCAAATGTCCTATAGCAAGAGAAAGAAATGCAAAAATGAAAGTCCACCTTTTCAAAGTTCACCTTCCTTCAAATTTGGCTGATTATTTATGCTGAAAAATGGCCGAGTTTTGGTCTGTACTAATCTGTCACTGTCACATCGGGGAAAATACCTTTTGAGTTACAGACTACCAAACGTTAAAGAGAAGAGTGCAAAAACTGATGAAAGAAGGCGTTTGTGGTTGACAGAGGCACAGCATCAGCAATACGGCACTGACATTGACACTGATGGAGGGGTTTGCATTTGCAATAGTGATGTTTTCTTATTTAATTTTTACAACATGGATGTGTGTAGCCACCGCCGCGCTGGACTATATTAGGGACTTTAAGCAACAGCCTCTGGTGGAATTGCGTATTGAGCTGCAGAACGGTAGGAATCTGTTATGCAACGTTACGGCTTTTTCCGCGTTCTTGTCAGCGCCGGTTTCAATACATGTTTCAGAAATAATATTTTTCTGCTCGTCCGGCACTTTGCAACAACACAGCATTGTTTCGGCAGCGACTTGCAGCATGTCTCCTCTAAAACTGATGTTTAACGTTACATTTTATGTGGCGTGAAAGTCGCATTCCATCCGAAATCCGATCGTTCAGACTGAGGCATATGGTATTTGAATAGGATTTCAAACCACATATGGATGTGGCTGCTAGCTTGAAACGGATTTCATGTGCTTTTTTGACTGACAATCTGAGCGTAGCCTATGTCGGAACAAGAAAATAGAAGGAAGAATTGCAGTACGGGCTATAGAAGCTCACCATTACCACATATTAACTTTAGTTTGTCAAAATATTACGCTCTCTCCTGCTTGGTAAGTCCATCTCTATATGATTTCGTACCTACCAAGGGTTTTTTCTGTGTTTTTTAGTGTAACAATGTGTTCCGTAGTACATACATAGTGCAGTAAATGCTGTTGTTTACATCCGAGTGCCCCCATAATGGCCACTCATCCGGGTTACCGCCCAGAATGTCACGCTTTCGCGGTCATGTTTCCATGGTGACGCGTCATTGCTTGTCACGTGACACAGTGACGGCGGGCCAGCTCTAAAAATAAATACATTTTGTCATGCGGGCCAAAAATAATTCATTTGCGGGCCGGTTGTGGCCCGCGGGCCTTGAGTTTGACACATGTGCTCTAGACCCTTCCAGAGCTGAGATATCGAAAATCAAAAGTTCGACCCGAAAAAAAAAGACGACAGTGTTACCCCTTATGTTTTTTTTGGGGCGAAAAATTAAGTATCCCCAATCTTCTCAAAACTCTGGATTCTGATAGAGGGCCATGAGACTTAGACCTGAGTGCAACAATGGAGGCTCTAGAGCCTTCCAGAGCTGAGATATCGAAAATCAAAATTTCGACCCGAAAAAAAAAACGACAGTGTTACCCCTTACGTTTTTTTTTTTGGGCGAAAAATTAAGTATCCCCAATCTTCTCAAAACTCTGGATTCTGATAGAGGGCCATGAGACTTAGACCTGAGTGCAACAATGGAGGCTCTAAACCCTTCCAGAGCTGAGATATCGAAAATCAAAATTTCAACCCGTAAAAAAAACGACAGTGTTACCCCTTACGTTTTTTTTTTTTGGGCGAAAAATTAAGTATCCCCAATCTTCTCAAAACTCTGGATTCTGATAGAGGGCCATGAGACTTAGACCTGAGTGCAACAATGGAGGCTCTAGACCCTTCCAGAGCTGAGATATCGAAACTCAAAATTTCGACCCGAAAAAAAAAACGACAGTGTTACCCCTTACGTTTTTTTTGGGGGGCGAAAAATTAAGTATCCCCAATCTTCTCAAAACTCTGGATTCTGATAGAGGGCCATGAGACTTAGACCTGAGTGCAACAATGGAGGCTCTAGACCCTTCCAGAGCTGAGATATCGAAAATCAAAATTTCGACCTGAAAAAAAAAACGACAGTGTTACCCCTTACGTTTTTTTTTTTTGGGCGAAAAATGTAGTATCGCCAATCTTCTCAAAACTCTGGATTCTGATAGAGGGCCATGAGACTTAGACCTGAGTGCAACAATGGAGGTTCTAGACCCTTCCAGAGCTGAGATATCGAAATTCAAAATTTCGACCAGAAAAAAAACGACAGTGTTACCCCTTACGGGGTTTTTTTTGGGGTGAAAAATTAAGTATCCCCAATCTTCTCAAAACTCTGGATTCTGATAGAGGGCCATGAGACATAGACCTGAGTGCAACAATGGAGGCTCTAGACCCTTCCAGAGCTGAGATATCGAAAATCAAAATTTCGACCCGTAAAAAAAACGACAGTGTTACCCCTTACGTTTTTTGTTTTTTTTGGCGAAAAATTAAGTATCCCCAATCTTCTCAAAACTCTGGATTCTGATAGAGGGCCATGAGACATAGACCTGAGTGCAGCAATGGAGGCTCTAGACCCTTCCAGTGCTGAGATATCTAAACTCAAAATTTCGACCCGAAAAAAAACCGACAGTGTTACCCCTTACGGTTTTTTTTTTGGGGTGAAAAATTAAGTATCCCCAATCTTCTCAAAACTCTGGATTCTGATAGAGGGACATGAGACTTAGACCTGAGTGCAACAATGGAGGCTCTAGACCCTTCCAGTGCTGAGATATCTAAATTCAAAATTTCGACCCGAAAAAAAAAACGACAGTGTTACCCCTTACTTTTTTTTTTTTTGGGCGAAAAATTAAGTATCGCCAATCTTCTTAAAACTCCGGATTCTGATAGAGGGCCATGAGACTTAGACCTGAGTGCAACAATGGAGGCTCTAGACCCTCCCAGAGCTGAGATATCGAAAATCAAAATTTCGACCTGAAAAAAAAAAAAACGACAGTGTTACCCCTTACGTTTTTTTTTGGGGGTGAAAAATTAAGTATCCCCAATCTTCTCAAAACTCTGGATTCTGATAGAGGGCCATGAGACTTAGACCTGAGTGCAACAATGGAGGCTCTAGACCCTTCCAGTGCTGAGATATCGAAACTCAAAATTTCGACCCGAAAAAAAAAACGACAGTGTTACCCCTTACGTTTTTTTTTTTTGGGGCGAAAAATTAAGTATCCCAAATCTTCTCAAAACTCTGGATTCTGATAGAGGGCCATGAGACTTAGACCTGAGTGCAACAATGGAGGCTCTAGACCCTTACAGAGCTGAGATATCAAAAATCAAAATTTCGACCCGAAAAAAAAAACGACAGTGTTACCCCTTAAGTTTTTTTTTTGGGCGAAAAATTAAGTATCCCCAATCTTCTCAAAACTCTGGATTCTGATAGAGGGCCATGAGACTTAGACCTGAGTGCAACAATGGAGGCTCTAGACCCTTCCAGAGCTGAGATATCGAAACTCAAAATTTCGACCCGAAAAAAAACCGACAGTGTTACCCCTTACGTTTTTTTTTTTTGGGCGAAATATTAAGTATCCCCAATCTTCTCAAAACTCTGGATTCTGATAGAGGGCCATGAGACATAGACCTGAGTGCAACAATGGAGGCTCTAGACCCTTCCAGTGCTGAGATATCTAAAATCAAAATTTCGACCCGAAAAAAAAAAGACAGTGTTACCCCTTACGTTTTTTTTTTTTTGGGCGAAAAATTTAGTATCCCCAATCTTCTCAAAACTCTGGATTCTGATAGAGGGCCATGAGACTTAGACCTGAGTGCAACAATGGAGGCTCTAGACCCTTCCAGAGCTGAGATATCGAAACTCAAAATTTCGACCCGAAAAAAAAAAACGACAGTGTTACCCCTTACGTTTTTTTTTTGGGGTGAAAAATTAAGTATCCCCAATCTTCTCAAAACTCTGGATTCTGATAGAGGGCCATGAGACTTAGACCTGAGTGCAACAATGGAGGCTCTAGACCCTTCCAGAGCTGAGATATCGAAAATCAAAAGTTCGACCCGAAAAAAAAAACCGACAGTGTTACCCCTTACGTTTTTTTTTTGGGGGCGAAAAATTTAGTATCCCCAATCTTCTCAAAACTCTGGATTCTGATAGAGGGCCATGAGACTTAGACCTGAGTGCAACAATGGAGGTTCTAGACCCTTCCAGAGCTGAGATATCGAAATTCAAAATTTCGACCAGAAAAAAAACGACAGTGTTACCCCTTACGTTTTTTTTTTTTGGGGCGAAAAATTAAGTATCCCCAATCTTCTCAAAACTCTGGATTCTGATAGAGGGCCATGAGACTTAGACCTGAGTGCAACAATGGAGGCTCTAAACCCTTCCAGAGCTGAGATATCGAAAATCAAAATTTCGACCCGTAAAAAAACGACAGTGTTACCCCTTATGTTTTTTTTTTTTGGGGCGAAAAAATAAGTATCCCCAATCTTCTCAAAACTCTGGATTCTGATAGAGGGCCATGAGACTTAGACCTGAGTGCAACAATGGAGGCTCTAGACCCTTCCAGTGCTGAAATATCGAAACTCAAAATTTCGACCCGAAAAAAAAAACGACAGTGTTACCCCTTACGTTTTTTTTTTTGGGGGGCGAAAAATTAAGTATCCCCAATCTTCTCAAGACTCTGGATTCTGATAGAGGGCCATGAGACTTAGACCTGAGTGCAACAATGGAGGCTCTAGACCCTTCCAGTGCTGAGATATCGAAACTCAAAATTTCGACCCGAAAAAAAAAACGACAGTGTTACCCCTTACGTTTATTTTTTTTTTGGGGGCGAAAAATTAAGTATCCCCAATCTTCTCAAGACTCTGGATTCTGATAGAGGGCCATGAGACTTAGACCTGAGTGCAACAATGGAGGCTCTAGACCCTTCCAGTGCTGAGATATCTAAACTCAAAATTTCGACCCGAAAAAAAAACGACAGTGTTACCCCTTACGGTTTTTTTTTTTTGGGGTGAAAAATTAAGTATCCCCAATCTTCTCAAAACTCTGGATTCTGATAGAGGGCCATGAGACATAGACCTCTGTGCAACAATGGAGGCTCTAGACCCTTACAGAGCTGAGATATCAAAAATCAAAATTTCGACCCGAAAAAAAAACGACAGTGTTACCCCTTACGTTTTTTTTTTGGGCGAAAAATTAAGTATCCCCAATCTTCTCAAAACTCTGGATTCTGATAGAGGGCCATGAGACTTAGACTTGAGTGCAACAATGGAGGCTCTAAACCCTTCCAGAGCTGAGATATCGAAAATCAAAATTTCGACCCGTAAAAAAAAACGACAGTGTTACCCCTTATGTTTTTTTTTGGGGGCGAAAAATTAAGTATCCCCAATCTTCTCAAAACTCTGGATTCTGATAGAGGGCCATGAGACTTAGACCTGAGTGCAACAATGGAGGTTCTAGACCCTTCCAGAGCTGAGATATCGAAATTCAAAATTTCGACCAGAAAAAAAACGACAGTGTTACCCCTTACGGTTTTTTTTTTTGGGGGCGAAAAATTAAGTATCCCCAATCTTCTCAAAACTCTGGATTCTGATAGAGGGCCATGAGACTTAGACCTGAGTGCAACAATGGAGGCTCTAAACCCTTCCAGAGCTGAGATATCGAAAATCAAAATTTCGACCCGTAAAAAAACGACAGTGTTACCCCTTATGTTTTTTTTTTTTGGGGCGAAAAAATAAGTATCCCCAATCTTCTCAAAACTCTGGATTCTGATAGAGGGCCATGAGACTTAGACCTGAGTGCAACAATGGAGGCTCTAGACCCTTCCAGAGCTGAGATATCGAAACTCAAAATTTCGACCCGAAACAAAACCGACAGTGTTACCCCTTATGTTTTTTTTTTTGGGCGAAATATTAAGTATCCCCAATCTTCTCAAAACTCTGGATTCTGATAGAGGGCCATGAGACATAGACCTGAGTGCAACAATGGAGGCTCTAGACCCTTCCAGTGCTGAGATATCTAAAATCAAAATTTCGACCCGAAAAAAAAACGACAGTGTTACCCCTTACGTTTTTTTTTTGGGCGAAAAATTAAGTATCCCCAATCTTCTCAAAACTCTGGATTCTGATAGAGGGCCATGATACTTAGACCTGAGTGCAACAATGGAGGCTCTAGACCCTTCCAGAACTGAGATATCAAAAATAAAAAATTTCGACCAGAAAAAAAACCGACAGTGTTACCCATTACGTTTTTTATTTTTGAGCGAAAAATTTAGTATCCCCAATCTTCTCAAAACTCTGGATTCTGATAGAGGGCCATGAGACTTAGACCTGAGTGCAACAATGGAGGCTCTAGACCCTTCCAGAGCTGAGATATCGAAAATCAAAATTTCGACCCGAAAAAAAAACGACAGTGTTACTCCTTACGTTTTTTTTTTTTGGGGCGAAAAATTAAGTATCCCCAATCTTCTCAAAACTCTGGATTCTGATAGAGGGCCATGAGACTTAGACCTGAGTGCAACAATGGAGGCTCTAAACCCTTCCAGAGCTGAGATATCGAAAATCAAAATTTCGACCCGTAAAAAAAATGACAGTGTTACCCCTTACGTTTTTTTTTTTGGGGGCGAAAAATTAAGTATCCCCAATATTCTCAAAACTCTGGATTCTGATAGAGGGCCATGAGACATAGACCTGAGTGCAACAATGGAGGCTCTAGACCCTTCCAGTGCTGAGATATCGAAACTCAAAATTTCGACCCGAAAAAAAAAATGACAGTGTTACCCCTTACGTTTTTTTTTTTTTGGGCGAAAAATTAAGTATCCCCAATTTTCTCAAAACTCTGTATTCTAATAGAGGGCCATGAGACTTAGACCTGAGTGCAACAATGGAGGCTCTAGACCCTTCCAGAGCTGAGATATCGAAATTCAAAATTTCGACCAGAAAAAAAACGACAGTGTTACCCCTTACGTTTTTTTTTTTTTGGGGTGAAAAATTAAGTATCCCCAATCTTCTCAAAACTCTGGATTCTGATAGAGGGCCATGAGACATAGACCTGAGTGCAACAATGGAGGCTCTAGACCAGGGGTGTCAAACTCAAATACACAGTGGGCCGAGATCAAAAAATTGCTATAGGTCAAGGGCCGGACAGGTTAAACACTTATTGAAACAACGTATTATTATTATGAACCTGAAAACAACAAGGTCTATATATTATTGCCAATAAAACAACATTAATTAGGAAATAAAATAAAATAAAATTAATAAATAAAATCAGTTTCACTAATTTCTTATGGTTATTTACAAAAGTTATTTACTTCAAAGGAAAATCAAATGTCCTATAGCAAGAGAAAGAAATGCAAAAATGAAAGTCCACCTTTTCAAAGTTCACCTTCCTTCAAATTTGGCTGATTATTTATGCTGAAAAATGGCCGAGTTTTGGTCTGTACTAATCTGTCACTGTCACATCGGGGAAAATACCTTTTGAGTTACAGACTACCAAACGTTAAAGAGAAGAGTGCAAAAACTGATGAAAGAAGGCGTTTGTGGTTGACAGAGGCACAGCATCAGCAATACGGCACTGACATTGACACTGATGGAGGGGTTTGCATTTGCAATAGTGATGTTTTCTTATTTAATTTTTACAACATGGATGTGTGTAGCCACCGCCGCGCTGGACTATATTAGGGACTTTAAGCAACAGCCTCTGGTGGAATTGCGTATTGAGCTGCAGAACGGTAGGAATCTGTTATGCAACGTTACGGCTTTTTCCGCGTTCTTGTCAGCGCCGGTTTCAATACATGTTTCAGAAATAATATTTTTCTGCTCGTCCGGCACTTTGCAACAACACAGCATTGTTTCGGCAGCGACTTGCAGCATGTCTCCTCTAAAACTGATGTTTAACGTTACATTTTATGTGGCGTGAAAGTCGCATTCCATCCGAAATCCGATCGTTCAGACTGAGGCATATGGTATTTGAATAGGATTTCAAACCACATATGGATGTGGCTGCTAGCTTGAAACGGATTTCATGTGCTTTTTTGACTGACAATCTGAGCGTAGCCTATGTCGGAACAAGAAAATAGAAGGAAGAATTGCAGTACGGGCTATAGAAGCTCACCATTACCACATATTAACTTTAGTTTGTCAAAATATTACGCTCTCTCCTGCTTGGTAAGTCCATCTCTATATGATTTCGTACCTACCAAGGGTTTTTTCTGTGTTTTTTAGTGTAACAATGTGTTCCGTAGTACATACATAGTGCAGTAAATGCTGTTGTTTACATCCGAGTGCCCCCATAATGGCCACTCATCCGGGTTACCGCCCAGAATGTCACGCTTTCGCGGTCATGTTTCCATGGTGACGCGTCATTGCTTGTCACGTGACACAGTGACGGCGGGCCAGCTCTAAAAATAAATACATTTTGTCATGCGGGCCAAAAATAATTCATTTGCGGGCCGGTTGTGGCCCGCGGGCCTTGAGTTTGACACATGTGCTCTAGACCCTTCCAGAGCTGAGATATCGAAAATCAAAAGTTCGACCCGAAAAAAAAAGACGACAGTGTTACCCCTTATGTTTTTTTTGGGGCGAAAAATTAAGTATCCCCAATCTTCTCAAAACTCTGGATTCTGATAGAGGGCCATGAGACTTAGACCTGAGTGCAACAATGGAGGCTCTAGAGCCTTCCAGAGCTGAGATATCGAAAATCAAAATTTCGACCCGAAAAAAAAAACGACAGTGTTACCCCTTACGTTTTTTTTTTTGGGCGAAAAATTAAGTATCCCCAATCTTCTCAAAACTCTGGATTCTGATAGAGGGCCATGAGACTTAGACCTGAGTGCAACAATGGAGGCTCTAAACCCTTCCAGAGCTGAGATATCGAAAATCAAAATTTCAACCCGTAAAAAAAACGACAGTGTTACCCCTTACGTTTTTTTTTTTTGGGCGAAAAATTAAGTATCCCCAATCTTCTCAAAACTCTGGATTCTGATAGAGGGCCATGAGACATAGACCTGAGTGCAACAATGGAGGCTCTAGACCCTTCCAGTGCTGAGATATCTAAAATCAAAATTTCGACCCGAAAAAAAAAAGACAGTGTTACCCCTTACGTTTTTTTTTTTTGTGCGAAAAATTAAGTATCCCCAATCTTTTCAAAACTCTGGATTCTGATAGAGGGCCATGAGACATAGACCTGAGTGCAACAATGGAGGCTCTAGACCCTTCCAGAGCTGAGATATCGAAAATCAAAATTTCGACCCGAAAAAAAAAGACAGTGTTACCCCTTACGTTTTTTTTTTTTGGGGCGAAAAATTTAGTATCCCCAATCTTCTCAAAACTCTGGATTCTGATAGAGGGCCATGAGACTTAGACCTGAGTGCAACAATGGAGGCTCTAGACCCTTCCAGAGCTGAGATATCGAAACTCAAAATTTCGACCCGAAAAAAAAAACGACAGTGTTACCCCTTACGTTTTTTTTTTGGGGCGAAAAATTAAGTATCCCCAATCTTCTCAAAACTCTGGATTCTGATAGAGGGCCATGAGACTTAGACCTGAGTGCAACAATGGAGGCTCTAGACCCTTCCAGAGCTGAGATATCGAAAATCAAAAGTTCGACCCGAAAAAAAAAACCCGACAGTGTTACCCCCTTACGTTTTTTTTTTGGGGCGAAAAATTAAGTATCCCCAATCTTCTAAAAACTCTGGATTCTGATAGAGGGCCATGAGACTTAGACCTGAGTGCAACAATGGAGGCTCTAGACCCTTCCAGAGCTGAGATATCGAAAATCAAAAGTTCGACCCGAAAAAAAACGATAGTGTTACCCCTTACGTTTTTTTTTTTGGGCAAAAAATTAAGTATCCCCAATTTTCTCAAAACTCTGGATTCTGATAGAGGGCCATGAGACATAGACCTGAGTGCAACAATGGAGGCTCTAGACCCTTCCAGTGCTGAGATATCTAAAATCAAAATTTCGACCCGAAAAAAAAAGACAGTGTTACCCCTTACGTTTTTTTTTTTTTGGGCGAAAAATTAAGTATCCCCAATCTTCTCAAAACTCTGGATTCTGATAGAGGGCCATGAGACTTAGACCTGAGTGCAACAATGGAGGCTCTAGACCCTTCCAGAGCTGAGATATCGAAACTCAAAATTTCGACCCGAAAAAAAAAACGACAGTGTTACCCCTTACATTTTTTTTTGGGGGCGAAAAATTAAGTATCCCCAATCTTCTCGAAACTCTGGATTCTGATAGAGGGCCATGAGACTTAGACCTGAGTGCAACAATGGAGGCTCTAGACCCTTCCAGAGCTGAGATATCGAAAATCAAAATTTCGACCCGTAAAAAAAACGACAGTGTTACCCCTTATGTTTTTTTTTTTTGGGGCGAAAAATTAAGTATCCCCAATCTTCTCAAAACTCTGGATTCTGATAGAGGGCCATGAGACTTAGACCTGAGTGCAACAATGGAGGCTCTAGACCCTTCCAGAGCTGAGATATCGAAACTCAAAATTTCGACCCGAAAAAAAACCGACAGTGTTACCCCTTACGTTTTTTTTTTTGGGCGAAATATTAAGTATCCCCAATCTTCTCAAAACTCTGGATTCTGATAGAGGGCCATGAGACATAGACCTGAGTGCAACAATGGAGGCTCTAGACCCTTCCAGTGCTGAGATATCTAAAATCAAAATTTCGACCCGAAAAAAAAAAAGACAGTGTTACCCCTTACGTTTTTTTTTTTTGGGCGAAAAATTTAGTATCCCCAATCTTCTCAAAACTCTGGATTCTGATAGAGGGCCATGAGACTTAGACCTGAGTGCAACAATGGAGGCTCTAGACCCTTCCAGAGCTGAGATATCGAAACTCAAAATTTCGACCCGAAAAAAAAAAACGACAGTGTTACCCCTTACGTTTTTTTTTGGGGGGCGAAAAATTAAGTATCCCCAATCTTCTCAAAACTCTGGATTCTGATAGAGGGCCATGAGACTTAGACCTGAGTGCAACAATGGAGGCTCTAGACCCTTCCAGAGCTGAGATATCGAAAATCAAAAGTTCGACCCGAAAAAAAAAAACCGACAGTGTTACCCCTTACGTTTTTTTTGGGGGGGCGAAAAATTAAGTATCCCCAATCTTCTCAAAACTCTGGATTCTGATAGAGGGCCGTGAGACTTAGACCTGAGTGCAACAATGGAGGCCCTAGAACCTTCCAGAGCTGAGATATCGGAAATCAAAATTTCGACCCGTAAAAAAAACGACAGTGTTACCCCTTACGTTTTTTTTTTTTGGGCGAAAAATTAAGTATCCCCAATCTTATCAAAACTCTGGATTCTGATATAGGGCCATGAGACATAGACCTGAGTGCAACAATGGAGGCTCTAGACTCTTCCAGAGCTGAGATATCGAAAATCAAAATTTCGACCTGAAAAAAAAACGACAGTGTTACCCCTTACGTTTTTTTTTTTTGGGCGAAAAATTTAGTATCCCCAATCTTCTCAAAACTCTGGATTCTGATAGAGGGCCATGAGACTTAGACCTGAGTGCAACAATGGAGGTTCTAGACCCTTCCAGAGCTGAGATATCGAAATTCAAAATTTCGACCAGAAAAAAAACGACAGTGTTACCCCTTACAGGTTTTTTTTGGGGGTGAAAAATTAAGTATCCCCAATCTTCTCAAAACTCTGGATTCTGATAGAGGGCCATGAGACTTAGACCTGAGTGCAACAATGGAGGCTCTAGACCCTTCCAGAGCTGAGATATCGAAACTCAAAATTTCGACCCGAAAAAAAAAACGACAGTGTTACCCCTTACGTTTTTTTTTGGGGCGAAAAATTAAGTATCCCCAATCTTCTCAAAACTCTGGATTCTGATAGAGGGCCATGAGACTTAGACCTGAGTGCAACAATGGAGGCTCTAGACCCTTCCAGAGCTGAGATATCGAAAATCTAAATTTCGACCCGAAAAAAAAAACGACAGTGTTACCCCTTACGTTTTTTTTTTGGGCGAAAAATTAAGTATCCCCAATCTTCTCAAAACTCTGGATTCTGATAGAGGGCCATGAGACTTAGACCTGAGTGCAACAATGGAGGCTCTAAACCCTTCCAGAGCTGAGATATCGAAAATCAAAATTTCGACCCGTAAAAAAAACGACAGCGTTACCCCTTATGTTTTTTTTTTGGGGGGCGAAAAATTAAGTATCCCCAATCTTCTCAAAACTCTGGATTCTGATAGAGGGCCATGAAACTTAGACCTGAGTGCAACAATGGAGGCTCTAGACCCTTCCAGAGCTGAGATATCGAAAATCAAAATTTCTAGCCGAAAAAAAACGACAGTGTTACCCCTTACGTTTTTTTTTTTTTGGGCGAAAAATTGAGTATCCCCAATGTTCTCAAAACTCTGGATTCTGATAGAGGGCCATGAGACTTAGACCTGAGTGCAACAATGGAGGCTCTAAATCCTTCCAGAGCTGAGATATCGAAAATCAAAATTTCGACACGTAAAAAAAACGACAGTGTTACCCCTTACGTTTTTTTTTTGGGCGAAAAATTAAGTATCCCCAATCTTCTCAAAACTCTGGATTCTGATAGAGGGCCATTAGACTTAGACCTGAGTGCAACAATGGAGGCTCTAGACCCTTCCAGAGCTGAGATATCGAAACTCAAAATTTCGACCCGAAAAAAAAAAACGACAGTGTTACCCCTTACGTTTTTTTTTGGGGGCGAAAAATTAAGTATCCCCAATCTTCTCAAAACTCTGGATTCTGATAGAGGGCCATGAGACTTAGACCTGAGTGCAACAATGGAGGCTCTAGACCCTTCCAGAGCTGAGATATCGAAAATCAAAAGTTCGACCCGAAAAAAAACCCGACAGTGTTACCCCTTACGTTTTTTTTTGGGGGGCGAAAAATTAAGTATCCCCAATCTTCTCAAAACTCTGGATTCTGATAGAGGGCCGTGAGACTTAGACCTGAGTGCAACAATGGAGGCCCTAGACCCTTCCAGAGCTGAGATATCGGAAATCAAAATTTCGACCCGTAAAAAAAACGACAGTGTTACCCCTTACGTTTTTTTTTTTTTGGGCGAAAAATTAAGTATCCCCAATCTTCTCAAAACTCTGGATTCTGATAGAGGGCCATGAGACATAGACCTGAGTGCAACAATGGAGGCTCTAGACCCTTCCAGTGCTGAGATATCTAAACTCAAAATTTCGACCCGAAAAAAAAACGACAGTGTTACCCCTTACGGTTTTTTTTTTTGGGGTGAAAAATTAAGTATCCCCAATCTTATCAAAACTCTGGATTCTGATATAGGGCCATGAGACATAGACCTGAGTGCAACAATGGAGGCTCTAGACTCTTCCAGAGCTGAGATATCGAAAATCAAAATTTCGACCTGAAAAAAAAAACGACAGTGTTACCCCTTACGTTTTTTTTGGGGGGCGAAAAATTTAGTATCCCCAATCTTCTCAAAACTCTGGATTCTGATAGAGGGCCATGAGACTTAGACCTGAGTGCAACAATGGAGGTTCTAGACCCTTCCAGAGCTGAGATATCGAAATTCAAAATTTCGACCAGAAAAAAAACGACAGTGTTACCCCTTACAGGTTTTTTTTGGGGGTGAAAAATTAAGTATCCCCAATCTTCTCAAAACTCTGGATTCTGATAGAGGGCCATGAGACTTAGACCTGAGTGCAACAATGGAGGCTCTAGACCCTTCCAGAGCTGAGATATCGAAACTCAAAATTTCGACCCGAAAAAAAAAAACGACAGTGTTACCCCTTACGTTTTTTTTTTTGGGGGGGCGAAAAATTAAGTGTCCCCAATCTTCTCAAAACTCTGGATTCTGATAGAGGGCAATGAGACTTAGACCTGAGTGCAACAATGGAGGCTCTAGACCCTTCCAGAGCTGAGACATCGAAAATCTAAATTTCGACCCGAAAAAAAAAACGACAGTGTTACCCCTTACGTTTTTTTTTTGGGTGAAAAATTAAGTATCCCCAATCTTCTCAAAACTCTGGATTCTGATAGAGGGCCATGAGACTTAGACCTGAGTGCAACAATGGAGGCTCTAAACCCTTCCAGAGCTGAGATATCGAAAATCAAAATTTCGACCCGTAAAAAAAACGACAGTGTTACCCCTTATGTTTTTTTTTTTTTGGGGCGAAAAATTAAGTATCCCCAATCTTCTCAAAACTCTGGATTCTGATAGAGGGCCATGAAACTTAGACCTGAGTGCAACAATGGAGGCTCTAGACCCTTCCAGAGCTGAGATATCAAAATCAAAATTTCGAGCCGAAAAAAAACGACAGTGTTACCCCTTACGTTTTTTTTTTTTGGGCGAAAAATTAAGTATCCCCAATCTTCTCAAAACTCTGGATTCTGATAGAGGGCCATGAGACTTAGACCTGAGTGCAACAATGGAGGCTCTAAACCCTTCCAGAGCTGAGATATCGAAAATCAAAATTTCGACCCGTAAAAAAAAACGACAGTGTTAACCCTTACGTTTTTTTTTTGGGCGAAAAATTAAGTATCCCCAATCTTCTCAAAACTCTGGATTCTGATAGAGGGCCATTAGACTTAGACCTGAGTGCAACAATGGAGGCCCTAGACCCTTCCAGAGCTGAGATATCGAAAATCAAAATTTCGACCCGTAAAAAAAACGACAGTGTTACCCCTTATGTTTTTTTTTTTGGGCGAAAAATTAAGTATCCCCAATCTTCTCAAAGCTCTGGATTCTGATAGAGGGCCATGAGACATAGACCTGAGTGCAACAATGGAGGCTCTAGACCCTTCCAGTGCTGAGATATCTAAACTCAAAATTTCGACCCGAAAAAAAAAACGACAGTGTTACCCCTTACGTTTTTTTTTTGGGGTGAAAAATTAAGTATCCCCAATCTTCTCAAAACTCTGGATTCTGATATAGGGCCATGAGACATAGACCTGAGTGCAACAATGGAGGCTCTAGACCCTTCCAGAGCTGAGATATCGAAAATCAAAATTTCGACCTGAAAAAAAAAAACGACAGTGTTACCCCTTACGTTTTTTTTTTTTTTTTGGGCGAAAAATTTAGTATCCCCAATCTTCTCAAAACTCTGGATTCTGATAGAGGGCCATGAGACTTAGACCTGAGTGCAACAATGGAGGCTCTAGACCCTTCCAGAGCTGAGATATCGAAAATCAAAATTTCGACCTGAAAAAAAAAAACGACAGTGTTACCCCTTACGTTTTTTTTTTTTTTTTTTTGGGCGAAAAATTTAGTATCCCCAATCTTCTCAAAACTCTGGATTCTGATAGAGGGCCATGAGACTTAGACCTGAGTGCAACAATGGAAGTTCTAGACCCTTCCAGAGCTGAGATATCGAAATTCAAAATTTCGACCAGAAAAAAAACAACAGTGTTACCCCTTACGGGTTTTTTTGGGGGGGTGAAAAATTAAGTATCCCCAATCTTCTCAAAACTCTGGATTCTGGTAGAGGGCCATGAGACATAGACCTGAGTGCAACAATGGAGGCTCTAGACCCTTCCAGTGCTGAGATATCGAAATTCAAAATTTCGACCAGAAAAAAAAAACGACAGTGTTACCCCTTACGGTTTTTTTTTTTTGGGTGAAAAATTAAGTATCCCCAATCTTCTCAAAACTCTGGATTCTGATAGAGGGCCATGAGACATAGACCTGAGTGCAACAATGGAGGCTCTAGACCCTTCCAGAGCTGAGATATCGAAACTCAAAATTTCGACCCGAAAAAAAAACCCGACAGTGTTACCCCTTACGTTTTTTTTTTTGGGCGAAAAATTAAGTATCCCCAATCTTCTCAAAACTCTGGATTCTGATAGAGGGCCATGAGACTTAGACCTGAGTGCAACAATGGAGGCTCTAGACCCTTCCAGAGCTGAGATATCGAAAGTCTAAATTTCGACCCGAAAAAAAAGACAGTGTTACCCCTTACGTTTTTTTTTTTGGGCGAAAAATTAAGTATCCCCAATCTTCTCAAAACTCTGGATTCTGATAGAGGGCCATGAGACTTAGACCTGAGTGCAACAATGGAGGCTCTAGTCTAGACCCTTCCAGAGCTGAGATATCGAAAATCAAAATTTCGACCCGAAAAAAAAAGACAGTGTTACCCCTTACGTGTTTTTTTTGGGCGAAAAATTTAGTATCCCCAATCTTCTCAAAACTCTGGATTCTGATAGAGGGCCATGAGACTTAGATCTGAGTGCAACAATGGAGGCTCTAGACCCTTCCAGAGCTGAGATATCGAAACTCAAAATTTCGACCAGAAAAAAAAACGACAGTGTTACCCCTTATGGTTTTTTTTTTTTGGGATGAAAAATTAAGTATCCCCAATCTTCTCAAAACTCTGGATTCTGATAGAGGGCCATGAGACATAGACCTGAGTGCAACAATGGAGGCTCTAGACCCTTCCAGAGCTGAGATATCGAAACTCAAAATTTCGACCCGAAAAAAAACCCGACAGTGTTACCCCTTACGTTTTTTTTTGGGGGGCGAAAAATTAAGTATCCCCAATCTTCTCAAAACTCTGGATTCTGATAGAGGGCCATGAGACTTAGACCTGAGTGCAACAATGGAGGCTCTAGACCCTTCCAGAGCTGAGATATCGAAAATCAAAAGTTCGACCCGAAAAAAAAAAACCGACAGTGTTACCCCTTACGTTTTTTTTTTGGGGCGAAAAATTAAGTATCCCCAATCTTCTCAAAACTCTGGATTCTGATAGAGGGCCGTGAGACTTAGACCTGAGTGCAACAATGGAGGCTCTAGACCCTTCCAGAGCTGAGATATCGAAAATCAAAAGTTTGACCCGAAAAAACAAAAAACGACAGTGTTACCCCTTACGTTTTTTTTTTGGGGCGAAAAATTAAGTATCCCCAATCTTCTCAAAACTCTGGATTCTGATAGAGGGCCATGAGACTTAGACCTGAGTGCAACAATGGAGGCTCTAGACCCTTCCAGAGCTGATATATCGAAAATAAAAATTTCGACCCGAAAAAAAAAACGACAGTGTTACCCCTTACGTTTTTTTTTTTTGGGCGAAAAATTAAGTATCCCCAATCTTCTCAAAACTCTGGATTCTGATAGAGGGCCATGAGACATAGACCTGAGTGCAACAATGGAGGCTCTAGACCCTTCCAGTGCTGAGATATCTAAACTCAAAATTTCGACCCGAAAAAAAAAACGACAATGTTACCCCTTACGTTTTTTTTTTGGGGGGGTGAAAAATTAAGTATCCCCAAATCTTCTCAAAACTCTGGATTCTGATATAGGGCCATGAGACATAGACCCGAGTGCAACAATGGAGGCTCTAGACCCTTCCAGAGCTGAGATATCGAAAATCAAAATTTCGACCTGAAAAAAAAAACGACAGTGTTACCCCTTACGTTTTTTTTTGGGGCGATTAATTTAGTATCCCCAATCTTCTCAAAACTCTGGATTCTGATAGAGGGCCATGAGACTTAGACCTGAGTGCAACAATGGAGGTTCTAGACCCTTCCAGAGCTGAGATATCGAAATTCAAAATTTCGAACAGAAAAAAAAACGACAGTGTTACCCCTTACGGGGTTTTTTTTGGGGTGAAAAATTAAGTATCCCCAATCTTCTCAAAACTCTGGATTCTGATAGAGGGCCATGAGACTTAGACCTGAGTGCAACAATGGAGGCTCTAGACCCTTCCAGAGCTGAGATATCGAAAATCAAAATTTCGACCCAAAAAAAACGACAGTGTTACCCCTTACGTTTTTTTTTTTTGGGCGAAAAATTAAGTATCCCCAATCTTCTCAAAACTCTGGATTCTGATAGAGGGCCATGAGACATAGACCTGAGTGCAACAATGGAGGCTCTAGACCCTTCCAGTGCTGAGATATCTAAACTCAAAATTTCGACCCGAAAAAAAAACGACAGTGTTACCCCTTACGTTTTTTTTTTTTTTGGGCGAAAAATTTAGTATCCCCAATCTTCTCAAAACTCTGGATTCTGATAGAGGGCCATGAGACTTAGACCTGAGTGCAACAATGGAGGCTCTAGACCCTTCCAGAGCTGAGATATCGAAAATCAAAATTTCGACCCAAAAAAAACGACAGTGTTACCCCTTACGTTTTTTTTTTTTTGGGCGAAAAATTAAGTATCCCCAATCTTCTCAAAACTCTGGATTCTGATAGAGGGCCATGAGACATAGACCTGAGTGCAACAATGGAGGCTCTAGACCCTTCCAGTGCTGAGATATCTAAACTCAAAATTTCGACCCGAAAAAAAAACGACAGTGTTACCCCTTACGGTTTTTTTTTGGGGGGTGAAAAATTAAGTATCCCCAATCTTATCAAAACTCTGGATTCTGATATAGGGCCATGAGACATAGACCTGAGTGCAACAATGGAGGCTCTAGACTCTTCCAGAGCTGAGATATCGAAAATCAAAATTTCGACCTGAAAAAAAAAAACGACAGTGTTACCCCTTACGTTTTTTTTTTTGGGCGAAAAATTTAGTATCCCCAATCTTCTCAAAACTCTGGATTCTGATAGAGGGCCATGAGACTTAGACCTGAGTGCAACAATGGAGGTTCTAGACCCTTCCAGAGCTGAGATATCGAAATTCAAAATTTCGACCAGAAAAAAAACGACAGTGTTACCCCTTACAGGTTTTTTTGGGGGGTGAAAAATTAAGTATCCCCAATCTTCTCAAAACTCTGGATTCTGATAGAGGGCCATGAGACTTAGACCTGAGTGCAACAATGGACTCTCTAGACCCTTCCAGAGCTGAGATATCGAAAATCTAAATTTCGACCCGAAAAAAAAAACGACAGTGTTACCCCTTACGTTTTTTTTTTGGGCGAAAAATTAAGTATCCCCAATCTTCTCAAAACTCTGGATTCTGATAGAGGGCCATGAGACTTAGAC
The DNA here is from genome assembly GCF_988280905.1 of Pimephales promelas. Lineage (NCBI taxonomy): Eukaryota > Metazoa > Chordata > Actinopteri > Cypriniformes > Leuciscidae > Pimephales > Pimephales promelas. The sequence continues at coordinate 13,388,032 of NC_142785.1, forward strand.
CTGAGTGCAACAATGGAGGCTCTAAACCCTTCCAGAGCTGAGATATCGAAAATCAAAATTTCGACCCGTAAAAAAAACGACAGTGTTACCCCTTATGTTTTTTTTTTTTTGGGGCGAAAAATTAAGTATCCCCAATCTTCTCAAAACTCTGGATTCTGATAGAGGGCCATGAAACTTAGACCTGAGTGCAACAATGGAGGCTCTAGACCCTTCCAGAGCTGAGATATCGAAAATCAAAAGTTCGACCCGAAAAAAAAAACCGACAGTGTTACCCCTTACGTTTTTTTTTGGGGGGCGAAAAATTAAGTATCCCCAATCTTCTCAAAACTCTGGATTCTGATAGAGGGCCGTGAGACTTAGACCTGAGTGCAACAATGGAGGCCCTAGACCCTTCCAGAGCTGAGATATTGGAAATCAAAATTTCGACCCGTAAAAAAAACGACAGTGTTACCCCTTACGTTTTTTTTTTTAGGGCGAAAAATTAAGTATCCCCAATCTTCTCAAAACTCTGGATTCTGATAGAGGGCCATGAGACATAGACCTGAGTGCAACAATGGAGGCTCTAGACCCTTCCAGTGCTGAGATATCTAAACTCAAAATTTCGACCCGAAAAAAAAACGACAGTGTTACCCCTTACGGTTTTTTTTTTTGGGGTGAAAAATTAAGTATCCCCAATCTTATCAAAACTCTGGATTCTGATATAGGGCCATGAGACATAGACCTGAGTGCAACAATGGAGGCTCTAGACTCTTCCAGAGCTGAGATATCGAAAATCAAAATTTCGACCTGAAAAAAAAAACGACAGTGTTACCCCTTACGTTTTTTTTTTTGGGCGAAAAATTTAGTATCCCCAATCTTCTCAAAACTCTGGATTCTGATAGAGGGCCATGAGACTTAGACCTGAGTGCAACAATGGAGGTTCTAGACCCTTCCAGAGCTGAGATATCGAAATTCAAAATTTCGACCAGAAAAAAAACGACAGTGTTACCCCTTACAGGTTTTTTTTGGTGGTGAAAAATTAAGTATCCCCAATCTTCTCAAAACTCTGGATTCTGATAGAGGGCCATGAGACTTAGACCTGAGTGCAACAATGGAGGCTCTAGACCCTTCCAGAGCTGAGATATCGAAACTCAAAATTTCGACCCGAAAAAAAAAACGACAGTGTTACCCCTTACGTTTTTTTTTTGGGGGGCGAAAAATTAAGTATCCCCAATCTTCTCAAAACTCTGGATTCTGATAGAGGGCCATGAGACTTAGACCTGAGTGCAACAATGGAGGCTCTAGACCCTTCCAGAGCTGAGATATCGAAAATCTAAATTTCGACCCGAAAAAAAAAACGACAGTGTTACCCCTTACGTTTTTTTTTTGGGTGAAAAATTAAGTATCCCCAATCTTCTCAAAACTCTGGATTCTGATAGAGGGCCATGAGACTTAGACCTGAGTGCAACAATGGAGGCTCTAAACCCTTCCAGAGCTGAGATATCGAAAATCAAAATTTCGACCCGTAAAAAAAACGACAGTGTTACCCCTTATGTTTTTTTTTTTTGGGGCGAAAAATTAAGTATCCCCAATCTTCTCAAAACTCTGGATTCTGATAGAGGGCCATGAAACTTAGACCTGAGTGCAACAATGGAGGCTCTAGACCCTTCCAGAGCTGAGATATCGAAAATCAAAATTTCGAGCCGAAAAAAAACGACAGTGTTACCCCTTACGTTTTTTTTTTTTGGGCGAAAAATTAAGTATCCCCAATCTTCTCAAAACTCTGGATTCTGATAGAGGGCCATGAGACTTAGACCTGAGTGCAACAATGGAGGCTCTAAACCCTTCCAGAGCTGAGATATCGAAAATCAAAATTTCGACCCGTAAAAAAAACGACAGTGTTACCCCTTACGTTTTTTTTTTGGGCGAAAAATTAAGTATCCCCAATCTTCTCAAAACTCTGGATTCTGATAGAGGGCCATTAGACTTAGACCTGAGTGCAACAATGGAGGCCCTAGACCCTTCCAGAGCTGAGATATCGAAAATCAAAATTTCGACCCAGAAAAAAAACGACAGTGTTACCCCTTATGTTTTTTTTTTTGGGGCGAAAAATTAAGTATCCCCAATCTTCTCAAAGCTCTGGATTCTGATAGAGGGCCATGAGACATAGACCTGAGTGCAACAATGGAGGCTCTAGACCCTTCCAGTGCTGAGATATCTAAACTCAAAATTTCGACCCGAAAAAAAAACGACAGTGTTACCCCTTACGTTTTTTTTTTGGGGTGAAAAATTAAGTATCCCCAATCTTCTCAAAACTCTGGATTCTGATATAGGGCCATGAGACATAGACCTGAGTGCAACAATGGAGGCTCTAGACCCTTCCAGAGCTGAGATATCGAAAATCAAAATTTCGACCCGAAAAAAAACGACAGTGTTACCCCTTACGTTTTTTTTTTGGGGCGAAAAATTAAGTATCCCCAATCTTCTCAAAACTCTGGATTCTGATAGAGGGCCATGAGACTTAGACCTGAGTGCAACAATGGAGGCTCTAAACCCTTCCAGAGCTGAGATATCGAAAATCAAAATTTCGACCCGTAAAAAAAACGACAGTGTTACCCCTTACGTTTTTTTTTTTTGGGCGAAAAATTTAGTATCCCCAATCTTCTCAAAACTCTGGATTCTGATAGAGGGCCATGAGACTTAGACCTGAGTGCAACAATGGAGGCTCTAGACCCTTCCAGAGCTGAGATATCGAAAATCAAAATTTCGAAATGAAAAAAAAAACGACAGTGTTACCCCTTACGTTTTTTTTTTTTTTGGGGCGAAAAATTTAGTATCCCCAATCTTCTCAAAACTCTGGATTCTGATAGAGGGCCATGAGACTTAGACCTGAGTGCAACAATGGAGGCTCTAGACCCTTCCAGAGCTGAGATATCGAAAATCAAAATTTCGACCTGAAAAAAAAAACGACAGTGTTACCCCTTACGTTTTTTTTTTTTTTGGGCGAAAAATTTAGTATCCCCAATCTTCTCAAAACTCTGGATTCTGATAGAGGGCCATGAGACTTAGACCTGAGTGCAACAATGGAAGTTCTAGACCCTTCCAGAGCTGAGATATCGAAATTCAAAATTTCGACCAGAAAAAAAACGACAGTGTTACCCCTTACGTTTTTTTTTTGGGCGAAAAATTAAGTATCCCCAATCTTCTCAAAACTCTGGATTCTGATAGAGGGCCATTAGACTTAGACCTGAGTGCAACAATGGAGGCCCTAGACCCTTCCAGAGCTGAGATATCGAAAATCAAAATTTCGACCCGTAAAAAAAACGACAGTGTTACCCCTTATGTTTTTTTTTTTTGGGGCGAAAAATTAAGTATCCCCAATCTTCTCAAAGCTCTGGATTCTGATAGAGGGCCATGAGACATAGACCTGAGTGCAACAATGGAGGCTCTAGACCCTTCCAGTGCTGAGATATCTAAACTCAAAATTTCGACCCGAAAAAAAAACGACAGTGTTACCCCTTACGTTTTTTTTTTGGGGTGAAAAATTAAGTATCCCCAATCTTCTCAAAACTCTGGATTCTGATATAGGGCCATGAGACATAGACCTGAGTGCAACAATGGAGGCTCTAGACCCTTCCAGAGCTGAGATATCGAAAAATCAAAATTTCGACCCGAAAAAAAACGACAGTGTTACCCCTTACGTTTTTTTTTTGGGGCGAAAAATTAAGTATCCCCAATCTTCTCAAAACTCTGGATTCTGATAGAGGGCCATGAGACTTAGACCTGAGTGCAACAATGGAGGCTCTAAACCCTTCCAGAGCTGAGATATCGAAAATCAAAATTTCGACCCGTAAAAAAAACGACAGTGTTACCCCTTACGTTTTTTTTTTTTTGGGCGAAAAATTTAGTATCCCCAATCTTCTCAAAACTCTGGATTCTGATAGAGGGCCATGAGACTTAGACCTGAGTGCAACAATGGAGGCTCTAGACCCTTCCAGAGCTGAGATATCGAAAATCAAAATTTCGAAATGAAAAAAAAAACGACAGTGTTACCCCTTACGTTTTTTTTTTTTTTGGGCGAAAAATTTAGTATCCCCAATCTTCTCAAAACTCTGGATTCTGATAGAGGGCCATGAGACTTAGACCTGAGTGCAACAATGGAGGCTCTAGACCCTTCCAGAGCTGAGATATCGAAAATCAAAATTTCGACCTGAAAAAAAAAAACGACAGTGTTACCCCTTACGTTTTTTTTTTTTTTTTTTGGGCGAAAAATTTAGTATCCCCAATCTTCTCAAAACTCTGGATTCTGATAGAGGGCCATGAGACTTAGACCTGAGTGCAACAATGGAAGTTCTAGACCCTTCCAGAGCTGAGATATCGAAATTCAAAATTTCGACCAGAAAAAAACATCAGTGTTACCCCTTACGGGTTTTTTTGGGGGGTGAAAAATTAAGTATCCCCAATCTTCTCAAAACTCTGGATTCTGGTAGAGGGCCATGAGACATAGACCTGAGTGCAACAATGGAGGCTCTAGACCCTTCCAGAGCTGAGATATCGAAATTCAAAATTTCGACCAGAAAAAAAAAACGACAGTGTTACCCCTTACGGTTTTTTTTTTTGGGTGAAAAATTAAGTATCCCCAATCTTCTCAAAACTCTGGATTCTGATAGAGGGCCATGAGACATAGACCTGAGTGCAACAATGGAGGCTCTAGACCCTTCCAGAGCTGAGATATCGAAACTCAAAATTTCGACCCGAAAAAAAAAACCCGACAGTGTTACCCCTTACGTTTTTTTTTTTGGGCGAAAAATTAAGTATCCCCAATCTTCTCAAAACTCTGGATTCTGATAGAGGGCCATGAGACTTAGACCTGAGTGCAACAATGGAGGCTCTAGACCCTTCCAGAGCTGAGATATCGAAAGTCTAAATTTCGACCCGAAAAAAAAGACAGTGTTACCCCTTACGTTTTTTTTTTTGGGCGAAAAATTAAGTATCCCCAATCTTCTCAAAACTCTGGATTCTGATAGAGGGCCATGAGACTTAGACCTGAGTGCAACAATGGAGGCTCTAGTCTAGACCCTTCCAGAGCTGAGATATCGAAAATCAAAATTTCGACCCGAAAAAAAAAGACAGTGTTACCCCTTACGTGTTTTTTTTGGGCGAAAAATTTAGTATCCCCAATCTTCTCAAAACTCTGGATTCTGATAGAGGGCCATGAGACTTAGATCTGAGTGCAACAATGGAGGCTCTAGACCCTTCCAGAGCTGAGATATCGAAACTCAAAATTTCGACCAGAAAAAAAAACGACAGTGTTACCCCTTATGGTTTTTTTTTTGGGATGAAAAATTAAGTATCCCCAATCTTCTCAAAACTCTGGATTCTGATAGAGGGCCATGAGACATAGACCTGAGTGCAACAATGGAGGCTCTAGACCCTTCCAGAGCTGAGATATCGAAACTCAAAATTTCGACCCGAAAAAAAACCCGACAGTGTTACCCCTTACGTTTTTTTTGGGGGGGCGAAAAATTAAGTATCCCCAATCTTCTCAAAACTCTGGATTCTGATAGAGGGCCATGAGACTTAGACCTGAGTGCAACAATGGAGGCTCTAGACCCTTCCAGAGCTGAGATATCGAAAATCAAAAGTTCGACCCGAAAAAAAAAACCCGACAGTGTTACCCCTTACGTTTTTTTTTTGGGGCGAAAAATTAAGTATCCCCAATCTTCTCAAAACTCTGGATTCTGATAGAGGGCCGTGAGACTTAGACCTGAGTGCAACAATGGAGGCTCTAGACCCTTCCAGAGCTGAGATATCGAAAATCAAAAGTTCGACCCGAAAAAACAAAAAACGACAGTGTTACCCCTTACGTTTTTTTTTTGGGGCGAAAAATTAAGTATCCCCAATCTTCTCAAAACTCTGGATTCTGATTGAGGGCCATGAGACTTAGACCTGAGTGCAACAATGGAGGCTCTAGACCCTTCCAGAGCTGATATATCGAAAATCAAAATTTCGACCCGAAAAAAAAAAACGACAGTGTTACCCTTTTTTTTTTTTGGGCGAAAAATTAAGTATCCCCAATCTTCTCAAAACTCTGGATTCTGATAGAGGGCCATGAGACATAGACCTGAGTGCAACAATGGAGGCTCTAGACCCTTCCAGTGCTGAGATATCTAAACTCAAAATTTCGACCCGAAAAAAAAAACGACAGTGTTACCCCTTACGTTTTTTTTTTGGGGTGAAAAATTAAGTATCCCCAATCTTCTCAAAACTCTGGATTCTGATATAGGGCCATGAGACATAGACCTGAGTGCAACAATGGAGGCTCTAGACCCTTCCAGAGCTGAGATATCGAAAATCAAAATTTCGACCCGAAAAAAAACGACAGTGTTACCCCTTACGTTTTTTTTTTGGGGCGAAAAATTAAGTATCCCCAATCTTCTCAAAACTCTGGATTCTGATAGAGGGCCATGAGACTTAGACCTGAGTGCAACAATGGAGGCTCTAAACCCTTCCAGAGCTGAGATATCGAAAATCAAAATTTCGACCCGTAAAAAAAACGACAGTGTTACCCCTTACGTTTTTTTTTTTTTGGGCGAAAAATTTAGTATCCCCAATCTTCTCAAAACTCTGGATTCTGATAGAGGGCCATGAGACTTAGACCTGAGTGCAACAATGGAGGCTCTAGACCCTTCCAGAGCTGAGATATCGAAAATCAAAATTTCGACCTGAAAAAAAAAACGACAGTGTTACCCCTTACGTTTTTTTTTTTTTTTGGGCGAAAAATTTAGTATCCCCAATCTTCTCAAAACTCTGGATTCTGATAGAGGGCCATGAGACTTAGACCTGAGTGCAACAATGGAGGCTCTAGACCCTTCCAGAGCTGAGATATTGAAAATCAAAATTTCGACCTGAAAAAAAAAACGACAGTGTTACCCCTTACGTTTTTTTTTTTGTTTTTGGGCGAAAAATTTAGTATCCCCAATCTTCTCAAAACTCTGGATTCTGATAGAGGGCCATTAGACTTAGACCTGAGTGCAACAATGGAAGTTCTAGACCCTTCCAGAGCTGAGATATCGAAATTCAAAATTTCGACCAGAAAAAAAACAACAGTGTTACCCCTTACGGGTTTTTTTTGGGGGGTGAAAAATTAAGTATCCCCAATCTTCTCAAAACTCTGGATTCTGGTAGAGGGCCATGAGACATAGACCTGAGTGCAACAATGGAGGCTCTAGACCCTTCCAGAGCTGAGATATCGAAACTCAAAATTTCGACCCGAAAAAAAACCCGACAGTGTTACCCCTTACGTTTTTTTTTTTTTTTTGGGCGAAAAATTTAGTATCCCCAATCTTCTCAAAACTCTGGATTCTGATAGAGGGCCATGAGACTTAGACCTGAGTGCAACAATGGAGGCTCTAGACCCTTCCAGAGCTGAGATATCGAAAATCAAAAGTTCGACCCGAAAAAAAAAACCCGACAGTGTTACCCCTTACGTTTTTTTTTTGGGGCGAAAAATTAAGTATCCCCAATCTTCTCAAAACTCTGGATTCTGATAGAGGGCCGTGAGACTTAGACCTGAGTGCAACAATGGAGGCTCTAGACCCTTCCAGAGCTGAGATATCGAAAATCAAAAGTTCGACCCGAAAAAACAAAAAACGACAGTGTTACCCCTTACGTTTTTTTTTTGGGGCGAAAAATTAAGTATCCCCAATCTTCTCAAAACTCTGGATTCTGATTGAGGGCCATGAGACTTAGACCTGAGTGCAACAATGGAGGCTCTAGACCCTTCCAGAGCTGATATATCGAAAATCAAAATTTCGACCCGAAAAAAAAAAAACGACAGTGTTACCCTTTTTTTTTTTTTGGGCGAAAAATTAAGTATCCCCAATCTTCTCAAAACTCTGGATTCTGATAGAGGGCCATGAGACATAGACCTGAGTGCAACAATGGAGGCTCTAGACCCTTCCAGTGCTGAGATATCTAAACTCAAAATTTCGACCCGAAAAAAAAAACGACAGTGTTACCCCTTACGTTTTTTTTTTGGGGTGAAAAATTAAGTATCCCCAATCTTCTCAAAACTCTGGATTCTGATATAGGGCCATGAGACATAGACCTGAGTGCAACAATGGAGGCTCTAGACCCTTCCAGAGCTGAGATATCGAAAATCAAAATTTCGACCCGAAAAAAAACGACAGTGTTACCCCTTACGTTTTTTTTTTGGGGCGAAAAATTAAGTATCCCCAATCTTCTCAAAACTCTGGATTCTGATAGAGGGCCATGAGACTTAGACCTGAGTGCAACAATGGAGGCTCTAAACCCTTCCAGAGCTGAGATATCGAAAATCAAAATTTCGACCCGTAAAAAAAACGACAGTGTTACCCCTTACGTTTTTTTTTTTTGGGCGAAAAATTTAGTATCCCCAATCTTCTCAAAACTCTGGATTCTGATAGAGGGCCATGAGACTTAGACCTGAGTGCAACAATGGAGGCTCTAGACCCTTCCAGAGCTGAGATATCGAAAATCAAAATTTCGACCTGAAAAAAAAAACGACAGTGTTACCCCTTACGTTTTTTTTTTTTTTGGGCGAAAAATTTAGTATCCCCAATCTTCTCAAAACTCTGGATTCTGATAGAGGGCCATGAGACTTAGACCTGAGTGCAACAATGGAGGCTCTAGACCCTTCCAGAGCTGAGATATCGAAAATCAAAATTTCGACCTGAAAAAAAAAACGACAGTGTTACCCCTTACGTTTTTTTTTTTTTTTTGGGCGAAAAATTTAGTATCCCCAATCTTCTCAAAACTCTGGATTCTGATAGAGGGCCATTAGACTTAGACCTGAGTGCAACAATGGAAGTTCTAGACCCTTCCAGAGCTGAGATATCGAAATTCAAAATTTCGACCAGAAAAAAAACAACAGTGTTACCCCTTACGGGTTTTTTTTGGGGGGTGAAAAATTAAGTATCCCCAATCTTCTCAAAACTCTGGATTCTGGTAGAGGGCCATGAGACATAGACCTGAGTGCAACAATGGAGGCTCTAGACCCTTCCAGAGCTGAGATATCGAAATTCAAAATTTCGACCAGAAAAAAAAAACGACAGTGTTACCCCTTACGGTTTTTTTTTTTGGGTGAAAAATTAAGTATCCCCAATCTTCTCAAAACTCTGGATTCTGATAGAGGGCCATGAGACATAGACCTGAGTGCAACAATGGAGGCTCTAGACCCTTCCAGAGCTGAGATATCGAAACTCAAAATTTCGACCCGAAAAAAAAAACCCGACAGTGTTACCCCTTACGTTTTTTTTTTTGGGCGAAAAATTAAGTATCCCCAATCTTCTCAAAACTCTGGATTCTGATAGAGGGCCATGAGACTTAGACCTGAGTGCAACAATGGAGGCTCTAGACCCTTCCAGAGCGGAGATATCGAAAGTCTAAATTTCGACCCGAAAAAAAAGACAGTGTTACCCCTTACGTTTTTTTTTTTGGGCGAAAAATTAAGTATCCCCAATCTTCTCAAAACTCTGGATTCTGATAGAGGGCCATGAGACTTAGACCTGAGTGCAACAATGGAGGCTCTAGTCTAGACCCTTCCAGAGCTGAGATATCGAAAATCAAAATTTCGACCCGAAAAAAAAAGACAGTGTTACCCCTTACGTGTTTTTTTTGGGCGAAAAATTTAGTATCCCCAATCTTCTCAAAACTCTGGATTCTGATAGAGGGCCATGAGACTTAGATCTGAGTGCAACAATGGAGGCTCTAGACCCTTCCAGAGCTGAGATATCGAAACTCAAAATTTCGACCAGAAAAAAAAACGACAGTGTTACCCCTTATGGTTTTTTTTTTTTGGGATGAAAAATTAAGTATCCCCAATCTTCTCAAAACTCTGGATTCTGATAGAGGGCCATGAGACATAGACCTGAGTGCAACAATGGAGGCTCTAGACCCTTCCAGAGCTGAGATATCGAAACTCAAAATTTCGACCCGAAAAAAAACCCGACAGTGTTACCCCTTACGTTTTTTTTGGGGGGGCGAAAAATTAAGTATCCCCAATCTTCTCAAAACTCTGGATTCTGATAGAGGGCCATGAGACTTAGACCTGAGTGCAACAATGGAGGCTCTAGACCCTTCCAGAGCTGAGATATCGAAAATCAAAAGTTCGACCCGAAAAAAAAAAACCGACGGTGTTACCCCTTACGTTTTTTTTTGGGGGCGAAAAATTAAGTATCCCCAATCTTCTCAAAACTCTGGATTCTGATAGAGGGCCGTGAGACTTAGACCTGAGTGCAACAATGGAGGCTCTAGACCCTTCCAGAGCTGAGATATCGAAAATCAAAAGTTCGACCCGAAAAAAAAAAAACCGACAGTGTTACCCCTTACGTTTTTTTTTGGGGGCGAAAAATTAAGTATCCCCAATCTTCTCAAAACTCTGGATTCTGATAGAGGGCCGTGAGACTTAGACCTGAGTGCAACAATAGAGGCTCTAGACCCTTCCAGTGCTGAGATATCTAAACTCAAAATTTCGACCCGAAAAAAAAACGACAGTGTTACCCCTTACGGGTTTTTTTTTTGGGGTGAAAAATTAAGTATCCCCAATCTTATCAAAACTCTGGATTCTGATATAGGGCCATGAGACATAGACCTGAGTGCAACAATGGAGGCTCTAGACTCTTCCAGAGCTGAGATATCGAAAATCAAAATTTCGACCTGAAAAAAAAAACGACAGTGTTACCCCTTACGTTTTTTTTTTTGGGCGAAAAATTTAGTATCCCCAATCTTCTCAAAACTCTGGATTCTGATAGAGGGCCATGAGACTTAGACCTGAGTGCAACAATGGAGGTTCTAGACCCTTCCAGAGCTGAGATATCGAAATTCAAAATTTCGACCAGAAAAAAAACGACAGTGTTACCCCTTACAGGTTTTTTTTGGGGGTGAAAAATTAAGTATCCCCAATCTTCTCAAAACTCTGGATTCTGATAGAGGGCCATGAGACTTAGACCTGAGTGCAACAATGGAGGCTCTAGACCCTTCCAGAGCTGAGATATCGAAAATCTAAATTTCGACCCGAAAAAAAAAAACGACAGTGTTACCCCTTACGTTTTTTTTTTGGGTGAAAAATTAAGTATACCCAATCTTCTCAAAACTCTGGATTCTGATAGAGGGCCATGAAACTTAGACCTGAGTGCAACAATGGAGGCTCTAGACCCTTCCAGAGCTGAGATATCGAAAATCAAAATTTCGAGCCGAAAAAAAACGACAGTGTTACCCCTTACGTTTTTTTTTTTTGGGCGAAAAATTAAGTATCCCCAATCTTCTCAAAACTCTGGATTCTGATAGAGGGCCATGAGACTTAGACCTGAGTGCAACAATGGAGGCTCTAAACCCTTCCAGAGCTGAGATATCGAAAATCAAAATTTCGACCCGTAAAAAAAACGACAGTGTTACCCCTTACGTTTTTTTTTTGGGCGAAAAATTAAGTATCCCCAATCTTCTCAAAACTCTGGATTCTGATAGAGGGCCATTAGACTTAGACCTGAGTGCAACAATGGAGGCCCTAGACCCTTCCAGAGCTGAGATATCGAAAATCAAAATTTCGACCCGTAAAAAAAACGACAGTGTTACCCCTTATGTTTTTTTTTTGGGCGAAAAATTAAGTATCCCCAATCTTCTCAAAGCTCTGGATTCTGATAGAGGGCCATGAGACATAGACCTGAGTGCAACAATGGAGGCTCTAGACCCTTCCAGTGCTGAGATATCTAAACTCAAAATTTCGACCCGAGAAAAAAAACGACAGTGTTACCCCTTACGTTTTTTTTTTGGGGCGAAAAATTAAGTATCCCCAATCTTCTCAAAACTCTGGATTCTGATAGAGGGCCATGAGACTTAGACCTGAGTGCAACAATGGAGGCTCTAAACCCTTCCAGAGCTGAGATATCGAAAATCAAAATTTCGACCCGTAAAAAAAACGACAGTGTTACCCCTTACGGTTTTTTTTTTTTTGGGCGAAAAATTTAGTATCCCCAATCTTCTCAAAACTCTGGATTCTGATAGAGGGCCATGAGACTTAGACCTGAGTGCAACAATGGAGGCTCTAGACCCTTCCAGAGCTGAGATATCGAAAATCAAAATTTCGACCTGAAAAAAAAAATGACAGTGTTACCCCTTACGTTTTTGTTTTTTTTTTGGGGCGAAAAATTTAGTATCCCCAATCTTCTCAAAACTCTGGATTCTGATAGAGGGCCATGAGACTTAGACCTGAGTGCAACAATGGAGGCTCTAGACCCTTCCAGAGCTGAGATATCGAAAATCAAAATTTCGACCTGAAAAAAAAAACGACAGTGTTACCCCTTACGTTTTTTTTTTTTTTTTGGGCGAAAAATTTAGTATCCCCAATCTTCTCAAAACTCTGGATTCTGATAGAGGGCCATGAGACTTAGACCTGAGTGCAACAATGGAAGTTCTAGACCCTTCCAGAGCTGAGATATCGAAATTCAAAATTTCGACCAGAAAAAAAACAACAGTGTTACCCCTTACGGGTTTTTTTTGGGGGGTGAAAAATTAAGTATCCCCAATCTTCTCAAAACTCTGGATTCTGGTAGAGGGCCATGAGACATAGACCTGAGTGCAACAATGGAGGCTCTAGACCCTTCCAGAGCTGAGATATCGAAATTCAAAATTTCGACCAGAAAAAAAAAACGACAGTGTTACCCCTTACGGTTTTTTTTTTTGGGTGAAAAATTAAGTTTCCCCAATCTTCTCAAAACTCTGGATTCTGATAGAGGGCCATGAGACATAGACCTGAGTGCAACAATGGAGGCTCTAGACCCTTCCAGAGCTGAGATATCGAAACTCAAAATTTCGACCCGAAAAAAAAACCCAACAGTGTTACCCCTTACGTTTTTTTTTTTGGGCGAAAAATTAAGTATCCCCAATCTTCTCAAAACTCTGGATTCTGATAGAGGGCCATGAGACTTAGACCTGAGTGCAACAATGGAGGCTCTAGACCCTTCCAGAGCTGAGATATCGAAAGTCTAAATTTCGACCCGAAAAAAAAGACAGTGTTACCCCTTACGTTTTTTTTTTTGGGCGAAAAATTAAGTATCCCCAATCTTCTCAAAACTCTGGATTCTGATAGAGGGCCATGAGACTTAGACCTGAGTGCAACAATGGAGGCTCTAGTCTAGACCCTTCCAGAGCTGAGATATCGAAAATCAAAATTTCGACCCGAAAAAAAAAGACAGTGTTACCCCTTACGTGTTTTTTTTGGGCGAAAAATTTAGTATCCCCAATCTTCTCAAAACTCTGGATTCTGATAGAGGGCCATGAGACTTAGATCTGAGTGCAACAATGGAGGCTCTAGACCCTTCCAGAGCTGAGATATCAAAACTCAAAATTTCGACCAGAAAAAAAAACGACAGTGTTACCCCTTATGGTTTTTTTTTTTGGGATGAAAAATTAAGTATCCCCAATCTTCTCAAAACTCTGGATTCTGATAGAGGGCCATGAGACATAGACCTGAGTGCAACAATGGAGGCTCTAGACCCTTCCAGAGCTGAGATATCGAAACTCAAAATTTCGACCCGAAAAAAAACCCGACAGTGTTACCCCTTACGTTTTTTTTGGGGGGGCGAAAAATTAAGTATCCCCAATCTTCTCAAAACTCTGGATTCTGATAGAGGGCCATGAGACTTAGACCTGAGTGCAACAATGGAGGCTCTAGACCCTTCCAGAGCTGAGATATCGAAAATCAAAAGTTCGACCCGAAAAAAAAAAACCGACAGTGTTACCCCTTACGTTTTTTTTTTGGGGCGAAAAATTAAGTATCCCCAATCTTCTCAAAACTCTGGATTCTGATAGAGGGCCGTGAGACTTAGACCTGAGTGCAACAATGGAGGCTCTAGACCCTTCCAGAGCTGAGATATCGAAAATCAAACGTTCGACCCGAAAAAACAAAAAACGACAGTGTTACCCCTTACGTTTTTTTTTTTGGGGCGAAAAATTAAGTATCCCCAATCTTCTCAAAACTCTGGATTCTGATATAGGGCCATGAGACATAGACCCGAGTGCAACAATGGAGGCTCTAGACCCTTCCAGAGCTGAGATATCGAAAATCAAAATTTCGACCTGAAAAAAAAAAACGACAGTGTTACCCCTTACGTTTTTTTTTGGGGCGATTAATTTAGTATCCCCAATCTTCTCAAAACTCTGGATTCTGATAGAGGGCCATGAGACTTAGACCTGAGTGCAACAATGGAGGTTCTAGACCCTTCCAGAGCTGAGATATCGAAATTCAAAATTTCGAACAGAAAAAAAACGACAGTGTTACCCCTTACGGGGTTTTTTTTGGGGTGAAAAATTAAGTATCCCCAATCTTCTCAAAACTCTGGATTCTGATAGAGGGCCATGAGACTTAGACCTGAGTGCAACAATGGAGGCTCTAGACCCTTCCAGAGCTGAGATATCGAAAATCAAAATTTCGACCCAAAAAAAACGACAGTGTTACCCCTTACGTTTTTTTTTTTTGGGCGAAAAATTAAGTATCCCCAATCTTCTCAAAACTCTGGATTCTGATAGAGGGCCATGAGACATAGACCTGAGTGCAACAATGGAGGCTCTAGACCCTTCCAGTGCTGAGATATCTAAACTCAAAATTTCGACCTGAAAAAAACCCGACAGTGTTACCCCTTACGGTTTTTTTTTTGGGGGGTGAAAAATTAAGTATCCCCAATCTTATCAAAACTCTGGATTCTGATATAGGGCCATGAGACATAGACCTGAGTGCAACAATGGAGGCTCTAGACTCTTCCAGAGCTGAGATATCGAAAATCAAAATTTCGACCTGAAAAAAAAAACGACAGTGTTACCCCTTACGTTTTTTTTTTTGGGCGAAAAATTTAGTATCCCCAATCTTCTCAAAACTCTGGATTCTGATAGAGGGCCATGAGACTTAGACCTGAGTGCAACAATGGAGGTTCTAGACCCTTCCAGAGCTGAGATATCGAAATTCAAAATTTCGACCAGAAAAAAAACGACAGTGTTACCCCTTACAGGTTTTTTTGGGGGGTGAAAAATTAAGTATCCCCAATCTTCTCAAAACTCTGGATTCTGATAGAGGGCCATGAGACTTAGACCTGAGTGCAACAATGGAGGCTCTAGACCCTTCCAGAGCTGAGATATCGAAACTCAAAATTTCGACCCGAAAAAAAAAACGACAGTGTTACCCCTTACGTTTTTTTTGGGGGGGGGCGAAAAATTAAGTATCCCCAATCTTCTCAAAACTCTGGATTCTGATAGAGGGCCATGAGACTTAGACCTGAGTGCAACAATGGAGGCTCTAGACCCTTCCAGAGCTGAGATATCGAAAATCTAAATGTCGACCCGAAAAAAAAAACGACAGTGTTACCCCTTACGTTTTTTTTTGGGTGAAAAATTAAGTATCCCCAATCTTCTCAAAACTCTGGATTCTGATAGAGGGCCATGAGACTTAGACCTGAGTGCAACAATGGAGGCTCTAAACCCTTCCAGAGCTGAGATATCGAAAATCAAAATTTCGACCCGTAAAAAAAACGACAGTGTTACCCCTTATGTTTTTTTTTTTTTGGGGCGAAAAATTAAGTATCCCCAATCTTCTCAAAACTCTGGATTCTGATAGAGGGCCATGAAACTTAGACCTGAGTGCAACAATGGAGGCTCTAGACCCTTCCAGAGCTGAGATATCGAAAATCAAAATTTCGAGCCGAAAAAAAACGACAGTGTTACCCCTTACGTTTTTTTTTTTGGGCGAAAAATTAAGTATCCCCAATCTTCTCAAAACTCTGGATTCTGATAGAGGGCCATGAGACTTAGACCTGAGTGCAACAATGGAGGCTCTAAACCCTTCCAGAGCTGAGATATCGAAAATCAAAATTTCGACCCGTAAAAAAAACGACAGTGTTACCCCTTACGTTTTTTTTTTGGGCGAAAAATTAAGTATCCCCAATCTTCTCAAAACTCTGGATTCTGATAGAGGGCCATTAGACTTAGACCTGAGTGCAACAATGGAGGCTCTAGACCCTTCCAGTGCTGAGATATCTAAACTCAAAATTTCGACCCGAAAAAAAAACGACAGTGTTACCCCTTACGTTTTTTTTTTGGGATGAAAAATTAAGTATCCCCAATCTTCTCAAAACTCTGGATTCTGATATAGGGCCATGAGACATAGACCTGAGTGCAACAATGGAGGCTCTAGACCCTTCCAGAGCTGAGATATCGAAAATCAAAATTTCGACCCGAAAAAAAACGACAGTGTTACCCCTTACGTTTTTTTTTTGGGGCGAAAAATTAAGTATCCCCAATCTTCTCAAAACTCTGGATTCTGATAGAGGGCCATGAGACTTAGACCTGAGTGCAACAATGGATGCTCTAAACCCTTCCAGAGCTGAGATATCGAAAATCAAAATTTCGACCTGAAAAAAAAAACGACAGTGTTACCCCTTACGTTTTTTTTTTTTTTTGGGCGAAAAATTTAGTATCCCCAATCTTCTCAAAACTCTGGATTCTGATAGAGGGCCATGAGACTTAGACCTGAGTGCAACAATGGAGGCTCTAGACCCTTCCAGAGCTGAGATATCGAAAATCAAAATTTCGACCTGAAAAAAAAAACGACAGTGTTACCCCTTACGTTTTTTTTTTGGGGCGAAAAATTAAGTATCCCCAATCTTCTCAAAACTCTGGATTCTGATATAGGGCCATGAGACATAGACCCGAGTGCAACAATGGAGGCTCTAGACCCTTCCAGAGCTGAGATATCGAAAATCAAAATTTCGACCTGAAAAAAAAAAACGACAGTGTTACCCCTTACGTTTTTTTTTGGGGCGATTAATTTAGTATCCCCAATCTTCTCAAAACTCTGGATTCTGATAGAGGGCCATGAGACTTAGACCTGAGTGCAACAATGGAGGTTCTAGACCCTTCCAGAGCTGAGATATCGAAATTCAAAATTTCGAACAGAAAAAAAACGACAGTGTTACCCCTTACGGGGTTTTTTTTGGGGTGAAAAATTAAGTATCCCCAATCTTCTCAAAACTCTGGATTCTGATAGAGGGCCATGAGACTTAGACCTGAGTGCAACAATGGAGGCTCTAGACCCTTCCAGAGCTGAGATATCGAAAATCAAAATTTCGACCCAAAAAAAACGACAGTGTTACCCCTTACGTTTTTTTTTTTTGGGCGAAAAATTAAGTATCCCCAATCTTCTCAAAACTCTGGATTCTGATAGAGGGCCATGAGACATAGACCTGAGTGCAACAATGGAGGCTCTAGACCCTTCCAGTGCTGAGATATCTAAACTCAAAATTTCGACCCGAAAAAAAACCGACAGTGTTACCCCTTACGGTTTTTTTTTTGGGGGTGAAAAATTAAGTATCCCCAATCTTATCAAAACTCTGGATTCTGATATAGGGCCATGAGACATAGACCTGAGTGCAACAATGGAGGCTCTAGACTCTTCCAGAGCTGAGATATCGAAAATCAAAATTTCGACCTGAAAAAAAAAACGACAGTGTTACCCCTTACGTTTTTTTTTTTGGGCGAAAAATTTAGTATCCCCAATCTTCTCAAAACTCTGGATTCTGATAGAGGGCCATGAGACTTAGACCTGAGTGCAACAATGGAGGTTCTAGACCCTTCCAGAGCTGAGATATCGAAATTCAAAATTTCGACCAGAAAAAAAACGACAGTGTTACCCCTTACAGGTTTTTTTGGGGGGTGAAAAATTAAGTATCCCCAATCTTCTCAAAACTCTGGATTCTGATAGAGGGCCATGAGACTTAGACCTGAGTGCAACAATGGAGGCTCTAGACCCTTCCAGAGCTGAGATATCGAAAATCTAAATGTCGACCCGAAAAAAAAAACGACAGTGTTACCCCTTACGTTTTTTTTTTGGGTGAAAAATTAAGTATCCCCAATCTTCTCAAAACTCTGGATTCTGATAGAGGGCCATGAGACTTAGACCTGAGTGCAACAATGGAGGCTCTAAACCCTTCCAGAGCTGAGATATCGAAAATCAAAATTTCGACCCGTAAAAAAAACGACAGTGTTACCCCTTACGTTTTTTTTTTTTGGGCGAAAAATTTAGTATCCCCAATCTTCTCAAAACTCTGGATTCTGATAGAGGGCCATGAGACTTAGACCTGAGTGCAACAATGGAGGCTCTAGACCCTTCCAGAGCTGAGATATCGAAAATCAAAATTTCGACCTGAAAAAAAAAACGACAGTGTTACCCCTTACGTTTTTTTTTTTTTTTTGGGCGAAAAATTTAGTATCCCCAATCTTCTCAAAACTCTGGATTCTGATAGAGGGCCATGAGACTTAGACCTGAGTGCAACAATGGAGGCTCTAGACCCTTCCAGAGCTGAGATATCGAAAATCAAAATTTCGACCTGAAAAAAAAAACGACAGTGTTACCCCTTACGTTTTTTTTTTTTTTTTTGGGCGAAAAATTTAGTATCCCCAATCTTCTCAAAACTCTGGATTCTGATAGAGGGCCATTAGACTTAGACCTGAGTGCAACAATGGAAGTTCTAGACCCTTCCAGAGCTGAGATATCGAAATTCAAAATTTCGACCAGAAAAAAAACAACAGTGTTACCCCTTACGGGTTTTTTTTGGGGGGTGAAAAATTAAGTATCCCCAATCTTCTCAAAACTCTGGATTCTGGTAGAGGGCCATGAGACATAGACCTGAGTGCAACAATGGAGGCTCTAGACCCTTCCAGAGCTGAGATATCGAAATTCAAAATTTCGACCAGAAAAAAAAAACGACAGTGTTACCCCTTACGGTTTTTTTTTTTGGGTGAAAAATTAAGTATCCCCAATCTTCTCAAAACTCTGGATTCTGATAGAGGGCCATGAGACATAGACCTGAGTGCAACAATGGAGGCTCTAGACCCTTCCAGAGCTGAGATATCGAAACTCAAAATTTCGACCCGAAAAAAAAAACCCGACAGTGTTACCCCTTACGTTTTTTTTTTTGGGCGAAAAATTAAGTATCCCCAATCTTCTCAAAACTCTGGATTCTGATAGAGGGCCATGAGACTTAGACCTGAGTGCAACAATGGAGGCTCTAGACCCTTCCAGAGCGGAGATATCGAAAGTCTAAATTTCGACCCGAAAAAAAAGACAGTGTTACCCCTTACGTTTTTTTTTTTGGGCGAAAAATTAAGTATCCCCAATCTTCTCAAAACTCTGGATTCTGATAGAGGGCCATGAGACTTAGACCTGAGTGCAACAATGGAGGCTCTAGACCCTTCCAGAGCGGAGATATCGAAAGTCTAAATTTCGACCCGAAAAAAAAGACAGTGTTACCCCTTACGTTTTTTTTTTTGGGCGAAAAATTAAGTATCCCCAATCTTCTCAAAACTCTGGATTCTGATAGAGGGCCATGAGACTTAGACCTGAGTGCAACAATGGAGGCTCTAGTCTAGACCCTTCCAGAGCTGAGATATCGAAAATCAAAATTTCGACCCGAAAAAAAAAGACAGTGTTACCCCTTACGTGTTTTTTTTGGGCGAAAAATTTAGTATCCCCAATCTTCTCAAAACTCTGGATTCTGATAGAGGGCCATGAGACTTAGATCTGAGTGCAACAATGGAGGCTCTAGACCCTTCCAGAGCTGAGATATCGAAACTCAAAATTTCGACCAGAAAAAAAAACGACAGTGTTACCCCTTATGGTTTTTTTTTTTTGGGATGAAAAATTAAGTATCCCCAATCTTCTCAAAACTCTGGATTCTGATAGAGGGCCATGAGACATAGACCTGAGTGCAACAATGGAGGCTCTAGACCCTTCCAGAGCTGAGATATCGAAACTCAAAATTTCGACCCGAAAAAAAACCCGACAGTGTTACCCCTTACGTTTTTTTTGGGGGGGCGAAAAATTAAGTATCCCCAATCTTCTCAAAACTCTGGATTCTGATAGAGGGCCATGAGACTTAGACCTGAGTGCAACAATGGAGGCTCTAGACCCTTCCAGAGCTGAGATATCGAAAATCAAAAGTTCGACCCGAAAAAAAAAAACCGACGGTGTTACCCCTTACGTTTTTTTTTGGGGGCGAAAAATTAAGTATCCCCAATCTTCTCAAAACTCTGGATTCTGATAGAGGGCCGTGAGACTTAGACCTGAGTGCAACAATGGAGGCTCTAGACCCTTCCAGAGCTGAGATATCGAAAATCAAAAGTTCGACCCGAAAAAAAAAAACCGACAGTGTTACCCCTTACGTTTTTTTTTGGGGGCGAAAAATTAAGTATCCCCAATCTTCTCAAAACTCTGGATTCTGATAGAGGGCCGTGAGACTTAGACCTGAGTGCAACAATAGAGGCTCTAGACCCTTCCAGTGCTGAGATATCTAAACTCAAAATTTCGACCCGAAAAAAAAACGACAGTGTTACCCCTTACGGGTTTTTTTTTTGGGGTGAAAAATTAAGTATCCCCAATCTTATCAAAACTCTGGATTCTGATATAGGGCCATGAGACATAGACCTGAGTGCAACAATGGAGGCTCTAGACTCTTCCAGAGCTGAGATATCGAAAATCAAAATTTCGACCTGAAAAAAAAAACGACAGTGTTACCCCTTACGTTTTTTTTTTTGGGCGAAAAATTTAGTATCCCCAATCTTCTCAAAACTCTGGATTCTGATAGAGGGCCATGAGACTTAGACCTGAGTGCAACAATGGAGGTTCTAGACCCTTCCAGAGCTGAGATATCGAAATTCAAAATTTCGACCAGAAAAAAAACGACAGTGTTACCCCTTACAGGTTTTTTTTGGGGGTGAAAAATTAAGTATCCCCAATCTTCTCAAAACTCTGGATTCTGATAGAGGGCCATGAGACTTAGACCTGAGTGCAACAATGGAGGCTCTAGACCCTTCCAGAGCTGAGATATCGAAAATCTAAATTTCGACCCGAAAAAAAAAAACGACAGTGTTACCCCTTACGTTTTTTTTTTGGGTGAAAAATTAAGTATACCCAATCTTCTCAAAACTCTGGATTCTGATAGAGGGCCATGAAACTTAGACCTGAGTGCAACAATGGAGGCTCTAGACCCTTCCAGAGCTGAGATATCGAAAATCAAAATTTCGAGCCGAAAAAAAACGACAGTGTTACCCCTTACGTTTTTTTTTTTTGGGCGAAAAATTAAGTATCCCCAATCTTCTCAAAACTCTGGATTCTGATAGAGGGCCATGAGACTTAGACCTGAGTGCAACAATGGAGGCTCTAAACCCTTCCAGAGCTGAGATATCGAAAATCAAAATTTCGACCCGTAAAAAAAACGACAGTGTTACCCCTTACGTTTTTTTTTTGGGCGAAAAATTAAGTATCCCCAATCTTCTCAAAACTCTGGATTCTGATAGAGGGCCATTAGACTTAGACCTGAGTGCAACAATGGAGGCCCTAGACCCTTCCAGAGCTGAGATATCGAAAATCAAAATTTCGACCCGTAAAAAAAACGACAGTGTTACCCCTTATGTTTTTTTTTTGGGCGAAAAATTAAGTATCCCCAATCTTCTCAAAGCTCTGGATTCTGATAGAGGGCCATGAGACATAGACCTGAGTGCAACAATGGAGGCTCTAGACCCTTCCAGTGCTGAGATATCTAAACTCAAAATTTCGACCCGAGAAAAAAAACGACAGTGTTACCCCTTACGTTTTTTTTTTGGGGCGAAAAATTAAGTATCCCCAATCTTCTCAAAACTCTGGATTCTGATAGAGGGCCATGAGACTTAGACCTGAGTGCAACAATGGAGGCTCTAAACCCTTCCAGAGCTGAGATATCGAAAATCAAAATTTCGACCCGTAAAAAAAACGACAGTGTTACCCCTTACGGTTTTTTTTTTTTTGGGCGAAAAATTTAGTATCCCCAATCTTCTCAAAACTCTGGATTCTGATAGAGGGCCATGAGACTTAGACCTGAGTGCAACAATGGAGGCTCTAGACCCTTCCAGAGCTGAGATATCGAAAATCAAAATTTCGACCTGAAAAAAAAAATGACAGTGTTACCCCTTACGTTTTTGTTTTTTTTTTGGGGCGAAAAATTTAGTATCCCCAATCTTCTCAAAACTCTGGATTCTGATAGAGGGCCATGAGACTTAGACCTGAGTGCAACAATGGAGGCTCTAGACCCTTCCAGAGCTGAGATATCGAAAATCAAAATTTCGACCTGAAAAAAAAAACGACAGTGTTACCCCTTACGTTTTTTTTTTTTTTTTGGGCGAAAAATTTAGTATCCCCAATCTTCTCAAAACTCTGGATTCTGATAGAGGGCCATGAGACTTAGACCTGAGTGCAACAATGGAAGTTCTAGACCCTTCCAGAGCTGAGATATCGAAATTCAAAATTTCGACCAGAAAAAAAACAACAGTGTTACCCCTTACGGGTTTTTTTTGGGGGGTGAAAAATTAAGTATCCCCAATCTTCTCAAAACTCTGGATTCTGGTAGAGGGCCATGAGACATAGACCTGAGTGCAACAATGGAGGCTCTAGACCCTTCCAGAGCTGAGATATCGAAATTCAAAATTTCGACCAGAAAAAAAAAACGACAGTGTTACCCCTTACGGTTTTTTTTTTTGGGTGAAAAATTAAGTTTCCCCAATCTTCTCAAAACTCTGGATTCTGATAGAGGGCCATGAGACATAGACCTGAGTGCAACAATGGAGGCTCTAGACCCTTCCAGAGCTGAGATATCGAAACTCAAAATTTCGACCCGAAAAAAAAACCCGACAGTGTTACCCCTTACGTTTTTTTTTTTGGGCGAAAAATTAAGTATCCCCAATCTTCTCAAAACTCTGGATTCTGATAGAGGGCCATGAGACTTAGACCTGAGTGCAACAATGGAGGCTCTAGACCCTTCCAGAGCTGAGATATCGAAAGTCTAAATTTCGACCCGAAAAAAAAGACAGTGTTACCCCTTACGTTTTTTTTTTTGGGCGAAAAATTAAGTATCCCCAATCTTCTCAAAACTCTGGATTCTGATAGAGGGCCATGAGACTTAGACCTGAGTGCAACAATGGAGGCTCTAGTCTAGACCCTTCCAGAGCTGAGATATCGAAAATCAAAATTTCGACCCGAAAAAAAAAGACAGTGTTACCCCTTACGTGTTTTTTTTGGGCGAAAAATTTAGTATCCCCAATCTTCTCAAAACTCTGGATTCTGATAGAGGGCCATGAGACTTAGATCTGAGTGCAACAATGGAGGCTCTAGACCCTTCCAGAGCTGAGATATCAAAACTCAAAATTTCGACCAGAAAAAAAAACGACAGTGTTACCCCTTATGGTTTTTTTTTTTGGGATGAAAAATTAAGTATCCCCAATCTTCTCAAAACTCTGGATTCTGATAGAGGGCCATGAGACATAGACCTGAGTGCAACAATGGAGGCTCTAGACCCTTCCAGAGCTGAGATATCGAAACTCAAAATTTCGACCCGAAAAAAAACCCGACAGTGTTACCCCTTACGTTTTTTTTGGGGGGGCGAAAAATTAAGTATCCCCAATCTTCTCAAAACTCTGGATTCTGATAGAGGGCCATGAGACTTAGACCTGAGTGCAACAATGGAGGCTCTAGACCCTTCCAGAGCTGAGATATCGAAAATCAAAAGTTCGACCCGAAAAAAAAAAACCGACAGTGTTACCCCTTACGTTTTTTTTTTGGGGCGAAAAATTAAGTATCCCCAATCTTCTCAAAACTCTGGATTCTGATAGAGGGCCGTGAGACTTAGACCTGAGTGCAACAATGGAGGCTCTAGACCCTTCCAGAGCTGAGATATCGAAAATCAAACGTTCGACCCGAAAAAACAAAAAACGACAGTGTTACCCCTTACGTTTTTTTTTTTGGGGCGAAAAATTAAGTATCCCCAATCTTCTCAAAACTCTGGATTCTGATATAGGGCCATGAGACATAGACCCGAGTGCAACAATGGAGGCTCTAGACCCTTCCAGAGCTGAGATATCGAAAATCAAAATTTCGACCTGAAAAAAAAAAACGACAGTGTTACCCCTTACGTTTTTTTTTGGGGCGATTAATTTAGTATCCCCAATCTTCTCAAAACTCTGGATTCTGATAGAGGGCCATGAGACTTAGACCTGAGTGCAACAATGGAGGTTCTAGACCCTTCCAGAGCTGAGATATCGAAATTCAAAATTTCGAACAGAAAAAAAACGACAGTGTTACCCCTTACGGGGTTTTTTTTGGGGTGAAAAATTAAGTATCCCCAATCTTCTCAAAACTCTGGATTCTGATAGAGGGCCATGAGACTTAGACCTGAGTGCAACAATGGAGGCTCTAGACCCTTCCAGAGCTGAGATATCGAAAATCAAAATTTCGACCCAAAAAAAACGACAGTGTTACCCCTTACGTTTTTTTTTTTTGGGCGAAAAATTAAGTATCCCCAATCTTCTCAAAACTCTGGATTCTGATAGAGGGCCATGAGACATAGACCTGAGTGCAACAATGGAGGCTCTAGACCCTTCCAGTGCTGAGATATCTAAACTCAAAATTTCGACCTGAAAAAAACCCGACAGTGTTACCCCTTACGGTTTTTTTTTTGGGGGGTGAAAAATTAAGTATCCCCAATCTTATCAAAACTCTGGATTCTGATATAGGGCCATGAGACATAGACCTGAGTGCAACAATGGAGGCTCTAGACTCTTCCAGAGCTGAGATATCGAAAATCAAAATTTCGACCTGAAAAAAAAAACGACAGTGTTACCCCTTACGTTTTTTTTTTTGGGCGAAAAATTTAGTATCCCCAATCTTCTCAAAACTCTGGATTCTGATAGAGGGCCATGAGACTTAGACCTGAGTGCAACAATGGAGGTTCTAGACCCTTCCAGAGCTGAGATATCGAAATTCAAAATTTCGACCAGAAAAAAAACGACAGTGTTACCCCTTACAGGTTTTTTTGGGGGGTGAAAAATTAAGTATCCCCAATCTTCTCAAAACTCTGGATTCTGATAGAGGGCCATGAGACTTAGACCTGAGTGCAACAATGGAGGCTCTAGACCCTTCCAGAGCTGAGATATCGAAACTCAAAATTTCGACCCGAAAAAAAAAACGACAGTGTTACCCCTTACGTTTTTTTTGGGGGGGGGCGAAAAATTAAGTATCCCCAATCTTCTCAAAACTCTGGATTCTGATAGAGGGCCATGAGACTTAGACCTGAGTGCAACAATGGAGGCTCTAGACCCTTCCAGAGCTGAGATATCGAAAATCTAAATGTCGACCCGAAAAAAAAAACGACAGTGTTACCCCTTACGTTTTTTTTTGGGTGAAAAATTAAGTATCCCCAATCTTCTCAAAACTCTGGATTCTGATAGAGGGCCATGAGACTTAGACCTGAGTGCAACAATGGAGGCTCTAAACCCTTCCAGAGCTGAGATATCGAAAATCAAAATTTCGACCCGTAAAAAAAACGACAGTGTTACCCCTTATGTTTTTTTTTTTTTGGGGCGAAAAATTAAGTATCCCCAATCTTCTCAAAACTCTGGATTCTGATAGAGGGCCATGAAACTTAGACCTGAGTGCAACAATGGAGGCTCTAGACCCTTCCAGAGCTGAGATATCGAAAATCAAAATTTCGAGCCGAAAAAAAACGACAGTGTTACCCCTTACGTTTTTTTTTTTGGGCGAAAAATTAAGTATCCCCAATCTTCTCAAAACTCTGGATTCTGATAGAGGGCCATGAGACTTAGACCTGAGTGCAACAATGGAGGCTCTAAACCCTTCCAGAGCTGAGATATCGAAAATCAAAATTTCGACCCGTAAAAAAAACGACAGTGTTACCCCTTACGTTTTTTTTTTGGGCGAAAAATTAAGTATCCCCAATCTTCTCAAAACTCTGGATTCTGATAGAGGGCCATTAGACTTAGACCTGAGTGCAACAATGGAGGCTCTAGACCCTTCCAGTGCTGAGATATCTAAACTCAAAATTTCGACCCGAAAAAAAAACGACAGTGTTACCCCTTACGTTTTTTTTTTGGGATGAAAAATTAAGTATCCCCAATCTTCTCAAAACTCTGGATTCTGATATAGGGCCATGAGACATAGACCTGAGTGCAACAATGGAGGCTCTAGACCCTTCCAGAGCTGAGATATCGAAAATCAAAATTTCGACCCGAAAAAAAACGACAGTGTTACCCCTTACGTTTTTTTTTTGGGGCGAAAAATTAAGTATCCCCAATCTTCTCAAAACTCTGGATTCTGATAGAGGGCCATGAGACTTAGACCTGAGTGCAACAATGGATGCTCTAAACCCTTCCAGAGCTGAGATATCGAAAATCAAAATTTCGACCTGAAAAAAAAAACGACAGTGTTACCCCTTACGTTTTTTTTTTTTTTTGGGCGAAAAAT
The DNA here is from genome assembly GCF_988280905.1 of Pimephales promelas. NCBI lineage: Eukaryota > Metazoa > Chordata > Actinopteri > Cypriniformes > Leuciscidae > Pimephales > Pimephales promelas. Next base: position 13,414,379 of record NC_142785.1, read on the forward strand.
TTAGTATCCCCAATCTTCTCAAAACTCTGGATTCTGATAGAGGGCCATGAGACTTAGACCTGAGTGCAACAATGGAGGCTCTAGACCCTTCCAGAGCTGAGATATCGAAAATCAAAATTTCGACCTGAAAAAAAAAACGACAGTGTTACCCCTTACGTTTTTTTTTTGGGGCGAAAAATTAAGTATCCCCAATCTTCTCAAAACTCTGGATTCTGATATAGGGCCATGAGACATAGACCCGAGTGCAACAATGGAGGCTCTAGACCCTTCCAGAGCTGAGATATCGAAAATCAAAATTTCGACCTGAAAAAAAAAAACGACAGTGTTACCCCTTACGTTTTTTTTTGGGGCGATTAATTTAGTATCCCCAATCTTCTCAAAACTCTGGATTCTGATAGAGGGCCATGAGACTTAGACCTGAGTGCAACAATGGAGGTTCTAGACCCTTCCAGAGCTGAGATATCGAAATTCAAAATTTCGAACAGAAAAAAAACGACAGTGTTACCCCTTACGGGGTTTTTTTTGGGGTGAAAAATTAAGTATCCCCAATCTTCTCAAAACTCTGGATTCTGATAGAGGGCCATGAGACTTAGACCTGAGTGCAACAATGGAGGCTCTAGACCCTTCCAGAGCTGAGATATCGAAAATCAAAATTTCGACCCAAAAAAAACGACAGTGTTACCCCTTACGTTTTTTTTTTTTGGGCGAAAAATTAAGTATCCCCAATCTTCTCAAAACTCTGGATTCTGATAGAGGGCCATGAGACATAGACCTGAGTGCAACAATGGAGGCTCTAGACCCTTCCAGTGCTGAGATATCTAAACTCAAAATTTCGACCCGAAAAAAAACCGACAGTGTTACCCCTTACGGTTTTTTTTTTGGGGGTGAAAAATTAAGTATCCCCAATCTTATCAAAACTCTGGATTCTGATATAGGGCCATGAGACATAGACCTGAGTGCAACAATGGAGGCTCTAGACTCTTCCAGAGCTGAGATATCGAAAATCAAAATTTCGACCTGAAAAAAAAAACGACAGTGTTACCCCTTACGTTTTTTTTTTTGGGCGAAAAATTTAGTATCCCCAATCTTCTCAAAACTCTGGATTCTGATAGAGGGCCATGAGACTTAGACCTGAGTGCAACAATGGAGGTTCTAGACCCTTCCAGAGCTGAGATATCGAAATTCAAAATTTCGACCAGAAAAAAAACGACAGTGTTACCCCTTACAGGTTTTTTTGGGGGGTGAAAAATTAAGTATCCCCAATCTTCTCAAAACTCTGGATTCTGATAGAGGGCCATGAGACTTAGACCTGAGTGCAACAATGGAGGCTCTAGACCCTTCCAGAGCTGAGATATCGAAAATCTAAATGTCGACCCGAAAAAAAAAACGACAGTGTTACCCCTTACGTTTTTTTTTTGGGTGAAAAATTAAGTATCCCCAATCTTCTCAAAACTCTGGATTCTGATAGAGGGCCATGAGACTTAGACCTGAGTGCAACAATGGAGGCTCTAAACCCTTCCAGAGCTGAGATATCGAAAATCAAAATTTCGACCCGTAAAAAAAACGACAGTGTTACCCCTTATGTTTTTTTTTTTTTGGGGCGAAAAATTAAGTATCCCCAATCTTCTCAAAACTCTGGATTCTGATAGAGGGCCATGAAACTTAGACCTGAGTGCAACAATGGAGGCTCTAGACCCTTCCAGAGCTGAGATATCGAAAATCAAAATTTCGAGCCGAAAAAAAACGACAGTGTTACCCCTTACGTTTTTTTTTTTTGGGCGAAAAATTAAGTATCCCCAATCTTCTCAAAACTCTGGATTCTGATAGAGGGCCATGAGACTTAGACCTGAGTGCAACAATGGAGGCTCTAAACCCTTCCAGAGCTGAGATATCGAAAATCAAAATTTCGACCCGTAAAAAAAACGACAGTGTTACCCCTTACGTTTTTTTTTGGGCGAAAAATTAAGTATCCCCAATCTTCTCAAAACTCTGGATTCTGATAGAGGGCCATTAGACTTAGACCTGAGTGCAACAATGGAGGCTCTAGACCCTTCCAGTGCTGAGATATCTAAACTCAAAATTTTGACCCGAAAAAAAAACGACAGTGTTACCCCTTACGTTTTTTTTTTGGGGTGAAAAATTAAGTATCCCCAATCTTCTCAAAACTCTGGATTCTGATATAGGGCCATGAGACATAGACCTGAGTGCAACAATGGAGGCTCTAGACCCTTCCAGAGCTGAGATATCGAAAATCAAAATTTCGACCCGAAAAAAAACGACAGTGTTACCCCTTACGTTTTTTTTTTGGGGCGAAAAATTAAGTATCCCCAATCTTCTCAAAACTCTGGATTCTGATAGAGGGCCATGAGACTTAGACCTGAGTGCAACAATGGAGGCTCTAAACCCTTCCAGAGCTGAGATATCGAAAATCAAAATTTCGACCTGAAAAAAAAAACGACAGTGTTACCCCTTACGTTTTTTTTTTTTTTTTTGGGCGAAAAATTTAGTATCCCCAATCTTCTCAAAACTCTGGATTCTGATAGAGGGCCATGAGACTTAGACCTGAGTGCAACAATGGAGGCTCTAGACCCTTCCAGAGCTGAGATATCGAAAATCAAAATTTCGACCTGAAAAAAAAAACGACAGTGTTACCCCTTACGTTTTTTTTTTTTTTTTGGGCGAAAAATTTAGTATCCCCAATCTTCTCAAAACTCTGGATTCTGATAGAGGGCCATGAGACTTAGACCTGAGTGCAACAATGGAAGTTCTAGACCCTTCCAGAGCTGAGATATCGAAATTCAAAATTTCGACCAGAAAAAAAACAACAGTGTTACCCCTTACGGGTTTTTTTTGGGGGGTGAAAAATTAAGTATCCCCAATCTTCTCAAAACTCTGGATTCTGGTAGAGGGCCATGAGACATAGACCTGAGTGCAACAATGGAGGCTCTAGACCCTTCCAGAGCTGAGATATCGAAAATCAAAATTTCGACCCGAAAAAAAAACGACAGTGTTACCCCTTACGTTTTTTTTTTTTTGGGCGAAAAATCAAGTATCCCCAATCTTCTCAAAACTCTGGATTCTGATAGAGGGCCATGAGACTTAGACCTGAGTGCAACAATGGAGGCTCTAGACCCTTCCAGAGCTGAGATATCGAAATTCAAAATTTCGACCAGAAAAAAAAAACGACAGTGTTACCCCTTACGGTTTTTTTTTTGGGTGAAAAATTAAGTATCCCCAATCTTCTCAAAACTCTGGATTCTGATAGAGGGCCATGAGACATAGACCTGAGTGCAACAATGGAGGCTCTAGACCCTTCCAGAGCTGAGATATCGAAACTCAAAATTTCAACCCGAAAAAAAAACGACAGTGTTACCCCTTACGTTTTTTTTTGGGGCGAAAAATTAAGTATCCCCAATCTTCTCAAAACTCTGGATTCTGATAGAGGGCCATGAGATTTAGACCTGACTGCAACAATGGAGGCTCTAGACCCTTCCAGAGCTGAGATATCGAAAATCAAAAGTTCGACCCGAAAAAAAAACCCGACAGTGTTACCCCTTACGTTTTTTTTTTGGGCGAAAAATTAAGTATCCCCAATCTTCTCAAAACTCTGGATTCTGATAGAGGGCCATGAGACTTAGACCTGAGTGCAACAATGGAGGCTCTAGACCCTTCCAGAGCTGAGATATCGAAAGTCTAAATTTCGACCCGAAAAAAAAAGACAGTGTTACCCCTTACGTTTTTTTTTTTGGGCGAAAAATTAAGTATCCCCAATCTTCTCAAAACTCTGGATTCTGATAGAGGGCCATGAGACTTAGACCTGAGTGCAACAATGGAGGCTCTAGTCTAGACCCTTCCAGAGCTGAGATATCGAAAATCAAAATTTCGACCCGAAAAAAAACGACAGTGTTACCCCTTACGTTTTTTTTTGGGGGCGAAAAATTAAGTATCCCCAATCTTCTCAAAACTCTGGATTCTGATAGAGGGCCATGAGACTTAGACCTGAGTGCAACAATGGAGGCTCTAAACCCTTCCAGAGCTGAGATATCGAAAATCAAAATTTCGACCTGAAAAAAAAAACGACAGTGTTACCCCTTACGTTTTTTTTTTTTTTTTGGGCGAAAAATTTAGTATCCCCAATCTTCTCAAAACTCTGGATTCTGATAGAGGGCCATGAGACTTAGACCTGAGTGCAACAATGGAGGCTCTAGACCCTTCCAGAGCTGAGATATCGAAAATCAAAATTTCGACCTGAAAAAAAAAACGACAGTGTTACCCCTTACGTTTTTTTTTTTTTTTTGGGCGAAAAATTTAGTATCCCCAATCTTCTCAAAACTCTGGATTCTGATAGAGGGCCATGAGACTTAGACCTGAGTGCAACAATGGAAGTTCTAGACCCTTCCAGAGCTGAGATATCGAAATTCAAAATTTCGACCAGAAAAAAAACAACAGTGTTACCCCTTACGGGTTTTTTTGGGGGGGTGAAAAATTAAGTATCCCCAATCTTCTCAAAACTCTGGATTCTGGTAGAGGGCCATGAGACATAGACCTGAGTGCAACAATGGAGGCTCTAGACCCTTCCAGAGCTGAGATATCGAAAATCAAAATTTCGACCCGAAAAAAAAACGACAGTGTTACCCCTTACGTTTTTTTTTTTTTTGGGCGAAAAATCAAGTATCCCCAATCTTCTCAAAACTCTGGATTCTGATAGAGGGCCATGAGACTTAGACCTGAGTGCAACAATGGAGGCTCTAGACCCTTCCAGAGCTGAGATATCGAAATTCAAAATTTCGACCAGAAAAAAAAAACGACAGTGTTACCCCTTACGGTTTTTTTTTTGGGTGAAAAATTAAGTATCCCCAATCTTCTCAAAACTCTGGATTCTGATAGAGGGCCATGAGACATAGACCTGAGTGCAACAATGGAGGCTCTAGACCCTTCCAGAGCTGAGATATCGAAACTCAAAATTTCGACCCGAAAAAAAAACGACAGTGTTACCCCTTACGTTTTTTTTTGGGGCGAAAAATTAAGTATCCCCAATCTTCTCAAAACTCTGGATTCTGATAGAGGGCCATGAGATTTAGACCTGACTGCAACAATGGAGGCTCTAGACCCTTCCAGAGCTGAGATATCGAAAATCAAAAGTTCGACCCGAAAAAAAAACCCGACAGTGTTACCCCTTACGTTTTTTTTTTGGGCGAAAAATTAAGTATCCCCAATCTTCTCAAAACTCTGGATTCTGATAGAGGGCCATGAGACTTAGACCTGAGTGCAACAATGGAGGCTCTAGACCCTTCCAGAGCTGAGATATCGAAAGTCTAAATTTCGACCCGAAAAAAAAAGACAGTGTTACCCCTTACGTTTTTTTTTTTGGGCGAAAAATTAAGTATCCCCAATCTTCTCAAAACTCTGGATTCTGATAGAGGGCCATGAGACTTAGACCTGAGTGCAACAATGGAGGCTCTAGTCTAGACCCTTCCAGAGCTGAGATATCGAAAATCAAAATTTCGACCCGAAAAAAAAGACAGTGTTACCCCTTACGTGTTTTTTTTTTGGGCGAAAAATTTAGTATCCCCAATCTTCTCAAAACTCTGGATTCTGATAGAGGGCCATGAGACTTAGATCTGAGTGCAACAATGGAGGCTCTAGACCCTTCCAGAGCTGAGATATCGAAACTCAAAATTTCGACCAGAAAAAAAAACGACAGTGTTACCCCTTATGGTTTTTTTTTTGGGATGAAAAATTAAGTATCCCCAATCTTCTCAAAACTCTGGATTCTGATAGAGGGCCATGAGACATAGACCTGAGTGCAACAATGGAGGCTCTAGACCCTTCCAGAGCTGAGATATCGAAACTCAAAATTTCGACCCGAAAAAAAACCCGACAGTGTTACCCCTTACGTTTTTTTTGGGGGGGCGAAAAATTAAGTATCCCCAATCTTCTCAAAACTCTGGATTCTGATAGAGGGCCATGAGACTTAGACCTGAGTGCAACAATGGAGGCTCTAGACCCTTCCAGAGCTGAGATATCGAAAATCAAAAGTTCGACCCGAAAAAAAAAACCCGACAGTGTTACCCCTTACGTTTTTTTTTTTTGGGGCGAAAAATTAAGTATCCCCAATCTTCTCAAAACTCTGGATTCTGATAGAGGGCCGTGAGACTTAGACCTGAGTGCAACAATGGAGGCTCTAGACCCTTCCAGAGCTGAGATATCGAAAATCAAAAGTTCGACCCGAAAAAACAAAAAACGACAGTGTTACCCCTTACGTTTTTTTTTTGGGTGAAAAATTAAGTATCCCCAATCTTCTCAAAACTCTGGATTCTGATAGAGGGCCATGAGACTTAGACCTGAGTGCAACAATGGAGGCTCTAGACCCTTCCAGAGCTGAGATATCGAAAATCAAAAGTTCGACCCGAAAAAAAAAAAACCGACAGTGTTACCCCTTACGTTTTTTTTTGGGGGCGAAAAATTAAGTATCCCCAATCTTCTCAAAACTCTGGATTCTGATAGAGGGCCGTGAGACTTAGACCTGAGTGCAACAATGGAGGCTCTAGACCCTTCCAGAGCTGAGATATCGAAAATCAAAAGTTCGACCCGAAAAAAAAAAAACCGACAGTGTTACCCCTTACGTTTTTTTTTGGGGGCGAAAAATTAAGTATCCCCAATCTTCTCAAAACTCTGGATTCTGATAGAGGGCCGTGAGACTTAGACCTGAGTGCAACAATGGAGGCTCTAGACCCTTCCAGTGCTGAGATATCTAAACTCAAAATTTCGACCCGAAAAAAAAACGACAGTGTTACCCCTTACGTTTTTTTTTTTTGGGGTGAAAAATTAAGTATCCCCAATCTTATCAAAACTCTGGATTCTGATATAGGGCCATGAGACATAGACCTGAGTGCAACAATGGAGGCTCTAGACTCTTCCAGAGCTGAGATATCGAAAATCAAAATTTCGACCTGAAAAAAAAAACGACAGTGTTACCCCTTACGTTTTTTTTTTTGGGCGAAAAATTTAGTATCCCCAATCTTCTCAAAACTCTGGATTCTGATAGAGGGCCATGAGACTTAGACCTGAGTGCAACAATGGAGGTTCTAGACCCTTCCAGAGCTGAGATATCGAAATTCAAAATTTCGACCAGAAAAAAAACGACAGTGTTACCCCTTACAGGTTTTTTTTGGGGGTGAAAAATTAAGTATCCCCAATCTTCTCAAAACTCTGGATTCTGATAGAGGGCCATGAGACTTAGACCTGAGTGCAACAATGGAGGCTCTAGACCCTTCCAGAGCTGAGATATCGAAAATCTAAATTTCGACCCGAAAAAAAAAAACGACAGTGTTACCCCTTACGTTTTTTTTTTTGGGTGAAAAATTAAGTATACCCAATCTTCTCAAAACTCTGGATTCTGATAGAGGGCCATGAAACTTAGACCTGAGTGCAACAATGGAGGCTCTAGACCCTTCCAGAGCTGAGATATCGAAAATCAAAATTTCGAGCCGAAAAAAAACGACAGTGTTACCCCTTACGTTTTTTTTTTTTGGGCGAAAAATTAAGTATCCCCAATCTTCTCAAAACTCTGGATTCTGATAGAGGGCCATGAGACTTAGACCTGAGTGCAACAATGGAGGCTCTAAACCCTTCCAGAGCTGAGATATCGAAAATCAAAATTTCGACCCGTAAAAAAAACGACAGTGTTACCCCTTACGTTTTTTTTTTGGGCGAAAAATTAAGTATCCCCAATCTTCTCAAAACTCTGGATTCTGATAGAGGGCCATTAGACTTAGACCTGAGTGCAACAATGGAGGCCCTAGACCCTTCCAGAGCTGAGATATCGAAAATCAAAATTTCGACCCGTAAAAAAAACGACAGTGTTACCCCTTATGTTTTTTTTTTGGGCGAAAAATTAAGTATCCCCAATCTTCTCAAAGCTCTGGATTCTGATAGAGGGCCATGAGACATAGACCTGAGTGCAACAATGGAGGCTCTAGACCCTTCCAGTGCTGAGATATCTAAACTCAAAATTTCGACCCGAGAAAAAAAACGACAGTGTTACCCCTTACGTTTTTTTTTTGGGGCGAAAAATTAAGTATCCCCAATCTTCTCAAAACTCTGGATTCTGATAGAGGGCCATGAGACTTAGACCTGAGTGCAACAATGGAGGCTCTAAACCCTTCCAGAGCTGAGATATCGAAAATCAAAATTTCGACCCGTAAAAAAAACGACAGTGTTACCCCTTACGGTTTTTTTTTTTTTGGGCGAAAAATTTAGTATCCCCAATCTTCTCAAAACTCTGGATTCTGATAGAGGGCCATGAGACTTAGACCTGAGTGCAACAATGGAGGCTCTAGACCCTTCCAGAGCTGAGATATCGAAAATCAAAATTTCGACCTGAAAAAAAAAATGACAGTGTTACCCCTTACGTTTTTGTTTTTTTTTTTGGGCGAAAAATTTAGTATCCCCAATCTTCTCAAAACTCTGGATTCTGATAGAGGGCCATGAGACTTAGACCTGAGTGCAACAATGGAGGCTCTAGACCCTTCCAGAGCTGAGATATCGAAAATCAAAATTTCGACCTGAAAAAAAAAACGACAGTGTTACCCCTTACGTTTTTTTTTTTTTTTTGGGCGAAAAATTTAGTATCCCCAATCTTCTCAAAACTCTGGATTCTGATAGAGGGCCATGAGACTTAGACCTGAGTGCAACAATGGAAGTTCTAGACCCTTCCAGAGCTGAGATATCGAAATTCAAAATTTCGACCAGAAAAAAAACAGCAGTGTTACCCCTTACGGGTTTTTTTTGGGGGGTGAAAAATTAAGTATCCCCAATCTTCTCAAAACTCTGGATTCTGGTAGAGGGCCATGAGACATAGACCTGAGTGCAACAATGGAGGCTCTAGACCCTTCCAGAGCTGAGATATCGAAATTCAAAATTTCGACCAGAAAAAAAAAACGACAGTGTTACCCCTTACGGTTTTTTTTTTTGGGTGAAAAATTAAGTTTCCCCAATCTTCTCAAAACTCTGGATTCTGATAGAGGGCCATGAGACATAGACCTGAGTGCAACAATGGAGGCTCTAGACCCTTCCAGAGCTGAGATATCGAAACTCAAAATTTCGACCCGAAAAAAAAACCCGACAGTGTTACCCCTTACGTTTTTTTTTTTTGGGCGAAAAATTAAGTATCCCCAATCTTCTCAAAACTCTGGATTCTGATAGAGGGCCATGAGACTTAGACCTGAGTGCAACAATGGAGGCTCTAGACCCTTCCAGAGCTGAGATATCGAAAGTCTAAATTTCGACCCGAAAAAAAAGACAGTGTTACCCCTTACGTTTTTTTTTTTGGGCGAAAAATTAAGTATCCCCAATCTTCTCAAAACTCTGGATTCTGATAGAGGGCCATGAGACTTAGACCTGAGTGCAACAATGGAGGCTCTAGTCTAGACCCTTCCAGAGCTGAGATATCGAAAATCAAAATTTCGACCCGAAAAAAAAAGACAGTGTTACCCCTTACGTGTTTTTTTTGGGCGAAAAATTTAGTATCCCCAATCTTCTCAAAACTCTGGATTCTGATAGAGGGCCATGAGACTTAGATCTGAGTGCAACAATGGAGGCTCTAGACCCTTCCAGAGCTGAGATATCAAAACTCAAAATTTCGACCAGAAAAAAAAACGACAGTGTTACCCCTTATGGTTTTTTTTTTTTGGGATGAAAAATTAAGTATCCCCAATCTTCTCAAAACTCTGGATTCTGATAGAGGGCCATGAGACATAGACCTGAGTGCAACAATGGAGGCTCTAGACCCTTCCAGAGCTGAGATATCGAAACTCAAAATTTCGACCCGAAAAAAAACCCGACAGTGTTACCCCTTACGTTTTTTTTGGGGGGGCGAAAAATTAAGTATCCCCAATCTTCTCAAAACTCTGGATTCTGATAGAGGGCCATGAGACTTAGACCTGAGTGCAACAATGGAGGCTCTAGACCCTTCCAGAGCTGAGATATCGAAAATCAAAAGTTCGACCCGAAAAAAAAAAACCGACAGTGTTACCCCTTACGTTTTTTTTTTGGGGCGAAAAATTAAGTATCCCCAATCTTCTCAAAACTCTGGATTCTGATAGAGGGCCGTGAGACTTAGACCTGAGTGCAACAATGGAGGCTCTAGACCCTTCCAGAGCTGAGATATCGAAAATCAAAAGTTCGACCCGAAAAAACAAAAAACGACAGTGTTACCCCTTACGTTTTTTTTTTGGGGCGAAAAATTAAGTATCCCCAATCTTCTCAAAACTCTGGATTCTGATATAGGGCCATGAGACATAGACCCGAGTGCAACAATGGAGGCTCTAGACCCTTCCAGAGCTGAGATATCGAAAATCAAAATTTCGACCTGAAAAAAAAAAACGACAGTGTTACCCCTTACGTTTTTTTTTGGGGCGATTAATTTAGTATCCCCAATCTTCTCAAAACTCTGGATTCTGATAGAGGGCCATGAGACTTAGACCTGAGTGCAACAATGGAGGTTCTAGACCCTTCCAGAGCTGAGATATCGAAATTCAAAATTTCGAACAGAAAAAAAACGACAGTGTTACCCCTTACGGGGTTTTTTTTGGGGTGAAAAATTAAGTATCCCCAATCTTCTCAAAACTCTGGATTCTGATAGAGGGCCATGAGACTTAGACCTGAGTGCAACAATGGAGGCTCTAGACCCTTCCAGAGCTGAGATATCGAAAATCAAAATTTCGACCCAAAAAAAACGACAGTGTTACCCCTTACGTTTTTTTTTTTTTGGGCGAAAAATTAAGTATCCCCAATCTTCTCAAAACTCTGGATTCTGATAGAGGGCCATGAGACATAGACCTGAGTGCAACAATGGAGGCTCTAGACCCTTCCAGTGCTGAGATATCTAAACTCAAAATTTCGACCTGAAAAAAACCCGACAGTGTTACCCCTTACGGTTTTTTTTTTTGGGGGTGAAAAATTAAGTATCCCCAATCTTATCAAAACTCTGGATTCTGATATAGGGCCATGAGACATAGACCTGAGTGCAACAATGGAGGCTCTAGACTCTTCCAGAGCTGAGATATCGAAAATCAAAATTTCGACCTGAAAAAAAAAACGACAGTGTTACCCCTTACGTTTTTTTTTTTGGGCGAAAAATTTAGTATCCCCAATCTTCTCAAAACTCTGGATTCTGATAGAGGGCCATGAGACTTAGACCTGAGTGCAACAATGGAGGTTCTAGACCCTTCCAGAGCTGAGATATCGAAATTCAAAATTTCGACCAGAAAAAAAACGACAGTGTTACCCCTTACAGGTTTTTTTGGGGGGTGAAAAATTAAGTATCCCCAATCTTCTCAAAACTCTGGATTCTGATAGAGGGCCATGAGACTTACACCTGAGTGCAACAATGGAGGCTCTAGACCCTTCCAGAGCTGAGATATCGAAACTCAAAATTTCGACCCGAAAAAAAAAACGACAGTGTTACCCCTTACGTTTTTTTTGGGGGGGGGCGAAAAATTAAGTATCCCCAATCTTCTCAAAACTCTGGATTCTGATAGAGGGCCATGAGACTTAGACCTGAGTGCAACAATGGAGGCTCTAGACCCTTCCAGAGCTGAGATATCGAAAATCTAAATGTCGACCCGAAAAAAAAAAACGACAGTGTTACCCCTTACGTTTTTTTTTTGGGTGAAAAATTAAGTATCCCCAATCTTCTCAAAACTCTGGATTCTGATAGAGGGCCATGAGACTTAGACCTGAGTGCAACAATGGAGGCTCTAAACCCTTCCAGAGCTGAGATATCGAAAATCAAAATTTCGACCCGTAAAAAAAACGACAGTGTTACCCCTTATGTTTTTTTTTTTTGGGGCGAAAAATTAAGTATCCCCAATCTTCTCAAAACTCTGGATTCTGATAGAGGGCCATGAAACTTAGACCTGAGTGCAACAATGGAGGCTCTAGACCCTTCCAGAGCTGAGATATCGAAAATCAAAATTTCGAGCCGAAAAAAAACGACAGTGTTACCCCTTACGTTTTTTTTTTTGGGCGAAAAATTAAGTATCCCCAATCTTCTCAAAACTCTGGATTCTGATAGAGGGCCATGAGACTTAGACCTGAGTGCAACAATGGAGGCTCTAAACCCTTCCAGAGCTGAGATATCGAAAATCAAAATTTCGACCCGTAAAAAAAACGACAGTGTTACCCCTTACGTTTTTTTTTTGGGCGAAAAATTAAGTATCCCCAATCTTCTCAAAACTCTGGATTCTGATAGAGGGCCATTAGACTTAGACCTGAGTGCAACAATGGAGGCTCTAGACCCTTCCAGTGCTGAGATATCTAAACTCAAAATTTCGACCCGAAAAAAAAACGACAGTGTTACCCCTTACGTTTTTTTTTTGGGATGAAAAATTAAGTATCCCCAATCTTCTCAAAACTCTGGATTCTGATATAGGGCCATGAGACATAGACCTGAGTGCAACAATGGAGGCTCTAGACCCTTCCAGAGCTGAGATATCGAAAATCAAAATTTCGACCCGAAAAAAAACGACAGTGTTACCCCTTACGTTTTTTTTTTGGGGCGAAAAATTAAGTATCCCCAATCTTCTCAAAACTCTGGATTCTGATAGAGGGCCATGAGACTTAGACCTGAGTGCAACAATGGATGCTCTAAACCCTTCCAGAGCTGAGATATCGAAAATCAAAATTTCGACCTGAAAAAAAAAACGACAGTGTTACCCCTTACGTTTTTTTTTTTTTTGGGCGAAAAATTTAGTATCCCCAATCTTCTCAAAACTCTGGATTCTGATAGAGGGCCATGAGACTTAGACCTGAGTGCAACAATGGAGGCTCTAGACCCTTCCAGAGCTGAGATATCGAAAATCAAAATTTCGACCTGAAAAAAAAACGACAGTGTTACCCCTTACGTTTTTTTTTTGGGGCGAAAAATTAAGTATCCCCAATCTTCTCAAAACTCTGGATTCTGATATAGGGCCATGAGACATAGACCCGAGTGCAACAATGGAGGCTCTAGACCCTTCCAGAGCTGAGATATCGAAAATCAAAATTTCGACCTGAAAAAAAAAAACGACAGTGTTACCCCTTACGTTTTTTTTGGGGGCGATTAATTTAGTATCCCCAATCTTCTCAAAACTCTGGATTCTGATAGAGGGCCATGAGACTTAGACCTGAGTGCAACAATGGAGGTTCTAGACCCTTCCAGAGCTGAGATATCGAAATTCAAAATTTCGAACAGAAAAAAAACGACAGTGTTACCCCTTACGGGGTTTTTTTTGGGGTGAAAAATTAAGTATCCCCAATCTTCTCAAAACTCTGGATTCTGATAGAGGGCCATGAGACTTAGACCTGAGTGCAACAATGGAGGCTCTAGACCCTTCCAGAGCTGAGATATCGAAACTCAAAATTTCGACCCGAAAAAAAAAACGACAGTGTTACCCCTTACGTTTTTTTTGGGGGGGGGGCGAAAAATTAAGTATCCCCAATCTTCTCAAAACTCTGGATTCTGATAGAGGGCCATGAGACTTAGACCTGAGTGCAACAATGGAGGCTCTAGACCCTTCCAGAGCTGAGATATCGAAAATCTAAATGTCGACCCGAAAAAAAAAACGACAGTGTTACCCCTTACGTTTTTTTTTTGGGTGAAAAATTAAGTATCCCCAATCTTCTCAAAACTCTGGATTCTGATAGAGGGCCATGAGACTTAGACCTGAGTGCAACAATGGAGGCTCTAAACCCTTCCAGAGCTGAGATATCGAAAATCAAAATTTCGACCCGTAAAAAAAACGACAGTGTTACCCCTTATGTTTTTTTTTTTTGGGGCGAAAAATTAAGTATCCCCAATCTTCTCAAAACTCTGGATTCTGATAGAGGGCCATGAAACTTAGACCTGAGTGCAACAATGGAGGCTCTAGACCCTTCCAGAGCTGAGATATCGAAAATCAAAATTTCGAGCCGAAAAAAAACGACAGTGTTACCCCTTACGTTTTTTTTTTTGGGCGAAAAATTAAGTATCCCCAATCTTCTCAAAACTCTGGATTCTGATAGAGGGCCATGAGACTTAGACCTGAGTGCAACAATGGAGGCTCTAAACCCTTCCAGAGCTGAGATATCGAAAATCAAAATTTCGACCCGTAAAAAAAACGACAGTGTTACCCCTTACGTTTTTTTTTTGGGCGAAAAATTAAGTATCCCCAATCTTCTCAAAACTCTGGATTCTGATAGAGGGCCATTAGACTTAGACCTGAGTGCAACAATGGAGGCTCTAGACCCTTCCAGTGCTGAGATATCTAAACTCAAAATTTCGACCCGAAAAAAAAACGACAGTGTTACCCCTTACGTTTTTTTTTTGGGATGAAAAATTAAGTATCCCCAATCTTCTCAAAACTCTGGATTCTGATATAGGGCCATGAGACATAGACCTGAGTGCAACAATGGAGGCTCTAGACCCTTCCAGAGCTGAGATATCGAAAATCAAAATTTCGACCCGAAAAAAAACGACAGTGTTACCCCTTACGTTTTTTTTTTGGGGCGAAAAATTAAGTATCCCCAATCTTCTCAAAACTCTGGATTCTGATAGAGGGCCATGAGACTTAGACCTGAGTGCAACAATGGATGCTCTAAACCCTTCCAGAGCTGAGATATCGAAAATCAAAATTTCGACCTGAAAAAAAAAACGACAGTGTTACCCCTTACGTTTTTTTTTTTTTTGGGCGAAAAATTTAGTATCCCCAATCTTCTCAAAACTCTGGATTCTGATAGAGGGCCATGACTTAGACCTGAGTGCAACAATGGAGGCTCTAGACCCTTCCAGAGCTGAGATATCGAAAATCAAAATTTCGACCTGAAAAAAAAAACGACAGTGTTACCCCTTACGTTTTTTTTTTGGGGCGAAAAATTAAGTATCCCCAATCTTCTCAAAACTCTGGATTCTGATATAGGGCCATGAGACATAGACCCGAGTGCAACAATGGAGGCTCTAGACCCTTCCAGAGCTGAGATATCGAAAATCAAAATTTCGACCTGAAAAAAAAAAACGACAGTGTTACCCCTTACGTTTTTTTTTGGGGCGATTAATTTAGTATCCCCAATCTTCTCAAAACTCTGGATTCTGATAGAGGGCCATGAGACTTAGACCTGAGTGCAACAATGGAGGTTCTAGACCCTTCCAGAGCTGAGATATCGAAATTCAAAATTTCGAACAGAAAAAAAACGACAGTGTTACCCCTTACGGGGTTTTTTTTGGGGTGAAAAATTAAGTATCCCCAATCTTCTCAAAACTCTGGATTCTGATAGAGGGCCATGAGACTTAGACCTGAGTGCAACAATGGAGGCTCTAGACCCTTCCAGAGCTGAGATATCGAAAATCAAAATTTCGACCCAAAAAAAACGACAGTGTTACCCCTTACGTTTTTTTTTTTTGGGCGAAAAATTAAGTATCCCCAATCTTCTCAAAACTCTGGATTCTGATAGAGGGCCATGAGACATAGACCTGAGTGCAACAATGGAGGCTCTAGACCCTTCCAGTGCTGAGATATCTAAACTCAAAATTTCGACCCGAAAAAAAACCGACAGTGTTACCCCTTACGGTTTTTTTTTTTGGGGGTGAAAAATTAAGTATCCCCAATCTTATCAAAACTCTGGATTCTGATATAGGGCCATGAGACATAGACCTGAGTGCAACAATGGAGGCTCTAGACTCTTCCAGAGCTGAGATATCGAAAATCAAAATTTCGACCTGAAAAAAAAAACGACAGTGTTACCCCTTACGTTTTTTTTTTTGGGCGAAAAATTTAGTATCCCCAATCTTCTCAAAACTCTGGATTCTGATAGAGGGCCATGAGACTTAGACCTGAGTGCAACAATGGAGGTTCTAGACCCTTCCAGAGCTGAGATATCGAAATTCAAAATTTCGACCAGAAAAAAAACGACAGTGTTACCCCTTACAGGTTTTTTTGGGGGGTGAAAAATTAAGTATCCCCAATCTTCTCAAAACTCTGGATTCTGATAGAGGGCCATGAGACTTAGACCTGAGTGCAACAATGGAGGCTCTAGACCCTTCCAGAGCTGAGATATCGAAAATCTAAATGTCGACCCGAAAAAAAAAACGACAGTGTTACCCCTTACGTTTTTTTTTTGGGTGAAAAATTAAGTATCCCCAATCTTCTCAAAACTCTGGATTCTGATAGAGGGCCATGAGACTTAGACCTGAGTGCAACAATGGAGGCTCTAAACCCTTCCAGAGCTGAGATATCGAAAATCAAAATTTCGACCCGTAAAAAAAACGACAGTGTTACCCCTTATGTTTTTTTTTTTTGGGGCGAAAAATTAAGTATCCCCAATCTTCTCAAAACTCTGGATTCTGATAGAGGGCCATGAAACTTAGACCTGAGTGCAACAATGGAGGCTCTAGACCCTTCCAGAGCTGAGATATCGAAAATCAAAATTTCGAGCCGAAAAAAAACGACAGTGTTACCCCTTACGTTTTTTTTTTTTGGGCGAAAAATTAAGTATCCCCAATCTTCTCAAAACTCTGGATTCTGATAGAGGGCCATGAGACTTAGACCTGAGTGCAACAATGGAGGCTCTAAACCCTTCCAGAGCTGAGATATCGAAAATCAAAATTTCGACCCGTAAAAAAAACGACAGTGTTACCCCTTACGTTTTTTTTTTGGGCGAAAAATTAAGTATCCCCAATCTTCTCAAAACTCTGGATTCTGATAGAGGGCCATTAGACTTAGACCTGAGTGCAACAATGGAGGCTCTAGACCCTTCCAGTGCTGAGATATCTAAACTCAAAATTTCGACCCGAAAAAAAAACGACAGTGTTACCCCTTACGTTTTTTTTTTGGGGTGAAAAATTAAGTATCCCCAATCTTCTCAAAACTCTGGATTCTGATATAGGGCCATGAGACATAGACCTGAGTGCAACAATGGAGGCTCTAGACCCTTCCAGAGCTGAGATATCGAAAATCAAAATTTCGACCCGAAAAAAAACGACAGTGTTACCCCTTACGTTTTTTTTTTGGGGCGAAAAATTAAGTATCCCCAATCTTCTCAAAACTCTGGATTCTGATAGAGGGCCATGAGACTTAGACCTGAGTGCAACAATGGAGGCTCTAAACCCTTCCAGAGCTGAGATATCGAAAATCAAAATTTCGACCTGAAAAAAAAAACGACAGTGTTACCCCTTACGTTTTTTTTTTTTTTTTTGGGCGAAAAATTTAGTATCCCCAATCTTCTCAAAACTCTGGATTCTGATAGAGGGCCATGAGACTTAGACCTGAGTGCAACAATGGAGGCTCTAGACCCTTCCAGAGCTGAGATATCGAAAATCAAAATTTCGACCTGAAAAAAAAAACGACAGTGTTACCCCTTACGTTTTTTTTTTTTTTTTGGGCGAAAAATTTAGTATCCCCAATCTTCTCAAAACTCTGGATTCTGATAGAGGGCCATGAGACTTAGACCTGAGTGCAACAATGGAAGTTCTAGACCCTTCCAGAGCTGAGATATCGAAATTCAAAATTTCGACCAGAAAAAAAACAACAGTGTTACCCCTTACGGGGTTTTTTTGGGGGGTGAAAAATTAAGTATCCCCAATCTTCTCAAAACTCTGGATTCTGGTAGAGGGCCATGAGACATAGACCTGAGTGCAACAATGGAGGCTCTAGACCCTTCCAGAGCTGAGATATCGAAAATCAAAATTTCGACCCGAAAAAAAAACGACAGTGTTACCCCTTACGTTTTTTTTTTTTTGGGCGAAAAATCAAGTATCCCCAATCTTCTCAAAACTCTGGATTCTGATAGAGGGCCATGAGACTTAGACCTGAGTGCAACAATGGAGGCTCTAGACCCTTCCAGAGCTGAGATATCGAAATTCAAAATTTCGACCAGAAAAAAAAAACGACAGTGTTACCCCTTACGGTTTTTTTTTTGGGTGAAAAATTAAGTATCCCCAATCTTCTCAAAACTCTGGATTCTGATAGAGGGCCATGAGACATAGACCTGAGTGCAACAATGGAGGCTCTAGACCCTTCCAGAGCTGAGATATCGAAACTCAAAATTTCAACCCGAAAAAAAAACGACAGTGTTACCCCTTACGTTTTTTTTTGGGGCGAAAAATTAAGTATCCCCAATCTTCTCAAAACTCTGGATTCTGATAGAGGGCCATGAGATTTAGACCTGACTGCAACAATGGAGGCTCTAGACCCTTCCAGAGCTGAGATATCGAAAATCAAAAGTTCGACCCGAAAAAAAAACCCGACAGTGTTACCCCTTACGTTTTTTTTTTGGGCGAAAAATTAAGTATCCCCAATCTTCTCAAAACTCTGGATTCTGATAGAGGGCCATGAGACTTAGACCTGAGTGCAACAATGGAGGCTCTAGACCCTTCCAGAGCTGAGATATCGAAAGTCTAAATTTCGACCCGAAAAAAAAAGACAGTGTTACCCCTTACGTTTTTTTTTTTGGGCGAAAAATTAAGTATCCCCAATCTTCTCAAAACTCTGGATTCTGATAGAGGGCCATGAGACTTAGACCTGAGTGCAACAATGGAGGCTCTAGTCTAGACCCTTCCAGAGCTGAGATATCGAAAATCAAAATTTCGACCCGAAAAAAAACGACAGTGTTACCCCTTACGTTTTTTTTTTTGGGGCGAAAAATTAAGTATCCCCAATCTTCTCAAAACTCTGGATTCTGATAGAGGGCCATGAGACTTAGACCTGAGTGCAACAATGGAGGCTCTAAACCCTTCCAGAGCTGAGATATCGAAAATCAAAATTTCGACCTGAAAAAAAAAACGACAGTGTTACCCCTTACGTTTTTTTTTTTTTTTTGGGCGAAAAATTTAGTATCCCCAATCTTCTCAAAACTCTGGATTCTGATAGAGGGCCATGAGACTTAGACCTGAGTGCAACAATGGAGGCTCTAGACCCTTCCAGAGCTGAGATATCGAAAATCAAAATTTCGACCTGAAAAAAAAAACGACAGTGTTACCCCTTACGTTTTTTTTTTTTTTTTGGGCGAAAAATTTAGTATCCCCAATCTTCTCAAAACTCTGGATTCTGATAGAGGGCCATGAGACTTAGACCTGAGTGCAACAATGGAAGTTCTAGACCCTTCCAGAGCTGAGATATCGAAATTCAAAATTTCGACCAGAAAAAAAACAACAGTGTTACCCCTTACGGGTTTTTTTGGGGGGGTGAAAAATTAAGTATCCCCAATCTTCTCAAAACTCTGGATTCTGGTAGAGGGCCATGAGACATAGACCTGAGTGCAACAATGGAGGCTCTAGACCCTTCCAGAGCTGAGATATCGAAAATCAAAATTTCGACCCGAAAAAAAAACGACAGTGTTACCCCTTACGTTTTTTTTTTTTTGGGCGAAAAATCAAGTATCCCCAATCTTCTCAAAACTCTGGATTCTGATAGAGGGCCATGAGACTTAGACCTGAGTGCAACAATGGAGGCTCTAGACCCTTCCAGAGCTGAGATATCGAAATTCAAAATTTCGACCAGAAAAAAAAAACGACAGTGTTACCCCTTACGGTTTTTTTTTTTGGGTGAAAAATTAAGTATCCCCAATCTTCTCAAAACTCTGGATTCTGATAGAGGGCCATGAGACATAGACCTGAGTGCAACAATGGAGGCTCTAGACCCTTCCAGAGCTGAGATATCGAAACTCAAAATTTCGACCCGAAAAAAAAACGACAGTGTTACCCCTTACGTTTTTTTTTGGGGCGAAAAATTAAGTATCCCCAATCTTCTCAAAACTCTGGATTCTGATAGAGGGCCATGAGATTTAGACCTGACTGCAACAATGGAGGCTCTAGACCCTTCCAGAGCTGAGATATCGAAAATCAAAAGTTCGACCCGAAAAAAAAACCCGACAGTGTTACCCCTTACGTTTTTTTTTTGGGCGAAAAATTAAGTATCCCCAATCTTCTCAAAACTCTGGATTCTGATAGAGGGCCATGAGACTTAGACCTGAGTGCAACAATGGAGGCTCTAGACCCTTCCAGAGCTGAGATATCGAAAGTCTAAATTTCGACCCGAAAAAAAAAGACAGTGTTACCCCTTACGTTTTTTTTTTTGGGCGAAAAATTAAGTATCCCCAATCTTCTCAAAACTCTGGATTCTGATAGAGGGCCATGAGACTTAGACCTGAGTGCAACAATGGAGGCTCTAGTCTAGACCCTTCCAGAGCTGAGATATCGAAAATCAAAATTTCGACCCGAAAAAAAAGACAGTGTTACCCCTTACGTGTTTTTTTTTGGGCGAAAAATTTAGTATCCCCAATCTTCTCAAAACTCTGGATTCTGATAGAGGGCCATGAGACTTAGATCTGAGTGCAACAATGGAGGCTCTAGACCCTTCCAGAGCTGAGATATCGAAACTCAAAATTTCGACCAGAAAAAAAAACGACAGTGTTACCCCTTATGGTTTTTTTTTGGGATGAAAAATTAAGTATCCCCAATCTTCTCAAAACTCTGGATTCTGATAGAGGGCCATGAGACATAGACCTGAGTGCAACAATGGAGGCTCTAGACCCTTCCAGAGCTGAGATATCGAAACTCAAAATTTCGACCCGAAAAAAAACCCGACAGTGTTACCCCTTACGTTTTTTTTGGGGGGGCGAAAAATTAAGTATCCCCAATCTTCTCAAAACTCTGGATTCTGATAGAGGGCCATGAGACTTAGACCTGAGTGCAACAATGGAGGCTCTAGACCCTTCCAGAGCTGAGATATCGAAAATCAAAAGTTCGACCCGAAAAAAAAAACCCGACAGTGTTACCCCTTACGTTTTTTTTTTTGGGGCGAAAAATTAAGTATCCCCAATCTTCTCAAAACTCTGGATTCTGATAGAGGGCCGTGAGACTTAGACCTGAGTGCAACAATGGAGGCTCTAGACCCTTCCAGAGCTGAGATATCGAAAATCAAAAGTTCGACCCGAAAAAACAAAAAACGACAGTGTTACCCCTTACGTTTTTTTTTTGGGTGAAAAATTAAGTATCCCCAATCTTCTCAAAACTCTGGATTCTGATAGAGGGCCATGAGACTTAGACCTGAGTGCAACAATGGAGGCTCTAAACCCTTCCAGAGCTGAGATATCGAAAATCAAAATTTCGACCCGTAAAAAAAACGACAGTGTTACCCCTTATGTTTTTTTTTTTTGGGGCGAAAAATTAAGTATCCCCAATCTTCTCAAAACTCTGGATTCTGATAGAGGGCCATGAAACTTAGACCTGAGTGCAACAATGGAGGCTCTAGACCCTTCCAGAGCTGAGATATCGAAAATCAAAATTTCGAGCCAAAAAAAAAACGACAGTGTTACCCCTTACGTTTTTTTTTTTGGGCGAAAAATTAAGTATCCCCAATCTTCTCAAAACTCTGGATTCTGATAGAGGGCCATGAGACTTGGACCTGAGTGCAACAATGGAGGCTCTAAACCCTTCCAGAGCTGAGATATCGAAAATCAAAATTTCGACCCGTAAAAAAAACGACAGTGTTACCCCTTACGTTTTTTTTTTGGGCGAAAAATTAAGTATCCCCAATCTTCTCAAAACTCTGGATTCTGATAGAGGGCCATTAGACTTAGACCTGAGTGCAACAATGGAGGCTCTAGACCCTTCCAGTGCTGAGATATCTAAACTCAAAATTTCGACCCGAAAAAAAAACGACAGTGTTACCCCTTACGTTTTTTTTTGGGGTGAAAAATTAAGTATCCCCAATCTTCTCAAAACTCTGGATTCTGATATAGGGCCATGAGACATAGACCTGAGTGCAACAATGGAGGCTCTAGACCCTTCCAGAGCTGAGATATCGAAAATCAAAATTTCGACCCGAAAAAAAACGACAGTGTTACCCCTTACGTTTTTTTTTTTGGGGCGAAAAATTAAGTATCCCCAATCTTCTCAAAACTCTGGATTCTGATAGAGGGCCATGAGACTTAGACCTGAGTGCAACAATGGAGGCTCTAAACCCTTCCAGAGCTGAGATATCGAAAATCAAAATTTCGACCTGAAAAAAAAAACGACAGTGTTACCCCTTACGTTTTTTTTTTTTTTTTGGGCGAAAAATTTAGTATCCCCAATCTTCTCAAAACTCTGGATTCTGATAGAGGGCCATGAGACTTAGACCTGAGTGCAACAATGGAGGCTCTAGACCCTTCCAGAGCTGAGATATCGAAAATCAAAATTTCGACCTGAAAAAAAAAACGACAGTGTTACCCCTTACGTTTTTTTTTTTTTTTTTGGGCGAAAAATTTAGTATCCCCAATCTTCTCAAAACTCTGGATTCTGATAGAGGGCCATGAGACTTAGACCTGAGTGCAACAATGGAAGTTCTAGACCCTTCCAGAGCTGAGATATCGAAATTCAAAATTTCGACCAGAAAAAAAACAACAGTGTTACCCCTTACGGGTTTTTTTTGGGGGGTGAAAAATTAAGTATCCCCAATCTTCTCAAAACTCTGGATTCTGGTAGAGGGCCATGAGACATAGACCTGAGTGCAACAATGGAGGCTCTAGACCCTTCCAGAGCTGAGATATCGAAAATCAAAATTTCGACCCGAAAAAAAAACGACAGTGTTACCCCTTACGTTTTTTTTTTTTGGGCGAAAAATCAAGTATCCCCAATCTTCTCAAAACTCTGGATTCTGATAGAGGGCCATGAGACTTAGACCTGAGTGCAACAATGGAGGCTCTAGACCCTTCCAGAGCTGAGATATCGAAATTCAAAATTTCGACCAGAAAAAAAAAACGACAGTGTTACCCCTTACGGTTTTTTTTTTGGGTGAAAAATTAAGTATCCCCAATCTTCTCAAAACTCTGGATTCTGATAGAGGGCCATGAGACATAGACCTGAGTGCAACAATGGAGGCTCTAGACCCTTCCAGAGCTGAGATATCGAAACTCAAAATTTCGACCCGAAAAAAAAACGACAGTGTTACCCCTTACGTTTTTTTTTGGGGCGAAAAATTAAGTATCCCCAATCTTCTCAAAACTCTGGATTCTGATAGAGGGCCATGAGATTTAGACCTGACTGCAACAATGGAGGCTCTAGACCCTTCCAGAGCTGAGATATCGAAAATCAAAAGTTCGACCCGAAAAAAAAACCCGACAGTGTTACCCCTTACGTTTTTTTTTTGGGCGAAAAATTAAGTATCCCCAATCTTCTCAAAACTCTGGATTCTGATAGAGGGCCATGAGACTTAGACCTGAGTGCAACAATGGAGGCTCTAGACCCTTCCAGAGCTGAGATATCGAAAGTCTAAATTTCGACCCGAAAAAAAAAGACAGTGTTACCCCTTACGTTTTTTTTTTTTGGGCGAAAAATTAAGTATCCCCAATCTTCTCAAAACTCTGGATTCTGATAGAGGGCCATGAGACTTAGACCTGAGTGCAACAATGGAGGCTCTAGTCTAGACCCTTCCAGAGCTGAGATATCGAAAATCAAAATTTCGACCCGAAAAAAAAGACAGTGTTACCCCTTACGTGTTTTTTTTTGGGCGAAAAATTTAGTATCCCCAATCTTCTCAAAACTCTGGATTCTGATAGAGGGCCATGAGACTTAGATCTGAGTGCAACAATGGAGGCTCTAGACCCTTCCAGAGCTGAGATATCGAAACTCAAAATTTCGACCAGAAAAAAAAACGACAGTGTTACCCCTTATGGTTTTTTTTTTGGGATGAAAAATTAAGTATCCCCAATCTTCTCAAAACTCTGGATTCTGATAGAGGGCCATGAGACATAGACCTGAGTGCAACAATGGAGGCTCTAGACCCTTCCAGAGCTGAGATATCGAAACTCAAAATTTCGACCCGAAAAAAAACCCGACAGTGTTACCCCTTACGTTTTTTTTGGGGGGCGAAAAATTAAGTATCCCCAATCTTCTCAAAACTCTGGATTCTGATAGAGGGCCATGAGACTTAGACCTGAGTGCAACAATGGAGGCTCTAGACCCTTCCAGAGCTGAGATATCGAAAATCAAAAGTTCGACCCGAAAAAAAAAACCCGACAGTGTTACCCCTTACGTTTTTTTTTTTTGGGGCGAAAAATTAAGTATCCCCAATCTTCTCAAAACTCTGGATTCTGATAGAGGGCCGTGAGACTTAGACCTGAGTGCAACAATGGAGGCTCTAGACCCTTCCAGAGCTGAGATATCGAAAATCAAAAGTTCGACCCGAAAAAACAAAAAAAAGACAGTGTTACCCCTTACGTTTTTTTTTTGGGTGAAAAATTAAGTATCCCCAATCTTCTCAAAACTCTGGATTCTGATAGAGGGCCATGAGACTTAGACCTGAGTGCAACAATGGAGGCTCTAAACCCTTCCAGAGCTGAGATATCGAAAATCAAAATTTCGACCCGTAAAAAAAACGACAGTGTTACCCCTTATGTTTTTTTTTTTTGGGGCGAAAAATTAAGTATCCCCAATCTTCTCAAAACTCTGGATTCTGATAGAGGGCCATGAAACTTAGACCTGAGTGCAACAATGGAGGCTCTAGACCCTTCCAGAGCTGAGATATCGAAAATCAAAATTTCGAGCCAAAAAAAAACCGACAGTGTTACCCCTTACGTTTTTTTTTTGGGCGAAAAATTAAGTATCCCCAATCTTCTCAAAACTCTGGATTCTGATAGAGGGCCATGAGACTTGGACCTGAGTGCAACAATGGAGGCTCTAAACCCTTCCAGAGCTGAGATATCGAAAATCAAAATTTCGACCCGTAAAAAAAACGACAGTGTTACCCCTTACGTTTTTTTTTTGGGCGAAAAATTAAGTATCCCCAATCTTCTCAAAACTCTGGATTCTGATAGAGGGCCATTAGACTTAGACCTGAGTGCAACAATGGAGGCTCTAGACCCTTCCAGTGCTGAGATATCTAAACTCAAAATTTCGACCCGAAAAAAAAACGACAGTGTTACCCCTTACGTTTTTTTTTGGGGTGAAAAATTAAGTATCCCCAATCTTCTCAAAACTCTGGATTCTGATATAGGGCCATGAGACATAGACCTGAGTGCAACAATGGAGGCTCTAGACCCTTCAAGAGCTGAGATATCGAAAATCAAAATTTCGACCCGAAAAAAAACGACAGTGTTACCCCTTACGTTTTTTTTTTTGGGGCGAAAAATTAAGTATCCCCAATCTTCTCAAAACTCTGGATTCTGATAGAGGGCCATGAGACTTAGACCTGAGTGCAACAATGGAGGCTCTAAACCCTTCCAGAGCTGAGATATCGAAAATCAAAATTTCGACCTGAAAAAAAAACGACAGTGTTACCCCTTACGTTTTTTTTTTTTTTTGGGCGAAAAATTTAGTATCCCCAATCTTCTCAAAACTCTGGATTCTGATAGAGGGCCATGAGACTTAGACCTGAGTGCAACAATGGAGGCTCTAGACCCTTCCAGAGCTGAGATATCGAAAATCAAAATTTCGACCTGAAAAAAAAAACGACAGTGTTACCCCTTACGTTTTTTTTTTTTTTTGGGCGAAAAATTTAGTATCCCCAATCTTCTCAAAACTCTGGATTCTGATAGAGGGCCATGAGACTTAGACCTGAGTGCAACAATGGAAGTTCTAGACCCTTCCAGAGCTGAGATATCGAAATTCAAAATTTCGACCAGAAAAAAAACAACAGTGTTACCCCTTACGGGTTTTTTTTGGGGGGTGAAAAATTAAGTATCCCCAATCTTCTCAAAACTCTGGATTCTGGTAGAGGGCCATGAGACATAGACCTGAGTGCAACAATGGAGGCTCTAGACCCTTCCAGAGCTGAGATATCGAAAATCAAAATTTCGACCCGAAAAAAAAACGACAGTGTTACCCCTTACGTTTTTTTTTTTTTGGGCGAAAAATCAAGTATCCCCAATCTTCTCAAAACTCTGGATTCTGATAGAGGGCCATGAGACTTAGACCTGAGTGCAACAATGGAGGCTCTAGATCCTTCCAGAGCTGAGATATCGAAATTCAAAATTTCGACCAGAAAAAAAAAACGACAGTGTTACCCCTTACGGTTTTTTTTTTGGGTGAAAAATTAAGTATCCCCAATCTTCTCAAAACTCTGGATTCTGATAGAGGGCCATGAGACATAGACCTGAGTGCAACAATGGAGGCTCTAGACCCTTCCAGAGCTGAGATATCGAAACTCAAAATTTCGACCCGAAAAAAAAAATGACAGTGTTACCCCTTACGTTTTTTTTTTGGGGCGAAAAATTAAGTATCCCCAATCTTCTCAAAACTCTGGATTCTGATAGAGGGCCATGAGACTTAGACCTGAGTGCAACAATGGAGGCTCTAGTCTAGACCCTTCCAGAGCTGAGATATCGAAAATCAAAATTTCGACCCGAAAAAAAAAAGACAGTGTTACCCCTTACGTGTTTTTTTTTGGGCGAAAAATTTAGTATCCCCAATCTTCTCAAAACTCTGGATTCTGATAGAGGGCCATGAGACTTAGATCTGAGTGCAACAATGGAGGCTCTAGACCCTTCCAGAGCTGAGATATCGAAACTCAAAATTTCGACCAGAAAAAAAAACGACAGTGTTACCCCTTATGGTTTTTTTTTTTGGGATGAAAAATTAAGTATCCCCAATCTTCTCAAAACTCTGGATTCTGATAGAGGGCCATGAGACATAGACCTGAGTGCAACAATGGAGGCTCTAGACCCTTCCAGAGCTGAGATATCGAAACTCAAAATTTCGACCCGAAAAAAAACCCGACAGTGTTACCCCTTACGTTTTTTTTTGGGGGGCGAAAAATTAAGTATCCCCAATCTTCTCAAAACTCTGGATTCTGATAGAGGGCCATGAGACTTAGACCTGAGTGCAACAATGGAGGCTCTAGACCCTTCCAGAGCTGAGATATCGAAAATCAAAAGTTCGACCCGAAAAAAAAAACCCGACAGTGTTACCCCTTACGTTTTTTTTTTTTGGGGCGAAAAATTAAGTATCCCCAATCTTCTCAAAACTCTGGATTCTGATAGAGGGCCGTGAGACTTAGACCTGAGTGCAACAATGGAGGCTCTAGACCCTTCCAGAGCTGAGATATCGAAAATCAAAAGTTCGACCCGAAAAAACAAAAAACGACAGTGTTACCCCTTACGTTTTTTTTTGGGGCGAAAAATTAAGTATCCCCAATCTTCTCAAAACTCTGGATTCTGATAGAGGGCCATGAGACTTAGACCTGAGTGCAACAATGGAGGCTCTAGACCCTTCCAGAGCTGATATATCGAAAATCAAAATTTCGACCCGAAAAAAAAAAACGACAGTGTTACCCCTTACGTTTTTTTTTTTTGGGTGAAAAATTAAGTATCCCCAATCTTCTCAAAACTCTGGATTCTGATAGAGGGCCATGAGACATAGACCTGAGTGCAACAATGGAGGCTCTAGACCCTTCCAGTGCTGAGATATCTAAACTCAAAATTTCGACCCGAAAAAAAAAACGACAATGTTACCCCTTACGTTTTTTTTTTTGGGGGGGTGAAAAATTAAGTATCCCCAAATCTTCTCAAAACTCTGGATTCTGATATAGGGCCATGAGACATAGAAACGAAGTGCAACAATGGAGGCTCTAGACCCTTCCAGAGCTGAGATATCGAAAATCAAAATTTCAACCTGAAAAAAAAAAACGACAGTGTTACCCCTTACGTTTTTTTTTGGGGCGATTAATTTAGTATCCCCAATCTTCTCAAAACTCTGGATTCTGATAGAGGGCCATGAGACTTAGACCTGAGTGCAACAATGGAGGTTCTAGACCCTTACAGAGCTGAGATATCGAAATTCAAAATTTCGAACAGAAAAAAAACGACAGTGTTACCCCTTACGGGGTTTTTTTTGGGGTGAAAAATTAAGTATCCCCAATCTTCTCAAAACTCTGGATTCTGATAGAGGGCCATGAGACTTAGACCTGAGTGCAACAATGGAGGCTCTAGACCCTTCCAGAGCTGAGATATCGAAAATCAAAATTTCGACCTGAAAAAAAAAACGACAGTGTTACCCCTTACGTTTTTTTTTTTTTTTTTTGGGCGAAAAATTTAGTATCCCCAATCTTCTCAAAACTCTGGATTCTGATAGAGGGCCATGAGACTTAGACCTGAGTGCAACAATGGAAGTTCTAGACCCTTCCAGAGCTGAGATATCGAAATTCAAAATTTCGACCAGAAAAAAAACAACAGTGTTACCCCTTACGGGTTTTTTTTGGGGGGTGAAAAATTAAGTATCCCCAATCTTCTCAAAACTCTGGATTCTGGTAGAGGGCCATGAGACATAGACCTGAGTGCAACAATGGAGGCTCTAGACCCTTCCAGAGCTGAGATATCGAAAATCAAAATTTCGACCTGAAAAAAAAAACGACAGTGTTACCCCTTACGTTTTTTTTTTTTTTTTTGGGCGAAAAATTTAGTATCCCCAATCTTCTCAAAACTCTGGATTCTGATAGAGGGCCATGAGACTTAGACCTGAGTGCAACAATGGAAGTTCTAGACCCTTCCAGAGCTGAGATATCGAAATTCAAAATTTCGACCAGAAAAAAAAAACGACAGTGTTACCCCTTACGGGTTTTTTTTTGGGTGAAAAATTAAGTATCCCCAATCTTCTCAAAACTCTGGATTCTGATAGAGGGCCATGAGACATAGACCTGAGTGCAACAATGGAGGCTCTAGACCCTTCCAGAGCTGAGATATCGAAACTCAAAATTTCGACCCGAAAAAAAAAACGACAGTGTTACCCCTTACGTTTTTTTTTGGGGCGAAAAATTAAGTATCCCCAATCTTCTCAAAACTCTGGATTCTGATAGAGGGCCATGAGATTTAGACCTGACTGCAACAATGGAGGCTCTAGACCCTTCCAGAGCTGAGATATCGAAAATCAAAAGTTCGACCCGAAAAAAAAACCCGACAGTGTTACCCCTTACGTTTTTTTTTTGGGCGAAAAATTAAGTATCCCCAATCTTCTCAAAACTCTGGATTCTGATAGAGGGCCATGAGACTTAGACCTGAGTGCAACAATGGAGGCTCTAGACCCTTCCAGAGCTGAGATATCGAAAGTCTAAATTTCGACCCGAAAAAAAAAGACAGTGTTACCCCTTACGTTTTTTTTTTTTGGGCGAAAAATTAAGTATCCCCAATCTTCTCAAAACTCTGGATTCTGATAGAGGGCCATGAGACTTAGACCTGAGTGCAACAATGGAGGCTCTAGTCTAGACCCTTCCAGAGCTGAGATATCGAAAATCAAAATTTTGACCCGGAAAAAAAAAGACAGTGTTACCCCTTACGTGTTTTTTTTTGGGCGAAAAATTTAGTATCCCCAATCTTCTCAAAACTCTGGATTCTGATAGAGGGCCATGAGACTTAGATCTGAGTGCAACAATGGAGGCTCTAGACCCTTCCAGAGCTGAGATATCGAAACTCAAAATTTCGACCAGAAAAAAAAACGACAGTGTTACCCCTTATGGTTTTTTTTTTTGGGATGAAAAATTAAGTATCCCCAATCTTCTCAAAACTCTGGATTCTGATAGAGGGCCATGAGACATAGACCTGTGTGCAACAATGGAGGCTCTAGACCCTTCCAGAGCTGAGATATCGAAACTCAAAATTTCGACCCGAAAAAAAACCCGACAGTGTTACCCCTTACGTTTTTTTTTGGGGGGCGAAAAATTAAGTATCCCCAATCTTCTCAAAACTCTGGATTCTGATAGAGGGCCATGAGACTTAGACCTGAGTGCAACAATGGAGGCTCTAGACCCTTCCAGAGCTGAGATATCGAAAATCAAAAGTTCGACCCGAAAAAAAAAACCCGACAGTGTTACCCCTTACGTTTTTTTTTTTTGGGGCGAAAAATTAAGTATCCCCAATCTTCTCAAAACTCTGGATTCTGATAGAGGGCCGTGAGACTTAGACCTGAGTGCAACAATGGAGGCTCTAGACCCTTCCAGAGCTGAGATATCGAAAATCAAAAGTTCGACCCGAAAAAACAAAAAACGACAGTGTTACCCCTTACGTTTTTTTTTTGGGGCGAAAAATTAAGTATCCCCAATCTTCTCAAAACTCTGGATTCTGATAGAGGGCCATGAGACTTAGACCTGAGTGCAACAATGGAGGCTCTAGACCCTTCCAGAGCTGATATATCGAAAATCAAAATTTCGACCCGAAAAAAAAAACGACAGTGTTACCCCTTACGTTTTTTTTTTTGGGGTGAAAAATTAAGTATCCCCAATCTTCTCAAAACTCTGGATTCTGATAGAGGGCCATGAGACATAGACCTGAGTGCAACAATGGAGGCTCTAGACCCTTCCAGTGCTGAGATATCTAAACTCAAAATTTCGACCCGAAAAAAAAAACGACAATGTTACCCCTTACGTTTTTTTTTTGGGGGGGGTGAAAAATTAAGTATCCCCAAATCTTCTCAAAACTCTGGATTCTGATATAGGGCCATGAGACATAGAAACGAAGTGCAACAATGGAGGCTCTAGACCCTTCCAGAGCTGAGATATCGAAAATCAAAATTTCAACCTGAAAAAAAAAAACGACAGTGTTACCCCTTACGTTTTTTTTTGGGGCGATTAATTTAGTATCCCCAATCTTCTCAAAACTCTGGATTCTGATAGAGGGCCATGAGACTTAGACCTGAGTGCAACAATGGAGGTTCTAGACCCTTACAGAGCTGAGATATCGAAATTCAAAATTTCGAACAGAAAAAAAACGACAGTGTTACCCCTTACGGGGTTTTTTTTGGGGTGAAAAATTAAGTATCCCCAATCTTCTCAAAACTCTGGATTCTGATAGAGGGCCATGAGACTTAGACCTGAGTGCAACAATGGAGGCTCTAGACCCTTCCAGAGCTGAGATATAGAAAATCAAAATTTCGACCCAAAAAAAACGACAGTGTTAACCCTTACGTTTTTTTTTTTTGGGCGAAAAATTTAGTATCCCCAATCTTCTCAAAACTCTGGATTCTGATAGAGGGCCATGAGACTTAGACCTGAGTGCAACAATGGAGGCTCTAGACCCTTCCAGAGCTGAGATATCGAAAATAAAAAAAGTTCGACCCAAAAAAAAAAAAACGACAGTGTTACCCCTTACGTTTTTTTTGGGGGCGAAAAATTAAGTATCCCCAATCTTCTCAAAACTCTGGATTCTGATAGAGGGCCATGAGACTTAGACCTGAGTGCAACAATGGAGGCTCTAGACCCTTCCAGAGCTGATATATCGAAAATCAAAATTTCGACCCGAAAAAAAAAAACGACAGTGTTACCCCTTACGTTTTTTTTTTTGGGCGAAAAATTAAGTATCCCCAATCTTCTCAAAACTCTGGATTCTGATAGAGGGCCATGAGACTTAGACCTGAGTGCAACAATGGAGGCTCTAAACCCTTCCAGAGCTGAGATATCTAAAATCAAAATTTCGACCCGTAAAAAAAACGACAGTGTTACCCCTTACGTTTTTTTTGGGGGGCGAAAAATTAAGTATCCCCAATCTTCTCAAAACTCTGGATTCTGATAGAGGGCCATGAGACTTAGACCTGAGTGCAACAATGGAGGCTCTAGACCCTTCCAGAGCTGAGATATTGAAATAAAAAATTTCGACCAGAAAAAAAACGACAGTGTTACCCCTTACGGGTTTTTTTTTTTGGGGTGAAAAATTAAGTATCCCCAATCTTCTCAAAACTCTGGATTCTGATAGAGGGCCATGAGACTTAGACCTGAGTGCAACAATGGAGGCTCTAGACCCTTCCAGAGCTGAGATATCGAAAATCAAAATTTCGACCCGAAAAAAAAACGACAGTGTTACCCCTTACGTTTTTTTTTTTTGGGCGAAAAATTAAGTATCCCCAATCTTCTCAAAACTCTGGATTCTGATAGAGGGCCATGAGACAGACCTGAGTGCAACAATGGAGGCTCTAGACCCTTGCAGTGCTGAGATATCTAAAATCAAAATTTCGACCCGAAAAAAAAAAAGACAGTGTTACCCCTTACGTGTTTTTTTTTGAGCGAAAAATTAAGTATCCCCAATCTTCTCAAAACTCTGGATTCTGATAGAGGGCCATGAGACATAGACCTGAGTGCAACAATGGAGGCTCTAGACCCTTCCAGAGCTGAGATATTGAAAATCAAAATTTCGACCTGAAAAAAAAAACGACAGTGTTACCCCTTACGTTTTTTTTTTTTTGGGCGAAAAATTAAGTATCCCCAATCTTCTCAAAACTCTGGATTCTGATAGAGGGCCATGAGACTTAGACCTAAGTGCAACAATGGAGGCTCTAAACCCTTCCAGAGCTGAGATATCGAAAATCAAAAGTTCGACCCGAAAAAAAAATGACAGTGTTACCCCTTACGTTTTTTTTTTTGGGCGAAAAATTAAGTATCCCCAATCTTCTCAAAACTCTGGATTCTGATAGAGGGCCATGAGACTTAGACCTGAGTGCAACAATGGAGGCTCTAGACCCTTTCAGAGCTGAGATATCTAAATTCAAAATTTCGACCAGAAAAAAAACGACAGTGTTACCCCTTACATTTTTTTTGGGGGGGTGAAAAATTAAGCATCCCCAATCTTCTCAAAACTCTGGATTCTGATAGAGGGCCATGAGACATAGACCTGAGTGCAACAATGGAGGCTCTAGACCCTTCCAGAGCTGAGATATCGAAAATCAAAATTTCGACCCGAAAAAAAACCGACAGTGTTACCCCTTACGTTTTTTTTGGGCGAAAAATTAAGTATCCCCAATCTTCTCAAAACTCTGGATTCTGTTAGAGGGCCATGAGACTTAGACCTGAGTGCAACAATGGAGGCTCTAGACCCTTCCAGAGCTGAGATATCGAAAATCAAAAGTTCGACCCGAAAAAAAAACGACAGTGTTACCCCTTACGTTTTTTTTTTGGGCGAAAAATTAAGTATCCCCAATCTTCTCAAAACTCTGGATTCTGATAGAGGGCCATGAGACTTAAACCTGAGTGCAAAAATGGAGGCTCTAGACCCTTCCAGAGCTGAGATATCGAAAATATCAAAATTTCGACCAGAAAAAAAAACGACAGTGTTACCCCTTACGTTTTTTTTGGGGGGCGAAAAATTAAGTATCCCCAATCTTCTCAAAACTCTGGATTCTGATAGAGGGCCATGAGACTTAGACCTGAGTGCAACAATGGAGGCTCTAGACCCTTCCAGAGCTGAGATATCGAAATTCAAAATTTCGACCCGAAAAAAAAACGACAGTGTTACCCCTTACGTTTTTTTTGGGCGAAAAATTAAGTATCCCCAATCTTCTCAAAACTCTGGATTCTGTTAGAGGGCCATGAGACTTAGACCTGAGTGCAACAATGGAGGCTCTAGACCCTTCCAGAGCTGAGATATCGAAAATCAAAAGTTCGACCCGAAAAAAAAACGACAGTGTTACCCCTTACGTTTTTTTTTTTGGGCGAAAAATTAAGTATCCCCAATCTTCTCAAAACTCTGGATTCTGTTAGAGGGCCATGAGACTTAGACCTGAGTGCAACAATGGAGGCTCTAGACCCTTCCAGAGCTGAGATATCGAAATTCAAAATTTTGACCAGAAAAAAAAAACGACAGTGTTACCCCTTACGTTTTTTTTTTTTTGGGGGGGGGGGGCGAAAAATTAAGTATCCACAATCTTCTCAAAACTCTGGATTCTGATAGAGGCACTGGTGATTCTAGGGGGTCAGGGCCACCCCTGAAAGCTCATTGGCCACCCCTGTGGCCACCCCAGATCTGATAGGTAGTTGGTCAAGTTTGTCAACACAAGAAACAAGAGAAATGCTGTCAATCAATGGTGACAGCTGATCAACCGATTTAGGTCCAGTTTTACCTTTTTTAATAACACAGTAATAGTCATACTGAGGCTCTGAGAGCTGATTTCTGCTCAGCAGACGTTTGGCCATGCAGGTCAGGTTACTAATGAGATGCGCGCGCTGGCTGCTGCTCCGTGAAACAGGTGGACAGTCTTGCAACAGCAACAAATACAACGATAAAAACGCGGGAATCTGTAGATTGAGAGGTATGGTAATTTAATGTTTAGTTATATTGTAGTTCCCTGTGAATGTGTAGGAAAACTGAAAAAGTCGAACTACACTGTACTAGCTAGATTAGCATCCTGAGAGAGTGCAGACGGTAAAGAGGACGCGTGCAGCTCTTAAAGGGGCCACACCTTATTTCCACTCATACATCGCCATGAAATATAAAACGCTATTTTCTGGAAGACAGATGGTGGTTTTTGCAGATGTGTGTGTTCAATTATAGCTAATGTTATATTTTTCGCCAACCAGTGTTAAATATAGTGTGACAGTAGATTTAAGTTAAAACACAAAAAAACAAGCTGTGACTTATTTATTTGCTCTGTGGTTTAAGGGGAGTTTAAAAAGGACTTTTTGTTTGTGTCAATTAGCTCATCTTCACAGTCCACATATATTTTTAGAAGTTTAAATAGGCAGAGTAAATTGCATTAAAATGGCACAAATGTCATAAGTTAAATTATGAAGAAGCACCTTAACTATTTATAATTTTGAGTCTTAACTTTTTGATTTTAAAAACGTATTAATGTATGCTGAATCAAAGCCAACGTTTCAATTTATACTTTCATCAAGGCCTTGGACATGAATACTGTCTGGGTTGAAAAACACTTTTTGCACATTTTCATACATCACAAGGCATCCTAATGAAATTATTCAGTCATCAGGCCACTCTCTGTGTTACCTGTGTTTGCTTTACTTATTTAAGTCCCCTCTTGTGGTTAAATAAAAACACTCAAAGAACAAACTAAGAAATTCAAATTCCAGTATCTCTAACAAATTATATCTAAGCTAAATAATAACATAAACTAAACATGTAAAGAACAACAAATATTTTGTTTTTTTCCTCACAAACTTAGTTTTTTCTTTTGCTTTTACAGATACACTTTTGAATAAGGTCCTATCTTTAAGCATGTTGGTTTGTCCTGTTGGATTTCTGTGTTTTCATGTAACCACAAGATGGTGCCTCAATTAGTAAAGCAAACTCAGGTAACAATACAGGTGACACAGATGATGAGCTGACGACTGATACATGTTATTGTATAGGATGAGTTAAGAGCAGTTTAATTTTGCTAATCTAATCTAACTTGTGAGGTGACAAGGACTTAAATCCACTACAAGAAAATAGCTCTTAGAAAATATTTACCCTATCCTGACCATAATTAATGATTAAAAATAGACATGTTAAAATAACCAGAGATACTTGAGGACTGTCTGTGATTGGTGGTTAGGACTGTTTTTAACAGGATAGACACTTTTATTTGACAGTTATGAGAAAGGAAATCATGGGAGAGAGAGAGGATGTGACATGCAGCAAAGGACCGGGATTTGATCCATGGTCGGCTGCGTATCGCATTTAACTTCGCTATGCCATGGCCACCCCACTCTAGCTTTGTGTCCCATCTTGGCCACCCCCCAAAAAATGTCCTAGATACGCCACTGCTCTCCACTGGAGCGTGTTAACGCAAACGTGTAAGTTTCACGTTTGAGGGGGTTAAACCGTGACATCTACACATTTTCCAAAGTGGACTATTTAGGCTGCTTCATTAAAAATGTGACATTTAGACGTTTTTTTCGTCGTGGATCGAGGCAAATGAATCCTTTTCACCTTGAAAATAATAAATGTTTTTTGCATTTTAAATAATATACCATTTCTCAGTGATCGTCAATAAAACAAAATTCCATTTTTCTCTTTAATGAAAACCAATAGGTCGTGATGGTAAGTTTCAGTTTAAGTGTAAGTTTCACGTTTGAGGGGGTTTAAACCGTGACATCTACACGTTTTCAAAAGTGGACCAACGTTCACGTCTTGTCGTGATACCGGAGGGGTATTCCAGAAAGCAGGTTATGAGTACAGTACTTAATTACAATTTTGAAGGATCTGTACTTTACTCGAGTATCATTTTTGGGGAGTACTCATGACTTTACTCAAGTATATTTGAGAGTGAAATATTGTACTCTTTACTCCAATACATTTCTATCCATAACCATGAGTAAAAAGTAACTACTTCTAAAAAAAAAAAAAAAATGGAAATAAGAAAAATCTCGGAAACCCTCAAATTGTTGTTTCCCTCTCAAACGTGATTGGATTGTGCAGGATCCACTGATTGGGACAACCTATCAGCAATCACCTTCAGCTTTCCGGCAAAGTCAACTCCATGGTCAGATTTGTATAAGAGACCAAACCATGGACGGACGAAACCAATGGATGAAGATGCAGCAGGTCCATCCCGGGAATGTGCCAGCCCGTGGCCCCACCTCGCCAGACTATTTAAATTTTCTGAATTTTCTGAAATTTTCTTAAATGTTAAATAAAGCAACATGGTAAAAAGATGAATACGACTTGATTTTACTTTCAATTCCTTTTACATTCTCCAAGGTATTGACTTTAACATTTTTCATAACTCCATGTAGGACGTTTCTGTCCATAAATGTAAGCACTGTGGCAGTTGTAATGCAATATTTAGAAAATGTACTTTTGTACTCTTGATACTCTAGTACTTTTAAAAACAAGTACTTCAGTACTTTTACTCAAGTAGACATCTGACTGTAGTACTTTTACTTGTACTTGAGTCAAATTTAGCAAGGGGTATCTGTACTTTTACTCAAGTAATAAAGCTGTGTACTCTGTCCGCCTCTGCGGAAAAATAGACATTACTCATTAGGCTGCTTCATTAAAAACGTGACATTTAGACGTTTTCTTCGGCGCGGATCAAGGCAAATGAATCCTTTTCGCCTTGAAAATAATAAATGTTTTTTGCATTTTAAATAATAGAACATTTCTCAGTGATCGTAGGCTACATAAAACAAAATTCAATTTTTCTCGGTTTAATGAAAACCAATAGGTTGTTATGGCAGAGGCGATTGCGTGTAGAATAGGTCAACACGGGTATCTCTCCACTGGAGCGTGTCAACGCAAACGTGTAAGTTTCACGTTTGAGGGGGTTAAACCGTGACATCTACACGTTTTCCAAAGTGGACCATTTAGGCTGCTTCATTAAAAACGTGACATTTAGACGTTTTGTTTCGGCGTAGATCGAGGCAAATGAATCCTTTTCACCTTGAAAATAATAAATGTTTTTTACATTTTTAACAATAGACCATTTTTCAGTGATCGTCAATAAAACAAAATCCCATTTTTCTCGGTTTGATGAAAACCAATATGGTATAAGTTTAAGTTTCAGTTTAAGTGCAAATTTCACGTTTGAGGGAGTGAAACCGTGACATCTACACATTTTCCAAAGTGAACCAAGTGATTATTTCACGTCTTGTCGGCTGGAGAAATGTTGTTTTGGCCACTTTGTTTGATAAAATCACAACAATTTAATGTAAGCAAGAATGGGATTTGAACTCAGGTTTTCTTGATTGAAGCCCAACGCTTTATCAACTGAACCACTGAGTCTGTTAAGTTCAAGGGTTTATTGAATGGGTTTTTATTATAGGTTTGGTTTTATTTGTTGGAAAAATAAATATAAAAATATAATTTGACACAAGAGGGCAGTATAGCCCTATTTATGGTTTTGTTAAACCGTGACATCTACACGTTTTCCAAAGTGGACCAACGTGATTATTTCATGTCTTGTCGTGATACCGGGTGCGGCTGGCTTGACCGTGTATTTTCCACGTGCGGCCCACTTGACCGATATATATATATATATTCCTGGTACCTGCTAATAGGAATACCCAGGGCCAGGTTCCCTACAATAGGATTAACAGAGTTTAGAGGTGAACATGGCAATTATTTTGTAACCTGCTCTCTGCTTCCTGTTTATATGTTGCATGAATATGACTCAATAAGTTTGACTTCTCTAAGTCTAAGGTAACTTTTCTCGGTGTGTCTAAATGACAAAAACACATTTCTGCATCAGATAAGAATTTTTTTTTTCTTTTTTTTTTTTACAGGAAATATTGCTTGTTCACAGAGTGGCCTGGTATAAGAAAAAAAAAACTTTTTAGCTTGTTGATCCCTTAGCAGGCAAGAGTATCAGAGACACACCAAAAAAGTGACTTGTGAATTGAGCCCAAAATGAGAGTTCTCAACGTCTTCGGCTTCATCTTGTTTTCCTTGAATTGTGCCCAATGTCAAGGCAAGTGATTTTTTTGTTGTTGTTATTTAATTAAATGTCTTTTTTTATTGACTTAAATATAAATGTCATATTATATACACTTCCCAAACTGCAGCTTTAGAGAGTGTGTCGACTATGTGTTTGTGAACTTCAGCATTTAATGTACATGACAGTTATGTCTTTGTGTAATTTGTTTGTGCTTCCCAGAATGTCGTCAAAAGGACATTACATTTGAAAACAAAGAACCAGTTTTGAAAGCTTCATACAATGATAGTGAAACAGTGAAAGTGAACTGCATGACAGGTTATACTGGCATGTATAAATTAAAGTGTGAACAAGGAAAATGGAAGACAGTCGTAGAGCGACCATGTGCAAGTGAGAAAATGGACAATATGATGACCACACAATTTTATTGGATATTAAATCAATGTCATTATGCATGCTGAGTAAAACTTGGTTGATTTCTGCAGAGAAAAAATGTAGTCATCCAGGGGACACAGCAAATGGTGATTTTAAACTTAAAGAGGGGTCGGAGTTTGTTTTTGGAGCAACAGTGTTCTATACTTGCAAGAAAGGGTAATTGTGTTTTATGCTATTTATTCTAATATACGTATGAAATGTATTCTACCCCTTTCACACTTTTTGTACTTGTAAAAAACATTGTGTTCACAGGTTTGAAATGACAAGCAGAATCAATCAGCGTACCTGCAGAGCTAAAGGATGGGATAATACTCTCCCTGTCTGTGAGGGTACGCTTTCTTGAAAGTCACTATTTTCCTTTTTTGTCTCTTGATTTTTCTCCATCATATACTGACCCGCTACATTATTCAACAGAATTATAATTTCAATGATTAGTTTCTTTATTTATTTGTTTATTACCTAGCTGTGAAATGTCCAGCCATTCACACAGATGGAGGTGTGACTGCATCGGGCAACACAGACATGGGAAGTTATGGTGATGTTATTCACTTTGAGTGTGTATCTTCTGACAAAAAGATAGATGGAAGTAGTGAAATTCACTGCAAAGAGACGGGCGAATGGAGTGACACTGTTCCAACGTGCAAAGGTTCATTCCGTTGTTTAATTGATTGTTTAATCGTCCACTGATCAAAAATTTCTATGCTTTATTCAATGCACCAATTTTTTTATTCCTCTTTCCTTTGCTTTTCACACAGAGATAACATGCAAAGCACCTGTTATACTAAATGGTTATGTAGAAGAGAAAATGAAAGAATACCAGAAAGATGCCATATTAAAATATGGATGTTCTAAAGGGTTCAAGATAAGAGAGGGAATTCCCAGATGCTCTAAATTTGGCTGGACTCTGAAGCCAGAATGTGATGGTAATGCACCATTATTGTTACATAATAAACTAATCATATGGGAAATAATACAAAATCCTAATCCTTATAATAGTCTATCCATATGTCTTTCATTGTGCGAAAAACCTGGTAGCGTAACTTGAAAAATATACAATGTAACATTCTAAAAATAGACTAACCCATTTAAAATTGCAAATTAAGCATAAATGAACATATCACTCAATTAAATTAGGTTTATTTTGAACACATTTTTGTTTTAATTATCGAAAAATTAGTTTTTCCCATAGATTAAATAAAATGTTTGTCTGATTTTAGTTTAATTTTTTAAACAATAAAAGGATTAACTTGATGAATGCAGTCTGTGCACCAATTTGTAAAACTTGAGAAAATGGAATGAGATTATTTACTTGTATTCCTGACATGCTGTAGAAAGGGTCCAACTGATGTTGATTTCTATGTTGTATTTGAAAGGAATGAAATTTCATTGAAATTGTTCATTGACAGTTGAAATGTTTTGCTATGATTTTATATTTTATTGGGGAAAATCATGAAATAACAGCATTTGCATGCAAAGTGTGTGACGCATAGCATTATTATTTGGTAACTACAAAGTCAGCAAATAACCACTTACTACTTACGAAAAACTACTTGCTACTTGTTTAATTTTCAGATAATAGTTTAACAAATATATCTAAATGTTCTCAAAAGAGAAAATGTCCCTATTGTGCCTATAACTCTATTAATGGGAAGCTATATATTTTTATTTATTTATTCCATTTTAGGATTTTTATTTTTTTATTTCTCAGAATCATTTGTTTCCTGCAAAACACAAAGCATGCAAATCCAGTTTCACATATGTGATCTATTTTTACCCCTTATTTCCACATAATTATGTCTTGTACAGAGGTAACTTGTGAGCTTAAGCCAACCACATTTGGAGTTAAAAACATCACACCAGAGGGTAAAACTGTTTTCAGAGCTGGAGAAAGAGTGGAGATTACCTGTGCTGAAAAATACTGGATTTTTTTTACAAAAGAAATCACCAAATCATTTAAATGTCAAGATGATGGGAAGTGGGATTATAAGCCAGCTTGTCAGGGTAAGATTATAGAGAAACACTTCTGGATTAGGATCTGAATTTACTGCATGCTACGAAATATAATGTGAATATTGTTTCAGATATTAGATGTGAAGTTCCATATGACCAGCATGTGTCTAGCCCACGCTATTACTTCAGTGGAGATATGAAATTTGGAGCAAAACATGATTACGCTTGCATGTCTGGTTATGATCAAATGGCAGCAGAGGCCACATGCACACGAGACGGATGGACACCAAAACCCCTGTGTGTTGGTACGTTCTGACAATAAATCTTACAGTTTTTCCATATAGTATGAAGTTAAATTAGTATGATGGAATTTTTTATCTTATAATTTTTTATTTTTTTTTTCACAGTAAAAACGTGTGCAGCACCAGACATCGCAAATGCAAAGATTGTTGGAAAACAGAGATCAAAATACAACATCAATTCAAGAATACAATATAAGTGTGATCCTGGGTTTAACCCAGAGCAGCCTGTACACATCACCTGTAATGCCCAGACTGAATGGACAGGCATACTGCAATGCACTGGTATGTTAGTTACGTATGATACAATAACTTTTTTTCTTTTGATACTGCTTGTCAAATGGAGAAATGTAATAATAATATATTATAAAGAAGAATGCATCCCAGATCTCCTCAATATAGAAAGTCATTTTTGAAAACAAGTACAAAATATAGCTGCGAGCAGCGATGGCGGGCCCAAGCCGGTGGCACCGCAACCCCGGTTCCTTTAGTTACCTAAAGGCACCCGGGTGGCGGTGCCGAAGGCTTTGGCCCTTTTATGATTAAATGTTAAAACGGCTTGCCATACTCTGTCATTTCGACTAGTCACAATTATGTTACAGATATCTTAAATGATAATACAAACTATCCAAAATGTAATTGCGAATAGACAGAAAGACGTTGTTGATATCTACAATGTTAATTCCGGACAGGCAAACTTAGCTTTTAAATGTTAAAAGGGCTTGCCATACAGGGACGTAGGCTCAGAGACAGGCTCACCATATTCAAACCAAAATATCTGACTTCCTCTTGGTCCGAGCTAATGACTATGTATTAGAAAGTTGTCCGGCTTGAGGAGTACAATGTATATACCGATTTTTGTAACTGTAGATAAAACTAACAACCCCACTTTTGTCAAAAGGTGGCGCTATTTAGTCCTTGCACCATGCCTGTTTCTGAAACTTTGCAAATGTCTACTGGCTAATAAATTTGATGTATCTGTTGAGTTTCAAGCAATTTCAATTTCAATTTCAATTTGACTGTTGAAAAGAAGTGCGCCGATTAGATACTCAGGATCGGTATCGGCTCTGACACTGCCATCTTTGACGAGGCTGATTCAAATTCTATATTGTGCATATATTTTTTTTTTTATTTTTTTATTTATTTGTTTATTTCGAGCAATATACAGTTACACATGACAAGGCAATGCGCAGCATTTTGGTTAATCTGTACAAGCCTTTAAATTCATAATATTTACATCGACTTTAACCAAACCTAAATCTATTGCTCGAAACGGAGTGGATAGAAGTCAAACTTATTTGAACCCACCCCGGTTACCAAAAACAGGAAAAACAAAACAATAATAATTACTTCCTTACACAATATCGTAATACTCGATAGCAATTCTGAATATAAGTACATAAATGAAAACATGAGAAGGGAAGGAAGGGAAACCTTTTCTCCCTCATCAAAGGCAAAACAATACCAAAACAAAACAAAACATATCCTAAATACGCACCATGATCATGAACTCAGGTAACAATTATAATAATACCAACAATGGTAATCAATTACCTACGAGGTAAAATAAAACAGAGTATAAACACATGGATACATCTAGGAAAATACCAACAATGGTAATCAGAATACCTACAGGGTAATATTAACAAAATACAATGAATACAACTCACAAAATTAAACCATTTCCGACATATATTGCGATAAAACCTTCTGTTTATAATGTACTTTAAATTGATGAATATTTTTGCTTTGTTTCAGTTCCAGCCCCAAACTATTCCAAAGTTTAACTCCACATACAGACACACAAAAACTTTGTAATACCTGTGGTTGTTCTGACCACAGGTATTACAAAGTTCCCATAACTCCTCGAACTATACGACTTCTCACTATGTGTAAATAACTTTTGTATGTTAGAAGGTAAAAGGTTGTGAAATACTTTAAATAAAAATTTTGCTATATTAACTTTAACTAGGTCCTGTATTTTTAATAATTTAGATTTAAGAAAGAGTGGATTTGTATGATCAAGATAATCAGCCATGTCTATAATTGTTAAAGTTATGTTTATTTCCATTTTTGAATAGTGGAATAACTTTGGCAATTTTCATCTTCTTGGGAACACAACCATTTTGAAGTGACAGATTACAAATGTGCGTTAAGGGTGCTTTAATGTTATTTATAACTTTTTTATAACCTAGTTGTTCTGACCACAGGTA
This sequence comes from Pimephales promelas, assembly GCF_988280905.1. Lineage (NCBI taxonomy): Eukaryota > Metazoa > Chordata > Actinopteri > Cypriniformes > Leuciscidae > Pimephales > Pimephales promelas. The sequence continues at coordinate 13,457,332 of NC_142785.1, forward strand.
TTACAAAGTTCCCATAACTCCTCGAACTATACGACTTCTCACTATGTGTAAATAACTTTTGTATGTTAGAAGGTAAAAGGTTGTGAAATACTTTAAATAAAAATTTTGCTATATTAACTTTAACTAGGTCCTGTATTTTTAATAATTTAGATTTAAGAAAGAGTGGATTTGTATGATCAAGATAATCAGCCATGTTTATAATGCGTATCGCCCTTTTTTGTAGAATAAATAGTGATTGTATTAAGTTGTTATAGTTATTTCCCCATACTTCAACACAGTAAGTTAAGTACGGTAAAATTAAGGAACAATACAAGATACGTAGTGCATTCTCATCAAGTACCTGTTTGGCTTTATTTATTATCGCAAGGCTTTTGGAGACTTTGGTTTTTATGTGCCTGATGTGAGTTTTCCAAGTTAGTTTGCTGTCTATTATAACTCCTAAAAATTTTATTTCAGAGACATATTCAATTTGTAACCCGTCTATCTCAATCATCTTATCCATTTTTTCCTTATGATTACCAAATAAAATGGCTTTAGTTTTATCTAAGTTCAAAGACAATTTATTACTGTCCATCCATTCTTTAATATTCCTTAATTCCGTATTTACAACATTAATAACTTTATCATAATTGTCATCACAATAGAAAATGTTGGTATCATCTGCAAACAAAACTAACTTGAGTAATTTAGAAACATTAAATATATCATTGATGTACAAATTGAATAGTTTGGGGCCCAATACGGACCCTTGAGGGACACCACAAGAAATTAAACGACAATCAGAAGAGGACTCCCCCATTTGCACATATTGCATTCTATCACTTAAAAAGCTTTTTATCCAATTGCCCGCTACCCCTCGTATCCCATACCTTTCCAATTTCTTGAATAATATTGCATGATTAATTGTGTCGAAGGCTTTCTTCAAATCAATGAAAATTCCAATGGTAAATTTTTTATTGTCTAATGCATTTGATAATCCTTCTGTGGCATCAATTATAGCCATAGATGTAGATCTCTTGCTTCTAAATCCATATTGACTTTCATTTATCAAATTATATTTTTCAACAAATTTTTCTAAACGAATATTAAATATCTTTTCTAGAATTTTTGAGAATTGAGGAAGCAATGAAATTGGTCTATAATTGTTAAAGTTATGTTTATTTCCATTTTTGAATAGTGGAATAACTTTGGCAATTTTCATCTTCTTGGGAACACAACCATTTTGAAGTGACAGATTACAAATGTGCGTTAAGGGTGCTTTAATGTTATTTATAACTTTTTTAATAATGCCATATTGACGGAATAACAGTCCATCGAGTAGTTATTTTTCGACTTTTGAACAATATCCATTACTTCTTCCTCACTAACTGCCGAAAGAAAAATGGTATTTGAATTTATCTCAATTTTATCAATATTGTGCTCTATTTGTTCATCTGGGATACTTGATACCAAGTCCCGGCCGATGTTTACAAAAAAATCGTTAAAGCTATTCACTACCCTGTTCTTAGTATGATGTTCACCATGTGCATCAACAAAATATTCAGGATAAGTCGTTTTTTTTAAGCCTTTTTTGATAATGCTATTTAATACCTCCCAAGTTCCTTTTATACTAGTTTTATTATCAATCAATAATTTCTTATAATAACATTTCTTGGCTATTCTTAATACATCCGTTAACTTATTCTTATACAACTTATATCTATTCTCTGCTTCTTTAGTTTTCAGTTTAATAAATACTTTATAGAGATTATTTTTCTTTTTGCATGCATTTTGTAAACCTTTAGTCATCCAAGGACAATTGAAATATTTGTTGCATTTACTGTAAACTGAAACAGGGCAATACTTGTCGTATGAATATGTGAATATTTCTAAAAAGACATTATAAGCTTTGTCTGTGTCAGTCTCTCCATGAACAGAACTCCAGTCTTGTACTCTCAGATCATCGTTAAATGAATTGATTGCATCTTGAGTTAATAGTCTTTTGCAGCCTACATTACAGATTTCTTTTGTTTTAGAAACATTACAGTCATATATGACAAAAACAGGTAAATGATCCGTAATATCACAAATAAACAACCCGTTAATTATGTTATTTGTCAAGTTGTTAGTAAAGATATTATCAATTAAGGTTGCACTATGTGATGTGATTCTACTTGGTTTAGTTATTGATGGGAATAAAGACATGGAGTACATTCTTTCAATGAAGTCATCGGTCAATTTATGTTTATTTGGATTTAAGAGATCAATGTTAAAGTCTCCACAAATAAATAAAGGCTTGTTAACTTTTGAAAACATGTTCTCCATTTCTTCATTAAAAGTATCAATACTTGACCCAGGTGATCTATAAACGCAACTTATAATGCTGTTTTTTTTCTTCTTACCATTATTGATTTCTATTGTTATACATTCCATTAGATTATCACATACAAATGACATATTGGTTAGAAGCGAATATTTTATAGTTTTGTGCACATATAGTGCGACCCCACCTCCCGTTTTATTTTGTCTATTCACGTAATGCAGATTGTAATCATCCATTTCAAAATCAATTCCTTTCTCTTGATTGAACCAAGTTTCAGAAATCGCTATCACACTAAAAGGAAACACAAAACTTTGAAGATATTCCCGTATTGCATTAAAGTTAGTATACAAACTTCTGCTATTGAAATGAACAATAGTCAATTTATCCTCAATGAAGCAATTGTTGTTGTACTTTTCATTTGTATAGTAGTTACAATTATTATTAATAGAAAGGAAATTACTATCGGGATCAATATCAGTCTCTGCATCATGCGTTTTGTATTCAGTATATTCCATTCAACATAAATCCAACTGACGAAGATGTTCAATTCTCTGCAATAAGTCTATCTCAACGTAATTGTCCTTTTGACCACCAATATGTGGCTCAGTGCTCATTGTGATAATATAAGTCAGATATTACCTTAGATGTTTCCAGATGACTGATGTGCATTATGATCATTGATACTTGTCCAACTCCTCCATGTTTTTTACTATGAGAATTTTCGCCTCCTCTGGAGACCCATTTAACTTGATGAAGATTTTTCCGTTTGTTACCCATGTGTGCTGGATTTTTTCCTGTTTCCTGAGGTATCTTGCTTTTCTCGCTATGTCTGCATTCTTTTTTGTTAAGTGTTCATTTATATATACATTCGTCCCTTTGAGTTTGCGGCCTTGTTTTAACAGGGCCGTCTTGTTTCTCCTGTTAACAAATCTCAAGATGACTGCTGGTCTATCGGTGTTGATCCTTCTCGGTAAAGGGTGGCAAGCTTCAATGCAATCCAAGTCCAGCTCAACTCCTTTGCTCTGGAGAAAAGTTGCCACTTGTTGCTCCACTGATCGCACTTCCCTCTCCCCCGGCTCATCTCCGCTGTCCGCGGCTACCGCACGCGCGTACGAGCGTGGTTTGATAGAAATACCAGTGATGAGCACGTCGTTCCTCCGGGAGTACTGCTCCAAGTCGTCAACCCTCCGTTCGAGCTCCGCGATCCTTTTATCCTTCTCAAGGTTTTGGAGGCGCAGCTGTTTAACCTCCTCTAATAATTCCAGAAGGCGGCTCTGCTGCGTCTTCACTGTTCTCATCTCATCCGTTAGAAAGTCGAGCGATTTTTTAATATCGTCGACTTCCTCTGTCTGCACATTCTTTTTTGGGCCCATTCCGCTGACGCGCCACCACCCGTGACAGTCTGTTTAATTCCAACCTCAACACGCTCACAAAACCTGCTTAATTTGAAGTTAAATCGATTTTTCTCCTCTCACACTTCACAAACATCACTCACGGCGGCCATCTTGGTCACATCATATACTATTCTATGTTAGGCACAAAGGCACAAAAACTTTCTAAAGTACCATAAAGTTTTTGTGTACTGTATTATTAGTGTTCTGAAGCTATTGTGTGATATAGAAATTAATATTTAAATAATTAAATTCAAGAACACAAACTTTTCCCTCTCTGCGCCTGTCAGTCATTCTCCATTCAGCATTCAAACAGCACGTCACATTCGGTTACAGTCAATGATGAAACGATCTTCAAGATGATTGAATGTTAATCCTATTATACTGGATCTTTAAGATAAAGGTCTAAAGGTCTATATTTTCGAATGAAGAAACTTTTTCTTGCTGGACTTTATTGCTGTAACTTAATCGTGTTACTTTCTACCGGGTGTCGGACGCTGTCGGTTAGATCACAACACTAGAGTCAGAGCACTATAATTGTTCTTCACGCACACAGTAACTGAAATTTAAAACCTTTAAAAGAAAAGGCTCAATAAACTATATCATAGATAGATAATGTATAATACACTGTTCATAAATATGTATTTCCTTTGTGCTTTGAACTTTTCAATATGGACTCAATGCGCTGTAACTTCATGTGGCTTCAAGCACATCATTCTCCGCTCGGGATGCACATAAGTGCTTTGTGCTGCACCGTATTGGAGCCGTAATATCATAATGCAGTGACGTAATGACAGATTATTAATTGCCTTTCAATTATATGTTGCTGCGTCATTAAACATCTGTCCTATGCATTTCAAACATTTATAGCAGCCATGGCCATATTTTTTTATGATTTTTGTTATCTTGTTTTTCATGAATGTATTTTTCAAAAATAAGAGCAATGTGTATTATCTATTATTAATATGGTTTATAATAGCATTTTTGTCATATATTATGACAAAGTAATCATATGATCCACCAGCGAGGAACCAGCAGAACAGAGTGAACATTCTTTCTGTTTAGTTCAATCCTACTTAATAGGAATTTATTTAAAATGCTCGCTCTACTCCACACCATTAATGTCTTGTGCGGACATCCGTATTTTGACTTTCGGTTTTAAGTAAGCGATTTAAAAGCTCCCAAGTCCCAGCGGAGTCACACGTTGATTAACCGGTGGGAATATACACAATAGGCCTACCTGATATTGAACACAAGAGGGCAGTATAGCACTACGTATGACTCAGATTATTATTTTTGAATGAATGAATTATTTTTATGAATTTTACAACAATTCTGGCTGTTTTTGAACGTAAACACAATTCTTAAATGAAAAAAAGGAAAAATTGGGGAAGTTATAATATTTGTATAATTTAATTTAGAAACAAATGATGTATAATTACATTTTTAGAAGATATGAGGCTTTTAGTGTTTGCTTTTTTGACATTACTTTAATCTTTTGCCATAGTTGCACATGTCTATTGGCTAATAAATGTGATGTATCTGTTGAGTTTCAAGCAATTTCAAGCATGCTAAGAGTCCCAAAAGCATCAAAAAAGAATGTTAAAGTTTGATTCGTTGCCACGGCAACAGTATCAAAGATATCAAAAATTCATTCACAGGTCTACATCTGCAGTGTATTTACATTATACAGATGAAGTTTGAAGCAAATCGGTTAAAAATAAGAGAGTGGTTTCAAAGCATTTTGAAAGTGACACACTTCCTGCTGCCAGTTGGTGGCGCTATAACTTTGACTCACAATAGTCACATCCATGTGATCGTCCTCTTACAGCGAACATACTGCTGAAGTTTCATCAAGATCAGTTAATGTATGCTGAAGTTATAACAAACTTCCTGTTTCACGTTTCTCGCCATGATTTCGTTTCCTCGCCACGGCCAAACCGTTTGAGATATCAAAAATCCCCACACAAGCTTTCATCCTCAATGCCTTGACTTCATGCTGACCGAGTTTCGTGCCGTGTGTTTGAATTCTCTAGGAGGAGTATTGCACATTCCATTGCGAGCGTTTTACAAACAAACCTCAATAGCCGACTTCCTGTTGGGCTGGGGTAAAAAGTAAGAGTGTGAGGTATAGATGAAACGATGAGATCAACATGTGTACCGAGTTTCATATTATTACATTCAAGCGTGTTTGATTTATGGACCAAGTGTTCGGACTCCGTTCCAGGGGGCGCTGTCTAGCCCCCCTGCCACACCCAGGTACCATCTTCAGCCCGGCTCTGATGGCTGTGGGATCTGACCTGTGTGCAAAGTTTCAAGAGTTTTCAAACCCGTTAAGGGCCCCAAAAGCCGCTAAGAGTCTCAAAATCATCAAAAAAAAGAATTTTAAAGTTTGATGCGTTGCCACGGCAACAGTATCAAAGATATCAAGAATCCATTCACAGGTCTTCATCTGCTATGTATTTACATTATACAGATTAAGTTTGAAGCAAATCGGGTAAAAATAAGAGGGTGATTTCAAAGCATTTTGAAAGTGACACACTTCCTGCTGCCAGTTGGTGGCGCTATAACTTTGACTCACAATATTCACATCCATGTGATCGTCCTCTTACAGCAAACAAACTGCTGAAGTTTCATCAAGATCAGTTAATGTATGCTGAAGTTCTGACACACTTCCTGTTTCACGATTCTTGCCATAAATTCGTTTCCTCGCCACGGCCAAACCGTTCGAGATATCAAAAATCCCCTCGCAAACTTTCATCCTCAATGCCCTGACTTCATGCTGACCGAGTTTCGTGCCGTGTGTTTGAATTCTCTAGGAGGAGTACTTCAAATTCCATTGCGAGTGTTTTATGAACAACCCTAAATAACCGACTTCCTGTTGGGCTGGGGTAAAAAGTAATAGTTTGAGGTATATATGAACAATGAGATCTATATGTGCACCGAGTTTCATATTATTACATGCAAGCGTGTTTGATTTATGGACCAAGTTTTCGGACCCCGTTCCAGGGGGCGCTGTCTAGCCCCCCTGCCACGCCCGGGTACCATCTTCAGCCCGGCCCTGATGGCCGCGGATTCTGACCCGTGTGCAAAGTTTCAAGAGTTTTTGAGCATGTTAAGGGCCCCAAAAGTGCCCAAATAGTCGTATAAATAATAATAATAATAATAAATATAGCTGCGAGCAGCGATTGCGGGCCCAAGCCGGTGGCACCGCAACCCCGGTGCCTTTAGTTACCCAAAGGCACCGGGATGGTGGTACCGCCGGCTTTGGCCCTTTATCGCTGCTCACAGCTATATTTATATTTAATATAAAGCCGGTGGCACCGCCACCTTGGTGCCTTTAGGGTTATTCTGTATGACGTGCAAAAACGTAACCCCCACTTTGACTGTCGAAAAGAAGTGTATTGTAGAGCTTGCATCAATGCGGACTCGATGCGCTGTAACTCCATGTGGCTTTAAGCGCATCATTCTCCACTCGGGATGCGCATAAGCGTTTTGTGCCACACTGTACTGAGCCTTTGATATCATAATGCAATGACAGATTATTAATTGCCTTTCTTGTTCTGTTCTATCTATTATGTGTTGATAAAAGATAGGACAGAGCACTAAAAACCTCAAACAAAGCACTAAAAACTTAAGCTGTTTGCTGTGTAGTCTGAGAATGAGCTGTTTGATTTGCACCCTCTTCCTCTTCACTGTCCTCCATAAAAACCAGCTATTCAGGTCCATGTTGTTCTAGAAAGTTTGTATGTTGCTGCCTCATTTAACATCTCTGCTATACATTTAAAATAATTATCTAAAATAATTTATCTTTTTGATTTTTGTTATCTTGTTTTTCATGAATGTATTTTACAACAATACAAAGAGCAATGTGTATTTACCACTAATATAGTTTGTAATGGCTTTTTTTGTCATAGATTATAATCATATATTTTTTTGGATTTGTTATTTATCTTTATAATGAAGTTGTCTGTATTAAGTAGATTGTGTTTAACACACAGTGATTTATCAGTTCAACACATAGTTATAGAAATTCTACTTTATCTAAAAAAAACCTGCACTTTATACACACACACACACACACACACACACACATACATAAATACATGTAAATAAAAATAGAAAAAGAAACATCAAATGTGTTTTTAGTCAGAGTATTTTTTATACAGAAACAAATATTTGTAATTCAGAAAAGAATGAAGTTAGTGTTTTAAAATCTTAAGGAAAACAAATATATTGAAATATAGCACAAGAATTTTAAATTCATTCAGCTTCAATTACAAATACAATCTTACTTTTATTTAAAGCAAACTATACATTTAAAAGATGGGGGTTATATGCCTATTTTGTCATTTAAAAAAATACTAAATTGTTATGCAAAAAGACAAGGACTTAGAGACAAGGACTTATAGGAAAAATCGCAGCCAGCCACACTGTGTGGTTCAAACATACATAAACACAGACAACAGCCCTCCCCTCCCCCCCACACACACACACATGCACACACACACACACAAACACAGACAACAGCCCTCCCCTCCCCACACAGACACACACACCCACACAGAGAGAGAGAGAGAGAGAGAGAGAGAGAGAGAGTGAATCGCAGGGGAAATAAATCCATTCAAACTACAATATCTGACTTTCTGTTGCTCAGAGCGAATGACTTTAAATTGGAAAGTTGATCGACTTGACGAGAACAATATACGTGGAAAGTTTTGTAACTGTAGGTAAAATGAGCAAAGTTATAACACACTTTATGTGTCCTTTTTTAGTCATAAAATTCATTTCCTCGTCACGGCCAGACCGTTCGAGATATCAAAAATCCGTCCGGAATTGAGCATCCTCAATGTCTTGACTTCATGCACACCGAGTTTGGTTGTGATTGGTAAACACATGCGTTGTAATTTGATGTATTTCTCCTAGGAGAATTATTCAAACAACCCATAATTCCCAACTTCCTTCTTAAAACTTAGAGCACGAAAGTTGTTTGGCCTGATGTGATCTTTAATTGTACCGAGTTTCATATTAATTCATGCAAGTGTGTTTGATTTATGGACAAATTTTCGAATCCCAGTCCAGGGGGCGCTGTCGAGCCGCCCTGCCACGCCCGGTTACCAGCTTCAGCCCGGCCCTGATGGCCATGGGTTCTGACCCGTGTGCAAAGTTTCAAGAGTTTTAGAGGATGTTAAGGCCCCCGAAAATGCCAGAGAAGTTGCACACAGCAAATAAAGGGTTAAAATTAACCTGACAGGCGCCCCTCCTCTCACTCACACAGAGAGACACTGAGAGACTGGCAAAATTCTGAGATTTTCTCTACATTCAAACAAACATATCTGACTTTCTGTGGGTCCTAGCTAATGAGTGTCAATTAGAAAGTTGTCCGGCTCGAGGAGTACAATATACATACTGATTTTTGTAACTGTAGATAAAACTAACAACCCCACTTTTGTCAAAAGGTGGCGCTACTGAGCCCTCACCACACCCGTTTCTGAAACGTTGCACATGTCTAATGGCTAATAAATGTGATGTGTCTGTCGAGTTTCATGCAATTTGAAGCATGCTAAGAGTCTCAAAAGCATCCTAAAAGAATGGTAAAGTTTGATGCGTTGCCACGGCAACAGTTTCAAAGATATCAAGAATCCATTTACAGGTCTTCATCTGCCATGTATTTGCATTATACAGATGAAGTTTGAAGCAAATCGAGTTAAAATTAGAGGGTGATTTCAAAGCATTTTGAAAATGACACACTTCCTGCTGCCAGTTGGTGGCGCTATAACTTTGACTCACAATAGTCACATCCATGTGATCGTCCTCTTACAGCGAACACACTGCTGAAGTTTCATCAAGATCGGTTGATGTGTGCTGAAGTTATGATACACTTCCTGTTTCACGTTTCTCGCCATAATTTTGTTTCCTCGCCACGGCCAAACCGTTCGAGATATCAAAAATCCCCTCGCAAACTTTCATCCTCAATGTCTTGACTTCACGCTGACCGAGTTTTCGTCGAATTTGGATCAAAGCTCTAGGAGGAGTATTAAAAATTCCATTGCGAGTGTTTTACGAACAACCCTAAATAGCCGACTTCCTGTTGGGCTGGGGTAAAAAGTAAAAGCGCGAGGTATAGATGAAACGATGAGATCAACATGTGTACCGAGTTTCATATTATTACATGCAAGCGTGTTTGATTTATGGACCAAGTGTTCGGACCCCGTTCCAGGGGGCGCTGTCGAGCCCCCCTGCCACGCCCGGGTACCAGCTTCAGCCCGGCCCTGATGGCCGCGGGTTCTGACCCGTGTGCAAAGTTTCAAGAGTTTTCGAGCATGTTAAGGGCCCCAAAAGTGCCCGAATAGTCGTTAGAAAAATAAAAGAAAAAAAAAAAAAAAATAATCGGAAGGAAAACAATAGGGCCTTCGCCCTTTCAGGGCTTGGGCCCTAATAATCGGAAGGAAAACAATAGGGCCTTCGCCCTTTCAGGGCTTGGGCCCTAATAAATAATCCTTAGGAAAACAATAGGGCCTTCGCCCTTTCAGGGCTTGGGCCCTAAATATAGCTGCGAGCAGCGATGGCGGGCCCAAGCCGGTGGCACCGCAACCCCTGGCTCCTTTAGTTACCTAAAGGCACCGGGGTGGCGGTGCCGAAGGCTTTGGCCCTTTCATGATTAAATGTTAAAACGGCTTGCCATAGTCTGTCATTTTGACTAGTCACAATTATGTTACAGATATCTTAAATGATAATACAAACTATCCAAAATGTAATTACGACTAGACAGAAAGACATTGTTGATATCTACAATGTTAATTTCCGGATAGGCAAACTTAGCTTTTAAATGTTAAAAGGGCTTGCCATACACGGACGTAGGCTCAGAGAGAGTCTCACCATATTCAAACCAAAATATCTGACTTCCTCTTGGTCTGAGCTAATGACTATGAATTAGAAAGTTGTCTGGCTTGAGGAGTACAATGTATATAACGATTTTTGTAACTGTAGATAAAAATAACAACCCCACTTTTGTCAAAAGGTGGCGCTATTTAGTCCCTGCACCATGCCCGTTTCTGAAACTTTGCACATGTCTACTGGCTAATAAATGTGATGTGTCTGTTGAGTTTCATGCAATTTCAAGCATGCTAAGAGTCTCAAAAGCATCCTAAAATAATTTCAAAGTTTGAAGCTTTGCCACGGCAACAGTTTAAAAGATATCAAGAATCCATTCACAGGTCTACATCTACCGTATGTTTACATTATACAGATGAAGTTTTTCATCTGTTTTTCATCATTATACAGATGAAGTTTTTCATCTGTTTACATTATACAGATGAAGTTTTTCATTCATATTATTACATGCAAGCGTGTTTGATTTATGGACCAAGTTTTCGGACCCCGTTCCAGGGGGCGCTGTCTAGCCCCCCTGCCACGCCTAGGTACCATCTTCAGCCCGGGCCTGATGGCAGTGGGATATGACCTGTGTGCAAAGTTTCAAGAGTTTTCAAACCCGTTAAGGGCCTCAAAAGCCATTAAGAGTCTCAAAATCATCAAAAAAAAAAGAATTTTAAAGTTTGATGCGTTGCCACGGCAACAGTATCAAAGATATCAAGAATCCATTCACAGGTCTTCATCTGCCATGTATTTACATTATACAGATGAAGTTTGAAGCAAATCGGGTAAAAATAAGAGGTTGATTTCAAAGCATTTTGAAAGTGACACACTTCCTGCTGCCAGTTGGTGGCGCTATAACTTTGACTCGAAATAGTCACATCCATGTGATCGTCCTCTTACAGGGAACACACTGATGAAGTTTCATCAAGATATGTTAATGTATGCTGAAGTTATAACACACTTCCTGTTTCACGTTTCTCGCCATAATTTTGTTTCCTCGCCACGGCCAAACCGTTTGAGATATCAAAAATCCCCTCACAAACTTTCATCCTCAATGTCTTGACTTCTTGCACACCGAGTTTGGTTGTGATTGGTAAACACATGCGTTGTAATTTGATATATTTCTCCTAGGACAACTATTCAAACAACCCATAATTCTCAACTTCCATTTTAATTGTCGTAAAACTTAGAGCACGAAAGTTGTTTGGCCTGATGTGATCTATAATTGTACCGAGTTTCATATTAATTCACGCAAGTGTGTTTGATTTATGGACAAATGTTCGAATCCCAGTCCAGGGGGCGCTGTCGAGCCGCCCTGCCACGCCCGATGACCAGCTTCAGCCCGGCCCTGATGGCCATGGGTTCTGACCCGTGTGCAAAGTTTCAAGAGTTTTAGAGGATGTTAAGGCCCCCGAAAATGCCAGAGAAGTCGCACACAGCAAATAAAGGGTTAAAATTAACCTGACAGGCGCCCCTCCTCTCACTCACACAGAGAGACACTGAGAGACTGGCAAAATTCTAAGATTTTCTCTACATTCAAACAAAGATATCTGACTTTCTGTGGGTCCTAGCTAATGAGTGTCAATTAGAAAGTTGTCCGGCTCGAGGAGTACAATATACATACTGATTTTTGTAACTGTAGATAAAACTAACAACCCCACTTTTGTCAAAAGGTGGCGCTACTGAGCCCTCACCACACCCGTTTCTGAAACGTTGCACATGTCTACTGGCTAATAAATGTGATGTGTCTGTCGAGTTTCATGCAATTTGAAGCATGCTAAGAGTCTCAAAAGCATCCTAAAAGAATGGTGAAGTTTGATGCGTTGCCATGGCAACAGTTTCAAAGATATCAAGAATCCATTTACAGGTCTTCATCTGCCATGTATTTGCATTATACAGATGAAGTTTGAAGCAAATCGAGTTAAAATTAGAGGGTGATTTCAAAGCATTTTGAAAATGACACACTTCCTGCTGCCAGTTGGTGGCGCTATAACTTTGACTCACAATAGTCACATCCATGTGATCGTCCTCTTACAGCGAACACACTGCTGAAGTTTCATCAAGATCGGTTGATGTGTGCTGAAGTTATGATACACTTCCTGTTTCACGTTTCTCGCCATAATTTTGTTTCCTCGCCACGGCCAAACCGTTCGAGATATCAAAAATCCCCTCGCAAACTTTCATCCTCAATGTCTTGACTTCACGCTGACCGAGTTTCGTCGAATTTGGATCAAAGCTCTAGGAGGAGTATTAAAAATTCCATTGCGAGTGTTTTACGAACAACCCTAAATAGCCGACTTCCTGTTGGGCTGGGGTAAAAAGTAAAAGCACGAGGTATAGATGAAACGATGAGATCAACGTGTGTACCGAGTTTCATATTATTACATGCAAGCGTGTTTGATTTATGGACCAAGTGTTCGGACCCCGTTCCAGGGGGCGCTGTCTAGCCCCCCTGCCACGCCCGGGTACCATCTTCAGCCTGGCCCTGATGGCCGCGGATTCTGACCCGTGTGCAAAGTTTCAAGAGTTTTTGAGCATGTTAAGGGCCCCAAAAGTGCCCGAATAGTCGTATAAATAATAATAATAATAATAAATATAGCTGCGAGCAGCGATGGCGGGCCCAAGCCGGAGGCACCGCAACCCCGGTTCCTTTAGTTACCTAAAGGCACCCGGGTGGCGGTGCCGAAGGCTTTGGCCCTTTCATGATTAAATGTTAAAGCGGCTTGCCATACTCTGTCATTTCGACTAGTCACAATTATGTTACAGATATCTTAAATGAAAATACAAACTATCCAAAGTGTAACGACTAGACAGAAAGACGTTGTTGATATCTACAATGTTAATTCCGGACAGGCAAACTTAGCTTTTAAATGTTAAAAGGGCTTGCCATACAGGGACGTAGGCTCAGAGAGAGGCTCACCATATTCAGACCAAAATATCTGACTTCCTCTTGGTCCGAGCTAATGACTATGTATTAGAAAGTTGTACGGCTTGAGGAGTACAATGTATATACCGATTTTTGTAACTGTAGATAAAACTAACAACCAATGTAGTAGCACTTCTCTTTTTTTGATTGGCTGATGCGTAGCAGGGTCGACTGCTGAACTCCAGGCGAGACGCGCTTGATTCTCACGTGAGAGCGGCGCGGCCAGAGAAATTGCGTATATTAAATATATTATTAATAGTTTTTCCGCATGAGAAATACAATGTGTGACGGGAGTGTGAGACAAAAGACTGAAACGAGTGACTGTCATGCTCAATGCGTGACACACTATAAAAAAATATTTCACACTGACTCCACATTTAGGGGGCCACAAGGGGGTCCAAGCTTGTTGTCGCAGGGGCACTGGCCCCCCCAGGCCCCCGCCTAGAACCGCCAATGCTCACACACACACACACACACACACACTTTCTCTCTCTCTCAAGAAGCAAAAACATGACTGCTAAAGGTTGTATCAGCGATGGCGGGGTAACATCACTTAACATCACGAGTGCTATTCCCTTAGGCCACGCCCCCTTGTCTCCCCAAAGTATTATAAGCAATCATGCGCATCCCGTGTGCAGAATGATGCACTTGAAGCAACACCAAGTCACAGCACGCAACGCTTCACATTGAAAAGAACATAGCGAAGGGATGGTATCTATAATCTATGCTTAGTAGGGCTGCACGATTTGGGAAAATGTCATATTGCCATTATTGAGCCAATATTGCAATTGCGATTTGCGACTCCGATATAATAAAATGGTTTCATGAGTCCAACTTGCTTGGTTCTAAAGTAAAATGCACACACAGATTAATGTTTATTTCTCAACTCAAACTAAAAACAACAACAACAATAAATGATTGATAACACCTATAATGATCAATAAACCATCAACCAAACCAACATTACAGTGATTCCATCAATTGAAAGCCATCAACTTTTTAAAAAATTATTACGCTTAAAAAAAATATATAACAGCTTTTAAATTAAGTGAACTTCAAACAATCCCCACATAAACCCATAATAAAAAACATATTTACCTGTGCCCTTCCTGTCTTAACAGGTACAGAAATTGAATAAAGTTATCAAACAGTCTGCGCTGCCTGAATCATAAATTATATATATAATAATCCTTATTAAAGCTACAAAAGTTCTTTACTCAAGATCAGTGAGTAATTTTCTAATTTCCCTTTGTTCTTTTAACTTTACTGAAAGAACGCTTTATTCGCTGCTGGCCCTTTAAGAGCACCCGTTGCCGAGACGCGGATCTCACACGCGCCTCATAGCACAACTCTTTTCATCCATAGACTTTTCTTATGTAATGAAGATACTAGACAAAATCACATTTTGGCATAATTGTGTGTGCTATTGTTCGTTCAAGCTCGAAAGAGAACTGTTTATTCTGGGCTGGCACACGGTCAGTGCATGCGCATTATGCGAGTCTCATCTATTCTAATCTAGGGCACTCACAGGCAGCTTTTCACTTCTTGTCGTGCAAAATGCGAAAAGGCATTTGAACCAATAAGAGGGGGATCTTGTAACACTAGTCAAAGGATGACAAAAAAGAAGAGATGCTGCGCTAATAGCCCTACTTTGTTTATTTCATATAAAATCGCGGCATTTTGCGTTATATAATTGCATAGGTTTGAGATCGCTATTACGACTGCGATATAATTAATCGTGCAGCACTAATAGTGTATTCTAAAGGGCAATAAACACCACTCCAGCAAGATAGTCATTTTATGCAAATCATAGACCTTTATGCCTTATCTACAAATAAAGTATAATATTGGGAACATTGATCTTGAAGAGAGTGTCGTCTTGTTACTGTCGCAACCGAACGCGACGCGCTAATGCTGATGCATGGAGAATGACTGAGGCGAGATGACTTTCCGTTAACTTTAACTTAGAGACTAAAATATTAATTTTACCACACATTAAGCTATTGAATGACTTTAGAAGTCTTGGAATATAGTGTGAAAACTTGATTGTGCTTTACAGTTTTTTATGCCTTTAGTGGGGCTTAACAAAATAACACAATATGCAGAATGTCGGACGTCACTTTTCAGGCTAAACTGTTTTTATAGATAAAACTATTTACATTCGGCAGTCATGAAAACAAATCTCAGATAACGGTTGACTAGGTAACAATGTGTAATTTTGCGCCGGAGTTCTCCTTTAACTTACATTAGCTAGCTAACTACGAACGAGCTAACCAGATAACATTAACAAATTGACAAGCACTTACTGGGCACAGTGGGCAGAATGGCTCTTCAAATTACGGACGAAATTGGAGGTTGTCATCTGACTGTCCGCGATCTTAACGTTGCATGTCTTGCAAAGCGCTGTTCTTTTGCCATCTTGTTGTAAGAAATTCTTGAATCCAAAAGCGACGACGACCCTCGTTATCCCTCCGGCTGACATGTTGATGTGATCTGATGTAAGTGGGCGTGGTGTGCGCGTAAGGTATGAGAGGGCATGACTGATGATCTCGTGATCCAGTCATGACAGCGCTATTCTCAGCCTGCGCTCCAGCTGGATCAACTTTATTTTTTTTACATAATTTATATATTTTATATTCAAACTGAAAACATGATGTGATTAACACTCAAGTCATATTATTACATGCAAGTGTGTTTGATTTATGGACCAAATTTTCAGATCAAGTTTATGGACCAAGTTAATTTAATTAATAAACCTATAAAACTATTAATGCACTACAATTAAACTGGTTATATGCCTTTACTTATAAAAAATAAAAAACTTATTAAAAAAAATACCAGGCTTAAGGCATTTATTTTTTATGCAGGCCATACACACAGGAGTGAAATGGTTAAGACCCCTCCCCCTACAAACACACACACATGCACAGACAGGCAAAGACAGAGATGTAGGCTCAGATTAAGCAAGACCACATTCAAACAAACATATCTGACTTTCTGTGGGTCCTAGCTAATGAGTGTCAATTAGAAAGTTGTCCGGCTCGAGGAGTACAATATACATACCGATTTTTGTAACTGTAGATAAAACTAACAACCCTACTTTTGTCAAAAGGTGGCGCTACTGAGCCCTCACCACGCCCGTTTCTGAAACATTGCACGTGTCTACTGGCTAATAAATGTGATGTGTCTGTCGAGTTTCATGCATTTTGAAGCATGCTAAGGGTCTCAAAAGCATCCTAAAAGCATCCTAAAAGAAGGGTAAAGTTTGATGCGTCGCCACGGCAACAGTTTCAAAGATATCAAGAATCCATTCACAGGTCTACATCTGCCGTATGTTTACATTATACATATGAAGTTTGAAGCAAATCGGGTAAAAATAAAAGGGTGATATCAAAGCATTTTGAAAGTGACACACTTCCTGCTGCCAGTTGGTGGCGCTATAACTTTGACTCACAATAGTCACATCCATGTGATCGTCCTCTTACAGCGAACATACTGCTGAAGTTTCATCAAGATCAGTTAATGTATGCTGAAGTTATAACAAACTTCCTGTTTCACGTTTCTCGCCATGATTTCGTTTCCTCGCCACGGCCAAACCGTTCGAGATATCAAAAATCCCCACACAAGCTTTCATCCTCAATGTCTTCACTTTACGCTGACCGAGTATCGTCGAATTTGGATCAAAGCTCTAGGAGGAGTATTTCAAATAACATTGCGAGCGTTTTACAAACAAACCTCAATAGCCGACTTCCTGTTGGGCTGGGGTAAAAAGTAAAAGCGCGAGGTATAGATGAAACGATGAGATCAACATGCGTACCGAGTTTCATATTATTACATGCAAGCGTGTTTGAGTTATGGACCAAGTGTTCGGACCCCATTCCAGGGGGCGCTGACGAGCCCCCCTGCCACGCCCGGGTACCATCTTCAGCCCGGCTCTGATGGCCGCGGGTTCTGACCCGTGTGCAAAGTTTCAAGAGTTTTCGAGCATGTTAAGGGCCCCAAAAGTGCCCGAATAGTCGTAAGAAAAATAATAATAATAATAATAATAATAGAAAAGAATAATCCTAAGGAAAACAATAGGGCCTTCGCCCTTTCAGGGCTTGGGCCCTAATAATAATAATCCTAAGGAAAACAATAGGGCCTTCGCCCTTTCAGGGCTTGGGCCCTAATAATAAATATAGCTGCGAGCAGCGATGGCGGGCCCAAGCCGGAGGCACCGCAACCCCGGTTCCTTTAGTTACCTAAAGGCACCCGGGTGGCGGTGCCGAAGGCTTTGGCCCTTTCATGATTAAATGTTAAAGCGGCTTGCCATACTCTGTCATTTCGACTAGTCACAATTATGTTACAGATATCTTAAATGATAATACAAACTATCCAAAGTGTAACGACTAGACAGAAAGACGTTGTTGATATCTACAATGTTAATTCCGGACAGGCAAACTTAGCTTTTAAATGTTAAAAGGGCTTGCCATACAGGGACGTAGGCTCAGAGAGAGGCTCACCATATTCAGACCAAAATATCTGACTTCCTCTTGGTCCGAGCTAATGACTATGTATTAGAAAGTTGTACGGCTTGAGGAGTACAATGTATATACCGATTTTTGTAACTGTAGATAAAACTAACAACCAATGTAGTAGCACTTCTCTTTTTTTGATTGGCTGATGCGTAGCAGGGTCGACTGCTGAACTCCAGGCGAGACGCGCTTGATTCTCACGTGAGAGCGGCGCGGCCAGAGAAATTGCGTATATTAAATATATTATTAATAGTT
Source organism: Pimephales promelas (assembly GCF_988280905.1). NCBI lineage: Eukaryota > Metazoa > Chordata > Actinopteri > Cypriniformes > Leuciscidae > Pimephales > Pimephales promelas. The sequence continues at coordinate 13,475,596 of NC_142785.1, forward strand.
TTTCCGCATGAGAAATACAATGTGTGACGGGAGTGTGAGACAAAAGACTGAAACGAGTGACTGTCATGCTCAATGCGTGACACACTATAAAAAAATATTTCACACTGACTCCACATTTAGGGGGCCACAAGGGGGTCCAAGCTTGTTGTCGCAGGGGCACTGGCCCCCCCAGGCCCCCGCCTAGAACCGCCATTGCTCACACACACACACACACACACACACTTTCTCTCTCTCTCAAGAAGCAAAAACATGACTGCTAAAGGTTGTATCAGCGATGGCGGGGTAACATCACTTAACATCACGAGTGCTATTCCCTTAGGCCACGCCCCCTTGTCTCCCCAAAGTATTATAAGCAATCATGCGCATCCCGTGTGCAGAATGATGCACTTGAAGCAACACCAAGTCACAGCACGCAACGCTTCACATTGAAAAGAACATAGCGAAGGGATGGTATCTATAATCTATGCTTAGTAGGGCTGCACGATTTGGGAAAATGTCATATTTGAGCCAATATTGCAATTGCGATTTGCGACTCCGATATAATAAAATGGTTTCATGAGTCCAACTTGCTTGGTTCTAAAGTAAAATGCACACACAGATTAATGTTTATTTCTCAACTCAAACTAAAAACAACAACAACAATAAATGATTGATAACACCTATAATGATCAATAAACCATCAACCAAACCAACATTACAGTGATTCCATCAATTGAAAGCCATCAACTTTTTAAAAAATTATTACGCTTAAAAAAAATATATAACAGCTTTTAAATTAAGTGAACTTCAAACAATCCCCACATAAACCCATAATAAAAAACATATTTACCTGTGCCCTTCCTGTCTTAACAGGTACAGAAATTGAATAAAGTTATCAAACAGTCTGCGCTGCCTGAATCATAAATTATATATATAATAATCCTTATTAAAGCTACAAAAGTTCTTTACTCAAGATCAGTGAGTAATTTTCTAATTTCCCTTTGTTCTTTTAACTTTACTGAAAGAACGCTTTATTCGCTGCTGGCCCTTTAAGAGCACCCGTTGCCGAGACGCGGATCTCACACGCGCCTCATAGCACAACTCTTTTCATCCATAGACTTTTCTTATGTTATGAAGATACTAGACAAAATCACATTTTGGCATAATTGTGTGTGCTATTGTTCGTTCAAGCTCGAAAGAGAACTGTTTATTCTGGGCTGGCACACGGTCAGTGCATGCGCATTATGCGAGTCTCATCTATTCTAATCTAGGGCACTCACAGGCAGCTTTTCACTTCTTGTCGTGCAAAATGCGAAAAGGCATTTGAACCAATAAGAGGGGGATCTTGTAACACTAGTCAAAGGATGACAAAAAAGAAGAGATGCTGCGCTAATAGCCCTACTTTGTTTATTTCATATAAAATCGCGGCATTTTGCGTTATATAATTGCATAGGTTTGAGATCGCTATTACGACTGCGATATAATTAATCGTGCAGCACTAATGCTTAGTGTATTCTAAAGGGCAATAAACTCCACTCCAGCAAGATAGTCATTTTATGCAAATCATAGACCTTTATGCCTTATCTACAAATAAAGTATAATATTGGGAACATTGATCTTGAAGAGAGTGTCGTCGTGTTACTGTCGCAACCGAACGCGACGCGCTAATGCTGATGCATGGAGAATGACTGAGGCGAGATGACTTTCCGTTAACTTTAACTTAGAGACTAAAATATTAATTTTACCACACATTAAGCTATTGAATGACTTTAGAAGTCTTGGAATATAGTGTGAAAACTTGATTGTGCTTTACAGTTTTTTATGCCTTTAGTGGGGCTTAACAAAATAACACAATATGCAGAATGTCGGACGTCACTTATAGGCTAAACTGTTTTTATAGATAAAACTATTTACATTCGGCAGTCATGAAAACAAATCTCAGATAACGGTTGACTAGGTAACAATGTGTAATTTTGCGCCGGAGTTCTCCTTTAACTTACATTAGCTAGCTAACTACGAACGAGCTAACCAGATAACATTAACAAATTGACAAGCACTTACTGGGCACAGTGGGCAGAATGGCTCTTCAAATGACGGACGAAATTGGAGGTTGTCATCCGACTGTCCGCGATCTTAACGTTGCATGTCTTGCAAAGCGCTGTTCTTTTGCCATCTTGTTGTAAGAAATTCTTGAATCCAAAAGCGACGACGACCCTCGTTATCCCTCCGGCTGACATGTTGATGTGATCTGATGTAAGTGGGCGTGGTGTGCGCGTAAGGTATGAGAGGGCATGACTGATGATCTCGTGATCCAGTCATGACAGCGCTATTCTCAGCCTGCGCTCCAGCTGGATCAACTTTATTTTTTTTACATAATTTATATATTTTATATTCAAACTGAAAACATGATGTGATTAACACTCAAGTCATATTATTACATGCAAGTGTGTTTGATTTATGGACCAAATTTTCAGATCAAGTTTATGGACCAAGTTAATTTAATTAATAAACCTATAAAACTATTAATGCACTACAATTAAACTGGTTATATGCCTTTACTTATAAAAAATAAAAAACTTATTAAAAAAAATACCAGGCTTAAGGCATTTATTTTTTATGCAGGCCATACACACAGGAGTGAAATGGTTAAGACCCCTCCCCCTACAAACACACACACATACACAGACAGGCAAAGACAGAGATGTAGGCTCAGATTAAGCAAGACCACATTCAAACAAACATATCTGACTTTCTGTGGGTCCTAGCTAATGAGTGTCAATTAGAAAGTTGTCCGGCTCGAGGAGTACAATATACATACCGATTTTTGTAACTGTAGATAAAACTAACAACCCTACTTTTGTCAAAAGGTGGCGCTACTGAGCCCTCACCACGCCCGTTTCTGAAACATTGCACGTGTCTACTGGCTAATAAATGTGATGTGTCTGTCGAGTTTCATGCATTTTGAAGCATGCTAAGGGTCTCAAAAGCATCCTAAAAGCATCCTAAAAGAAGGGTAAAGTTTGATGCGTCGCCACGGCAACAGTTTCAAAGATATCAAGAATCCATTCACAGGTCTACATCTGCCATATGTTTACATTATACATATGAAGTTTGAAGCAAATCGGGTAAAAATAAAAGGGTGATATCAAAGCATTTTGAAAGTGACACACTTCCTGCTGCCAGTTGGTGGCGCTATAACTTTGACTCACAATAGTCACATCCATGTGATCGTCCTCTTACAGTGAACATACTGCTGAAGTTTCATCAAGATCAGTTAATGTATGCTGAAGTTATAACAAACTTCCTGTTTCACGTTTCTCGCCATGAATTTGTTTCCTCGCCACGGCCAAACCGTTCGAGATATCAAAAATCCCCACACAAGCTTTCATCCTCAATGTCTTCACTTTACGCTGACCGAGTATCGTCGAATTTGGATCAAAGCTCTAGGAGGAGTATTTCAAATAACATTGCGAGCGTTTTACAAACAAACCTCAATAGCCGACTTCCTGTTGGGCTGGGGTAAAAAGTAAAAGCGCGAGGTATAGATGAAACGATGAGATCAACATGCGTACCGAGTTTCATATTATTACATGCAAGCGTGTTTGAGTTATGGACCAAGTGTTCGGACCCCATTCCAGGGGGCGCTGACGAGCCCCCCTGCCACGCCCGGGTACCATCTTCAGCCCGGCTCTGATGGCCGCGGGTTCTGACCCGTGTGCAAAGTTTCAAGAGTTTTCGAGCATGTTAAGGGCCCCAAAAGTGCCCGAATAGTCGTAAGAAAAATAATAATAATAATAATAATAATAATAAATATAGCTGCGAGCAGCGATGGCGGGCCCAAGCCGGTGGCACCGCAACCCCAGTTCCTTTAGTTACGTAAAGGCACCCGGGTGGCGGTGCCGAAGGCTTTGGCCCTTTTATGATTAAATGTTAAAACGGCTTGCCATACTCTGTCATTTCGACTAGTCACAATTATGTTACAGATATCTTAAATGATAATACAAACTATCCAAAATGTAATTACGAATAGACAGAAAGACGTTGTTGATATCTACAATGTTAATTCCGGATAGGCAAACTTAGCTTTTAAATGTTAAAAGGGCTTGCCATACAGGGACGTAGGCTCAGAGAGAGGCTCACCATATTCAAACCAAAATATCTGACTTCCTCTTGGTCCGAGCTGATGACTATGTAATAGAAAGTTGTCCGGCTTGAGGAGTACAATGTATATAACGATTTTTGTAACTATAGATAAAACTAACAACCCCACTTTTGTCAAAAGGTGGCGCTATTTAGTCCTTGCACCATGCCTGTTTCTGAAACTTTGCACATGTCTACTTGCTAATAAATGTGATGTACCTGTTGAGTTTCAAGCAATTTCAATTTCAATTTCAATTTGACTGTTGAAAAGAAGTGTGCCGATTAGATACTCAGGATCGGTATCGGCTCTGACACTGCCATCTTTGACGAGGCTGATTCAAATTCTATATTGTGCATATACTATTCTATGTTAGGCAAAAAGGCACAAAAACTTTCTAAAGTACCATAAAGTTTTTGTGTACTGTATTATAAGTGTTCTGAAGCTATTATGTGATATTGAAATTAATATTTAAGTCATTAAATTCAAGAACACGTAAACTTTTCCCTCTCTGCGCCTGTCAGTCATTCTCCATTCAGCATTCAAACAGCGCGTCACATTCGGTTACAGTCAATGATGAAACGATCTTCAAGATGATTCAATGTTAATCCTATTATACTGGATCTTTAAGATAAAGGTCTAAAGGTCTATATTTTCGAATGAAGAAACTTTTTCTTGCTGGACTTTATTGCTGTAACTTAATCGTGTTACTTTCTAACGGGTGTCGGACGCTGTCGGTTAGATCACAACACTAGAGTCAGAGCACTATAATTGTTCTTCACGCACACAGTAACTGAAATTTAAAACCTTTAAAAGAAAAGGCTCAATAAACTATTGCATAGATAGATAATGTATAATACACTGTTCATAAATATGTATTTCCTTTGTGCTTTGAACTTTTCAATACGGACTCAATGCGCTGTAACTTCATGTGGCTTCAAGCACATCATTCTCCGCTCGGGATGCACATAAGTGCTTTGTGCTGCACCGTATTGGAGCCGTAATATCATAATGCAGTGACGTAATGACAGATAATAAATTGACTTTCAATTATATGTTGCTTTATAGCAGCCATGGCTATATTTTTTTTTTTATGATTTTTGTTATCTTGTTTTTCATGAATGTATTTTTCAAAAATAAGAGCAATGTGTATTATCTATTATTAATATGGTTTATAATAGCATTTTTGTCATAGATTATGACAAAGTAATCATATGATCCACCAGCGAGGAACCAGCAGAACAGAGTGAACATTCTTTCTGTTTAGTTCAATCCTACTTAATAGGAATTTATTTAAAATGCTCGCTCTACTCCACACCATTAATGTCTTGTGCGGACATCCGTATTTTGACTTTCGGTTTTAAGTAAGCGATTTAAAAGCTCCCAAGTCCCAGCGGAGTCACACATTGATTAACCGGTGGGAATATACACAATAGGCCTACCTGATATTGAACACAAGAGGGCAGTATAGCACTACGTATGACTCAGATTATTATTTTTTTATGAATTTTACAACAATTCTGGCTGTTTTTGAACGTAAACACAATTCTTAAATGAAAAAAAAGGAAAAATTGGGGAAGTTATAATATTTGTATAATTTAATTTAGAAACAAATGATGTATAATTACATTTTTAGAAGATATGAGGCTTTTAGTGTTTACTTTTTTGACATTACTTTAATCTTTTGCCATAGTTGCACATGTCTATTGGCTAATAAATGTGATGTATCTGTTGAGTTTCAAGCAATTTCAAGCATGCTAAGAGTCCCAAAAGCATCAAAAAATAATGTTAAAGTTTGTTTCGTTGCCACGGCAACAGTATCAAAGATATCAAAAATTCATTCACAGGTCTACATCTGCCGTGTATTTACATTATACAGATGAAGTTTAAAGCAAATCGGTTAAAAATAAGAGAGTGATTTCAAAGCATTTTGAAAGTGACACACTTCCTGCTGCCAGTTGGTGGCGCTATAACTTTGACTCACAATAGTCACATCCATGTGATCGGTCTCTTACAGCGAAAACACTGCTGAAGTTTCATCAAGATCAGTTAATGTATGCTGAAGTTATAACACACATCCTTTTCCATGTTTCTCGCTATAATTTCGTTTCCTCGCCACGGCCAAACCGTTCGAGATATCAAAAATCCCGTGGCACTTTTTCATCCTTAATGTCTTGACTTCACGCTGATCGAGTTTCGTCGAATTTGGTTCAGTGCTCTAGGAGCAATAATTTAAATTACATTGCATGTGTTTTAAACACAACCCTAAATAGCCAACTTCCTGTTGGGCTGGGGTAAAAAGTAAGAGTGTGAAGTATATATGAAACGATGAGATCTATATGTGTACCAAGTTTCATATTATTACATGCAAGTGTGTTTGATTTATGGACCAAATTTTCAGACCAAGTTTATTGACCAAGTTAATCTGATTAATAAACTAATTATATAAAACTATTGTCAATTCACAACAATTAAACTAGTTATATGCCTTTACTTATAAAAAATAAAAATAAAAACTTATTTTAAAAATACCAGGCTTGAGAAATGTATTTTCTTTATGCAGGTCATACACACAGCAGTGAAATGGTTAAGCCCCCTCCCCCTGCACACACACACACACACACACACACACACACACACACACACACACACACACACACACACACACACACACACACACACACACACACACAGACAGCCAGCCAGCCAGCCAAAGACACAGAGACACAGAGACATGTAGGCTCAGAGTGGCCATATTCAAACAAAAATATCTGACTTTCTGTGGGTCCTAGCTAATAAGTGTCAATTAGAAAGTTGTCCGGCTCGAGGAGTACAATATACATACCAATTTTTGTAACTCTAGTTAAAACTAACCACCCCACTTTTGTCAAAAGGTGGCGCTACTGAGCCCTCACCACGCCCGTTTCTGCAACTTTGCACATGTCTACTGGCTAATAAATGTGATGTGTCTGTCGAGTTTCATGCAATTTGAAGCATGCTAAGGGTCTCAAAAGCATCCTAAAAGCATCCTAAAAGAAGGGTAAAGTTTGATGCGTCGCCACGGCAACAGTTTCAAAGATATCAAGAATCCATTCACAGGTCTACATCTGCCGTATGTTTACATTATACATATGAAGTTTGAAGCAAATCGGGTAAAAATAAAAGGGTGATATCTAAGCATTTTGAAAGTGACACACTTCCTGCTGCCAGTTGGTGGCGCTATAACTTTGACTCACAATAGTCACATCCATGTGATCGTCCTCTTACAGCGAACACACTGCTGAAGTTTCATCAAGATCAGTTAATGTATGCTGAAGTTATAACACACTTCCTGTTTCACGTTTCTCGCCATGATTTCGTTTCCTCGCCACGGACAAACCGTTCGAGATATCAAAAATCCCCTCGCAAACTTTCATCCTCAATGTCTTGACTTCACGCTGACCGAGTTTCGTCGAATGTGGATCAAAGCTCTAGGAGGAGTATTTGACATTCCATTGCGAGCGTTTTACAAACAAACCTCAATAGCCAAATTCCTGTTGGGCTGGGGTAAAAAGTAAGAGCGCGAGGTATAGATGAAACGATGAGATCAACATGTGTACCGAGTTTCATATTATTACATACAAGCGTGTTTGAGTTATGGACCAAGTGTTCGGACCCCGTTCCAGGGGGCGCTGACGAGCTGCCCTGCCACGCCCGGGTACCATCTTCAGCCCGGCTCTGATGGCCGCGGGTTCTGACCCGTGTGCAAAGTTTCAAGAGTTTTCGAGCACGTTAAGGGCCCCAAAAGTGCCCAAAAGGTAGCAAAATAATAATAATACTAAAGAAGAAATATAGCTGCGAGCAGCGATGGCGGGCCCAAGCCGGTGGCACCGCAACCCCGGCTCCTTTAGTTACCTAAAGGCACCGGGGTGGCGGTGCCGAAGGCTTTGGCCCTTTCATGATTAAATGTTAAAACGGCTTGCCTTAGTCTGTCATTTTGACTAGTCACAATTATGTTACAGATATCTTAAATGATAATACAAACTATCCAAAATGTAATTACGACTAGACAGAAAGACATTGTTGATATCTACAATGTTAATTTCCGGATAGGCAAACTTAGCTTTTAAATGTTAAAAGGGCTTGCCATACACGGACGTAGGCTCAGAGAGAGTCTCACCATATTCAAACCAAAATATCTGACTTCCTCTTGGTCTGAGCTAATGACTATGAATTAGAAAGTTGTCTGGCTTGAGGAGTACAATGTATATAACGATTTTTGTAACTGTAGATAAAAATAACAACCCCACTTTTGTCAAAAGGTGGCGCTATTTAGTCCTTGCACCATGCCCGTTTCTGAAACTTTGCACATGTCTACTGGCTAATAAATGTGATGTGTCTGTTGAGTTTCATGCAATTTCAAGCATGCTAAGAGTCTCAAAACCATCCTAAAATAATTTCAAAGTTTGAAGCTTTGCCACGGCAACAGTTTAAAAGATATCAAGAATCCATTCACAGGTCTACATCTACCGTATGTTTACATTATACAGATGAAGTTTTTCATCTGTTTTTCATCATTATACAGATGAAGTTTTTCATCTGTTTACATTATACAGATGAAGTTTTTCATTCATATTATTACATGCAAGCGTGTTTGATTTATGGACCAAGTTTTCGGACCCCGTTCCAGGGGGCGCTGTCTAGCCCCCCTGCCACGCCTAGGTACCATCTTCAGCCCGGGCCTGATGGCTGTGGGATATGACCTGTGTGCAAAGTTTCAAGAGTTTTCAAACCCGTTAAGGGCCTCAAAAGCCATTAAGAGTCTCAAAATCATCAAAAAAAAGAATTTTAAAGTTTGATGCGTTGCCACGGCAACAGTATCAAAGATATCAAGAATCCATTCACAGGTCTTCATCTGCCATGTATTTACATTATACAGATGAAGTTTGAAGCAAATCGGTTGTAAAAATAAGAGGTTGATTTCAAAGCATTTTGAAAGTGACACACTTCCTGCTGCCAGTTGGTGGCGCTATAACTTTGACTCGAAATAGTCACATCCATGTGATCGTCCTCTTACAGCGAACACACTGATGAAGTTTCATCAAGATATGTTAATGTATGCTGAAGTTATAACACACTTCCTGTTTCAAGTTTCTCGCCATAATTTCGTTTCCTCGCCACGGCCAAACCGTTTGAGATATCAAAAATCACCTCACAAACTTTCATCCTCAATGTCTTGACTTCTTGCACACCGTGTTTGGTTGTGATTGGTAAACATATGCGTTGTAATTTGATGTATTTCTCCTAGGACAACTATTCAAACAACCCATAATTCTCAACTTCCATTTTAATTGTCGTAAAACTTAGAGCACGAAAGTTGTTTGGCCTGATGTGATCTATAATTGTACCGAGTTTCATATTAATTCACGCAAGTGTGTTTGATTTATGGACAAATGTTCGAATCCCAGTCCAGGGGGCGCTGTCGAGCCGCCCTGCCACGCCCGATGACTAGCTTCAGCCCGGCCCTGATGGCCATGGGTTCTGACCCGTGTGCAAAGTTTCAAGAGTTTTAGAGGATGTTAAGGCCCCCGAAAATGCCAGAGAAGTCGTACACAGCAAATAAAGGGTTAAAATTAACCTGACAGGCGCCCCTCCTCTCACTCACACAGAGAGACACTGAGAGACTGGCAAAATTCTAAGATTTTCTCTACATTCAAACAAAGATATCTGACTTTCTGTGGGTCCTAGCTAATGAGTGTCAATTAGAAAGTTGTCCGGCTCGAGGAGTACAATATACATACCGATTTTTGTAACTCTAGTTAAAACTAACAACCCCACTTTTGTCAAAAGGTGGTGCTACTGAGCCCTCACCACGCCCGTTTCTGAAACTTTGCACATGTCTACTGGCTAATAAATGTGATGTGTCTGTCGAGTTTCATGCGATTTGAAGCATGCTAAGGGTCTCAAAAGCATCCTAAAAGAATGGTAAAGTTTGATGCGTTGCCACGGCAACAGTTTAAAAGATATCAAGAATCCATTCACAGGTCTACATCTGCCGTATATTTACATTATACAGATTAAGTTTGAAGCAAATCGGGTAAAAATAAAAGGGTGATTTCAAAGCATTTTGAAAGTGACACACTTCCTGCTGCCAGTTGGTGGCGCTATAACTTTGATTCACAATAGTCACATCCATGTGATCGTCCTCTTACAGCGAACACACTGCTGAAGTTTCATCAAGATCAGTTAATGTATGCTGAAGTTATAACACACTTCCTGTTTCACGTTTCTCGCCATAATTTCGTTTCCTCGCCACGGCCAAACCGTTCGAGATATCAAAAATCCCCTCGCAAACTTTCATCCTCAATGCCTTGACTTCATGCTGACTGAGTTTCGTGCCGTGTGTTTGAATTCTCTAGGAGGAGTATTGCACATTCCATTGCGAGCGTTTTACAAACAAACCTCAATAGCCGACTTCCTGTTGGGCTGGGGTAAAAAGTAAGAGTGTGAGGTATAGATGAAACGATGAGATCAACATGTGTACCGAGTTTCATATTATTACATACAAGCGTGTTTGATTTATGGACCAAGTGTTCGGACCCCGTTCCAGGGGGCGCTGTCTAGCCCCCCTGCCACACCCAGGTACCATCTTCAGCCCGGCTCTGATGGCTGTGGGATCTGACCTGTGTGCAAAGTTTCAAGAGTTTTCAAACCCGTTAAGGGCCCCAAAAGCCGCTAAGAGTCTCAAAATCATCAAAAAAAGAATTTTAAAGTTTGATGCGTTGCCACGGCAACAGTATCAAAGATATCAAGAATCCATTCACAGGTCTTCATCTGCTATGTATTTACATTATACAGATTAAGTTTGAAGCAAATCGGGTAAAAATAAGAGGGTGATTTCAAAGCATTTTGAAAGTGACACACTTCCTGCTGCCAGTTGGTGGCGCTATAACTTTGACTCACAATATTCACATCCATGTGATCGTCCTCTTACAGCAAACAAACTGCTGAAGTTTCATCAAGATCAGTTAATGTATGCTGAAGTTCTGACACACTTCCTGTTTCACGATTCTCGCCATAATTTCTTTTCCTCGCCACGGCCAAACCGTTCGAGATATCAAAAATCCCCTCGCAAACTTTCATCCTCAATGCCTTGACTTCATGCTGACCAAGTTTCGTGCCGTGTGTTTGAATTCTCTAGGAGGAGTACTTCAAATTCCATTGCGAGTGTTTTATGAACAACCCTAAATAACCGACTTCCTGTTGGGCTGGGGTAAAAAGTAATAGTTTGAGGTATATATGAACGATGAGATCTATATGTGCACCGAGTTTCATATTATTACATGCAAGCGTGTTTGATTTATGGACCAAGTTTTCGGACCCCGTTCCAGGGGGCGCTGTCTAGCCCCCCTGCCACGCCCGGGTACCATCTTCAGCCCGGCCCTGATGGCCGCGGATTCTGACCCGTGTGCAAAGTTTCAAGAGTTTTTGAGCATGTTAAGGGCCCCAAAAGTGCCCAAATAGTCGTATAAATAATAATAATAAATATAGCTGCGAGCAGCGATTGCGGGCCCAAGCCGGTGGCACCGCAACCCCGATGCCTTTAGTTACCCAAAGGCACCGGGATGGTGGTACCGCCGGCTTTGGCGCTTTATCGCTGCTCACATCTATATTTATATTTAATATAAAGCCGGTGGCACCGCCACCTTGGTGCCTTTAGGGTTATTCTGTACGATGTGTAAAAACGTAACCCCCGCTTTGACTATCAAAAAGAAGTGTATTGTAGAGCTTGCATCAATGCGGACTCGATGCGCTGTGCGCTGTAACTCCATGTGGCTTTAAGCGCATCATTCTCCACTCGGGATGCGCATAAGCGTTTTGTGCCACACTGTACTGAGCCTTTCATATCATAATGCAGTGACGCAATGACTGATTATTAATTGCCTTTCTTGTTCTGTTCTATCTATTATATGTTGATAATAGATAGGACAGAGCACTAAAAACCTCAAACAAAGCACTAAAAACTTAAGCTGTTTGCTGTGTAGTCTGAGAATGAGCTGTTTGATTTGCACCCTCTTCCTCTTCACTGTCCTCCATAAAAACCAGCTATTCAGGTCCATGTTGTTCTAGAAAGTTTGTATGTTGCTGCCTCAATTAACATCTCTGCTATACATTTAAAACATGGCTATATCTAAAATAATTTATCTTTTTGATTTTTGTTATCTTGTTTTTCATGAATATTTTACAACAATACAAAGAGCAATGTGTATTTTCCATTAATATAGTTTGTAATGGCTTTTTTGTCATAGATTATAATCATATATTTTTTGGATTTGTTATTTATCTTTATAATGAAGTTGTCTGTATTAAGTAGATTGTGTTTAACACACACAAGAGTGATTTATTAGTTCAACACATAGTTATAGAAATTCTACTTTATCTAAAAAAAACCCTGCACTTTATATACACACACACACACACACACCACACACACACACACATAAATACATGTAAATAAAAATCCCCCCCAAAAAAAAAAACATCAAATGTGTTTTTAGTCAGAGTATTATTTTATACAGAAACAAATATTTGTAATTCAGATAAGAATGAAGTTAGTGTTTTAAAATCTTAAGGAAAACAAATATATTGAAATATAGCACATGAATTTTAAATTCATTCAACTTCAATTACAAATACAATCTTACTTTTATTTAAAGCAAACTATACATTTAAAAGATGGGGGTTATATGCCTATTTTGTCATTTAAAAATATTGTTATGCAAAATTGTTATGCAAAAAGACAAGGACTTAGAGACAAGGACTTGTAGGAAAAATCGCAGCCAGCCACACACACACACACATAAACACAGACAACAGCCCTCCCCTCCCCACACAGACACACACACCCACACACACACACACACAGAGAGAGAGAGAGAGAGAGAGAGAGAGAGAGAGAGAGAGAGAGAGAGAGAATCGCAGGGGAAATAAATCCATTCAAACTACAATATCTGACTTTCTGTTGCTCAGAGCGAATGACTTTAAATTGGAAAGTTGATCGGCTTGACGAGAACAATATACGTTGTAAGTTTTGTAACTGTAGGTAAATTGAGCAAAGTTATAACACACTTTATGTGTCCTTTTTTAGTCATAAAATTCATTTCCTCGCCACGGCCAGACCGTTCGAGATATCAAAAATCCGTCCGGAATTGAGCATCCTCAATGTCTTGACTTCATGCACACCGAGTTTGGTTGTGATTGGTAAACACATGCATTGTGATTTGATGTATTTCTCCTAGGACAATTATTCAAACAACCCATAATTCATAATTCATAAATAACTTCCATTTGAACTGTCATAAAACTTAGAGCACGAAAGTTGTTTGGCCTGATGTGATCTTTAATTGTACCGAGTTTCATATAAATTCATGCAAGTGTGTTTGATTTATGGACAAATTTTTGAATCCCAGTCCAGGGGGCGCTGTCGAGCTGCCCTGCCACGCCCGGTTACCAGCTTCAGCCCGGCCCTGATGGCCATGGGTTCTGACCCGTGTGCAAAGTTTCAAGAGTTTTAGAGGATGTTAAGGCCCCCGAAAATGCCAGAGAAGTTGCACACAGCAAATAAAGGGTTAAAATTAACCTGACAGGCGCCCCTCCTCTCACTCACACAGAGAGACACTGAGAGACTGGCAAAATTCTGAGATTTTCTCTACATTCAAACAAACATATCTGACTTTCTGTGGGTCCTAGCTAATGAGTGTCAATTAGAAAGTTGTCCGGCTCGAGGAGTACAATATACATACTGATTTTTGTAACTGTAGATAAAACTAACAACCCCACTTTTGTCAAAAGGTGGCGCTACTGAGCCCTCACCACACCCGTTTCTGAAACGTTGCACATGTCTACTGGCTAATAAATGTGATGTGTCTGTCGAGTTTCATGCAATTTGAAGCATGCTAAGAGTCTCAAAAGCATCCTAAAAGAATGGTAAAGTTTGATGCGTTGCCACGGCAACAGTTTCAAAGATATCAAGAATCCATTTACAGGTCTTCATCTGCCATGTATTTGCATTATACAGATGAAGTTTGAAGCAAATCGAGTTAAAATTAGAGGGTGATTTCAAAGCATTTTGAAAATGACACACTTCCTGCTGCCAGTTGGTGGCGCTATAACTTTGACTCACAATAGTCACATCCATGTGATCGTCCTCTTACAGCGAACACACTGCTGAAGTTTCATCAAGATCGGTTGATGTGTGCTGAAGTTATGATACACTTCCTGTTTCACGTTTCTCGCCATAATTTTGTTTCCTCGCCACGGCCAAACCGTTCGAGATATCAAAAATCCCCTCGCAAACTTTCATCCTCAATGTCTTGACTTCACGCTGACTGAGTTTCGTCGAATTTGGATTAAAGCTCTAGGAGGAGTATTAAAAATTCCATTGCGAGTGTTTTACGAACAACCCTAAATAGCCGACTTCCTGTTGGGCTGGGGTAAAAAGTAAAAGCACGAGGTATAGATGAAACGATGAGATCAACATGTGTACCGAGTTTCATATTATTACATGCAAGCGTGTTTGATTTATGGACCAAGTGTTCGGACCCCGTTCCAGGGGGCGCTGTCTAGCCCCCCTGCCACGCCCGGGTACCATCTTCAGCCCGGCCCTGATGGCCGCGGGTTCTGACCCGTGTGCAAAGTTTCAAGAGTTTTTGAGCATGTTAAGGGCCCCAAAAGTGCCCGAATAGTCGTATAAATAATAATAATAATAATAATAATAATAATCCTAAGGAAAACAATAGGGCCTTCGCCCTTTCAGGGCTTGGGCCCTAATAATAATCGTTAGGAAAACAATAGGGCCTTCGCCCTTTCAGGGCTTGGGCCCTAATAATAATAGAAAAGAATAATCCTAAGGAAAACAATAGGGCCTTCGCCCTTTCAGGGCTTGGGCCCTAATAATAATCCTTAGGAAAACAATAGGGCCTTCGCCCTTTCAGGGCTTGGGCCCTAATTATTATATTAATAATGTGCATTACATTAATAACATGTTCTATGGTTTAAGGCTATAAAAAAGCAATGTGGCTGATATTGAGAGTTTTAATGCCACATTTTCTTGTTGTTGAAAATAGTCTATAAAATAAAATAATACCTTTGCTTTGCCTTCAGAAAAGTGTGGGCCACCACCAAATGTCGACTTTGCAGATACAACAGAAATGTCAAAAAATGAATACAATTCAGGGGATAAAGTTGAATACAGCTGCTTTGATAAATACACACTGGATCAACAACACCCCTACTCCAAATACCTGACCTGTGAACAAGGGCAATGGACAGGGCATATTAGGTGTTTAAGTAAGTATGAGCACGCTACATCATTATATGTCTCAAATACATGTTAAGCTTTTCTTACTGTACAATGTCTTTATTTTTTTATTTATTTGCAAGTTTAATGTAATCTTGTAGATGAAGTTGTAGTTCTGGTTCTGATGACTCAATGAATATGTTGGGTTTGTTTCAGAGCCCTGTTCAGTGACGGTGAAGGAAATGAATAAAAGAGGTATACAGCTGAAATGGGGTGAACAGAGAGATATGCTGTCACCACATAAGGATAAAATCAGCTTTGTATGTCAGAGAGGAAAATATCTAATAGTCAATGAACTAAGACAAACATGTAATGATGGAGTGGTGGATTTGCCTGAGTGTGTGTAAGCACAAGGAGGATAAAATATCACTGATGTATCACCTGTACTAATAAGGCTTTTTTCCCCCCAAATCTGTTTATCTGTTTTAGAATTTTTGCAATTAGAACTTAATAAATGATAAAAGCAAAGTTTAAATTGCATGTATGAAGACAATGTTAACTTTTTTAATGCCTGCTTAGCGATATATATGTACATGCAGGTATTGTACTGAGTACTATAATAAAAAATGCAAAAAGCCTGTAAGACAGAGAGAAAGAGAAAGTTGCAAATAGTTATTATTTTTACTATTACGCTGTCATGATTCCTGTCTTGTGTGGAGTTGTGTTATTTCCTCTGTGCCATGTTTTGTTGTCTTTTGTAGTTTTCTTGTTGATTAGCTCCTGATTCCCAGGTGTGTCTGGTTTGCCAAAATCTCCTTGAGTGTATCTATACCCCAGTGTTTCTCATATTCTTTGTCTAGTGTCGTCCTTCTATGGATGTTATGTGTGCACTTGTCAGCTTTGTTTGCCTTCTTTGCACACGTCTGCATTTATCAGTTTTGCCTGAATTTACTTTTGTTACGTTTGTTTGAATAAATGTTTGCTGCAGCTGGATCACACTCTCGTTCTTTTGAAACCACCACCGTTACACACACAAATATGAGACGAAAGAAATACATGTGTTATTAAACTCTTTTTTTTCTCTGGGTTTCCTGCTGAGTGAAAAATTAAGAAACCAAAAGAAAAGTTAGAATCTAAAAGGATATTAAGATAGATTTAATATGTGTTACAGGCATGCAAACTTTGGGCAAAATAAAAAACAAACAAAAAAACACAAGTGGTTTTCCCATTTTTTTAAATTTTCATCATTGGCATAATGCAACAAAGATTATTAAAGTCAACAAATTTCAATAATACTTTTATTAGACCTAATAGTTTTTCAGATAGTCACAGTTTCAGAGATTCAGATCATATTAGATGTTAATTTGAAGAAGACATACAATTTTTATTATTACTATAGACTTTTAACATTAATAAAGGATGTCTCTTTTTGTGAAATAATTCAATTGTTCTGGAATATTTGGAAAAGAAAAACTGAAAACCTAAGCCATTGTTGGGATGTGGCCAAGACAAATATAAAAATGTTTTGTCAAAATTATGCTTTCCACTCATCAACTATACTGAAAGCAACAGTGAAAGCTTTACAGAGTTATATTGAGTTCATTAAAACACAAGTTGTAAATAGCCTAATAATGCAGCTATTCAGTGTAATGGGTTAAATAAGAAAAGACAAGAGCTGAGTTTTGTCCTACATGAGCAAGCAAAAAGAGCATTGATAAGATCAAGATAATGTTCTATAAAATAAATGGATACTACCAAGTACTTTCTTTTTTAACCATGAAAGAAAACATGTCCAACAAAAGATGATGTGTCCTCTTACATCAGATCCTAGAAATGAGTTAACTGGCAGGAGACTTTTATAAACAATTATAGAGCTTAAAATTGTGACCTTGACTGTACTGTTCTTGGGCCTAATAGGACCAGATTTATATGAAATAATTTTAGAATGTATCAAAAGTAATTCACTTCCAATGAGTTGCCATCATTGCTTTCCAAAAAAAAAAAAAAAAAAAAAAAAAACTGGAGACCAGTATCTCTGTTGTGTCTGGACTATAAAGTGTTTAACAAATAGACTCAAGCAATGTCTAGATTTGTTGATCAAAAATGATCAAAGATATTGCATTTCTAAGAGATCTATTAGTTTTTTTCTTACTGAGATATAATTGATTTCAATCAACATAATAAGAATGATTTAGGGGTGTTGTCATTGGATCAAGAAAAAAGCCTTTAATTATGTTGATCATGAATTTCTATTAACATTTTTAAAGAGTTATGGATTTGGTGATCTTTTTATTTTAAATATCCAGTTGTTGTATTGTAATGTTTATGTGATGATGAAAGTAGGGGTTTGGTTTAGGTGGTCCGATACCTGTGACAAGGCAAGGTTGTCCAATTTCTGGACATATATATAGCCTAATTATTGAATTTTATTATGTAGATTGAGGAGGAATTTAAATTGAACTTTAATCCATCATGTTATTGGTCATTCTGTGGTTTGCAGAATGGCATTACAGTTTTTATTACAGGACAAGAAGAAATTGGAATTTTAACAAAAACTATTGAATTATT
This sequence comes from Pimephales promelas, assembly GCF_988280905.1. NCBI lineage: Eukaryota > Metazoa > Chordata > Actinopteri > Cypriniformes > Leuciscidae > Pimephales > Pimephales promelas. Next base: position 13,493,559 of record NC_142785.1, read on the forward strand.
TTTATGATTGGTAATTTGGAACATTTTTCACAACTTCCAGTAGGGTTGCAATGGAGGAAAGATGGATTAAAGATTTTAGGAGTTTTCTGTAGGAAATGAACAATTTAAAAAAAAAAAAAGGTTTGATAGAAAAGGTGCCTGCCCGACTGAAGTGGCGATGGCTATACCAAAATTGTCATTTCGAGGAAGAGTTCTGGTATAGTAACAATCAGGCTGCTTCTATTTTGTGGCATAGGTCATGAAGCCACCAGAGGAGTTCATCTCCAATATACAAAGGAAAATAGTGAAAAACTGGAGGATTAATTATTTATGGGGCGATAGCAACAGACGGACATGTAGCACACCTGAATACAGCAGTAAAAGGGGATTGTCAATTCTGTGGAAAATAGGATTTGGAGCATTTGCTTTTAAAGTGTGAGAGATTAAAATGTATTTTTAAATTGCTTGGGAGCTGGTTTAGAAAATTTGATGAGAATTTTTCAGAAAAGGTTAATCAAATATACATTTTCAAAAAGGAAAAAAAAAGTGTTTTTTTGGGAAGTGGCAATGTGGAAAACACAGGAAAAATAAAGGTTTATAATTGGCAGCTATAGATCCTGAAGAAATGTGCATAGCAGGGAGGCTTAAGATTGAATTTGCCTATTATAGGTTGTCAAATAATTTATTGTTTCTCTCTCTCTCTCTCTCTCCTTTCAATTGATTGCTCAATTCTGATGGACACATTTTGCAATTGCAGTTACAGATACATTTTGCAATGTCTGTACTATTGCAATGTTTGAAAGTGTTGTAAATCTTCGATCTCACTCATTCTTAATACTCTATGGGACAGATTCATACACTGTTACGGTTGTGTTGTATATAAAGAAAGACAGATGCAAAAAGGCTCCACTTCAAAGAGTTACTCAAAAACAAAACAAATAGGTTCAGGCAGGCAACGGGTACACACACAAAAAACATTGTAACATTAACAAGAACCGACCAGGACTAACTGAACTAAGCAAACTAAATACAAACAAAAATGGATGATTGAGGTGAGTGCGTACAGTTGGGGAGACAAGAGGATGCTGGGAAGTGTAGTGAAGATGACGAAGACAGAAAGGTGCAGACGAGGACTGTGACATACACAGGTTACTTATTTATTTATTATGATTTGATTCAATAATTAGCCAGTCAAAAACATTAACAGGATTAAGCTAAAGAGTTAAAAGGTGAACATGGCAATTATTTTGTAACCTGCCATTTGCTTCCAGTTCATGTGTTGCATAAATATGACTCAATAAGTTTGACCGCTCTAACTTGTCTTGGTGTGTCTAAATGACACATACAAATTGTTGCATGAGATAAGACTTTTTCTCCATTTACAGGAAATATTGCTTGTGCACAGTGTGGTCTGGTTTAAAGGCCAATTTATACTTCTGCGTAAGATGCGCGCAGTAGGTACGGCCAGTCCGTTCTCGTCCTTTAGCGTCACATAAAACGCTATATGACAAAACGGCGCTATACTACGCACATGGCACCCTTTATCGTTAATATAACACGCGAACCCAAGACGTCATAAATCCTTTAGCGTGAATATGACACGCAGACCCTACCCCACACCTAAACTTAGCATGTTATATTAACGATAACGGGTGCCATGTGCGTAGTATAGCGCCATTTTGTCATATAGGGTTGACGATATATGACGATAAAAGGATGAGAATGCGTTGGTACGGCATAGCATACGCACAGGTGCGTACCACACCGCGTACCCTTCGTCGTAGCCTGACGCGCACCTCTCAAAAATGTAACTATACGTTGCTACGACGCGGACCGCAAGATCTATGATTGGTCGGCTTGGTAGCATCGCATTTCCTCCTTCGCATTTCCACATGTACCATCTCCTCCAATGTCTTCTCTCGTTTCTGCCTTTTAGTTTTAGTAATTTCACTAAAATTAACTTTTGTTCCACCTCAATAAGCTTCAACTCCAACAGGATCCGCTCTCTTTCAGTCGCCATTGCTTGTAGTAACCTAGCAGCGAGGAATCTAAACACAGTGGAACATTAAAACCCTCCTAAGCCCACTAGCATTTCGGAGCAGTACTGCAGAGCAACCAAGACCTGAACGCAGAAGTATAAGTTCTCACGCCTATGTGCATAGCCTACGCCGTACCCTTGACATAGAAGTTTAAATTGGCCTTAAGAAAAATTCCCCGTGCCCTGAAGGAGGGAACAGAGGACGTAGTCGACGCCAGCTGCGGTGGAGAGGAGGAGTGAGGAGCCCACAGGGAATGGTTATCAGACAATCAACTCCTCCTATCACTCAGCCTAAAGCCAAGTTTATACTTCTGTGTCAAACTTACGCCGTAGCTACACCATAGGCTGTGTGTAGCGTGCGTACCCTTCGGCGTACCCTGACAAGCACCTCTCCAAAAATGTAACAACGTCAATTCTACGTGTACCACAAGCGCTGTGATTGGTCTGCTAGAACCACTCCCCGGGTTTCACATGCTCCCTCTGCATGTGTAATTGCGCGTCAACGCGGACAACGACGCAGAAGTATAAATGAAAACCAACGCATAGTCTATAGCGTCGACGCAGAAGTATAAATCAACCTTAAGGCCCGTTTCAAAAACTGAGATGGTCCTCACTGAAGAACCAACGCAGTCTCATCCCAAAAAGTCATATAACTGACGTTTTGGGACGTCTTTTGACCATACGTCAATATTCGCCTTTTTAGGGCCCCCTTAAACGGATCCTAACTCTACCCCAGACCTAAACCTAACCCTAAACCTAACCCGTCACCTAACTGACGTTAAAGGTAAAGCGTGAGTTGAATGACGGCCCGGGATCGCCATCTACCGACGTTTAAGGGGGCCCTAAAAAGGCGGATATTGGCGCATGGTCAAAATACGTCCCAAGACGTCAGTTATATGACTTTTTGGGATGAGAATGTGTTGGCAGAACACAAAATCCAGGGGGAGGAGTTAAATCCAGATCCCTGATCCCTAACCCCACCCCTAATCCTACCCATCTCCACCACTTATAGATCTGGATCCAAATCCGCCCCCTGGATCTCATGTACTGCAATGAGGTACTACTGGAAAAACTGCCCACTGAAATGAACCTGTCTTGTAAAGTGTACAGTGCCTGAAAACATTTCTTGACTTAAGGAAATAAAAGAAACACACAAATAAACAAATAATGAATGCAATAAATAAATAAATACACATTTCAGTTCTTAAAGGGGTGGTTGATTGTGATTTCACTTTTTTCATTTTAAATATTGTGTAATGTTGCTGTTTGTGCATGAATAGTATCTGCAATGTTGCAGCACTGAAAGTTCAATGTAAGCAGAGATATCGTCTTTTACAAAATCAGGAAGTTTACTGCCTACAAAAATGACTTAATTGGGACTACAACAGGCTTTTAGTCACTAACCCATACATTTACATCAACCCCTCCCTCTGGAATATGCTAAAAAGGGCATAGCCATATTTTCTGCGGCTCCTCGAGTGTGTTATGTTCACCCATCTGTCAGGTCTTCTGTGTTCAGGGTTCACACGGACTTTGTAATTCGTCAACAATGGATTCAATTTATGTTTGATTATGTTCCTGAAAATGACGATCGTAATTTTGCTCTCTGTGCTGCGCATTTTACGAAAGACAGGTTCAAGAATCTCCACGAATTCAACACTGGATTCAAGAAACTGTTACTAAAACATGAAGCAGTTGCCCACCCTCCTACCCCTTCTTTTAAAGGGCACTTATTGTGCAAAATTCACTTTTACATGGTGTTTGAATAAATGTGTGTTGGCAGTGTGTGAGCAAAACCACCCTAGAATGATCAAAGTCCAATCAGTATTTTTTTTTTTTTTTTTTTTTTTTTTACAATCTCAATAAATCATATGCACTGTCTCAGAATGAGGTGTTTTTTACAAAAGTACAGTAAGATTCAGCGCTTAGAATTGAGCAAGGGGTTTGATTGACAGTGTGGTTGTGGCATAGACCCCGCCCTCGGTGATCTGTACACCATCCTCCATTGTTTCAACGACAGCCGATAATGTTTCCTAGAATCATAAGTGTTCTATTTTGGGATGAGATGTACAGTAATACTGACATAGATAGTAGTTTTCACTTACTTCCAACATCAGAGCCACTGAAAACACAGTGGATGTATTGTATTTTGGAAGTTTAAGTGGCGCCTTTCCTTCGTAAATAAGGTGTGAGCAAATAATTTTCTGACTGACTATTTTGTGAACAAGGGTCAATTGCAAGCAGGTCTTGCTTCAAAGTTAATTCTCAAGTGTGGATCGTCATCTACTGTTTGCGATCCACCATCACCTCCAGTAAATGTATTTTATGATTTTTGAGCAAATGGTCATTTCAGTCGATGTCAGCCAATTCAACAACAAATGCGTCTAAAGTTGATGTCGTCGTAGGATGTCAGTGTATATAATTTAAACCTTGTTTGTTGTAGTGTTTTGTGATGTGAGAGATGTGGGGTAAGGTTATCATATATTATCTTATTATTATCTTATTATATCATCTTTTTGACAATGGCAATTGGTACATAGGAGAAAGGATAAAAATCGACTAATACAATATTGGCAATATGGTGGTAGTGGGGGTGGTGATGGTAATGACAATGGTAATAAATAATAAATAGTTACTTTGTTTACGCATACACACACATACACATACTTACTCATATACACACTTAGATCAAACACTTAAATCAATCTTATGTCACTTCTGGAATTATGGAATTACAAGATTGCTCACCACTGCACTATGTTGGTTTGTATGTATGTCTGACTGTTTAATAAATTAAAAAAAATTATATATATATAAATATATACATTTTTTTTAAAGATATTGTATTAAAAACAGCATATATTTTCTTGCCATCTTCTCACATTTGCCACTGAAGCACCTGTATGACAAGTAATGTAAACATGATGCAACAGGTCCCTCGCATAGTAATTTCGCTTGTACATAGCAAACTTTATCACAGTAACGTTATTGTCACAGTCCCTCGTCTGCACCATCCTGTCTGCGTCTCCAGCACTACACTTCCCAGGATCCTCTTGTCTCCACACCTGAACTCACTCCCTCATCAGCCTCCCGTTCAGCGTCCTGTATTCATCTGTTTCACCTGTTTTCACCTCGTTTAGTTTGATTCCTGTGTGTATTTAGTTCCTTCCCATTCAGTCTGTCTTTGTCGGTCGATGTTTAATGTTACTTGGTGTTACCCTGTCTTCCTGCCTGTATTTGAATTTAAGTATTAGTAAATCTGTATATTGGAGCTTCTTGGACTCAGCCTGTTCTTCTGCCTGCACCCACACCCGTGACAGATTGACCGACCACCAAAAAGGGATTAATATGGATTTAGCCGCTGTACAGCTTCTCCTCCTGGAGCAGGAGGATCAATCCCTCGAGGCCCACACACAGAGGTATTTGGATTTGGTACCTCATGTTCACTATGATGTTACCAGCCTCTGTGTGTTCTTCCGGGCAGGCCTAAATGCTGAAACCCAGGCACGCCTGCCCGGAGACGGGCCTCGAGGGGACTTTGCGGCCTATGTGGATTGGGTGCTGGTGTCATGTGGATCTCCCTTTACCCTGTATGACGTCACCAGCCCCACTCCATCGTTCGAATGCTCTCCAGAGACTGAATGCTCTTCACCGCTGGTTCCGTCCAGCTCTCCAGAGATTGAATGCTCTTCACCGCTGGTTCCGTCCAGCTCTCCAGAGTCGGAATGCTCTTCACCGCTGGTTCCGTCCAGCTCTCCAGAGACTGAATGCTCTTCACCGCTGGTTCCGTCCAGCTCTCCAGAGATTGAATGCTCTTCACCGCTGGTTACGTCCAGCTCTCCAGAGACTGTATGCTCTTCACTGCTGGTTCCGTCCAGCTCTCCAGGGACTGTATGCTCTTCACTGCTGGTTCCGTCCAGCTCTCCAGAGACTGTATGCTCTTCATTGCTGGTTCCGTCCAGCCCTCCAGAGTCTGTATGCTCTTCACAGCTGGTTCCGTCCAGCCCTCCAGGGACTGTATGCTCTTCACTGCTGGTTCCGTCCAGCTCTCCAGAGACTGTATGCTCTTCACTGCTGGTTTCGTCCAGCTCTCCAGAGACCGTCCAGCCAGCGCCAGAGACCGTCCAGCCAGCGCCAGAGACCGTCCAGCCAGTGCCAGAGACCGTCCAGCCAGCGCCAGAGACCGTCCAGCCAGCGCCAGAGACCGTCCAGCCAGCGCCAGAGACCGTCCAGCCTGCCCCAGTGACCGTCCAGCCAGCGCCCGAGACCGTCCAGCCAGCGCCCGAGACCGTCCAGCCAGCGCCAGAGACCGTCCAGCCAGCGCCAGAGACCGTCCAGCCAGCGCCAGAGACCGTCCAGCCAGCGCCAGAGACCGTCCAGCCAGCGCCAGAGACCGTCCAGCCAGCGCCCGAGACCGTCCAGCCAGAGCCCGAGACCGTCCAGCCAGAGCCAGAGACCAGGATCCCACCCTGCCTCCCTCTCCCGCCTCCTCTCATCTGTCCTCGCTCTGCTCTCCTGCCCTTCAGCTCCCCTAAACCAGCCTGGTCCTTGGATCCCCGGTCTTCGCCTCACACCTCCTCCTCAGAGACACTTCCTCGGCCCTCTGTCCCATCAGCTCCCCCGTGGCTCCTACCTCCCTCAGCTCCTCCATGGCCCCTCAGTCCACCAGCTCGACCAGGCTCCCTCGACCCTCCGGACTCCCTTCGTTCCCTCGTCATCCTCCCTTCACCTTTGGACTTCCTTCCCTTGGCTCCGCCCCGTCATGTCACCCCCCCGGTTCTGTCGGACTCCTCACTCCCTCCAGTCACCCGTCAGCCCTCACTCCCTCTGGCCTCACCGTGTCCCTCTGTGCCCCTGTCGTCACTTCTGTCACCTGTGCCTACGGTGTCACCATGGTCCCTCGGTCCCTCCTCAGCACCCAAAGTCGTCTGTCCCTCTGCTTCACCCTGGTCCCCTCTCCCATCTGCTCCGCCCCTGTCAGTCGGCCCCCTGGTGTTGTCAGCCCCGCTTCCATCGGCTCCACCAGGGGTCCTCCCTCCATCTGCTCCGCCCTGGTCTCGCCCTCCATCTGCTCCGCCTTGGTCTCACCCTCAGCCTGCTCCGCCCTGGTCTCGCCCTCAGCCTGCTCCGCCCTGGCCACGTCCTCAGCCTGCTCCGCCCTGGCCACGTCCTCAGCCTGCTCCGCCCTGGCCACACCCCTCTCAGCCCCCAGTTCGTCCCCCCTCCTTCCTCTGTTCTGCGGCGTGAGGTCACGCCTCCCGGGAGGGGGGAGTTCTGTCACAGTCCCTCGTCTGCACCATCCTGTCTGCGTCTCCAGCACTACACTTCCCAGGATCCTCTTGTCTCCACACCTGAACTCACTCCCTTATCAGCCTCCCGTTCAGCGTCCTGTATTCATCTGTTTCACCTGTTTTCACCTCGTTTAGTTTGATTCCTGTGTGTATTTAGTTCCTTCCCATTCAGTCTGTCTTTGTCGGTCGATGTTTAATGTTACTTGGTGTTACCCTGTCTTCCTGCCTGTATTTGAATTTAAGTATTAGTAAATCTGTATATTGGAGCTTCTTGGACTCAGCCTGTTCTTCTGCCTGCACCCACACCCGTGACAGTTATGTGTTTGTAGTTTAAAAGAATTGAGCCAACGTTAGTGTTTGAGCGAATGCTGTCTGTCAAATTAATTCAAACTAACAATGAAAATGTAATACAAAACGAATACGAACAAAACGAATACCGTAAAACTTCAAATAATAGCTATATAATGGCTTTTATTTTCCCATATTATCGTCAAAATGCACCGGCTTGTATTTGAGACATCCTTTAAAATTTAGTGTTGAGATGTTGTTCATTAAGTCTCTAATCTCTAAAAATCTCTAAATGCTCCATGTGAAACTGTGGTCTTCCAACCTTTTACTATCGTGTCAATTGAATTGATTAATATGCGCGAGGGAGAGAGAGCAAAACAGCGCTCGCTCGTGTTGTTTGAAGACGTGAGAGCGCGCGAGCGGCTGCGCAACTCACTTTCTGGGGGTATACTGCCCCCATCTGGTATGGAATATGGAGTATGATTTTATTTTATTTATTTATTTTTTTGACAGATGGCACCTTTAAGTTACATCTGTGAATGAAGACCTTCTTTTTACTAAATGTAAGTTTCTGTTAAATATGTGATGTATTGGGTCTTTACACTGGTGGCTGTACAGTAAGTGCACTTGAAAAGTTTGAGAGCAAAAAGCCTACTTCCTTTTTGGCAGTTTCACCATCTAATTTGATCATTTCATAGTGACAACCGTTAATTGGCAGCAGGAAGCCAAATATGACGGGCTGGGCTCTCCTGAAAGTAAGCTATTTAGCATGGCTGGAGATGGAGAACACAATGAGACAGACAGGCACACACACAAAATACACATCACAGTCCTATACAAAATGGGGAATGACAAAAATGACAGAAATATTTTGAGAACCACTGCTGTGGGGTCACTTGTTTAGCACTGTTAGTTGGAACTGGGTAATGCTGTTCTTTGTGTAATGGGCCTTTTTCTGTATTTCCTAGTACCACAAGATGATTGGCAGCAAGACACACCCAATGATGAAGGGATGTGCTCTCTAAATTGCAGGGCTTAAGAATAATTTAAGCCACAAAATTTTCTGGTTCGACTTATCGAGACTGTTTTGCAAAGATGGCTCCTGCCTGTATACACAAAGTGGACTCTCTTTATAAAATATCTTCTAAGTGCAAATATCTAAGTGCATCTCTGTCTCAACCTCACCTGTCAAACAGTGATCACACGTTCTGTTTTATTTTGGTTGCTATGATGTTTTGTGTCTTCCTGTTTCAATTGCCAATTTGTGATCACTGAGCCTGTATCTGGTTAGGATCTGCTTTCTATCTCTGACAGTAGAGAGATATTCTGCAAATGTATAATCTCTTTTTAGGGTCAGATAACATTCAAGTATACTTTGGCTTTAAATTTCTTCTTTCCAGTGTTTCAGATTCTTCGGTTTCTTTGCATTGTGCTATTGCTTGACTCTGATTGGTGATGTTTGGAAGGCAGTGTTGTTCTGAGGCTGCTCAGACTGTCTCTGACGTGGGGCAGTTTGTCTTAAGTTAGTGCCATTTGACATAGGGGACTCTTTTCTGGGTTCAGCTCCTGGTTTTGGAGGGCCTTGGAGTGAATTGTGTCTTGGGGGCTGGATTTCTGGTGGTTAAAAAGTTGAGTGTTCTCTTTTGGATGAATTATTAGTGGTTATCTGCCTAATTCTGCTCTGCATGCATTTGTTGGTGTGTTTCTGTGTACGTGTAGAATGTGTCTGCAAAATTCTGCATGAAGAGATTCTGTTGGGTGTTTGTCCCTACAAGTATAGCTCTGATGACTGAGTGGACCCCTTCACTACCGTACAGTGCAATGGGCTGGATGGCACTGTCAAATATTTTAAGCCAGGTTTGGAATTTGGAAGTTATAGAATTTTCTCTTAAAGGGTTAGTTCACCCAAAAATGAAAATTAAGTCATTAATTACTCACCCCCATGCTGTACTAACCCCGTAAGACCTTCGTTCATCTTCGGAACACAAATGAAGATATTTTTGATTAAATTTGAGAGGTGGATCACTGCTACATAAGGGACTAGCACTTGACGGCCCATAAAGTCATTAAAGAAAATGTTTAAATAGTCCATGTGCCTACAACGGCTCAATTATAAGTTTATCAAGAGACGAGAATATTTTTTGTGCGAAAAAAAAAACAAAACATAAATAACGACTTTATTCGACTATTCCATTACTTCCTTATGGGTCTTGAGACGAGAATTAAAGAGATTTCCAGAACGCATGCGCGAGAACTGAGATGAGGACGTTCTTCTTCGACTACTTCTTGTTACCGGCTGTACCTCACTATTCAGAATTAATATTCCTGTTATAACCCCTAATTTATGATTTTCTCTGTCCAGCGAGCATTGGTCTCCCAGCGGATGTTGCATGCAACTATGTTTCTTCTTTCTCTGTCCAGCGAGTATATTCTGCGAATGGATCTCTAAGCACATTTTTTTTTCATTTTAACTTCAGTAAAAATCACTTTTTAGTAAATGAAAATGTGTGGAAAAAAAGAAGAGGGAAAAATGAATAGATGTTCAGTGTTTTTTTTTTTTTTTTTTTTTTTTTTTTTTTTACTGAATAGTGATTACATTTGACATTTTTGGAGGAGAAAAGGTGTAATCTTTGTTAGGGGTCAATTTGACCCCGGAGCACCACTTTTATTACAGTAGACTCTCTCCTGAACAGAGTAAAGACTATGGTACAATTCTGGATTTCACAGTAATGAAGATGTCCCTTTTCCAACCTCTCACAAAGTCCACATAATCTGACAGTGTCCCACTTTCAAGAAGCAACTCCTTACACGCAATTTGGCCTGACAGCTGTTAGAGAAATCACATTGAAAAGCAGATATCAATTTCTTACCATTTGAATTTCCCTTTTATAATATTACACATGGCACGAAAGGCATGGCATGTGAAATTGCATGGAAAAGGCTCGCCTTTTGAAGTAGATGTTCACAGTAGGCCTTCAGTGTGTGTCGGAATTTTCAAAAGGAAGTCAGTGACAACCACATAAAACAACCTGGACCTCTTTGTGGGTCTACATTTTGAGAACGTTTTTTTCTTAGAGTGTTTTTCATCTCTGTATGATTGCTACCAACCCAGAGAAGGCTGTTTGAACAATCACAAAACAATCTTTAAAAACTACTGGTTTGGACCATTATTTTACAAGTGAACAATACTTTTCACTTTAAAATAATGGCCCACATCACTAGTATAGGTCTTGAAGACTGTAACACTTAGTAATGCATTTTATGATGACTTATAGAGTAAAAAAAGACAATTTATCATATCTCAGACATGGTAACCTGTTAAGCTGCAAGTGCAACACCACTTCTGAAAAATCCTTAGAAATGGCTTACCCACACTGATACAGTGCGCAAACCATTTGTACTAAAAGCACAAGTATGGTCTAATTTGAAAGCTTGTCAGTTTATTGTAAGTGTAGAATTAATTATTTTCATAATAATAAAAAAGCATCTTCATGAAAATAAAAGTTTAGTTGGCATTGTATCTAGAAATGCACTGCAGCTAAAGCAATGTCTGATCATGTTTCATTTAAAATCTGAAAACAACCTGGACCTCTTCGTGGCCTACATTTTTAGAAGCAACTAACTTCGCTTTTATTTACTGATTATTTAATCTGGTTTCCAATTTAGTTAAAAATGCAGACAAAAGAATAGGATATTTAGAGCCATAACCAGGCTGGAGAGGTGTGAATGTGTGCAGGGGAGAATGGGGCTTGTTTGCACCAATAAACAGTATAGAGACATTAGACTGAATAGATGCTTAGAAGATGACAATACACATCAGTTTGCATTTTAGAGTCTAATCAAAATAAAGTCATATGATCTTGAAAAACATTTAACTTAATGCAGAGTTTTAAACATATCTTCTCTTTGGATAAAAGCGTCAGCTGAATAAATGTAAAGTTAATAGTAGTAGTGAGTTATTGGGTGCTTCTCATTCAAGTGAGTCTACATCCTTCCCAGTTCAGTCCTTTGAGGCTTATCGACTAGAGTCCTCTTCAGCATTAAACTCTAGACTGTGTCTGTCTAGTCTGCATGGCTAGGTCACACATGTTCTCACCTCTGAGGTCACGGCATGAAAATACTATTAAAAATAAATTTTGTTAAAATATTTTTCACTTCAAATATTTCTATTAACTGGCTTTTATTAAATGAATTACAGCTGTCTGTGGTCTCCCAGATGCTTACATTATTGGCAGTTTAATGTTAGTAATTCATTTACAGCAAAACAAAAGATAACATCAACCCTTTCATGTCCGAAAATCTTATTTGGTAACACTTTATTTGAAGGGGTGTGCATAAGACTGACATGACATCTTCATAATAATGACATGAGGTTTTTGCATGTTTATGACAAATAGCTAAATTATGATATTTTTAATGCAAATGTGACATTGTTTGACATGTCTTTGTAATGACAACTTGACATAAACTAATACATCATAACCTGTCAGTGTCTTTGTAATGACAACTTGACATTAACCAATACATCACAACATGTCAGTGTCTTTTTATCATGACAACTTGAAATTACCAAGACAACATAACCTGTCATAAACATGACATTACAGATTAATGATCAATTATCAATAATTATCAAACTTAAAAAAAACTACTCAGCTTCAGTAGTTAATAAACTACTTAATGTCATTAAATGACATTATAATGACAAATTCAATTTGTACCACTGTAGTTGAGGTCAAAAAAAAAATATTCATGACAGTTAAAATGGCCTCAAAACCAACCAATGACAATTTAACGTAATGTGAACCCATTAAGCTATTAAGTGGTTTCTTAACTTTGATAATTAATCTGCTATGTCGTGTTTATGACATATTTATGTTGTTTTGGTAATCTCAAATTGCCATTACCAACACTGACAAGTTATGATGTATCGGTTTATGTCAAGTTGTCATAACAAAGACATCTCAAGCAATGTTATATTTGCATTAAAAATGTCATAATTGCGCGAATGACAATGACAGTTATCTCAAACATGCATAAATGTGCCATGCCAGCTTAATGCACAACCCTTCAAGTAAAGAGTTACTCATTGGGGTAGTCTTACATTCATAATTACCTCAGACAATCTCACCGCCTCATTTTCCATCAGTTCATTTTCGTAAATTGGAATGTGCTCAAAGGATTGTGGGTGATTTAAGGCCATCTGATGCAAACAGACGAAAGAAGGACGCGAAAAGAAGGATCCTTCAAACTGAGATGGCCTTCAGCTAAATTTGATGACGTGGCAGCCGAGATATGCAGCCTTTGTAGGATGAAGCCTTGAGTTTGAAGAACACCCAATTTGTCCTCAATTTCTTCCTGCAAAGTTACCTATTAATGACGGACCATTTTTGTAAAGTATTTCCTGTCACACTTTCCCTCGCTTTGTCATGGACACGCATCAGATCATCATACCTGTTTGTTATCATCTCATAATTACTGTATATTTAAGTTGATCTGTTTCACCTTTCAGTTCTCAATGTTTGCATGTTGTGTGTGTCTACCCCTGTTTCCCACACTCTTAAACCTCAGCTAAACCTTCTTTCTGTTCCTGTGTTTATTGTTTTACTTAAATCACTTCATTGGATCCTGTTTACCTTTGTCTTTCTCCTCACAGATCGATTGACCCAAAATAATGGATCATGCAGCCAAATTCACTGTGATTGCTCGTGAGAGCATGGATTTTCTGAGATTTACACAGAACTTCTGTCTTCTTTCCATCACCAGCCCCATTGATGATGAGACCCTGTCCTGGATTGGGGCTAATTATTATCACCCTGTAGATCTCCCAGACACCTCTGAACTTAACTGGAGGGATGCTATCATCCGGTGTCTGGAGAGTGTCTACCCCCGTTCCAGAACACAGGAGGATACCTTCAGTAACTCATAGTAAGATATGTACTCTGCTTTTTCATAGTTCTGTGAAGTACACACAAACACATACTTGCAGTAGCTTTTGGTGGTCTTTATTAGGAGTTCTTGGACACGCAACCTCATGGAAAGATGTAAAGCACATGAAAACATCTCCCATCTCTTGTCTTTACAATTAAAGTGCATATCTGATTAACTTTATCTGTATCACACACAAATATAAACACTTGTAAATGCACAAATAAATTAAGTTTGAAAACGTTTTACATTATAGGACAGTGCAATTTTTCATACAGTTAAAGTGTATTTAGCAAAAATCAAGTAAACAGATGCTATACAACGTAAAGGCCAAAAAACAAACAAACAAAAAAGTACTAAAAGAGCAAATTTATCTTGATGGCATTATGATTATCCTGCATATGATGCTATACTGTATATCTGATACTACAGGGAGGCATAATGACACAATGGTATTGTTTCTTCAACATTTGAAAGTTACAAATGAAACAAAGGAAATTAGAAGTTGAAACCCTCCCTAATAAACTAGTGTTCATTATAGTTACCACCTCTAAACACATGAGCCCAATTATTTTATAGTTTCAAAGACAATGTTTCAAGTCATACACATATTCAAATAGATGATGAGGCTACAGACGCACAATAATGTTTGTGACTTTTATACAGACTTAAAATAACAGTGAAGTCATAGACATTAGTTTTTAGTTCATAAACCATTATATCACTGTAAAGACAGTAGTGTACCCCTTAAAGGACTAGTTCACTTAAAAAAAAAAAAAAAAAAAAAAAAAAAAAAACTTTTGCTGATAATTTACTCACCATCATGTCATCCAAGATGTCCATGTCTTTCTTTCTTCAGGCGAAAAGAAATTAAAGTTTTTGATGAAAACATTCCAGGATTTTCTCCATATAATGGACTTCAATGGGAACCAAACGGTTCAAGATCCAAATGAGCGTTTCAGTGCAAACTGTTCAAAGGGCTTTAAACGACACCAGACGATGAATAAGGGTCTTATCAAGTGAAAAGATCGGTCATTTAAAAAATAAATAAAAAAGTTTAAGTTTTATAAGCACAAATGCTTGCCTTGCTCTGTTCTGTCATGAGCGTTCGTGACTCTCCTGTTTAAACTCGTTCATCAAAATGAACAAATCTTTTTTCGAGTCATGACTCAAAGGGTCCTATAAGACCCGTATTCATCGTCTGGTGTTGTTTAAAGTCCTTTGAAGCTGCACTGAAACTCTCATTTGGACCTTGAACCATTTGGTTCCTAGTGAAGTCCATTATATGGAGAAAATCATGGAATATTTTCATCAAAAACCCCAATTTCGTTAAGGTGGTCACCTTGCTCTGTTCTGTGATGCGCGTTCGTGACTCTCCTATACAAAGTCGTTCATCAAAATGAACAAATCTTTTCCCGAGTCAATTCGTTTATTTCGTTCGTTGAATTAACCAAATGACACGAAAAAAAGATTCATTCATTTTGATAAACGAGTTCGAACAGGAGAGTCACGACGAAAGCGCATCACAGTACAGAGCAAGGCGACCATTTGAGCTTATAAAACTTAAACTTTGTATTGTTTTTTTTTTTAAATGAGCGATCGTTTCAAGACCCTTATTCATCGCCTGGAATCGTTTAAAGCCATTTGAACAGTTTTTTTGGACCTTGAACCGTTTGGTTACCAGTAAAGGTCATTATATGGAGAAAAATCCTGGAATTTTTCATCAAAAACCTTAATTTCTCTTCGACTGAAGAAAGAATGACATGGATATCTTGGATGACGTAAATTACCAGCAAAAGTTTTTTTTATAAGTGAACTATTCCTTTAACAGTTTTTTTCAGACCTGCTCGAGCCTGTTCCTGTGAGATTCTACCCACTCCTGCAAAAAATATGCAATATTTTGTCATGCTTCCACCTAAAAAAGCCTGCAGGTAGAGGTTGGATTTTTCAGTCACACTCCATCCTGCTTTGCCTTACCTGGATCACATTCTTCTCTGAACACGACAAGCATAGCACTATGAGGCGACCAAGATTTTTGTCCATTTTATGTATAATTATGTGAAAATTTAAACGGAGACAAAAACTCTGATTCAAACTCTTATTGTTTGTGTATCTTTGTTCATTTTTTGTAAATAGCAGCAATGTAAATAAAATGTATTCAAAATCCAATGTATTTGTGGAATTAAGCCACATTTAAAAATGTATGAATGTCATGACATTAAATAACAAAATATCAAAAAACCAAACATTTCACAAAAAATAAGTTAGGTTTGAAATTATAACAATTATAGTGTTCCAAATAAAGACAAAAAAAATAAATAAAAATAGTGTGAATATTTGTGGCTGGCAAAGATACTGGAACATGTTAACTGTTAAAGTGACAAACTACACTTGTACTACACACTCTGGTAAGATGCTTTGATAATATATGTATTAAACATTAATGATATTCATAATCAGAATCTTTGCAGTTACTTGCTTCATGTTTATGTAGAAAGCACCTCTATATATCTCACTGTCTGCTTTTTTTCAGTAGTATATGAAAAAAGATAAGATGTTAAGAGTTTCCTTGAGCCTTTAGAAAGGGTTAAATTATCCTCCATTGACAGAGACTATCATATTCACTCTCTAGGGTTCTTCAGAAGTGAAATCAGCATCTCACTCAAATACATCTACAGAAGCTGAGGCCAAGAAGGGAAAGTAGAGGTAGCAATGGGAGCATTTTATGAAGCGATTGCACATTGAGGAGGATTTAGGGATCAGAGTGAGGGTCTGGGACTAATCTAGCCTTTGCATCAGGTCCATCTCCATCATATTAAAGATCTGTATCATTAAACCCTTTTTAACATCTACAGTGTCTTATGAAAGGTGGATGCCATATCGACGGCCTCATTAGAAGATACCTGCATGCATGTAGAAGTGGCAAAGGATAGCTGAGATAAATGAAATAAAATGAACTGACATGCAGGGGATAAACTGTTTGACTTGCAGTGGTATATGTAGCATGCTGTCAAGCAAGATAGAGCTGATTGAAGGGCCTGATGGAATCACAACAGATAAGCCAGTGGGTGTGCTAACCAATGTTAGCAAAATGTTTGCTAAGGTGACCAGACAGACTGACTCTTGATGTGAATAGACATGGAATGAAGTAGGGGGCTGCTGCTGCAAAGCTTGGGCACTTTAGTTTTCACAAGACTGAACTACAAGAGCAGGGAAAGTGGGAACTTTTCAGTTTGGAAACTAGAAGTAGAGACTGTAAGAACAGAACTGGTAATTGTTTAACAAACCAGCTAAAAATTAAGGCTACCCCCTAAAAGTCGACTAAATTAACTAGAAGAGGCTTAGCAGACCACATTTGTAGCCGGTTAGTCGCAGAAAAAGAAAAAAAAAACATGCAGTCAATGAAGGACAGATCGTTAACGGCGGGTCCTTGACGTGATTACAGTATGTCGAGCGGGAAATTCAAATGTTCGCTTGTCATTCATCGACCTCAAATATGGCTTATCTTTTGAAACATGTACTGTAAGTAGCAACATTACCTGGTTGCTCGCTCTAGCATTAACCTAGATAAATGTGCACTATTATTAGGCACATAGTGAAGTGTTTGTGCAGAATCAGATTACTGTATGACATGGAGGCGCCGGCACAATCACTTACGTAATTTCCTGACAACAGCGGAAACTACTTAAAATATTACATTTTTGGTCATACAGATAAAAATAATACTGTAAAGGGTCTACTTGTATTTGTGTAAACTCACAATAACAAGAACATGTGCCTTTGTAAAATAAAGACAACAAACAGGAAACGCTTTCTGCCATCTTGGTCTCCGTGAACTGGAGCGCGTCACAAAAATGAACCGAAACTTGCCTCACAGTCAGGCATGATACATATATCTATAGACAGCTTGAAATGTCTACTTTTAAATGAACCGATTCAAATTGAAAATAAATACTCCCTGATTATGTAATCCGTATGAAAGGTATATTTCTCTCTAATGCTACGTTCACACCGGACGCGAATCGCGCGTCAAATTCGCGCCTGACGCGTCTAGTTTGACGCTTGACCACTTTGTGTTAATTCGCGTGTCAAGAGCGAAACTGGCGCGCGTAAAAACAAAAGTTTGAAGCGAAATTTACGCGCGTGACGCGCGTCAGAATCGAAATCCGTTGGCGGCCATTGTTTTTATGTCGACCGAGCATTCATCAAGAGAGTTGCCGCTCTGTATTTACTCTGGAGAGCAGAACAGCGGCGTGGGGATCATCGTCGCCGTATATTTGTGTCCACCGGACCCTTCAGAGCCGAACCGTTTGGCGAGTTTCACCATTTGCTCGCTCCAGGAGCTGCGCTGGATGACGGCCGCTGTCAGCGGTACTTCCGCCTGTCCCGCGACCAGTTTGATGACATGTTGTCCCGCATCGGAGCGAGGATCACCCTCGCCCTCATCCATGTAATCTAGCTGTCATTTATTTTTGTTTTGATAATAAATAGAGCCAGCCTTCAAAAGTTATTAACCTGTCCTGTGATTTTTTTCTCTCTCTCACGTCCAGACACGAATTTATGCACATATGTTGATTGTCTTTACATCATAATACTATTTCATATAATCTAGATATGGAATGAATAACATTCAATACAAAATGAACATGTCTCGTATATAGAAATAATGTTTTAAGTGATAAAAAATTTGCTTTGTTGTCCATAATCCCACCATGCATTTAGTCATATTAACAAAATAATTGATTGAAGCATCCAGACACTTCACCACGTGAGCAAGCAGCTAGGCTCCTGATTGGTTAACGCGGCGCGAATTCACGCCAAAGCTCCAATTTTTCAACTCGGGCGGCAGACGCGAATTCGCGTCAAACGCGTGAATGCACAAATGGCACTAACTGAATCATTCGCGCGTAACGCGCTTTACGCGCCAGACGCTCAATACGCGTGAATGAGGCGTATTCGCGTCTTCCGCGCCTCGCTCCACGCCTCATTCGCGCCGCAGGAATTTTTCACGCGCGTCTTTGCATTGACTTAACATTGAAATCATTCGCGCCTGACGCGCTATTTACGTCCGGTGTGAACGTAGCATAAAGGTGCGTCCACTATATTGCGAAGATGGCAAGTCAGCATCGTCCACTTCAACTTACTTTGCATCCAACACTGACACAGAAAACACTACTTTATTTCTAAATATTTTAAATGTCTCCTTTGTAATTTTTTAGGAGACATTAATAATCATTGCTTTCGCCGGTGCTTTGTGGCAAGCTTTATACATTAGCTTGAGCATGGAATAGGGTATAATCAGGAATGACCAGGGTGTAACAAGTGGCCAGGTATAAGCTCCCATGCAGGGAGAACCGGTTGCATTGGTGCCGTGACCCGGATGGGAGTGAGGTTTGGGGGGCCAGCTAGTAATTTCCTTTTTCTATGATTTGTTCTTGAATAAGTATTTAACTATTTAATTTAGCTAAAATTGTTTGACTGCAAGCATGTACACACAGCATCCCTTGATTCCTGCAATTCACAATCAAGCACAGTTCATGCCATATAATGTCTATTTTGGGCCCTGGTTTAAATGTTCGCTAAGCGATGTCGGGTGACGTGACTTCTTGTTGACGTTTAAAGTATTTTCCAAACAAAACGGAGGCTAGATAGACTCTCCCTCCTCCTCATCCGCACACTGACACCCAAACCCCACCCCCAGGGCCTTCTTGTCAGTTATTGGCTGGAACAGTTTGTTATGTTTTGTGGATGAGTCGCCGCAGTTTGTCGTTGTTGCCATTTGTGGAGACTGGGTTGTCTGCATAGACCGCAGTGTGTTTAGGGGACAGGCAGCTAGCGGATAGTGAGGAGATGTTTGCTGTATGTGACAAAAAATGTTTTGGCTTCGTGTGACAAAATGTCACAAAAAAAAAAAAAAAAAACGTGTAACATCGCTTAGAGAACCTTAAAAATAACCAAAATCTGTGTGATGTGGTCCAGTACCAACAAGATTGCTAATCATTTTCAAACATATTGTACTTGGTGAAATAAATGTAATTTCAAAGTAACCATGCCAACTACTTCTAACTCCCTCACTGTATAGGCCAATGTTTCTCACAGCCAGTTTTTTATTTTATTTTCTGCATTTCACATTATGTTCAAGGACTTACAACACATTCTGTTGTTAAGATCCAGAACTTTCACTCATTAGGTATAGTGGTGGGAGGCCAATTCCTGCAGGACACCATCTTCACGCTAGCAGAAAAGAACAAAAGAGAGAGATTGGTAGAGAAGCAATTCGAGGAGACGACTCCTCTGAAAATCTCAATGGGCACACTGCATTATGGCCCACGCGGCACACATACCAAATTTGGTGGTAGTTAAGACGGGAAAATGCAAGTCTCTCTTAACAGAATCAATAAGGGCAACACAATACAAAAAAAAAAAAAAAAAAGATGCAGGAGTATTCGCAATAACGATTCTCTGCTTGGTTTCGGTCGTCACGACGCCTTACTAATCAGAGGAGTAACATCTTATGCAAGGTGCATAGGTACAAGGTAGACTTTTACAACTTAGTGCATTATTCAGAAGACAACAGTATCTGTTTCAAGTTTTGTACATAGTAAGACTAACTGGTAAGATCAGCCCAGAGGAAGCAAATCTGTATCGGTAGGCTTGCATAATTGAATTGCAGGGATGTAAAAAGTATATAAGTTTATAGTTTTCTTTTGCTTTTTTCTAGAACTGGCAAGCATAGAAAAAGAAACTGAATTATTGTGGGTAAAAAGCAGGTAGAAGTGATCAGATCTCTCGCTAAATTACCTTCTATGTTCAAGACATATTACATTTATTCACTGAGATTATTTTAATACAAACCATACCATGTAGCTACAGTGGAGAATCACTTTTTTTCATGGAATTCCTAATTTACAGGGTAACACAGAAGGCGTTATTTGTTTGGAGCCCCGCAGATCAAGCAAAGCTTAATACCTTAATATCAGTCAACATACTTGACTGGTTCCTTACAAGCAGAGCATTACGAAGCAGCTTTTGTACACTCTGGTGAGATGCCCCAAGCTTTGCTTGGCTGATCTAGAATTATGGAAGCGTATGAGAAGGCAGAGCGGTGGAGGTTATTGTTTGACCTTGCTGAGGGTTCGGGAGAGAAGAAAGCGCCTTTGGCTTAGGAAGGCGGGAATGTTTGGGTTGAAGGGGAACACGAGCTCTGGGCAAACTGCTCTGTATCTTTCTGATAAATAGAGACTGTCTGCACCCTTGGTTTTTTTTGTCACACATTGGTGATACAGTGGTGGTGTCCATGGTAGTCTGTCGGGCTGGGTTAATGCAGGGTAGTCCAGAAGCTGGTAAAAGTTGATGTCTTGGTCTGGATAGACCTGTGGCTCCTACCCTACCTAGGGCCCCGTTGTGCACACTGACCTGCTGTACCTCCTGGGGCTTGATGAGTGTTGAAGCTTTCTTAGTATAGGTCGGTGGCTGTAGGGTTGAAAAACTGCTTCTTCTTAAAGGACGTTTTTGTATACCTTTCTCTAGCTCACAGCAAAAGCTAGCAGAAGCTGGTGGGCTTGTTGGCTGATTGATTTTAAGCCGGCTGCTTGCGAGGTCGAGCTCAGCAGGATCAGAGCTCTGAAAAGTTCTGGAAGAGGAGGCAGCAGTGCTATCAGCAGATATAGTTACCGTTTGTAAAGTACAATTTGGGGTAGTCTCAACAGCAATGGGACTTTGTAGGTCTGAAGAGCAGGACGTGGGCGTCAGTGGGTGGTGACTAAGCTCGGCATCCAAACTGTCACAATGGGCCTCTGTAGAGGTTGGACTTGACAGTCCTTCATGGTTGTGGAGCTTGTTGGGTAAGAATCTGGGAGTCTGTAGTATCTGAAGCTATTAAAGAGAGAGAGAGAGAGAGAGAGAAATAAGCAATTTTAAGTCCATAATGATCATAGTAGGCTGATTCTTCGATTATAGGACTTGTTCTGTCCCTTAGAATGAGTTTTAAAAAGTAAAAAAAAAATAGTCTACAAAATATATAGCATGAGCATCTAGGTACATGAGAAACTAAAGGTAGGCCTATTTTGCCTGATAAAATTAGAAAATCTGCCTGAATAATGGTTAATCAGCTGGAAGCTTTCAAGTTAATTAAAACTAGTGTTGAACTTCATTAGAAAATAAAAAGTAATGTCTCTAAAGCTATGTTTCATCACTGCAGACACTCCTTTTTATTTTCACATAAAGAATATACAGAAAAGGAAGAGAGGGGAAGCGAAGTAATTTTCAAATGGCCTTGCTTCCACAAAATCTAGGCTTTTGGTTCCTTTCCATAGTCACCTCTGGCTTGGGGGCTTTAAGCATTATGAAGTAGCAGATCCTTAATTAAATTAATTATGGCACTTTTACACTGCTGGTACGACTCGGCTCGGTTCGCTTTAGCTCGGTTGCTTTTCCACTGCAGTTAATACCGCTTTAAAGAGGGTGGGATTAGTTTAAAAGCAGTCGCTACAGCGGTGGCTGTTACTGGCTATTTAAATCTAGCGGGTTTGGTTTCTCACGTCGCAAATACAATGACGCTGATAGTGACGATTCTGTCAGGCCAATCAGTGATCTGCAGTGTTTCACGTCACATTTTAGTACCGGTACAGTACGCTTGGAACCTCAACAGACCAGGCACCATTTAAAGCGAGCCGTACCGTACCGTACAGTACCATGCAGTGGAAAAGCGCCATTGGAGGTGGGCATTATGACCAAAATCATAACCAAAATTTGAGGAATTTTCAGCCCCAGTAAGGATAGACATGGAAATATAGTTGTTCTGACTAAAATTATTAATGCCTTTATAAATGAGACATCACTAATTCAAAACGAAAGCCAATTCCTAGATTGTTCAACACCATTGCTTAAATGATAGATAATTAAATATACACATATATATATATATATATATATATATATATATATATATATATATATATATATATATATATATTAAAACACATCAAACAACCTTTTGTAATAATACGACAACCTTTTTGTATATTTCTTCAGACTTTTTGTTATATTCACTCAGGACAACTGACAGTATTTTCGTTAATAATTTTTGAGAACTACAGTACTTACTCAAAACAAAACAGATTCATATGTAAACCTCAAAACTACATTATATGCTCAGATGTGTGCCTGAGACACTGACACACTCCTACACAAAATAATAAATACAATATAGATCTAACTATAAATAAAAGAAAATAATTTTTTTCTGTTTTCTTTTCTTGCTGTCTTGCTGAAGTCAATGGCAACAAAAACTGTTGTTATGATGTAACAATATATTTTCCCAACAGAAAAAAAAAAAATCATACAGGTTTAGAATGACATGAGGGTGAGTAAATGATGACATAATATTATAATACTAATAACGCTATCCCTTTGATTCGTATTGTTCCATTGCTCAATGTAAGGATAATGCTTACTGTATAATCACCTTGGCCTTTCTCTCTTAATGTCTCTTCAATTAAAAAAATAAAAACTATCAGCATTGATATTTCCAGACAACCAATAGTACCAAAAAATAACTCTCAGTGTTGTTTAATGTTTAATTTAGTTCATGCTTTTTGAGACACTATCCTCAGCTGCAGCCACATAGTTTTAGACGAACCTGCTCTGGGTGTTAACTCAGACTTGAGTGAGACAGATTGAAGCATCCACACAACAAGCTGTCTGAAAGAGCTTTGATCCTTACAGTTCTTGGCGAAGTGGAAATCAGCCTCTCCACACTTATTAGTAATGATGTAGACTTACACGTGAGGTGGTGAGGTCACTGTCAAAGCAGTACATGTACTCGAGCCTTCTCTCAGACTGACAAACAAGAATGCAATTCAAGTAAACAACTTACAACTCACACCCAAAAGCGTCTAGATTATAGAAGCTAGCATTATCACAAAGCAAAACATCCAAAGTAGGGCAGTTTTTCTGAGGAAGGTACATAGAAAGATTTCTACTTTCTATTTAATATTTCAAATTCAGGATCACAAGAAATATACACATAATATTGATGGGAGAGCCAACGTCCATGTGAATTATTCCATGTGATGCAAGGCTTCTGTGCTAGGACATCGAGGTACTGGAGTAAGAATGCTATTGTTAGCTCAGTCTTTGATGTCTTCTGACTGGTTGATTGGCACTGGTGAATTATTTTCCATGGCTGGCGTTTATTTCATGCAAATGGAGCGTAACAATGAACCATAATGTTATCCTTTTAAAAATCCCATGTGAAAGTTACCACGATTACATACTTTAAAAGATTGAAGTCATGGGGTGAGTTAAAAGATTTTATTACATGAGTCTGTGGAGTACTTGATTCTGATTGGTCAATAGCACCATCCAGCGGTAAGATATTCCCAGATAACAACCAATCAAAGCAGATAACGCAGGTTTCATCCGGGTCACTGAGGATGAACGCCTGCTAGGACCGTGTTTTCTTTGTGGATTTTATTTCTCTGTTTTAAAACAGTACAAAGGTGTGTAGATTTTAGTGGCATAGTGGTTCGGTTGCGAGTTGCACTAATGGCTCGGCGACTGCTCACCCCTCCCTTTCGAAGAAGCTGTGGTGGCTAAAACGGGACAAACATATCGACAGCAGAGAATAGCCAGAGTAAGCCAAGTTTCTGTACCACAGTCCATTATAAACCACACCATGGATAAAGTTTACAAAGCCATAGTCAGGTGAGGATCAAGAATCTTAAAGGGATACTCCACTTTTTTTGGAATTTTTTTTAGTTTTACCGTTTTCGGATCCATTCAGTCGATTTTCTGATATTTAGAAGAATATCAGTAACCAGACAGTTTCTGGTCTCATTGACTTCCATAGTATGTATTTTTTCCTACTATGATAGTCAATGAGACCAGAAACTGTCTGGATACTGATGTTCTTCTAAATATCTGAAAATCGACTGAAAGATTCGAAAACGGTAAAACCCAACTGATTAACTCTGGGGAAGTTGTAAAATTAGCCTATTTCCAAAAAAGTGGAGTATCCCTTTAATATAAATAATAATAGTAATCAGCTGATTGTCTCAAGAACGTAACCAGCACATTTCTCCCCACATAGCAAACCAATAATACAGCGAGGGAGAAGAACCACATGAAACTATCCAACTGCATTTTTTTTTTCTAACAGGGTATTAAATGTTTAGCTGGCTAAATATGAATTGTTACTGGTTGAAGCGTAAAACATCGTTTATACTTGACGTGTTCAAATGAATGCAAAGGTGCGCGCAGCAAAAATGACATGATTGTAACAGTGTACGTAATAAAAATATCGTTTTTTTCTCTGGTTTTGAAAAATCTTCGCGATCGACTTAATGCTTCCAAGATCAGTCGATCCGTGACCGTGATAGACGGCTTGGTGACTCCTGTAACGTTTTTGTTTTACGGTCAATAGTACTAATCAGCTGATTGTCAAAGTCATAACACTGCGAGGGAGAAGAACTAAGTTACATGAAACAATCCAACTACATATTTACACCACTGACAAGAGAAAAGTCAGCACTCACGGTGTTTATGGCTAGCTTCTAGGTTTCTGCGGCTTCTTTTTCAAGGTAGTGACGAAACTTGCTCTGTAGCACTGTTTGTTTGCTGTCGCCTACGGTAGAAACATGACGCCACTATATGTCGACCTTCATTGAAGGGGGTGCCCGCGGTTATGTAGATATAATTCTAAGGTAATAAAAACATAACGGTTCATTGAGTAAGGTATTTAAACACCACTGAATACATTATGGATCTTACACTGTATTTATGTCAATTGATCCTCATAAATATCACACATTGTACCTTTAATCTGTAATCAATTTATCTTATCCCCATAATTATTTATTTGGAGAAATGCTGTGTAATAAGTGATATGAATGACCGTATACCGTATCTCTTAAATGTCCATTTAAGAGTTTGGGTTCGTTTTTTTTTTTTGTTTGTTTGACAAGCTGCGTCAAAAACTATCTGACCAATGATATTGGCGCTTTTGCATACGTGTCTGGAGCTTCTGAGGTTACAGTAAAACACAACTTGGGGGCGCTCAAACACAAAACGGTCTTGCCGAGCACACATGCAATGGCGAAGAAAATAGAAGATATACGCGAAGTAGCGTCGCACTGCCGTCGCACTTGCAAGGCAAGATGAATGTAGAGCTGCTGTTCTCATTGGTGCTAGAACATAAAGAACTATATGACAAACGCGACAGGGACTACAAACATCTTGATAAAAAAAAACTGATATGGAGTGGTATTGGCGAATTGGTGCCATCTAATGTCAGGGAATGAATTTGCATGTTCACTCGGCTCATCGTCAGGGAAAATAACTTGGGTGTGAACATAAAAAACGTGTTGAAAAATGCTGACGAGTAACGCACGCTGATATTCGTCCCGGTGTGTACGGGCCTTAAGTTCAATATTTTTTTAAATGTTTATTTGTTGATTCTGGTGGTCTATTTTACTTTGCGAGTTTATAGAGTGCTGCAGTGATGACGAATTTTTGTAGGCCAACCCTGAATTTAGCGTCACACTGGTTCCCTCAACAAAAACCCAAAGATTTTTCCATTGCATGTTGGATCATTGCAGAAAATACGCCCTGTGACTAGCAAAAGTTACACATTCTGTTCATCGCAATACTCTTATGAATACAACTTTTATGAATTTTGAAGCCTAAATAAAATCGGCAAAGGTAAAAAGGCTATAAACGAACTACACCACAGTCACATGACTTCAGTGACTCTTTCAGTCTTTATTTAAAAAAAGCATTTCCCCTGAAAGTTTGCAAAAGAGAGATTATAGACAAAAACTAGGCTGTGAACTAGGCTGCGAACTAGTGAGTTGATGAGTTTTCTGTTTGATGTGATGAAGTTTAATATTCCAGACATCCTCTGTAGTCCCATTTAATCAGTTGTTATAAACTGCCTTTTTCAAGACATGTAAGGGTAGGGTATATTACTGATGTATTTTATGTCGTAGAACAAAAAAAAACATAAACTTGTGTTAACTACAGACCTTATTTTAGACATTCAACCTAAAATAACCTATTAACTTAAGGTCGACGGAACCAAAAGTGCTAAAATGCTAACAAATTTGGTTTAAAAAATAAATAAAAAATAAATAAATAAATAAAAAAACTCACCCCTGCAGGACTCTATTACTGTTTCTGTTAAGATTTACATTTCCTGCTCGGGAGAATTCATTTGTTTATGTTTATTTGTATTTTGTATTTTTATTTTTTATTGCATTTATTTGTAATTAAAATAATAGCTGTCAGCAAGAAGGTATTTATATTGCTCTTAAAGAGTAAATTCACCCAATAATGAAAATTCTGTCATTACTTTTTCAATCTCATTGTCGTTCAAAACCCGTAAGTTATTTAGAAGAATCAGCCTACTATGTTCTTCATTGGAACACAAATGAAGATATGTTTAATGAAATCAGAGCTTTCTGCCCCTCCATTGAAAGTCTATGCAACTACCACTTTCAAGCCGCAGAAAGTTAGTATAAACCAGAGATATATAAAATACTAGAAATCCGGACTTGTGTAAAAGTACAAGTGTTCTATCAAAAAAGTGACTTGAGTAGAAGTTGAAGTGCTCTTTAAGCACCACACTTAAGTAGAAGTACTAAAGTATTCAACATTTTTTGTACTTAAGTATTGAAAATAGTTTTTGCAAATTAAAATTCACTACTTAAGTACTAAAACTAAAAGTACAAGTATTGTTTCATGTAATTATTAAAGAAAGCAGTCAAAAGTTTGAACTAGCAATCAAATAAGGGGCTTTGGCGGGATACAAATTTGCTTTGGCGGCCGCCAAAAAATGTCATTGCAGGACAACCCCTGCATTAGTTGTCAATGTGTGTGTCAATCAATACCATTACCCTACAAAACTGTGGTGTGATTTAGGCAGCATGAAAGCCAACTTGCAACGAATGATTCATAAAATTTTTATAATTGTAACGAGTAACTAGCAGAACATTAAAAAAACATCGAAGTAAAAGTATTAAATTCATCGAAAATATCTACTTAAGTAAAAGTAGAAGTATGAGAAAAAAACAATACTCAAGTAGAGTACAGATACAGCATTTTAGTACTTAAGAAAAAGGAAACTTAAGTAGTTCTACTTCGTTACTATACATCTCTGGTAAAGACATCATTAAAGTAATCCATCCATTCTATGAAGTAATGTGAGTGCTTTGTTTGTGCAAAAAAAAAAAAAAACATAATTTCCCACTTCATTTACAAGATATAAATCTCCAACGCGCATATGCACCAAGATGCATAAAAATGAAAATTCTGTCAGTATTTACTCACCCTCATGTTGTTCCAACCCCGTAAGACCTTCGTTCATCTTCGGAACACAAATTAAGATATTTAAGATATTAAGATCGCTCCTGCATACAGTCCATAGGCTTCTTGAGGGACTGGCTCTTGCTGTCTCCGAAAAGTCATTAAAGACATCGTTAAAATAGTCCAAGTGACTACAGGGGCTCAATCTTAAGTTTATCAAACGACGAGAACACTTTTGTGCGCAAAAAAACAACAAAAATAACGACTTTATTTCAACTATTCACTTCCTTCTCCATGAGCCTGTAAGTCAGTTAACGCAGTGTGATTGCGTAAAGCTACGTCACACGTAGGCTCACTATTGGCCGACGCTGGTCATGTGTGTGTGATGCGTGTGACGTACAATAACAGAAGCTTACGCTATTAAACTAGTAATCTGACTCGCGCAGAGGGAGAAATAAACGAATAGTTGAAATAAAGTCGTTATTTTTGTTGTTTTTTTTGCGCACAAAAGTGTTCTCGTCGTTTGATAAACTTAAGATTGAGCCCCTGTAGTCACTTGGACTATTTTAACGATGTCTTTAATGACTTTTCGGAGACAGCAAGAGCCAGTCCCTCAAGAAGCCTATGGACTGTATGCAGGAGCTATCTTAATATCTTAAATATCTTAATTTGTGTTCCGAAGATGAACGAAGGTCTTACGGGGTTGGAACAACATGAGGGTGAGTAAATACTGACAGAATTTTCATTTTTGGGTGAACTAACCCTTTAAGTTGCTATTACACATGCTTTTAACTCATCCACTGAAAAGATCTGATTCAAAAGTATGATTCATTCACACAATTGTATACGAACAACATGAGTGCGAGTAAATGACAAAATTATTGGTCTACAGCAAATCTCCATTATCTTCTCAAGTGTACAAACGAGTGTATGCCACATGCAACCCCAATAGTGTTTCCTCTGATCATCAGAAGGTATTTCCTGGTCCACAGCACCCTCTAATGGACACCATCGTCCATACAATGCAGTTTAGTGTGCTTGTTTTATCTCTCTGTTTTGAGCCAATTCCAGGTTCCAGAGGTCTTCTCAAAAATGTAATCCTTTGAAGTTTTTTTTTTTTTTTTCCACAGTATGTGGTTCAGAATGGACGAGACAGCAGTGAGAAGTTTGTCTAGAGAGCTGAAGTCTCAACCAGGCTAATCCGAGAGCACCTGCGACCCTGTCAAACCTCAGAGAAAGTCTTAGCGGAGCTGTGTGAGGGCTCTCAGTTGTTTCATACATAATTCAACAACTCATCACGAATTAAAACAAGACATCTGAGAAAAGGTGACGGAGCTCTGGAGCAGAAAGTGTCTATGGAGGAAGGGAAAAGTAGACAGACAGGTGGAGAAAAGAGGGGAAAAAATGAACACATTGAAGTGTAAACAAATTGTGAGTGAAATGAAGAGAACTGCCAAAAGATTCCCCAGATATAAAAGAAAAACCCATCAGTTATCTGCAAATGACTTCCTCATAGTTTCTTAAACTTTTTTCCAATGAAATACATCATTATAAAATATGGATGATGCCAGAGGTGCTGCTGTTTTGTTTCATTTTCATGTACTTACACCTAAATTGATGATAACCTACCACCTCTAGCTACACCAGTGCGGAGCATTCCAGGTAATTAGAATATACAGATAATAATGTCACTTTCTTAAGGCAGGAATACCAAGGCAATCTTCAATTTTGTTTAAAAGAGGTGTGTGATGAATGAAATATAACAGCACATAATTATCCCTCATGGCATGTTCTCCACAATCCCTACTTATACCAAAAAAAGAAGAAAAAAAAAGATCAGAAATGTGAAGAAAAATGTTGAATAATCAAATATATTATAATAATAACCATAATATCACCATCAGAAAAAAAAGGAACAAAGTAAGAAGTACATGAAGGCAGAATGGCTTTTATATGAGAAATTAAGTTTTCATTAGACAAAAAGTGTGCCCATTAAAGGCAGGATTTTCTTTAATCACTTCAGCAAATGGTGACATGAAAATAAAATATGAAATTTCATATTAATGAAGACTTTCTCGGTAAAGCCAGTCTTTCATTCTTGCAGTTGCTTTTACAATACCAAGCTTTGCTACCTCAGAACTAAATTGATATTATAGTAGGCAACACATTAACCACATTGGGTGACTGATGAGCTGAAAACCACTGAATCATGCAGTTACAAAATCTTTTGCAGGTTTTTTAAGGACAGCTCTGATGCAAAACGAACCTTTGGTCTAATAAAACATTGCTACCTAGTCAACCGTTCTCTGAGATTTGTTTTCATGATAATCGAATGTAAAGAATTTAATTTTTTTTTTTATATAGTAGTCTGGATGCCAGCCCGAACTCCGCCCACAACATTTTTTGGTCGGGAAGTTCGGTCTGGACTCGATCCATTGAGGAGAAATTATGATCAGTCAAAAAATGAGCAGGCCAATCAAATTGCCAGGGCGGGCTTTATACGACGATGGACAGATGATCTGCAAGGACGTAATCATCACGTTATCAAAGAGCGCTTAACTGGTTTCCCTCAAAGATGACTGCAGCTGGAGAATTGAGATGTATAGATACCGCTGTCGCGTCTGTTGTAAAATAAATCGACAGCGCATTCATTTTAATAGGCGAACAATCAAGACATTTGTCGATCGGAAATATATTTTTTTCGTCCTTCCCACATGATTCGGCAAAAGTGTAACTTATCAGCTGGCTCCGATGGTCGCTAAGAAGATGGGACGTAATGAAAAGCCTGTGGTCGTTGTGGTTTCTCCTTTAGTCGCACTCATGGAGGATCAAGTAAACGAAGCAACGCTCATTATTTAACTTCTAAAATAAGTAAGTTCTGTAGTTGACAACTGTATGCAAAGTAGTTGACTTACTGCGTTGCTCTGATTGGTTGTAGGTTTACCGACTATCCAATTGAGTTCGGAGTTTTTAAGACACACCTCATAAAAGCCCTATGGAGCAGTTTCAGACTCATATTACGACAAGAATATGAGTATGACGAAGTCAGGCTAAGTATATAGGGCAAAGAGTAATGAAAAATCAAAATCGCTAGTTAATACCAATAGCAAGGCTCAAAATAGCCCCACACAAGCACAGTAACATGATGAGGGTCCCTACATGGGTGTTCATGGTTCGACCTTTACACAAAGTGGACTATCTTCATAAAATATCTTCTAATTAAACTGTCTGTACACTTACAAAGTTCTCAATTCTTCTGTTTGCATGTAGGGAACCTCATTATGTTACTGTGTTAGTGTGGGGCTATTTTGAGCCTCGTTAGTGGTGTTAACTAGTGATTTTCATTTCTATGCCCTAGCATTATACAGTACGCAAAACAGTTTTTAGAGATAAAACTCTTTACATTCAATTATCATGAAAACAAATCTCAGAGAACGGTCGACTAAGTACCAATGTGTTATTAGACCAAAGGTTCGTTTTGTGCCGGAGTTCTCCTATAAGCATTTCTCAAGTCCAAACGCAATATTTAGTTTGATTGGTACCAATGGCATCATTCAGGACATATCAGCACTCAAATGTCAAGTGGAGAAGTAGTGAATCAAAACGCTGCAATAAAATATAACTTTCCACAATATTTTGAATGTTATCCTGCACACTTGTCTATGACTTATATCATTGTATAATTTGGAATGAGCACAGGACATTTGGTTTGCATGGTTTGATGTATTCCCTCCAGAAGTGGCATTTCGTGTGGTATTGTTTGCAGACTGACAGATCTGCAGGTTAGCATTTTGCTTTTTCTGAATGTCAAATAATTACATATTAGGCTTTTACAGCGCTGCTTTTCAGTGAGCTGAGGGCAAAGATATCAAAATCAACATATTTGTTTTATCTGCCCTTTCTACCACTCAGCTGCCATGTTGCGTGTCTCGTTGACTGATTCAAATTTGAAATGAAAACATTTTTAGTACCAGTATACCTTGCAATTTGCAAAATGTCAAACAAAAAGGCACAAATTGTGTAGAAAACAAAGTTGCAGTCTTGGTCTTGAGACGTATAAGAACAACATAAATACAGCCTTGGACTGGGTCTTTCTCTAATTACTTATGTCTTGGTCTGAGCTTACAGGCAGAGGTATAACGTCTACAATTAATAATGGAAAACAATTCTGGCCACTTTCCCCATTTAAAATGGACATACAGGTTTGTAGAGATTGGTTTATTGCACGTAAAGCCCAAAACACACCCATTATCCATTAAGAGAATAGAGATAACCCTTTTAGATCAGACCATTTTTTTCCCTTGGTTTTTGAACTAACCCTAGTGGCAAACC
Organism: Pimephales promelas; assembly: GCF_988280905.1. Classification (NCBI taxonomy): domain Eukaryota; kingdom Metazoa; phylum Chordata; class Actinopteri; order Cypriniformes; family Leuciscidae; genus Pimephales; species Pimephales promelas. Next base: position 13,525,719 of record NC_142785.1, read on the forward strand.
ATTGAAATTTCAAAACAGTTATGAACTTGAAGTATGTAGTCTTGCTTACTGAAATCACGTAATTTTGGCAGTTTGATACACTCTCTGAATCCCTGGTTCGAAAACAATTTGATTCACAAATGTTTCGAAGCGTCACATACAGTGTTTCACTCTAAAATGTACAATATTGATGTATTAACCGAATCTAAAATGTAAATGATGTACGCATGAACAACTTTATAGACCTTGAAATCTTGAATATTGCGAATCCTTATTTGAGCATACTGAGATTATGTTTTCAATCCCAAATTCAATATAGTTTGATTTACTTAATTTGAAATTATAACATTTAATTCTGTACTGTGTTATTTATAGTGCCAACTTGTTTTAAAGGATTACAAATTGTTAAACATAATGACATTAATTACCATAGTTACGCCGATGACACTCAAATATATATGGCTTTTGATTCAGATGACAATAGTTCAATAGACGCTTTGTGTCACTGTATAGAACAAATAAAAACCTGGATGAATCTAAATTTTTTACAACTAAACCAAGATAAAACCGAGGTTATTGTGTTTGGTAACAAAAATAAAAGAATAAGCATTATTAAAGAATTAGATTCCCGTGCCTTTAAAGTTAGGGATCAAGTGCGTAATCTTGGTTTTATGATAGACTCGGATCTTACATTTAATAGTCATATCAGAGCGGTCACCAAAACAGCATTCTATCATTTGAAAAATATCTCTAGAATTAAAGGATCGGTGCCTCAAAAAGACCTAGAGAAGCTTATCCATGCTTTTATCTCTAGGTGGACTACTGTAATGGCTTATTAACCGGACTTCCGAAGAAGACTGTAAAACAGCTGCAGCTTGTTCAGAACGCTGCTGCTAGATTATTAACCGGGACTAAGAGAATAGACTAGAGCACATCACTCCAGTTCTTAAAACTTTGCATTGGCTCCCAATTAGTTATAGAATAGTCTTTAAAGCGATGCTTTTAGTTTATAAAGCACTGAATTGTTTAGGTCCTGAGTACATTTCCGAAATGTTTGAATAATAACAGGACTATTAGATCAATAAACTCAGGTCAGCTAGCGGAGCACAGAGTTAGAACAAGATATGGAGAAGCTGCGTTTAGCATCTCTGCTGTACACGACTGGAACAAACTACCAGAAGATATTAGATGTGCCCCGAATGTATTGATTTTTAAATCTAAGTTGAAAACATTTCTTTTCTCACAAGCTTATGACTGAGCTTTTAAAATTAGCTATACTGTGTAGTTTTAAATTTGTTTATTTATTTTTTATTAAATCTTTATTATCCTTTTTTTTGTGCATGTTTGTATCTGGTATTTTATCATGATGTTTTTACTTTTTGTAAAGCGCATTGAAGTACTTTGATGGAATGAATTGTGCTATATAAATAAACTTGTTGTTGTTGTTGTTGAAGCAAAGTGTAAATCTACATCTGGGGAGCAATATTTTTTTCCTAGGATGGTAGAGGAAGACTCATAAATGCTATTAACCCCAGTGACGGGTAGGTTTAGGGACGGGGTTGGAGTAGGTCATATATTTATACAGTAATGTAACGTTAAGTCAACGGCGTTCATAAACATGCAGAAAAGTGATTATGCGTGTTGATGGCACGCCAAAAAATGGAAATACGAATTGGCGTTTCATACATACACCATTGCATGAGATCAGTCTGGCTAAGGAGTCTGGTACAAGTCATGTCTCCAACTCTGGAAGTAACAATGTAAACTTTTTTTTATAATTTCACAAAATTATATGGGTTGGTCAAACAGATAAGAGAGAATGAAAGACAAAAAGAGGTTTGAAGATAGTCGGTTTCATGAAAACAAAATTAACAATTATAATGGAGATGGGCTCTCCTCACAGTACAGAATAAGAGACCATGCAAACAGAGAGGAAGGGGTTGAGAGGACATTTTAGAGAAAAGACAGGCAGTACTATACCACGCAGTGTCTCTGAAGTAATGAACTAGATGCTCCACTCCTTTTGCCCGAATTTTGGAGAGGCAGAGGGAGAGAAACAATAAGGAAAAATCAGTCAATTAAAGATATACACAAAGATGACAGGGGTAGAACAGGAAACATCATCAGCACACAACACGAAGGCAAACTTTTTTTTTACTAGCATTATTACAAAGAAATGGCAAAAAAAAAATGAACAGCCAGTTCAGCCATGACAGTAATCTAGATTTTGAGCTTCACGTAACAAATGAAAGCAAAAAGAAAAAAGGGAAAGTGCATTCAGTTCCATGCTCATTAGCGCATCTGAAAATGGGTAGAATTAAGGTTCGGTCTGGACTGCTCAAAGAGTCAAAGAGAAAGAGAGAGTGAGAGAACATGTGTCTACGAGTCAGGTTGCCGTCTTTTCTAAAGGATAATGACTCTCTACTCTGTCTCCCACAGCTACCATCTGACATATTAGTACTCATCACGGCTTAACCACAGCTCGCAAGCCCTTTCACCAACAAGCATTCTTTCTGTCAAATGAAATCTTGTTTATCAGACAAGTATTGTATGGTGGTTTATACAGCTGATCCTTATGTTGCTTAAAAAAATAAAGGGTTCCAAACCAAGCTGCTTATTTCTACTATTTACAATGAATGAAATTAAATGGGTACTAGGGCTGTTAAGCCTCAAAAAAGACAAAAAGGCATCTTAAAAATATCATAAAAGTAATTATGTCTGAAGCTAAGCAATAGGTTTTGAGAAACTGAAGGGTTTTTTACTTCTGCTGTAGCTCTCAAATCACAGTTCAGACTTGACGTGTCAAGACGAGTTGCATCAAGTTACATCATTGGGTTTCATGTGACATGGTCAAACACCTTATGCCTCATGAATGTTAGCTTGAATAAGATTTGAAAGCTACAGTAGAGGTAAGTTCCTCAAAAAAGCTATCATATGCCTGAAAAAAAAAAGGAATGACATTCTGGTAAGATGACATGAGGGTGAGTAAATCTAATCGATCTAATTGATCCCTTACAGTAAGGATCTCACACCGTGTCCTAACTACATGCGACGCAAAGCCGCGACACGCGATAAAAGGTATCTTTTCCATGTTAATCAGAGTTTTTGTCCTAACCAGACGCGACGGCGACACGCGAAGTTTCTAATTTAGAAACGGTTCCTATTTCTGCGACGTCGCGGCTGACAGAATGAAGAAATTACACTGGTTATAAGTACACATTATTTATTTTTAGTTAAAAATAGGTCACTGTGCCACAAGCGATAACGGATAATTTACCTCATATTTTGAAAGCAGATAATATAGCGTTCAAAATGAATTCTATGCAAACATATACTTACTGTAGCCTACTTCATCACAAAATTAGTCAATGAGTATGTTTTGTTAATGTTTTGATTTTTAATAATGTTATTTCTTGACTTGATTATGTCCTTACCCATTTCCAATGCGAGTGCGGGCCAGCAGTGTGCTTTCACGCACACGCTGTTCTGCGTGGCTGTGATTTTTGAGTGTGGCGTCTCACAGTCGCGTCGCGTCTAGTGTGGACAGACACACTTGCTGTCGCTGGAATTTTATCATGTCGCGTGTAGTCAGGACACGATGTCAGTCACGACTGCATGTTTTAGGCAATGAAATGACAAAACCTGATATCTCATCAGCATATCCAACGCATTCTCATCCTAGGGCGTCATATAGTGTCACTTTTGAAATTTCGTCTAAATCAAACACACATTGCACCGTTTAGCGTCAGTATAACACGCACAGAGAACTTTGTTCGGTTATGGTAGGTTTAGTTCTGAGGTAGGTTTACGGTTAAACCACTAGGAGGCGCCTTTTGGCCCATATATATATCTGCGTCTCATATTGACGCTAAAGGGTGCCATGTGCGTTGGATGTAGGCGAAATGTCAAAAGCGTCAGTATATGACGCCTTGGGATGAGAACGGGCTGGCATATCTCTATTGAAAACAGCTCAGATACAATTTGGTTGAAGGATAAAAGTACAGACGAAAGTCATTCGGTGCGAGTATGACTATCTGGGTTTGAAAACTATGCAGAAAAAGTAAATGGGTCTGGAGATTCTAAACCAAGCAGACAGGGGGAGGGGTATAAGGTAAATTAAACTAAAAGGTGTGGAAATGATGGACTGATTCCGGACTGGAATGTGATAAGACGGTGGATTTTTGTGCATGGGGTCTCAAGGGGAGGCAGGCGGACATGCAGCAAGCACTGGGGCTAGTGCACAGACTGGTTTAGTTGGTCGGATGGTTAAGGGACTCACTCTGTCTGTGGTGACGTGGCGCACATGGCCGCACACTCCCCCGCTGTGAGTGTTGCCAAGAAGAGAGGATAGGGGCAAGCAACATGCCCTGTATAGAGGAACAGAGAGAGAGAGGCTGATCCCTGCACCATACACACATACACATACTGTATATCGATACAAACACCTTAGTTCTACAGGGAAAAAAAGACATTTCAAAAGTGCAAGCCACATATAGGGTGAATTCAGGTTGATTGCGAAAGGTTTACCTAGTCATCTCACTGGCAAAAAGTGTTCCAGTCAACCTGTGTTAACTTGTAGTTGCAAATGTCTCATCACATTGTGTCATTGACTCACTATAGTCATAGTAATGTTTATTTTTAAAAGCCAGTTATTTCATGGATCCAGGATAATATGCATCCTGATAAAGTTCCATTGGCCTTTGGAATTAAAATAGACCCACATCATCACACACCTTCCACCACACCTAGAGATTGGCATGGGGTACTTTCCATAAGATCATCTTTCAATGCAAATCAAACCAGCTATTAGGCTAACTGAAGTAAAACCATGCCAATCTCAAGGCATGGTGAATGGTGTGTGATGATGCGGGGATATTTTAATTCCAAAGGCCAAGGGAACTTTATCAGGATGCATATTATCCTGGATCCATGAAAGCTTTTAAAATTAAAAATCTGCCTGACTCTATGGGAATTTAACATAGGGGTGTCCTGACTTATGCACCCTGTATTTTAAGGAAAAACATTTATTTATTTATGATGCATTATTCATTCACAAAGAAAAGTTGTGTCCTTAAAGGTTGGAGTTTTCCTCATTTTTCTAATTAAGGCATTAAGATCAATATCCAAAAGATGATTTTTTATTCCTCTTTTTAGGCAACTTTAGCATGGGTGTCCAAACCTATTCACATCACTGTAAATGCTTTACAAGGCATGAATAGTCCTCACTTTAGATGAGCTCACACACATAGTTAACTGACCACTACTAAATGCTTTAAAACTAACTGTATTTACTACATTTACTAAGTGATTTTATGAATGACTGACAACTCTTAAATAACTGGTTTGTAAATAATGCTATACTTCATTTAGAAATTATTAATTGATCATTTACAAAGTATGAAAATACAATTATTAAACGCATTATAGATATGCTTATAAATCAAGAAAAAATATTTATAGCTGCATTTATAAACGGCTTATTAATGTTTATTAATGCTTTATAAATGATGAATTAACTGTTTACTCATGCTTAACAAATGATTATTAGCGTGCAGTTATTATAAAGTGTTACCCAAAAATCTATTAATTTAGCTATAATTTAGAGGTTAAGAACCTTTACTAACTATTGAGGAAAAAAAAAAAAAAACCTTTTAGGCCCTATTTTGTATGCCATTCATGAAAAGTGTCGACAAAACACGGGCAAATTCAATTAGATCATTTTCCTCTGTTTGATCTCACCCCTCGAGGGGTCTTTTCTGAATATTAACTGCATTGTTTTTCCCTGTTGTCCATTACCCTTTGGGTAAGAGATCCACTGAACTAGAATGATTTCTTCCAGAGCCTGAAAGAAATGTCACATCATTCACACAATTCTGCTACCAGGACTACAGACAAAGTTTTTATTCGGGTTCAGTGCAATTACAAACTGTTCTATTCAAACTGTTCATGGATTTCTCAGCATGGTCAACTAACTCTACTGAGAATAGGAGAACAGTGCTGGTGAACACACCAACTCATGATTGGTCACTTGTGAGTAGCTAATATAAATAAATAAATCCGCCCTAAAAACTTAAATATAAAATCATCAGCAGTGTGCGGAAAAAACAACATTAATTTTGCAGATTGTTGCCATTATTGAAGTAGAAATCAAACAGCCTTTTTTCACCCAAAAATTAAAGCTGTCATCATTCATGATTACAGACATGTTGAGCGCATGAACTATGATCTCGTCTTAGCAGTTAGATTCCTGCACACTAACGAATGTTTTCAAAACAAAATGTAAATTAAAGCTGCAAGCAGCGATGGGCGGGCCCTCGCACCTGTAGCACGTCGGGGTCTGAGGCGGCCGCGTTGCATTTTCTGCAGCTCAGCCAGTGCGGCTGTGTATTTACTACGCTGCTTCGTTAAAGGTCACTTCCTGTTGCCAGCAGGTGGCACTATGACTGTGGGTGAATGTCGGAATGTAGATTTGTTCAGGGTGGGACTCTTGTCAAAGGTGTAAAATTTCATGCATATCTGGGCTTTTACAGTCAAGTTACTACAACTTCCTGTTTCAAGGCGAATCATCGACGCCACGGACACGCCCATCGACGAAAACCCGCAGATAGCACAACTTTACATCGTCAATGCCTTTAGAAGGCACAGCAGAAATGTGAAGTCGATCCGACTAAAGCCCTAGGAGGAGTTAGTTAAAGTACGTAATGAGTAAATCATCCAAAAATGGCAGTAAAATTAGAAATGGCCGACTTCCTGTTGAGTTTAAGGCATCGCTCCAAGAGACTTTTCTGTGCGTCTGTCCATGGTAGATGTACCACAGAAATTTCTTACATGTCGGTCAAACATGCGGCGGGGGCTGCTTTGTTAAAGGCCACTTCCTGTTGCCAGTAGGTGGCACTATGACTGTGGGTTAATGTCGGCATGTAGATTTGTTCAGGGCGGGACTCTTGTCAAAGGTGTAAAATTTCATGCATATCTGGGCTTTTACAGCCAAGTTACTACAACTTCCTGTTTCAAGGCGAATCATCGACGCCACGGACACGCCCATCGACGAAAACCCGCAGATAGCACAACTTTACATCGTCAATGCCTTTAGAAGGCACAGCAGAAATGTGAAGTCGATCCGACTAAAGCCCTAGGAGGAGTTAGTTAAAGTACGTAATGAGTAAATCATCAAAAAATGGCGGTAAAATTAGAAATGGCCGACTTCCTGTTGAGTTTAAGGCATCGCTCCAGGAGACTTTTCTGTGCGTCTATCCATGGTAGATGTACCACAGAAATTTCTTACATGTCGGTCAAACATGCGGCGGGGGCTGCTTTGTTAAAGGCCACTTCCTGTTGCCAGCAGGTGGCGCTATGACTGTGGGTGAATGTCGGCATGTAGATTTGTTCAGGGTGGGACTCTTGTCAAATATGTAAAATTTTGTGCAGATCTGGGCATTTACAGCCAAGTTACTACAACTTCCTGTTTCATGGCGAATCATCAACGCTTCGGACACGCCCATCGACGAAAATGCGCAGATAGAACAACTTTACATCGTCAATGCCTTTAGAAGGCACAGCAGAAATGTGAAGTCGGTCCGACTAAATCCCTAGGAGGAGTTCGTTAAAGTACGGAGTGTGTAAATCGTCCAAAAATGGCCTCCAAATTCAAAATGGTGGACTTCCTGTCAAGTTTAGGGCATCGCTCCAAGAGGCTGTTTTGTGCGTCTGGTCATAGTAGATGTACCACAGAAGTTTCGTACATGTCGGTCAAACAAGCGGCGGGGGCTTCTTCGTTTAAGGTCACTTCCTGTTGCCACTAGGTGGCGCTATGACTGTGGGTGAATGTCGGCATGTAGATTTGTTCAGGGTGGGACTCTTGTCAAATGTGTAAAATTTCGTGCAGATCTGGGCATTTACAGCCAAGTTACAACAACTTCCTGTTTCATGGCGAATCATTGACGCCACGGACACGCCCATCGACGAAAACACGCAGATAGCACAACTTTACATCGTCAATGCCTTTAAAAGGTACAGCAGAAATTTGAAGTTGATCCGACTAATTCCCTAGGAGGAGTTCGTTAAAGTACGGAGTGTGTAAATCGTCCCAAATCGGACGCCAAATTCAAAATGGCGGACTTCCTGTCGAGTTTAGGGTATGGGTTCTTGAGGCTTTTTTGTACGTCTGGTCATGGTAGATGTACCACAGAAATTTCGTACATGTCGGTCAAACATATGGCGGGGGCTGCTACGTTAAAGGTCACTTCCTGTTGCCAGCAGGTGGCGCTATGACTTAGGGTGAATGTCGGCATGTAGATTTTTTCAGGGCGGGACTCTAGTCAAATGTGTAAAAAAAATTTCGTGCAGATCTGGGCATTTACAGCCAAGTTACAACAACTTCCTGTTTCATGGCGAATCATTGACGCCACGGACACGCCCATCGACGAAAACACGCAGATAGCACAACTTTACATCGTCAATGCCTTTAGAAGGTACAGCAGAAATGTGAAGTTGATCCGACTAATTCCCTAGGAGGAGTTCGTTAAAGTACGGAGTGTGTAAATCGTCCCAAATCGGACGCCAAATTCAAAATGGCGGACTTCCTGTCGAGTTTAGGGTATGGGTTCTTGAGGCTTTTTTGTACGTCTGGTCATGGTAGATGTACCACAGAAATTTCGTACATGTCGGTCAAACATATGGCGGGGGCTGCTACGTTAAAGGTCACTTCCTGTTGCCAGCAGGTGGCGCTATGACTTAGGGTGAATGTCGGCATGTAGATTTTTTCAGGGCGGGACTCTAGTCAAATGTGTAAAATTTCGTGCAGGTCTGGGCATTTACAGCCAAGTTATTACAACTTCCTGTTTCATGGCGAATCTTCGACGCCACGGACACGCCCATCAACGAAAACGCGCAGATAGCACAACTTTACATCGTCAATGCCTTTAGAAGGCACAGCAGAAATTTTAAGTCCATCCGACTAAATCCCTAGGAGGAGTTCGTTAAAGTACGGAGTCTGTAAATCGTCCAAAAATGGCCGCCAAATTCAAAATGGCGGACATCCTGTCGAGTTTAGGGTATGGGTTCTTGAGGCTTTTTTGTGCGTCTTGATATGATACACGTCCCCACCAAATTTCGTGCATGTAGGTTGAACGTGGACGAGGGGCTAATTTTTTCCAATTTTCTAGGTGGCGCTATCGTGCCATTTTGCCCCGCCCATCCGCGAAACCCACAAAATACGAAATTTTTCACCAGTCCTGACATGCGTGCCAAATTTGGTGAGTTTTTGAGCATGTTGCGGCCCCGAAAATGGCACTTACTTTGCAGAAAAAAAAATAAAAAAATAAAAAAATAAAAAAAAATTAAAGCTGCAAGCAGCGATGGGCGGGCCCTCACACCTGTAGCGCGTCGGGGTGTGAGGCGGCTGCGTTGCATATTCTGCAGCTCAGCCAGTGCGGCTGTGCATTTGCTACGCTGCTTCGTTAAAGGTCACTTCCTGTTGCCAGCAGGTGGCACTATGACTGTGGGTGAATGTCGGCATGTAGATTTGTTCAACGCGGGACTCTTGTCAAATGTGTTAAATTTCGTGCAGATCTGGGCATTTACAGCCAAGTTACTACAACTTCCTGTTTCATGGCGAATCTTCGACGCCACGGACACGCCCATCGACGAAAACGCACAGATAGCACAACTTTACATCGTCAATGCCTTTAGAAGGCACATCAGAAATGTGATGTCGATCCGACTAAAGCCCTAGGAGGAGTTCGTTAAAGTACGGAGTGAGTAAATCATCCAAAAATGGCGGTAAAATTAGAAATGGCTGACTTCCTGTTGAGTTTAGGGCATCGCTCCAAGAGACTTTTCTGTGCGTCTGGACATGGTAGATGTACCACAGAAATTTCGTACATGTCGGTCAAACATGCGACGGGGGCTGCTTCGTTAAATGTCACTTCTTCTTGCCACTAGGTGGCGCTATGAATGTGGGTGAATGTCGGCATGTAGATTTGATCAGGGCGGGACTCTTGTCAAATGTGTAAAATTTCGTGCAGATCTGGGCATTTACAGCCAAGTTACTACAACTTCCTGTTTCATGGCGAATCTTCGACGCCACGGACACGCCCATCGACGAAAACGCGCAGATAGCACAACTTTACATCGTCAATGCCTTTAGAAGGTACAACAGAAATTTGAAGTTGATCCGACTAAATCCCTAGGAGGAGTTCGTTAAAGTACGGAGTGTGTAAATCGTCCCAAATCGGTCGCCGAATTCAAAATGGCGGACTTCCTGTCGAGTTTAGGGTATGGGTTCTTGAGGCTTTTTTGTGCGTCTGGTCATGGTAGATGTACCACAGAAATTTCGTACATGTCGGTCAAACAAGCGGCGGGGGCTGCTTCGTTAAAGGTCACTTCCTGTTGCCAGCAGGTGGCGCTATGACTGTGGGTGAATGTCGGCATGTAGATTTGTTCAGGGCGGGACTCTTGTCAAATGTGTAAAATTTCGTGCAGATCTGGGCATTTACAGCCAAGTTACTACAACTTCCTTTTTCATGGCGAATCTTCGACGCCACGGACACGCCCATCGACGAAAACGCGCAGATAGCACAACTTTACATCGTCAATGCCTTTAGAAGGCACAGCAGAAATTTTAAGTCGATCTGACTAAATCCCTAGGAGGAGTTCGTTAAAGTACGGAGTCTGTAAATCGTCCAAAAATGGCCGCAAAATTCAAAATGGCGGACCTCCTGTCGAGTTTAGGGTATGGGTTCTTGAGGCTTTTTTGTGCGTCTTGACATGATACACGTCCCCACCAAATGTCGTGCATGTAGGTTGAACGTGGACGAGGGGCTAATTTTTTCCAATTTTCTAGGTGGCGCTAGCGTGCCATTTTGCCCCGCCCATCTGTGAAACCCACAAAATACGAAATTTTTCACCAGTCCTGACATGCGTGCCAAATTTGGTGAGTTTTTGAGCATGTTGCGGCCCCGAAAATGGCACTTACTTTGCAGAAAAAAGAAAAAAAATTAAAGCTGCAAGCAGCGATGGGCGGGCCCTCGCACCTGTAGCGCGTCGGGGTGTGAGGCGGCCGCGTCGCATATTTTGCAGCTCAGCCGGTGCGGCTGTAAATTTGCTACGCTGCTTCATTAAAGGTCACTTCCTGTTGCCAGCAGGTGGCGCTATGACTGGGTGAATGTCGGCATGTAGATTTGTTCAGGGCGGGACTCTTGTCAAATGTGTACAATTTGGTGCAGATCTGGGCATTTACAGCCAAGTTACTACAACTTCCTGTTTCATGGCGAATCATCGATGCCACGGACACGCCCATTGAGGAAAACACGCAGATAGCACAACTTTTCATCGTCAATGCCTTTAGAAGGCACAGCAGAAATTTGAAGTCGATCCGACTAACTCCCTAGGAGGAGTTAGTTAAAGTACGTAATGAGTAAATCATCCAAAAATGGCGGTGAAATTAGAAATGGCCGACTTCCTGTTGAGTTTAGGGCATCGCTCCAAGAGACTTTTCTGTGCGGCTGGACATGGTAGATGTACCACTGAAATTTCATACAGGTCGGTCAAACATGCGACGGGGGCTGCTTCGTTAAAGGCCACTTCCTGTTGCCAGCAGGTGGCGCTATGACTGTGGGTGAATTTCTGAATGTAGATTTTTTCAGGGCTGGACTCTTGTCAAATGTGTAAAATTTTGTGCAGATCTAGGCATTTACAGCCAAGTTACTACAACTTCCTGTTTCATGGCGAATCATCGACGCCACACACACACCCATTGACGAAAACGCGCAGATAGCACAACTTTACATCGTCAATGCCTTTGGAAGGCACAGCAGAAATGTGAAGTCAATCCGACGAAAGCCCTAGGAGGAGTTCGTTAAAGTACGTAATGAGTAAATCATCCAAAAATGGCGGTAAAATTCGAAATGGCCGACTTCCTGTTGAGTTTAGGGCATCGCTCCAAGAGACTTTTCAGTGCGTCTGGACATGGTAGATGTGCCACAGAAATTTCGTACATGTCGGTCAAACATGCGACAGGGGGCTGCTTCGTTAAAGGTCACTTCCTGTTGCCAGCAGGTGGCGCTATTACTGTGGGTGAATGACAGCATGTAGATTTGTTCAGGGCGGGACTCTTGTCAAATGTGTAAAATTTCGTGCAGATCTGGGCATTTACAGCCAAGTTACTACAACTTCCTGTTTCATGGCGAATCATCGACGCCACGGACACGCCCATCGACGAAAACACGCAGATAGCACAACTTTACATCGTCAATGCCTTTAGAAGGTACAGCAGAAATGTGAATTTGATCCGACTAATTCCCTAGGAGGAGTTCGTTAAAGTACGGAGTGTGTAAATCGTCCCAAATCGGTCGCCAAATTCAAAATGGCGGACTTCCTGTCGAGTTTAGGGTATGGGTTCTTGAGGCTTTTTTGTACGTCTGGTCATGCTAGATGTACCACAGAAATTTCTTACATATCGGTCAAACATGCGGCGGGGGCTGCTTTGTTAAAGGCCACTTCCTGTTGCCAGCAGGTGGCGCTATGACTGTGGGTGAATGTCGGCATGTAGATTTGTTCAGGGTGGGACTCTTGTCAAATATGTAAAATTTCGTGCAGATCTGGGCATTTACAGCCAAGTTACTACAACTTCCTGTTTCATGGCGAATCATCAACGCTTCGGACACTCGCACCTGTAGCACGTCGGGGTCTGAGGCGGCCGCGTTGCATTTTCTGCAGCTCAGCCAGTGCGGCTGTGTATTTACTACGCTGCTTCGTTAAAGGTCACTTCCTGTTGCCAGCAGGTGGCGCTATGACTGTGGGTGAATGTCGGAAAATTAGAAATGGCCGACTTCCTGTTGAGTTTAAGGCATCGCTCCAGGAGACTTTTCTGTGCGTCTGGACATGGTAGATGTACCACAGAAATTTCTTACATGTCGGTCAAACATGCGGCGGGGGCTGCTTTGTTAAAGGCCACTTCCTGTTGCCAGCAGGTGGCGCTATGACTGTGGGTGAATGTCGGCATGTAGATTTGTTCAGGGTGGGACTCTTGTCAAATATGTAAAATTTCGTGCAGATCTGGGCATTTACAGCCAAGTTACTACAACTTCCTGTTTCATGGCGAATCATCAACGCTTCGGACACGCCCATCGACGAAAATGCGCAGATAGCACAACTTTACATCGTCAATGCCTTTAGAAGGCACAGCAGAAATGTGAAGTCGGTCCGACTAAATCCCTAGGAGGAGTTCGTTAAAGTACGGAGTGTGTAAATCGTCCAAAAATGGCCTCCAAATTCAAAATGGTGGACTTCCTGTCAAGTTTAGGGCATCGCTCCAAGAGGCTGTTTTGTGCGTCTGGTCATAGTAGATGTACCACAGAAGTTTCGTACATGTCGGTCAAACAAGCGGCGGGGGCTGCTTCGTTTAAGGTCACTTCCTGTTGCCACTAGGTGGCGCTATGACTGTGGGTGAATGTCGGCATGTAGATTTGTTCAGGGTGGGACTCTTGTCAAATGTGTAAAATTTCGTGCAGATCTGGGCATTTACAGCCAAGTTACAACAACTTCCTGTTTCATGGCGAATCATTGACGCCACGGACACGCCCATCGACGAAAACACGCAGATAGCACAACTTTACATCGTCAATGCCTTTAGAAGGTACAGCAGAAATTTGAAGTTGATCCAACTAATTCCCTAGGAGGAGTTTGTTAAAGTACGGAGTGTGTAAATCGTCCCAAATCGGTCGCCAAATTCAAAATGGCGGACTTACTGTCGAGTTTAGGGTATGGGTTCTTGAGGCTTTTTTGTACGTCTGGTCATGGTAGATGTACCACAGAAATTTCGTACATGTCGGTCAAACATATGGCGGGGGCTGCTACGTTAAAGGTCACTTCCTGTTGCCAGCAGGTGGCGCTATGACTGTGGGTGAATGTCGGCATGTAGATTTGTTCAGGGCGGGACTCTAGTCAAATGTGTAAAATTTCGTGCAGGTCTGGGCATTTACAGCCAAGTTATTACAACTTCCTGTTTCATGGCGAATCTTCGACGCCACGGACACGCCCATCGACGAAAACGCGCAGATAGCACAACTTTACATCGTCAATGCCTTTAGAAGGCACAGCAGAAATTTTAAGTCCATCCGACTAAATCCCTAGGAGGAGTTCGTTAAAGTACGGAGTCTGTAAATCGTCCAAAAATGGCCGCCAAATTCAAAATGGCGGACATCCTGTCGAGTTTAGGGTATGGGTTCTTGAGGCTTTTTTGTGCGTCTTGCTATGATACACATCCCCACCAAATTTCGTGCATGTAGGTTGAACGTGGACGAGGGGCTAATTTTTTCCAATTTTCTAGGTGGCGCTATCGTGCTATTTTGCCCCGCCCATCCGCGAAACCCACAAAATACGAAATTTTTCACCAGTCCTGACATGCGTGCCAAATTTGGTGAGTTTTTGAGCATGTTGCGGCCCCGAAAATGGCACTTACTTTGCAGAAAAAAGAAAAAAAAAAATAATCCTAACAGTTTCAATAGGGTCCTCGCACTGTTAGTGCTCGGGCCCTAAAAATTAAAGCTGCAAGCAGCGATGGGCGGGCCCTCGCACCTGTAGCACGTCGGGGTCTGAGGCGGCCGCGTTGCATTTTCTGCAGCTCAGCCAGTGCGGCTGTGTATTTACTAAGCTGCTTCGTTAAAGGTCACTTCCTGTTGCCAGCAGGTGGCACTATGACTGTGGGTGAATGTCGGAATGTAGATTTGTTCAGGGCGGGACTCTTGTCAAAGGTGTAAAATTTCATGCATATCTGGGCTTTTACAGTCAAGTTACTACAACTTCCTGTTTCAAGGCGAATCATCGACGCCACGGACACGCCCATCGACGGAAACCCGCAGATAGCACAACTTTACATCGTCAATGCCTTTAGAAAGCACAGCAGAAATGTGAAGTCGATCCGACTAAAGCCCTAGGAGGAGTTAGTTAAAGTACGTAATGAGTAAATCATCAAAAAATGGCGGTAAAATTCGAAATGGCCGACTTCCTGTTGAGTTTAAGGCATCGCTCCAGGAGACTTTTCTGTGCGTCTGGTCATGGTAGATGTACCACAGAAATTTCTTACATGTCGGTCAAACATGCGGCGGGGGCTGCTTTGTTAAAGGCCACTTCCTGTTGCCAGCAGGTGGCGCTATGACTGTGGGTGAATGTCGGCATGTAGATTTGTTCAGGGTGGGACTCTTGTCAAATATGTAAAATTTCGTGCAGATCTGGGCATTTACAGCCAAGTTACTACAACTTCCTGTTTCATGGCGAATCATCAACGCTTCGGACACGCCCATCGACGAAAATGCGCAGATAGCACAACTTTACATCGTCAATGCCTTTAGAAGGCAAAGCAGAAATGTGAAGTCGGTCCGACTAAATCCCTAGGAGGAGTTCGTTAAAGTACGGAGTGTGTAAATCGTCCAAAAATGGCCTCCAAATTCAAAATGGTGGACTTCCTGTCAAGTTTAGGGCATCGCTCCAAGAGGCTGTTTTGTGCGTCTGGTCATAGTAGATGTACCACAGAAGTTTCGTACATGTCGGTCAAACAAGCGGCGGGGGCTGCTTCGTTTAAGGTCACTTCCTGTTGCCAGCAGGTGGCGCTATGACTGTGGGTGAATGTCGGCATGTAGAGTTGTTCTGGGTGGGACTCTTGTCAAATGTGTAAAATTTCGTGCAGATCTGGGCATTTACAGCCAAGTTACAACAACTTCCTGTTTCATGGCGAATCATTGACGCCACGGACACGCCCATCGACGAAAACACGCAGATAGCACAACTTTACATCGTCAATGCCTTTAGAAGGCACAGCAGAAATTTGAAGTTGATCCGACTAATTCCCTAGGAGGAGTTCGTTAAAGTACGGAGTGTGTAAATCGTCCCAAATCGGTCGCCAAATTCAAAATGGCGGACTTCCTGTCGAGTTTAGGGTATGGGTTCTTGAGGCTTTTTTGTACGTCTGGTCATGGTAGATGTACCACAGAAATTTCGTACATGTCGGTCAAACATATGGCGGGGGCTGCTACGTTAAAGGTCACTTCCTGTTGCCAGCAGGTGGCGCTATGACTGTGGGTGAATGTCGGCATGTAGATTTGTTCAGGGCGGGACTCTAGTCAAATGTGTAAAATTTCGTGCAGGTCTGGGCATTTACAGCCAAGTTATTACAACTTCCTGTTTCATGGCGAATCTTCGACGCCACGGACACGCCCATCGACGAAAACGCGCAGATAGCACAACTTTACATCGTCAATGCCTTTAGAAGGCACAGCAGAAATTTTAAGTCGATCCGACTAAATCCCTAGGAGGAGTTCGTTAAAGTACGGAGTCTGTAAATCGTCCAAAAATGGCCGCCAAATTCAAAATGGCGGACATCCTGTCGAGTTTAGGGTATGGGTTCTTGAGGCTTTTTTGTGCGTCTTGATATGATACACGTCCCCACCAAATTTCGTGCATGTAGGTTGAACGTGGACGAGGGGCTAATTTTTTCCAATTTTCTAGGTGGCGCTATCGTGCCATTTTGCCCCGCCCATCCGCGAAACCCACAAAATACGAAATTTTTCACCAGTCCTGACATGCGTGCCAAATTTGGTGAGTTTTTGAGCATGTTGCGGCCCCGAAAATGGCACTTACTTTGCAGAAAAAAGAAAAAAAAAAATAATCCTAACAGTTTCAATAGGGTCCTCGCACTGTTAGTGCTCGGGCCCTAATAAGAGATTCGTTGATTATAATCAGACTATTGATAAAAGAGACTTTGCTATAACAGGAGTTTTGGCGAGAGTACAGAACTCAGTCACTGATAAACTCGCAATTTGATTGAAAGCTCCAGTGATTGTAAAAAAAAAAAGAGTGTTCTTTAATAGCTTTCTATATCTAATTTAATTGCAGTTTAAATAACGGATTATTTTCATTCTACCAAGAGAAATATGTGAAGTTAACCGTTTAGTCACTGGTTTGATTTACAGACATAGACATTACTGACATATCTGACTGTACATAAATCATTACACATCAAAAATCACTGGTCACAGATCAGGCATTAGAATGAATATAGTTACTTACATGTTGTGGCATTACTGTCGAGTCCATATCATAAAAGTCTGTTTGCAAAGCCTGCACCGAAATTGCGACTGATTTACCAAATGATCCACTGAAAAATGTATCGAATCCAAATAAATAATGCTCAACTGAGACATTCACATTGTTGAAAATAAATAACCACATTCCTAGCATTAGGATCCTTTTTCCAATTAAAGCTGCAAGCAGCGATGGGCGGGCCCTCGCACCTGTAGCACGTCGGGGTCTGAGGCGGCCGCGTTGCATTTTCTGCAGCTTAGCCAGTGCGGCTGTGTATTTACTACGCTGCTTCGTTAAAGGTCACTTCCTGTTGCCAGCAGGTGGCACTATGACTGTGGGTGAATGTCGGAATGTAGATTTGTTCAGGGTGGGACTCTTGTCAAAGGTGTAAAATTTCATGCATATCTGGGCTTTTACAGTCAAGTTACTACAACTTCCTGTTTCAAGGCGAATCATCGACGCCACGGACACGCCCATCGACGAAAACCCGCAGATAGCACAACTTTACATCGTCAATGCCTTTAGAAGGCACAGCAGAAATGTGAAGTCGATCCGACTAAAGCCCTAGGAGGAGTTAGTTAAAGTACGTAATGAGTAAATCATCCAAAAATGGCAGTAAAATTAGAAATGGCCGACTTCCTGTTGAGTTTAAGGCATCGCTCCAAGAGACTTTTCTGTGCGTCTGTCCATGGTAGATGTACCACAGAAATTTCTTACATGTCGGTCAAACATGCGGCGGGGGCTGCTTTGTTAAAGGCCACTTCCTGTTGCCAGTAGGTGGCACTATGACTGTGGGTTAATGTTGGCATGTAGATTTGTTCAGGGCGGGACTCTTGTCAAAGGTGTAAAATTTCATGCATATCTGGGCTTTTACAGCCAAGTTACTACAACTTCCTGTTTCAAGGTGAATCATCGACGCCACGGACACGCCCATCGACGAAAACCCGCAGATAGCACAACTTTACATCGTCAATGCCTTTAGAAGGCACAGCAGAAATGTGAAGTCGGTCCGACTAAATCCCTAGGAGGAGTTCGTTAAAGTACGGAGTGTGTAAATCGTCCAAAAATGGCCTCCAAATTCAAAATGGTGGACTTCCTGTCAAGTTTAGGGCATCGCTCCAAGAGGCTGTTTTGTGCGTCTGGTCATAGTAGATGTACCACAGAAGTTTCGTACATGTCGGTCAAACAAGCGGCGGGGGCTTCTTCGTTTAAGGTCACTTCCTGTTGCCACTAGGTGGCGCTATGACTGTGGGTGAATGTCGGCTTGTAGATTTGTTCAGGGTGGGACTCTTGTCAAATGTGTAAAATTTCGTGCAGATCTGGGCATTTACAGCCAAGTTACAACAACTTCCTGTTTCATGGCGAATCATTGACGCCACGGACACGCCCATCGACGAAAACACGCAGATAGCACAACTTTACATCGTCAATGCCTTTAGAAGGTACAGCAGAAATTTGAAGTTGATCCGACTAACTCCCTAGGAGGAGTTCGTTAAAGTACGGAGTGTGTAAATCGTCCCAAATCGGTCGCCAAATTCAAAATGGCGGACTTCCTGTCGAGTTTAGGGTATGGGTTCTTGAGGCTTTTTTGTACGTCTGGTCATGGTAGATGTACCACAGAAATTTCGTACATGTCGGTCAAACATATGGCGGGGGCTGCTACGTTAAAGGTCACTTCCTGTTGCCAGCAGGTGGCGCTATGACTTAGGGTGAATGTCGGCATGTAGATTTTTTCAGGGCGGGACTAGTCAAATGTGTAAAATTTCGTGCAGGTCTGGGCATTTACAGCCAAGTTATTACAACTTCCTGTTTCATGGCGAATCTTCGACGCCACGGACACGCCCATCGACGAAAACGCGCAGATAGCACAACTTTACATCGTCAATGCCTTTAGAAGGCACAGCAGAAATTTTAAGTCCATCCGACTAAATCCCTAGGAGGAGTTCGTTAAAGTACGGAGTCTGTAAATCGTCCAAAAATGGCCGCCAAATTCAAAATGGCGGACATCCTGTCGAGTTTAGGGTATGGGTTCTTGAGGCTTTTTTGTGCGTCTTGATATGATACACGTCCCCACCAAATTTCGTGCATGAAGGTTGAACGTGGACGAGGGGCTAATTTTTTCCAATTTTCTAGGTGGCGCTAGCGTGCCATTTTGCCCCGCCCATCCGCGAAACCCACAAAATACGAAATTTTTCACCAGTCCTGACATGCGTGCCAAATTTGGTGAGTTTTTGAGCATGTTGCGGCCCCGAAAATGGCACTTACTTTGCAGAAAAAAGAAAAAAAAAAAAAAAAAAATTAAAGCTGCAAGCAGCGATGGGCGGGCCCTCGCACCTGTAGCGCGTTGGGGTGTGAGGCGGCCGCGTTGCATATTCTGCGGCTCAGCCGGTGCGGCTGTGAATTTGGTTCGCTGCTTCGTTAAAGGTCACTTTCTGTTGCCAGCAGGTGGCGCTATGACTTAGGGTGAATGTGATCATGTAGATTTGTTTAGGGCGGGACTCTTGTCAAATGTGTCAAATTTCATTCAGATCTGGGCATTTACAGCCAAGTTACTACAACTTCCTGTTTCATGGCGAATCATCGACGCCACGGACACGCCCATTGATGAAAACGCGCAGAGAGCACAACTTTACATCATCAATGCCTTTAGAAGGCACAGCAGACATTTGAAGTCGATCCGACTAAATCCCTAGGAGGAGTTCGTTAAAGTACGGAGTGTGTAAATCGTCCCAAAATGGGCTCCAAATTAAAAATGGCGGACTTCCTGTCGAGTTTACGGTATGGATTTTTGAGGCTTTTTTGTACGTCTGGTCATGGTAGATGTACCACAGAAATTTCGTACATGTCGGTCAAACAAGCGGCGGGGACTGCTTCGTTTAAAGGTCACTTCCTGTTGCCAGCAGGTGGCGCTATGACTGTGGGTGAATGTCGGCATGTAGATTTGATCAGGGCGGGACTCTTGTCAAATGTGTTAAATTTCGTGCAGATCTGGGCATTTACAGCCAAGTTACTACAACTTCCTGTTTCATGGCGAATCATCGACGCCACGGACACGCCCATCGACGAAAACGCGCAGATAGCACAACTTTTCATCGTCAATGCCTTTAGAAGGTACAGCAGAAATGTGATGTCGATCCGACTAAAGCCCTAGGAGGAGTTAGTTAAAGTACGTAATGAGTAAATCATCCAAAAATGGCGGTAAAATTAGAAATGGCTGACTTCCTGTTGAGTTTAGGGCATCGCTCCAAGAGACTTTTCTGTGCGTCTGGACATGGTAGATGTACCACAGAAATTTCGTACATGTCGGTCAAACATGCGACGGGGGCTGCATCGTTAAATGTCACTTCCTCTTGCCACTAGGTGGCGCTATGAATGTGGGTGAATGTCGGCATGTAGATTTGTTCAGGGCGGGACTCTTGTCAAATGTGTAAAATTTCGTGTAGATCTGGGCATTTACAGCCAAGTTACTACAACTTCCTGTTTCATGGCGAATCATCGACGCCACGGACACGCCCATCGACGAAAACGCGCAGAGAGCACAACTTTACATCATCAATGCCTTTAGAAGGCACAGCAGACATTTGAAGTCGATCCGACTAAATCCCTAGGAGGAGTTCGTTAAAGTACGGAGTGTGTAAATCGTCCCAAAATGGGCTCCAAATTAAAAATGGCGGACTTCCTGTCGAGTTTACGGTATGGATTCTTGAGGCTTTTTTGTACGTCTGGTCATGGTAGATGTACCACAGAAATTTCGTACATGTCGGTCAAACAAGCGGCGGGGACTGCTTCGTTTAAAGGTCACTTCCTGTTGCCAGCAGGTGGCGCTATGACTGTGGGTGAATGTCGGCATGTAGATTTGATCAGGGCGGGACTCTTGTCAAATGTGTTAAATTTCGTGCAGATCTGGGCATTTACAGCCAAGTTACTACAACTTCCTGTTTCATGGCGAATCATCGACGCCACGGACACGCCCATCGACGAAAACGCGCAGATAGCACAACTTTTCATCGTCAATGCCTTTAGAAGGTACAGCAGAAATGTGATGTCGATCCGACTAAAGCCCTAGGAGGAGTTAGTTAAAGTACGTAATGAGTAAATCATCCAAAAATGGCGGTAAAATTAGAAATGGCTGACTTCCTGTTGAGTTTAGGGCATCGCTCCAAGAGACTTTTCTGTGCGTCTGGACATGGTAGATGTACCACAGAAATTTCGTACATGTCGGTCAAACATGCGACGGGGGCTGCTTCGTTAAATGTCACTTCCTCTTGCCACTAGGTGGCGCTATGAATGTGGG
The DNA here is from genome assembly GCF_988280905.1 of Pimephales promelas. NCBI lineage: Eukaryota > Metazoa > Chordata > Actinopteri > Cypriniformes > Leuciscidae > Pimephales > Pimephales promelas. Next base: position 13,547,071 of record NC_142785.1, read on the forward strand.
TGAATGTCGGCATGTAGATTTGTTCAGGGCGGGACTCTTGTCAAATGTGTAAAATTTCGTGTAGATCTGGGCATTTACAGCCAAGTTACTACAACTTCCTGTTTCATGGCGAATCATCGACGCCACGGACACGCCCATCGACGAAAACGCGCAGATAGCACAACTTTACATCGGCAATGCCTTTAGAAGGTACAGCAGAAATTTGAAGTTGATCCGACTAAATCCCTAGGAGGAGTTCGTTAAAGTACGGAGTGTGTAAATCGTCCCAAATCGGTCGCCAAATTCAAAATGGCGGACTTCCTGTCGAGTTTAGGGTATGGGTTCTTGAGGCTTTTTTGTGCGTCTGGTCATGGTAGATGTACCACAGAAATTTCGTACATGTCGGTCAAACAAGCGGCGGGGGCTGCTTCGTTAAAGGTCACTTCCTGTTGCCAGCAGGTGGCGCTATGACTGTGGGTGAATGTCGGCATGTAGATTTGTTCAGGGCGTGACTCTTGTCAAATGTGTAAAATTTCGTGCAGATCTGGGCATTTACAGCCAAGTTAGTACAACTTCCTGTTTCATGGCGAATCTTCGACGCCACGGACACGCCCATCGACGAAAACGCGCAGATAGCACAACTTTACATCGTCAATGCCTTTAGAAGGCACAGCAGAAATTTTAAGTCAATCCGACTAAATCCCTAGGAGGAGTTCGTTAAAGTACGGAGTCTGTAAATCGTCCAAAAATGGCCGCCAAATTCAAAATGGCAGACCTCCTGTCGAGTTTAGGGTATGGGTTCTTGAGGCTTTTTTGTGCGTCTTGATATGATACACGTCCCCACCAAATTTCGTGCATGTAGGTTGAACGTGGACGAGGGGCTAATTTTTTCCAATTTTCTAGGTGGCGCTAGCGTGCCATTTTGCCCCGCCCATCTGCGAAACCCACAAAATACGAAATTTTTCACCAGTCCTGACATGCGTGCCAAATTTGGTGAGTTTTTGAGCATGTTGTGGCCCCGAAAATGGCACTTACTTTGCAGAAAAAAAAATAAATAAATAAAATTAAAGCTGCAAGCAGCGATGGGCGGGCCCTCGCACCTGTAGCACGTCGGGGTGTGAGGCGGCCGCGTTTCATTTTCTGCAGCTCAGCCAGTGCGGCTGTGCATTTGCCACACTGCTTCGTTAAAGGCCACTTCCTGTTGCCAGCAGGTGGCGCTATGACTGTGGGTGAATGTCGGCATGTAGATTTGATCAGGGCGGGACTCTTGTCAAATGTGTTAAATTTCGTGCAGATCTGGGCATTTACAGCCAAGTTACTACAACTTCCTGTTTCATGGCGAATCATCGACGCCACGGACACGCCCATCGACGAAAACGCGCAGATAGCACAACTTTTCATCGTCAATGCCTTTAGAAGGCACAGCAGAAATTTGAAGGCGATCCGACTAAAGCCCTAGGAGGAGTTAGTTAAAGTACGTAATGAGTAAATCATCCAAAAATGGCGGTAAAATTAGAAATGGCTAACTTCCTGTTGAGTTTAGGGCATCGCTCCAAGAGACTTTTCTGTGCGTCTGGACATGGTAGATGTACCACAGAAATTTCGTACATGTCGGTCAAACATGCGACGGGGGCTGCTTCGTTAAAAGTCACTTCCTCTTGCCACTAGGTGGCGCTATGAATGTGGGTGAATGTCGGCATGTAGATTTGTTCAGGGCGGGACTCTTGTCAAATGTGTAAAATTTCGTGTGGATCTGGGCATTTCCAGCCAAGTTACTACAACTTCCTGTTTCATTGCGAATCATCGACGCCACGGACACGCCCATCGACGAAAACGCGCAGATAGCACAACTTTACATCGTCAATGCCTTTAGAAGGTACAGCAGAAATTTTAAGTTGATCCGACTAAATCCCTAGGAGGAGTTCGTTAAAGTACGGAGTGTGTAAATCGTCCCAAATCGGTCGCCAAATTCAAAATGGCGGACTTCCTGTCGAGTTTAGGGTATGGGTTCTTGAGGCTTTTTTGTGCGTCTGGTCATGGTAGAAGTACCACAGAAATTTCGTACATGTCGGTCAAACAAGCGGCGGGGGCTGCTTCGTTAAAGGACACTTCCTGTTGCCAGCAGGTGGCGCTATGACTGTGGGTGAATGTCGGCATGTAGATTTGTTCAGGGCGGGACTCTTGTCAAATGTGTAAAATTTCGTGCAGATCTGGGCATTTACAGCCAAGTTACTACAACTTCCTGTTTCATGGCGAATCTTCGACGCCACGGACACGCCCATCGACGAAAACGCGCAGATAGCACAACTTTACATCGTCAATGCCTTTAGAAGGCACAGCAGAAATTTTAAGTCGATCCGACTAAATCCCTAGGAGGAGTTCGTTAAAGTACGGAGTCTGTAAATCGTCCAAAAATGGCCGCCAAATTCAAAATGGCGGACCTCCTGTCGAGTTTAGGGTATGGGTTCTTGAGGCTTTTTTGTGCGTCTTGATATGATACACGTCCCCACCAAATTTCGTGCATGTAGGTTGAACGTGGACGAGGGGCTAATTTTTTCCAATTTTCTAGGTGGCGCTAGCGAGCCATTTTGCCCCGCCCATCCGCGAAACCCACAAAATACGAAATTTTTCACCAGTCCTGACATGCGTGCCAAATTTGGTGAGTTTTTGAGCATGTTGCGGCCCCGAAAATGGCACTTACTTTGCAGAAAAAAGAAAAAAAAAAATAATCCTAACAGTTTCAATAGGGTCCTCGCACTGTTAGTGCTCGGGCCCTAATTAAAGCTGCAAGCAGCGATGGGCGGGCCCTCGCACCTGTAGCATGTTGGGGTCTGAGGCGGCCGCGTTTCATTTTCTGCAGCTCAGCCAGTGCGGCTGTGCATTTGCCACACTGCTTCGTTAAAGGCCACTTCCTGTTGCCAGCAGGTGGCGCTATGACTGTGGGTGAATGTCGGCATGTAGATTTGATCAGGGCGGGACTCTTGTCAAATGTGTTAAATTTCGTGCAGATCTGGGCATTTACAGCCAAGTTACTACAACTTCCTGTTTCATGGCGAATCATCGACGCCACGGACACGCCCATCGACGAAAACGCGCAGATAGCACAACTTTTCATCGTCAATGCCTTTAGAAGGCACAGCAGAAATTTGAAGGCGATCCGACTAAAGCCCTAGGAGGAGTTAGTTAAAGTACGTAATGAGTAAATCATCCAAAAATGGCGGTAAAATTAGAAATGGCTGACTTCCTGTTGAGTTTAGGGCATCGCTCCAAGAGACTTTTCTGTGCGTCTGGACATGGTAGATGTACCACAGAAATTTCGTACATGTCGGTCAAACATGCGACGGGGGCTGCTTCGTTAAATGTCGCTTCCTCTTGCCACTAGGTGGCGCTATGAATGTGGGTGAATGTCGGCATGTAGATTTGTTCAGGGCGGGACTCTTGTCAAATGTGTAAAATTTCGTGCAGATCTGGGCATTTACAGCCAAGTTACTACAACTTCCTGTTTCATTGCGAATCATCGACGCCACGGACACGCCCATCGACGAAAACGCGCAGATAGCACAACTTTACATCGTCAATGCCTTTAGAAGGTACAGCAGAAATTTTAAGTTGATCCGACTAAATCCCTAGGAGGAGTTCGTTAAAGTACGGAGTGTGTAAATCGTCCCAAATCGGTCGCCGAATTCAAAATGGCGGACTTCCTGTCGAGTTTAGGGTATGGGTTCTTGAGGCTTTTTTGTGCGTCTGGTCATGGTAGAAGTACCACAAAAATTTCGTACATGTCGGTCAAACAAGCGGCGGGGGCTGCTTCGTTAAAGGACACTTCCTTTTACCAGCAGGTGGCGCTATGACTGTGGGTGAATGTCGGCATTGTAGATTTGTTCAGGGCGGGACTCTTGTCAAATGTGTAAAATTTTGTGCAGATCTGGGCATTTACAGCCAAGTTACTACAACTTCCTGTTTCATGGCGAATCTTCGACGCCACGGACACGCCCATCGACGAAAACGCGCAGATAGCACAACTTTACATCGTCAATGCCTTTAGAAGGCACAGCAGAAATTTGAAGTCGATCCGACTAAATCCCTAGGAGGAGTCTGTAAATCGTCCAAAAATGGCCGCCAAATTCAAAATGGCGGACTTCCTGTCGAGTTTAGGGTATGGGTTCTTGAGGCTTTTTTGTGCGTCTTGATATGATACACGTCCCCACCAAATTTCGTGCATGTAGGTTGAACGTGGACGAGGGGCTAATTTTTTCCAATTTTCTAGGTGGCGCTAGCGAGCCATTTTGCCCCGCCCATCCGCGAAACCCACAAAATACGAAATTTTTCACCAGTCCTGACATGCGTGCCAAATTTGGTGAGTTTTTGAGCATGTTGCGGCCCCGAAAATGGCACTTACTTTGCAGAAAAAAGAAAAAAAAAAAAAAAAAAACTCGCACTGTTAGTGCTCGGGCCCTAATAAAATAAAATAATAATCCTAACAGTTTCAATAGGGTACTCGCACTGTTAGTGCTCGGGCCCTAAAAAAAATAATCCTAACAGTTTCAATAGGGTCCTCGCACTGTTAGTGCTCGGGCCCTAATTATAGGCACATTCCATAAACAAGTCGTTTGCTGGGCTTGATTACAATATAAGCTGTTTTTTGGAATAACAAGGATGTTTTCAGTTCTGAAACTTACAGGATATTATAATAGTATGATGACCTTTTATGCCAAAAGCTCAAGGAAAAATTGATTTCTCAGTTCATGACGCCTTTAAAAATAATATACCACCAATACTAAACACTACTATAAACCTAACTGACTGTGTCAACAAAAGCAAATGAGAGATAAAGGCGCAAACTGAAGTGCATGTTGAGTGTAATAATATTTGTTGGTGTTTTACTGCCATTAGTGTTCATTTCAAATGGAATCTGCAGTGAATTGTATGTATAGGCATGTTTTGGAGTTCACTCCTTCACTCCTTTCAGTTATATGAGCATCCTTATTTCCATAGAAGTGATTAATATCATTTGGCCTATGCCTCTGTCAGTCAGTACTATCCCTAATCAGGTTCATAATATAACCAACAATGCAGTGATAAAGCTGACTTGACCTTGTTTTCTATCTCTGCATATATACTCACATTATGTGGCCTCCGCAGGGTTTGAGTATCCTTGTCCTGGTGCTCCGCTGACTCCTTGTAAGCCTCTGACCCCTGCAGGCAGTGGCACTGCATATCCTCTACCGGAGAAGACTATGAAAAATAAAAATAAAATGCTGATGTATTATGTAAAACATAACAACAAACAAATATCACACTGGTCTCGTGACATTTATTGTGATTCCAGGAACATTCACAATAGAATGCAATACACATTTCATTATTATAAGTCCTTTATGTATTTACATCATGAATATTCATAAACACAAAATAAGTGTGGATTTTATGAAGATTTTAAAAAACATGTATTTCATCCCAAAATCAAATGATATATATATATATATTTTTATTATTATTATTTTTTTTTAAAAATCAATCCTATTTAGGACCATTGAGCCTGACGTATTATTGTATATTGAAATGACAGTTCAAGACAGTTAAGCAATGCACATAAATTATATATTATTTAAATATGTGAAGTATGCAATAGCTACCGTTCATTGTTTGATTACTAACATTCTTTAAGAATTCTTTAAGAAACTCATACAAAACTTGAGGGAGAGAAAGTGATGACAAAAAAATACATTATTAAAATCAAAAGTTGTATTTGTTAACATTAGTTAATGCACTGTGAAGTAACATGAACTAACAATGAAGAGCTGTATTTTTATGAACTAACATTAGAAAAGTTAAAATAAATAAATACTTTAACAAATGAATTGCTCAAAGTTAGTTCATGTTAACAAATTAAACCTTGCAAAGCATTATCAAATAAATTAAGTAAAACGGTCAGATTGTGCTAAACCATTCAAAATTGTGTAGATTTGTTACTTACTATAGCACATGCCAATTATTTTAAAATAACACACTAAAATATTATACCCCATTTTTCAATGTTTAAAGTTAGTTACTCTCAAATATTTAGAATAAAATACGCACCAGCTGTTGGGAAAGTTCAGCAATCATCCTGTCTTTGCTTCTGAGCTCATTTCTCAGTTCTTGAACCTCTTTCAGAAGCAGTGCCACCTAGAAAATAACAGTAGATAAGGTGAACCTTTTTTTATTTATTTTTTTGCCAAATCAGAACAGAGGTTGATTTTGATCAGGGGTTGGATGGGAATATGTAAATGTAAAAGTTGTAAAAGCATTACATATTTATTAATAGCAAAAATATTATGCAATACACACATTTGTTTTTGTTTTGTGGTGAGTTGGCTGTACTGTTGGTGCTTTTTCAGAGTTGTGGTGCAATGGACTGTGCACATGCATAGGATATGTTAAGAGTTGTTGGCTCACTTGGAGTTATGTCAATCTGGGTCATGCCCCAATCCTCATAAAGACTTTATGAACTTCTTTTGTATGTTTGATATGAATATGCAGTGGTCGGAAGAGACACAAACAACGCGGTCACCAATCAAAAAAATAATTAAAAAATGCTTTAAAAAATAGTAAGCATGAAAATGATTAAAATTATTGCACAACACTGAAACATGAATTCAAAGTTATTTAAATCACACACATAAAATATGAGCAGAAAACATGATTTTGCATGTAATTTGGATAACTTTGAATTTTGTACAATATAAGTTAAAATGCGTTTAAAGTTAATTTGTGCTTACAATTTTTTAATGCGTTTTAAACATTTTTATTCACACTTATTTTTCGATCTGTTTGCTTAACAGATAATTTTGCATTCATTTTCAGTTTTGTGTGAAATATTTTTAAATGCATTTTAACATTTTTGACAACGCTTATTAATTTTTTTTTCCTGTGACTGCAATACTTTAATTAATCCCATTTCAGTCTGAAGGTTTATTTTGCTGGATATAGCAAAATTATGACAAAATTATGACAAGACATGTGGTTTATTCTTAATTTTGAAAGGGTGCGATTAATCGTGATTACATATTTTAATCTATTAGACTATAGACAGCCCTAATTATATATGACAATAAATATGCCAATAAATATATTTAATGAGTAATTGTTTCAATATAATTACTAGTGTTTGATTGCCTTTTTATTTACAGTTGAGCCCCTGCCCCTGAGAAACTCTCTGCACATCCTGTCACGAGTCCAGCCGTCCCATCAACGTCAGAGCCTACCCTTTTCATTCCAATTCGCCCGAATACTGATTCCCAACACCTGTGGCTTATTAACAGGGCCCTGCATAAAAGCCCACACTTACCTTCAATAGACTGTCTGGTCTCGTCTCTCACACCAGTGCAAAACTTACCTGACTCCCGATCGCGGTTATTTATCTTCATCTTTGTCAGTTCAATCCTGCATTATAAATAGACTGCTGTCTCTAGTTAAGTCATTCAAGTGCCTGCTGGCACTCTATTATGTTTACCCATGTGTTTTCCTCCATTCTCTTTAATAAATTCCTGTCTGTGCTCTAGTATCTTGTGACAGAAGACCAGACCACTATTGTGAAATAAATCCTAGATCACCAGTTCCGTCAATCGCTTCTTTATCCGCTCATCGCTCCCTCACAAGGTCCCATGGCCTTACTAGCGCCCTTCTCTGACGCAACGGAGAAGTGCAGCGGCTTCCTAGCCAATTGCATGCAGTTATTCAAAATGCAACCACAGGGTTTCACCACGGATAGAGCAAAGGTTGTGTTCATCATTTCTTTGGTCTCTGCACTCCAGTTGGCCTTTCTTACAAAATTCAAAGAGGTATCTGCCACCTTACTCACTGTGCATGACCAGTTATTTCATCTCAAGCAGGAAAAATCCTCGGTGTCTGAAGGTTCGGTTAAATTTTGAATCATTACAGCTGTAAGCCAATGGAAAGAGCCAGCACTCATCACAGCCTACCAATGGTTTACCACCATCCACTACGGTTGGATCTTGCCATTTATAACAACAGCATTGGAAAATTTCATCAACAGGATTGGAAAATCTCATCTAATAATATATCCCATATGGCCAAGCGCTTAGATGCATGTGATTTGGAACTTCCGGCCCTGCATTCTTCACCCGATGCGGCTGCATTTCGTTTCAGCCAAGGCCCTCATTGATTCGGGCTCCGTGGGAAACTTCATCTCCAAAAACTTCATCAACCGGTTCCCCATCCCAAAAATCCCTTGCCAAAAGATTTACCCCATCCTGGGGAAACCATTACTCACTGCACTCCATCTCCCACTCTTTCACATTGGTGCCACTCATTATGAAAATATCTCCTTACTGGTGCTGGATGGATCAATATCTGACATCATCCTGGGACGTCCCTGTCTCTCCTGGAGTGACGGCTGCTTTGATACCTGCTTAACTTCTCTCTTGACCTATTTCAATGGTTAAACCATCTGTTATGCTCCTCCAAGGAATCACCATCAAGAGTCCTGAACAGCAACATGTCGAAGTCCCAGAGGAGTAAAGGGTGTTCCAGGATGTTTTTAGTAAGCAACCCATTTAGCACCTCACAGACCATGGGACTGTGTTATTTAATTGCTGCCAGCTACCACCCTGCCTAAGGGAAGTGTGTACCCATTATCCATCCGAGAACAAAATGCCATGGAGAAGTATGTAGACAAGGCTCTTCACCAGGGTTCTTCACCTGCCCTTCTACATTCCTTATGGCCAAGAATGGTGGCATGCGGCCATTGATTATCAAACCCTCAACAAGTCGACGGTATTGTACAAATATCCCCTTCCTCTGGTTCCAGTGGTGCTCAAGATGCTTTTATCTTCACCAAGTTGGACCTGCGAATTGAAGACCGCCTTCATCACACCATTGGGGCACTATGAATATCAGGTCATGCCGTATAGGCTAGCCCACTCTTTGTGTTTTAGGCCTTCGAGAATGAGGTGTTCCGGGAGTATCTGCATCGTTTTGGAACTCGGAACGAGGCACATGATTGCCTCTACGTTGTGCAGGTTCTCCAAAAGCTGAGGAAGAATCACCTTTACCTCAAGCTATAAAAATGTGAGTTTCCTCTATTCATTTCTGAGATATGTCATCGATGCCATAGGTATCCAGATGGACCAGAGGAAGGTGGATACAGTCCATAACTCACCCATTCCCACCACCATAAAGAAACGCCAACTACTCCTTTGCTTCACTGATTTATATCACTGCTTTATCGCAAACTTTAGCACCCTATCATCTCCTCTCACCTTCATGCTATGTAAAATTCACAAGTCTCTGTCCTGGTCACCAAAACCACAGAAGCATTCCACCAGCTTAAGAAAGTGTTCACCAGAGCAGTGTTGTCAAATCAGCAGGGGGTTTCACCCAAGCTCCCTCCAAGAATTTGTCCCTGGCGGAGCAGAACTCTGACATCGGAAATCGGGAACGTCTAGCTATCAAACTTTCGTTGAAGTGGCATCACTGTCTGGAGGGAGACAACCATCCATTTGAAGTGATCACAGACCATTGTGACTTGGAACACCTCAGAGAAGCCACGCGCTTGAATCCTTGTCAGGCCAGATGGGCTTTATTCTTCACCCGGTTCACTTTACTGTGACTCATCCCGTATACATGCCCCTGACCAACCCAACTGTCTTCCAGAGCCCATTCTCCCTCCAGCTGCCATTGACAGTCCCATCCACTGACATCTAGATGAACAAATCAGAGAAGGTACCTGCAGCGAACCTGCTCTGCCGGGAGTTCCCGAGGGACAAACCTATGTTCCATCGGTTCTGCAACAGTTCCTCGTGGACATTATACACTCTTCCTTAGGATCTGGACATCCAGGTGGCCAGGCATGTCTCAGGAAGTCATAAGCTTCATCCAAGGATGTCCCACCTGACCCATCTCCAAGGTACCACGCCATCCAGCATTTTTGTACAGACCAAAAAGAGGTGGAAAGGGCCCGTTAAGAGTAAATTAATTTTTTTTTACTCTTGATTTTTTTTCAGTTAAGAGTAAATATGGGCCTGATAAAATTTGTAGCTGGGTCCTCAAGTCTTGTGCAAAAGAATTGAGCCCTGTATTTCATTATATTTTCAACAAGTCCTTGAGAGTACAGCATGTTCCAGAGGTGTGGAAGGATGCAATGTCCCAGTTCCAAAAGCTAGTGGTCCAAAAATATTAAAGACCAGTGGCTCTTACGTCTATCGTAATGATTTTTTTTTTTTTTTTTTTAAATTTGTGAGATCTGAAATATTAAAGACGACTGAGTGTTTATTAGACCCAATGCAGTTCGCTTATAGATCAAAAAGCGGTGTAGAGGATGCAACGGTCACCCTGATCCATCTGCTTTTGAAACATTTGGAGAGGAACAGGTCTCATGCAAGCCTTCTATTTAAAGATTTTTCCTCTGCATTTAATACGATTCAACCTCACATCCTAATAAGTAAACTTTTAGAACAGTTAAAATTGAGCAATAATTTAGTCAGATGGATTTTAGATTTTTTTAACTGAGAGAACACAAAGAGTGAAAACAGGTTACTTCCTTCAGGGGTTCACCACAAAGATGTGTACTTTCTCCACTACTGTTTATCCTTTACACAAATATGTGTCATAGTCATTTGGAAAATCGTGTTGATTTGAAATATGCAGACGACACTGTAATTGTCAGTCTGCTTCAGAATAATGAGAATAGTCATGGACCTATTTTTAATGATTTTGTTGAGTTGTGTAATGTAGTGAAGTTTTTTTTCTTCCACGCAACAGACCAGGAGACTTTTGAGGTATCTTTTCACACAGAAGTTCTTTATTGCGTCACTCTAGTCATCTCAAGGATAGTCTCAAAGAAGTCTGATTTAAAAGAACCTTACATTCTAATTCATACATTTCAAAGAGGGTGGGATTACATGAAGCTTGGAGACACTGAAACAAAGCAAATGTGACCCTGCTCCAAGGCAAATGGTCTCAGAAATTAACATAGCAGGTGTTCAAACTTCAAACAGGCATTTTCACACGGTGAGATGAGAAACAGGAAAGGCATGGCTTTCCCGTGTGGTCAAAGGACAGTCAGGAGAGTCACACTGGGAGCTCCTACTGTTTTCAGAGATTTAGAGGCTTTCTCCATTTAAAACATTAAATTAAACATATTAATAAAAATTTTAATTTCACAGTAAGGAGTCTCACCTTCATTTAAATGTACTGAAGACCAAGGATATGGTTATTGATTTCAGAAAGAATGTCAATATGCATGAATTCACATCCATTAAGGGTGAAACAGTGGAGTGTGTTCAGTCTTACAAACATCTTGGGACAATCATTGAGTCAAAGCTGAGTTTTGAAGCCAACTGTGAAATGGTGTGTAAAAAAGGTGCATCAGCGCCTGTTCTTTTTAAGGTAACTGTGTCAATTTTAAATTGAGAAAACACTGTTGAGTATGTTTTATCGTGCTTTTATTGAATCCGTACTCTCCTTTTCTCTGGCATCTTGGCATGGGACCATAACTTTAAATCACCAGAACTCTATTAACCTGATTGTAAAATTGGTCCAGATTGGGGAACCACTTCTGAACCCATCTTCACTGTATACTAGGCAGGTACAGTGCATAGGTATTTCAATCTTGAATGACTAGCTTCATCCGCTGTATTATGAGTTCCAGTATCTGCCATCCAATCAATAGTTTAGAGTTTTATGGTGTAAAACAAACGAAATAAAAACAGCTTTGTCCCAGTAGTGATTCATTTTAAGAATAGAATTAAGATGGAGTAGATTGTTTTAGTGTGATTTTAGTGTCTTGTTCTGTTTGTATGGTGTTATCTTTTATATGTTTGAGAAATAGCCTAAACTTGTTGTCTGGAACTTAATTTACCTACGGGTATAAATAAAGGAACCTGACCTGACCTGACCTGATCTTCCCAATCTTCCCGAAGGTAAAATGCATCCGCTGCCCATTCCTCGCCGACCCTGGTGGATTTCATCACTGACCTACCCATTTTTGACTCATTCACCTGTCTCCTTGTGGTGAAGCCTGCCAACTTATTCCATTAAAAGGATTGCCATCTGCTTTGGAGACTGCTGAAGCCCTACATAATCGTATGCTCTGTAACAATGGTTTACCCGAAGACATTGTTTCAGATCGTGGATCTCAAGAGTTCAGAAGGGTTTCTTCCATCTCCTTGGTGTGTCAGTGAGTTTAACAACTGGCAACCACCCTCAATCGAATGGGCAGACGGAGAGGAAGATCCAGTAGATAGAGTGCTTCCTGAGATCGTACTGCCATAGCCACCAACAACTATCTTCCCTGGGCAGAGTACGCTAAAACTCTCTTTGTTTCAGGCCAAGGGCAGTGAGGAGGCACAAGAGCCAGACCGACCCTCGCCTGGCTCTCCAGGCCTCTGAGAGCCCAGCCGTAAACTGAGTCCCAGATACATTGGGCCATAAACAAATCAAAGGAAGATCAACAAGTTTAACTGATATGCCCCCTCCTCCGGTCGAGCTGGACAGGGATCCTATCTACGCAGTCCGCTCCATCCTGGACTCCTGGCGACAAGGCGGCTGACTTGAATACCTCATCGACTGGGAAGGTTATGGCCCTGAAAAAAGATCTTGAGTGCCACATGATGATATTGTAGACCCTACCCTACTCCAGAAGTTTCACGTCAACCACCCAGATCATCCTACAACCAGAGGAAGAGGTCGTTCTCATCGTTACCACTGTCGGTCGTCAGGTGCCGCCCATGGAGGGAGAGGTTCTGTCACAAGTCCAGACTTCCCATCAGCATCAGACCCTACTACTCCAACTCTCTATTCCAATTTGCCTCAATACTGATTCCCTACAACTGTGGTGAATTAACCTGGATCTGCATAAAAGCCCACACTCACCTTAACTACACTGTCTGGTCTGGTCTCTCACACCAGTTTTAATAACTTTAATGTACTTGAAGTGTGCACCAAGCACTAAGAAAATGCAAGTTTTGGATTGGGACTCGGCGTATACTCAATATTCAATGACTCGAATCGGAGGCACAAAAAACTTGATCGGGACATCTATTTATTATAATTATTATGCATGTAATTTTTATGACTTGAAATTAACGGAGAGACATGGAATATTTGCACCTTTTTAAAAAAAATCTAAGTTTGTAGAAAACAAAATCTTTAAAAAATAAAAAAATATTTAAAAAGATAAGATAAGATCTTACCTTCTGATCAAGTAAAGATTGGTCAGTGGATTTTGGAGTATAAACCTCTAAACTTTCTTCAACTGAACCATCTGTCTCCATCTGAAACAAACAACAAACAAAATCAACAATATATATGTGTGTGTGTGTGTGTGTGTCTCGATTATTTCATACACTGGACTGTTGTATTTTTAACCCATCAATCTAAATAAATAAATAAATAAAAATGAGACACTTGCTTGAACTAAAAAAGTGTCAGTTAAAATGTTGAAATACTATCAGAGATTATTTTGGAAGAGAATCTTTTACCCACTCTCTCTCTCTTTCACAAACACACTTGAAGAACTCGTAAAAGTACAATTTTGTGCACAGGCCCCATGATGAAAAGGCATGGACAAGTAGGAGTGTCCTTTCATCCTTATGTGTGATCTTTCTATACTCCCATAACATATTACAAATTCTTTTAGCCCTTTAAAAGCCATAAGTGTAACTTGGGGAGTTCCAAAACTCCTCTAAGGAGCTCTAGAACATGTCCCCTCCTAACAGAAATGATCTACAATCAGCTTTACAGAGACAGCTTAAGCTCATGTAGCTCAGAACGACTCTGAGTTAAAGCCACAGCTTTGTGAACAGTGCTCTGACACAGAAAATGGTGCCTCAGATGACCCGAATTTGAGTTCTGAGATCTTTTCCCTCTTTTCTCTCTCATTGCTTGCTGGGAGTAAGTGAGTAAAGTTAGGGAGTAAAGCAATATTGTACTTTTAAAAGTAACTTTCCCCATAGATTTCCCTAAAACAGATTGGCAGTATCAAGTCCATTCTTGCTCTGCACCAGCATCAGCAGCAGCATGCGTAGCAGATCTAGTCCACTTGTACCAAATACAGTATATTAACATAAACCGCTTTTCCACAGTAGGGGCAAAAAGTCATCGTTGCTTATCCCTTTCATTTCATGCCGATCAAGATCAGGCGGTACAGATATGGTTTCATTTTCTACTGCGGGGCTGATAACGTCCGCTCTTTGGAACGTACGGTAATACAAACACGTTATTACTTTCGCCTGGCTCCACAGCGTGAGCCTCCGCTGCCTGCGCGCACACCTCCCCAAACGGATGAGCCATTTATACTTGATGCGCTCGCCGTTGTACTATTCTTTGAAACGACAGGGGGTGATTGTCGGTGTAATTGTCCTCTAAACCATCAGGAATCAGCACTGAGAAGTAGTAAGGTACACTTGTGAATGTTTATTTTAGTACACTTTAATTCATCAAAATCATACTACAAAAGAATCGTGCAAAGCAATAAACCTTGAGATTATTACTTGTAACATTAGAAAGAAAGAAAAAAGAAAGAAAAAATGGATATGAGAACGTAGCCTACAACCTTATCTTACATCTTACCTGTTTTGAAAAAAAAAAATTTAGTTTTGTGAACATTTTTTTTTTTTTTTTTTTTTTTAAACATGGGCTTTTATTTTTATTTAAAGGGCTTATGTCTGCTATTGTAGACTAATTTAGTCCCACGAATTTAGTCCCACGAACTGGGTACCGGTGCTATGAGATGTACATGCTTGACCAGATTCGGCTTGAAGTCGTGCATCTTTGGATGCGGAGCCCGGCGTGCGTACAAAAAATGCAGTGCAAACCGGCAAAAGAAATGGGCCCATGGGCACCTAACGCGCACGACCACCTATGCCACAATGACTTTGTTTTTGCCGTGCACCTTCGCACACGTGCAGATGCGACGAGTAGAAACCTAGCTTTATACACCACTTTACTGATGATATTAGATGTAAATAGCTAGCTCGTTATGAAGGGTGATTAGCTATTTCTTTTCATTCTATTATTAAATTGCGTTTATGTCACTAAAATGGCACGCTTAGCCAGTTACAAAGAAACTGGTAGCCAGGCAACAGAAAAGTGACCAATCCTGACTGGCGACACACATTCTGCCTATTCCACTCAAGTGGAAACATAACTGGAACCGTTTTCATTCAGAAAATAAGTCGCAGGTAGCTTACCTGAGAGTTAATCACACCGGGTCATGCTGAGAGAGAAACGCGTGTGTGTCACATTGACCAGCATTTATAGTGTATTTGTAAAAGCTGTATTCACAGTTTATAAAACTATGTGACTACAGTCACATTTGATAGAAAATACTAGAAAATACAAATAAAAATAGAAAACCTCAAAATGGAGGATCAGCAAGACTGGATGTTAAGTAGAGAGGTTAAGATAAAGGGGTTTGAGTGTTTTCGTCATGTTAGATACTGATTATTAACCATATTTATTCAATTTTATCCACATTATATTTTATCTCCAAAAATGTGAATGTGTAGTTGAATAAGTTAAGCATTTAAGATGTCAGTGCCCAGGGCACTAAAGAGTCTTCATCCGGCCCTGCAGCCATTTGATGGCAAAGATCTTTGGCCCGGATGAACTGTGCCACAGCATAAACTGCCTTGGTAAATGCCACACGACCCCAAGCCAATTCAATAAGTCAATTCAATCTCTTACTGATACAAACACTGACCCAAAATGAACCTTTGTAACTGCAGAAACATCATAATGCAGTATACGACTAGGTTTATAATCTCTCTAACATTTGGATAAGAGGTTTAAAGGGCATTCTGGGTGGTTGTTAAAAGAGCCCACACTTAAAGTATCATATTCAACAGACTTTGTAATTATCTTCTTAAGACCTCGGACATACATGATATGAACAGAAGTATTAGGAGACCTGACAATTACACCAACAGTGACTGTAATGACAATGCATTCTAAATACATATACATTAATATGGAGTTGGACCCTGATTTGCAGCTATAAAAACTTCCACTTTTCTAGGAAGGCCTTTCACAAGATTTTTGACTGTTTTGGAATTTAAACACCAAAATGAAATATGCAAGGTTAGGGGATTCTTAAAATATTTAAGAATGTGCAAACAGCACTAATTAAAAGAGCTCTGTCGATGAAATATTCTAATAAGCCTTACGATACGCCACGTAACATGCTATCACAAATTTCAGCCACTCAGAGAAGACATGAAAGGTTATATTGGCATAGCATGTGTTTGTATCTGACCTGAAGCAGTGTCTTCAATTGAAGCAGCTGTTGTGTGAAAGAAGAGCAGTCTTGAACCATGAGTTTCAGCGTCAGCTCATCCAGTGTTGCGTGATCTGACATTGACCTATCCAGCCCCTGTCCCCTAAATCCGTCAAATGACTGGAAAATGGAAGTTCTGTAGGTCAGACAAAGAGAACGTGATCAGAAAGCATTTACCAGAGGCCTCAGCACACGGTAAAACAATACAAATCTTTAAACATGTTCGCTGTCCAATGAAAGCCATCTTATCCAAAATCCCCCTGAGTCTGGATATGTAGGAGGTATGCTGAGAACATGACTTTCAAAGGCTAATTTGCTTTTTTAAATGGATATAAACAGGCACTGTTGCACTTGTGGGGACTAAAAGCTAAAAACTGGAACTGTAACAAAAATTTATAACAAAGACTGCCTTCAGAATGTGGGTATTCATTACAACACATTTACTTTTTTTTTTCTTTTTTTTTAAGTTAGATTCGCCGGCAGACAGCTCACAGTCTGTTCACAAACTATTTGGACTCATATTTAACTCAAAAAGGGCAAGAGCTAGATATATTTACTGGATACATTTATGAGTTAGTGTGCATAGTTTTTAAACTCATTTAAACTGCATAAACTCAGGCTCTTTGGCAGTC
Source organism: Pimephales promelas (assembly GCF_988280905.1). NCBI lineage: Eukaryota > Metazoa > Chordata > Actinopteri > Cypriniformes > Leuciscidae > Pimephales > Pimephales promelas. The sequence continues at coordinate 13,563,961 of NC_142785.1, forward strand.
GAGACCACCTCACTCAGTCCGAGTCGAGACCGAGACCAGAGAGAGTCGAGTCCGAGTCAAGACCGAGTCCATAGAGAGTCGAGTCCAAGTCGAGTCCAAGACCAGAGATGGTCGAGTCCGAGTCGAGACCGAGGCCAGTGAGGGTTGATTACCTAATTTACTTTTATTTACTTAGAGAAGTCCTTTTTTATTTTACTGAATTTACGTAGAGTTTAAAAAATATGATCAGTTTAGGGTAAAAAGGCCACATAGTAGGTGGTGTTAAAAGTAATTTTATTACAATTTGTCATGCGCAGTTGCGCACTAGAAAATCCCCAATCACTGGGCGTGTCAATCAATTTAAAGAAATATTTTATTAACATACATTAATAATCATGAAAAATATTTTTAATTGAACTCGAGTGGACTCGGGAATAAGTCCGAGTCCTAAAAAAAAAAATGTTCGAGTACGAGTCAATTCCGAGTCCAAATGCACACGAGTCCATGACAAGACCAAGACCATTAAAATATGGTCTCGAGACCGAGTCCGAGACGAGTCCGAGTCTTGAGTACTACAACACTGCTCTTTGGAAAAACACACGTGTGCCAACATTTCGACAAAATTATATCACGTTGCTTCCCAGACGTTTCACAACACTTTCAAATGGGGTGGCCCGAATGACCAAAATCTCACAATGATATATCATGATATATTGTTATTTCTGCTTTAAGGTACAATATGTAAGACTTTTGTATCAAAATCTCAAAAAAATAATTGCACAGTGCTATATATATTTTTTAATTGTGTACTTCCATTATCCTAAATGTTTCCAAGAATTTGTAAATTCAGAGAAATTCACAATTTTAAGTGACCGTCCCTGTTCACTTGTCACCTGTCAATGACGTAATATCCGCGTCATCCATGGTTTCCGCTTGTACTGCCATAGTAACCATGGCGACAGACATGGACAACTGCATAGTGTCTAACGTCTAGCGGTACGCTGTTGTTTCGTTCAAACATTATGGACCATGGCAAGCAGACTTTGGGACAAAGGGAGAACTAAAACAAGGATCAATATCAGTGTGGCGTTTTCATGTTGCTGAGAGCTCCATGTCCATGACTAACTTGGACATGACAGAGCTTGGCAAATCAATGTGATAAATCTCAACATGATGAAATGTTGAGAATATGATCAGAACGTTATTCTAATGTTGATCTAGCTTACTGCTAGTCTTATACAGCCAACAAAGTAACAACAAGAATAACATCACTTTCAACACACTAAGATGCTGTTTAGTACGATATTGTAATGCTAGACCAAATTAAACAGGGCTGCGTTACCTCACAAGTTTAATTCGTCAAATAAACTGACTTCTGTGAGTAGTAATTCAGCAAGTAGTTCGGTAGAATTAAATGTCCTTATTCCTTTACATCCGCGGGACTCGTGTGTGGCGCTAATATCTTTCTCTTATTAGAAATCACAACCTGCTTCATACCACAATCATGTTAAAAAACATGAATGTTTTCACTCATCTAAAAACATTATTAGATCCATCAGCATGACAGCAAGTCTCATCATTCTGCTTATCACTGTGTCATCAACCTACGCCTTTGTTATTGTAAGAGGTTAGCAACCCCTAGAGGCAAAAAATACATATTGTACCTTTAAATAAGAATTGTATGGTATCAAAACATTTTTGACCCCATTGAAATTTCATAATTCTTGGCACCAAATTCAATATCACAAAAAAAAGTCTAACTAATGGTGATTTTCCATTACCAGTACCAGCTCGACTTGCCTCGACTCGCTTTTCCCTTCCGTTTTCCATTGCAGACAGTACCGCCACAAATAGTACCCGGTCGTCATAGCGACGCCTTTCGTTCCTTGTTGCCCCATCAAGCTCTCGCTGGATCCTCTCTTCAGCAACCAAACAAAGGAAAGTCTGCACCTCCTCGTTTGACCACGGCATATTCTTCCGAGTTGCCATAATAATAGTAGTAAGTTTAAGTAGCTCTAGCCAAACTATTTAAAAATAGATAACTTTCGGAGATTATTCCGGATACTCCATCTGATGTAATGATGACGCAGAGAATAGTGACGATTCTCTCTAACCAATCAGCAGTTGGCATTGCTTTCACGTCACATTTTAGTATCGCCTCAGCTCGCTCAGAACCTTGCCAGAGGTAGGGTTGGGTATCGTTTGAATTTGAACGATTCTGATTCCGATTCCAATTCCTTGTTTCGATTCCGGTTCCTAACGATTCTCGATTCCGATTCTTTTAAGAGGCAGGGTCAAAAAAGTTTAGCTAACCTTGCTAACCAACGGCCTTTCTGAAGGAAATAATCCTTTCTGAAGGAAATACTCCTTCTGTAAAAATACTCCTTTTGTCACAAATTTTGCATTTTGCCGAGATTTCGTTATTTTTAGAAAAGTGAAGCCACACTTTGGATCGCCGACGTAAGGTAGTCATGTTCGACTCGCGTGGTTATGCCAACACTTCCGGTAGATGCTTCTTCGTTGGTGTTGTTCAGCGGTTTCTTCTTCCGCTCGGCGGACTGTGAATATCGAAACTAGGAATCGAAATTTTAACTTTTGAACGATTCCGGGAAAAACGAAAAGTTAGTCTCGGTTCCAATCGATACTCGATTCTCGATACCCAACCCTAGCCAGAGGTGATTAAAATAAAAGCCGGTACAGATACAACTTTTATGCAATGGAAAACCAAACAAAGGTGAGCCGAGCCGAGTCGAGCTGGTACTGTGTAGTGGAAAAGCGCCATAAGTAAAAACAAAAACTTAAAAAGAAAACTCTAGCTTACTGAATAGGTAAACAGAAAAAATAAAACTACTCTGTCTGTTTGGACATGGACCCGGAAACCATCTATGATCCATCTACCTTCCCCACTGCTCCCCATGGGGATCTTCAGTCCAGTATACTCTGCTGTTGTGGTTATCTACTCTGCCCTGGTGGTCTACTGAGATGGTCTTCAGTCCTGTCAACTCCACCCTAGCCATCTGCTCTGCTAGCTCTGTCCTGGGTCACCAATCTAGCCCAGTCTCTCCAGTCCTGCTCCCAGTCCACGGGCCTGAAGATCCCTAAGGTGGAGCAGAAGATAACAACAGCAGAGAAGAGGGGACTGAAGATCACCACGGTGGAGCAGATGACCACAACAGCAGAGTATACTGGACCAAAGATCCCCAAGGTTAAGGAGAAGACCAAAACACCAGAGTAAACTAGACTGAAAATCCGCATGGTGGAGCAGGCGGAAAGACAGTAGGATCATAGATGGACTCCGTAACCATGAGAGAACAAACAGAGCGTTCATTGGGGTATTTGCTTATGGTGCATCATATTTATTTTTATGTGTGGTATGTTGAGCATTATAAACTATAACATACGTTTCTTTTGAAATTATGAATGCAATGTTCAACTTACTCACTGACTGAATTCTAAATATGCGTTCACAACTTCTCTCATCATCATAAACATACATCATCAAGTGCAGAAAAGATTTAAGTAAGAGATTAATTTTGCAGTGTAGACAGCTTCATTGATTATAATGGGAAATTTTGCAAAAGCGAATAAATCACATTAGACTTGTCATGGACCACTTAAATGTTCTTTGCTTGTGTTCTTTATGTAATTTATTCAGAGTTTGAATAATTGTGCTAAGCGCTGGCATAAAATGTACAACAATTTCACAAAATGTCAAAATGCATAAATGTCACCTGTTTTCACATCTGCCCCAGCATTGCTGACGTCTCCCCTGAATGGGCCAGCCTTCTTTTTCTGAGCACTCATAAGGTGACATCCCATCAGTATCTACAACAGATATAAAAAATTATCAACTAGTTTTGTGAGTGCAGAATTGTCCAACACAATGGAAGGTTGCAAGGTGGTTGCTTCCAGGCCCAAGTTAAATTTCCCTCTCTATTATTCAGGTCTCTAAATAGGCAAGTGTCCATCTTTCAATATATGTCTATTAGGGGTGGCACGGTACATGAAAAAACACCCGAACCGTTCGGTTCGCTTGTCTCGGTTCGGAGCGCGTGTGCGTCTCACGGTTCGACGCATGCGCAATGTAACCTCGTGCCCGTATGTGACGTGTGTTTTCTTTTCGCGCGACATAAACTTGTTCGACTTGGACCGGCGCTGCACAGAGCGATCGGTGAATAACATCAATCTAGCGCGAGTCGGCTCCGTATGCATTCATCACTTTCGCGGTATTTGATGTCATTACCGATCGCTCTGTGCAGCGCCGGTTCAAGTTAATAAACAAGCCAGTAAAAGTGGAGTATGGAGCGCTGCAGGTCACGGCACGCGGAGAAATGGCAAGTGGGAGAGATGAGGGAGTTGGAGGACGCGCCAGCGTCGTATAAGTCTATGGTATAAGTCCGGTGTGTGGGAACATTTTGGATTTCATGTTGTGATATTTTAATTTAACTACAGTGGCACTTTATGTATAGATAAGAGCTTCAATACGTTTCCAAACCCTGCACTTTAATTTTAAGTGGAAAAAAGTACCCTCACATTTTGGGAATAGAAGCATTGTTGATACTGTTTTTGTGTTGAGGTTGAACTTAAATTTCACTTTATGTTTATGGCCTTTGCTATTGCAATAGCTTTATTATCTATAGGCAATGAGGTTTCATGTATATTGACATTTAAAAGACAGTGTTTTAAGAGTTGCTCTCTTTTTCTTTTAAAAGATAGAATTTTGGTAAGAGCTACAAAAGTTAGCAATTGATACATGAAAGTTAATTTCTTTGTGTAAATAAGATTTATGTTATAAAAATGCACAAGTTCTTGTAGAGATAGTGATACACATTCTCCTTTTTTTTGCCAAATAAACAAAAAGCATGTCAATTTCTTCTCTCTTGCTGTAAATCTCACCTAGCTTTCCTCTGAGATAGTCCCAAAATGTGCTTAAAGTCAAAGAGTCAAATTCAGTTTGTGCATGATTGCATGAATATAATATATATATATATATTTTTAATACTGTATCCTAAAGTGTGGATAATTAAGCTATATATCACATGCTGAAGTACATTTCTGGAGTGTTAAAGATTAAAAGAAAAAATAACAAGAACCGTACAGAACCGAAAACCGTGACCCTAAAACCGTGATACAAACCGAACCGTGGGTTTTGTGAACCGTGCCACCCCTAATGTCTATGGGATTTCTCCCTGTCTAACCCTAACCCTAACTCCAATTATTAATAACGGTTCTTATTATCAATGTTTAAAACATTTTACAGTACAGTACTTCCAGTGTAATTACCTAGAAGTACTGGCTAATATAAGGCAAGTACATGGGTTAGGGGTTCAGGGTTAGTACTAGTTATTACCCAGTAATTTTATTTACTATACTAAGAACATAGTACGTACATGGGTAACAGGATTGTAAAAGGAAGCGTTACCAATATTTTTTGTGGAAACTGTGATTTTCTTTTTTTTTTTAAGTATCCTTTGATGAGTTCAAAGTTCAAAAGAACAGCATTTATTTTACCTAGAAATCTTTTCAACAATATAAAAATATTTCATATCACTTTTGATCAATTTAATGCAACCTTCCTGAATAAAATTACATACATACTAATACTAATATATATATATATATATATATATATATTACCAATCCCATACTTGGGATACTTACTTTGAATGGTACTGTAGTGTATCATGCATTTTTAAAAAGAGGGGCTTATGGGGTTTGTTCTGTTAATCTGTACACAATTGATTGTGCTTTATTTATAGTACAATATTATCTGTAGTACAATTCAACAGCCAGAGGATGAGGTTGTACACCTGAATACATTTGTATTCATTTCTTACAATATTTACTAGACGTTACCAACTGTAATTGGAAATCTAATGTGGGTATTTTTGGGGGGTTTACTTGTCTCTTTGAAATAGTAATTTAGCTATGTGATGCGTGTAACTTGGGAATATTGTAAACCCAACTCTTTTAAAAACAAACCCTACACAAGTATGTGAATGCAAATGTTTCCACCAATGCAAGCTTAATGCACAGTTGCATTCTTAAACCTATCATAGAATACTGTTGTAGCAAACATTAGCGGAAACTGTACTATTAAACAGGTTCTCCTTCTACTACTTTCCTCTTTTAAGTTAAATACTGTCATGGGAAAGCAACAGTTTCAAGCGAATGCTATAGCCAAACTATATCACTCACCGCTGTGTAATGATGTATCTTCAGACAAGTCCAAATCCAACATGAGATCATCATCCTCCAGGTCACATGACTCCACATTCTCCAGGTTTTTGAGAATGTCCTTATAAATGTAAATGTGAAAAGAGAGTCAACCCCACAGCTAGGATTTTGCAATCTATTATATTCACTTTTCAATAATATTAATAATAATAAAAAGATTCCCATAACTTTCATATAGCGGAAAGATTATAGAATAGCCAAACTTATTTATTAACCACTTTATATTTAGTGTCTTCAACTACTATGCACTGATATCTAATCCACTAATATACAGTGCACTTATTGTCTAGATATGTGTATTTACAGTGTACTTGTATTTAAAAAAATACCTGCTTCTGAAAAAAGTAATCATCTGTAAATATAGATGCAAGCAGCAGTTACATGGCTGAGTCAAGCCCACCAATCAAATAAAATTGTAGCATTAAAGCTACACTGTGTGATTTTTACCCACATCTAGCGGTGAAAAGGTATATGACCATCCAGAGAATATTAGTTTCTGTTCCTCTCAATTCCGATTTTGTTTTAACTCATACGGTGGCCAATGTAGTCCAAGATTAACATGGCTTCCAGTTCGACCTCGTCCATGAGTGTTAACTCAAACGTAAAGGCGAAAGGCGAAGCTTGAATTAACGGGTATGTCCCTCTTTGGCTAATGTACTTTCAAGATGGAGGGGCAACATGGCATATGGCATATTTTCAATGGCATATACACTCACGAGAATACTTTATTACTTAAACGAAGTAAATATACATTAATGAGCACATATATTTTTGAAAGAACCAAGTGTTTTTAGCTAAGAATAAACTAAAAGAGTTACACAGTGTAGCTTTAGGGGCCGTTCACATATCGCGCCTAAAAACGCGTAGAAAACGCTAGGCGGTTGCACTCCGGAGGCGTCTGTCGTTGCTAAGCAACCATCAGCTGCGCTCTCCATTACATGAAGGAAATTTCAGCAATGGATTTCCACCACCGAAAAACCTTTGCTGTAACTCTGTTACAAGATTTATTTACTCAGAAAAGTAAAAAAGCGCCGCAGTGTTTGGGTGCACCCCATACTACAAAAACGCAAGAACCATGGGGAATTTCACCAGCTGATTCAGGAACTCCGCCTGGACAATGGGAGGTTCAAAGCCTATTTCAGAGTAGACAAGGACCAGTTTGATTATATTTTAAGAAGAGGTAACAAAAATGGCGAGGAAGCTGATTGGTTGACGTGACACGTGACCTACGGTGCGCTTGCGGCATTCTGAAAAGTTGAGATGTTTTTATCTCGATGCGGCGCGGACGCGCCTGGAAAAAACGAGCGCGTCGCACCGCGACCGCGTCGCTTCCATTATGAGCGCGCATACCGCGCGCCTACATTTGAAATAACGAACTTGAGCGCGCAAAAGACGCGATATGTGAACCGGCCCTTAAAGTGATTATTTTTGGCTGTTGAAAAACATGTACCATTTGGATTCTGTAGGACCCGAGGAATAGAAAGAGGAATTCAAAAAAGCTAAAGACATTCTTGCAAATTGTGCAGCAAATTAAAAATCGATAGGTCACTGAAGACGCATACCAAGTTTCGTATCAATAAACCAATGTATTCGTAAAATACAGAACTTTGCTGCAAATTAAACAAATTGTCGGCAGCAAAAATGGCCGACATGGGTAAACTTGACATCGTTTTTGATATAGTCTCTGCATGCTGTTTTGAATCTAAAGAGACAAGTTTCATGATTGATCAAACTGTTGAGAAGTTATTAGGAAAATGATACATTTTGTCTCAAGTTTCATCTCAATACATCAAAGCATTGCAGAGATTTATCCTAACGTACACTTTCACATGCTAGTCAAATTTATAAAACTATTCCTCAAAAACTATTGGTTGTGTGTGCTAAAAATTGATCACTTTTCACCTCTGTGAAGATGGGATAAAATCTGAAGGAGAAGGAAATCAGAGGAAAACTGACTGAAAACTGATCTTTACGGTTCCAAAGGTATTGTGTAAACATCAATGTATCTTTGACCCATTGGTGGAGTTAGAGGGTTTAAGAGACTTTAAATTTGCTAGGGTTATAATTTTGATTCTCCTCTATGTTCCAAATGTAATTTCACTAGACTTTCACTCAAGAATTATAATAAAAAGAAGAAGACAAATGCTAAGATTACACTGTTGACCTTACCCCTACCCCTTAATACACCAGTTTGGCAAAACAACATGAACACAATAACTACAAAATAACAAATCATCTTTTTTTGATGCAGAAAAATAATTCTGTTTTATAGTGACTTTCTAACTTTACTAATGAATTGTCTGATAAAAAATTAATTTGGAATTGGCAACTGAAAACGTATCTAGTTTATAAATTCATTAGAATGGTTAAAATGGTCAATAGCATTGATTGGGTAGTCAATACACAAGCACAAATGCATGGCAGAAAGTAAACTACTTAAAACTATACTTAAAAATTTCAGGAAGTAGAGTGTACATGAAGCACAAAAAAAAAGTGCAAACAAATTTAAGATAAGCATGGGTACTTTAAGGATGAGAAAGCAATTGGCAAAGTAGACTTCAGTGATGGAGGATGACAACTGATGAATACGCATCAGTTGTCATCCTCCATCACTGAAGTCTACTTTGCCAATTGCTTTCTCATCCTTAAAGTAGGAACGAGGAACAGTTCTCATGATGGAAGTCGGCTCTCCCTCTCCACAACTCTCTCTCTCTCTCAATCTCTCTCAGAAAAGATTTAGTGCCAGTTGAGGACCTCCGTTAAAGGACTCTTCCCCATGACCGACTATCTACTCACAGCATCACAATAGAGGAATACTCAGAAGGAAACTGCTTCACAACTGACTTTCATAATAAAGTTTGGGATTGATCATAAAATGGAACAGGTTTCAACTAAATTAAACTATTATGGACATTCATGGCTATATATAAATACAACAGTATCTCTTCAGCCACTACAGATAAAAAATCTTGATGACTCAATCTGCACTTCATCAGAAATTATAAAAACACCTTGGCGAAGTCAACATTGATGAGTGAGAAATCAGCAAACATAGGTCATTGGTGTGTCTAACCCCAACTCTAACCTTCGATGAGAACTAAATAGCTTGATTCTCCTCCATAAAAACATAGGGCTCAACATTACCACTTGCCCAATAGGGATTTTTTGATGTGAAAAAGAATTTTACTTTCACGACTGGACAAGTAGCCTGTTTAAAACTTAAAAAAAAAAATAACTAGGGAAACATCAAAATCTGAGAATGATACATTAAGTGTAAACAGCGATAGATAATGGATGGTGTATTTCCCATTACAAGTGCTGCATCCACGCCATGTCATAATTACCATAGTCTCAAGATGACAACACGTGACGTTATATTCTTAGCTGTTCACATCCTCGGACTGGGAAATATGGGTTTCTATGGCACCACTATCAACGTCAATCTTTTTTTTTTTTTTTTTTTATTTACATGGTATAGTAAATTAACATAATGTGACTCTACCAGTATTTCTGCATACTGGTAGTACCAGGTATATAAGGTACCTGCTGTCACGTGACTGATTTCAAACACGCCTATGTTTCTGTCTTAAGCGCTTTGTGAACAAAGGTTTTGCGTCAAAGGTTTCTTTTTACAAAATGTTATTCAAGTGTTAATGATTGAAGCCAATCACAGACATAGATTTTGAGCGCATGAACCCAATGGCCAATATGAGGTGTTTAAGTTATTAAGAAATCGCTTAACACCACTCAAAACAGCTTCTTCTGCACACTCCCGAACCCTTTCACTTTTACCAACAAAGTGTAAACACGATGTGAAAAGAGTCATTGTGCAGTGTAAACAGCTTTTTTGATTAAAGCGTAATCTTTCAAAGAAGTGAGCATGTGATTTACTGCTTCAGTGATTATATAAGGAAGCGCTCTTTTCTTGCTTTTTATTTATAACCCATACGCAATTTTAATAAAAGTTGTGTTTTTCATGCTTCTCAGTATATAGCAAAGTTTTGGATTTACAACTGTATATACAGTAAATGTGTGATTGAATCCGAAACTGCAATGATTGACAGCAATATAACCATACCAACAGACAGGACAAAACAATCTGATACGGTAGGTCAAAATAGATGTGCATTAAAGGGCACCTATTATGGAAAATTCACTTTTACATGGTGTTTGAACATAAATGTGTGTTGGCAGTGTGTGAGCAAAATCACCCTAGAATGATAAAAATCCACCCAGTGGTTTTCTTACAATCTCAATAAATCATATGCACTGTGTCAGAACGAGCTGTTCTGAGATTCAGCGCTTTGTGACGTAGAATTGAGCAAGGGGTTTGATTGACAGTGTGGTTGTGGAATAGACCCCGCCCTCGGTGATCTGTACACAATCCTCCATTGTTTCAATGACAGCCGGTAACGTCTCTTGGAAACATAAGTGTTCTGTAGTGGGATAATCCTGTTGTGGGTTAAAAGTTCATTGTCAAGTGTGGATCGTCGCCTACTGTTTGCGATCCACCGTCACCTCCAGTAACAGTAAGTGTATTTTATGATTTTTGAGCAAATAGTCTTTTCGGTCGTTGTCAGCCAATTCAACAACAAATGTGTCTAAAGTTATTGTCGTCGTCGCCGTCGTAGGATGCCTATGTATATAATTTAAACCTTGTTTGTATATTGTGTAACCACACGTTTATAAATATATATATTTTTAAAGATATTGTATTAAAAACTGCATATATGTTGTTGTTCTGTAAGTTAGCCATCTTCTCACATTTGCCACAGAAGCACCTGTATGACAAGTAAACATGATGCCACAGGTCCCTCGCATAAATGTAATTTCGCTTGAACTTAGCAAACTTTATCACAGTATGTGTATGTAGTTTCAAAATATTGCGCCAACGTTAGTGTTTGTGTCTGTGTGTGTGTGTGTGTGTGTTGCACATCCATTTCAAAGAGGACGCGATTACAAAGCTATAAGTACATAAATGTATCAAATAACCATACTGAGACGTACTGGTCCATTCTCATTTGTGTTTATTCTGCCGGGGTCTCTTCGTCATCTGGGTCTGATCAGAGACTTTATATATTCCGATTCAAACATGTACGGCTGAATGACATTCAAAACAGCGGGTCTCTCTCACTCTCTCAGCCCGTCTGCTTAGAGTGACTGCCATAGGTATGAAGTTACGCCCTCATCCAAAGGCGGGGCAGGAATATGCAGCTCATTTGCATTTAAGGTCGTATAGCCCCAAAACAGCTCATTTTTAAACAGGCCTCCAAAAATTACTTTTTCAAATGGTTATAATAAATTAACTGTGGGGTATTTTAAGCTGAAACTTCACAAATACATTCTGGGGACACCAGAGACCAATATTACATCTTGTAAAAAGGGGCATAATAGGTGCCCTTTAAGTCTTAGAATGTAAATGCAAACAAACAAACCTGCCGCTTGTTCTACGTAGTGTATGTGTTTGTTTGTCCTTTATTGTATCCATTTGAAGCCTAAATGTTGTTTAAATATATTATTTACTTATATGATTATTGCCATCATGAGTAATAAACTCATTTTATTTAATGAATAATTATATTTTTAAATAAATCAATAAATAAATACAAATTCAATAGTTTCAACAGTTTTTGCTATGGTACTACAACTGGTACCGAGAACCATGACATTTTAAGGTCCCAACTACTGTATTTGTTGATACCATGACATACTTGATACTTGTTTTGGACGTACACTATATCAGCATTGTACATTTTACTATTGTACATTTGACTGGGCCAAGGAGTTGAGATTTAGACATTAAAATGCAATAGAGAGATAGGTATAGATTCAAGCTGGCCATGTAAACACATGTCTAACACATCTGTGAGAACAAACTTAAGACAATAAATTCTGACCTAAGTAGAAACTAAATAACAAACATGTCTGAACTGTATTTGGGAAATATCATTATCTGCAGTTTCTCTCATTTCTCTTGCTCCCAGATCAGAGTTGTTTCCCTCTACTCGAGAGTCGAGACACAGGAAGAGCTCCTGAATGAACTTTACTGCCTGCTCCATTTCTGGCCTTTCTTTCCCATCAGATAGTAATTTGCTATTTCATGGTGCGTTTTACATTAAGACAACAAAAGGCTTTTCTCATACAGCCTCAAAGACTTCACACAAAGGAGGTACAGACTTTTAAACATGGCCCAGATGTAACCAGCGCTATTCAAACATTCAATTACCTTTCTCATTGCATAAGGAAGCTTGACTTTCAAAGCTTTTGCTCTGCTTTTATGATAAATGTTATATAATATATGAAGAGTTCAGATGCAAAAGCCTCTAAATGCCATTTGAAATTTTCTTCTTTAATGATGATTTTTATCAAACTTGTATATTTAAGTTCAGTAATTTCACTTAAATAACAAATAATAGGTAATTATCATTGCCATTTAAGTGAAATCACTGAACTTAAATATACAAGCTTGATAAAAATGGTCATTCTAGAAGAAAATTTCAAATGGCACTTAGAGGCTTTTGCATCTGAACTCTTCATATGTATTCATATGTCTCATCAAACCATGTGAAATATGCACTGAATTAAATATGAACATAAAAAGTTGGCATAATGAAAAAAAATGCTAATCGCAATGAAGAATTTAGAATTTAGTGATATTAAGCAATAAATGATGGTCTGTTCTTGCATTTGATTCCTTTTTCAAATTTGTTCATATATATTTTTTTAAGTTTAAACCTTTAAAAAAAAATCCCATCTTGATTTTATAATCCAATAAAGTAATGTGTTCATTACTGTAGTACTGCGTAATATCTTACACTAGGGGAATACCTCTTTTCCACGAGATATTGAAACCCAAAAATTATCCTTATGTATGAATTAATGTAAAAAACATTGCGGTATCATGCAGACACAGGCAAGACGGCTCGCGTGCCTATTGGCTGTCCTTGTGGCAACTGCAGCAGCCTATCGAGAGAGGCCCTAGGTGACGTCAGATCCAATAGGGGCACTTTGCGCCGACTATCCCGCCTAAGCGGGCGTGGCCTGGGCCAATAAATATAGCTCGATGGGCTGATATAATCTGACTTTTCATCTCTTCAGCAAAGCTCACACATCGCCGTCATGTCATTTGCGTTTCCTACCTGGGAGAGGATCATAAACCTCTCACGCTTGCTGACGGCGGGCCCTCACTGCGAGCTATTGCCTATGTTGACTCTGAGGACTCGCCTGGCATCCTTCACCAAGACTGCAATTCCACCTGCTAAAGTGCAGCGCCATAAAAAGTGCCGTACTCATCGAGTCCCCGAGCCGTGAGTCATCAGGGACACGGGCCAGCATCGAGTCTGAACTGATGTGTCTGCTCTCACAGGCTCTGGCGAGCCTCGGCCTCGAGTGGGAGCCGCCCGTGCGCAATCGACTAGACTGATGTTTTTTCTTCAAAAGGACCACGTCCCACCACCTTCTAGGCCCGTGCCTTTTCTTCCTGAGCTTCATGAAAAACTCGCAAAGTCCCGGAACACCCCCTTTTCAGCCAGAGTTCGCACCGTCTCAGAAGCATTCTCCGTCGTGGACAGTGAAAAAGATAGAGGATACCAGTCTCTTCCTCCTGTGGAAGAAGCTGTAGCGGCCCATATTTGCCCGCCCTCTGCTGGATGGCGAGCTAAGATGGCATTACCTTCAAAAGCTTGCTGAACAACTTCCGCCAGGCACTCCCGCTCTTATTCAGCCGCTGGGCAGGCTGTTTCGGCATTGCATTCAATAGCCATACTGCAGATACTCCAGGCAGACCTTTTCCGAAAACTGGATAAGGAAGGACCGGAAGCTATCTGCGTGGCGGCTCTAAGGAGCGCTACAGACCCAGCTCTTCGCAATGCAAAATCCACTGCACAGGCCATTAGGAGGACCATGGCCTCTCTCACCGTCACTGAGAGACACATTTGGCTTTACGTTATTGGAGATGCCAGACTCAGAGCGCTCTGTGTTCCTCGATGCGCCCATCTCCCCAGCTGGCCTCTTTGGATCATCCGTCAAAGATTTCGCGGATAGATTCGCCGAGGTTCAGAAGACGTCACAGGCTACGAGGCACTTCCTCCCGAAGCGCTTTAGCTCCACAGCAGGCCACTCAAAACAGCCGTCTGCTCGAAGCTCTCAGCCACAGCTGCCGTGGCTTCACAGCCCTGTCAAGCCTGGGACCGAAGATGAGATCTGGGCTCTGACCTCAATGTAGTGTAACTTAAACACTGTGCTTGCAGCGTTTGAGGCGGGGGGCGCGGCGAGACTTGAACACCATTGTTTTCTTAGGAGGGCTAAGAAGACTTTGAGGCCTCGGGCTTTAAACTTGAACAATGGTGTTCAAGTCTCGCCGCGGCCAGACTATCATCTACTTTTCCAAAGTGGCCCATCTACCAACTATTGAGCAAAGGGGCAATAGAGCCTTTATCTCAAGCTCAGAGCGAAGGATAAAGGCTCTATTGCTTATATCTGCTTATACAGCAGATATTTTCTGGTATCGAAAAAAGACGAGGGTCTCAGACACATTCTGGATCTAAGACAGCTGAACAAAGTGCTTGTGAAACGCCGGGTCAGAAAGCTCACAACCATGAAAATCCTCACGCAGGTTTGCCAAGAGGACTGATTTATGTCAAAAGTTCTGAAGGACGCTGAATAAAGTATTTTCAAATAACATCACGTCACAGGCAATTCTTGTGATTCGCCTTCGAGGGCCAGGCATATCAATACACGGTCCTACCATTTGGCCAACCCCTACATTTACAATGTGCATGGATGCGGCTTTCGCACCCCTGAAACTTTGGGACATGCGAGTTTTGAACTACTTGGACAATTGGCTGATTCTAGCTCGATCACATTCAGAGCTCATAGAACACAGGACCATATTACTCGAACATCTCAAGAATCTGGGTCTCAGACTCAATTTGGGCGAAAAGTTCGCTCTCTCCCAGTCAAAAAATATGTTTTTCTTCAGAAAATTCTGGGTCTCATGGCCTTACCAGCATCAGTACTCCAGTTGGGTTAGCTTTGCATGCGCCCTCTGCAGTTATGGCAAAAAGCGCGAATACCACCTCAGGCATGGGCCACCGGTCTGTTATGTCTCCAAGCCTTTGTGTTCAAAGATTTTGACATTTTCTTAAAGGAAGTAATAAGGTCTTCATATCAGAGGAGAACATTCTAAAATTGGGATTTAAGTGAATGTTTCTGGCTTTGTGATGATTAAATTAGCCCAGAATACAGTATTATCAAGATTAACATCCTTGAAAATCAGACAAATAAATTATAAATTATGTCATTTGTGTCTATAGGCATGTGCGCTCAACTTGAGCGCACTGTAGTAAAATAATGTGTATATGCACAGGCTTTCTTTACAAAGTGCCATCGCCAACTACTTGCCTGTTATGCATAATACAGTGTGAACGGGTTCGTTTTGATAAGGTTGTCTTCTCTGCAAAGAAAAAACACTTTTTGACATCATTGTCGTGTAAGCAAACCCTTTCACTAACTTGAAATTTGCATATTTCCTCTACATGAGAAACACATCTCCTAAACCTTCATGCTGGAATTATTGACACTCTGTGCTTTTGCTGTTCAAAGTCACAGCAAACTGAAACAAGCCAGAAAATATTACTAAACTGACAGATTACAGATGGACGGACAGATTTTGAGAGGTACTTTTAGAGGAAGAAGGGGTGGAAGAGAAAATCACCACTCAGTATGTTAGATGGGTTCTTGGGTCAAGTGGTGTGTCTGAACACATTGTGTTGAGATAATGCAGCACTCAAGGCAGTGGAGGGAGACAGAAAAAAGAGAGAGGATGTGAAAAGTAGATTTAATGTCTGTTGTATTTAGGTCATCAGTTCTTTGTTAACATTTCGCACCAGACAGGTAGTTAGCGAATTAATAAAGGTCCTCATGTAAATAAAACTTTCCCCAAGAAATTAAAATGACTGGGAACTTTGACTTCATTCTTCATAGAGAACAAAAAAAGCAGAATAAAGGCCTCATTAAAAAAATCTATACAATGCAAGCACTATATTTCAAATTCTATAGCTGTATGTGAGGAACAGACTAAAGTGTAATAGACAATATACTGTACAGTCAGCTAGCCATTATTGCAAAATAAACACAGACAGGGTGATCAGGTCTCGTATAGGATAATGAGAAGGTTTCGCCAACTAGATCAACTGATTCACTCAAGAAAAAAAGAGTGGTTAGTTATGAAATGTATTAATGCATCAGGGAGAGCTATAGGTGGATGGTGAGATTTTCTTAACTTATTTTCTGGTCTAATCTTCACACACAGCAGTCAACTAGTTTCAGCTGACTAGTTGTTGTATTGTAGTAGTTATCGGTACAGACCGATTTCTTTTGTATAACCATTTTATAGTGGTTTTTTAACACAAAAAGGATATCCCCTCAGTTTAAACCTAGTCCTAGACTAAAATGTTTGAGCTGTTTTAAAGCAACTAACACTGACATACAGTATCTTAAAACATGTCCATAACATTGTTCTGTCTCAAGATGTACAGTATACCAGTAATGTTTTTTTTTTTGTCTAAGGCACATTTATAAAAGCTACTTAAATGTAGCCTAAGGCCTAATCCTGGCTTAATCTAAGCCCTGTTTGTGAAACCAGGCCTAAATTGGACAAGTCTAAGTGATCATAAAGTCTCAAAATTGGCCAACCACACAACTCCTCGAACTCTGTTTCTGCCCCCATTCAAACTTTAGCTGTTTACAATTAAGTTTGCTAGAAGTTTTGTTGGACTATGCTCCTTAGTTGTTTTCATTTGTGCACATTCTGTCAAAAAACACACTGTTGGGATCAGATCGTCACCTCGTCTGGATCCTTCTATACATGGCAGAAGGCCAGTCCACTCACCATGAGCTCAAGAGATCCACCCATTTACCTACCGTGGACCTGATTGAAAAAACGGTTCACGTGCTTGGTTGAACGCTCATGAAACACTGTCCCAAGATACTGCCATTTCCTGATTCACCACTCCTCAGTCTCTATCTCCACACGCCTTATGGCAGTCCCATGGGCCTACTAAGGATGATTGCAGTGGCTTCTTGTTACAATGTTTACTCCAGTTAGAGATGAAGATTCGGTGCTATGCCACAGAAAGAGCTAAAATCGCTTTTGTCATCTAATCGCTCACTGGTAAAGCGCTGCATTTGGCCAGTACTATTTGGCACCAGGTTGGCCCAGTCATCAAGCAGTCAGCGACTTATTGGTCAAAAAACAGCTTTATCATCTAGATCAAGGAAACTCATTGATTACAGATATGCTCTAAATTTCCGTACCCTCAAGGCAGTACCAAGGCAGTACCCTGTGATGAGCCGGCCCTCCTCACCACTTTTTGCTAGGGGTTGAAGCCCTCACTTCGACTGCATCTCTTTTAGGGTTTCCGTTGCCGGGAAAGAAATGAAATGTCCGACAAAATTAAAGGGTTAGTTCACCCAAAAATGAAAATTAAGTAATTAATTACTCACCCCCATGCTGTACCAACCCCGTAAGACCTTCGTTCATCTTAGGAACACAAATGAAGATATTTTTGATTAAATCTGAGAGCTGGATCACTACCACATAGGCTTCCTAAGGGACTGGCTCTTGACGGCCCAGAAAGTCAATGAAGAAAATGTTTAAATATTCCATGTGACTACAGTGGCTCAACTATAAGTTTATCAAGCGACGAGAATAATTTTTGTGCGAAAAAACAAACAAAAATAACGACTTTATTCGACTATTCCTTTTCTTCCTTGTTGGCCTGAAACGAGACTTCCTTAGATTTCCACGACGCATGCGCGAGAATTGCGATCTCCTTCAACTACTTCAGTTCAGTTCTCGCGCATGCGTCGTGGAAATCTATGGAAGTCTCGTTTCAGGCCAACAAGGAAGAAAAGTTATTTTTGTTTGTTTTTTCGCACAAAAAGTATTCTCGTCGCTTGATAAACTTATAGTTGAGCCACTGTAGTCACATAGAATATTTAAACATTTTCTTCAAATTTAATCAAAAATATCTTCATTTGTGTTCCGAAGATGAACAAAGGTCTTACGGGGTTGGTACAGCATGGTGGTGAGTAATTAATGACTTAATTTTCATTTTTGGGTGAACTAACCCTTTAAATCTCTCCGGTCAAATTGTCCGATTAAAAATGCATACTAATCCCGGTATGTTGTAAAGGAACAGGCTCAAACGTTTGAAAGTTATTAAACAACATCCATGCTGCATTTCAAATAAAGCGCAAAATAGACCTAAACAACGAATAATTGAGTGAGAAGTTTAAAATATGGCCAGGCCCAGGCAGGCTAGCCTTAAAAGCTGATCTATACAATTAAATCATTGTTTTATGGCAGAATTTCCACTTTGGGTTAAATATTCCATTAACAAAAAAATAAAAACATTCTCTCTGCATTTTCTTCATTAAGTACGGCATGTCATCTCTATTTGCTGTTTATAAGGAGACTTATTTAGCCTAAGTTAAATGCCTGCTTATCGGATCTTGTGAAACTACTGTACTGTGAACAGTGCCATTCGCTCAGCTCCGTCAGCTCTCTAATGCCCCGTAAATATTTATAGTCTAGCACTGTTCCAGAGGCTGGGGTTCCTTTGATAAAAATTCTTTCATTAATTCCTCAGCCTCATGTAAGGTCTGTAAGACCTTTGTTTATCTTTGGAACACAAATGAAGACATTTTTGATGAAATCTGAGAGCTTTCTGACTCCCTTTTTAAGACTGCAACGTTATTACCACTTCCAAGGCCCGGAAAGATAGTAAAGACATTGTTAAAATTAGAAAAAGAGAATAATTTTTGTAAAAGTAGCCATAATAATAGAAATAGCCATAGAAGAGGAAGGTTACATGAGAGGTGGTCTTGATTCCAGATTTCTATGTTCATCTCTCTGTCCTCTCTTCCCATCTCTTTCCTCTCACCCCCTCTCGTGCCAGCTGTATCTCGTGTCAAATTCGGACCCGGACCCGAAACCGAGGCTATTCATTAAACATCAACCCCAACCCGACCCGAAACCCTTGAGATTTTTCGGGACCCATTAGGCACGGGTCGGGTTCGAGTTGATGTTTAACAGTGTTGTGTGTTACGCGTTAAGGCCCTTTCATACCGGACGCGTAATGAAAAAGCGAAACGGAAAAGCGAATAGTTTGTGTGCGAATAGTTTGCGTCAAAACCATTCACATCAGCTGTGACGCGAATTTGTGATGTTCAGAACTTCAACATTCCAAAACCTTTTTATCCAGGTGGATAGACAATTAATAAAACATTGATAAAAATTAAGATAAAATTTATTCAAAATGAAATTTG
Source organism: Pimephales promelas (assembly GCF_988280905.1). Classification (NCBI taxonomy): domain Eukaryota; kingdom Metazoa; phylum Chordata; class Actinopteri; order Cypriniformes; family Leuciscidae; genus Pimephales; species Pimephales promelas. Next base: position 13,583,509 of record NC_142785.1, read on the forward strand.
ATTTAAGGAAAGGCTTTTTACAAAACAAAACTTAATAAGTGGAAAAAATGATGTCTGACCCATTCCAAATGTTTTCGATATACACTATCTCATGCGGTTCCCTTTTCATATGAGTGAGTGATCTGTTTATATTCAGTGAGCATATCTGAAATATATTGAGGTCCTAACCCATTGAATGATTTATATACCAGTAATAATACTTTAAAATCAATCCTAAATGTAACTGGAAGCCAGTGTAAAGACCTGAGGACTGGTGTGATGTGTTCATATGTTCTGGTCCTGCTCACAATCCTGGCAGCAGCGTTCTGTATGAGCTGCAACTGTCTAATGGTCTTTCTAGGAAGGCCAGTGAGGAGGCCATTACAGTAATCCACCCTGCTGGTGATGAAAGCATGCACACGTTAAGTCTCGACTGGAAACGAAGATCTAATTCTTGCAATATTTTTCAGGTGATAGTATGCTGATTTAGATATTGCTTTGATATGACTACTGAAATTAAGGTCTGACTCTAGAGATACAACAAGATTCCTGACTTGATTTTTAGTAGTTAGACCCCTAGTGTCGAGGTATTTGTTTCCTTGTATGTGATTGTCTGAAGCCTTTTCTGTCGACGCAAAAGTAAAACAAAAAAAAAAACAAAAAAATCGGCATCGAAGCGAAAAATATAAAAGTTGTTTTTTGGAAGCCCTCATTACACAAACAGCTGATCAAAAAATAAAACCATCGCACAAATTATTCGTGCGTCAAAATCGCGTCTGGTGTGAAAGGACTTTTGTTATGATGTGGAAGGATGATGAACCCAAACGCAGACAGTGTACAATGAACTCAGGGTTTATTAGGACAAAACAGGAAAACAAAGCCCACGAGGGGGCAAAACAGACGAAACAAGGGAAGTTAGACTGACAAGACTAGACTAGAGAATGACTGAACAAGAAACCAAAAACACTATGTATAACACTACAAATGACTAACAGCGACTCTCTATGACAAAGCTCTCCACAAAATACTCACAGGTAACATTAGGCAACATTTGGCAATGAACCGACACAGGACAGCAAACACAAGGGGATTAAATAGGAAACACTAATGACTAGGACAGGTGAAACTGACTAGACAATAATCACAAGACAAGGATAACAAGGGGGCGGGGTAACGTAATGAGACAACACAAGCACATGGCCCAAACAACCGACCATGCGCTTGTACACAAAACATGATTCTGTCATGATCCTGCCTCATGACCAGAGAAAATCAACCACAAGAGGGCAGAATCATGACACCTTTACAGTAACGCAACTACTTTCACGGGTAAAAAGTAGTGTAACGCGCTACTTCTGAAAACGTAGTTCATTTTTTAATTCGGCACAACATTACTTTTCCCAGGGAAAGATTTGACCGCGATCTCCATCATTTGACAGATTTGACAGCAATCGCCATCTCCGTGAATGTCTACAGAGAGAAATGCGCATAATGGATTACATAATCAGATAGTAGCCTATTTCTTTTAGTTTTGAATTATTTTGTTTAAAGACATTTCAAGCTTTCTATAGATATACTCTGCAGTGAGGACCATCTCAGGGACACAACTACAACTTCCTGGTTGTGTACAACATGTTGCTTATGTTTAAAGAGGAACATATACCTCATGCTTACACACATGGTACAATCCACTTTCCATTTTAAGAAAACTGTCCTTCAATGTATAAATTTGTGTTGCATATGCATCAGTGGAAAACATATGTTACATTGCACACATTCTTCTATGCCAAATATCGCCCAGCCCATCCCATATTTGTGGGTGAACTAATCTTTTAATGAGTCAAAGAAACTCAAACAAAGCAACTTAAAAGCTGACCTCACTTAATAGCTAATGAAAAAGTCCAGCCCTGAGAAATACTGCAAGTCATGGATACAGTAGATTAAGTAAAAGGATTACTATGCTTGTATACTTGTGTTCACATTTCTGCCCACTGAAACTCTGTAAATTAATTAATACCTCAAGTAGAGTTCTCTTTTCCTTTTTCCATTTTTTTTGTACAACAGGGCTAAAAGTGAACCAAAGTAAATGTCATATCTGATTGTATTTCCTTCTAAAACACTAGATGGCACAAAAACTTTTTTTTATTCTAAACCTGGCAATGTGTCTGATCCTTGTTGCGATTGTGAGCAGCAACACATTGTCAGTTCAAATGTGAATAGTTAAAAATACCCAATATATTTTAAGACAAAGTTACAGTTAATGATTTTATGTTTCAAGATATTTAAATTGAAAGTCGCTGACCGATAATCGATTAATCAACCGATAGTTTTTTTAAATGGATTCTGAATGAAAACAAACATAACACAAAAATAGTGCTGAACTTTATTAGAATACTTGAAAAACAAATATACTGTACTTTTTAAATATAAAATGTTATTTAGTTCCTCGTGCATTAACTAATGTTAAAAGATACAACTTTAAAATGTAAAAATATGTTAGTAAATGTTGAGATTTACAATGAACAAAATTATTATTAACCTTAGTTAATGTTTCAAGTGGAATATTATTGAAAAGTGTTGACATATCACATAAATCCAAACAGTAATTTCACACTTTATTTACTACAATTCTAGTACACTTGACTATGTAATCAAAACTGCTAAATATTTTGTCAAGCAATCGGCCATCTGTGCCAATTAATCGGCAAAACCGGTCAATATCTTAAAATATAATTTCAAATAAAATAGAATTTATTGTTACTGAAAAGCCATATTTAATTTTGGAATACTATTTATTTAAATTGTTTGTTTGTTTTTTCTTTATTTACCAAAATAAGCAGAATATTGCTGAAATGATTGTTTTAAAGGTGCATTAGACAGACAACTTGGTTATTATGCAAAACATATTACCTTAGCTAAAGTATTTGTATCTAATTTCTGCAATCATACACTATGAAAGTAGCACATTTAGCCCCATTGTACCCTAAAACTTGTTTGCCGTGGGAAAAAGTTACTTAGTTACACCCTTTGTGGTGTTTAAAATTAAAATCCAATGCTTTAGCGATCTTTCAGATTCATCAGGGGATGGTTATAGTTTATGTTTTGCCTTCAGGAAAGAGAAAAACATGAGAAACGTGTTATCTTAATGGAATCAGTGCCATAGAGAGGGGCCCTCAAGTGACGCTTGGCAGGCAACAACAACAGACGGTCCTGGTGAACTAGCTAGGGAGATGCATCAAACTTCTAAACAGCCCAAATGACTAGGAAATGTTGAGAAAGTGGCAATGAAAGCCCACATAGGACGAGAGTGAAAGTGAGGGAGATCAGAACAGAGTATAAAATAGTGAAAGAAAGAGATTTTGTATAAAATTATATATAATAACGTCTCTTGCAATCAAAAATCTTGTTGCAATTCATCATGTTGGAAACACGCTGCCCCCTAGTGGAGCACCGTCTCATCTGACCGGTCAGTTATTTTGCCTATTCCTCCTTTTTTAATGTTTCTTAATTAAAACGGCAAATCATTGTCAGGCATGTCATAATATATGCAAATCAGTTTGATCGAAACGCTGCTGGTTCATTTTCCCAGAAGTGAAAGAATCTAAATTTAAAATACATCCCATATATATTTATTTTGTCAACTTTTATGAGTACACTACCAAATGTCCTCATATAATTTAAGCTTGTTTGGCTCCACAGTGTCTCAGACAGTTCACTTTGAAACACAGTTTCATGACTTTCATATCATATCCTACGTTCGGCATAACCCAAGCCAAGACAGCCGGTGTAGACGCACACAGCACAGTGGGTCAGCTGAAGTGTCTGAGGAAATACCCATAAGAGTGGGGAGGAAATCATCCTTTCTGACACGGCCAATCAGAAAAGGAGCACTGATATCTGAGCGTGACAGACGTTCTGTGAGGAGTGGGAGCAGAACACCATCGCTCAGAGTTTTCGCACTTTTCTGTTCCTTGGTTGACAGGTTCTTGACAAGTCACTGTGCGTGTGTCTGTGTGTGTGTGTGTGTGTGTGCGTGTGTGTGTGTTTTACAATCTCATTTAGTTGAAATGGTTACCAGGGAGTCAAATATTTTCTAGCTCAAATGATTTGCTTAGAGTTTTGCAGGGGTGACGCTTCTTTGTAGGCCAAAACAGAGAAACAAGTTAGCATTTTTAGCACTTCTGGTTCCACTGTTTTGGTTTCAAGTCAATGGGTTTTTAGAATTAATTTTGGTTAAATGCCTGAAACAAATCTCTGTAAAACAAGTTCAAGATATTTTCACGTTTTATTCTGCGAAATAGAATACATCAGTAATAACCCCCGTTATTTCTTTTAAAAGTTTTTACTTGTTCTTTCATAGAAGAAAAAAAAATCTGTAGAGAATCACATATTGTACCTTTAAACAAAACAATATTATATAAATGAAGAGTTCAGATGCAAAAGCCTCTAAATGCCATTTGAAATTTTCTTCTTTAATGATGATTTTTATCAAACTTGTATATTTAAGTTCAGTAATTTCACTTAAATAACAATTAATAGGTAATTATCATTGCCATTTAAGTGAAATCACTGAACTTAAATATACAAGCTTGATAAAAATGATCATCCTAGAAGAAAATTTGAAATGGCACTTAGAGGCTTTTGCATCTGAACTCTTCAAATATACTGTATATCTCTTGAAAATAGTGTAAGTCATTTACTATATTCTACTTTTAGGATATATATATATATATATATATATATATATATATATATTTTACTTTTGGAGCTTGATAGCTCCAGTTCCCATTTATTTTTGCTCCATGTAAAAGATAATCTGCAAAACTGTTAATTATCTGTTAATTAACTGTTAATCATCTGTTAATTTTGTGTTTCATAGGAAAAAAAGAATGCCATATGGGTTTGGAACAACATTAGGGTGAAGAAATGAACTATATGTAGGATGATCAGTAAGATGATAAGCTTATTGAAATGGTTGACGCTTTGAATGTTTGTGAGTTTCTGCTGCCCCCATGTGGCCCTTGAAGGCAGGCTACTAAAGAGGCTGCACAGCACTCATTTAGCTGCTTTGTTCAGCTGGTTTCCTTCAGAAATGGAATTGAGGTTCATCAGACTCAGGTTTCTCACAGTCTAAAAAATTTAGGCGTGTTTTTGCAACGTGGGCTTTAATGTGTCTCTTCACTGAGAAGTGCAACAGGAAATGGTGTATTGATCAACGCAACATGGCGCTAAACCACTTACTTCAAGCTCTATTTGCAAAATTGGCGCGCCAAATTTCCCCTAGCCTGGACTGCATCTGTTTTCAAGCCTTCCCACTTAGCTCTCTCCACCGCTGGACAGCTTTTCTAATATCAACGAGGGACCTAAAGCTCTTGCCTAAACATACCCCTTTATTTTCCATCTTTTCTCTTTTGTATTGTGTCCCATCTCTATTTCTGCAGTCTTTCTTCAAATCTCCCTCTTGATCGTTCTCTCTCTCCTCGACCGACATACTGCTGATTGGCAAAACGTTTGTTGTTGTGTCGGTGCGACTAACTTCCAAACAGCATATTTGAAAAACGACCACACACTCGTCAGTGCCAAATATAATTAACAAATTTTATTGATCAAAAATTATTACTATAATACACTAAATCATTAAAAGCAATAGAGAAATGCAGCTGTTTATTTAATACGTGCCCTATTTACAAAAATAAATATTTTGCTAAATAACAACTAAACAGAGACACGTTTACACTAATCGAAAGATTTGTAATCTGGTTTAAACACAGAAAGATAAATATAACAGGGGGAGGCATTTAACAAATAATCAATTGATGCAAAGGAGGATAAAAGCTAGCACTTTGACCATAAATGCAAAGTCATCCTCTCATTTGACTTTGATTTCCCCTCACCATTTACTAACTGCCATGAAGCTGACGATCTGATCATCTGCTTCCAGGAGAAAGACAAATGACTATCAGCAGGAGCCAATTTGGTGTTCTCAGAATTATGATGAGTGATCAGAGACACACCTTCAATAACTCAAGCTGACAGCCTTATCCAGTCAGTCTCTTGGCTTTGAGCACAAGACAAACCTCACTTTAAAGGGGATGTCTAATGCTTTTTCATGCAAACTGATTATGTACATTGGGATACAAGGGATACTCCACCCAAAAATGAAAATTCTGTTATCATTTACTCACCCTTAAGTTGTTGCAAACCAGTATGAGTTTCTTTCTTCTGTTGAACACAAAGGAAGATATTTTGAAGAATGATTGGAACCAAATAGTTTGGCACCATTGACTTCCATAATAGAAAAATATGAAAAATACTATGGAAGTCAATGGTGCCAAAGTTCTAATCGTTCTTTAAAGTCCCCATGAAATCAAAATTGACCATACTTACTTTGTTTGCCTAAATTGATCGTTTTGTGGTGAACAATTCATACATGCAAGTCAATCCACACAAAAACATTTTTTGGCTTCGCAATCTTTAATCAAATTTTGAAAATGGCCCTCCCCTCTGCATCGGAGGACCTTGCCTGATGACGTAGGCTTTACAGTTTGGGTGTCTCCTTAACATCCATAACCACGCCCCTCCAAATGACAGCTGCTGTGTGTTTGCGAGCGCCGAGCGAGCATTGATTGACAGCGTGTGTAAACTTGCGTCATCCTCCATTTCAGAATGAAACACCAATTTTTCTAGATCCAATCAGGTGCTAGTTGGAAAAAAAAATCCACGCCCACTATTTTGCCTCATTTAGTATTCCGTTTCTCTCAGAAATACGTCACAACACTGGAGAAAAGTCGTTTGCAACTTCCGGTTCACGGGGACTTTAAAATATCTTCCTTTGTGTTCAGCAGAAGAAAGAAACTCGTACAGGTTTGCAACAACTTGATAGTGAGTAAATGATGACAGAATTTTCATTTTTGGTTGGAGTATCCCTTTAAAGAGTTGGGTTTGCATCCTAAACAAGTAGGACGTATGACAAAGTATTGTGTCAAAAACACTCCATCATTGTTCGTACAAATTTCGACAGTTTTTTTGGAGCATAGCTCTGTATGATGTCATAAAGGGCGGAATTCCTCCGGCACTTCTCCCGGAAGAGCGCACACACACACATCAGCCAGAGCAAGAGCAAGAGCAACGGCCATCAACGTGGTTTGTTCAGGTTACAGAAGTCATCGGAAGAAAAGAAAGAACCGGTACAGCTGTAGCTGTCTTTTATAAATCTGATAAAATGAAAGACTCTTCTGAGATATGAAGGATGCAATAATACTCTTTAGGTAGTCAAGATTGAATTGAGATTGGCAGAAACTGTGTGCTTTATGTCCCCTTTAAAGACACAAAAAAAATCAACTGTGTTCATACTATTTTAAAGTCAATCATAAAGCACACTGATGCAGACAAGTTTGGCAGTGTATTTTAGGAGGAAAGAAGAATGCAGAGAGTTGCCTATATAGGAGCAATTCTCCACCGCATGGCCAAAGACCACAAAGGCTAGTTGTACGAGCAAGTTAAAGAACCACTAAAAAAATAAACTCAATAATCCACTAATTATGAAAATGTTTATACACACTCTGTTACTTATCTCTTGTAAGTTGCTTAGGTCAATCATTTCATAAAGCTTTGGACTCACTATGCTGTTGAGATCAGATCCAAAGCTTCCACAGGGGTGTCCAGTGTCTGCCAGTGCCTCCATTCCCTCTTCATCCCACATGTAAGTCCCTCCAGAACTGTCTGAGGGCGACAAGTCCAGAGACGAGCCATGAGGGAAATCGCCTGTAGGAGATGTCCCATGTACAAAGTCATCTTTACCAGCTGAAAGACAGACAAGAAAATGGGTAAGAAAGTGACATTTTAAAGTGATCTTGGTAACAGTATGGATATTTTCGAATTGTTTAAATATGAAAATCTTTTTCAAAAGCTAATTTTAAGTATTTTAGGCACATTCAAGATGGAATACTGTTCCATCATTATGCTGCCTTCTAAGGTACATTGTTTTGGCCAAAATATAAAGCAGCATCAAACCATACTTTATACATTATGCATTTACAATATTGCATACAATTCTGAGAATTACTGATACAAAGTACATTGCTATATTGCAAGATGACAAAAATACTTGTACATACAAGTCAGGGGTATTTCCTCAGAGGAGGCAGTGCCTCATAAAAAAAATGAATGAGAAAATAATCCATATTATAAAAATAAAAATACACAGATTAAAAAAAAGTGTATAAATCCCTTGTTTTTTTAAAGTGACACTGTTCAACAGCGACAAAAGCAGGCAAACTTTAAGTCCGCATCTCTCTTCCCTTCTTTGAGTCCATTGAGAGTGGTGGAACTAGACTTTAAAACATGGGGTGGATCTCGGCTCCTGTCTGCCTTGCTGCCTGCTGACTGTGTGCTCCAAGGCTGTACGCTCCATCTAAACCTCGTATTAGCATTGTATTTCTTTATGTTTTTAACCATCATTTCTAGTTATTTATACTACTAAATAACATTTCAGATTAACCTTACACCGCAAGCTTCCTTTATTGTTACAGCAGCTCGAGTTCTTACCAGAACCAGTAAGTATGACCATATAAGCCCGGCTCTGTCAACCCAGCATTGGCTGCCTATTAAAAATTAAAATATTGCTGATTACTTACAAAGCACTAAATGGTTTACCTCCCCTGTACTTGAGCAAGCTCTTAACTCATTATAGTCCTTCACGTCTATTGAGTTCTCATAATTTCAGCCAGTTGATAATACCTAGAATATCAAAATCGACTGCAGGCCTAGATCCTTACATTGTCCAGGAAGCAGACACACTCTGTCATTTCAAATCTAGACTAAAAAGACATCTCTTAGGCCTAGCATACACATTACTCACTATAGACTTCTTTAATTAAAAATTAGACTGCATAGTTTAGATCAGCTGGAACCGGTGTTCTGTCGATTTTTGCTTCCTTGTCGAAAAATGCTACCGTAGCGCGAATTGATCACAGAATGCCGATTAAAGACGTATGAAATACAATTCTAATACAATTCTAAGTTACTGTATACTGTAGACTACTGTTTTTATTTTTAAAACGGTGTGAAAAGTAAAAAATTATCATAAAATATTCATCTTTGACTTGTCAAAGTACACCTTTTCTTATAGTAACTGAAACTTTCAGTTATTCCTTTTCAGCTGGCTGACCGTACAAATATTCATATGGTAGTAAGCATTTTTTAAAGGGAAATTATACATTATAACAGGAAAATGTAGCTTTTGTAAAAAAAAATAAATAAATAAATAAAAAAACGTGAGTCTGCACATGCGCATAACCGGTAAGTAGGAAATCTCGATGGGTAGCATGAATTGTCAGAACACCGGGAACACGTCCCGTAAATCCTGATGTACTTGGTACATCATAAGAAGGATGGCGTCTACGCTAACATTAGTCTCTTTGTTTATCCCGAGGGATACCTCTATGGTCGACCTGCACCTGGACCCATCCCAACTCATCCTTAAGTGCCAGCCTCATCAACACGACAGCCATCGGCACTAATCCTCAACAACTCATCTCCATACCGGCGTGATTACTTCGACTTCCAAACAGATGGAAATGGACAAATACTCTAAATGTCTGATCCAATCTGACTTGTAATGCTGCCCGAATCACACACTGTCCTTTCGAAGTGCAGAGGAGAACTGGCCCCCGACTGAACCTGGTTTCTTCCAAGGTTTTTTTCTCCATTCTGTCACCTGATGGAGTTTTGGTTCCTTGCCACTGTTGCCTTGGCTTTTGGCTTGCTTAGATGGGGACATTTAATATTCAACAATATTAAATATTTCTTATAAGAAATACAACATTGTATTTCTAATAAATAAGCTATCAAAATTGTAGAAACCAGTCAAAATTCAGCAGGATTTTGAACAGCCCTGCACTTGTTAGTTGCAAAATACAAATGTTAGAGAATTGTTTATTCTTAATCATCTGTTTTTTGCAAATAACATTAATATTTCTTTTAATATTCAACATTAATACATTAACAACATGCAGCACTTCTGTACATCAAAATAAATGCTTCTTTCAAGAGGAGGTCAAACAGATGTAGCCAATTAAAATTTTGGACACCCTTGGACATCCGTCTGGCTCCGCAACAGCCCATTGAGTTTTAACCGACCCTGTAAAGTGTGTGATGTTTGGTACGGGGTAATTGAGAATGAATGGGGAAAGTCACATGAAAGGAGGCAATGCCTCCATTGGGCTATGATTGGATGGGATTGGTTATGTTAGATATGATTGGTTCGTGCAATAAATCCACCTTGTTTTTGTGCGCACGTGCGCATATCAGTAACCAGACAGTTTCTGGTCTCATTGACTTCCATAGTATATTTTTTCTTCTAAATATCAGAAAATCATCAGAATGGATTTGAAAATGGTAAAACTCAACTGTTTAACTCTGGGGGAAAGGTAAAATGAGCCTATTTCCAAAAAAAGTGGAGTATCTCTTTAATGTAAAGATACAAACTAGAATTGCATTTGGCTTCTTTTTGATGTAAAGTAATGTTTATTTAACCAGGGAAATGTGACAACATTAAGTGAAACTAGGACATGAATTTAAAGTTGATTAATAAAAATAAAATAAAATAAAAACATTTTAAAAAAGGCGAGGACTTTGCCTCCTCATTTCAGAACACCGCTGTACACTGCACTGATACAAGTAAATAGGCTTTACATAGAGCATACTTACACTTTTTAGATTTTGCTTTGAGATTTTAACATGACATGCTTCAACTTTTAACACAATACTAGTTTTAAATCACACTGGTTTGTGGCTAAGGGATAATGTAATGTTAACCTGTAATGTTACACCCTTACAGGGTAATAAGGGGCCAGATTCACAAAACATTCTGGAGAATCAAATTCTTGTTGTACTGGTACTTTGTCAGGTTTAGGACTGGTATGAACAGCTGACTCCTAAAGTTTTTGTTATGTTTCATATGTTGTGTGGTGGTTGTTTCGCAGAAGTGATAGAATTTACCCCATTTTAATAGGGTAAATCACACAGTGATAGCATGCACTCTAAATGCTAAGTAGTTTAACCTAAACCGAAAAGGCTACATCACGCAGTATGTTTTTGCAAAGTGATGGACATACTCGATTTAATTAAATGTACAAGAACCACACATAAAAAAAAACAAAAAAACGGAAAGTGCTGACCTCCCCTCAAGACATATTAATGTTAAATCTCAAATAAATAGTTATCAATAAGTTAAGAGTATTACAGATTAGAGCCCGACCGATAAAGGATTTTGAAGGCCGATACCGATACAAATATTTGTTGGTTTTAAAATCCGATATTCCGATATATCGGCCGATATTTTTATTTATTTATTTTCAGAAGCGCGCAACAAAACAGTATCAGCAGTTTGCAGGATGTGTGGCGCGTTATAAACGAGTGTTGCCAACAGGGATGGTGTAGAGTGCCCTCTGATATACACTCATGACATGGTAGAAACGCATTTCGTCTATTTTTATTTTATTTTTGAAATATTCATTTATCGGCCATTATAACTGCCGATACCGATAGATTGGAAAATGCCTAATATCGGCCGATAATATCGGCTAGCCGATATATCGGTCTGGCTCTATTACAGTTATCTCCAGGTAGATAAAAAGATGACCTTTGAGGTGTTTTTCATTTAGTTCATTAGCAAGTCTTCAGCAAGATCTGCCAAAACCAATCAGATAACACCAAATTAAGCCTGTCATTTCATTCTTTAAAAAAAGTTCTTCTTATTATTTAAAAAAAAAAATGCATCTATGAACATTCTTACAAACTAGGGCACCAATGCAGGGGTAATATAACACTCTGAAGGTATACCTACTTTGAACAGTCAAAATCTAGAAAATAAGATTAGTAGTTCTGAGGTGTAAATGATGAAATAAAGAAATTCTCAAACCTGCGAGTCCCATTCCTGCCCAGTCAACCGATTCAGACAAGAAGGTGTGTAGGTTGGTCAGCGATGATTCCTCATTGCACTTGGTGATTTGAGTATTGGCATCTGTACATAGTCCAAAGTGGTCTAACCCTTTTTTAAGGACAGGCAGCGATAGGGTCTCACCTCCATTACCGAGATTATCAAAGTCATCTATGTACTCTTCACTAGTATCATTATTCTCCACAGAGGAGGACGATGATAGCGACATACCGTCCAAAACCTCCAAGAAAGGGACCAGACTGCCTTCAACTTCCTTTACTTCAAATGAGGTCTCATTTGGGGTAACTTCAATACTTTCATTGTTGGTGGTTGGTTCTAAACTGGTTTCTACTATCTCTGTGGGATCTTGGATATTTTGACTCAATTCGGCTTCTTTTTGGACAGTTTCAGGGACAACAGGACGGAGATGTTTGTTGAGTGTTGGTCGAGTAAGTCTATAACTGAGCATTGATGGTTTTTTACCTGAGCAGCTGGGTAAAAGTGATTTCTTTATTGTGGTCGTTGGCAAAGGATGATCAGTAGTAGTTACAGAGGGCCTTGCAATCCCATATTTACCAACTTTCCCTTCAGGTAATACTGGATTTGGCTGAATGAGGGGTGATCTAGCCACTGGAGATTTTACTAAAGGTCTTGGGAGTTCTTTAGCAAGCTCTGTAGCTTTGTTAAAGGAGAAGGAACGGGTCATGGGTGGGCTGGTGGAGCAGGCTGCCCTATTGAAGTGGGTGAAACTCTGAGAGTGCACTATGCTCTCTTTAGAGGAAGACTTGATGCTGTCGTTGGCGAGGGACAGTTTGCCCTGCAGGGTTTTTTGTTGGGATACATGACCAAGACAAGGCCCTGAGGAGCCATAACGCCCATTACCACCACCATTACTTCCATGCAGAGTAGCTATACCATTATAGAGGGGATTCCCTGTGGAGGGGCGTTTGGGAGTAGTCATGCGGGGAATGGTTTTGCTAGGCTGGGGTATACTCCTGGGACAGCTACTTTGTGAAGTTGGGACTGCACTCTTACATTTAACTGTAGCTGCAGGGGAAGGATTTTTAGTCACCATCACTGGGGACTGAGAATCTATAGTTATACTACTCTCCTCATCCAAGCAGCCAAAGTGCTGAACTTTATTTCCACTGTCCTCTTCACCCTTTCTCCAATTTAGGGATGGCACACGTGTCAAACTAGTGTGCCTGCCTATAGGTCCAACTTTAGACTCCATGGAGAAAACTGGGAGGGCCGATCCTTTGGGAAGGGGGGTCATGGTGGTGACCGAGGGATGGGAAGCAAACTTGGGAAGCCTGGAGACCATGTTGAGCTGTTTGACAGCGTTCCTTTCCATCAGCTAGGTTCACCACCATGGATGTGGACAAAACTGCAAAGAGAAAAAGAGAAATGATGAAATATGAAAAAGGCTAATTGTTTGCATGTTGTACACAGCCAGTGTTTTAAAGGGGACATATCATGGAAAAACCACTTTTTTAGCCCTTAAATGCATTTTGTTGTGTATTTGGAGTGTTTATAAGTACAGAAAAGATGAAATTATTCTCTTCAGGTGCTTCGTTTATATCTTTATATTCTGTTTTGGTCATATTTTTCAACCTGTTCAGATTTTTCTGTTTTCTATGACGTTTTTTGAACTATCACGTCACCGTATTTGCAGTGGAACTGCAAAATAAGGACATTGACTACCGGCCCAACACTTCGAGCAATCCGCCATTATTATTTCTCGCTCCGATTTTGTAGTCCGAGCTCAATGATGCAGACGTTACGAGAGGGCAAGTCAAAATGTTCGGTTGTTGGATGTAGTGACCTGAAGCACTTCAAGGATTCCCACTTCAACAACCTCCGCCAGTATAAAGAAGGGTTTGCCGATTGACTTCGTCTGAATGAGAGGTAAATTCCTTCTACTGTATCTTTGGAGACGACGAACAGAGCCTTTCGGATAGATGTAAATATCGTTAATAAAGATAAAGTACTTTACTTTCTTAAAACACATGGTGGTTGTAACAAAGTTCAGGGAAGAAGGAGGCAGGAACCGGATAATAATGAAAAATAAAACTTTATTTAAACAAAATAAACAAACAAAATACCTGCCAGCAGCCCCTCACGGACGACTGCTGGCTACCGAAAATAAAATATAAAATACCGGCCAGCAGCCCCTCGCGGACGACTGCTGGCTTACCAAATAAAATATGAACCACAAACAAAAGCAGGCCTGTTCCTCTCTCGATCATCCACTCCGTCGCTCCCCCTTTATGGCTCCGCTCCTTCGTGAGAGATGCGAGACCGGTGTGCTTCGCAGGTGCTGCTCATTAGCAATCGCAACACCGGCCTCGCGACTTTCTCTCACGTCCCTCGGCCGTCCTGCTCACCACATACCCCCATCACCCCTCACAGGCCGGGGGGTACACCCGAGACTGTGCCTACTTCCCCCCCGGCGGCGGCGATCCCTGGGGGGTATGGATCGACGAGCCGAGGGAAACGGAGACGGAAGCCTGAGGAGCGACGGACACGAGAGAGGGGAGAGAGGGAAAAAAAATGTAAAAAAAAAAAAAATAGTCCGGCTCCCACAACGCGCTGCCATCTTGTCCCTCACCAGCTGGGCGATCTCCTCCGCGGTGCCCGGCGGCGACGCTGGATGGCTCTCGGTGAACGCCTCGACGCTCCCCCGCCCCCGGTGGACGGCGACGGCTCCTCGGGTGCCTTGGGCAGACGGCAGGAGTCCCCCGCTCCCTGCTCCTCCCCTTCACTGGCGGATGGCAGCAGGCTCCGGCCCACGGCGAGCGGCGGTGACTCCTCCTCTCCCTCCCGGAAGGCAGCCGCCCCTCCATTCCCAGGCGGTCGGCGGCGAGCTCGGGCGTCCCACCGGCAACTCACCCCAGCGCCCCACCTCGAGCGTCCATGGCCGCGAGTCCCCCGCTCCCTGCTCCTCCCCATCTGCGGCGGACGGCAGGAGGCTCCGGCCCACGGCGAGCGGCGGCGACTCGCGCACCATGCTCGATGGCACCGCGGATTCCCCACAGCGGCGAGGACCCTCGGACAGCGCGTTCCTCCCTCTTCCCGGGTTTCGGCACCAATGTAACAAAGTTCAGGGAAGAAGGAGGCAGGAACCGGATAATAATGAAAAATAAAACTTTATTTAAACAAAATAAACAAACAAAATACCTGCCAGCAGCCCCTCACGGACGACTGCTGGCTACCGAAAATAAAATATAAAATACCGGCCAGCAGCCCCTCGCGGACGACTGCTGGCTTACCAAATAAAATATGAACCACAAACAAAAGCAGGCCTGTTCCTCTCTCGATCATCCACTCCGTCGCTCCCCCTTTATGGCTCCGCTCCTTCGTGAGAGATGCGAGACCGGTGTGCTTCGCAGGTGCTGCTCATTAGCAATCGCAACACCGGCCTCGCGACTTTCTCTCACGTCCCTCGGCCGTCCTGCTCACCACAGTGGTCATGGTTTAGCAGTACCTTTGTCTTTCTTTGTTTTGTTTTGAAGTAACGTTACACGTCTGCAGTATTATTGTTCTTGAGTTTCATCAATGGTCATTTAGCTGTGTTGTTTTCTGATGCTTTTCTAAACGTATCATATTGTCAATACAGATTTGTTTGTGGTAAGATTAGACCATAGTCATTTATCTTGTCAGTGTGCTTGTTTTAACAAGAGAAATAGTCGACTTTCACTAATAACACAAAACAGTTAACGTTACATACCAAAGAAGTGGTTGTTCTGCAGGTTCGTCGTCGTCTTTACCAACTCGCTCGCTCTGGCTCGAATAAGTAAGGCTTGATGGACAAGTCTTCTGTTGTTGACATTTTATTAACGTGTGAATAAAAATGTTCTTTGAAGGTATCGTATATAATCGTATTTCTCTAATCAAACTACAATAACGGCCGAACGCGGGGAGTTGACCGACCGTGAACTCATCAACCTGGAGAACGGGTGGGGTATAACGCATCTCCTTTTTATTTAAAGGGGCCGCTTTGAAACGGGTCGCTCAAAGACGCACATCAGAAAAGGGGTAGAAAAGGGGCCTGTGGAGCTATAATAATGAGGAATTCAGACCCAAGCATTGCAGTTATGTTTTATATAGACCACAACGGTATGATTTATATGTAAAAATGAATGATTTAAAAGCATGATATGTACCCTTCAATATCAAAAACCATTTCACATTATTTTACATGCACGTTCTGTGATTTAAAGACAGAAAAATGTGTAAACTTCCAAAGAAAATCTAATTTGCCATGATGATAATGTACGCAAGGTTAAATGAAGTTTCAGCAGTTTAAGCTCATTTCCTTGGTGCTGAGCATGTTGCATTTTTGTTAGGACTACATAACTGCTGATTATATATAATGAATAGGGAGGGTTTCCTCTAAAGCTTTCAAGTTGGAATGTAATGCAAGAAGGAACACACTAGAACACACAAGTCATCAGATCACTGTACTTCTCACACTACAAGACTGTAAAATGGATAACTATATTGTATGGCGGATTACCACAGCACTCGTGAAAAGTCCTCTCCCCCTCTCACTCTCCGGAGTGATGATATTACTGTGCCGAGTCGAAGCGCTCCCAAGCACTTGCTGTGGTATTTCGCCAAACAATTTAGTTATCCATTTTACACGCTTAAAAAAACGCAACGTTTTATTTTGTGTCACTGTCCTAGGTCGAGTTACACTACTCGTGTAACTGTATTTAAATAGGGAAAATGTGGAGGTGTTTGGCCGCTTCTCTGCTTGGCCCATATTGAATCAACTGGCTAGTTGAGTGCTATCAAAGTGTCTCGAAAGCGATTGAGTGCACGCACTGAGACGAGAGAGGTGTGTGTCAACTTGTTTTAGATAAGGGAATAACAGTTTAAGCCATTTGTCAGACCCTTAAAGGGTTAATTCACCCAAAAATGAAAAATGAAAATGAAAAAGGAAGATATTTGGAAGAATGTTTTAATCAAACAGATCTCATTCCCCATTGACTACCATCATAGGAAAAAATACATACTATGGTAGTCAATGGGGAATGAGATCTGTTTGATCAAAACATTCTTCCAAATGTCTTCCTTTGTGTTCAGCAGAACAAATAAACACATAGAGGTTTGGAACAACATGAGGGTGAGTAAATACTGACAGAATTTTCATTTTTAGGTGAATTAACCCTTTACTTTCCCTATATCAGATCTAGACCAAGCTGACAAAAAGTTATCTATTTTACAAGATTCAAGAAGATCTGGTATGATCCCTTATGACTATATTATGTTTATATCTTGTGTGCACAAACTTTGCACATATGGAAAAGTCAAGAAGTGAACACACTTATGAATTTATGATACAGCAAATTCTAAACTGTCAGCCATTTTAACTGGAAAATTAAAGCTATTTTATTAATGTTCCTCACTAGAGGGAGCCGTAGAATAAGGAATCCCCATGTTCTAACCAGATGTGATGTGATTCCAGCTACAAGAAATGTTTCGGTCCAGACTCAACATACAACAAGAGACAAAAATCAACCACAACCAACCCACAGCCAATCTGATGACAGTGTGGTGGGCTTTCTCTGCAAGTGTATTCATGCGGTCATGACCTCAAGGCTAGATTATAGATAATGCTCTACTGGCCGGCTGCCCTGCGAGGCTTAATAAACAAAATCCAGCTGGCCCAAAATGCAGCAGCTAGAGTTCACTAGAACCAGGAAGTGTGACCATATCAGTCCGGTTCTGTCAACACTACAGGCATTTAGCTCCCTATTAAACATTGCACACCTTTGAAAATCTTGCTAATTACTTACAAAGCACTAAATGGTTTAGTTCATCGGTACTTGAGCGAGCTCTTAACGCATTATAGTCCTTCACATCTGTTGTGGTTTCAAAATTCAGACCGGTTGATAATAGGCTACCTAGAATACCAAAATGCAAGATCCTTTTCTTATTACAGTTTTTCTCGATTGCTTAAACACATTTCTTGAAACTATGCCTCTTATTCTCAAAACAGTAAACACAAATCCATAACGTCTCACTCAGTTTCCCAAACAACCTATTTTCAGGTCAAAATGAAACTCTACATTCAAAACCATTCACTCTTGCTGAAAAAATAAACTTTGCCCTCAGACAGGACACACAAGCCCTCAAAATAACACACACTACAACATAGTCTAACACACTGGTCCAATAAATTCAAAACAACATTTCCAAAACTGGTAAGTTATGTTACTTGTGGTTCCCCTCCTCACAAACTTTTTCACATGACAAAAGACACAACCAATGGATACATTGGCACATTTTTATTCATTCATGTACTACACAGTACCACAAAAAAAAAAAAAAAAAAAAAAAGATTATTCCACCTCAGCCTCCTGCCTTTGGTCTGGGTCAAGCCAATCACATTCACATCACAGGCTATATTAGCCCTAGCCCGGCAGCAGAGGTAAAATTCTTTTGCCTGACTCACCCCTGTTTTCCTGTTTTTCTCCCTGAAATTTCTGATGATGGAGGCGAAGGTGAAGTGACTCAAATTAGGCTGTACTCGTTGTCCAGCCTCCCTCATAGTCATGCCATGGACAAGGACATGATCAACTCAAGTGGCTCTAATTTCATCTGAGACTGCTTGTCTCCTCCTGCTTCACCACCATCTCTTCTACCTCATCCTTCACCACGTCCCCCTCTTCCTCCTCCTCTCCCTCCTTCACCATGTCCTCTTCCTCCTCCTCTCCCTCCTTTACCATGTCCTCTTCCTCCTCCTTCACCATGTCCTCTTCCTCCTCCTTCACCACATCCTCCTCTTCCTCTTCACCATATCCTCTTCCTCCTCCTTCACCATGTCCTCTTCCTCCTCCTTCACTACGTCCTCCTCTTCCTCTTCTTCCTCCTCTTACTCCTCCTTCACCATGTCCTCTTCCTCCTCCTTCACCACGTCCTCCTCTTCCTCTTCTTCCTCCTCCTTCACCATATCCTCTTCCTCCTCCTTCACCACGTCCTCCTCTTCCTCTTCTTCCTCCTCCTTCACCATATCCTCTTCCTCCTCCTTCATCACGTCCTCCTCTTCCTCTTCTTCCTCCTCCTTCACAATATCCTCCTCCTTCATCACGTCATCCTCTTCCTCCTCCTTCACCACGTCCTCCTCTTCCTCTTCTTCCTCCTCTTCCTCCTCCTTCACCATATCCTCTTCCGCTCCCTCCACGTCCTCTTCCTTCATTTCTTTGTGGATCCATTGTTCCAAAACTCAGATGAACTGACTCTGGCACTTTTAGGCACCTTGAAAGTTCTGATTGATGTGTGTTAAATTGTGACTCTCAGTGTTTTCATCTGGGTAATTGTGTGCTAAGTGAGCTGAAACTATGCTGACTTGAGTGAACAATATTGAATGCTAGTGCTTTCTAAATGACCACATGGTCTAGGCAATGAGAAATTAAGGGATTTGTGTGTAGAGTTTTGCAGTGATTGTTCAACAATTCTGATTCATGTGTCAAAACAGGGAATAGTGTTTATAGTTTAGGGAAATGGGTGTGCTTTTTGATAAATGGCATTATGGTTTTGAAATTTTAGTTCAAAAGCCTGGTTATAGTGTTTAAGCAATTGAGAAAAACTGTAATAGTGCCCAAACTCTTCTTAGCGATATTCGAGAGGAAGACGCACTCTCTCCGTTTAAATCTAGATTAAAAATACATCTTTTTAACCTAACATACATTCAACACATTATCACATTTGAGTATTTAATTGAGCTGGACAGTGACATCACATCACTGTTTTCTGCAGAGCTGCTTTATAGCTGAATGGAATTAATTTAATAATTGATGATCTGAAACACTGAACTGACTTCAGCTGAACAACATTATTTACTTTTTTTTTTTTTTTAGAACTCCTTTACAGCCAATTTGAACTATGTTTTCATTATTTAATCATTATTTTCCTTTTGATCACTGTAAAGTGACTGTCTCGCCAAGAAAAACACATTGACTGTAAATACAATTTCCAACCGAACGAAAACATATTCTATCCATGAGTGTTGCTCCGAGTTGCTCTCTCACTGACATACCTGATTATTTTAGAGTTCATTATTTAAATGCAATTTATCGTTATGGAAAAAAAAAACAATAAAGCACAAGCTTTTGTGTCAGGTTGTTATGTTGTATTGCTAAACGTAGTGGTCGAATATTACAAACCGTCGGGGTACTTTGCGTTGTACTGCACAGCATTTTCACCCCTTGTCCCACACGTCGCATATTGAGAAAATGTCCCGCATTTTCATCAGTCTGTTGGTTTTTAATTGTCATATTAAGAAAACGTGCATCTTTTGCCGTTTTTAAGAAAGCGTTTTATTTATTATTTTTGCAGCGTAGTTGTTACCTATATTTCACAGCGCTCCGTCATAAGTACAAATAGAACTGCCGTTTTTTATATCTTATCCAATGGTTGAAAAGAAAGGAGTAAACACAGTCAGTAGGTTGTGACGGCTGTCAATCAAAATGGAGCGGTGATTCGTTCCATGTGTTCCCTGTCAGAAAACAAATGGATAATTTGGTCAATTACAATTTTTATTTAACAGAATTTAGTTGTTTAACCTGTTGCCTGCAGTGGTTGTTATAATTCACATCCTTTCAAATATGAAAGTTAATGGTTTTGGTTTTTAATATATTCTTAAGACTGTCTATCTAATTTCATGTTGTTTTGTATTTATTTTTTCATTGTTTATTTTGGTGGATTTTAGTTGGACTTGGTCAGAACTGTTTTTATAATAGTTGCAAGCCCACTGCCTTTGGACTCAGTGAATGGCATTTGGTGATTTTCCTTTACTGGAAGGGACTTAAGAACAAATAATTTTTATCAGCTGAAAGGCAGAACACAATGTTTTATATAGTTAGATAGACCTTATTTAACAATTTCAGGGTATGTTTTAGTGTTGGTAACATGTCCCACACAAACTTATAATCGTCCCACATTTGGTGTGTTTGATGGTGGTCACCCTGTCGGGGCCTGATGTGAGATCCACCAATCAGAGAGGTTGGGAATTGTTTTTTGATTGGTTAAAGTGAATGAAGAATATCTTCTGTTTTGTAAGGACTCGAGCACCCAAGGGTTCAGTGCTTATTGTTGTTCTAGAACATTTAGTTCTAGATAAGCCTAACATATTAGTCCCTTTGCTTGAAGGGGTCATCGTGAGTATGTCAAACAATAATGCTATTATATTATATAATATTTATTGCAGTCTTTGGGGCTTTGAAATTGCAGGCCAATGATATACAAGGATGTCTATTGACATTTTAAACACAAGTAGGTATCATATGAGAGGCCCACAGTTTCAGACAATATCCTGATTAAGATCAGAGAGGTGAAAGCCACGTGTGTACTATGATGAAGATTAACCTTATGCAGGGGCACAAAGCATTATTCATTCTATTCATTCAATATGTGACAAATGTTTAAAAGCCCCATCCGTATTAATGAATTCACTGGAGGGATAAAGCATGACCAAGTGAAGATATCGCCATTTGCCAAAGTTGGTGGATACAAAGTGTCTATTCAAAAGCAAGAGAGAGCATTGTGCTCTGTGACCAGCTGAGATACCTCTGTATTGGAACCACCATGCTTATCACCCATTTAAACCTCTTAAGAAAGTTTTGCACAACATTGAGGGTTAATTAGACCGTTCCTTCCAACAAAGAAGTTTCACTTCATCATCATTTCGGTTGTCTTGCTCACACAGCCTTTTCAGGTCATTCTTCACATCATCCAAGGTTCTCATCAAGTAATCAGTAACATAATAATGTATTATGCTTTTTGTATGTATTATGGTACATGAATTTTCCGATCATCCATTATAGGACTAGGTGGTATGACGGTCTGCCATGCAAAAGTAAAAATGTACCAACTGTTAAGAGATTGTAGATATACACACAGTCAGTGGACAGCGGCACATTGCTTTACATTTTGCAACACAGACCAAGACAAGGAGGGACAAACTGGGCTTTTGCACCGAAGGAACTTTTTGATAGTTGTTCCTTGAACTAATGGCAGAACTACCCACTTTTGGCGTGTTCGTAGCACAGGAACTGGGAAAATATTTAAATATCTAGGAATGTCTTTTGGTTGAACTAAATAAGCTCCTAAGTAAAATAGGGTCTAACCCAGTACGATAGGAACTACAAAGCCCTTTTCACACAAAGATTCTGAAAAATACACGGATAATGTGACCCGGAATTTGTCCCGGGATTGTTTGATTTCAGTTCATTCACACTGCCAGTGATTTGCCGATATCTGTGAGTGCGTTCACACACAACCCGGAAAGACACATAACGTCAGGATGAGACGTGTAACGTATGCGTTGAAAACATAGCTGGTGAACGATCTCAGCTTCAGCGTGGATAGTGAGGAGCTCCTGGTCTCTGCTTCATTTCAGTTTGCAGACATTTGTTCGTCATCTCTTTGTTGATGACGAACACAAACTTTCTTCTAACAGCAACAGAGTCGCCTGATGGCATGAGTGTCATCACTATAACACACCCCTTACGGCATTGGTCCTGGCTTTTGTTCACACAGCGCGCATTCCGGGACTGATTCCAGCAATGTTACTAGGTCCCCAACCCGGCATCGATGCTGGTTTCAATCCCGGGTCGTGTTTGCGTTCACACTGAAGGCGTTCTGGCAAATTCCCGGGATCAGTGAAAGGGGCTCAAGTGACGTAACTGTATACTGATTGGTCGAATGCATTCGTAACAGCACCCACCATTTTTTTTAAAAAGCTTTGTAAACTCAAACTTTAAAACCACAAACAAACTCCTTGATGGAAACGGGATAGATGGATGGATGATGGCAAAGTCCACCCTTTACGTCACAGACGAAATTCAACGCGACTTTAAAGAAACCAAGCGAAAACATGAAAATTGTCTTAATCCTCCTTTTTGCTCTTTCCATCACATTACTTACGTCTACATTCCATCTTTGTTATCACAAGTCCCATGACACACAACTAAATCTCAGCTTAGACCACAGCGTCCACTCTCCAGTTATTGATGTTGTTGAATACCATGATTAAATGATGTCGCTGTTGGCCGTCTTGCGACACTTCAGAGTTCTTACTGGCGGTACGAATGCAACCAAGAAATTGGCCCAAGGAGAGCGTTTAGTTCTGGGGAACCACCCTGGTGGCTAGTTCCTATAACTGTCAAGTGCGAAAGCCCCTATAGAAGTGTGTATTAAAGGGTTAGTTCACCCAAAAATGAAAATTCTGTCAGTATTTACTCACCCTCATGTTGTTCCAAACCTCTATGTGTTTATTTGTTCTGCTGAACACAAAGGAAGATATTTGGAAGAATGTTTTCATCAAACAGATCTCATTCCCCATTGACTACTATGGAGAATGAGATAACTGTTTAGTAAAGCTACATAAAATGAGATTGTTTT
This sequence comes from Pimephales promelas, assembly GCF_988280905.1. Classification (NCBI taxonomy): domain Eukaryota; kingdom Metazoa; phylum Chordata; class Actinopteri; order Cypriniformes; family Leuciscidae; genus Pimephales; species Pimephales promelas. The sequence goes on from NC_142785.1 coordinate 13,606,841, forward strand.
TGCACTGTTAACTGTTATTCGGTTGTTAATAATCTTATCTTTTGCTTCGTGTCCATCAAGTTCTAAAAATCATCCATCTTCCTTATCCACTATAGGGAGCGCTGGCCTTTTGAGTCAGGGACCTTCTTGTTAAGAGGTACACTGAGCCATTGTGTGCCCAAATATAATAATATTAGATGATGTACTGTACATCAATTTTAAGAGACAACCGCTAAATATCTACAACATTCTGGTCTGCAGATATGGTTCAGATCTCTCCTTTATTGTAAGTCTAAGAGCACATGTGACAAGGAATATGGTCATGCAAATATTCCAGGAAGTTCTCATTTATTTTGCTGAGTCATTAAAAAGTTATGGTGATTGAATGATTAAAAATATAAGACAATCCACCTTATTTTTTTCATGAAAGAGCGGCCACAGCCATTTATAATTAAGTTGGTTATTTAACTTGGAAAAAAAAGATACCATATATTTTACAATGGTAAAACACCATTATACTGCTTTATATTGCAAACTTTCAAATGTTATCATATTAGTTTAATTGCATTATTGCGCAAATAGTTTTACTATTTAGGGACTTTGTTATTCTTAGTTATTTAACTGTGAATCGGAAGTCTTGCACATACAAAAAAAAAAAAACGTACTTACACTTTACAAAATACGATGGGTACAACTATAGCTATTTATCTACCGCTAAGACTCACGTTTGCTTTCCATCATTATTTGCGTTTGTACTGTCTGTTGAACCAAGTGAGTGAATGTGTTTGCAGTCAAACTCCCAGACACACCCATGTTTATAAAATGACACATAATCAGGAGGTGCACATGGACACATGAGACATCAAATACTGTCTGTCACAAATCTGAACTGGTCTGACAGGGCCAATAGAAAAAAAAAAAACTTGGCCCTGATATTAAGTGCATAAATGTGTGTGACATTTATTATAATGAGTTCATGTGAAGATTGTTTTAAGTTCACTTAAATTACAATTTTAATCGACTGACAGCACAAACTGAATTTTGATTGCAACTGTATTCTGTGTGTGTGTATATATATATATATATGTGTGTGTCTGTGTGTGTGTGTGTGTGCCATTTAAGTGCCATTTGAAATTTTCTTCTAGAATGATCATTTTTATCAAGCTTGTATATTTAAGGTTATTAATTTCACTTAAATGGGGATGAAGATTACCTATGAATTGTCATTTAAGTGAAATTACTGAACTTAAATATACAAGCTTGATAAAAAATGATCATTCTAGAAGAAAATTTCAAATGGCACTTAGAGGCTTTCGCATCTGAACTCTTCATATATATATATATATATATATATATATATATATATATTACACACTCACAGGTCACTTTATTAGGTACACACCTGTTTAACTGCTCATTAACGCAAATATCTAATCAGCAAGTACTGTACATTGCAGCAACTCTAGAATTTAGGCACGTAGACATGACTCATGGTCAAGATAATCTGCTGAAGAAAGGTGATTCAGAAACTACTGATCTACTGGGATTTTCATGCACAACAAAATGTCTAGAATTTACAGAGAATGGTTTGAAAAAGAGAAAATATCCAGTGATTGGCAGTTGTGTGGGTGAAAATGCATAGTTGATGCCAGAGGTCAGAGGAGGCCAGACTGGATTGAGCTGATAGAAAGGCAACAGGAACTCATATTAGTGAATATGCAGAAGAGCTTCGCTGAGCAGACAACACAGCTACAGCAGCAGAAGACCACACCGATGGCACTCCAGTCAGCTAAGAACAAGGTTCTAAAGCAACAGTTCACACAGGCTCACCAAAAATGGACAATAGAAGATTGGAAAAATGTTGCCTGAGTCTCGTTTTTGCTGCAACATTCAGATATATAGTGTCTGAATTTGGCATAAACATGAAAGCATGGATCCATCGTGCCATGCTGGTGATGTAATAGTGTGAGAGACATTTTTTGTGCACCTTAGTACCAATTTAGTAGCCATTTTTTGACAGTGTACCCATCCTCTGATGGCTTCTTCCAGCAGGATAACGCACCATGTCACAAAGCTGAAATCATCTCAACCTGTTTTCTTGAAAATGAAAACGGGCTTCTCTACTCAAATGGCCTTCACAGTCACCAGATCTCAATCCAATAGAGCAACTTTGGATGTGGTGGAATGGGGGATTTGCATCTTGGATGTGCAGCTGACAAATCTGCAGCGACCGTGTGATGTTGTCATGTCAATAATATGGACCAAAATTGCAGAGAAATGTTTCCAGCACCTTGTTGAATCTAGGCCATGAAGAATTCAAGTTCTAAAGGCAAGAGGGGGGGGGGGGGGGGGGGGTCAAACCTGGTTCTAGGAAGGTGTACCTAATAAAGTGCCTAGTGAGTGTACAGTATGAGCAATATCACACTTGTAGTCATGAAATATAGCATGTCATAGCTCGTTGATTCATTAGTAGGCCAGTGCTGCAGCTACCATATTCAGTGTCATATTCTAAGAAAACATTGCAAACACCTCCATGTTGTATTTGTCACAGTCCTATCAACCCAATGGCATTGCCATGGAAAAACCAACGCAGATATTCTGGAAAACAAGAGAGCCACGGATGGGACACATAATCAAATCTGAACAGTTGGGATAAAGTGCAGTCAATTATTCAGATCAGATTCAGATCGGATAGACAAGTACTCAGATTTGTAATGACAGAGAGAGCAAAGTATTAGTCAGTGTCTTTACTGTAGGATGTATACAGTAATAGTTTATGGTTCATTGAAGAAGCGTGAAAAAAAAAAAAGTATAAACCCTTCCTAAAAAATAGATTTGTAAAGCTTATTTGGATTTTACAATTTTTTCTTTAAAAAAACCAATGTGATCTCATGAGAATACGTATGTATTTGTACGTAAAGTGTCGTTCTATCATACGTATATATAATTACGTTTTATATGCGCAGAAACGTATAATACTGACGTATTTACAGTACTAAAACGTAAAATATTTACGTATTGACAGCACAAAAACCTAATTTATTTACGTATGAACAAATCCACCGACGTACACATTTGTACGTATCACAATTTATGCATATTAATATCGTAGCATTATGTTTTGACTCTATTGCATTCCACTGTCTTATTAATGAAGTTTTCAGTCGCATTTATTGATATAATACTCATAAATATTAACATTTTGCTCATTTCGCCTGCATGGTGTTAAACAATACACTATAAAACCTTAAAAATACATTCTTTAACGTTACTCGTTTAACCATTTTACATTCTTTAACAAATCTATTTCATTCTTTTTACATTCTTTTTACATTCTAATACATTCTTTAACGTTACTCGTTTAACCATTTTGTAATAGTTTATTTACCTTGAGAAACATAAAGTGTTTTCTCCTATAAAACACAACAAAAATTCACAAAAGACATCAATTTTATTAGTTTGATTTAATCCAAATCTTTAGAATCCATAGTTGTTTGCAAGAAACAACTCCTAATTCAGCCAGTTGTGATCTTCGTCTCCATTCTCAGCAGCGACCGTACACGTCAAATCCCGTGCTGGTGATGAATTCAAATTCAAAAATTGCGTCCTTGAGAAGCGTTACGTCGTGTTTTATCGCAGTGATATCAAACGTTCATTGGCTCTTCCCTGCTTCGTCACAGATTGCGACATGAAGGACTCGGTGACGGTTAGTTCATTTGAAATGGAGAAGCGCGAACCGAACCAGGATTAACGTTTTCATGATTAGTAATTTAATTTCTGCTCTGTACTTCATACAAAACTATTAAAATACTGCCAGAGAAGATTGCGACTGCAACACTTCATCATGTGAACGGCTTTTGGTATCGGTTTTGACATTTTCGCAATAAATAAATTATTGTGATTATACTTGTCTGTTAGTTATGTTTTTCTTCATAATTGTAGTTTGTTACGTAGTTTTAAGGAATTGTTATGGGTAGGTTTAGGGGTAGAAGTAGGATTGGTGGCTCAAAATATATTTTAATCCTACATTGTTAATAAAACTGCCCTTTCCCAACACATCTGTCCATTACGTTTTATCCTTTTTTATATTAAGTATAAAATGGGTATGTTTAGGTTTGGGATTAGGGTTACGGGATCTTACATTTATCTATAAAATGGTAAAAAGGGAAATTATACAGATATCTTTATGATATAGAATATACATAAATAGTTTATGTTTTGTAGCTGTAGAAACGTAATAATGTTACGTTTAAATGTTGCAGATACGTTTCATCCTCTATCCAAATGTACTAAAAAGTACGTTTTCTATCTTTGCAAAAACGTAAAATACCTACGTATTAACAATGAGACCAGGCTGAAAAAACAGTATGCTGAAAAAGGGACATTTTTTTTGTGCTGAGTTAACATACATTCAATAGCATGTAGTATGCTATGTACTGTACAGCATAGAATTAAGTTATACAGCATGCAAAACATACATGCGCAGTACATAACCTGTAACAGTAGCAATATAATCATAATTAGTAAGCTCTTGTTTATTGATTTACTTTTACTTTTTATTTGAAAATGTATGGATGCAAAACAAAAGATTTGATTATTCCTTTACATTCCTATGACGCATTTCAATTATGGATATTCTGTATTATATGGTACATTGCTCAACAACTGTAATTAGTTAATCTCCACTTTGCATCACGCCCTTAAAAACAAGTTGTTCCTCGTCTTGACTTGTTTGATACATGTATTTGTACCTTTTTTTTCATGCTTCTTTGAAATTCTCACGACAACCTTTTAAACAGCTACAGTCCTGCTATCACAGAAAAGAGCGCCTTCCATTACAGGTGCGAAAGGTTAAAAGGTCAGCCTAAGGCACAGATAATGATAGCGATGATGAGGAATATTTCATTTGAATAATATGCTTTGGCAAAACGTACCTACATACAATTCACTACAATTTCCAGCTGAACAAATGAACACCAGTGGCAGTAAAAGACCAACAATCTGTATTACCTTCCACACAAATTATGACTCAAGGTTTAGATTATTGATAAATAACTTAATTCCATGCAGTTCCTTGCACAATACTATGTTGTAAGTGTGACATCAAAACACTTTCACCATAGTGCATGATTTGCAAGCCAATATATCTTGACTTTTTTAACATAGTGAAATTGCTTGGTCGCTTAGCTGGTACAGCATTGCACTTGTAAACTAAACCACTTGAGTATACAGATGTGAGGCTCAAGTCACAATAAAAGAGCTAGATGCCATGACATTGCTTTAACAAATGCACTTGTATCTTAGATTTGCTTTTGTTAACTATATAGGTTAGGTTTAGAGTAGGGCTAAGTGAAGGTGGAACATTATTTTGTAAATGTGATATAGAGCATTAACCTTTTAGTGACACTCTCACTGGATAAGTCCTTTCCAGAATGCCACAATACTTATGGCAACCAACGAAATATAACATTGCCAGATTCACGTTCATCTGTTTCAGGTAACACTAATGACACTTTTAGTACCACTCAATGGACATTTCCCTTTGAAAGTGTTTGAAACGTACAATAAGCGTAATATAATTTTGCTGAAATGTTGCTACAAGCATGTTTTGTCGATGAGCCTGCATTGGATATATTATGATGATATGTGTGAATGTGCAACACATTCTCATCCCTTCCAAGGCATCATATACGACGCTTTTGCCAAAGCGTAGACATCCAACGCACATGGCACCCTTTAGCGTCAATATAACACGCTTCGGTTATGGGTAGGTTTAGGTCTGGGGTAGGGTTCGGGTTAGACCACTAGGAGGCGCCTTCTGCCCCATATATACAGTGATGTGAATAAGTTTGGACACCCATGCTAAAGTTGCCTTAAAAGAGGAATAAAAAAAATCATCTTTTGGATATTGATCTTAATGCCTTAATTAGAAAAATGAGGAAAACTCCAAACTTTAAGGACACAAATTTTCTGTGTGAATGAATAATATATCATAAATAAATAAATGTTTTTCCTTAAAGGGTTAGTTCACCCAAAAATGAAAATTAAGTCATTAATTACTCACCCCCATGCTGTACCAACCCCGTAAGACCTTCGTTCGTCTTCGGAACACAAATGAAGATATTTTTGATTAAATTTGAGAGCTGTATAACTACCACATTGGCTCCTAAGGGACTGCCTCTTGACGGCCCAGAAAGTCAATGAAGAAAATGTTTAAATATCCCAAGTGACTACCGTGGCTCAACTATATGTTTATCAAGCGACGCGAATACTTTTTGTGCGAAAAAACAAACAAAAATAACGAGTTTATTCGACTATTTCTTTTCTTCCTTGTAGGCCAGAAACGAGATTTCCTTAGATTTCCATGACGCATGCGCGAGAATTGCGATCTGAAGTAGTGTAAGCAGATAGCAATTCTCGCGCATGCGTCGTGGAAATCTAAGGAAATCTCGTTTCTGGCCTACAAGGAAGAAAAGAAATAGTCGAATAAACTCGTTATTTTTGTTTGTTTTTTCGCACAAAAAGTATTCGCGTCGCTTGATAAACATATAGTTGAGCCACGGTAGTCACTTGGGATATTTAAACATTTTCTTCATTGACTTTCTGGGCCGTCAAGAGGCAGTCCCTTAGGAGCCAATGTGGTAGTTATACAGCTCTCAAATTTAATCAAAAATATCTTCATTTGTGTTCCGAAGACGAACGAAGGTCTTACGGGGTTGGTACAGCATGGGGGTGAGTAATTAATGACTTAATTTTCATTTTTGGGTGAACTAACCCTTTAAAATACAGGGTGCATAAGTCAGGACACCCCTATGTCAAATTCCCATAGAGTCAGGCAGATTTTTATTTTTAAAAGCCAGTTATTTCATGGATCCAGGATAATATGCATCCTGATAAAGTTCCCTTGGCCTTTGGAATTAAAATATCCCCACATCATCACACACCTTCCACCACACCTAGAGATTGGCATGGGGTACTTTCCATAAGATCATCTTTCAATGCAAATCAAACCAGCTATTAGGCTAACTGAAGTAAAACCATGCCAATCTCAAGGCATGGTGAATGGTGTGTGATGATGTAGGGATATTTCAATTCCACATCAGAACAAAACCTTGTGTTCTTCTCATCATTCATTTTAAGGACGAATCAGTCAAAAACATAAATGAATTCAAATGTGGATTCGCAAGCCGGTTGTTCCTGAAGCAGGGCTCAGTATCCAGTGTATATGGATCAGGTTCGTCCTCCTCCGAATCACAATCTGTAAGTATTTAATAATGTTTGCTTTTATGTTTTCTGTAGCATGCTCAATATAGTTATATTGTGTTGTGTGTGTTGTGTACACTCTGCACAGCTTCTAAGCGGGGTAAAGTTAGTTTCGTTTGATATTCACCAGACATTCACTGAAAAATGGCAATTACCTCCTAAACGACTTAGCCAAATATGACTTCGCTCTATATACTGTAATAAGCACTGCCCCTCAAAAGCCACCGCAATGTGAGTTTCGCCGGGAAAGCTTGCTCTTGACGGAGACGTGAGTAAGGGACCGTGTGGAAAGTGCACTTTTTCTGACACGTTTGTTCAAACACTATATACAATTTTCAACACTTGACAAGCTATAATCCTGGTTTTGGGCGTTCCGCTGCCGACGATCTCTGTCTACGGTTTACCAATAACATGACTGGGTCATTTGACCAATCGCCGCAGATTCGCGTCACTCAAAGGAGGTGTTTGGGAAAATGAATCGTCGAACGAATCATTTGGGAGTCGTTGAGCAAATCAGGTAAAAATAAATGCGTATTATAAGACAAATAAAGTGTTTTTTTTTATCCTCCTTGCATGCATGTTAAACTGTTTTTGGGAACTCCCAAAACAAAAATAGGAACATTTCAAATGCTATGATAGGGGCTCTTTAAGCATGTTTAACCAAAGCTAATTTGGATGGGTTTGTCCCATCCCCAAAGTCCCTTCTCTTTCTTTTACGGCCCTGACGAGAACGTTGATCTCCTCAGCTGTGAACCGATTGCGCCATGGAAAAAGCGCACCTCGTTCGTCATGCTCTTAAAGGGAATGTGATATGAAGCTCTTATTGGTTTGTTTCCGTTACGCCCAAACCACACCTATGAACAATAAAGCTACTTCAGACCAACCCCTTTTAAACTTGCGTCGGGCGCAAGAGTCATTTATCCCGCCGGTAAAATAGCAACAGCGCCCATGACCCACCCACAAAGTTACTTGCGTTTCAGATCGTTAAAATAGGGCCCACAATGTAATACTGACTAAATCATTTTCATCAAAATACAACGCGACACAGCAAATGCCTGAGAGTAAACTGATGTCTAGTTACAATTATGATGTACTCCAAGCACTTGCGATACTTCTCATAGGAAGGACAAATGGATTTGGATTTCGCTTTATCGTGTCCAGTAAACAGCTTCTATCTGTTGCGGTGTGGAGCGATGTGTCGCGTCCAGTGTAGACATGGTGTAAGCTTAGTCCTGCTAAAGGTGAAAACACTGAAAACCATTAGAGGTGGCACCCCAAGGTCACCTTCAACTGGTGTTATATATCACACAGCTCTTACAGATTTGTTTCCACTGAACTGACTGAAAAATCATAAGTAGCAGTCAACAGATCTAATTTGTATCAGAGATGATGTACCCTCCAGCCTCTATGAATAAAGGAAGTATCATAGTGTCATAGTCACAAGATCATCATATCATGCACATCTAAAATCCACATCATCTTAGATGATGTTCATTTCATTACATTATCTCCCAATGTTTTTTTTTTTTTATAATCCTACACATCCATAAACAAAAAATAGTAATAATAATTCTCAGTTTTGGACCTTGACAATCACTTTTATGGAAAAGAGTGTATTGAATGACAGATTGTTCATTTCACCACAGAAGCATTTAAACCAGCGCAATCTATGTTGACTTCCCTAATGTAAATAAACTTCACGGTTTCATTCTCAATCTCATCACACACCTCTCAGGGCTTATCAAATGGTTTAGTCCATAGTGAACCTCAATGGCTGTTCTGTTGGCAAGAATGCCACCAAATTTTCAGAAGAGGGGATCAAAATGTCATAATATTAAAACACTGAAGTTGCCCATATCAGTTGACTATACCAATCTGAATATTAGTGGGAGAAACTTTGAGAATATTTGGAGGCATTTAGGCTTTGACACAAGTTAGAATATAAGAATAAAACATCATCATTCAATAAACAGGAAACATTCCCTTCCACACTAGCCTGGATGCCAGCCCGAACTCCGCCCACAACATTTTTGGTCGGGAAGTTCGGTCAGGACTCGATCCATGGAGGAGTAATTATGATCAGGCAAAAACTGATCAGGCCAATCAGATTGCCAGGGCGGGCTTTATACGATGATGGACAGATGATCTGCAGGAAAGTAATCATCACGTTATCAAAGAGCGCTAACTGGTTTCCCTCAGAGATGACTGCAGCTGGCAGCGACAGCGCATTCATTTTAATAGACAAACAAAAAACTGCAATCAAGGCATTTGTCGATCGGAAAGATATTCGGCAAAAGTGTAACTTATCAGCTGGCTCTGACGGTCGCTAAGTTAAGAAGATGGGACGTAATGAAAAGCCTGTGGTCGTTGTGGTTTCTCCTTTGGTCGCACTCATGAAGGACCAAGTGAAAGAAGCAACACTCGTTACTTCTAAAATAAGTAAGTTCTGTTGTTGACAACTATGCTATGCAAAGTATTTGACATACTGCGTTGCTCTGATTGGTTGTAGGTCTGTCCGACTATCCAGTTGAGTGCAGTGGGGTTTTTTTTTCCTGGTTCGGGTAAGACGCGCCTCATAATCAAAACTCTACGGAGCGGTCTCAGACTCATATTCTGACCAGAATATGAGTATGACGAAGTCAGGCTACTTCCACACAAATTACGATTTGAGTTTTAGATTATTGATAAATAGCTAACTTAATTCCATGCAGTTCCTTGCACAATACTATGTTGTAAGTGTGACACCAAAACACTTTCACCATAGTACATGATTTGCAAGTTATTATATCTTGATGCTTGCATCACAACGGCCTTATTAGCTGTAGACCCAGATAGCAAACTGACATTGAATCAACGTGGAAACAACGTCTCTCATGACATTGAAACAACGTTGATTTTGCTCATCGAATTAACGTTGAACCAACGTCAGACGCGGCATTCTTCAAAGCTAAATGAAAATCGAAAATTGGTTTGCTTTCATAACGTTGAAACAACGCGTTGATTTCAAGTTGATTTTCCGTTAGTTTTGAAAGAATGACGCGTCTGACGTTGGTTCAACGTTAATTCGATGAGCAAAACAATGTCAGATCAACGTTGTTTCGATGTCATGTTTCCACGTTGATTCAATGTCAGTTTGCTATCTGGGGATGTATGACTTTTTTAACGTAGCGAAATGGCTTCGTTGCTCACCTGGTTTTAAAATCTACAATCTATGTCTTCCATTTAAACAGACACTGAGAAATATGCAATTAAAATGTTCAATATAGTCTACTCATTTTTTTTAATACCATAACTTTGTCTCCTGCTATCTCTTATTTTGCCCCTGCCTGCACCTCTTGGGCTAGTAGAAGAGCTAAAAGGTTTACTGTTTAGATAATCTTGAAAAATCACAGAAATCTTTTTTTTTTTTCTTCAGGAAGAGAAAGGTCTATGAAAAGACTGAATCTTACATGGTTATGGCCTTTGTTGCATATTTAATGGCCCATGAAATGCTGAGAAAACAAAGTGCATACAATATGTAAAGAACATTTACAAGCAACCTGCAGGTGCTTATTTTCCTTATTTTTTGTTGCTACCTTTGTGGATCGACTTGCTCTCTTTCGGAGCACCTGATCTGAACAAATCACCTGCAGACAATGGGGCAACAATGCTGCATCAAGTAAAGTTTGCATAGTTTGTCTGAACTAAACAAACAAGTCACGATAACTAAGCCACTGTATGCAAATAATGCATACAAACACACATCAAAAAATGTGCCTGAGAGAAAAAAGTAAGCAAATAACCATTTTGCAGTAACAACCAAAAGGAAGGACGACCAACATTTTCTGGCTGCTTATAAGACTATCACAACAATGAGGGTTAATTTTGGACCATTGGCCACAACAAATTAAATATCAGGTCATGGATTGATGGCTTGACATTCTCATGTAAAATGTCTAGACACTTTTGAATTAATTTTTCCTTCAGTGTTAACCGCACACCATTACACTAATAACTATTAAAAAACAGCAAAATTACACATCTTACCAGTTTACATGCAAACCAATAACTCAGCAATGCAAGAAAACCATGTTTTGGTTTGTTATTGTTATACATATACACATTTAATAAAAATTGTAAAGCATTTCTTTTGTTTTATTTCCTTCTCATATACCAGCATCTTCATTTGCTGACTTTTTACTAGCTTGTTAAAACACAAATTTTATATATTGTTGAAATAAAGGTTATTTAACAAGCTTTGAAATAAAAGGTATTTCATAAGTCACATTCAAATCCAGACTCAAAACACATCTGTTTAGCTGTGCATTTACTGAATGAGCACTGTGCCACTGTTTGTCCGACTATTACTGCACTTCATTTTATTCTAAATAGTTCTAATTTACTGTATTTTATTTTTATCATAATTTTTTATTTTTCATTATTTCTTATTTTTTATTCTAAACTGTTTTAATTATTCTGATTTCTTTTGATTATTTTAATTTCTTCTATGTAAAGCACTTTGAATTGCCATTGTGTATGAAATGTGCTATATAAATAAACTTGCCTTGCCTTGCCTTATCTATATGCCTTTCTTGAGGTTTATTTAAGAATTGAGAAATTTCACTATTATCAAAAATTTTGGAGTCTAAAAATTATTTTCAGAAAAAAACAAAACTATTGTTATCATGATGATATTGATCATAATTGCCAAAGATGCTAAATACCTTGAAAATGATAACTTAAAATGCTAGGTATGCAGCTCACTTGGTTTTTGCAACCGAACTACTAGGTTGCCAAAGCAGCAGAGCATTAAACATTATGATCAAATGTATACGCACTGATGATAGCACAATTGGAACATTTCTTTACCATGCACAGACAGCCTCTAGCTTGCCCAGACTACATCACAAACCACACCCAACCATCACAAACCCTGCCAGAGAGGCCAAAGCATGAATTATCTATGGAGATCAGATATCGGAGAAAGCCAAGAACAGCAGAGGAAAGAGTTTATGTGTGCGTGTGTGTGTGTGTGTGTAATTATAATTACACAGTAATTATATTGAGTCTTTTCATCCAGCAAGTTCTGAACCAAGGCAAACAAACCTACAAGACCCAACTAACTAGCATCAGTAAAGCTTAACTAATTGCTAATCATATTAGACAAAAAAAAGTGGTTAATCCCCTTCTTATCATTAAAAGCAAGTGAGAGTAAGCAGGGCAAGACTTAAAAGACATCTATAAACAGCATGCATTAGGCAAGAGTTCATGAATCATTAAAGATCATAAGAGATCATTATTGGCCTTGACAGTTTTGGCCACATCAGTATCAGTCATTTTGTAGCAAGGGAGTGTTAGATTACCTAAAGGCCGTCATTACCTGTTTCTGACCTTCAAACCTTTAAAAAGCCACAAAAGTGTTAACATCATCTGCTTGAATTTTTTTTTTAATCACACAGGCAAGAAGGTTGCTTTTAGATTAATTGTTGTTGTTGAAGTTGTTGTTTTGTTCTTTGGACCAATCAATTGGCATAGATATCATGGAAAATGCTTCAAAAGATGTGCTAAATTTCATATACACACTTGATCAGGGAAAATCAGCACATTAACATGTCAAATAAGCTATCTCAAATTAGTAAGTTTAATAAGAACAGCACCTCACCAAAAGAGGATGGATACAAAAGTGATAATTAGCCTAATAAACTCACAATAAAGAGTGGAATTGCCAGACATGTGATATGGTGTGTAACGTGTACTATCTTACTCTGATAGTCAAGGAGGGGAGGCATTCTACAACTGCGTCACATTTACATCTGATTTTATTTCTCTCAATCAAAATTCTCTGCTATATTAATAAATCTTACTTAGGTCAAATTAAATAACTGTATTTTTGAGACAAAAAATTATTTTGTCTAGTTCACACATGGTGTTCTTCATTTATTTATAGATACTTTCAAAGACATTTTGGTTTTGTCATTTTGACAAGTTATAACAACCAAACACATCACATAAGAGTACCTAACACTGGTGAAAATAAATGAGTCTTTCAAAAGAAGCCAATTCATACAAAATATTTGCATGCTAATTGTAAAATAATGTATACATTCCATTTATTTCATTGTCAAAGACACTAAAGCAATTTAAATTGCTAAGTTTTCGATTTAAAAAAATGTGTACCTGGATGCATTGTAAGAAAAATACGTGTATAGGCTATTCTCTTCATAACAGACTTTCAAAATGAAAAAAAAAATGCAACAATAATACTATTATTGTAAATAATAATAATAATAAGCATTCATGTGTTTTGTATCTTCACAACAGAGTTTATATCAGTTTTTCCATATGAATGTGAGAGAAAACATCTCGCCACTGAAAGTATAGAATGACCCGGGGATGTAAACAAAGTCAAAACACATCAACTCACATGATCAAACCACGACGAGCAAATATAGTCTATCAACGTAGATAACAAATAAAACAGAAAAATGACCGCAGTGAGAAGGGGAACACACACCTTATCTGAACGACTGCCAGCTACGATTTCATCCGATTGAAGGCGAGTAGAGCTGGGCGTGGAAATGCACTATACGGGAGTCAAGCCTGCTTACTGCCACTGTTAAAGCTTCCACCCGATCCGATGGTTAGTCGATACTCGATAAGCAGTTGTCGACAAGAGGACTGATTCTTCTCATCACAATCTAATGTTATTGGGTATGTCCTGCCGGCATGAGGGCATGTTGTGTAAAAACAGCTGACACTGACGTCGGCATTCCTCCTCATACTGCGGGTATACCCGGAAATGGGCGTTGCTTAGCGGCATGGACGCTGATTTGGGCCTGCCTGTTTCTATCATAAGAAGATGCTGCATATGCGCCCCCATCTTGGAACGGTCAGCAAGTGAAGCAGAGCTTTTCGAAACTACGAATCAACTGAACAAAATGCTTTGGAAAATGATTAATTCTAGGCACTGAGAACACCACACACACTGGCGACAACAGTGCAAAATATTTTTTAAAGATATACATTTTTTTGTTAGTAGCCTATTTTTGCAATGTAGCCTACTGTTGAAAAGGGAATATATTTCAAATGTAGGATAATAAACTATACCTTTTTTTTCTCTATGAAAATTATAAAATTACATATTTTACAAACTAATTAATATCTATTTTGTCACATAAAAACATGGTAGCCAATAGCCAAATAAGAAGTGTCTGTAGCCAACTATAATGATAACACATTTGATGTGATGTTTACATGTGGAAGACATACAGTATTTGAGTGTTTGCTCATCTGCAACATGTCTATAGGATGTTTCCTGTCAGATGTCAAAGTTTAGAAGATGTCAGTTTAACATGTAAAACTGACATCTTCGAAACATCTATTTGACATCTGACAGGAAACGTCAGACGTATTGCAGATGAGCAAACACTCTTAAAAATACGTCTTCCAGATGTAAACATCACATCCAATAGACTTGTGCTATCATGTTATTTTATTAATTTGTAGTTTTGTGTGTTTAGGGAAAGCTTGGCTATAGGCAGTTAGTGACAATTACTTCTTGTGCAGCAAATCAGCTGGAGTTGTATGTGAGTTAGGCATGCAGTTGTTAATAGCTACTCTTCCGATTAAAGAAGAAACATGAATTATTTCCATTGTAACCCACAGTAACCCATGTTAAAGCCTACACCCATGGTGACCAGACTGGAGTGTTAACAGACAATAAATCAATAAATAAAGGCTACAATATCATGTAGTTCATCAGTTGATGTTTTAATGTTTTAACACAATAAATGGAAAAAAGAATACAATATTTATTTCAAAATTAACAGAAATCTTTCATCTGAAGGAATGATTCAACCATTTGCACAAAAAAACACTATATTCAGCTTTTATTCACTTTTATTCAGCTCAAAATATCTTGCATTTGGTGTCTTTGCCGACCTCTTGTGGAAAAAAAAATATTATAGCACTTATAACTCTGTGTGGAGCAAATGAGCTGTTCCGCTCGGTCCTAAAGTCAGTTATTCAGTTATTTTTTTTTATTTATTAAACATTTATTTACATAATACAAAAGTGAAAAGTTTTAAAACACAAACAAGAGCCAGAGGTTCAAGGATTGATATATTACATTACATTTCTTAAAAAAAAAAAATATATATATATATATATAAAATAACTTACACAGAAAATTATACTATATATATATATATATATATATATATATATATATATATATATATAGTATAATTTATATATGATCTTTTATATCTATATATTTATATATATATATATATATATATATATATATATATATGATCTTTTTTTACACAAACACATCAAAAAATGAGTATAGACCATTTCACAAGATGTAAACAACACTGGTCCAGAAGCACTTCCTGTTTCAGTTTTTTAACACTACATAAAAGCTGGGATAAAATACAACCAACAGAACATTTAAAACTGAATCAAAAAGTTAAACAAACATCTTTAAGATGTTTTCTTTACATGTGAAATAAAGAAAACAGTTACAAACTGAAACAGGAAGTGTTTCTGGACCAGTGTTGTTTACATCTTGTGAAATGGTCTATACATTCAAAGTTTCAGTAGCCTTTTTGTTACAAGAAGTAGATAAGGTTCTTAACATCTTCTTGAAAGTGAGAAAAATGGGGGGTAACTTTCATAGTTTTATATTTGTGGATAAAATTCTCATATTGCTTCTCAAAAATGAAAAACCCAAACAGAACATCTTTGAAGTAAAGCACAAAGTCTTTATTTATATAGTTTACAATGAATTGGCAAATGTCTTGCCAAAGTTTTCTGGTATGATCACAGAGCCAAAAAAGATGTAAGATGGTTGTGAATCACAAAAAGTACAGTGTACATCTATACTTAATTTAAATTTGGACACTATGAATGTTTTGACAGGATAATATTGATGAATAAGCTTAAAAGAAATCTCTTTGACCTTATTTACCAATAGCTACTTGTTAGGGAGAGTCCAAACCTTCTTCCATGAAATATCTTCCACTAACGCGTTCCATTTTGAAACAACATGAGGAGTGGAAACACAATCATTTAGAAAAAGAAGACGAATACCTCTATTATTTTTTAATGCCGATTTAAAACATATCTTGCCTACATACGTGTCTGCCGGGTCTGGGAGAGGTAATTCAAGACTTGTCTAAAACTATTATGGCCCTTAAATATGGCCCTTTAGTATTATTTAAAGTTTCAAAATCAACAAAATTAAGACCACCTTTACTGATGCTATTGGACAACACAGATTTATATATATATATATATATATATATATATATATATATATATATATATATATATATATGTGTGTGTGTGTGTGTGTGTCTCTTATTTTTCCATACAAAACTACTAGTTGATCAATCTTTTTACACATTTCTCTAGTTATTCTGTATTCATTCAGTTCATGACTCAGATACGTAGACATCACAAAACATTTTTTTTGGTAAAGTTTTAGCATTTTTAGTTTGAATTTTGAGCACTTTTAGGCTTTTCTATGTAGAGTCTAATTAAATTGAAAAATGAAATGCGTTATTTCAACTTCAGGCCCAGGGAAGGATTTGTTCCTTTTTAAATTTCAACCACAAAACTCCTCGAATCCATTCCCTCCTGAGGGAAGGATGAGTTAAATAGCCTAGATATATAAAGAAACTTAACTTTGGTTAGATATATACTCAGGACGAATTATAATATTCGGCGGTATTTGATTATTGGCGGGAGTGACGTTTGGTTACGTCGCCGTTGCGTGAACACCTCCTCCGGGTGCGCAGGTGTGTTCATTTACAAACACTGATAAGCACGTGTTACATCAATGAGCATTTGTAGACGTTTAGCGAATGTGGATGCTTGACGAAATATTTCACAAAATACTGACAATATTTAAATGGGTGATTCTGAACATCCCGTAAGTAGATGAAGCGATAAGATTGTGAATTAGTTGAACATGTTGGATGAAAGCCAATGGCTTGCATGTAACATATGTAGGCTACTCATTCAAGCTAATATTCTCTGTAACACTTTACAAAAGGTCCCATTAGTGAACGTTATTTAATGCATTTAGAGACAACTTCCATTATGCCCATTTGTTAATCTTTGTTAATTTAACGTTAGTTATTATAAAACACAACTGTCCATTGTTATTTCATGTTAGCTCAATTAAATATTACGCAGATACACAATTTGATTTGAATAATGTCAAAGTAAATGTTGAAATGACCATGAACTGAGATTATTAAATGTGATTTGCGTGTTAACAAATTGAATCTTTTAGGAAAGTCTTACCTTATTTTGTAAGGTGTTATGCTATGCATTGCTAACAAGGTGATATAGTTAGCAATGTTTTATTATACATAATTTATGTCTATCTCAGGAGAAAACCGGGGAATCTGATCCTGATGCCATTTGGCCAGAGAATGGAGATCAGTGGAGCGACAAAGAGGATGATGAATGTGTACTGTTGCTCGAAATGGCTGAAGAGGATGAGGAGATTGACCTCTACAATGTGGAAACATTTGGCTTGGGTATTATTATATTATAAAATCATAACATGCATGGATTGGTAATTGGCTGACGAAGGGCTTTTCTTTTCTGGGGTGGAGGGTAATATTGTATTGCTAGATTGTAATCACTTTAAGCATTATCCCTGCAGCATGTGCTTTTAAGTTTTGTTTTGTTTTGGTTTTTTTTTATTTCTTCTTCCTTCTTCAAACTCTCTAAAAAATCCCTATGCAAAAACTTCCAGATGAGGATGTGAGTGAAAATCCAGATGTAGACCCTACGGATCTCCTGCTGCTGTGTGGCGATAGCTCCCCAGGACCGCGGTCTTCACCTCCACCCCCTCCCAGACCGCCTTCCTCTTACACTTCCCGTTCACCTCCCAGACCGCCTTTACCACCTCCCAGACCGCCTTCCTCTTACAGTTCCCGTTCACCTCCGAGACCGGGACCTCGCATTTGGCCCCACGCTCCAACAGGCCGGTCTCAGCGAGGGAGAGTGGGTCAAGGGCAGCTGTTTGATGACCCAGCTGTGGTGAAGACTGTGACAGGTCGACCAAGCTTGAAGGTTTTTACCTGCCTGTTCTATGTGTGTGTGTGTTTGTGTATATTTTTTTTTCAGAAATGCTGGTTTGAAGCTGTAAACTTAAACTGAGTACTAACCAACACCCTCACCCTTTATTTTTTTCTGACTTGGATTTGTTTTTAGAGTCTTGATAGTGCCATTGTGGATTGCAGCCTCAGCTCCTACTGGGAGGACCTCAATTCAAATACAGTGTGTAGTCTTCAATATTTGGCAATGTTTTTTTTTTTTTTTTTAATTGACCTGAGGTGTAAATTTGTTTTCTACTTCAGTGGATGATATCATCTTTAAAGTCCAACAGGCCACCTCCACCGTCTATATATCAGGTGATCAAGCAAATCTCAGATGTGTCTTTTATGGAATCATACATTACAACCATCTGTTAATCGTTTTCATCTTAGGACCAGGCGATTGTGGGAGTGATTGACCGATCAGCACGTGGCAGGGTCCCACCTGTCTCTCCAAACTATCTTTCTCCTATAAGGCCTTTTTCCACTAGCCGGGGCAGGAGGGGACAGTCTTTCGCTGGATCTTTCAACCAGAGGTGTCATTTTCAGGTAGTTGGGTTTCTAATATAAATGGGGAGCTAATTGAGGTTGTTATGTTCTGTAAAGGTATATTTGAGTGGTGTTTCCCTGTGCAAAATGAGCTGCCACTACTCTAGAATGTTCTGGGTGGTTATTAGAATATTGCTAGAAGATCCTCCTTTATGCCCCTCTTGTCCTTTATCGTTGAAGCATATTTCTATGGACTGTCATCTGTGGAACCGCAATAGGAGTTTCAACTTTATAGTCTGTTGTGTGACTCAAATTTAATAAAGGGTAAGAGGTACAGAAATACAGTTTTTTTTTTTTTTTTTTTTTCATTTAGGCTCAAAATAGTCCTATGGTGCCTTGCACTCCCTTTCGACCCCAAAGACTCTTTTCACCCCAACAACAATATAACCAGGTGATCCTCTTATTCATTCACTTACTGCATTTCTGTTCCTGAATAAAACCGGCTTTTTCTAGAAGCTCATATCTGGAGATTATTTTTTTTTTCTAGCCTGGAGGTTTTCTGTCACCTTCCCGTCCTCCTCATCTCTCTACCCCAATGCCCCACACGCCCAAACTCATGCACCTGCAGTTTGGGACAGAGTCCCCCAGGCCTGCTCCATTCTACAGCCCATCTTCCAACATCATGCAGGACTTCAGGTTGGTCATCTATTCTGTAAAGGAATACTTTATTGAAGATTAAAAATATGCACCCTCATGTTGTTCAAAACCCTTTTTGAAACATTTGTCAAATAGTTAATAATAATCACGAGGGACTGGGGCGTATACAACTTCAATATGTTATAGACTAAGTCACATTGTGAGGCAAACTGAACTGTACTTCCATTTATTCCATTATTTATCATTGGACTCGCACTCAAATTTGTATGGTAAAATCAATGCCATCGTTACTGTCTTTAGTGTGTACAATCGCTGTGGACGGAGGAAGGCTCCGGAGTTGAAGTTCAATTAGGGTAATGGGCAGGGTACGATTTGTAAAAAAAATAAAAATAGAGGGGGGATGTTTTGAAACATTTATTCAAAATGAATCATGAGAACATGAACTTCATTACTGCATTTGCAGGAATTGTAATATTTTTTTTTCTAAACTCATGAAGTAGCCTAACGCAATATTTTTACTCTAATAGCTTATCTTTCCAACTGGAGAATTCCACTGGAGGTGAACGCGGGCGACTGAAGAATAAATGGGAGTCTATGGAGCTAGATGGCTAAATGTATCCCTTTCTCACTTGTCGTTGAATCAACGTAGATTTTATTGTTGATTCCGCAAATTCAATATACTGTAGATTATAGATAAAGTCGAATGAACGAGTACTTGTATCCTTTCGATGTCTTACAGGTTAGGCCATTGTTGGCTGGAACACGCTAGCATTTTGCTATTATGTGACGTTATCACATTTTTGAATGGATTTTTAGAACAGATAAGTGAAATTAAAAATGCTAAAAATCCCCCCCCCCCCCCCCCCAGAAATACGACTTTCAAATTACTTGACATCCTGAGAAAAGTGGATTTCTGGGGATGAAACCCCATAGACTCCCATTCATTCTGCACTTGCCTGCGAGCGCACCTGCATGGAGAGAGAGGTGTTACTGCAGCTAGTCCAGAAACAGGAAGTAACCAGACAGTGCCAATTCTCCCCTTATTAGACTAGACTAGGTTGTAGTCAATTCGCCTTATTCACGCGTGTACCGCGCTAAACGCTTCAATCGCGCCACAGGATATCTAGACGCGTGTAAACGCGTCTTTACATTGACTTAAAGTCCCTGTAAAGGCAATTCTACAAAAAAGTTCTAAACACATTATAAATGTTGCATATGTATTGCTAAAACATATTACAAAGACTGTGAACTGTGAAGTACTGAAATGTAGAGTTAGACCGTTAAACAGTTTTTCACCATTGCAATTTTACGGATTAATTAGGCGGGGCTAAAACAGGGCTCGATGACGCACTGGAGCCCATGAGCTGCTGGACACCCCCCTATTTGATGACGCGCAGAGTCTGATCTCCCCCTCTCCACACACACTCCCCAAGCACATTCGCATTCACCGCTCAATCGCGAGTGTCTGTCAGTACTATTAGTTACTACAGCTGAGCCTACAGTTTTCTAGCTAGCTATGCCTTCGACACGGACATGCATGGGCTACTACCTGGATGTGATCATGTACAAAACAGATTGGTATCTTCATTTAAATTCCCCTAAAAACGATCACATCAAGAAGAGGTTTTTAGAGAGCTTATACCTTGATGAAGAGCCTCTGTACCTCTGTAGTGATCGTTTTACACTGGATCGTTTTATAAACTTTCCTCAGAGACAACTTGGATTCACTGATAATCCGCTGTTACTGGTGAATGGAGCCGAAACGACGATCTCCCGCCTCAGTGTTCATCCTCCCGTCTCCAAAAGCTAATCAGCTAATATCACCGTCGACAGCTTTCCCGCTAGTGGGCGTGGTTTCAGCGCAGCCAGCGGACACGCCCCCAGCGTTTGAGAGCAGAGAATCTGCTCATTTTTTCATGATTTTGATAGCTTATTTTATGTACTTGCTGCCTTTTTTTATCATTTAAATTTGGCTGGGTGGCTAATAACACATTTTTCTGTGGTATGACAGACTCAGAACACGTACTTAATTTTGACTTTACAGGGACTTTAACATTGAAATCACTCGCGCCAGACGCTCAAGAGTGAGCGAGAAATCAAAAAAAACCTTTGCTTTAGCCTCAATTGACTGTATGTGTAACTTCGGCCATTCTCAGTGGTGTGACTCTCATAGAAACAGATTAGCAGATTGTGATGTTTATTCCCACTTCAGTAATATGCTGAATAAGCTGCCGTCCTTTCGACACACAGCTCCACTGCCCAGCTGACCTGCAACCATCTCGCAAGTGTTTGATTAGGTTATTACTCGTGAGATAGCACCTTGAACAGGACATTGAGCTGCGGCAGCTAGAGCCAGCTAAAGTTGCACATTTCAAAATAAAATTGACTTTAATCAAACCACGGACCCGTGATAAGTTTTGTGATCTGTCTTGCCACTAGTGTAGTAGCACTGTTCACTTTGGGGGGATAAACTTAACCCCACTGGGGATAAAAATAATTAAGCAGAGGCAGGGATACATTGAGATTATGGTGTGAGATTATGATTGACAGCTGTGCTTGCATCTGCTGTATGAGCTCGATCTTGATACCACTGCTTCACGTCAGGATCACTAATGCACAGACTCTGGCTTTAAATAACATAACTGGCATCGACCGTTTCTGGGATATCTTGGCTTAATTTTTTACAGTGGAAAAGGGTGATGACATTTTGTTTATTGGCCGATACAATTTTAAGTTATCAGGACTTTACGTCCTGATAACTTAAAATTGTATCGGTCAATAAACAATAAAAAAAAATCGGGTATTGGCTGTAAAAATTTGTATGAGAGATTTCATTTTTGGGTGAAGATTTCAACTAGGATTCTGTAATTTGGATTTACTAGCAAATATTTGGTCTTTCCACAAAACATTTTTCTGTCAACTTTTAGAGCACCTGGTCCTGTTGTTCAGTTCCACCCCCAGCACAAACGGCTTTTGAGTCAGCGACAGCAGAGACCTCACAGGTAAGTGTAATGAAAATTGTGTCTTTTGGAAAAAAATGTCTTTTTTCTGAATTGAAATCTAATTCTCAGAAAGCCAGTGAGCTGGGACCCATATTGTCAAATCATGACTGACAAAGAGAAGGAATGGATAATCAGGCTGCAGATGATCCAGCTACAGAGTGAGAATCCACATCTGGATGATTACTATTACCAGGTTTGTATCAGTCCTAAAGTTTTTCGCCCTCCAGAAAATGGTCAAGAAAGTTGGTGGGTTTAACTACTCAAATCAAATTGGATTTTTGGCATATATTTTATTATTAACTTTGTTTTTGTATTTTATTTGTGCATGAATGCATACACATACTATATAACGCCCCCACTCCCCCAGTTGAATGATATTAAAACACTCATGGGTGTAATTAAAGGTGCATTGTTGTAATATTTTGGAGAATCTGTTTTCAGGAGTGTAATATCATGTACATAACTGTTTTCAGGGGTGTATAAAGACGTTAGGTAATGAACCAACCGTTGTGTTTTTAATAGCTTAGAATGAGCCATTTCCATGTACACACCACCACGGCACGGGTCCCTTTAAATTTGAAATAGCCATTTTGGATAACACAGTCTCATCCCAAAAAGTCATATAACTGACGTCTTGGGACGTCTTTTGACCATACGTCAATATCCGCCTTTTTAGGGCCCCCATAAACGTTGGTAGATGGCGATCCTGGGACGTCATACAACTGACGCTTTACCTTTAACGTCAGTTAGGTGACGGGTTAGGTTTAGGGTTAGGTTTAGGTCTGGGGTAGAGTTAGGATCCCATAACCTCATCTACCGACGTTTAAGGGGGCCCTAAAAAGGCGAATATTGACGTATGGTCAAAAGACGTCCCAAAACGTCAGTTATATGACGTCTTGGGATGAGACCGGGTTGTTTTGGACCGACATGTTTCTACAGTATCTACTGTAGTATCTACTACAGTGTGCATTTCATCACTTGTTCTTCGTGCAAAGAAACTAGCTAAATTCAGCGAATAAAACACTGACACAATGATGAACAAGTAACAATAATATATCGTTTTACTGAATAAGCAAATATATAATTTCTTAATTGATCTTTAAGAAACCTCATTGATTAACTGGCTACTCTCGTCTGTCTTCCATCTTTTCCTGGTGTCCACTGTAACTTCTAATCGTTGCAATTTACAACCTCACCACTAGATGCTGCTTAAAATTACACTGCACCTTTAAACATTTTGAATTATTTTTCAATCTTTGTTTTACTTAATTTTTCTGAAAAAAGTAACTAATTTTTGTTCATAATAAATTACATTTCCTGCCTTTTTAATTTTTAGGCTATTAGTAACACTAGTTATATTGTGTGTGTGTGTGTGTATATATATATATATATATCTTGACCTGAATATTATATTACTGTTAGTGGGAGTTATTTAATCATATATTGTAATGCATTTATTATTTTACTCAAGCCCGGTGGAGACAGACACCATCACTGCTTGGCCTTTCATATTCGTCTCATGGTGTGAGCACACGCACACTTTTTGCATCGAAAAATGATTTATTTATTTAACTATGTTCTTTGTTGCCTCAACATGTTAACAACTCATTTAGAATATACATTTTTAATGTTTATGAATCGATTCGAATCACTAGAAGAGAGAATCGTGAATCTTTTTTTTTTTCACCCCTATTTACTACTGTTTGATATCTTTCTCACAACACTGTCCCATTGGCTGTAAAAATGACTCGATGTATAAGATCAGGTGTCAGGTCTAGTTATTTTAATCCCTGCAGGAGTACTATCAGAGGATGGAAGCCAAACTTGCCGAAGAGGAGATCCTGGGTGACCGGTTAAAAAAGGAACCCCCCAAACTCACAACCCCTTATGTTACCAAAACTCTTTCATACACCCCAGGTCTGGCACAAAAAAAAAAAAAAAAAACTGATGTAATGCCCATTTTATAATTGTACAGTATGAATGATTTGCAGTTATTCTTGCATTACTACAGTGGTCCACTTTGAAGGTTCACTCGGGCAGGTTGCAGTGTCTACCTGTTTCTCTCCAAGAAGAGCAATTGATGCCGTTCATGCGCATACACATGATGAGGTGAGATTTGCTGTATTTAACTGAAGGTGCAAAAATAAGTTGTGGTAATTTGGTGAGGGGAAGATGGGCTACTTTAAAAAAAAAAAAAAAAAAAAAAACACCAGCAAACCTGTACCTTCTTATTTGAGCAGGAGCACAAAGACACTAGACAGCAAAGGTTGGATGTGTTGAGCACCATTGAGAAGGTAACCACTTTGTAATATTTGTATCCAGTTCCAAAGTGGGGGGATGGTTGGTGATGATGCACAACATGTTTGGTTAGTACAGTGACTCGCCATCCCTCACATGTTCTCCATATTGTTGCAGTATCTGTCTGTCAGACCAACCACCTGTCAGTCACAATCTATCTATCTCTGCCATTCACACTTCGTTCTTTCATTACTGTAACCTATAAGGCATCCCTGCTTGCCTGCATGCAACTAACAAGAAAAGCCTCTGACTCTAGCACTAGGGCTGGAATGATGCACAGTATCTATACCAGTTAAACAGCTCATTGTCTCTAGTGCGGGTCCCCCTTGAGTCTGGCATTGGACCAAAGGTTGTTCCCTCTTATTGACGGACCTTCCTGATTATCCAGGATTAATTCCTAACTCAAGGTATAGATTGAACTCTGTAGAACCCTTAAAACTGGTTGCCTCAGTGTTCTAAATTCAGGATCCTATTTTTCGAGATGCCTACAAGTGTCAATTGTGGACAATATGATCTGGATATGTCCACAAGTGTGGACTTATGTTACCTCTAAATAGCATGATTTGACCAATTAGAATATAGTATTTGTAAGAATCAAATAAATATATATATTTTTTTTTTTGAAGGGCTGCACATCCTTGGAATAACTTTTTTTTTACCTTAATGTTTAATAATCAGTTACAATTGGTCATTATTCAGCAACTGCATTGAAACAACTTCCTAACCTTTTTTTAAATTATTAATCCATTAATCTCAGATGTTATTCACAATATGGAAGACAAAATCTGTTGCTACTATGGTTTCATTGCGACTTTGTACTCGATAAAGTGTCTGGGTGACTCCACCTATGGGTGACTAAGTGTATGGGTGACTTTAAACCCTTTGTTTTCTCCCAGTTGTACATAGTTTTGTTAGAAGTGGAAGAGGCAGAGAAAATGAAGGCAACGGTGTCTGACAAAGATGAGGAGAGGCGGTTGATGCAGAACATTAAGAGGAAGGTGGAGCAGCTTTACACTGAGCTGCGAGTCACTAATCTACTGTAAGAAGCTCCTTTACTTTTCTGTTGTGAATGTACAGTATGTTTTTGATCTCATTACTTTTATAATATATCATTTTTATATTTTTGCCCCCCCCCCCCCCCTCCCTTGCAGGGACTCTGGAGAGGAATTTCTTTCGTGTCTACTTGTATCAAAAGGAAAGAGTATGTTGGCCAGACTCCTCCCCTTCCTGTCACATGATGCATCCCTACATATTCTGAGCGTGGTGACCAAACACCTCCCAGTATTGATGAGCAGAGATGCAGATGAGGTGTTTTATGTGTATTGATTTGTGTTTTCTGTATAGCTCTTGGTGTTGATCACTTATTCAAGCTCTAACCTCCTCACAGGCCCTGCCTGTTTTGTATCCATCGCTCCGTGCTGTGGTTGATGGACTTGTGTTCAGTCAGCTAATCCAAATTCTCAAAGAGTTCACCACATCACTGCCCGACTCAAAAGACACACGGTTAACGCTGGCCTGCCAAAACAAGGTACGCTTTTAGGCGGTGGTTATATAATTTTGTAGTGGTGATTTTATCCAACTGGTCCTTTTCAGTGTAGTTATGTTTTACCATAACCGAGTTAGCAAATGTGTACCAGCTTTACATTTTCTCAGGGCTTCTTCGTGGCATTGCTGTCTAGTAATATTTTCAGGTTTAATAAATGCAGGTTAAAAACATAGTATTTAACGTGTACTGTGTATTTATTTATTTATTTTTAAATGTTGCTTTGCAGTTTGGTCTGTCGCTGCTGTATGCCCTGCTCTCGCAGGGAGAAAGGCTTTTATCTTCTGACCTTCCCATGGAGCCCAGCATTGGAGACTTTGAGACCTGGTACCGTTTGTGCTTGCCTTTATTTACTTAGTAAATATATTTGTGTCTATCTATCTATCTATATGTGGAAGATATTCACACTGTTTTTCCATACAATGAATGTGAGGCTGTCAAATATCATAGCCTACAGTATATAGTAACTTTGTGAGGAACAGATCCAAATTTAAGTCACTGCAAATCTATAGACTATAGATAAACTGTATGCAAACAACATTTTAAATGTATTGATTTAAACCAGTATGATTTTCAGTGAATGTCAACAAATTTGGTTTGTTCCAGTCTTGTTACATCTTCTTTTTTAAATTGAAATCCAATTTTTCTAACAACCATCAAGGACGGATACAGTATTCCATGTGGCCCGGCAGCTATCCCAGACGACACTTGTTGAACCATTACTTCTGCCCCCCAACCTGCTAACGCTTTTCTGTCGATATCTGGACAAGCGGACCATACACCAACTGAAGAACAACATGGAGTGAGTCTAAATACCGCACTCAATACTTCACACTTTGCGTAACTCTTAGAGCATTTCAGACCTGTAGATAATTTGCTTTGTGAAATGGGGACAAATTGAAATGTACCCTTATGAAAGCAAACTGAACCAACAGAAAATTAAACTTGGTAACGAACACATACTGTAGTCACATGCAAGTAAAGCTGTCCTCTCATTGGTTCATCAGTTTGTTTCCGGATTCCGTTCATTGCAGTTGTGCGTCAGGGACTGTTGGCTCTGTGGACTAGCTGTCATTGCCAACACAATTTTATTTAGAATTTATGTAAACCTGGATTCTGTAACTGATATCCTTTAAAGCAGGAATTAAGGCATTGTCGAGACCACATTCTTGCAGTGCCTCCTGTTTAGGAAATGTGCAATGACACTTAAAGGAGAACTCCGGCGCAAAATAAACCTTTGGTCTAATTACACATTGCTACCTAGTCAACCGTTATCTGAGATTTGTTTTCATGATTGCCGAATGTAAATAGTGTTATCTCTAAAAACAGTTTAGCCTATAACGCTAGTATAATGCTAGTATATAGGGCATAATGACAAATAAATGACAAATAAAAATCGCTTGTTATTACCACTAACAAGGCTCAAAATAGCCCCACACTAACACGACAGCATAATAAGGGTCCCTACATTCAAACCGAAGCATTGAGAACTTTGTCCGTGTCCATACAGTTTAATAAGAAGAGATTTTATACACACAGTCAACTTCGCGAATACAGGAAGAAGCCATCTTTGAAAAATAGACTCTACCAGTCGATCTACGAACGCCGATCCATGTGTGCTGAACTGTGCAGAATATCATATGGTCCGTTGTTTTCGGAAGAAACACGAACCGTTTTCTTCTCTTAAATATGTACACGTAGCCTACTGTTCGCGCTCACCTTATCACCTTATTCACATCTCACCGGTGCACATGGATCGGCGTTCGTAGATCGACTGGTAGAGACTATTTTTCAAAGATGGCTTCTTCCTGTATTCGCGAAGTTGACTGTGTATAAAATATCTTCTTATTAAACTGTATGGACACTGACAAAGTTCTCAATGCTTCGGTTTGAATGTAGGGACCCTTATTATGCTGTCGTGTTAGTGTGGGGCTATTTTGAGCCTTGTTAGTGGTAATAACAAGCGATTTTTATTTGTCATTTATTTGTCATTACTCTATGCCCTATTTACTAGCGGTATACTAGCGTTATAGGCTAAACTGTTTTTAGAGATAAAACTATTTACATTCGGCAATCATGAAAACAAATCTCAGATAACGGTTGACTAGGTAACAATGTGTAATTGGCTTTATGCCCAGCTGCACTACTTCCTGAACTTCAGCCAGCTCCTTGTTTCCTGTCTGCCATTATTGGGCAAACTTAATTAATTCAGGTGTGTCTGATTATTGTTGCCATGACTACTGAGGTCAGGCACACCTGAATTAATCAATTTGTCCAATAATGGCTGACAGGAAACAAGGAGCTGGCTGAAGTTCAGGAAGTAGTGCAGATGTGCATAAAGCCAATTAGACCAAAGGTTCATTTTGCACCGGAGTTCTCCTTTAATATGGTGCTCTTTAGTTTTTCACTCTGATAAGTTATGTCAAAGACTATAAAATAACACAAGACGCATCACTCATACTGTTTTGAATGGGGAAAAGTGCAACACAAGATTATGGAATAAGTCCCGCCTTCTAAATAAGAGCCAATGGCCGATTGATGGTCATTGTGTCACTGTGGCTGCAGTTAGCAGCTCCAGTTCCTATAGAAACAGTCAGACACACTTTGGTTGATCTAGTCTGAAAAATTAAGTTTTCTGTCTTGATTTGAGCGTTTGGCAACAAACTTTGAGATTATCAAATTTCATTGATTTCAAATTGGAAATTTAATTATAAGCTTGGTGAGCAGTTTGAGAATTTATGGTTTCCCTATTCAAAGAGATAGGCATGTGTTTTAAATGGCCTCCGAGTGAAATTGCTTGTCTTAAAGGGACTTTAATGTTCTGTTCACCAAACAGTTAGCGCCCTTTCACACCTACCTTGCTTGGTCTGGACTTTCGGACTTTATAGTTTTGTCAGAATCAAAATATATAGGTGTTAAACCTCCCCCGGACCATGGTCCGGACCAAACAGATGAAATTTGGTCCGACAAAAAGAGGTAGTCTCGGTCCGGATCAAACTGAAAAAAGGTTTGGTTCATTCATAGTGTGAAAGCATTTATGTATGGTTCGGACTTTCAGACCTTTTACAGGAAGTTCTGTTGTTTCCCAAAAAGCCGAAAAAAAAAACAGAAGGTGGCAGGAAAAATGAGCCGTGGTAGCACATGAGGAGAAGAGGAGATGAGGTTTTTATTTGAAGTATGGTCTGATAACATAATAAGAAGTCAACTTGCAGTCTTCTCCTCCTTTCCTGACAGCGACGATAAAATGTTCATTTGGCGAATTTGAACTAGCCTTGTGTATAGTTGGTGCTGCAGGTAATTATGCCATATAAATAACAATATAGTTGCAACAATATGCGTCTGTTCGTTCATGTTGTCAAACTTACCCGCCGAATTGACAACACGCTGACGTCAGATGCACGGCAATTTACTAAACCAATCAATATCAAGATGCAGCCCACATAGATTATGACGACAGGACGCAAGTATGTCACGTAAAGTTCCATAGTGCGCTTGCATTATTGCAGAGTGAAACCAAACCAAAACTTTCTGAAAGTATAAAATGTATCAAAACATGAACTTTGGTGCGGACTTTCAGGTGTGAAAACACCCTGGACACTGCTTTTACAGAACTTTCCTAGTATGAATTTATACAGATTTGTTTGTTTTGATTGGAACGGTTCACTTGTGGTAAGAAACCTGACTGTGTTATTCGGGCAGTCTGGGACCGTTAATTTTGGTGCACATCCGAGCATGTTTAGGCACATACAACGAACTGACCTATGGGAGGAAATGCACCAGGTTCCAAAATGAATGAAATTGACAAAAAAAATAATCTTGTTTTGCTGATAAAATGTATACAGGTTTGCAGTGACATCATGATTATTGGGTGAAAAATTCCTTTAAAAATGAAATTGCACTTTTGCACAGTCATGAGATTTGTGTACCTGTGTTTAAAAGTTTCTCCTAATGAGAAGGATGAGACTGTGTGAATCCTTTTGATCTGCACTTTTATGCTTTGGATGAACGGAGATCTTCACTGTCAATGTTTAGACAGTTTCAGTTCGTCAGCCTACTTATAGCTTGCTTGTGACAGCGCAAGCCGTCTTTTGGAATTAGTAAAACCTAACAGGACTGTTTTCCGGCTGATCATATTGCGTTATGCATTTGTAGGAGCTTCCCATTCAGATTTATGGGAGGAAAGTATTCACCCTCCTATTACATATGGGTCCGTTGCACCTTTTGGGTCATTTTTGCCCCTTAAGTTCTGTGGCTTTACACATGAAATTATGCTGATTTGTTTGTAGATCAAAAGTTTATAGACCAAATTGTCTAAATTTAAAAAAAAAAAGATCCACATTTCACTCTGCTGCTCCCTATGGATGACCCATTGCAGCATGAACATGATCTTTTTATAGTCTGAAATAGAGCCAGACCGATATATCGGCAGACCGATATTAGGCATTTTCCAAACTATCGGTATCGGCAGCTATAATGGCTGATAAATTAATATTTCAAAAATAAAATAAAAATGGACGAAACACGCTTGAACCATGTCATGAGTGTTGGAGTTGTACAGTTTGTCCACCAGAGGGCACTCTACACCGTTCCTGTTGGCAACACTCGTTGAGTTGACATACGTTGCTTGAATAACAATTAAAAGAACATCCCCATCAGTTCTCTTAGCTCAAATAAGCATTACAAAATTTGTGACTATCATGTCCAGTTTCAAATAAATAAATAAAATATCGGCTGATATATCAGAATATCGGATTTTAAAACCCAAAAATATTTGTATCGGTAGCTATCGGCCTTCAAAATCCTTTATCGGTCGGGTTCTAGTCTGAAAGTAAATGTTTATGCAAGTAAAATTAATATATTTTGTAAAAACAAAGCAGTGGTTCATGTAGGTTGTCTACAAACCGGAAGGTTGGTGGTTCAATCCCCGGTTCCACCTGACCAAGTGTCGAGGTGTCCATGAGCAAGACGCCTAACCCCAGCTTCTCCTGACGAGTCAATCTTTCTTGCATCCCACTGCCATGTAGTTCCTGTAAGATTTGATATAATTTATTTATTTTTTTCAACAAACTATATTGTATCTGATTAATAACTTGGTTAGAAAAATTAGATTAGTAGAAAATATGTGAAAAGTGGAATTAAAATCCCTACTGATTATTTAATTAATGTTTTTCGGGTATAGGTGTAGGGAGGGCTTTAGTGTCAGTATGTAACTATTTACACCTGTTGCAAAGAAAATAGAGCTATTTTTACATAATGTATCGTTTGCGACCTTACACTTTTCGCTGATGACCTGCAGAACTTTTTTCACTCCCATCTGCGCTATTAAGAGATTGTGGTCTAAAGCTAATTTGGCCAATTAAGTAAATCTGGCCCTTGAGCCATTATTGTCAGATTAAGTGTCTTTTAGATTAAGTTTTTTTTTTTTTTTCTGACCGCAGATCAGCAACGGGATATCTGGCTGTAGCATCATAAATGAGCACTGACCCTATGACCTCTCCCTCTACAATGGCCTGGAACATAGGACGACGCCAAACAGGAAATGAACTGGATTTTGTGACAGACCACATTCATCAGTGATTTATGTCTTCGTGTCAGCCTCAATTTCCTTTTCTCCTATTTCTTAAACTGTCTACTTTAAGCGTATTCCATAAGTCCTATCAAGGTCAGCTTTGCACTGATTAGCAATTAGCACTTTTTTTTTTTTACAAGATTTATCAGTATGATTTATGGGGAAGTGGCTGATATTCAGTCATAAATCATGACCGTATAGAGCCTCATGAAGCGCTTCATATCACAGATAAAGCTGATCATGGCAAGCTATTGGATGTGAGATTGTACAGTTGCACTAAAGGTGTTGAGTTTAATTTTGTGATTTATAATAACATCTTTTGTTATGAAACCAACCATGTCTTTCAAAGAAAGGTTTTGGGTGTTAAGTTGCGCTTAAGTGAAAAGTTTGCGGTATGGTTTCATTTTGTTTTATTTTTGTGATTGTTCGACCTAATGTCATATGTATTTTTTTCCACTGTTGCAGAGCACATGCAAATTAAAAAAAATAAATAAATAAAAATTTGTAAAAGTAGTTGAATCAATGTTGATTTGTGACTGAATCAACTAACAGAATATTTGGACCATATCCTTTGATTTGTGCTATTCACAATACAACATGGCCTTGAGTGCATTATATAGTTTAAATTAAAAAGTTGATTTGTAAGAGCCCTTATTTTTGATGAAATCAGGGATTTCTGTCCCTCCATTGACAGCTGTGCAACTGACACTGGCATTTTAAAGTTCATAAAGATTTTAAAACTAATCCATATAAATGGAGTGGTTTGGGCCAGATTTTCTGAAGAGAGACAATCACTTTATGTGATGAATAGATTGAATTAACATTTGTATTCCCTTAAACATTGATCAGCGAACATGAACAAAATGAATGTGTGTTCAGTGCAAACGACATTGCTTATCTACAGATATATGAGCCAAAGAGCATAATGCTTTCTTATTAGTGTGAAACCACAGCTTGGGAGTGAAACACCACATTGAAATGACCGCTCAAATGTATTTTGCCATATTCAATTATTCAGGTTTCTATTATGTGTTTTACAGTCTTTCTCTTTTGAATGAACACGCTTCTCATAAGCACACTTTATTTCTTAATAACTTTCAATTTGCAGCAAATTACTGAATTGCACCTTCAGGGTCAAGAATTGTGTTTTGAGTGGCTTTGCATAGTTTCTGAAGATATAGTCCTTGTATTTGTAGCATCCTTTCTTGGTTTCTTCGAATGGACCAGTGTTGTCACCCCCCTTTTTTGAGTAGACATGGAGATGCTCATTTCAAACTTAAATGGTTGTAATTCAAGAATGCTTTGGACTATAGACATATGATTGGTCTTGTTTTAAAGAAGACATTTGGCAGATTTTTCTCGAAGTGAAATAAGTTAAGAAAGTGAAACAAAAAAAGTTATAGAAGTTTGAGTTTATAGAAATACACAATGTAAAAAAACAAAAAATATATATATATATTTTATATAAAATATATATTTTCAAAACCTGGGCTAGTTGTGTTTCAAATTTTAGGTTGATATCTCAAAAAATGAACTTTCAGTGAGATTTTGTTGAGGTGCAGTTTCAAACTTTTTCACTAGGGTACAACCAGACTCCATTACAGCCCATATAAGGGTGCCTCCATTTCCATATGTGTTTTGAGTGATCTGAACCATTATTTTCACAAATTTATGAAGTAGAAATCCTATTCAGAAGTAGTATGGGAAGTTTGGCAGATTTTGAGATGAATTCAACCTCTAGGAATCACATAAAAAAGAACACGCATGCGCGTTATAGCATATTGCCATAACACAAATGGTGAATTTATTATTTTTTCGTAATATTTAAAACATTTTCAGACCTTTTTTTCTAAAATAATTGAATGGATGCTATCTTTTGAACTCTTGGCATGAAATTAAACTGAAGTTTCTAACTTTGTTTCATGATTTTTCATGTTCATTGCTATTTCAAAATAAAGGTCTGACTGAACACACTTTATGAGTATGAAAATATTCTTGTTGCAAATTGATAAATTACGGCTCCTGTGTAAATTATTTTGAAAATCAAATATGGAAACTAGAGATTGTAAGCTTTCAAATGATATATAGTTTGTCAATATTACTTAAGGTCTTTTCTAAGATATTGTTGTTTTTAAAATATAATGGCAAGCTTCCCACCTGTGGGACGGTGACAGTTAAGATTGAAGTAGCTTGGACAAGTCAGGACGAAGATATGAGTATAGCGGAGGCATTTTTAATTGAATGACAATGATTTAACTCAAAGGTATCTGAAATGTACATCTAACTCCTATAGATTAACTGAATAATAACCCAATGAAAAAAGTTATAAAAATAAAACGCTCTCTACAATGATGAACTCCAATATCCTGATGGTAAGAATCATTCTCACTTTCTTTCAGATTTTTTTTTTTGTTTTGTTTTGTTTAATTTTAAGAATTATACATTTCATAATTTATATTTTTATATAGTGGTTTAGCTTTTTGTCCAGCTAATTAAAGTGATTTTAGAAGTGAATCATACAAAAGTCTTTTACTTTCAGCCCATGTTTGCTTGTTTTTCAGACCGGTCACATCTTCATTCTAACTAACACAGAGAACTCCTTTGTGTGTTCAGGGTGATGTAATTCGACATATCAGTGAATGCGTAAAAGTGTATCGGAAAAGAGTAGGTTCGGGGGTTAAAGGTCAAGCTTTCAACTCTCCATCACCTCTTGATTTGAGGATTTGGGTCCTGTGTGTGGAATGTCAGCCTAAAGTGAGACACTCTTGAGTTTTTTTCTTTTTCCACATTGTTTTCCTTTCTCATGAGCTGTCTTTCCCTATTGAAAGTGAGTTATCTCAGGCTGTTTTCAGAAAAGGAGCATGCAATGTGCTGTGTACGCAGTGTGGAAAATAGACTCATTTGAGTAATCTCAGTGAAACCACATGACAATCATGAAATCTTTAGGTTGTTAGCCATTTAAGGGCCAGGGTGGCCCACTCTTAAAGTGTCGTGTTTCTCTCAATGGAAAGTTCGAATTGTTCTAGAAAATGGTTTCATCCTAAACTGCTCTCTTGTGCGTGTGTTGGAAGGTCTGATTCATTCAAGTGAACTGAAGTCTTTAATTCTTTCTTGTGAATCTGTTCATCTGTTCACAGACCCCATAGCTCCGGTCAATTGGTCTGTTCAGATGTCTCTTGTAAAATAACAGTTTCCAAAAAGATTGTTCTGTTTTGTTATTTATGTATAGTATGTCTTTTCAAGTTTGATGTAGTCAACCTAATTGTGATTTCTTAATGCATTTAAAAACTTTGATACAATTATCATTAGATAGAGGTCCACTCCACCACATTTCACAAATATTTCAGAAAAATGGCCTTCTATAAGAAGCGAGGAGCATTTATGGGTACAAGTCGGGAACCGGTCTACCTTCAAGGGTGCTGAGTCCAAAAAAGTGGTACCCAAGTGAAATTTTGAGTTTTTTACCTTCTAATTTGCATATCAAAATGGCTGCCAAATTGCCTATATCTTGCTCAGTCGTTGAACCATTTTTCCCCTAGTTTTTTTGTAAGTAGGCAATCAAGATGAGGAAATTAAGTTTCTAGATCGATAGTCAAGGGTCAAAGCAAAGATATATGTATATATTGTTTATATATATATATATATATATATATATATATATATATTTGCAAACTACCAACTTTTGTATTAAGGGGTTAGTTCACCCAAAAATGAAAATTAAGTCATTAATTACTCACCCCTATGCTGTACCAACCCCGTAAGACCTTCGTTCGTCTTCGGAACACAAATGAAGATATTTTTGATTAAATTTGAGAGCTGTATAACTACCACATTGGCTCCTAAGGGACTGCCTCTTGACGGCCCAGAAAGTCAATGAAGAAAATGTTTAAATATCCCAAGTGACTACCGTGGCTCAACTATATGTTTATCAAGCGACGTGAATACTTTTTGTGCGAAAAAACAAACAAAAATAACGAGTTTATTCGACTATTTCTTTTCTTCCTTGTAGGCCAGAACGAGAATTCCTTAGATTTCCACGACGCATGCGCGAGATTTGCGATCTGCTTACACCAGCTTAGATCGCAATTCTCGCGCATGCGTCGTGGAAATCTAAGGAAGTCTCGTTCTGGCCTACAAGGAAGAAAAGAAATAGTCGAATAAACTCGTTATTTTTGTTTGTTTTTTCGCACAAAAAGTATTCGCGTCGCTTGATAAACATATAGTTGAGCCACGGTAGTCACTTGGGATATTTAAACATTTTCTTCATTGACTTTTTGGGCCGTCAAGAGGCAGTCCCTTAGGAGCCAATGTGGTAGTTATACAGCTCTCAAATTTAATCAAAAATATCTTCATTTGTGTTCCGAAGACGAACGAAGGTCTTACGGGGTTGGTACAGCATGGGGGTGAGTAATTAATGGCTTAATTTTCATTTTTGGGTGAACTAACCCTTTAAGTTTTTCAAATTTGTATGTTTAATTATGCAAATTTGGCAGTATCTCATTGAATATGCAGAATTTGCATATATTTTTGGTAGATCAATCTGAACACATGATAAAGCCAGGTGCATTTTTTTTTTTGTTTACAAGGCTTGGTGCTGAATCCTTTGGCAGTTTGTTAAAAACAGCATCAATGGGTATATATTGTGGCAGACAACAGCCATAGTTTATTACGTGCGAAACACGGCAGGCAGAAACATTGATTTTTCATGCAGTGATCAGTTTTGAGATTTTGGGCTAGTTTACTCCTTTAATATGTGTTCTTTCAAGCTGCTATAAAGAAAATGTTGAAAATATACATTAATTTGTTTATTTTGTTGCATTTAGTTTACTAGCGGCAGTAAATTTCTCCCGATTTTACCAAGAAGTTAGCATTCCAGCGCGTCATGCCGCGTTCCGTCTGAAGTATGTCATGACGGTATCGTTGTAAAGCTCTCAGTCTCCTGCACAACGCCGTGTAACCCAAATATGGGCATTTCCTTTCTATCAGTAACCAATCGTGAATGTCCAAAGGGTGATTTAAAGCTATTGACGAAATCTCATTGGCTACTGCTGGTATCTGCTAATGTGATTTACTCAGACGCATCATGTGGTGTACTCTGCCAATGTTCATACATTGATTTACTGCAGTTGTAGGCCTTACATGCCTGCCATGTTATTAAATAATCTGTTTTCATGAGCTTGAAATATTATATATTATTACTAAGGGCCTGAGCATTTATTCTGTTTTTGAGCAATTTTTTTTCCCAATATCCATCCATCATCTTCCGCTTATCCGGGGCTGGGTCACGGGAGCAGCAGACTAAGCAGAGATGCCCAGACTTCCCTCTCCCTAGACACTTCCTCCAGCTCTTCCGGGGGGACACCAAGGCGTTCCCAGGCCAGCCGGGAGACATAGTCCCTCCAGCGTGTCATGGGTCTTCCCCGGGGTCTCCTCCCAGTGGGACATGCCCGAAACACCTTCCCAGGAAGGCGTCCAGGAGGCATCCGGAACAGATGCCCGAGCCACCTCAGCTGACCCCTCTCGATGTGGAGGAGCAGCGGTACTGGTCTGAAGGGGCCAACACGACAACATTATCTGCAAAGAGCAGAGATGAAATCACATGGTCCCCAAACTTGACACCCTCCGGCCCCTGGCTGCGCCTAGAAATTCTGTCCATGAAAATGATGAACAGAACCGGCGACAAAGGGCAGCCCTCCCGGGTTAGGTCCTAACTCTGCCGGAGTCCAACATGCACTGGGGAAAAAGTCTGACTTACTGCCGGCAACGCGAACCAAGCTCCTGCTTTGGTCATACAGGGATCGGACAGCCCTTAGCAAAGGACCCCGGACCCCATACTCCCGGAGCACCCTCCACAGGCTGCCGCGAGGGACGCCAAATCCACAAAGCACATGTGGATTGGTTGGGCAAACTTCCATGAACCCTCTAGCACCCTGAAGAGGGTATAGAGTTGGTCCAGTGTTCCATGGCCCGGATGAAAACCACACTGTTCCTCCTGAATCCATATTTCCTGAAGCCGTATTCTCCTCTCCAGTACCCAGGCATAGATTTTCCCAGGGAGGCTGAGAAGTGTGATCCCCTTGTAGTTAGAACGCACCCTCCGGTCCCCCTTCTTAAAAAGAGGGACCACCCCGGTCTGCCATCCCAGAGGCACTGTCCCAGACTGCCACAGGATGCTGCAGAGGCGTGTCAGCCAAGACAGCCCCACAACATCTAGAGACTTGAGGTACTCAGGGTGGATCTCATCCAGAGTTTCTTGTCTAGGGAGATGGGAGTTTTTTGACAGCTAGGGTGATGGGTGAGTCCACCTCTGAGCCCTCAGCCTCTGCTTCCTTGATGGAAGACGTGATGGCGGGCTTGAGGAGATCCTCAAAGTATTTCTTCCACCATCCGACGACATTCCCAGTTGAGGTCAACAGCCGCCCACCTCCACTGTAAACAGCATTGGTAGGGCACTGCTTTCCTCTCTTGAGGCGCAGGACAGTTTGATAGAATCTCTTAGAGGCAAGCCGATAGTCCTTCTCCATGGCCTCACCAACCACTTCCCAGGCCCGACTTTTTGCCTCCACAAGTCAAGTCAAGTAAAATATATTTATATAGCGCTTTTCACAATACAGATTGTATCAAAGCTCCTTCACAGTATCAATCAAAACAACTTAACAGTGTTTGTTTATTACTGGAAAAAGACATCAAAAAGACACAAAAAGACAAGTTTGGTAGAGCTGATCAATGGTTTGATGGGTCATTTAATTTGAATATCCCCAACTGAGCAAGCCAAAGGCAACAATGGCAAGGAACCAAAGAACTCCATCAGATGACCCAATGGAGAAAAGAAAAAAAAAAACCTTGGGAGAACCTAGGCTCAGTCGGGGGCCAGTTCTCCTTTGGCGTTTATGAGCTAGAGGCCAAATTTACAGTAACTGTAAGATAATTTTTTATATGAATGCCAGGCTAAATAAATGCATCTTTAATCTAGTTTTAAACTGGGAGAGCGAGTCTGAGCAACGAACAATATCAGGAAGGCTATTCCAGAGCTTCGGAGCTAAATGTGAAAATGCTCTCCCACCTTTGGTGGATCTGGATATCCTACGAATTCTCAGAAGCCTCGAATTTAGTGGTCTTAAAGACCGCAATGGATTTTAGGGTGATAGAAGATCCGTTAAATAGACTGGAGCGAAACCATTTAGAGCTTTATAAGTCAAAAGCAATACCTTGTAATTAATATGGAACTTTATAGATAACCAATGAAGTGATGATAGAATCGGGCTGCAGTTGGGCTGCAGTCCGCTTGGCCTGCCGGTACCTGTCAGCTGCCTCAGGAGTCCCACAAGCCAACCAGGCCCAATAGGGCTCCTTCTTCAGCTTGACAGCATCCTTTACTTCCAGTGTCCACCACCGGGTTCGGGGATTGCCGCCTCGACAGGCACCGGAGACCTGCCGGCCACAGCTCCGAGCAGCTCCATGCCGGGTGACGTCACGGTCCTTGTTTCTTCTTCACTCATATGTTTTTTCAACGCATTCTCATCCTTTAACGTCATATAGAACGCTATATGCGAAAACGGCGCTATACTACGCACATGGCACCCGTTATCATTAATATAACAAGTGCTGTGAGGGCTAAGTTTAGGTGTGGGGTAGGGTCTGCGTGTCATATTCACGCTAAAGGATTTATGACGTCTTGGGTTCGCGTGTTATATTAACGATAAAGGGTGCCATGTGCGTAGTATAGCGCCGTTTTGTCATATAGCGTTTTATGTGACGCTAAAGGATAAGAACGGGCTGGGTTTTTTGAACCGCTCTTAGTCTGACCTGTCGCCTAGGACCTGTTTGCCTTGGGAGACCCTACGAGGGGCATATAGCCCCGGACAAAATAGCTCCTAGGGTCGTTCGGATACTGGCCTGATTTATGATTTAAGATTAATAAATGTTTTAAATAAAATAAATATGCTTATTGTTAGTTCATGTTAGAGCTAATGCATTAGCAAATGAAATCTTATTGTAAAGTGTTACCGAAACGCACATTATCTTGTGAATTGTCTTTATTTTATCGTGGTACATTATTATTGTTGGAAAGGCTATAGCCATTCAGTTTACCTGCATCGAAATAGAGCGACTATTGCTGGTATTGTGTATTGTTATTGGCTAGGAACCTTGTGTATTTGTTCATTGTGTTTCAAATGTATTAGCGTTTGAGTGACAAGACTCCTAGTTTACATAGTGTCTGACTGTCAGCTGGTTTTATTCTACGTCTGCAAGACAAACCTATAAACGGAGTCTCTTCAAACTCGGTGCCAGACATAAGCCTTTTCACTAGCTAGTGCAGATATAATGGTTTATTTGAAGAGCATACAGTGAACTGCTGTTTGGATTGGATGTATTTTTTCCCCTGTTTGACATTCACATAGAAACATCATCTGGTGACCACATCGGTTTTTATAAAAACACATTTCAATTTACAATTACACTTTATTTTAAGTTGTCCTTGTTACAGTGTAACTATACATTTAAGTACTGAGTAACAACATGTACTTACTATATAATTCGGTTTAGGGGGAATTGAATGTAATTATGGAAAATGTACTGTTATTACTACAGTAAGTACATGCAACATAAAATGACAAACCAATGTGTTCGAGAAAAATCAAATAAGAGGTAAGTCAAATCAGGAAAGTTAAGTGCAACTTTGTGATAATGGACTGCTGAACTTGCATGATTCTACACACTAAATTACAAAAAAAGATAATTCATTGGATATGAATTGATTTATTTGTAAATAATGGGATGTATATAATGCGAGAAGAAATAGAATGCCATTTGTGTCATTTAGTATCAACCCTGTAGTTATTTAGCACATGTGGTGAGGAACATAAAGTTTTATGAGGCCCCAGAAGCCTCTTTTTTGGCTGACCCCTATAGAGGAGGTGCCACTGTGGACAAAACCGTTTAAAAGCTCAGTGGAGAACTTGCGTGTCTTCTGTCTATGAGCTTTTCACTGTATGCTTTGGGTTAGGTTTTCTGTCTCTTTCTGTTTTCCTTGTTTTTTTCCACCTGTAGATAAATCCACAATGTTGAAATGGAATCTTCTAAGGATGATGTTATTGCTCTGGATGACAAAAGTAACACTTCAGGGTGGCACAGGTAAGGATGCTGATGAAAAAACAATGTTCATAAGTATTTAAAATCTTGGTGGATTTTATTGTTGTTTTGCTTTGAGTGTGTTAAAGAATTACAGGAGTTTTTCCCCTTAAGTTATTGAGGAACAAAAAAGGTGGCCTTATGTTCTTGGTGTAGAACTAATTAGTAAAGACTTCTGAGATGTTACCAGAATAATGTTTCTCATTTATCCAGAAATTAATGACCAGAGAAAGGCATTTCACATTGCATGTTGTAGCTCAAGGCATTTGCGCACACAGTATGGATGGGTTTTTTTTTTCTGGATTGCCATTTTGTAAGCACATTTTTTCACATCATAAACAGTTAGATTCTCAAGCATTTCACAAACATCTGTAGAAGTGAAAAGTCTTTACGAGTGTGTCACACCCACAAAAAAGAGAAAAAAAAGCAGCTGTGGTTGCCTTAACTTTACTGTAAAAAATAATTTAAGTTTTTCAGGTTAACCTGAATTAACTTAAAAATGTGGTAACACTTTACAATAAGGTTCATTTATTAAACATTAGTTAATGTATTAACTAACACGAACTAACCATGAGCAAAACATTTGTTACTGTTTTTGTTCATCTTTGTTAATGTTAATTAATACAAATCCAGCTGTTCATTGTTTGTTCATGTTAGTTCACAGTGCATTAACTAATGTTAACAAGATTTTAATAAAGTATTAGTAAATGGTGAAATTAACATTAACAAAGATGAACAAATGCTATAGAAGAATTGTTC
Organism: Pimephales promelas; assembly: GCF_988280905.1. Taxonomy (NCBI): domain Eukaryota; kingdom Metazoa; phylum Chordata; class Actinopteri; order Cypriniformes; family Leuciscidae; genus Pimephales; species Pimephales promelas. The sequence continues at coordinate 13,648,631 of NC_142785.1, forward strand.
ATTCTTAGTTAATGTTAACTAATGTAGTTAACCAATGAACCTTATTGTAAAGTGTTACCAAAAATGTTTATATTTTATTACCTTAAATGTATATACCTAATTATATATATATATATATATATATATATATATAACTTTTATAATATACTGGCAAGTGGCAACCACCTTAAATTATTTAAATTATTGTACTTGATTTCAGTCGCATGATTTTTATACTTATCAGCCACATATAATAAAAAAAATGTTGATCACTGGATTTTATCCATATCAGGTGGAAAACATTACTGTTCTCGAGGGTTTGATCCTTATGTTGTTTAAATGTGGTTAAAAAATTCATGAAAGTTAATAATTCAGTAAATTAACCTGCAACATATCACCAGTCTGTGTGTGGCTACCTGGTGGTAATATGATTGTTTCAATGGCTATTTTGCAATGAAATATTCTGTTTATATTCTCATTATCCGCTCTGACTGAACAGCCACCATCAACACCTCAATCGCTCTGTCAATAACTTCAACGCATTCTCATCCTAGGGCGTCATATCGTGACAATGCGTCTAAATCCGACGCACATAGCACCCTTTACCATCAATATAACACACTTAATTTCAGATTTTAAAAAGTGGCATAGATCTCACAAAAATCCGTATCAGATTCAAAAGTAGCAATAGTGAAACTTGTAATTTTGAAGCGGGTTTAGCACTGCTTTTTACCTGGAGTTATAAAAGGGATAGTTTACCCAAAAAGAAAAATTCTGTCATTTACTTGGAACAATAAGTTGTTCCAAACCTGTCTGAATTTCTTTTTTTCTGCTGAATGGAAAAAAAATGAGATATTTTGAAGAATATGGATAAACTAAACAGATGGGCCCCATTGACATCCATTGTATTTTTTCCCCCATAAGGAAGTCAATGGGGTCCATCAACTTTGATGACCAGAATTCTTTAAAAAATCTCTGTTTGTGTTATTAAGTAATAAGTTGTGTAAGTAATTCTAGCAGTTGAGGGGAAAGTGTCAAATTGGAGGGGAACCATCAATTGGAGAGAAGATTCTACCTTTATTTAAAGTCTTTTCAGAAAAAAAATGATAGTACAGTTGGCAATATATAATATGAGGATTACTTAAAGAATCCTATAAATTCATACAATATTGATTCTCAGCCCTTTAAGAAACACTTTTAAATGAACTTTTGGTGATTAAAAAATATATACAATCTTGTTATGTCTTATCATACAAGATTTTATTTAACTCTTTTTTTTTATTTTAAATAGGGCTGTGAAACGATTAATCGCATCCAAAATAAAAGTTTGTGTTTGCATAATATATGTGTGTGTATAATTATTTTGTATATATAAATACACACATGCATTTATATATTTAAGAAAAATTTGTTATTAATATATCAAATATTTATATTTATATATAATATTAATTTTGTACAAATATGAAGTGCTCATATTTCTTAAATATATACATGCATGTGTGTGTATTTATATATACAAAATAATTATACACACTACACAAACATATATTATGTAAACACAAACTTTTATTTTGAATGCGATTAATCACGATTAATCATTTCACAGCCCTAATTTTAAATAAACTTTTTCTTTTAATAATCATAATTTGCCCACAGGATTAAACATCCAAGATATGTTGTGTGTTTCAATTCCAGAAACTTCTTAATATTTTGTGAAACATAATCAAAATCAAAGCTGAGTGAGTGAGTTTCCCCTGAAATGCCTGAATCTAACATATCCCTGTGAGAATATCATGTTACGCACAGAATTGCAGAAAAAAAACGTATTCTCTTGCCCCTGCTGTCTCCAGGAACTGCCTGTTCCCCCATGCGTCCAAGATATTTAGACAACAGTACTCTAAGATTCAGCAGTTGTAGTTCACGTTACCTGTGAAAATAGTTCATGGAAACAGTTTCATAATAGATTCATCATTAACTTCAACTGACAAAAGTAGAGTATAAAGCAATTTATCAATATACTGTAGTTTTATATAGCGATGCTGTACTGAGCAGAATATGTGACGTCTGTGTACATTCTAAACCATCAATAGAGCTTCCATTGTGATTCTTTAAGTTCAATTAAATATTGTACGGTACATTGTCATGTCAGAGGATAACCTCCTGTACATTTTCTTCTGTTATTATTTAAGGGTACCAACCTCAAAATCTAAGTGGCGGTGGAGTACAAATGTCACCAGGAGGTAATATCAATCTTTATGTTGATGTACAGCAAACAACGGTTTCAGTGCATGGCTATTTCCGTTTTATCATGCAATTTTTTAACATGATTTTCTGGAATTGCAAATATTCAGCTTAGAAAAATGTGATAACCCAATAAATCTGTATTTGTGAATTTATACTAATAGATCTTTTTAAAATAAATGTAACATTAAACATGTGATGTGATGAATCAGTTAAGGTTTTATTTAGCTTTCTGAAATATTTCATAATTAGCATATCTTTTTGTGTGCATGTACGGATGTTTTGTTTACTGTTTTATAATATGAATTATATTTAGGACATTTTATTTCATTGATTATTTTGGATTCTCTGATTGATGGATGGATGTTTTCTTTTTATTATCAGGTTATCCTGTAAACAAAGGTACAGGTAAGCCCAAACCAGTAATATAGTGAATCAATTCTGAAATCTGAATAACTCATCATACACCTCCTGTCTGTTGTCTTTCAGGTGCTTATGGAAGTGCACAACATAAGCCCGGATATGGAGGTCATCCCTCATATGGTATGAACTTTTTTTTTGCTTGCACAGGAGCATAAGTACATCATCAGGTTTCCCTTTTTTTAACATATATTTTTTGATTGTTATAAGTTGGAACAGGCATAGGAATGGTGTGTGTGTGTGTGTGCATGTGTTACTACAAAACACTAAATATCAAACTACATAATGCGAACTACTGTATTTTTGTGAGGGCCTGTTTAAAATCAGAGGAACTATTTTGTGAGTTTAAGTTTTAAACCACCGTAGTGAGGACAAAGACAGTAAAGTAAGGCCAAAATTTTGTTCGGTCTTCACTTTCTGAGACTCCTTTTAAGACCGTGGCTAGGGGGTAACCAATTACAAATAAAGTGAGTTATGTTTTCAGATTACGCATTATTTTTAAATTTACAAAGAAAATCTGTGGCTTTTTCAAATATGTAAGTTACTTTGTTTTCCCATGTATTGACTTACACCTGTCCTCTGCCCATGTTGAGAGAAATCTAGACGGAGGTTTTTTTTTTAATGCAATATTGTAACGCATTACTTCTAAAAGTAACTTTCCCCAATGCTATTTAAAGTCGGCGTGAAACGGAAGTTGAGATTGTCATTTTTTCCTTGTCGTGACGTATATCCAAGGGCAGTGTTGGGAGTAACGCATTACAAAAGTAATACATTACAGTAACATATTACTTTTGGCTGTAACGCAGTAGTGTAAGGCATTACTAATCAATTTTCAGTAATATTTTACTCGTTACATGTTCAGTGAGGCTTGTATTACAGTTGTATTACAGTGTATTGTCTGCTTTTACTTCTTAAAGGCAACAGACTATGTGAAAGTTTTAAAGCAGTCTTTTAGTGCCAGTTCAGAGCGGTCGCGTCTGTAACATTGTTTTTTCCTCATAAATGCGAACACGAAAACTAAAATAAAATGAATATTTTAAGTTCTATGGAGACTGGAGAGCCAACCCTTCCTCATCCGATTTGCGCAGTGTAATTCACAGAATTACAAAAAATATATTTTGCCTCCTATTTTTTTGTCACGCATGAATGTGTGTCTTTTCCCTAATATTAAAAATAAAACATAGACTGATATTTGTCTAATGTCTGGAGTCCTTTAAGGAAGTAGCCTATATACGTTTCAATACATGTATTTTCTGAGAATTTTTATTTCAAGTTTTGACAGCAAATGTCATATCCATAATGCTGGACTTCCCCAATTTAAATAATTTATCCTCAACTAGTTTTGTGGTGTAGGTCTACATATTTTATAATGTTAACTTCAAATAATACTAATAGCCTAATTTAAAGATAAGGCAGCTTTGGATCTGGACGATAAGGAGAATAACGCTGGAGTTGGAAGAGGTGTGTCGCGATTCTGTAGGTTCGTGGATCTGAGTCGTGTGGCGAATTGCGATTTCGGTTTCATATTGCATATCGTTACAGCCCAAAAGTTAAGTTCTACTTAGTTATTTTGGTGAAAGTAACTCAAAAGTAATACGTGAGTAATGTAACACATTACAATTCTGGGGCAGTAATATTGTAAGGTAATGAATTACTTTTAAATAACAGTAACAAGTAATACCTAATGTATTACAGTTTGGAAGTAACTTGCACAACACTGTCCAAGTGAAACGGCTTCTGAAATTAGAAAAAAATGTAGTGCAGGGCTTGATTTCATCCTTCGGGAATTGATTGGATCATTGGAGGTTGGACGTTGCAAACAATTTGAATGCGATTCTCTGAGAGGTGGTGCACCGATAGCCGCACCTTCATCGGATCTGGCCGCACCCTTTTGCCCATTCCACGTGACCAAAAGAGAGAGAGGTCATTTTGAAGGGGGAGGGAAGGGTAATATATTTGATTAAAGAATAATGAAGTGCACGGATAAATCATTTATAATAAACACCACAATATTACATATAAAAAGAAGATTTGTCAAATTTGATTTCATGCCGACTTTAAAGGCCTGTTTGAGGGCCAAGACTTGGTTTTAGGGATAAGGTTATTTTAAGGGTAGATTTAGAATATACTCTAAAAAATGCTGGGTTGTTTTAACCTAAATTTGGGTCAAATATGGAAGAAAACCCAAATGTTTGGTTAAAAATGTAATTTAAACATTTAACCCAATGGCTGAGTTAGTCCATATTTGACCCAAAGATGGGTTAAAACAACCCAGCATTTTTTATAGTGGTTCGTATTAGGTGCTTCGTTATTAAAGTGTTAGGAGTTAAAGATTGCATTGTCAACGAGTGTTTGTGTGTGTGTGTGTGTGTGTGTGTGTGTGTGTGTGTGTGTGTGTGTGTGTGTGTGTGTGTGTGAGAGAGAGAGAGAAAGTTTTCAATTGCGCTACTTTCCTGTCATTTATTGTTACAGGTAATGGGAATGGGAACGGCTACCGAGCACCGTCTTACGGAGGTGAGTTTAATCTCAAGAGCCAATGTGTTAGTTTGTACATTCAGATTGTGCAAATGTACCAAGAATGTGTACAAACACCATTGTGTTTTTTTTTTTTTTAGCATATAAAACTGTTGTCATTGTGCGTTTATAAAGTCTGTTTAATATTGTCTGAAGGCTACAGCAATTTAATGGGCACTCATCCCCAAAAAGGAACTGGTCTAGGTAAGTCTTATCTTAATATTCTCTTAACAATAGTTCACCCTGCAAGGTTTTATGTTTTACTTGCTTTCTTCTGTGGAACACAAATTGTATATACTGGTATGGTAATGGTATTTCAAGAACCAAATAAGCTACACCACCAATATTGTGTCAAATGTGTTATATTATAATAGCATATTACCTATAGTCAGTATCAGTATCAGAATAGCATATTACCTATAGTCAGTATCAGAAGAACCATTTTTCTCTTTCAAATACCATCAGTCAGTTTGACATGAAATCTAGAGATTTAGCACTGCTTATTTTCAATACAAAATCTCACAAATTTGCAGTACACTATCATTTGATTTTGCTAAAGAAATGTAGAAATGTAAACCAGTCTGGTAACACTTTAGCAATAATCCTTTAACCAGAATTTACACTGTTTCCATTATGAATGTTTTGATAATCGTTTTCTAGGTTATGGTGCTGGATCTGCTGCTGTTAAGGGACAAAACTCAAATCCTGGAGGTAAATTCTTTTTGTATGTAGTATTTTTTTTTTAAAGACGTCTTGTCATTTTTAAATAATTTTATATTATACTATTGCCAGGGATGATATGAAAATGTTATCGAAGTCAGTAAAGAGTTTTTGAGTTTTTTTATGCAGTCGATACTGTAACTCTGTCCTAGCCTCTGCTCCTTTCTTACAAGAGACATAAAAAATGGATAAATAATAGTAATGCAAACAGAGATGATTATCATTAGAGATATGTTATATTAAGGTCTGGCTTATGAAATATAATCTAGGTATGAAGAACAGAGCCCTGGTTTGAGTGTATAATTAATTTTCACCTCAGTTTCTGCAGGATACACCAATGGTGGGGCGACCAAGACACAAAACAAACAAGGTACATCGAATTTTATTTAGTCCACTTCCTTTTCTGTAATCAACTATATAATGTGTCTGTAACTGAGCTAACTAACCATATAACCTCTGATTTGCTGATTTGGGATTGGTTTTCTTCAGGATATGGAGGATATCCTAATGGGGGTGCAGCTAACCAGCCTAATACAGGTGATTATATTGGATGTTTAAATAAATTTGATTCTACAGTGTTGTTGCAGTGTGGAGAGAACTAAAGTCTGATAAGAACTCTGGTTAACTCATTAAACAAGTCTAAAAGTATGTTTCACTAATTAGGCTCTTCTCTTCAAGGGTATCACAATGGTGGAACCAAGGGACCTAAACCAGGTAAACTTTGTGCGTGTTTGGATTAAGGTAACACTTTACAATACGGTTTCACATTAGTTAATACGAACAAACTATAAACAATACTTAGTTAATTTCAGCATTCACTAATACAATTGTATAAGATCAAAAGTTGAATCTAATAATTTTAGTTAATGCACTGTGAAACAACATGAACATTTTTAATAACTAACATTTAATTCAAAGGTGAATAAATGCTGTATAAATCTATTGCTCAATTTTAGTTAATGTTAACAAACAAGATCTATTGTAAAGTGTTTCTAATTATCTATATTACCGTGGAGCAGTGGTTAATTGGGGGACTAAGCACTTAAGGTCTGTATTTTAAACTGAGGTAACTGGAGAACCTCTAAACTAATTTGAGATTGTTTTTTTTTTCAGGATATGGAGGATATCCTAATGGAGCTGCAGCTAACCAGCCTAATACAGGTAATACACTGGATGTCACCAGTTCTACAGTGTAATTATTACAGTGTGGAAAATGCTGATTTTTGAAAGGAACTAAGAAAATTACACTTGATTAAAGTATTTTTGTTTAATTAGGCTCTTCTCTTCAAAATATGGGGTATCCCAATGGTGGAACCAAGGGACCTAAACCAGGTAAACTATTTGTGTGTGTATTATTATTTTATTTTTTTCCCCCTTTGTCTGATTTTTCGATATCATTTGAATCGTGTGTCGTGTCTGCTTCAAAGGATATGGTGCTAAAGCTGGACCCTCAAATGGACAAGGGGCCAAGCCTAATGGTAAATAGCATGACATTATTACTATTATAAAACAGTTTTTGTCTCTAAATTCCAGTTGGATAAGTCGTGTTCAAAGCCTCTGTAAAATATATTATAGCTGCACACTATTAGTTTGACTGTACATAAATTGAATTTCTTTATAACATACTAACTGAAGTTTAGAACCAAATAGGTATTATTGGTAGAGAAGTTGTTTATTAGGGAATTAGCATTACATTGTAAACTGAGGTAACCAGAGACCTCTAAACTGATTTAGGACTGGTTTTGTTCAGGATATGGAGGATATCCTAATGGAGGTGCAGCTAATCAACCTAATACAGGTAATACACTGTCATACAATTACATTAGAGCTGGTGACATCCAGTGTGGAAAATACTGAATTCTGAGAAAAACCTGGGGATATTACACTGGTTTAAAGTATTTTTTTCTTCTTCTTCTAATTAGGCTCTTTTCTTCAAAATATGGGGTATCCCAATGGTGGAACCAAGGGACCTAAACCAGGTAAACTAATTTGTGTAATGCATATATTGTGTATTTGTCTCATTTGTCTGATTTTTCCATATCATTTGAATCTTATGCATGTTGGGTTTGCTTCAAAGGATATGGTGCTAAAGCTGGACCCTCAAATGGACAAGCATCCAAGCCTAATGGTAAATAACATGTGTTTAATATTACTATTATAAAACATAGTTTTTGGCTCTAAATTCCAGCTGGATAAGTCACATTCAAAGCCACTGTAAAATATGTTACACAAACACCATTGATTGCACATTAATTAAATTCTTTATTAATAAACCAACTGCAGTATAGCCCCATTTACATTAATATTGTATATTATTAGTTGAGGAATTGTTTATTAGGGGATAAAGCACTAAATGTATTTATTGTAAACTTGAGGTAACCGGAGAACCTCTGAACTGATTTAGGATTGGTTTTGTTCAGGAAATGGAGGATATCCTAATGGAGGTGCAGCTAATCAACCTAATACAGGTAATGCACTGGATGTCACCAGCTGTTACAATCTGTTCTGACACACATAGGTTGAAGATCCAAACGCAGCCTTTATTTAAGGCAATAAACAAGTCATAATTTATAAACAGGCACAGGGTCTAAAACAAGGTCCAAGAAGCATGAGCAAACAAGGTAATCCAAAGAAAAGGCAAAAGATCAAAACCAATATCCTGAAAATAAAGCTTAGAATTAGAATTGCAGTTGTAATCCAAACAAGACTTAGCAACGAATGAGTGAAAACACAGGGCTTATAAAGGCAGAGCTAAACAAGGTAATCAAACACAGGTGAACAGAATCATGCATAATGAGCCAGGCAATGGGTACTGGGAAATGGAGTTCATGATGAGGTTGCAAAGCAGACAGAAGACGACACCAGCTCTAGTACAATGGGCTTTATGCACAGCTGCACTACTTCCTGAACTTAAGCCAGCTCCTTGTTTCCTGTCTGTCATTATTGGCCAAATTGATTAATTTAGGTGTGCCTGACCTCAGTAGTCACGGCAACAATAATCAGACACACCTGAATTAATCAATTTGTCCAATGATGGCAGACAGGAAACAAGGAGCTGGCTTAAGTTCAGGAAGTAGTGCAGAAAGCCCATTATAACAGTGGGGGAAATACTGAATTCGGCTAAATCAACTGAGGATATTACACTGGTTTAAAGTACTTTTCTCTAAGTAGGCTCTTCTCCTCAAAATATGGGATATCCCAATGGTGGAACCAAGGGACCTAAACCAGGTAAACTATTTTTGTGTGTGTAATGCGTATGTTGTTGTTTTTTTTTTGTTTTTTTTTTTCCTGTATAATTTGAATCTTATGTGTTTGGGTCTTCAAAGGATATGGTGCTATAGCTGGACCCTCAAGTGGACAAGGAGCCAAGTCTAATGGTAAATAGCATATCATTATTACTATATTAAAACAAGTTTTTGTCTCTAAATTCCAATTGGACAAGCCACATAAAAAGCCACTGTAATATATGATATACAAACACTTTTGATTGGACATTAATTGAATTCTTTTTATCAATAAACCAACTAGCCCCATTTACTTTAATAATGTATATTATTGGTAGAGGAATTGTTTAGGGGACAAAGCACTAAAGGCCTGTATTTAAACTGAGGTAACTTGAAAACCTCTAAACTGATTTAGGTTTGGTTTTGTTCAGGATATGGAGGATATCTTAATGGAGGTGCAGCTAATCAACCTAATACAGGTAATACACTGGATGTCACAAGCTCTAGTGCAATTAGTTTAGTGTGGAAAATGCTGAATTCTGAAAAGAACTGAGGATATTACACTGGTTTAAAGAACTTTTCTCTAATTAGGCTCTTTTCTTCAAAATACAGGGTATCCCAATGGTGGAACCAAGGGACCTAAACCAGGTAAACTATTGTTGAGTATGTGTAATGCGTATTGTGTTTATTTTCATTTCCTCTGTCTGATTTTTCCATATCATTTGAATCTTATGTGTGTGGTCTGTTTCAAAGGATATGGTGCTAAAGCTGGACCCTCAACTGGACAAGCAGCCAAGCCTAATGGTAAAGAGCATGACATTATTACTATTAAAAAGCAGTTTTGGCTCTAAATTCCAGTTGGATATGCTGCATTCAAAGCCACTGTAAAATATGAAATCCGCACACATTTAGTTTGACAACACATTAATTAAATTTATTTATATACACCAACTCTAGTTTAGCCACATTTAAATGAATAATCTGCATTATTGGTGGAGAAGTTGTTTATTAGGGGTAAAGCACTAAAGGTCTGTTTTGTAAACTGAGGTAACCGGAGAACCTCTAAACTAATTTGGGATTTTTTTTTTTTCAGGATATGGAGGATATCCTAACGGAGGTGCAGCTAACCAACCCAATACAGGTAATACACTGGATGTCACCAGCTCTACAGTGTAATTATTATGTGGAAAATACTTAATTTTGAAAAGAATGATGATATTACACTGGTCTAAAGTACTTTTCTCTAATTAGGTTCTGCTCTTCAAAATATGGGATATCCCAATGGTGGAACCAAGGGACCTAAATCAGGTAAACTATTTTTGTGTATGTAATGCATATATTGTGTTTTTATTTATTTTTTTGTCTGATTTTTCCATATCATTTGAATCTTTTGTGTGGTTTGCTTCAAAGGATATGGTGCTAAAGCTGGCCCCTCAAATGGACAAGGAGCCAAGCCTAATGGTAAATAGCATGTGATTATTACTATTATAAATTCCAGTTGGATAAGCCACATTTAAAGCCACTGTAAATATTATAGTCTATACAAACACATTTGATTGCTCATTAATTAAAATTATTTATTAATAAACCAACTTTAGCGTAGCTCCATTTAGATTAATAATGGATATTGATGGAGGATTTGTTTATTAGGGGATAAAGCACTAAATGTCTGTATTGTAAACTGAGGACTTCTAAACTGATTTGAGATTGGTTTTGTTCAGGAAATGGAGGATATCCTAACGGAGGTGCAGCTAACCAGCCTAATACAGGTAATACACTGGATGTTACCCGCTGTAACAATATTCCCTGACACACACAGATTGAAGATCCAAACACAGCTTTTATTTAGGGTAATCCACAGTCATAATACATAAACAGGCACTGGGTTAAAAACGTGCAAACAATCCAAACATAAAACACAGGCAAACAAGGTAATCCAAAGAAAAGGCAAAAGATCAAAACCAATAACCTGAAAAGAAAGCTCAGAATTGCAGTTGTAATGCAAACAAGACTTTGCAACGAATGAGTGAAAACAAAGGGCTTATAAAGGCAGAGCTAAACAAGGTAATCAAACACAGGTGAACAGAATCACACATAATGAGCCAGGCAATGGTTACTGGGAAATGGAGTTCATGATGAGGTTGCAAAGGAGACAGAAGACGACACCAGCTCTAGAACAATTATAACAGTGTGTAAAATACTGAATTCTGAAAAGAACTGAGGCTATTACACTGGTTTAAAGTACCTTTCTCTAATTAGGCTCTTCTCTTCAAAATATGGGACATCCCAATGGTGGAACCAAGGGACCTAAACCAGGTAAACTATTTCTGTGTGTAATGCATATATTGTGTATTTTTGGCCATATCATTTGAATCTTATGTGTGTTGTGTCTGCTTCGAAGGATATGGTGCTAAAGCTGGACCTTCAACTGGACAAGCAGCCAAGCCTAATGGTAAATAGCATGACAATGCGTCTCATTCACTAATAATTGCGTAGATTATTTTGTATTAGTACGCACAGAGGAGAACTTTTCATGAAAAATATTTGTCTAATTGACAACACGTTCAACTTCATACAAGCATGAATTTGTTCTTAATATCGTTCTGATGTTAGAAAATTTGGAGTAGCTATGAGCAACTGCGTTCAAAAGATTAGTCATTTGCATAAAACAAGCCCAAACCATCTCCATAAGGGATTTCCGTACATGCTTTCCTTACAGCTTTTCGTCGCTCTAGTCAAACTTGCCGCTGTTTGCTGATGAGTTCTCGCCCGTTTTCGAGCAACGCCTAGTGTGCCATTCTCACGAGTTCTCACAGTAAACACCTTTTATTCAAACCCAGCTTACAGACCTCTCTTGAGCCAGTTGTACACATACTTATATCTGCGTTATTCAGAAAAACCTTGCCGCATTTCTTACTGTTAAACTGTAGAAATGGAATGTATTTAAGATTAAATTAAATTGTATTATTCAATAATTGTGTTATGTAGTTTTATAAATATTATATATATAATACAATTAATACAACATACTTCAAGTTTAATATAATTATAGTCGTGTTAGGATGATATATAACTTGACACGATTATAAGGCCGTACAGACTAGGTGTTTTTTGTGTGGTTTCAGTTCCTTTATTTTTTCGTAAATTTAGAATACATTTTATTAGGAAATTTTTGGTAAATCTGTATTTCTTAAAATCGTTTTCACTCACAAATGAGTGAATCTGACCAAATTTTACTATTATAAAACCGTTTTTTGACTATAAATTCCAGTTGGATAAGCCACGGCCATTGTAAAATATATCAGCCCACCTTTAGTTTGACTGCCCAGTGCCCATTAATAGAATTTCTTTATAATACACCAACTGTAGTTTATTCCCATTTAGATTAATAATCTGTTTTGTTGGTGGAGAAGTTGTTTATGAGAGGTAAAGCACTAAAGGTCTGTATTGTAAACTGAGAAACTCTGAACTGATTTAGGTTTGGGTTTTGTTCAGGAAATGGAGGATATCCTAATGGAGGTGCAGCTAACCAACCTAATACAGGTAATACACTGGATGTCACCAGCTCTTGTGCAATTTGTTAAGTGTGGAAAATACTTAATTTTATAAAGAACTGAGGATATTACACTGGTTTATTTTTTTTTTAGGCTCTTCTCTTCAATATGTGGGGTATTCTAATGGTGGAACCAAGGGACCTAAACCAGGTAAACGTGTATTGAATGTGTTATGCATATAGTGTGTATTTATTTTGACATTATTACTATTATAAAACATATTTTTTGGCTCTAAAATCAGGTTGGATAAGTCATGTTTAAAGCCACTGTAAATACATATCTGCACACCTTGAGTTTGATTGCACATTTTTATTAATGAACCAAATGTAGTGTAGCCCCATTTAGATTAATAATCTGTATTATTATTGGTGAAGCCTAGTTGTTTGAGTTAACAAAGTCTCATCCCAAGTCGTCATATAACTGACGTCTTGGGACATCTTTTGACCATACGTCAACATCCGCCTTTTTAGGGTACCCTTAAACGTCGGTTATTTGACGATCCCGGGCCGTCATACAACTGACGCTTTACCTTTAACGTCAGTTAGGTTTAGGGGTAGGTTTAGGTCTGGGGTAGGGTTAGGATCCGATAACGTCATCTAACCGACGTTTAAGGGTACCCTAAAAAGGCGGATGTTGACATATGGTCAAAAGACGTTCCAAGACGTCAGTTATATGACGTCTTGGGATTTCAGTAAAGCACTAAAGGTCTGTATTGTAAACTGAGGTAACTGGAGAACCTCTAAACTGATTTAGGTTTGGTTTTCTTCAGGATATGGAGGATATCCTAATGGAGGTGCAGCTAACCAACCTAATACAGGTAATACACTGGATGTCACCAGCTCTACAGTGTAATTATTATGTGGAAAATACTTAAATCTGAAAAGAATGATGATATTACACTGGTCTAAAGTACTTTTCTCTATAGGCTCATCACTTCAAAATGTGGGGTATCCCAATGGTGGAACCAAGGGACCTAAACCAGGTAAATGCTTATTAGTGGTGCTTGCTGAAAGCAAGGCAACACTATTACTATTGTGTTTTTTAAGTCGGCCAAAAAGTTTGACGCGCTACTCCTCCCGCAGCTTTTGTCACAGACCCATGAATGAGGCATCAAATTGTGCGGATTGTTCGGGAATGGTGTGCTATGACTTTTCTAAGCGATCGGGGGTACGATGTTCGCCCCAGGGGTGAACAAATTTCCAAAAAATCCCATAGACTTAACATTGCGGCAAACTTTGACGATTCATAGCTCCGAGCGAGGATTTCACAGAAGCCTGCGATTTACCACATTTGAAGAGGCTGACAGGCTCTGTAAGAACATACCTCACAATGGGGTAAAAGTTGCACCCCTGGGGGGCAGGAGCTGCCCAAATTTTCCCCCATTGACCCCCATGTTATTTAAAATTTCTAGTATAGTATTATACTATTCCAGGAAAAAGTTTGGCGCACTCCTACGTCCACAGTTTTTGTCACAGACCCATGAATGAGGCATCAAATCGTGCGGCCTATTGAAGAGAAGTGTCCTATCACTTTTATCAGAGATCGGGGGTACGGTGTTCGACCCAGGGGCGAACAAATTTCCAAAAAATCCCATAGACTTAACATTGAGACAAACTTTCACGACTCATAGCTCCGAACGAGGATTTCGGACAATCGTGTGATTTGCCACATTTGAAGAGGCTGGCAGGCTCTGTAAGAATATACCTCACAATGGGGTAAAAGTTGCACCCCTGGGGGGCAGGAGCTGCCCAAAATTTCCCCATTGACTTACTATGGTGAAGGACGTCCCATCAAATGCATGTGTTTTTCCTACTATAGTAAATTGCATAGGGATTTTGTATTGAACATAGCTCTGGATCACAGTGTCGTAGAGACAAAGGGGCGGGCTCATTTTACTCAGATGGCCAATCAGTCTCTCAGGATCATTGTGAAGCCATCAAGCCACGCCCTAGCAATCATTTAGAGCTCCTTAGCAACAACTCCCATAGACTTCCATTAAAAGAGATCAAAGGGATATCTCTGGATAGAAGTGTCATAGACACACAAGTGTGGTCTCGTTTGACTCGGGGCGGCAAACAGCCAATCACAAATCACTTCAACACTTCCTAGCCCCTCCCTAGCAACCATTATTGAGAACCTTAGCAACCAAAGTCCATAGAGTCATATCTTCCATTCTGAATGTCACAGAGGAATGAGAGTTGGTTTATATCTTTCATAGTGACAAAAGGCCTTTGGAGTTTCATCATTGGCTGCTGCCAAGCCACTCCCTAGCAACCAAACAGAGTACCCTAACAACCATTTTGCAAGAGCTATATCTCTGCATCAGAAGATCGTATAGAGATGGGGGTTGGTTTATACATTCACATTGACTTTGGAGCTTCATGTTTGGCAGCTGCCAAGCCACTCCTTAGCAACCAAACAGAGTACCCTAGCAACTGTTTTGCAAGACCTATATCTCTGCATCAAAACATCGGATAGAGATGGGGGTTGGCTCTTTTTACTCATGCTAGCAAACAGGACTTGCTACATAATGCACATGCTAGCAGTGAATTGCTACATGCTAATATTGATTAGCTAAGTGCTAAATCATGCCAAAAAAATGCTACAAACTCTATAGTAACCAAATGTGACAACTACCAACCACCTAGTTGCACCATAGCAACCACCCAGAACACCCTAGCAACCACCTAGAAACACCTTAGCAACCACCCAGAACACCCTAGCAACCGCCTAGCAACCACTCAGAACACCTTAGCAACCTCCCATAATACCCTAGCAACCGCATAGAAACACCGTAGCAACCACCCAGAACACCCTAGTAACCGGGTGGTGAGTTTTGCCACTGCAAGCACCACTTCACATTTTCTTCTGGAAATGTACATTCTAGTTGTGTGTGTTATGCATATAGTTTAAGTTCATTTTATTCATATAGCACATTTTACAACAGCCACTGGCTAACCAAAGTGCTTTACAGAATTAGCAGAATTAAAAGAAAATAACACCTGCATAACAACACAACACAAATAAGTGCAGAAAAGCTAAGAGCAGCCTTAAAACAGGAGTAGAGAAACAGTATCAGGCTCAAATATAAAATCGTAAAACCGAAGTGGCTAAACAGTATCAGACTCAAATATAAAATAGTAAAACAGAGATGGCTGTATCAGACTGTATTTTGGCAGTATTTTAAAAAAAATGGAAACAGTATCAGATTTTCTGGAAGGGACTTAAGAACAAATAATTTTTATCAGCTGAAAGGCAGAACACAATGTTTTATATAGTTAGATAGACCTTATTTAACAATTTCAGGGTATGTTTTAGTCTTGGTAACATGTCCCAAACAAACTTATAATCGTCCCACATTTGGTTTGTTTGGTGGTCACCCTGATCAGCCTAAAAAAAAAAAAAAAATAGTAAGTCAGATGTGGCAAGGCAGTAGCAGACTCAAATATATAATGGAAAGAACCAGGGGTGGCAAAAACAGTATCAGACTCAATGGGAAATATTAAAACGAACCAACCTTAATTATAGGCCATGGAACCACAGAAAATGCCCAATCCCCTCTGTGTTTGAATCTTGAATGTGTGACGAATAACAGGTACTTGTTGCTTGATCTCAGACTTCTAAAAGGAGTATATGGTTGCAGTAGTTCAGATAGATAGATGGGGATTTGGTTACATAGAGATTTCAAATCAGTTCTTAAATTAATGGGCAGCCAATGAGCTGATCCCAGAATAGGGGGGATATGGGTGCTTTTACAGCTATTAAAAAGGAATCTTGCAGCAGCAGTTTGCACTAATTGAAGAAGAGCAATTTGAGGCTTTGAAATCCCGCAGTAAAGTGAATTGCAGTAGTTTGACGGTGATAAAAGCATGAACAGCCATCCCTAGTTATGATTAAGAAAAGGTTTGACTTTAGACAGCAAACAAACTTGATAAAAACTAGAGCTTATTACAGAGCAACTTTGTTTATCAAAGTTTAGATATCTAGTAAAGCGCCCAGGTTTCGTACTCATGAAGATCTAAAAGCAGATAGTCTGGCCAACTCGAAGGTAGCAGCATGAGAATCAACGGTGGGCCCAGAAACGATCACCTTCATTTTGTTTTCTTCTAAAATTAAAACATTTTTGGCCAGCCAAGATGTAACTTCATCTAGGCAACTTAGTAATGATGATGAAAAAGCAAAAGGATAATTTCTCTTGATTCCTCAATCAAATATATATTTGTGTATTGTCCGCATAAGAGTGAAAAGGTACCCAGTGTCTTCTTAGACTGGTGCCCAATGGTAACATGTACAGAGAAAAGAGAGAAGGCGCCAAGATAGATTCTTGAGGAAGACCACAGGCTAGATGCGCAACAGAAGTGGAAAAATTGCCTAAATTGACTTGGAAATTTCAATCAAAGTCTAGAGATAGGACTGGAACCACTGGAGGATAATACTCTAGATATACTCAACTCTAAATCAGGGTCAAAAGTGTCAAAGGCTGCTGATGGATCTAAGAGTACAAGAACTACAGAGTCACCAGTGTCAGTGGATAGATAAATGTCATTTAAAACCCTCAAGAGGGCAGATTCAGTACTGTGAGCAGACTTATGACCAGATTGAAATCTTTCAGAAATTCCATTGAACTTTAGAAAAGAATGGAGTTGGTCAAAAACAACACTTTGTGAACAACACTTTTGAAACAAAGGTAGTGCAGAAATAAGATGAAAGTTTTTTTAGATTAGCAGGATCAAGTGAAGTTTCTTTATTATTTGAAATCGTTTGTGTGTGTGTGTGGTTTGCTTCAAAGGATATGGTGCTAAAGCTGGAACCTCAAATGGACAAGGAGCCAATCCTAATGGTAAATACCATGTGATTATTACATGC
This sequence comes from Pimephales promelas, assembly GCF_988280905.1. Classification (NCBI taxonomy): domain Eukaryota; kingdom Metazoa; phylum Chordata; class Actinopteri; order Cypriniformes; family Leuciscidae; genus Pimephales; species Pimephales promelas. Next base: position 13,666,152 of record NC_142785.1, read on the forward strand.
TTTGGCTCTAAAATCTAGTTAGATAAGCTGTTTTAGAAGTAAAATATGATGTTCGCACACATTTGATTCCACATTGAATTCTTTATTAATAAACCAACTGTAGTGTAGCCCCATTAATAATTCGTTAATTAATTATTAATAATGTATATTATTGGTAGAGGAATTGTTTATTAGGCACTAAAGGTCTGTATTGTAAACTGAGGTAACCTCTAAACTGATTTAGGTTTGGTTTTGTTCAGGATATGGAGGATATCCTGATGGAGGTGCAGCTAACCAGCCTAATTCAGGTAATACACTGGATGTCACCAGCTCTACAGTGTAATTATTACAGTGTGGAAACTGCTGAATTCTGAAAGGAACTGAGGATATTACACTTGATTAAAGTACTTTTCTCTAATTAGGTTCCTCACTACAAAATATGGGGTATCCCAATGGTGGAACTAAGGGACCTAAACCAGGTGAACTCTTTGTGTGTAATGTGCATTTATGTGTTTTGTCTGCTTTTTCCGTATTATTGTATTCTTATGCGTGTTGCATCTGCTTTAAAGGATATGGTGCTAAAGCTGGACCCTCAAGTGGACAAGGAGCCAAGCCTAATGGTAAAGAGCATTTGATTATTACTACTATAAAACTATTATATATGGTTTGTGACTCTAAAATCTGGTTGGATAGGCTGCTTTTGAAGCCACTGTAAAATATGACATCCGCACACATTTGATTGCACATTAGTTGAATTCTTTATTAATAAACCAACTGTAGTGTAACCCTATGTATATATCGGTGGAAGAGTTGTAGGTTACACTTTATTTCGATTGTCACTTTAGACGTTTTACTAATTCTAAGTAACTTTTCACCAACGTGTCAACTAACTCTCATTATAGTATTAGTATATTAGTGTAGACTGTCAGTAGACTGTTGGGTTATGGTTAGGTGTTAGGCTTTGGGTTAGGAGAATAAGTTGACTTGTAGTCGCCAAGTTACTTATAGTCAGTTGAATGTCTGTTGGGGGACCAACAAAATAAAGTGTTAGCAGATATTAAGCTAACAGTCTACTAATACTCTAATGACAGGTAGTTGACATGTAGTTGAAAAGTTACTTAGAATGTCTAAAGTGGACTATCGAAATAAAGTGTTACCGAGTTGTATATTATGAGTAAAGCATTAAAGGCATTGCAAACTGATTTGGGATTGGTTTTCTTCAGGATATGGAGGATATATTAATGGTGGTGCAGCTAACCAACCTAATACAGGTAATACACTGGATGTCACCAGCTCTAAAGTGTAATTGTTAGTGTGTGGAAACTGCTGAATTCTGAAAAGAACTGAGGATTTCACACTTGATTAAAGTACTTTTCTCTAATTAGGCTCCTCACTTCAAAATATGGGGTATCCCAATGGTGGAACGAAGGGACCTAAACCAGGTTAAAAAAAAAGTTTATTTTTTATTTTATTTCTTTTTTACTTTGTCAGATTTTTCTGTATTATTTGAATTGTACATGTGTTGTGTCTGCTTCAAAGGATATGGTGCTAAAGCTGGACCCTCAACTGGACAAGCAGCCAAGCCTAATGGTAAATAGAATGACATCATTACTAGTATAAAACATGTTGGATAAGCCGTTTTCAAAGCCACCGTAAAATATGAGATATCTGTGCATTAAGTGAATTCTTTATTCATAAACAATTGTAGTGTATTCCCATTTAGATTAATAATTTATATTATTTAGGTTTTTATAGGGGTAATGTACTATAGGTATAAAGACGCGTGTTTCTGTTTTTTTTTTTATTTTAAACCATATTTTACATATTTCAGTGTACAGAATTTTAGGTCCAGTTTTAAACAAACAAACTCTAAAACCTGCAGTTATAACATATTACATATCTTGTGATCTATAGGTTATGGTGTTCCTGGATATATGTCAAAAGGACCTTATAAAGCAGCAAATTCAGGTAAAATCATGTTTATTTAAAGTGGATTTTAATTACTTCCTCCACATGACATGAATAGAAGTTCTGTCATTTAGAAATGCACGTTATGTCTCGGCATGCGAGTTTGTCATATTGACTTGTTAATATAAATTTGTTGTAAAATTACTTTGACATCTAGGTTATATGCCTGTAACAACTGGAAAACAGGGTGCTTCCAGTGGAAATGGACCTAAAGGAGAGATTTTAAGCCGTGGAGGACAAAGTCATGTCCCAGTAACTTCTAACACCAAGGGATTTTTACCACTATCTGGACATGAGCAAAATATAGGATTACGTCCAGGACAAACTAAAGACGTTTCACCAGTTCTGCAACAAACAAAGGGACAAAATCTTCATCCACAGGGCAAAGCCCCCAACTCTATGGCACCTTGGCCTGCTCCAAATCCATTTATGCAAGGTCCTGGTTCATATAAACCTAGTAAAGCTTACAAACCAAAACCAGTTGCAACAGTAGCCTCTCAATCAATCTCTGCAGAATCAGCTCCCATTCCTCAAACATCACAGACAGTTGGACTAGAGCAGGAACAAGTCCTTTCACAGGAACAAAACATAAGGCCAGAGTTACCACAAGCCAGAATTTATTCACAGGTGCCTTTAGTGCCAGGATCAGCTCAATCAACCACAGAGATACAACAATCCAAGATTCAGTCAAACAAGCCTGTGCCTCAAATGAAGAATCCAAAGGCAAATCCTGGTAAACTTTAATAGTTTCACATTAAAACCTTATATGATAATCCTGAAACCATACAACAGCTTGAAGCTACACCACTTCTGCAACTAAATCACAACTGTATAAAATTCCCTTATTCCATTTTTTTCTCTACTTTTCTGCATTAATTCGCTGCTCTAGCTTTTGTACTAATCCGTTTTATTCATTAATCCAGTTCACCCGACATTGTGCTCTGCAAATGTTATTTGTCATTTATAAATTATTTGTGTTATTGCAGAAAAATTGTGATTAATGTAAATGTTATCTCAAAATGGCTAATTCTGCTGTCCTGTCAGCTTGAAGTCAAACAATCTTAGCTATTTTTTGACTAATCTTTGTTATATTGTTGTAAACTTTGGTGCTAAACTCTACTTTGGCATTACACATTTTAGATTTTAGAATGTTCTATATTGGATTGATAGCCTTCAAAACCTTTCACTAATTAAATTTCACAATGAGCAAGTAGACTTAAAGTAGGCTGGATTTTTATGATTTATATTCAATCAGTCCAAGGAAATAGGTGGGCATTTTGATCCCTACTTGATAATTCTGGCTGTGATGCAAACAGTCATTGATTAGCATAATTAAAACTATCTATTGTACAAATAGTTCATAAATGCATGCTCATGCATTTACAAGAAATGTAGGGCATACATATTTACCCTCCACCACCCAACAGTATTAACAGATCTTTAACAAATCAACTAGACCTATTTAATAAAACCCTGAATTTTCAACCTGATCTCAAGGGAAAATGGTACGAGGTGGTGATTTTGTACAATGTGAATCATACAAAAACAATGTTATTAGAAAAAAAGTAAGTATGAAGGTCCATTGCTTTAGCGTAAGCAAATCGTATAAAAATGCACGAACGAGATTGTATGAATTCATACGAATTAGCCCCACACGGCAAATCGAAAAATAGTTTTAAATTGGGTTTTGAATTTCTCTTGGAATCATTCTCCTAACAATTTGCTTTCTAATACAATATGCCTGTATAACAACTCAGATAGTGATATCAGGGCAACTTAACTGGATAAGTAAATTTAGTTTATTGATAACTTGTTTGTTTTCTACAGAACTCACTCATCTGGGACAACCAAATGGACAGATGCAGGGAGCTATACCTTCAAAGCCTGGTAAATCCTAAATAATAATCCATTGATATAACATAAAATCACATTAAATTTGCTGGGCTCTTATAATTCAAAACTACTTTTGGATTAATATCAAACTATTTAATATTTTAGCAGGGCTCTTATAATCCAAAACTACTCTTGGATTGATATCAAACTACTTAATATTTTATCAAACTATTTAATTTTTTTCTTTTTTTTAGATTGTGGACCTGGAGGACAACCTAATGGGCAATGGGTCAAACTTCCAAGTCTTGGTGAACTCTCATTTTCCTCCCACTTGTTTATTGTCATATAAATTATTGGCAATGCTTACCAAAATGCTTACTTTGACTTCTAAACAGTTGTGAAGACCAAGCAGCAGCAAAAAAAAAAAAAAAAAAAAGATCTAAAACTAAAAATGTGTTTTTTATAGGGTATCCGAATGGAAAAGGAGAAGTTGCTTCACAACCAGGTGCATTAATTTCCATGTTAACATTAACTATCCATCTAACCATAACAGAATTTTAACCACTTTGGATAAAAATATTTCACTATAGGCTATGGAGCAGGAATGGGTGGTTATCCAGCTCATGGTATGAATAATGGCTACAAAGCAGGTAAAGCATTACAAAACACATTTTATTGTAATTATAATGACTTATTATTTGGCTTCATCTTTGCAATGTCTATATCAAGGTGTTTGCTTGTCTAAAATTAAATGGAAAATTTGACCCTCATTTTGCTGTCTTTTACAGGTTATGGAGGCTATGGAAACCAATTGAAAAATCCAGGTTGGAATATTTCACTTTATGGATATTTCAAATATCTTTTTCTTTTTTAACATGGAGACAATTCACATGTCCATTTATTAAATATATGCTTTAGTCTTTGGGTGTCAATAGTCTGGGCATTTTAGTGCAATACCATATCCTACAACAAAATAAATAATAAATAGAAATTTAGATATTAATGCTTTTAAGTTTTGTTTAAATAAATAGGTATCCGTTTGAAAAAAAATACAAAATTAAAATTACACCTGTATTTCTGTGAATAATTACAGTACTTTCTTTACCCTTGTGATTCAGAATGTATACTGCTTGTATGCTGTCTACTATTTTTGTTTAAGTGAAACAGTATGCCATATGCTACAATAAACGTTTCACACACTAGTATGCTACATTTCACAAGACCTGTTCAAGTGAATTTGTGTGTAGTAAGTAAATTTTTTGCCCTCTTGTTTTCTGTGCTAGACATTTAGAAGAAACAGTTTGATTTATATATTAGTTAATATTTACTCTTTTCGGTTACTCTGATAGCTGGACCACAAGGTGAGCAACCAACAGGATTTAAGGGAAAATCTCAAGCGAAATATGGTAAGTGTGAGAAGAACCCTATCAACTCATATTAAAACGACTCATCAGAAATGCTGCACACTTGCATTTACACAGTTTTCATAAGCAAGGTCGTATTTTACAGGAATTGGTGGACTTCCATTTGGTGCTTCCCCAAATGGATATCAAACAAACCCCTCTGGACAATATGGTATGCTATCTTTATAATATTTGAGTTAGTATTGACCCTAACTGTAATCCTGACTGGACACATGGATTCATGTGCATCTTTCTCATAGGTAATGATGGTCAGCGCTATGGAGCCAAATCCTACAATCCTAAAGCGTTTGGAAAATACGGTGAAGATAGATGCTTTGATATTCCTTTACACTTTTTCGTAACTTTTTGTATGCGTTTATCAGTTGACAGGCAGTTTGTAGAATTTCACTACAGATTGTGGTAGAAATGAACATTTACTTTAATAATAAATAAAATTGTGATAAAACACATTTAAAAAATTTGCAAAATTGTATTCTTTAAAGCTGCAGTCTGGCATTTTTCCTCTTTGTCGCCATCTCTGTTCGAAATCTGCAATTGCAGTCATTTGGAAAATTATCAACTTTACGTGAGTTGTACTTCAGCACTTGACACGGCCAGCCCGTTCTCATCCTTTAACGTCATATAGAACGCTATATGCAAAAACGGCGCTGTACTACGCACATGGCACCCTTTATCGTTAATATAACACGGGAACCCAAGACGTCATAAATCCTTTAGCGTGAATATGACACGCACACCCTACCCCACACCTAAACTTAGCCCTCACAGCGCGTGTTATATTAACGATAAAGGGTGCCATGTGCGTAGTATAGCGCCGTTTTTTCATATAGCGTTCTATATGACGTTAAAGGATGAGAATGCGTTGACACGGCACAGGGTGGATGAACACAATGTTTGAGGAGAGTGTGAGGCTGTCAGTCACCGCTCCGGTGTGGATACTGGCATTCAGAATCACAGATTATTCTTTTTGGAAGTATGACCAACATACTAATTGGCAATTAAAAAAATCTGAACTAGTAAGAAACATCCACCTTTTTTCTGGTTCTGACATTGCAGTAAATCGTGCTGATTAAATTGAACAAATCACTTAAGTTATCATATCACGCAGCACTGTGTAAATTATACTTTGTCCTCAAATTGTTAATGTTAACAACGTCAGCATTGCGTGACCTACATGTGTTGTCCTTCCGATATGTATCCATGTTTTCGCTTGGGTCCGGTTGCAGTCTCTTTTTTTCTGTAGACACTTTGATGATATGCATTTTACAGCGGTTGAATCTCTAGTTGTCACTGGTTATTGTCGTTTGAACCTTTCTGGATCCGCCATCAAATTAATAAGTTTAATTATATCAAGTGCGGTGAGAAAAGGCTGTAAATCTCCACCTCCAACATCCTCACGCAATATAGCTTATACTAGCCGAGACTCCTTCTTTATGTGTACAGATGTGACGTAATGACGCTCGAATTCCCCTGGAAATCCACCAGTACCACTGGAATTATTATTATCATTATTACAAGCTACCGTTTTGAATCGAGCACTGGCTGGTTATGTATTTTCTCATATGTATTTGGATCATTTTTAACCCCCCAAAAATCTACGGACTGCAGCTTTAAGATCTCTACTTTTGAAATCAATATTTGATGGAATAGCTGACATGACAGTTGGGAACCCTTGCATCTTATATATATATATTTTCTCTTACCCCCAAAATAGGACATGGTAGTTTACCGTACAACTCTCAGCCTTTACTTCCTGAATCTGTTGCCAGGTCCTCTGGTAAATACGGTAAGTTAATAAAGAATTTTGTCTGATCATACAACACATATTTATTGTAGGTTTTTATAAAATAGAAATTTCTGTATTTTCAGATTTTGGCGGGTTACCCTACAATGGCCAGCCACATGGATATGGTAGTGACAAATACAGTACTTTGGCAAATAGAGACTGTTATTGAGATAGAGATTGTATTGTTTTATTTCTAGAAATTATGACGTTGTACTGTAATTCTCTCTCAGAACAAAAGGGTCTTCAAAATGGTGGTCAGCCACTTGATCTCAGGCCTGATGCTGTGTCTGGAAAATATGGTCAAGGTGAGTTATTTTTTTAAAGATAATTTAAATGACAACCACTAATGTCATATTACTGTTCTGATATAGGTATGTGCATCCTCTCTATTCCCTGTAGGTTCTCCAGAATCCCTGTATAATCCAGAAACAATCAGTTTCGGTGGCGATGCTAACTATGGTGCGATTATTATCTTTTTTTACCTTACTTATTGATACTCTAGTTTAAAGATCCTTTTCATCATTGCTTTCCATGTGAATTGTCAAACAGCATACAGTTAGGCTAACGAGAAAGTAATAATTGTTTTGTACTTGCGCTTGGTAAAATCACTGTATGGTTTACAGGTAATCCAGCAGTGTCATATGAACTCCTTGGCCCAGTGACTGATGGCCAGTCTGTTGATGGTACGTTCATCTCTTATTTATGTAGAACACTGGCAAGAACTATTGAAATACTTTCCAATAGTTAAATGAAGAAAATGTTGAATGAAGACGTTGTTATTATTGGAATTTAAACTCAGAAGTTTTACTGCTATCATTTAATCCTCTCTTTTGTTTTTCTTTTACAGAAAATAGAAGCCTGGAGACTTTGCATCAAGGTCCTGAGATTGATGGACAGAAAGCCATTGACCAATATGGTTAGTTGTATTTTGAGATATACAGATATCTATGTTCATTTAAGTTTAGGCTGTGTTTACACTCGTAGTTTTTACTCAGGATATTGTTAAACGTGTTAATTCTGGGTTTTTTTTCTTATCTGTTCTGAGTCACATGCAAATGTGGTTTTAAATGAGATACATATCTGATATATGGACATCTGACCTACTGTCAAACATGTATTCCCATTGGAAATCCAAGCCACCACAAGGCGAGGGAAACATTTCCCCACAAAGATAACTTTTCTTCCTCTCATATTATGATATACTGTAGACATACCTGATTTGCTCACACAAAAACACAGCTTCTTTTGAGGTGAACATTTTATATATAGATAAGACTACGCACTTCTCATTCAGAAGCACAGAACCTTATTTTGAGCTGGAGCCCTTTTCTACTTAACGCTACATTACATTTTGGTGATAACTTTGCTGTTTTGGAAGTAATTAAACTTCACTATAGAGACGCTGGACAGACACAGTAATTCCCACACAGTCTTTTCTAAAAATCTCATGAATTCCGAGAAGACTGGTCAGACTTAGGTCACTTTGCAAATCATCGGACGTTGGACCACGTATAAGTGGCCCGAATCAGAATCGAAAAGATCCGATTCCATGTGGTTTGTGCTGTTCACTCTGTCAAGACAAAAACAGATGTCGCATATATACAAAAAAAAAAAAAAAATGTTCACACTGCAAGCCTTATGGCTGGTTCACACAATCAGAACACTCTTTTGCTGTTAAAAATCCGAGAAGCAGTGGAATGGGGAAAAACGGCAAGGTCATGATATGTCTATTTTAACTTGAACACTGTGTTTTTAGAACACTGTGTCATGCGTGAGATGTAAAACACAAGCACAACAGTCAAACACGTCATGTTCTAGCGCATGTTTACATAGAAAAATAATGGAAAAGTGGTGCAGTGGAATGGAACTGGTGGAACTGTTACTGAACCGCATGCACAAAAGACCACTGACAAAGACAGCCATGGCAAGCTGCCATATGGAAGAAAACACAGAGGCCACTGAAAGACGCAGATGAGAATGAGGAGAATTTTTTTTCTCATAGTTTTTCTTCATTTTTCGCCTGTATAGAGCTGTCACCGTAATAATTATGAGTATAACAGCTCACTCCACTAACTAACTTTCTGCCGTCAACCATATTCACACATTAATTCTGTGTGTTTGTGCTTGATTCAGGAGATGGAGAGGTTCAACCCCATCCTGATGCTCCAGAAGCTGGATATGCAAATGCACAATCCATCGAGAAATATGGTACAAGCATTTTTTGATACTATGTATATCTACCAGGATGAGGTGTGTAAATCTGCATATAGACATCTCTCACCCTCTTTTTTTTAAGGAACTGGGGATTATACAAATGGAAGAATACAGCCAGAAGGTAAAAGTAATGTTCAAAACTCTGCTTCTCTGAATGTTGCAAATCCTGTATTTACAGATATATTTATATATCTGTAAATATCTATATAACCGCAGGATTTATTAATTGTGCCGACCAGGATCAGAAATGAACTTTTCCAGAATTTCCCCCCAGAATTGATTTCCAGTGACTTTTTTTTTTTACCTTTAAGCCAATTTTAATAATTACATCATTAAATGTATCTATCTTTGTCAAAAACTAAAATGTAGCTAATTACTTCAATAAACCAGAATACTGTTATTATTAGCATCAACAAAAACCACTTCACAACACTGCAAAGGTGGAACTAAGGCTGCATCTGACAGCATTTATGTCTATGTACACTGTTTAATGCTGCTCAAAGGTGGCATACATGTAGTTACACAACAACTGCATGAATAAAAAGCCTACATAAATTGTATATATTAAAAAAAACTCATTATAGGGTAAGGCTGCAATATTATGAATAATCATTATTGTTGATAATTGCTCTTGATATTGTTTTAATAACTATTCATTTTGATTGATATAATTATAATACAAAAACATTTGTGTTTGAGGAAATGGCACATCGTATTAGGTTGGCTACACAAATGAAACAAGCTTATGAAGAACCGTTTATGAATTGGTGTTGCTCTGCTCCGAGACTCGGGTGCAATGCATACAAGACTTTGCAAAGTAAGAGTGAATACACATGGCTTATATAGACAGAGCTAACCAGATAATGAAACACAGGTGGAAGTAATCAAACCACAATGAGTCCAGGAAATGGGTTATGGGAAATGTAGTTCATGATAAGATAAAGCAGATGGAAGGAGTGTCCTCTGGTAAAGATCAAGGGCACTCCAGCTGGTAGTTGTGAATTAGTTTATGGCTTATTACACATTAGATAATCAATACTTCACATTGTTGTTTTTTTTTAAGTAGCTTGAACAATAACAGTTTATTCCCAGTAAAAAAAAAAAAAAAAAAAAAACGTCTCCATCTCTGGAGCGTCTTTTATAGCTAAATCTATTATAATCACTAAGCTGTTTACACTGCTAAATGAATGTCTAACATCATATCTGCATTTTGTTGTGTATGATGCAGCTGCTTTTCAGACGTGAATAATCTAAACACCTGATTGGCTATGGCATTTATAAAATCAACAGAAATGTGATATTATATATAATACACAATACTGCAAAATGATTTCACATGAATTGCAACAGTCGTAATTGATTTACCTAAATTGTAGAGGGGCATTTTATCCACTTAAAGGGTTAGTTCACTCAAAAATTTAAATTGGCAACTCTTCCTTTTACAGTACAGTACTTACAGTGTACTTACCTAGAAAGTATTGCTAATATAAGGTAAGTACATGGAACAGGGGTAGGTTTAGGGGTAGGTTCAAGGTTAGTACTAGTTATTACCCAGAATTTACATGGGTAACTGGACTGTAAAAGGAAGCGTTACCTGAAAATTCTGTCAGTATTACTTACCCTCATGTTGTTCCAACCCCGTAAGACCTTCGTTCATCTTCGGAACACAAATTAAGATATTTTTGATAAAATCTGAGAGCTGGATCACTCCTGCATACTAGTCCATAGGCTTCTTGAGGAATTGAAACTTGCCAGCCTCAAAGTTATTGAAGACATTGTTAAAATAGTCCGAGTGACTACAGTGGCTCAATCTTAAGTTTATCAAATGATGAGAACACTTTTTGTGCACAAAAAACAACAAAAATAACGATTTTATTTTAACTAATCATTTACTTCTCTCTCTGCCTCGAGTCAGTTTACTAGTTTAACAGCGTATGATCTGTTGTTGTACGTCACACGCATCACACACATGACTAGCATCGGCCAATAGTGCGCCTACGTGTGACGTAGCTCTATGCTAACCCACTACGTTAACTGACTAGAGGCGCAAAGAGAAGGAAGTGAATAGTTGAAGTAAAGTCGTTATTTTTGTTGGTTTTTGCGCACAAAAAGTATTCTCGTCACTTGATAAACTTAAGATTGAGCCAGAGAAGTCACTTGGATTATTTTAATGATGTCTTTAATAACTTTTCGAGGCTGGCAAGTTTCAATTTCTCAAGAAGCCTATGGACTAGTATGCAGGAGTGATCCAGCTCTCAGATTTCATCAAAAATATCTTAATTTGTGTTCCGAAGATGAACGAAGGTCTTACAAGGTTGGAACAATTAATTACTGACAGAATTTTCATTTTTGGGTGAACTTTTGTGGGACATCTTTGTTCATTTTGGTGGCCAAAATATCTGACCCTGCTGCTGTTGAACTACCCTCCCGTATTCGTCCATTTCAAATATATCGAGAGAACTTAAATCCATGTCTTTCTTGACTGTCCTGCAGTTGTCTCATTCCCTGGTGTTCCCACTGTGGGCCCCACTCCTCACATCCCTGCTGTCACCTCATTAGATGCCACCCTTTCACTGGACGGCTCCTCAACGGTCCCAGTCTCTGTTTCTGATGTGTACCCTGTTCCTGTCTCACCCATAATCCCTCAGCCTGATCTGCCTACTCTGCTGCAGCCCTTAACACCACAACAGATCCACATCCAGCAGCACCTCAAGTTGCACATCCAGCCCAATGGAGACTCGCAGACCGGTAAGATACTAATAAACACACTCTTATGATCAACACATTTTATTTTATTTTAACAGCTAGATTAACTGTATTAATAAGTTCAGAATATATACTTTTTCATATTATTATTATTATTATTGTACAACTATATATTGACATTTTTATCATATTGTTGTCAGCGCAATAAGCTACTTAAAACTTTCCACCTATTTAATGGTGCATTAAAGGGATACTCTACTTTTTTTGGAAATAGGCTCATTTTACCACTCCCCCAGAGTTAAACAGTTGAGTTTCACCGTTTTCTAATCCATTCAACCGATTTTCTGATATTTAGAATAATATCAGTAACCAGACAGTCTCTGGTTTTATTGACTTCCATAGTATATTTTTTTTCCTACTATGGAAGTCAATGGGACCAGAAACTGTCTGGTTACGGATATTCTTCTAAATATCAGAAAATCGGCTGAATACATTCGAAAACGGTGAAACTCAACTGTTTAACTCTGGGGGAGTTGTAAAATGAGCCTATTTCCAAAGAAAAGTGGAGTATCCCTTTAAGTGATTTCAGAGAAACGCTGTTAAAAGTGGATCAGACCGAGCGCCAAGCCGCCAAAACACACTTGTAGCCAATCAGCAGTAAGGGGGGCGTGTCCACTTATGAGGAGGGAGTTGCCTGTGCTGTATAGCGTGTTTGTGAATTCGGTGGGGCGGAGCCATCAAGATAAGGGTGTGATATTTTTTAGATATTTTTCAAGATATTTTTTAACTTTGTGCATTCTTTTTAACAGGAAAGGAAGGCAAATACAAATTGAGTGGATTCTTTGGAAATAAATACCAAGGTAAGGGTAATGTGTAATAGTGTATACACATTTAACATTAATAAAACCCAAGATAAATAATTATTTTATATAAGAATAATAATGTGGCTTTTTTCTTTTTTCTTACTTTTTTTCTTAGGATAATTTTGAAGTGGAAGTTGTTGCTGCAATAATGTGTATCTTCACTTGATTGCTCTTTTTTTTTACACAATGTTTCTGTGAATGTTGTACATTTTCTGTCATTTATTTGAGTATTTTGTTCTCCTTGTATTTTAATGTATTGTTGATATTTGTTACCTTGCCATACAAATAAACAGCTGCTTGTACAAATAAAGACATTTTAGATTAAATATAATTATATCTGATGCATCTTTTTAAATTCCACAATTCCACATAATTCCATGTTTCTTGTGTTTTATGTTTTATGCATTTACGTTTTATGTAGAAGTTTTCTATAAGCCACTGTTATTTATTTCTGTTTAATTTCCTGTAGCAAGGCTATGTATGGTTTTGAATAAATACTCTAAATCCAACCCTCGTTTAAATCTTTAATTTAAATCCATTTTAGGGTAGCTTAAAGAATTTTTTGGGGATTATCATATTTACCGTTTCTGAAATAAATGTCCGTAAAAAGCAGATGTGTCGAATCTACCAGACTAGTGTTTGTACTTAAGGAACTGTAATCTTCCATGAGCTCGCCTCTGCTGAGCCTGACTACTTCATGCTGATTGGCTGACACTAAGTAGCAGTAAATTGGCCCACAGCTTCTTTGCAAGCAACATGTTGCTACAGTTCTACCTGGCAGTACTTCCAAGACAATGGGTATATTAATAAGTAACTTTTACCATCACTAGTAAGCTAAAACTAGCTAGTTAGCTAAACCTTGCTGACTATGCATTTATAGCTTGATGTAAGAAATTCAAAGAGATTACAGGCTTTCCTCCCAAAGGAAGATGAAACTGGTCAAGGACATTCGAGCATATTTAACTTTTTCTGCTATGGATTTTTTTACTGGGCCAAAACTTCTGGATTTTAAGAATTCACCACCACATCTTCAGTTCAACAAATATGTCCTGAAAGGATACCGGCCTATATCCACTTCCAAAGACTGTCTGCGAAGTTTGTTCTATCTGCATAATGAACTTGGAAACATCTATACACATGGTATGGAGAAGAAAAAAAACGCGTAATTTGTACTGTAATGTCTAGAAATTGTTTAACATAGGATCAACTGTAAACTTGTAGGGAGCTATAAAGTAATTTTGTGGATGTTAAATTCAACGTATAATTCTTGCATTATTCCACTGATGGGAGAGTTACTGAAATAAGGTTCGGGGAAACACCCATGCACAGAGGAGGGAAACCTTGTGAACATGTAATTTAGGGCAACTTTCTCTACGGTTCACTCAGTAACACTGTTCAGAAGGGCTTGTAAATAGCATTACGTGGGATTACATCTAATCCGTGTTAGAGAATTGCAGCACTGGATGTGATAATGTACTGTATAATTGCTGTGAGCAGTAAAAGTGCAGTAACACTTTGGTGGGCCTAAATTTTGGAAGGAACTAACAGTTTTAGTAATTTTATTGAACTTAATAGAATCAACGGTAATACTATACAATATGGGTGCACGAATATGCATTAATTTATGCTTAACTAATACACAGATAATCATGAGTTAATGTATAACTAATGAAGAACTAAACCATTAATTAATGATTACTGCATCAGCAACTAAACACCAGTAATAAACAATCATATAAAAGAGTCTATATGATTAATAGATTAAGTAATACATTAATTGCTATTAATTCAATGTGTCATTGTGTCTTAATTCCTTAATAACATATTTTATTAACTAATAGTGTAAATTAATGTTTTAATTACCACAATTTGTCAAAGCTATGCACTTCAACTTCCAGTTGTCTGCTTTAATTAATCATTAGATAATGAATTTGCAAAGGTATCATTATGTTATGACTTTACTTGTTGGGGCACATCATTATTAAGTAGTCATTTAGTAATTGTAGTAATTTGCACACGAATTTGCACTAACAATGAAGTAATTAATCATGTATTCATGCATATTAGTGTACCTGTCATATTATCATGGAAGTTGAAATACAAGGCTTTGACTCATTCTGGTAATTAACATATTAATTAACACTATTAGTTAAAAAATTGAGTTATTATGGAATTAATCAAAAATTACATATTTAATTAAAAACAATTCATATATGAACTAATACATTAACCTTAAAGACTCAGTTCCTAATGTGGTAATCATTAATGAATAGCTTAGATGATCCTTAGTTGCACATTAATTCAGTATTATTTGTGTATTAGTTAAGCATGAATTAATGCTTATTAGTGCACCTGTATTGTAAAGTGTTACCGAATTGACCATTAACTAATAACCCTATAAAGCCTATAATATTTCATATGCAAATTTCTAAGGCCTCTAAAATACCTTCTGTCCTCTGACTGATAGTTCATGCTTTTTTTAGGAAGTAAAAAGCATTTTAGTAAAATTCTACATGTCTTTTTGCTGTGAAATCTAAAATAACTTTTACATCATTAGTCATATTTCAAGATGAATACACACATGACTGAAGCTTCACTTGATTATGCATATATCATTTTTTAGAACTCATATTAAAATGTATCTATGATACAATATGATACACATCTCAATCATCATTGTATTGCATTACATCTATATTGTCCCCCCCAGAATAAAAACTACAAATATCATCTTAAGACACATAAAATGCATATAAATATCAGTTGTCACCCAATAATGTAAGTAGATTGGATACTATAAAGATCTGATTTACAGTATTTCATCTTTAGAGCCATAAATATCAGCAACCGCATCAAATTGCATATTTTGTCTCAATAACTCAATTGGTTGATTGAAATGTTGTTCCTGGAACATGTACCTGGTGAAATCTGGTTCTGCCATTTGGTAACATGTTTTTTTGTTGTTGTTGTTTTGTCCATAAGGTATCCCCTTCATCTGTTTTTTGCTATTTTTGCCTGTGAACATCCCATGGGCTGAAGTGGATGAGTGGTGGATTGGTGTGGTGCATTACCTGGCTTGTCTGTCTCCCACCATTTGTTCAGTCTTCTACCATCTCTTCATGAACCACGAAGGTGGAGCACATGTTTATGACACACTGCTGTGCTTCGACATGGTTGGCGTCTGTCTTGTCAACACTCTCGGTGAGTGCCTACCAAATTTAGAATGAAATTTGATGAAGACTTACAAGAGAGGGACAAGGCAATAGGTTAGGAAGCAAGCTAGAAAAGAGAAAAACAGAGAATAAATCCTAGTATCTGTGAAATTGCATTGGTTTATGGGTGTGGGTGGGGTGGAAAAATGTCAGCTGCTCCTTTTCAGGTGGAGGATGGCAGCTCAGTCCACTAGAGAGGAACACAAAGGGTGAACGTTTTGGAGAGTGACTTTATGCCTTATTGTCAAACAAGGCATCACTCATTCAGTGAGCTGGCAAAAGGGACTATACAGAAATAACTGTGTTACAGCATTGTAAGGGAAACAGCTCAAAGGGGATTATTATTAATTTTATAGAGAATTTCGAAAGAGTCACTCATTTTACAGCCTAACAAATGAATCGTCCCACGCTTAATTGAACGGCCTGTAAATATCAATTCTGGAGCGTTGATATTACTATCCAAAATATAGTGAAAATACTATTAATAGTAAGGTAACAAGATCAGCAGTTTAAAGGAGTAGTTCACTTAAAGGTGCAATGTGTAAATAAGTTGAGTATCTATTAACAGAAATGCAATATGACATCCATAACTATGTTTTCAGTGGTGTATAAAGAACTTACTTAATTAACCGTAATGTTTTTATTACCTTAGAATGAGACATTAATAGCTCCATAACCGCGGGAATCCCCTTCTATGAAGGTCTCCATGTTGTGACGTCATATTCCTACCGTAGCCGAACGCGAACAAACAGCGCTACAGAACGCGTTTCATCACTACCTTGAAAGAGAAGTAGCGGAAAGCTGGAAGCTAGCCTTACACTCCGTGAGTAGTGACTTTTCCCTTGTAATTGGTGTAAAATATGTAGTTGGGATTGTTTCATGTAACTTAGTTCTCCCTCGCTGTGTTATGGGTTTGTTATGTTGGGGATAGATGTGCTGTTACGTTCGTGAGACAGCTGATGATTAGTATTCATGTCATTGACCGTAAAACAGTACGTTACAGGAATCACTAACCCGTCGATACAGACTTTTAGATCACTAAAGTCGATCACGAAGAGTTTTCAAAATCAGAGAAAAAAGCCTATTGTGTGTAGTAAATAGTATCTATGGGATGCGGAGATGACATGATTGTAACAGCGCGCGCAGTTCCGACCTTTGGACTCATGCGGACGAGTCCCAGCTCAGCCACAGTAACAGCTCATATTAGCCAGCTAAACTATTACTACCCTGTTAGAAAAAATATATAGCTTCTCCCTCGCTGTATTATGGGTTTGCTACAGTATGTGTGGAGAAATGTGCTGCTGGTTACGTTTGTGAGACAATCAGCTGATTACTATTATTATATTAAATTATATATTAAAACCCTTGATCCTCACCTGACTATGGCTTTGTAAACAGTATCCATGATGTGGTTTATAATGGACTGTGGTACAGAAACAGTGACAATGTTACACACTCTTGTCTTACTCTGGCTATTCTCTGCTGTCTCAGCCGACGAGATGTTTGTCCCGTTTAAGCAACCGTAGCTTCTTCGAAAGGGAGGGGTGAGCAGTGGGCTGAGCCCTTAGTGCAAACCTGGTGCAAACTCGCAACCGAACCACTAGATGTCGCTAAAAATCACACATTGCTCCTTTAAAAAAAAAAAAAAAACGTTTGCTGATAATTTACTCACCCCCATGTCATCCAAGATGTCCATGTCTTCCTTTCTTCAGTCGAAAAGAAATTAAGTTTTTAATGAAAACATTCCAGGATTTTTTAATGGACTTCAATGGGAACCAAACAGTTCAAGGTCCAAAGACAGTTTCAGTGCAAACTGTTCAAAGGGCTTTAAATGATGCATAAGATGAATAAGGGTCTTATTCATTTTGTATGTGACTCTCCTGTTCAAACTTGTTCATCAAAATGAATGAATCTTTTCAACTCGTTCATTTCGTTCGTTGAATGAACCAAATGACACAAAAAAAATTCATTCATTTTGATAAACGAGTTCAAACAGGAGAGTCACGAACGCGCATCACAAAACAGAGTAAGGCGAGCATTTAAACTTATAAAACTTAAACTTTTTTTTTTTTTTTTAATGAGTGATCGTTTCGCTTGATAAGACCCTTATTCACCGTCTGGAATCGTTTACAGCCCTTTGAACAGTTTGCAGTTTGCACTGAAAGCCTTGAACCGTTTGGTTCCCATTGAAGTCCATTATATGGAGAAAAATCTTGGAATGTTTTCATCAAAAACCTTAATTTCTTTTCGACTGAAGAAAGAATGACATGGATATCTTGGATGACATGGGGGTGAGTAAATTATCAACAAAAGTTTTTTTGTTTTTTTTTAAAGTGAACTACTCCTTTAAATAAGCATACAACACAAGACACTTCTCTTTAAATAAAAACGAGACTTCATTGAAATATTCTAACAAACAAAACTAATATCTAACACAAACAAATTCACACAGATTGCAGAACGAAATTGAGGAAAGAAATTATTTTAAGATAGTGAATTGATGAAATCTCAAGTTTCTAGCATCCATGGAACCTTCTACTGCACAAATGTTCTAAGGTCATTTAGATCAAAATGTTCTTTACATTAAGAAGTTATTTGAACTGTTCACTTAACCAAAAATGGTTCTTCTATGGACCTTTATTTTTTAGAATGTTTTAATCAATTCTTGTACAAATCGTTGCTGCTTTCAAGCAACATGACATCATGACTTTTGCGTAAACATATACGCTACTTTCGAGTCAGGTGGCATGTTATCTATACGCATTTTGAGCTATCCGCGTGTATGCGTGTATGTCTACGCCATTAACGTCCGCGTCATTCCGCGTGTCTGTACACGCAGTCAAATCTCCAGTCATAAATGCTATTAACCAAGGTGACGGTTAAGTTTAGGGATGGGGTTGAGGTAAGTCATATCTTTTTTTTTACCTAGGATGGTAAGGGAACAGTCATAAATGCCATTAACCCCAGTGACGGTTAGGTTTAGGGACGGGGTTGAGGTAAGTCATATATTTATATAACGTTAAGTCAACGGCGTTCATAAACACGCTGAAAGGCGATTATGCGTCTTGATAGCACACCACAAATGGAAATACGAATTGGCGTGTCATACACACTCTACTTCATGAGATCAGTCTGTTTCAAGGGCCAAAGTTCAATGCATCTGTTGTACTTTTCTTTTTGCAGGTGCTCTGCCAATCATTTACATAACTTTGTTGTGTAACCCATCTTTCCGTTGTGTGGCGATGTTGGCATATCTCCTCCTCTCTGGCTATGGTGTTTACTGCGCTGTCACTGCACGGGATAATGTGCACCGACTGCAATCTTTCGCCTGGCAGGCTTTGTTCCGCTTCGTTCTCTTTCTGTTGCGTCTGACTGGCGTAGGCAAAGGAAGCCCCGCATCCCTCCGTCTCTACCTCACCATGGATGCTTTGGCATTGGTAGGGGGACTCGTAAATATTTCCCGCTTGCCTGAGCGTTTCAGCCCTGGTCGGTTTGACTACTGGTTAAATAGTCACCAAATAATGCACATCATGGTCATCCTGTCCATTCTGTATTTGCACTGGGGCACGCTAGAGGATTTAAAGTGGTTAAAGGTGTATCACTGTCCTGGTGAATAAACTTGCAGACTGATATGTCATCATGATATTTGAAGAAATCCAGGGAAATTGTTGTAGAGTTTTCAGTGGTGATTTCAATTGGTAATCAAATGCTAATTTCTTTGATATACATATGGGTCATTCCGTGTTTAACTCAACCAGAGGAAATTTTAAATGTGCTGGATGCATATTTACTCGCTAAGCCACTTATTTTTTTTGTAGAGTTGGGGTCAAATTTACAATGTTTGCCTGAAATTTTGAGCCAATTTACAGCGGGGTAAAAATGACTTTAGACTTTATTTTGATTTTACACAGATTAGTAGATCTATTAGTTAAATCAGTTGATAACAGTGAAAGTTCAAAAATAGGAAAAGCACTTCTTGTGTTTTTTGGCCCAAGTTTGCAAGTCACTTATTCAATAATTAAAGATACCTTAATATCCATTTAGATTTGGAGGCCAGATTCATAAAACATTTTAGAGAAAACAATTCTTCTTAACTGCCAATTTCCTCTTATTTTATAATGTAAGGAAAAAGCTAAGAATATTTTGTATTCTTAAAAACTTTTCTAAAGAATGTTCTCATCTTTTTTTTGCCGGAGATTGTTCTTAGGATCAATTTTAAGTAAAGAAAAGCATGTTCTTAAAAATCATCATAAATGACTCCTACCTGTCTTGTGGGGCTGAGGAGGTGGTATGTTATATGCATTTGTTTTAATAGAGGGAAATTACATTATTTATTCCTCAGACATTCCCCTTTAAATGCAATCAGTGTCAGAAGTGTGCAAAGTGAACCACATTTGGTTGTGGACCCTTTAAATTGGGTTAAATACAACAAATTGTACATGGAGCCTCATTGAGATCCACAAATCTTTATGGGCTTGAACCATATTGGGGACTTGAAAAAAAGGTTGGTTACACTTTATTTCGATAGTCACTTTAGACATTCTACTAATTATAACTAACTTTTCAACTATGTGTCAACTAAATCTCATTAGAGTATTAGTATATTAGTGTAGACTGTCAGTAGACTGTTGGGTTATGGTTAGGTGTTAGGCTTTGGGTTAGGAGAATAACTTTACTTGTAGTTGCCAAGTTACTTATAGTCAGTTGAATGTGTGTTGGGAGACCAACAAAATGGCAGATATTAAGCTGACAGTCTACTAATACTCTAATGACAGTTAGTTGAGATGTAGTTGAAAAGTTACTTATAGTTAGTAGAATGTCTAAAGTGGACTATCGAAATAAAGTGTTACCAAAAGATTTCAAATGAAAAGTTAAGAACCAGAATCTAAAATCATATTAGGATATCTTTAATTATTTTTGAGTGACAGGCACGCAAACTTTGGAAAAACAATATTTGTCTCTCAGACAGGTAAATTCTATGCAATTTTGTTGATTGAAAAAACTACATTTCTAGTTTCAACATTATTTGTTGTTCAGATATTCTTAATATATTTAAAAGAAAAAAAAGTATCATCTGTATGCAAAGTGACCCACATGTGTTTTTTGGCCACTGAAAATGTGTTCAGTTGACCAATATGGAGCCATTAAAGGGTTAGTTCACCCAAAAATGAAAATTAAGTCATTACTCACCCCCATGCTGTACCAACCCCGTAAGACCTTCATTCATCTTCGGAACACAAATGAAGATATTTTTGATTAAATTTGAGAGCTGTATAACTACCACATTGGCTCCTAAGGGACTGCCTCTTGACGGCCCAGAAAGTCAATGAAGAAAATGTTTAAATATCCCAAGTGACTACCGTGGCTCAACTATATGTTTATCAAGCGACGCGAATACTTTTTGTGCGAAAAAACAAACAAAAATAACGAGTTTATTCGACTATTTATTTTCTTCCTTGTAGACCAGAACGAGAATTCCTTAGATTTCCACGACGCATGCGCGAGATTTGCGATCTGCTTACACCAGCTTAGATCGCAATTCTCGCGCATGCGTCGTGGAAATGTATAAGGAAGTCTCGTTCTGGCCTACAAGGAAGAAAAGAAATAGTCGAATAAACTCGTTATTTTTGTTTGTTTTTTCGCACAAAAAGTATTCGCGTCGCTTGATAAACATATAGTTGAGCCACGGTAGTCACTTGGGATATTTAAACATTTTCTTCATTGACTTTTTGGGCCGTCAAGAGGCAGTCCCTTAGGAGCCAATGTGGTAGTTATACAGCTCTCAAATTTAATCAAAAATATCTTCATTTGTGTTCCGAAGACGAAGGAAGGTCTTACGGGGTTGGTACAGCATGGGGGTGAGTAATTAATGACTTAATTTTCATTTTTGGGTGAACTAACCCTTTAAGATCCCCATATCTATGGGATTACATATCGGGCCTTTAAAATGGAGATACCAAAAAAAAAAAAAAAAAAGTTTATTAAAACCAAAATAGGGCAGACAGATATTTTAATATGGTACTTCTGGAGTTGCAGGCATGCAAACTTAGGGCAAAAAAAGTAGTGCTTTTTCCCATTTTTTTACTGTCTCTGTTGGCATAAAATGCAACAAAGATTACTAAAGTCAACAGATTTAACTAATAGACCATCCAAAATAATGGTGCTGCCAACTTTCTAAAGTCATTTTTACCCCCCTGTAATTTGGTTCCAAATCAAAGGTGAAAATGGTTGTTTTGACCACCCTCTACAAAATAGTGAATTACTCAGTAAGTATACATCCATGACATTTAATATTGCCGGGGAAGTTCCTGAATTTGGTTGATTTGACACGGAATGACCCATATCCTATTTATGTCTAGAAAATAAGAGATTAATTTATGACAGATGTTGATGAGGGAACAACCTTTGATGTCAACAACAATATATGGAAAGAGTCCCTTTTCCTTTAAAAGTTGATAGGCCTGTATATTATGTATGCACAATTATATGGTTAGTTTTGCATTTAGCACTGTTTTTCACCACTGTCTGCAGTCATTTCAGAACAGACCTCTATTTTTGAGTCGAGAACCAAGGAATACCATGGTAAAAATGTATAGTTAAAAAATTAAATAAGATGTTATGAAAAGAAACCCCAATACAATGTGCAATGATAATCTTTGAACGCACTTTATCCTTCTACGGTTCAGAAATTCAATCAAAATGATTGTATCTGGGATTTTTATGGCGTTATATTGGTAAACCTGATGATTTCTATATACAAGGTGCTACATGTGTAAAATATGAAATGTATATCAATATAAAATATTACTTGAATTAAACAAGCTGGACTTGAAAGTCTTTCTCTGTATCTCACTGAAGTATGTAATCTTGGCATGTGTGGGGAATGTTTATATATTAAAAGTATGGACTTTTATATTTTCAACAGTGCAATATTTTCCATTTTAGCCATTGATAATGACATGAATAACTTAAAATTGCGAGGCTTAAGGTGTGCTATAACTACTTTGTTATATAAAGACTAGAAAATGGGCAAAAATACAAAGCCATGGGTCTTTGGCAATATCTAGATAACATAATGTCATGGAGACCTGTAGATATGTTCTTTACACATTCAGCCACCCAGCAATACCTTAGCATCATTTCTTCGCGGCATATGTTGAACAAAGCAGAAAAAATACAAAATGCGCTATGAACTTATATCAACAAATACAATTGAAATATAGTAGTCCTTTATGAAGAAGCAAAAAATAATGAAGACAACTACTCACAGTGTCCTGCATTTGATAGTGTGCACAAACAGGGGCAGGACACTACAAAATTTCATCTTTAAACGAGCACAAGCTAGCACTCATCAACATGAGCATCTAATATAATATGATCTCCAGAAGTTTTGACTGTTTTTGGTCTGTTAAACAACGGACTAGGCCAGTGTTGCCTACATGTAAACCATCTATTGGTAATTTTGAAAGCTTTTTTTTTTTTTTAGTTGACTAGAAGTCTGGGAATTGAATTATTGTTTTTTAGTCATATTTAATCTATTTTTCTCAAAATTGTAATCGGATTATGATTGTCAATTGATTTTTTTTTGTTTTTTACATTGTACCATAATTATTGTTCCTTCAAATCAAGAGTATGTTTTATTTTAGTCATTTACTCATCTAGTTTATTGATTTTTTGAATATGATTTTATT
Source organism: Pimephales promelas (assembly GCF_988280905.1). Lineage (NCBI taxonomy): Eukaryota > Metazoa > Chordata > Actinopteri > Cypriniformes > Leuciscidae > Pimephales > Pimephales promelas. Next base: position 13,689,828 of record NC_142785.1, read on the forward strand.
TATTATCATATAAATTAACGAGCACTACGTTATAACTGGTAAAACTCAAAAGTGAAATTCTTAAAACTAATTCCATATTATGTTAATGTTTTTTTCTATAAAAAAAAACAGACTTTGTATTGTCATAGAGAGGATGCATAAGTGCATTTATTCTGCAATCACACTGGTGAGCCATGTTTGAATTTATTACAGTTCATCACTGAGAATGTTTGTCAAAAAATTTAAACAAAACACTTTTATTTGAGCAGAATATATCAATGGAGATCTTTAGACTCCAACTTATGCGTGTCTGTGTTTTCAGATCATCTGCAATCATGGTTTCCAGGTTACGAGGATAAGGTAAAACACAGGACAGAAAATGTATCCATATAAAAGAAAAGCTCTGTTTTGGGAGATTTGAACTTGACATCTGGCAACCCCTAAACATTAAAGCTCATGGAGGCTTGATAAAAAGATAAACATTTTTCTTTTCATTTTCATTGAAGAATATAGGGAGAGGTTTTGGTAAAGATACATTTTTTTTAACTATATTTTAATCTCGTCTTGATTCATCAACAACTGTCATGGAAACAAAAATTGTAAACAGACATATTTTAACACTTGTGTCAAAATTAACACTAGGACCGACTAACTAGTGCAACAAAAATAAAAAATAAATCACGTGAAGGTTGAGTGTATGCTGCTCGCATACAGTAAGCTCTCTTACTACTAATGCTAATCAAAAGATTTCCCTCATGTGCAGTATACACACACCAGGGTTGCCAAGTCTGCGCTTTTCCTGCAAAATTGGACTTTTAAACTGATGACATGGGGTGTTTTTTTTTTTTTTTTCCTGCAGGTTAAAGGTTTGCCTGACATATTAGACCAAATGTATTTGGTGATTGAAACTCTGGTATTGAAATATAATCTATTCTACAAATTATTTAATTGTGAATTGGTGACCCTGAAACATACTCTACGGTATTCATAAAAATTGTAAGTATTCTTTGGGTTTTACAAGAAGAGCTGTTGGCCTGTTACACCACAAATTCTGTCAGTGTGAGACGTGTATTGTGAACAGAATTATAAGACAGTGATGTGGAAGACATGAGTCATCGTCAACGAAAAAATAAGTTACAATAAATCTAAGCTACATATTAACTGGAAATGGCAACTGCATGGCTAGGTGAGTTGCATTTGCATTGCTATTGAGACTAAAATGTGTGTAATAGTGTAAATGGATAAACTACTTAGTGTGACTATATGAGTATGTTTGCCATTACTTCAGTGTGACAAACTGCAATGCTGACAAAGAATTGGTCTATTAAAGGACAAGTTCAGAATTTTACAATTAATTAATTTTCAGTTTCTGTAGTAGCAACCCCTCCCCCTTTTTGGTTCAAGATGCTTTTTTCAACAGGTTTTATCGTAGGTTTTGTACAACTCCATTGACTTGTATCGTATGTTCTGTGATGTACGGTATTACTCCGCCGCCGGAAACGGAAATGGGGTTGTTTGTATTCTTTCTGTAGTCTTATGCAGTTGCGGTATTGTAGGCTACACTATACAAGTGGTTTGCTTGCAATTGGCAAAGGTGCATTATCACCACCAACTGGGCTGGAGAGTCTATTATTTATTATTCAAGCACTCAACGGAAGAATGTATGGTTGTTGTGAGGCGCTCGGAAAAATAGGTCTACATAAATGATCCTAAAACAGGGCTTTAATTGTAAAATACCGAATTTGTCCTTTACGCAAACCACTTTCTGAATTCACTCCATTAACTGTTGAAAATGACATTCAAAAAATGGCACGAATGGTGTTTTTCTGAGTAGTATTCATAGAAAACAAATGTGGATTGAGTAGATTATTTTGATATTGCATCAGTCATAAATTATCAAAATTATCAAGGTTTTTGTAAAACTTCAACTGCTTTTAAATCCTTTATTAAGGCCATTATGGATTCTTATTCCATTTAGTCCTAAATGTGAAGCATTCCCAACCTTTCACACTAAATCCTTTTGCACAAGACCATAATGTTAGTCTTCATCAGAGCTGCTGTCCTCAGGTTCAGACACGTCAGCGATGGGGAACCTCAGGAGGGCCGCCACTCCACTCAGCTGATTCAACTCTACAGAGACAAATCGCACCATTTCAGGCACATGACGATCCAAAATTATCCTCTCTAAAACCAAGACTTTGAAAAAATAGCTTACGTTCACCAGATACATGCAGGCTTGAGAACATTCTAAAAGGAAAGCAGGGGGGGAGGAAAGTCAACAATATTGGTGATGAGCAAAGATCAATGTTTTTCCATAACACATATAGAACTACAAATGCATGACGTTACTGAAATTGAATTGAAAATTCATAAAAATACCTGACAGTTCCTCCATTTTCCTTTACAGCATCTACAAGCCGAACATACCGGCTGCGGGTGGCTATGTCTTGATGTCTATCATGAAGAAGAAAAAAAATTAAAATAAAATAAGTAAATAAATATATATATATATATATATATTTATTTATTTATTTCATACAAGTATATTCATTTTCTATATAAAGTCATAAAAGGTAAATAATGAATTTATTACTTTCAAAATTACCTGAATAGTTTGTCACTGATCAACAGGATGTCGATGGCTAAAGCCTCACTCGCTCTTTCCACATGAGCCAATCTGTCCAGAAATAAAGCTTTATTAATGGATGAAAAGACTGTCATAAATAATCACGTACAATAACATGTCATTGATTAACCTGAAATGCAAATGTTTTTTCTCATTCAGGTTGTGTGTAATATAGACAGGGTATATACAGTAATCCTTAAGTTTAATTTACTACTTTTTAATACCTTTTTTATTACCTTCAGAATTTTTTTTAAAACCATCACGACACTGAATTGCAAGTGTTAACCAGCGACCTTTCTATTACACAGATTTGAACATTTATAACATACAAAAATGAATAGATTTAGAGCACGCATTCCATTTTTATGTTTAGTGGATTGCATTTGCGACCGAAGTGCATTAGCTCTCACTGAATATGATGTCAGCATCAAACATAGACAGAGATGAAAGATCTTTGATTGTGCCCAGATAAGCTAAAGCCCATATTTATACGGACTAACACAAACACAAAATAGGACATCTGATAGTCTGAAAAAAAAATAATACCTAATTTTTTCAAAATAATACCTCTCAGACTACATTTAACACTTTTAATGGCCTTAAATTTGACAATTTTGATTTATCACTTTTTAATACTTTTTAAAACCCCGCGGACACCCTGATAGAGAGGAATGACTCATTTAAAAGGTAGTGAGTTTGATCACCCATAGAAAGCTCGATCAGGCTCCTGTTGAAGCATCTTGTAGAAGTCTTCCAAAGCCTTTACCTCTCCAGCAGCCTAAAACAGAAAATAAAAATAAAAAACCTCATAGCAGTAGACACCAAACTGTGCTTGCAGAATGCTACAAGCTTTAATATGTAGATGGAAAAATCCAAACTTAGTCACCTTGGTGTCAGACAATCGAGCCGTGACTGCTGGATCACACAGCACTTCTGTAGAAGTAAAATCTCACATTAATAATGTCACTTTAAAAACTGGATATTGCAAAAGTTGACTAAATAAAACCCTCAATATACATTGCAGCATCACCTCTTTTCCAAGTGTCTGAAACGGTTTGACCATAGCCTGGGAAAACCCAGACAACTTCCGGCAAATTTAGATTTGCTCTGAAAGTTAGTCTGGAAAAGAGCTCATTCAAGCCCATTTCCAATCCGTCGAAATCGAGACACCAATCAGAAACGTTGGGGCGGGCTTTACACGATGATGACAGCGCTGGCATTTTGAAGCAGATTTTGTAGCCTACATAACAAAAATGGATGCCGCCATTGAACATCACTCGTTCTAATCAATGTTTTAAGCGAAATTGAACGTTTCCTTTTTGTTAAAAACCGAGCAAAGAATCCCATCAGGCATTTTTCATACTTCTACATTCAAAACCCTGAAGCAAATAGTAGCAGCCCCCAATGGACATTCATGTTAAAAGATCAAATTCTGTACACACCTTATTAATAAAGCATATGTAGCCAACAGAATACGAACGCATTGATAACTACTCCTTAAGCAAAACCCTTATTATAAAGAAAACGCTTAATAGGCTACTAAGACAGTGATAAAGATCAAATTCTGTACACACCTTATTAATAAACCATACCAGGCCTACAGTAAACACAATGTATTTAATCACACAGTAAAGGGTTAGTTCACCCAAAAATGAAAATTAAGTCGTCAATTACACTCACCCCCATGCTGTACCAACCCCGTAAGACCTTCGTTCATCTTCGGAACACAAATGAAGATATTTTTGATTAAATTTGAGAGGTGGATCACTGCTACATATGCTCCTAAAGGATTGAAACTTGATGGCCCAGAAAGTCAATATTCCATGTGACTACAGTGGCTCAACTATAAGTTTATCAAGTGATGAGAATACTATTTGTGTGGAAATAAAACAAAAATAACAACTTTATTCGACTATTCCTTTTCTTCCTTCTGGGCCTGAGGCGAGAGTTCAAGAGATTTCCATGACGCATGCGCGAGAACTGTGTGTTGTTATTCTACTACTTCTTGCGCAATTCTTGCGTTGTGTGAAACAGACATTTTCTTCAATGACTTTCTGGGCCGTCAAGTTTTAATCCCTTAGGAGCCTATGTAGCAGTGATCCATCTCTCAAATTTAATCAAAAATATCTTTATTTGTGTTCCGAAGATGAACAAAGGTCTTACGGGCTTGGATAAATAAAAATCGCTTGTTATTACCACTAACAAGGCTCAAAATAGCCCCACACTAACACGGTAACATAATAAGCGATTAACATTCAAACCGAAGCAGTGAGAACTGTCAGTGTCCAAACAGTTTAATAAGAAGATATTTTATACATACAGTCAACTTCGCGAATACAGGAAGAAGCCATCTTTGAAAAATAGTCTCTACCAGTCGATCTACGAACACCGATCCAAGTGCGCTGGTGAGATGTGAATAAGGTGATAAGGTGAGCGCGGACAGTAGGCTACGTGTACATGTGAAGAGAAGAAAATGGTTCGTGTTCGTGTTTCTTCCGGAAACAATGGACCATATGAGATTCTGCACAGTTCAGCGCACATGGATCAGCGCTTGTAGATCGACTGGTAGAGACTATTTTTCAAAGATGGCTTCTTCCTGTTTTCTCGAAATTGACTGCGTGTATAAAATGTCTTCTTATTAAACTGTATGGACACTGACAAAGTTCTCAATGCTTCGGTTTGAATGTAGAGACCCTTATTATGCTACCGTGTTAGTGTGGGGCTATTTTGAGCCTTGTTAGTGGTAATAACAAGCGATTTTTATTTGTCATTACTCTATGCCCTATATACTAGCATTATACTAGCGTTATAGGCTAAACTGTTTTTAGAGATAAAACTATTTACATTCGGCAATCATGAAAACAAATCTCAGATAACGGTTGACTAGGTAACAATGTGTAATTAGACCAAAGGTTCGTTTTGTGCCAGAGTTCTCCTTTAATGACTTCATTTTAATTTTTGGGTGAACCAACCCTTTAAGTGTTTTCCTCCCATTGAAACCCATTATTATAAAGAAAACTCTAAACGTGTTCCAACATGTACTCTAAACAGAAGAAGTGCGTCCAATCATTGTGTTCTTGTGTTAGCAATAGTTGCCTTCAAAGAAAGATGTATCATTCCCTTTGCCTCAAAATTGCCTCACATGCAAGGAAATTGCGGGTGGTGATGGCGCAGTGGATAAGACACATGCCTTTCGTGAGAGAGACCCAGGTTCAAATCCACTGTGAGTCACCAATGTGTCCCTGAGCAAGACACTTAACCTCTAGTTGCTCCAAAGGTGTGCAACCTATATATAGCAATTGCAAGCCCTCTAAGAGAAACTTCTAATGATCCAGGAGCAATGTGGTGATGATCTATACAATTTCCAGCATGATGAAGCACCATGTCACAAGACAAGAGTAATAATAAATGAAGTGGTTCAGAGATCATAACATTGAAGTTTTGGATCCGTGGCCATGCAACTTCCCGAATCTTAATCCCATAGCTAATCTGTTGCTAGTTCTCAAAAGGCAAGTGGACAAGCAGAAGTTCACAAATTGTGATCAACCCCAAGCAATAATAAGGCAAGTATGGGTCACCATCAGTCATGATTTGGCCCGGAACTGATATCCAGCATGCCAGAGCGAATTGCTGAGGTTATAAAGCATATGGGTTAACACTGTAACATTGCTAAACTGACATTTACATTGTTTTTGAACATAAATGTGTCTGTGTGCACAACCACCCTATTATGGTAAAAATCCTTCCAATCCATTTGCCACATCACAATGGCATTGTGGCATCACAATGTAAAAGCACCCTGCCCACGACTGGCGACTGAATCTGCATTATTAGCTCAGCTCTTCACAGTCCTCGTCCTCCATGAATATGTCATCGCTACAGCATTTAATCAGCTTTTGTACTGCCTCACACAGTTATTTCTGTCAAATACAAGCTAATGTTTTCTGTCAGTGCATTTGTAATAACGCACATGTAACACTAATCATCTGTAAAGATGATCTGGCTGTCAAAGTGTTTCTTTAGGTCAGGGGCCAGGGCTGCACAATCCTGGTCCTAGTCTGCACTGTCCTGCAGAGTTTAGCTGCAAGCCACTTTACATTATTGAATGTTATTATATTCATTAAGATATTGATTAATACAATGTCTTTGCATGGCATCTACCCTTGTAGCATTTCTAACTGCTGCTATAAACCATGACAAGCCTACTAAGCAATTATGAAAATGTAAGGTTTTGCACATCCCTACTTTAAAAGGTGAACAGAGGATTGAGGAACTCTGACCTTTGAGAGAATACTTGTGTCCGGATGAGGAGTGCACCATCATGAATTTAGATCTGTTCTCCAGAAGAATTTTGCAGTCTTGTCTTACTGCCTCTTTAAAGAGATATGAGATGAACTGATCTTTCACAAAGCCTGGACTGGCCACCAGAATACACTTCACCACTGAGAAACACATAAATAAATAAATAAAAAAAAAACATCAGTATTTATTTATCTAATGTATATTTTTATCTGATTAAAAAAAATTACCATCAAAATTGAAGTGTCTCAGAATGCCCTGCATGACAGCCTCATAAAATCGATCTAACGCCTGAAATAGAACACATCAGTGTCACTGTATATAACGGGTCTCATATTTTTTAAATATATGCAGTAATTTCTATATGCATTGAACCGACAAAATCTGGAGTACACAACAGAGTACAGTGCAACCAGAATTAATACCAGCAGTGGCATCTTGTTCTGATTCTTAAAGTTTAATTAAAAATGTATGGATGCAATGGATAAAAAAAGTAAATAAATAAAAAAAAAACACATATCTGGGTTCTTGGAAGAGAAAGATGCATAATTGGTTAAACTTGAGAAACTGAACAAATACAATTTCTCCATTCCCGTTTGCTCCAATTACAAATGTAAAAAAAAAAAACCATGATTGCATTTCCACAATTCTCCTAAAGAGAGAAAAAAGTGATGAGAAAAATCGATTACAGCGATCATTAGAGAGAACATCAAATTCACCACCCGCTCAGAATCCTTTATTTATCCCAAAATGTAGTCTGAACCTGTTTTTCATGGCAGACTAGTTTAATGGGGTGATATAAATACAAAAAAGTATAATTTGAAGATGTGTGAATCAAATATTCAAGAATATTCAAATATTCTGTTACACAATCAGCATCACTCCAGACAACGACAACAGTTTCTTTTGGTAATACACAAAAATATCAAGCTGAATTATTTCCAGTTTTAAAACCAAAACCAAAAAGAATGGGTCACATTTTGTCTTTCTTTTTTATTTTATTTTTTTAAAAAGAAAAAAAAAATTGACCAAAATAAGCATGTTGTTCATGATGTTTTCCTTTGTGTTCTTGTTCAATTTTTCTTAGGTTCTATATATTTTTTTATGTTCCTTGAAACTGATTAGAGACCCGTAGGCAGTAGGATGTATATACACACACACACACACTATGATATCATTCAGTTTCACACAAATCTATACATAGAAGATGATATCCCTTGGGTAAAGTAATAAGTATAATTTACATTGATCTACTATAAAATTTAGAGAAATATAAGTTTGTGTGACTCTTCCGACCTCTTCTACCCAACATACAATATTTAACGGAAACAGTCATTTTTATTTGTTAAAAAAAAATGTCAGTCATATTTATTGGTGCATAGTTTTATCGGTTTACCTTGTCATGTTGAGCACAGCTGCCTTTCCTCTTGCGGGGAATGGTGACCTCAACCTTCGCCCTGAGTAAAGTCATGGCTGGTGTTACGAGAACCAAATTGGCCAGACCTTCCTGCATCACGACTGCAGCCACATCTGCTTTTTGAGCGGGGTCACATGCCTGTTCTATAGTTCAGGATTCAAACAAACTGGTGATGAGCTGGATCAGATTCATTATCATTTTAATATACTACTCATAGATGTCCTATGCCATGTATTGAAAGTGAACGGTGACTGCAGTTTTCATGTCAAGATACTTGGTCGCATTACAACAACAAAATGTGGCACAGTTACTCGTACAATAAGGCAAAGGCAACATGTTTCTTAATGCGGTGTCCTTATGAAGCACACACGCCTGTAAATGCTCACATAAAAACGTGCATAGAAATATTACTTTCACTCCTGCCTTTTAGGTCTTACCCATACTTCTCTTTGGAGTGATGTGGAAAGAATTAAAGGTGTAATGACATGAGAAATCAAATTTTCTAGTTCTAGTTTCACATAACTTCACCATAGACCTCAACCACTGGCGTTCAGTTGCTTAACGGCTACACGTGATTAGCAGTAAACTGCTGGGTATTAATACTATTGTCTATGCACTGACGTTAACCAATCATAACAGTGACCGTTTACTGACGAGCCTTATAGAAGCTGCACCTTAAAAATGGATCATTTCAGACAGAGGGCCAGAATGAAGGTTGAAAATATTTGTTTCACCACATATATATATTTGTTGCACAAACAACTTAAACATTATCAGTGAATCTCAAGGAATATATTAAAATAATTTTTAAAAATCCATGTCATGACCCCTTTAGAGTCCTCATTTACCATAACAGCAGTAAAAAGTCTCTTCAGCTTTTTTATCTATCTAATAAATTGCAATCAGATGTACTTTTACTGACTTTTAAAAAGATTTGACCACCAAGACCACCAAGTTTGGGTGTGAAATAATGTAAAGAGTGAGTGTAGACTTGCTTTTTACATTACAAGGGTAGATGGATGAGAGCCATGTCCTATGTGAATGCACATAGGTCAAATAAAATAATACTTTTTCAGCTTCCATTTTCACTGTAAAACTTTCGTCTTCACAGAAGAAAGAAAATTCCTGTTTCCATCTATTATAAAATTTCATTTTTTTATTTTACAAAATAGCTCTAAATTTCAAATATTACATAGTATGTGAAATTGCTATTAGCTAGAAAAGCTAATTTTACTCCAAAAATACACAACACATTACCAATTCTGTCGAGAACCACACTGTCCCAGACTTTTTTGGCGAGAGTGAACTTCCTGTTGAGCTCCAGCTCAATGGTATGATAGGCACCCATCTATATAATGACACAAGACAAGAAATATGACTTTCATTCCAGCTTTCACATTTAGACTAAAATAATATATGGAATTTATCCAAAGGTTCAATGTCAATTATAAACGTTATTCCCATTAATATTCAAATGTATAAATTATATTTTAGGTGCTAAGTTAGCACTATAGTAATATTATAACTTTTGAAAAATGAAGAAAAAAAAATGTTAATGCACTCTGACCTTCACATACTGGTTCTCCTGGATGTTTGTTCCTTTGACTCTGAGCTGACAGGCCTGGGAATCAAAGTCTATCGTCTCCACACATAAAGTCAGGGTGGTACGCACACGTGAACTTCCCACACTCCCCGTGGAGGACTCCGTCTGCACTTTCCTGTTTGTGACATCAGATTGTTTTCATCATTGAACAGATGGGAAAAATTTTCTAATATGAAGAGTGATAAACCAAGACTGGAAAAAAGAGGCAGGCTAGAGTGGTTGTTGGAGAAGAAAAAGAGGCAGACCTGATGGTTGAGGCTCTGAGGCTGTCGCCCACCTGCAGCAGGTTGTAGGTGTGCCACATATCCTCTGCCTCATCAGGTATTAGTGTCACCTGACTAAAAGAAGGAAATTCAATATCAATTGTTGGTAACATATCTCCATGTTTGTGTTGTCACAATATTATATTTTATGTATATACACAAACACACAGGCATATATACATACACCCTGCCCACCAGGGTATCGGCTCAGACATACATCTGACATGAATGGTTTCTTACCCTTAAATGATAAGTAACATATATATATATATATGAATATTTCAGGTTGATTTGTTTGAAATTTAAACAACTACTATGGCTGAGTCATGGTGAGTCTGACCTCAATTCAACAAAAATGTGTATTTATCACAATTATTTGACGTTCAAGCGGAAAGTGCTAGAAAGTGAAAGTTCCATTTTATTTGTAGAGTAAATATTATTATTATTATCTAATACAACATTGCAGCTAAAACCTGAGGCTTATTACTCTCTATACATCCGCAAAGGACTCGGCCCATACGGTCAATATTGGGCGCTACAGCAAAGGCAATATTTTGTGTGAAAGTGAAACATGCCAAGTTTGTCAACAGAGCACCGGGTTAACAACATTAACATTAACATTAGCAGCATTTTGGAGTACTATTGAACAGAATGCGCGTTCCGAGTCAGTTCGTCAATCAAAAAAGCACCACTGTTCTATCATGTTTTTATTTAACGTTAATAGCAACCCAGGTATTGTCATATGATACCATCACCGCACTATAGCACTCAACTCGGAAATCGCACATGTTGTCCAAAAGTGCTGTAGATTAACACTCACCCGGCATTATCCTTCTCGATGTCTTTATGAACCAACTTCATGTTCAAATAGGTTAGCTATTCAAACACGAAATGCATATTTGATTGCGAGTGTCCTAATCCATTTAATCGTCAATTTTGTTGACGTTTCCGTATCAGCATTGGCAAATTCTGCCACTTTGGAATGAATCAGACGATTCGAACTGTCGCTTTCTGATCTCGTCATCATTGGATATTAGATCCAGGGGCGGAGTTGGACCCAGATCTAAGGGGTGGAGATAGGTAGGATTAGGGGTGGGGTTGGGGATCAGAGGGCGGAAATGGGTAGGATCGGCTCTGGGGATGGGAGGAGTTAGATCTGGATTCAACTCCTCCCCCTGGATTTCCTGCAGTGAGGCCCATCTCAATAAAAAATACTTCCATACTAGATTGAAATTACACTGCTTTATGTTTCGATTTTTTTTGTAACAGTACATTTTATGAATAATTTGCAGTCGGTGCTAATAAATAAACTGTCCAACATAGATTGTTAAAAGGATCGAACCTGAGAAAAGATTTTACATCGCTATCTCATCAAGGGTTAATAGCGTTTTGTTTATATTGGAAATCTGAGATTCATACTTTGATGAATGCGGTTTTAATTGGCTTATTAACCATTAAATATAGAGAAGGATTGACAAACAGAATATCCTATTGGCTCTTCGGATGTGATATTTGAAGCGCTCGTCATGAGCCGAGAATAACCAATCAGAGACGTACGCTTAGTGTTTTCCCCGCCCCATTTAGTGTTTCCGACTCAGCGGTCGTGGTGCTAGTTTTTCTCATACAACGAACTACTGAAGGTACCATTCACGGCAATAACAAAAACTCAGGAATACTATCAGTTGTGGGATCTTTTATAAAGACATTTTTATAAGTTATTACCGTGTATTTGCATCGGGTGGATTCCTAGGTCGTCTTGTTCCTGGCTCTGTTGGCCGGCTAATCTCCAGCGAGCGACAAAATGGCTGAATCGGACAAATTAAACATCGATTCGATCATCCAGCGCCTTTTGGAGGGTAATAAGTGTATTCTTTTTCATTATTATTTCAAACTGTATCGTTTTATAATGTTTACTAACGGTTAAGTGTCTAAACACGTATTATTTCATTTGTTCAATATCATCTCCAATCGAATTTATACGTAGCTATGTAGTAGTATGTATAAATACTTAACCCTATCAATCCAATTCAAATATTTATTTGCATTAGTTCCATGTTTATTGCATATAATCTGAACAAACTTCAGCGCATGCGCAGTACGTCAATCTCGACGCGTTCGGGTTACTAAACGGAGGAAGCCACAAAGACGTCACTAGTGCAGTGTTGTGCTACATTGAGTTCCTGTCAATATAATACATCCCTCATTAAGACTGCTACCTGAGTAACAAATAGAAATGGGAGAAATCTATTTGACAGTGAGACATCAACAACAGTCTTGATGGTGATAGTCATAGTACGTACCGTTGCCTGCTGTTCCACCATTGTGTTTTGCTACACACACACATGCTTATTAGTTCAAATCTGGGGAAATAAAGATCTTTCAGTTGTGTAAACTGTTAATCACTACATCAATCAGAAATTTAAATAGATATTTTCTTGTATGGGTCTAAGAATTTAGAAATTTGGAAATCGGGAGCAGCTGTATGCCCAAATATCAGGCTAGAGATGCACAATTCTGGATTGAGAACCACGATTCTCCCATTATTCTGAATAGACAAAGTTCTGAATAGTTCTAGCAAAATTGCTGCACTCTATTAAAAAATATTTAGTCAAATTGAGATATATTTTATTAATTATTTTTCCATCTGTTTAAATGAATGCTTTGTCTCTGTCAAAGAGCAATAAGCACTTTGAATAAGCCGTTCGTGACTATGTAATAGAAGTATGTTCTTTATAATATGAATGTATGAAAGTACTCTGAACGTATTACATTGGCCATGTATGAATAGACATATTTTAATCTGCTTTTTTTGCCTACTCTTTTATGAGTACTGTGAATTTGGACATGCTTCAAGCCCTTTTTTCCACATACTTTCTTTCACCTATATTGCAGGGAAGTATGCGATTTTTGATGCAGCCTCAACGTTTTTGAATGAATAATGAATTACTAGGAAGTAGAGAAGAATAAATCACTGTCATATTGCTGTCAGTTTCACAAGTCAAAACAGATTTTACACTGCAGGACTTGGCATCTTACCAACACCAAAGTTTGTGTTAAATGATATTCAAATGTAAGTGTGGAAAGTAGGTTGAGATTTCGGGTAGATAGTACGTGGTCTTACTAGATTCCTGAAGGTGTTTTAAATATGGTCACGATCAAATAGACTTTCCTTGAAAGAGACTTTCTTTCAACACACAAACAGATACATGCACAAATACAGTATGTATGTATTCACAATGCTTTTATGCATTTTTTTGCAATTCAAATAGTAAGGTTAACCTTTGTGTGTTGTTAATTTTCAGTGAAGGGCTCAAGACCTGGTAAAAATGTCCAGTTGACTGAGAACGAGATTCGTGGATTGTGTCTGAAATCTCGGGAAATCTTCCTTAGCCAGCCGATACTGCTTGAGCTGGAGGCACCGCTCAAGATTTGTGGTAAGTTTCTGATAAACCTTTGTTTTGATTTAACTTGGTTTAGATGAAGCCAGCTTAGAACAAAATGTAACTGTTTCTCTTCCTGCAGGTGATGTTCATGGTCAGTATTATGACCTGCTCAGGCTTTTTGAGTATGGAGGATATCCTCCAGAGAGCAACTACCTGTTTCTTGGAGACTATGTAGACAGAGGCAAGCAGTCTTTGGAGACCATCTGCCTGCTGCTTGCGTACAAGGTCAAATATCCAGAGAACTTCTTCCTTCTCAGAGGAAACCATGAATGTGCCTCCATCAACAGGATATATGGATTTTATGATGAATGTGAGTATGCTTTTTATATGGGTGGATGGTATGACCATAAGCTTATGTCACAGTTGGGATGATGGTGAACCATGCTGGCAAAACGAGTCAGAATGCGCACAAGCTAGTTATGAGCTACAGGCAAAACAAGTGAAATATGTCAATTTTGGTCGAGTTTGAGATTTTCACAAAAAACGTGTTCATTTAAGGCCTCGTCTAGTGCTCCAAGTAGCCATTAAACTTCTAAAATCTTTATTTGTATGTTTTCAGAGTGGTTTTCCTTCCTAACTCATTTCTTTGTTTTAATAATCCATGAAAACCGCATGAAAACTGTTTCTCTGTTCGCTTCTCAAACACTGGTGCTTCACCTCAGCACAAGTTTGGTATCATTGTAAAGTGCAGTATTCCAACTTTGTAAATATTCATAGCGAAATCTCATTGCATGAGTCTGAACCAATGAAATGTGATTTGATGATCTGATGTAAACAAAACCAGCTTGTTGCTAACCAGTCTTAATAATACCTTTCGATGATTAATCAAAGAACCCCGTGCCGTGGTGCACTGTGCTATCATGGAAGTGTCCATCCTCTGAAAACAAAACGCTTTTAATTGAATGTTTAGTCGATATATGCCAGTTTTGTAATGGATATGGATGGTTGCGAGAGTTCTCTGTCTTTAAATGCACTGTGCTCGATGAATCTTGTCGAAGCGATTGATATGGAACGTTTTGCTCAACATTTATATTATACATTCTGTGTAGGGGTTGGTGCTCTTAATTTTGCTCTCAAAAAGAACACAGTATTGATGCATTTCACTTTAAAATGTCTGTACATGCACATGTTTTTTGGCAGGTAAAAGGCGGTATAACATCAAGCTTTGGAAGACATTCACAGACTGTTTCAACTGCTTACCTGTAGCTGCTATTGTGGATGAAAAGATTTTTTGTTGTCATGGAGGTATGCAATTTTTTAAAACATTTTTAGTACTTTTTTGTGTAATTTCAAGAACATTTTTAGTGTTGCTCATATTTTAAGATCAGATGTCCTCTGCCATACTTAAAGCTAATTGTTTTAATATGTTTTTCTGGAATATCTACACAAGGTTTGGAGAATCTTTTGGATCAATTCCATGTCTGGAAGAAGTAATTTGTGTCATTCTGAAAATGATGAAGTGTAGCATTCACGTAATGCTTTTGTATAAAAATGTATGATGCGAAAACGAAACCATCGAGCGAAATACCGGAGTGAACATGGCTGACCGAGTTTTGCTGCCTCCTTAACCTGATCCTCCATGAGTGCAACCAAGGGGGACACAATCACAACTATTACCTTTGGCCTCCCAAGGTTTGGCCGGCTGTTTTCCGGTCGGAGGAAAACTGAGAGACATGTCTGATGTAGTCTGGCTAGGGAGCATCTATAGAAAGAACCTAAAATGGATTCTTACTAGGGAACTCCACAAGTAACTGGTACTTAAGAGGAGGAATGATTCTCTGTTCGGACCTGAAAAGTTTCCTCCTTTAGGGCCACTACAACCCACTTTAGGGACAAACCTTGGAACCACACACTCAAGAAACTTTAAAGAACGTTCTGTGCCATTTTTGGCTTTTTATTTATTTAAAATTTTAGATGTTTAACTGTTTGGATTCTACCCGCCAATTGGTATCAGTTCAATGCCAATCGGAAGTTTGGTATTGAACTAAATTAATGTAAATGTAAAGCTAAAAATGAGAGAATTTTGAGGTTCACTAGACATTTTCAGGAAGGTCTGTAGGAGCTAAACTAAGCAGGAAAGTGGCCCACCAAAAGCAGGATTTGACACACCTAATCCTAATTATCTAAAGCCATTCTTAACTGCAGGGTTCTGTAGTTAAAGCAGTGGTGTCTGCTGTTAAAAGTTACTGAAAAAGGTTGTCACATGTGGATAGACTTTTCTCATTCACACACACACACACATTTTTATATATATATATATATATATATATATATATATATATATATATATATATATACTGTATATATATTGAAACTTAAATATTTTCGGGGAAAAAAAGATTAGTTGGTTTGTCGGACTTACTGGTTGACCCTAGTTATGTGTTAATGTCTTAAGCTTACAGCTTTGTGTTGTAAAGCACGTAATAGCTTATTTTCCCAGTAGCACCTCATTGCAGTATATGAGATCCAGCGGCAGAGTTGGATCCAGATCTAAGGGGTGGAGATGGGTAGGTTTAGGTGTATGCTTGGTGGGAGGAGTTGAGTCTGGATCCAACTCCTCCCCTTGGATTTCTATTTTCCTCTAACCTGTGTATAATCACATGGACAGGTTTGTGAAATAGTCAGGGAATAGTGGAACCTCCAATAGTGGAGGTTCTTTATACTAATCTGTGTGAATTCAAAATATTTCCTCTAAACTGCAGTTGAATTGTTCTTCACCCAGGTCTTTCTCCAGACCTGCAATCTATGGAACAGATTCGCCGTGTGATGAGGCCCACAGACGTTCCTGACCAGGGTTTGCTGTGTGATCTGCTCTGGGCTGACCCCGATAAAGATGTCATGGGCTGGGGAGAGAATGACCGTGGTGTCTCTTTCACTTTTGGTTCTGATGTTGTGGCCAAGTTCCTCCACAAACATGACATGGACCTCATTTGCCGGGCCCACCAGGTAAGTCAATTTAGTTAATTGAATGTTGTCATCATTGTAACGGAAACTGTTACGCAGATTGGAAGTTTCTTATTGTACACCTCATTCAAAGAATGAATAATCATAATGATGTTTCTAAAATTTGTCATGAAAATTATCTTCATTATTTATCCAGAAAGTGGGGGTTTTTTTTAATGAAATAAGAGTGAAGAGCTGAGGGAGGCTAGACTCGGAAGTAAGAGTGTTTCTATGGAATATAATGCATTTTGTGGAATTTACCCATTGTGACTAAGCTTTACACCTTGTGGATATTCACTAGAGATCATGTTTGGTGTCTTTGGATGTACTCTACACAGCAGGGCTCCAGACTAACTTTTTGTCTTTGTTGCACTGCAAATTTTTCCTGTCTCGCGTTGCCTAATTACCTGATTTGTACACAAACACTTAAATTACACTTTTATTTATTTTTATAATAATAAAAGTTATATGAAATATAAACATTTACATGGTGGCTGCATAATGCTACGTTCACACCGGACGCGAATAGGGCGTCAGGCGCGAATGATTTCAATGTTAAGTCAATGCAAAGACGCTTTACGCGCGTGAAAAATTCATGCGGCGCGAATGAGGTGTGGAGCGCGGCGCGGAAGACGCGAATACGCCTCATTCGCGCGTTTGGTGCGTTACGCGCGAATGATTCAGTTAGTGCCATTTGTGCATTCACGCGTTTGACGCAAATTCGCGTCTGCTGCCCGAGTTGAAAAATCTGAACTTTGGCGTGAATTCGCGCCGCGTTAACCAATCAGGAGCCTAGCTGCTTGCTCACGTGGTGAAGTGTCTGGATGCTTCAATCAATTATTTTGTTAATATGACTAAATGCATGTTGGGATTATGCACAACAAAGCAAATGTTTTATCACTTAGAACATTATTTCTATATACGAGACATGTTCATTTTGTATTGAATGTTATTCATTCCATATCTAGATTATATGAAATAGTATTATGTTGTAAAGACAATCAACATATGTGCATAAATTCGTGTCTGGACGTGAGAGAGAGAGAAAAAATCACAGGACAGGTTAATAACTTTTGAAGGCTGGCTCTATTTATCATCAAAACAAAAATAAATGACATATAGATTAGATGGATGAGGGCGAGGGTGATCCTTGCTCCGTTTCGGGACACAGGTCATCAAACTGGGCACGTGACAGGCGGAAGTACCGCTGACAGTGGCCGTCATCCAGCGCAGCTCCTGGAGCGAGCAAATGGTGAAACTCGCCAAACGGTTCGGCTCCGAAGGGTCCGGTGGACACAAATATACGGGGACGATGATCCCCACGCCGCTGTTCTGCTCTCCAGAGTAAATACAGAGCGGTAACTCTCTTGATGAATGCTCGGTCGACATAAAAACAATGGCCGCCAACGGATTTCGATTCTGACACGCACGTAAATTTCGCTTCAAACTTTTGTTTTTACGCGCGCCAGTTTCGCTCTTGACACGCGAATTAACACGTGTCAATTAACTAGTGGTCAAGCGTCAAACTAGACGCGTCAGGCGCGAATTTGACGCGCGATTCGCGTCCGGTGTGAACGTAGCATAAGAACTTGCCAAATTTTTTCAAACAACATGCATTAAATATTAAAAAAACATTAAAAATTATAATATGTAATATGGTGCTCATATTTGGCAAAATGCTCCTCTCTAGAGTTAATTTTTCCAGATAGCTAACGGGTTTATGGTCACTGGATATGTTTTTTTCTGAGGTAAATGTCATGTTACATTACATCGTTTACAAGCGTTTTACTGACGTCTTTCCACGGTTGAAACTAGGGCTGCACGTTTTCAAGTTTTTCATTAATCGTTAACCGAGGCCCTTATCGGTTAATACTCGGTTAACCATAGTGTGCGCGCCGCAACCTCGAGACACAGAGTTAATTTTTAACACCTTTAATAACTGGTTGGACTCCATTTGAAACTAAATTAATTTATAGAAATAAAATGCAGTTGTAAGTACAGAGCAGTTAAAGTAGGCTCGTTTTCTATCACCCTTCAAACTGAATTGCCAATTGAAAATACGCACATTGGAAACACGTCCATTTCGCAAAAACTCCGCAATTCGAAAAAAGAATATTTCACAAAACTGCAATGCGACATTTTGTGTGTTTTGGGTCCGTGTCCGCAAATAATAATAATAATCATCATTATTACAATCATTATTATAACATTTTATTAGGCTGCATATGTAGAAGACGCCTTTATCCAAAAAAGGAACAAAGCACAAATAAACACAATATTTTGACGTATATCCAGCTGGGGAAGGATTTGCTGCAGGTTTGATTCTTTCTTTACGGATCACAGATTAAGGCGAGAGACACTACAGGTGAACAGGGTAATTTTTTAACTATTAGATATCACCATGAAACTTTCCCTGTTGATTACCTAAATTAAGATGAGAAAACAATATATTACAAGTTTTCTGTAATTTAATGTTTAAATATGCAAATGAGGCATTATCTAATTAAATATGCGCTCATTTGCATATATTTTAAAAATCGAAATCTGAGTATTGGATAAAGCCAGTTTCAAAATTCTTTTTTTCAATGTGTTCACATATTATATGAGAAAAAAAAATTACAGAGGGATTTATGGATATCTACTTTGGTTATCCTGTTAATCAGAATATACGACCAATTGCCTTAAAAAATAATTTTCGCCATGTTTTTTTGTCAGGCTAGGAGTAATATATTTACAAATCCCTCTGTAAATGTCTTCATAGTATAACTAGGTACTAGACTGGAAAGTCTGGTGTATATAGGTGGTGAAGTGGAGATTTCGGACTTGGAGTATGAGAGAAAAGTAATTTTGAGAAAAGTGCCTTTAAAGATTAAGCATCAGCCAATGAGATCGCACATTCAGAGTTAAATCCCCCCTTTTACCTTCACGATTGGTTGCTGATAAAAAGGAAATGACCATATTTGGATCCGGCAGCGTTGTACAGAAGAAAGAGAGCTTGATGACCGGGTGCAGATCGCGTTCGCTGATCGGATGATTTATAACGACGACTTTTGAAGAATTTATGAGAAATCTACAGACGCAAACAGACAAAGTGTAGTAAAATAAAGACCTAAATGTGTATTTTGGGCTTTTTTTCACCACAAGTCTGAAAGAAGACATGGTATTGTAGACAAATATCCCAAAATCTCAAAATTGACCAGTGAAAAAAAAAAACTATGTTTTTGCCTGCCGTGTCTCGCCTTAATGAGGAAAATGTTGAGAATCTTTGTCATAGACAGTCATTGATTTGACAAACTAGAAATATATATATATATATATTTTAATTTTGTCCTTTGTTGTTTGCTTAAATGTTCTGCTCTCTGAACAGGTGGTAGAGGATGGCTATGAGTTCTTTGCGAAGAGGCAGTTAGTCACACTTTTCTCCGCGCCTAACTACTGCGGAGAGTTTGACAACGCAGGAGCTATGATGAGTGTCGACGAGACCCTGATGTGCTCATTTCAGGTTTGTATGGGCTCTTACATTTTATTAAACTAGTAACCAGATGCAAACTGCTCACCTCATTTTACCTGCTTTCTCTCTCTCTCTCTCTCCTCTGGCAGATTCTGAAACCAGCAGAGAAGAAGATGCTGTCGTATGGTGGTGCGGGAGGATTTGGATCTGGTAGACCTGTAACTCCTCCACGAAACGCAGCCAAGGGTGGCAAAGCCAAGAAATAACATCAACTACTGCAACACGCCTATACATCCTGTCCATCATTCTACCTCTCCTTTCCCTTCTCCTCTTCAATTCCAAACACCAAATCAGTGCAGGGTTTTTTTAGCTGTCTCCATCAAGACGAGACTGCTGGCAATCTGAGCGGTCATATGTGTGCTTGACTGAAATGCCCTTGTGAAGCGTGTTGGTTTCTATGTGAAACGACAGTGTGTATTTGTGGAAAATGGTTTTGTTGTGCGAGTTTGTGTGCAAGTTTTTCTTCACTCTCTCTAGTAACTGCGCACCTTTTAATGCGTTTTTAGCTGTTCTGGTTGATTTTTTTCCTTTTTTTTTTTTTTCCTTCCGACACATCTTCAGCCATTACATGATAATCCTTTTAAGGCCATTTATTGGATCTACAACACCCTTCACCTCTCGTCAGACCAAGCCTCAGGGTCCAGCTTTTGATCCCCGCTGGGGACAGACTTTTCCATTCCCCTCTAAAGCAATCTGAATGGAGGTGATTGTGCAAATCACTGCCAGTCTCTTTAATGTGAAGCTTTGTCCAAGTGCGTGTCTGTTTACAGTAGTTATTGACGGCACCCTGCACATTTTGACACATACCTATTTTGGCGCATTCTTTGCTTCTTTAAACTGCACACTCAGGTAGTATTTAGCCTGGCCTGTGGAAATGCTCTGTTTCTCTTTGGGGTAGTTAAAATCATGCACGATGTGCAAATAATACCATGTGTGAATGTCTGCTAAGTGGGTGCCATCGCTGTTTCAGTTTAAAATGCAGAAATGCACTGTTCATTGAGTGAATGTGGCTGTGTTCCAATTTGTTAACTGCAAATCTCACTTTTTCTTCTTAAAAGGACTTTTTTTTTTTAGTAGTCATGAATTTAGCCAATAAAGTGAGAATCTGGTGCATATTTTGAGTTTTTATTTTGTCCAACTGTCGGCTGTACAAAGTGCAAAATACCATTTGAGGAATTAAAGCTCAACTTTATTCTTGACGGAAGTTGTGCACCAATAGAATATTACAGTTAGGGAAAGAACTTGATTGGAGGTTTTGTTTTTATTACATTGTTATTATGACATTAGTAACATGTTGGTTGTTGCCATTTTAACATTTGAATAAATAGTTGTTTCATTCTGTCAACATGAAATTAAAAAGGACTTTTTTTATGGAATATATCTCGTATTTATAATAAACGCTTATTATATCTGTGCAGGGCATATCATTTAAAACTAAAAATAAAAAACGTCCCCTCCCTCTTGCAATGATGACATGTTCATTGGCATGAGGGCAGGACAAACTGTCACTAATGACCCAAACATCTAATCAATTCCTAATGGACCAAATCAAGTCTTTTTCAAATCTTTTTGGTAACACTTTGCAATAAGGTTCATTTAACTAACATGAACTAACCATGAGCAACACATTTTGTTTCTGTTTTTATTAATCTTTGTTAACGTTAGTTAATACAGATCTAGCTGTTTATTGTTTGTTCATGTTAGTTCACAGTGCATTAACAAGAATGTTATAAAGTATTAGTAAATATTGAAATTAACAAAGATTAACGAGTGCTGAAGTATTGTTCATTTTTAGTTAATTTTAACTAATGTAGTTAACTAATGAACCTTGTTGTAAAGTTTTACCATCTTTTTTTAATGTCTGAGAAGGAATAAAAATGTTGTTGTTGTAATGTAAATTTTTAGAATGGACCCCAGGAAGACTAGCTGACTGTACAGACTTTCAGCTAATGGGATCCTTACAAATAAATAAATAAATAAATAAATAAAAGACTACCGCAAATTCCTTTTCATCTTCGCCTTTAACTATTCAACGTCAATCCTGCTATATAATAACCTCAAATGACTGATATCTGTTGTAGACGGGTATGCTTTTAAGTTTCGGTACCTTGAACAACTTACAAGAACCCTCTTTCTGTCACCACTAAAAATGCTATATGGCCTGTTACATAGCACAGATGAATGGAATGTCCATCCATCAATTTTCCAAACTGCTTGTCCTATGGGGATGCTGTCTTTCCCAGAATTTCAGGCAGAATGCTGCTGAAACACCATGAATGGACTGCCAGTCCAACACCGGTCTAACACACATTCACACTCTGGGGGTAAAATGACCTCCTTTACCCCTATACATTTTGTGGATCATAATATAGGTCCCTGGTGCTGTAAACCTATTCTATCTTGTTAGGATTGTCTTTATAGCCTTAAAACTGTTTGGGCATCAGAGAATGTACATCGTAAACTACCTAAACATGGTAGATTGGTCCAACCCACCCCGACTCATCACGGTGAATGTAATTTCACCAAGTACAACATGTTCCTGGATCAGTTGATCTTGGAACAACATTCAAATCAACCAATCTGATTTAAGGGATTGGTTTATAGTTAATGTCAGGCTTACGACAAGAGTTTGGTGCTTCTACACCAGTCTTATTCAAAGATCATATCCCTTAATTTGTTTTCGGACAGGAATATTGTTCCAGGATACACAAAAGATGTCGTCTTGGCAAAACCACTGTGACCTCTGCAGTTACAAGGTGTCTAACACTAGGTGGTGCTATTATAATACTTGGTCCCGTCCAACCTCTTTACCCAGGTTTTTGCCCATGGCTCTTTTCTCTGAATCCTTGAGTCAGTTTGTAAGATGTGTGTGTATATATATATATATATATATATATATATATATATATATATGAAGAGTTCAGATGCAAAAGCCTCTAAGTGCCATTTGAAATTTTCTTCTAGAATGATAATTTTTATCAAGCTTGTATATTTAAGTTCAGTAATTTCACTTAAATTACAATTAATAGGTAATCTTCATTGCAATTTAAGTGAAATTACTGAACTTAAATATACAAGCTTGATAAAAATTATCATTCTAGAAGAAAATTTTAAATGGCACTTAGAGGCTTTTGCATCTGAACTCTTCATATATATATATATATATATATATATACTGCCATTTATCTATTTTCATTACCCAATTCAATTAAAATAAAGATAAAGAGTTTTTTTGTATACTCTTAAGGTAAGAAGAACTGACTTTTTTTGTTATGAATTCATTCATATATCAGCAGCGGCCAGGTTATTTTCAGAGCTATGATGATTAATTTCAGTTTTGTCAATTTACACTCAATTTAATTGATATTGTCACATGAATTGTTAGATTAAATGACATCATCTGAACTTGCCATACCTTGACTTTAAAGGGTTAATTCACCCAAAAATGATGTCATTAATGACTCAACCTCATGTCGTCCCAAGTCCATAAGACCTCCATTCATCCTCGGAACACAGTTTAAGATATTTTAGATTTAGTCTGAGAGTTTTCTGTCCCTCCATTAAAAATGTATATATGGTATACTGTCCTTGCCCAGAAAGGTTAGAAAAACATCATCAAAGTAGTCCATGTGACATCAGTGGGTTAGTTAGAATGTTGTCAATCCGCGTTCACGAGTCTGCAGTGACCCTTTTGGTGTAAGACGCTGACGTGTATTTGGTGTGTCCATGTATTCGGGTTCAAATAAAAATGGCTGGGCAAAAAAATGCAAGCCTTTCTCTGTGTCGAAATCCTTAGACATGTTTGCGAAGATTGTTTTGTTTACAGCGTGAGTCTCCCTCAGACAGTGTAAACGCAGCTCAGACGCACCAGATACACGTCAGCAGCGTCTTACGTCATCAACGTCACTGAACCCGGATTGACAACAGAACTGGAAGAGAATACAATGCTGAATAAAGTCGTAGTTTTGTTATTTTTGGGCAAAAATGTATTTTCAATGCAAAACACTCTAACCTACCCACTGATGTCACATGGATTACTTTGATGATGTTTTTCTAACCTTTCTGGAAAAGGACAGTATACCGCGTATACAGAAAACTCTCAGACTAAATCTAAAATATCTTAAACTGTGTTCCGAAGATGAACGGAGGTCTTACGGGCTTGGAATGAGGTTGAGGGTGAGTCATTCATTAATGATTAATTTTTGGATGAACTAACCCTTCAAGTGAATTCATGCCATTGCTATCAGGTAGTTATTTTACAGGAACCTACCA
Organism: Pimephales promelas; assembly: GCF_988280905.1. Lineage (NCBI taxonomy): Eukaryota > Metazoa > Chordata > Actinopteri > Cypriniformes > Leuciscidae > Pimephales > Pimephales promelas. The sequence continues at coordinate 13,714,184 of NC_142785.1, forward strand.
AAACTGATTTTGGATATAATGAGGCAGCATAACAATTAAATAATCTTCAACAAAATAGAGAAAGCTTTTCTCAAAGCGAAGCAAATATTAAATTACAGAAATATTAACTCACTAGTCATAACATCAAAAGTGGTAAAAATTACAGACATTTACACACAAACTAACCACCAACCGCAACATTCAGGTTGCTACAATGCTTATTTTTTAGTTCAACTGTCATGGAATCAAAAGCACAGGATAGTGGGATATCATAGGCAGGGAAGGATGGATCAATGAGATGATGGTATCTCACAAGACAGGATGTGACATGATCATTGGATTCAGATGTGCCTTCCTACCTCTGTATAGGCAGCATTTTTCAGCCTTAGATTAGTTCCAGTCCTCATACACACTTGAACCAGCTAATCAAGATCTTCAGGATTATTAGAAACTTCCAGGCAAGTGTGTTACACTCTAGTAGCTAAACTCTGTAGCTAAACTCTACAGAACATTGGCCCCCAAGGAGCAGGATTGGACCCCCAACTATGGACTTTTACTTTACCGGTATAAGAATGATCCAAGAGGATTGTTCAATCAATAACAAATATGCTGAATATCCACAAAATTAACAACCACACTAATCCACAGCATGTGGTCTATCCGTCATTCAGATCCATACGAGCTTTACTTCTTCTTTTAATTCATTTTCTTGCTTTCCTGCTTTTAATTTCCCCACCAATGCCAAATTCAAGCACTTGTAATGTACACTTATGACAAGCCCACACTGTGGTGAGCTCCACAGCACAAAGTGCTATTTCGTCACTAAAGAGTGTGGACATGGGGGACCGCCTGGGCTTAGGATACCATTTGGAACTGGCTCCATGTTTCATGTTTCATAGCCATGAGATGCCAAAATGTTGCTATGACTATGACGGTCAATCATCACAATTTTGTCAGTGATTCACATACAAAATTATACAATTTAACAGATTCGCTTTCACATTTAAAAGCAGTTGTCACTCCTAAAACTTTGCAGAGTGTGAGCTGTTGGTCCTCTTAAAACTTAAAGCCCTAATCCTCAAAATAATTAATGAATAGACCCAGACAGCAAAACAGTGTCGGCCCAGATCCAGCCCACATCTGGGCTGTGTGGAATGTTTTGCTATGCTAATTTAGAAGAGTTATTTTATGTGTGTGTGGGGGGGGGGGGTCTGTTAAATATTTTATATTGTGCTCATTCAGCAATTGCTATGCTATGCTAATGATATCAAAGCATTGTGTAACCAATTAACAAGTTAGCATTTATTGAATTAGCTAGTTAAAGCAATCCAATTTTCCACAAAAATCTTTGTTGAGATAACATGATATTTCATGATTTGAAATTACAAGTATGAATTAGCCTACACAAATTTTTCAAGTTAAGAGCAAATTAATATCTATGAGTTCTTGCTTAAACTTTGAATTAGATACTTAACTATTTAGCTACTTAGATACTTATTCTATTCAATAATTAGGTAACTAGATGGGAGGGGCTAGACAATCGAAAAATATCGCAACACTTTGGTAATTTTTTTGGGAGAAATGCTAATGGTCTTGTGCACTTCAATGATGTATGCTAAGCTATGCTAAAAGTGGTACCGCCAGAACCGGAGATCGGCTGAATGGATTCAAAAAAGGTAAAACTCAACATTTTAACTCTGGGGGAGTTGTAAAATTGGCGTATTTCCAAAAAAAGTGGAGTATCCCTTTAAAACATTGGTGCCACTAGGAAGGGCTTGCAGAAGCTATTGTGCAGAAATGTGCATAGCTCCAGCATGGGCCCCCTTATGGTGTACTAAAGGTTTTTCTTTCTTTCTTTCTTTCTTTTTGGAACTCTGTCACTTTCATTAAAAATAAAAATAAATTTAAAATGTGTATTTTTTTAATGTGCCTATATACTTGTCTTGAGTCAGTTAGGCCATGCTCAAGTATGGCACGCATTAGTAATCAGATGATCATTATGGAGCGCTGTTTAATATCAAGCAAACCAATAGCTCATAAGATAACAACAGTCCTCTTGTAATCTGCCATTGGCCTTGTAATCGTTTCAATTTCATTTCAAAATTTGAAGTGTGAAATATTGTATTACCCAGGATTAAAACACAGTTTAAAAGACCTTAACCCAGGGTTAAGAGCGGTGTGAAAATTCCTTGGGAGTCTGTAATTGTTACGAAGCTGGAGACGAGATGAGATCCAAGTGCAGCTTTATTTAGAGTCATCAAACAGGCAGGGGTCAGGAAACAGCAAAACAGGGATATCAGAGAGTGAGCGCAGAGAGTCGTCAGGTAACAGGCAGAAGATCAGGGCAGGCAGCAAACAGGCAGAAGTCAGGAAACAAACCAGGATCAAAACCAGAGAAACCAGAGACAGGATAAACGCTCAGAAATTACAGGCCGTGGCAATGTAATACTTCGCACTGGGTGAGTGTAAGAGTGTGGCTTAAATAGAGAGTCTGATGAGGTGCAGGTGTGTGTGTAATCAGTCACCGGGATGAGGCATTATGGGAAATGGAGTTCTGGAGAAGTGATCAGTTCTGATGTGGAGTGCCCTCTGGTGATTCTCTGGGGCACTCCAACTGGTAATCGTGACATAGCCCCACCCCAAAGAGCGGCTTCCAGACGCTCAAAACAAACAAAACTGTCCAGGTGGGCGGTGGAGCGAAGGCGGATCTGGGGGTGGGATGGAGGGCCAGGTCCGTGGAGCAGAAGAGGAGCAGGTGACCAGAGCGTATCAGGCTGAGCAGGCGACCAGAGCGGAGCAGGCTGTGCAGGTGACCAGAGCGGAGCAGGCTGTGCAGGCGAAGGCCAGGGCGGAGCTGTCGGACCCTCGGGTGTCCAAGGCGAAGCAAACTGTGGGCATGGCCAGAGCAGAGCAGGCTGTGGACGTGGCCAGGGCGGAACTGTGGGACCCTCGGGTGTCCACGGCGGTGAAGACCCCTCGGGCGTCCACGGCGGTGAGGACCCCTCGGGCGGCCACGGCGGTGAGGACCCCTCGGGCGGCCACGGCGGTGAGGACCCCTCGGGCGGCCACGGCGGTGATGCCCTCTCAGGACCAGACACCGGCTCGGGACCAGACACCAGCTCAGGAACAGACACCGGCTCAGGAACAGACACTAGAACAGAAATGGTCACAAACACAGAAACAAAGACAGAAACAAACACTGGCTCAGGAACAGACACTGGGTCGGCCATCTTGTCCGGAGACACTGGGTCGGCCATCTTGTCCGGAGACACTGGGTCGGCCATCTTGTCCGGAGACACTGGGTCGGCCATCTTGTCCGGAGACACTGGGTCGGCCATCTTGTCCGGAGACACTGGGTCGGCCATCTTGTCCGGAGACACTGGCTTGGAGGCGGCCATCTTGTCCGGAGACACTGGCTTGGAGGCGGCCATCTTGTCCGGAGACACTGGCTTGGAGGCGGCCATCTTGTCCGGAGACACTGGCTTGGAGGCGGCCATCTTGTCCAGAGACACTGGCTTGGAGGTGGCCATCTTGTCCGGAGACACTGGCTTGGAGACGGCCATCTTGTCCGGAGACACTGGCTTGGAGGTGGCCATCTTGTCCGGAGACACTGGCATGGAGGCAGCCATCTTGTCCGTAGACACTGGCTTGGAGGTGGCCATCTTGTCCGTAGACACTGGCTCGGAGGTGGCCATCTTGTGCGTAGACACTGGCTCGGAGGCGGCCATCTTGTCCGTAGACACTGGTTTGGAGACGTGAAGCGTCTCTGGCTCGGCAGAAGTGACGTGAACAGGCTCAGACTCGGCAGGGCTGACATGGAACTCAGGCTGGGCTGTCTCGGCAGGACGAGACTCTGGCTGGGCTGTCTCGGCGGGACGAGACTCTGGCTGGGCGGAAGTGACGTGAAGCGTCTCTGGCTCGGCAGAAGTGACTTGAAGCGTCTCTGGCTCGGCAGAAGTGACTTGAAGCGTCTCTGGCTCGGCAGAAGTGACGTGGAGCGTCTCTGGCTCGGCAGAAGTGACGTGGAGCGTCTCTGGCTCGGCAGAAGTGACTTGAAGCGTCTCTGGCTCGGCAGAAGTGACGTGAAGCGTCTCTGGCTCGGCAGAAGTGACGTGAAGCGTCTCTGGCTCGGCAGAAGTGACTTGAAGCGTCTCTGGCTCGGCAGAAGTGACGTGGAGCGTCTCTGGCTCGGCAGAAGTGACGTGGAGCGTCTCTGGCTCGGCAGAAGTGACTTGAAGCGTCTCTGGCTCGGCAGAAGTGACGTGAAGCGTCTCTGGCTCGGCAGAAGTGACGTGAAGCGTCTCTGGCTCGGCAGAAGTGAAGTGACGCGTCTCTGGCTCGGCAGAAGTGACGTGACGCGTCTCTGGCTCGGCAGAAGTGACGTGAAGCGTCTCTGGCTCGGCAGAAGTGAAGTGACGCGTCTCTGGCTCGGCAGAAGTGACGTGAAGCGTCTCTGGCTCGATGGTCTCAGGCTGGACGGTCTCTGGGAACGCCCCTTCGGCCTTATCCTCAAAGCCCACAGTAAATGATGAGCCGCTAATTCTCAGGGCGAATCCAATATACTGACATAAAGTCCATTGAGGGGTATTATCAGGCATGAGATAATTTATTATGTCCTTAAGTCCATATCGGAAAGCATCTTTTAAGACTGAATCATCCAAGTCCACCCCATGGCATAACTCACAAAATTCCTCAACATATTCCTCTATAGAACGATTACCTTGGCTGAGGCGGAAGAGACTAATAAGTGGGTCCATGGTGGATCTCGGTTCTCTCTCGGCTGCTGGATCTGAAGAGGCGAAGTATTCTGTTACGAAGCTGGAGACGAGATGAGATCCAAGTGCAGCTTTATTTAGAGTCATCAAACAGGCAGGGGTCAGGAAACAGCAAAACAGGGATATCAGAGAGTGAGCGCAGAGAGTCGTCAGGTAACAGGCAGAAGATCAGGGCAGGCAGCAAACAGGCAGAAGTCAGGAAACAAACCAGGATCAAAACCAGAGAAACCAGAGACAGGATAAACGCTCAGAAATTACAGGCCGTGGCAATGTAATACTTCGCACTGGGTGAGTGTAAGAGTGTGGCTTAAATAGAGAGTCTGATGAGGTGCAGGTGTGTGTGTAATCAGTCACCGGGATGAGGCATTATGGGAAATGGAGTTCTGGAGAAGTGATCAGTTCTGATGTGGAGTGCCCTCTGGTGATTCTCTGGGGCACTCCAACTGGTAATCGTGACAGTAATATGCCTTTGCTTTCTATGTTATCCAAGCAACACACTGTCGATGATCATAGCAAAGTGGGCGGGTGTATAGTTTTCCTGCGAGAACCCAATGACATTTAACTCAATATCTCTCAAGACAGACTATCCCCTTCCCCGCCCAGCTTTAACAGCACTGGGGATTAACTGTTACCAATCCATCAATCTTACTTTACTCTTTCACACTTACAGCTCATTAACAGAGCACATCTTATTTTTCATGTATTCCAGTATTTTTGACTTGACCACTTGCTAACTTGCAAATACAATCTACTTAGTTAAAAAAAAAAGCAGAGTTATGATATTATACAAAGTATCAGACATCAATCTAGCTTTGAGTATCTGAGATTATTCACAAACAGTAATCATGGTCAATTATTATTATTATTATTTTAATAGATTAAGCAACATTACACCCCAACTGTGTAATTTTAATTGCTCCCAGTAGGGATTTTTATTACTTTCTCATTTCTCCCATTGTCATTTATCAGATGTCACACAATGCAAAATAGGCTTGTTCATACAAAAAATAATTTCTTCTTTAATTTATTTTTTACCTTGTTTGTTTGATTTGGGGGTGAAGCATGAACTGGACATGTTCTTGAAAGGTTTGTACATAATTCATTTCATTAAGGACATCATGATCTTGTCTTGTTCCCTTTTCCTTGCCTTACAGTCACCATCTTCAACTTGACACAGACACATTTAGATTTGCTTAAGCTGGTGTTCCCTTTTTCTGCTGACTTAGAACAGCTGAGCTACACTGTCAGGACACAGAGCTATGCTATATCTCATATTTATCATGCTTAAGTCCTAACTCTTGTCAATTTACATTTTGTAGACATCATTGTGACACGTATCTGGCATGTGCACAGGAGAATTATATAATTAGCGGTGTTATGAAGGCTGTGAATCATGGAAACTCAGAATAGTGGTAATAGTGATAGTAGAAATATATTAAGGAACTGAATCCAGTGTCGTTTGTCAATGAAAATGAAACATAGTGTATACTGCAAGTTGTTGTAGTAGTAGTGGGGTATTTTTCTAGCCAAAGTTGTTTGCCTCATTATGGATGTTCCACACTATGACAAAAAACATGATTCTGTTAATTTCTGTTCAACTAATACAGGTACATAACATGATTTAGTCAATGCTGTACCATGGATCTAAAGCCCTCTTTAGGATAAATTATCCTAATAAATATGAATTAGTTTTACATGAAGAGGTAGGGTAAAGTTATTATTACTAGAGCTTCTCTGTGATTTTAGTCCCATCCGACTGTGCCGGCCAATGTCAGTAAAGTTTACTGCGACTTTTATATTCTGTAAAAAGGTCCGGAAAATTATTTCGGGTAATGCTAATCCTGTGCGAATAGACCAGCTGTAAATATGTTCCAAAAAATTTCGTAATTTTCTGTTTAAAATAGTTTTCTGCGTTTTTTTCACATATGGAGGCGCTTATAGAAGCATTCAAATGCATTCTAGGTGGTGGGACAAGTCTATGGAAAACCTCATGTGTTCCCTTTCAGGCCGTATTGGGATCGCGTCAGAGAGCCCCAATCATCTTCGAGTGTAAACAGAACGAACCAATGCATATTGTCGATTTGTATCTTGCGCTCCACCCTACAGCGCAGGTATAAACCAACACGACATCATGACTTTTGCATAAACATACACGCCACTTTCAAGTCAAGTGGCGTGTTAGCTATACGCATTTTGAGCTATCCACGTGTATGCGTGTATGTCTACGCCGTTAAATGTCCGAGTGATTCTGCGTGTATGTACACGCTGTTAAATGTCTGAGCGAAACAAAGCTAAATGTAGATCTACATCTGGGGAGCGATATTTTTTCCTAGGATGGTAGGGGAAGACTCATGAATCATATTAACCCCAGTGACAGGTAGGTTTAGGGACGGGGTTGGGGTAGGTAATATATTTATACATTATTGTAACGTTAAGTCAACGGCGTTCATAAACATGCTGAAAAGCGATTATGCGTGTTGATAGCACACCAAAAATGGAAATACGAATTGGCGTGTCATATATAAGCCATTTCATGGGATCAGTCTGTATAAATAGGAAACGGATGCAAGCACCAATTGTCTTTTGCTTCGGAGCCTAACAGTTCTACTGGATGTCTCTGAGAATGTAAAGAAAGAGTGTTGAGTTCTTTGGAAAGAAGCTTCTCCTCTTGTTTTGGTGTGACTTGATGCACATGCATTTATTCGCTTTAAAGCTGTTGGATGGAAACACACTTTCACAAGCTTTATTCGCACAAGGTTTCTTTTTTTTTACCGAACTTAATTTAATTGACAAGTGGATGGAAACTTGGCCTCTGTCACTTGATGGTAGATCTGGTGAAGAAGCTGTCAGTGATCAAAATATTGATTTTGAAGATATTGAAAATGATAGTTTTGAGAATATTTTTGAGTTTAGGAATATAAGCCAGATACTGAATGTGCAACTCTAACCAGTTGATGGTATAAAACATCTGCTCAACCTAAACCCTTGAGCTCCAAAATTTAACAAAATGTTTTGTTTTATCCTTCTGCAATTTTTACTCTATTATCAGGAGAGTTTTATATTGTTGTGAGGTAGAGATGGTATAGATCCATATGTGTTAGATACAGATCCAGGTCGCTAAATATGTAATAATGATTGGCGAAACATTCATGCTTTTAAGGGTTAAAGCCCATCCACCTTCTGTCTGCCACAATTAATTCCCAATTTGTCTGGCTTCTCTTTAAGTGTGACATGCTGCCAACTGGTCTATTTTTCATTTATTTAGTTTTTAAATAGCATACATTAAGAAAACATAAAAACCATATATCAAGAGAGTATACACAACATGTAATTCAAGAGCCGCTTATTATCTTTGTACCACATAACTAAGAGTTGCTGAAGTGAAACATACAGTAGGTTATCATAGAGACCTGAGGCCTAAGTGAAACCTAAAGTTTTGTGGTTTAATTTATACAGTAGTATGGGTAGAGCGGGGCACAACTTAACACATTTTGGTTTTGGCTCAATTATTCAAAACATAATTAAGTTAGATTAATCTTTTTTACACAAGCAACATACACATCTCTGCTAGTTTTTTTTTCTAGGACCTCCCATATTCGTACAGTTGAACTGAAAGTGACAGAACAAAAGTGCAAATGTTCAACCTACCCTATATGCGTGGTTAATTGTAACAGACAGAGGGGCTAGTTGTAACACTGCGTGTAACACATAATTCAGTACTATTTTATCTGTTTGATATTGTTTGTGCATCTCTATAGATAGATATCCATCCATACATACATCCCTCATCCAATGACCCATTATGGATCAATATCATGGATAGATATATGAAAGGAATGCACAGTTTTGCAAGCAATAAATAAATTCATCAAATGTTGTAATTGCAATTAAATTACATTTGTGTGTGGCAGCTGCATGTAAAATTGTACACATTGTACACTTGGCAGCTTAGTTGTAACACTGTGCTACTGTAATACCCCTGAATAAGTATAAAGCAGATTAAGAATAAATCACACGAGCGCTTCAGACGTCATCACTCTGGTATGCCGAACGAAAATAATTCATTTAATAAATGAACATTACTCTTCTTTTCAACAAAGCACAAATAAGCATTTAAACAATATTATAATGTATTTGAAAAGAGACACTATATACATAAGATTCTCTATATCACACTCTCCCCCTCAAAGATCATATTGCTGAAAAATCTGTTACAGCAATGCTCAATTTACAGTATTTAAATCCACCCAGCAGTTGTTGTATGCAACATCAGATTTTACAACACTGTTACCAACATTTCTTTCTTGCACATTTATTTTTCTTCTTTTTTTCAGTGTTTCTGCAACCACCCATCATTTTACCATTCAAGAGTCTGTATTACTTAACAGGCAAGAGGCACTAGTTCGTAATAGTCCCCTGAGTTAGTGTCAAACAAGAAAGTCCTCTTTAACCCTCAGCCCATTCTCACCCCCAAGGCGTCACTTAACTGACGCCTTGGGAAGCATTTGGACATGCTTCAATATCTGACGCTTTAGGCGCCCTTTAGCGTCAGTTAGATTACGTCCCTAGGATTGCGTGTACCCTACCCCCACCCCACACCTAAACCTAACCGCGTCCTCTAACTGACGCTTTCCTTTAGCGTCAGTTAGATGACGCCGTAGGATCGCGTCATGTAAGTGACGCTAAAGGGCACCTAAAGCGTCAAATATTGAAGCATGGTCAAAGGTGACGCCTTGGGGTGAGAATGCGTTGTAACCCTAGAGTCTCTTTTAGGGGAAAAAACAGTCACTCTGGTATGCCGAGCTAAAATAATTAATGTATTAAATGAACATAAATCTTCTTGCTTGCATTGGTGTGGGCTCTGCAAAAGTGTGCATTGAGGGCACATATCAACCACAAAGTATGCATGAGCAACCGTCTGAAACCTGAAATGAAAAATGAGACACCCTCCGGTCTCATGGACTTAAGGGACACATGAAATAAGTACATAAGATTTAAAGTTATATGAAGTGTGCCATTTTGTTTAAAGCTTTGTTCAATGTATATTGTTAATCATTTGACACAACAAATGTATAAAGTATTATTTTAAATTTTAAAAAAACTAATAACTAAATATATATATAACTAAAATTGTCTTTCCAAAATATTCATATAACCCATTTGAAATCTATTGTTTGCCTTAAATCAAATTAAGATTGTATGTTTGGTAATTGAACCTAAATTAATTTAAAATTAATGTCCGTTATTTCAGATCAATATATTTGTTTTCCAACCCAACAGAGAAATCCCCCTCCCCACCTCACACAGAAACACACATATACACAGAGAAAGCATGGCAGGGTGCATTCTCTCTGTCAGAGGGAGACAGAGAGAGAAAAAAAATCTACATTCAAACCACAATATCTGATTTTCTGTTGGTCGGAGACACCGAGTTTAGTGGTGATTTAATTAATTTCCTAGGAGGAGTACATCAAATTAATCAAAGTTCTACAGATACTAACTAGACACATGACTTTCAAATGAGAGATTAGTATCAAAGAGCACACACGAAGACTTAACAGAGCAGCCATCAAGTGTTAGAGAGTATTCTAGGCTGTTATGTGTGGAAGTTTTTTGTCCTATAATTAGAATCTCTGGCTTTTCAGTATAAGTAGGAAATTACTTGTCGTCCAATTTTTTATATCAGCTATGCCTTCCGTTAATTTTGTGAATTGGTAAGTTTCATTAGGTTTTGAAGAAATATACAGCTGGGTATCATCAGCATAACACTGAAAGCTAATTCCATGTTTCCTAATGATGTCTCCTAATGGTAGCATGTACAGAGTGAATAGCAGTGGTCCTATGACTGAGCCTTGTGGTACGCCATACTGAACTTGTGATTGATAAGACATTTCCTCATTTACTGCTACAAACTGATAACGGTCAGATAAGTATAATTTAAACCATTCTTATGCAGTTCCACAAATGCCAACATAGTTTTCTAGTCTATTTAAAAGAATGTTGTGGTCACGTGTGTCAAATGCAGCACTAAGATCGAGTAACACTAATAGAGAGATAAAACGATTGGATGATAAGAGCAGATCATTTGTGACTCTAATGAGAGCTGTCTTGGTACTATGATGTGGTCTAAATCCTGATTGAAAACCCTCGCAGATATCATTTTTTTTCAAGATAGGAACACAGTTGTGAGGATACTGCTTTTTCCAGTATCTTTGACAGAAAAGGCAGATTCGAGATTGACCTGTGTAATTAACTAATTCTGTAGGATCAAGTTGCGTTTTTTTAACAAGCGGGTTTATCATAGCTAGCTTAAAGGTTTTTAGTACATAACCTAGTGACAAAGATGAATTAATGATATTAAGAATATGATCTATGACCTCTGGAAGCATCTCTTTCAGTAGTTTAGATGGTATAAGGTCTAGCATACAAGTTGTTTATTTAGATGAATTAACAAGTTTGCAAAATTCTTCAGTTTTTAAGGCCTCTCTGTATGCAATCGCGCTCTCCTTCCATGAAATCTGGAATACCTCTAGTTTAGTTTTCTTCCAGCTACGCTCCATTTTTCTGGCTTTTTCTGGTCTAAAGTGCTGGAAAAGAGAGAGTTAAAAGTTTCTGTCACGATATCAAGTTCTTCCAAGCTATCCGGGATGCTGAGATGATGAAACTGATTAGGAAGATTATCGATAAAGCAATCTTTAGTTGCAGAAGTTATAGGTCTAACATATTTATAACATGGAATCGGCTTTGCTGCTTTGGCTAAGTGAAGTTTACATGAGACTAGATGTCATTGCTCTACTGCAGAATTTCAATGGCATCAACATCCATTCCATGTGATAATATTAGATCTAGAGTATGATATGACAATGAGTGGGTTCTAACACTAGTTGTCTAACTCCAATTGAGTTTATAATGTCTTTAAATGCCAATCCCAATGCATCTGTTTCATTATCTACATGTATATTAAAGTCACCAACTATTAGTACTTTATCTGCAGCCAGGACTAATTATGATAGAAAGTTCGCAAATTCTTTGATAAAATCTTTATTGTGTCCTGGTGGTCTGTATACAGTAGCTGTGATGCCGGTACCGTGGTGTGGCAAGAAGCACGAGAAGGAGGCTGGATCCAAACGCAGTGTACAGGCTTTATTTAGACAAACTACATACTTTGACAAAGACTCAGATACAGGACTCAGAAGCAGGAGCGATTAACGTCGACATCACACATTCAACAACTCACAAACTAAGGCAGAAACACAGGGCTTAAATAATCAGACAAGCAAAGTAAACAAGGTAACAAGGGGTGTGGAAAATAGAAAAAAAAACCTGGAAAAATCAAAAGACAGGGAACCACTGATAACACAAAGACAAAAAATACAAAACCACATCATGACATAGCCCCTCCCCTATGGGCGGCTCCTGACGCCCATAAAAACAACAAAAAGTTCAGGTGGGTGGTGAAGCGGAGGCGGTCTGGGGGAGGGACGGAGGGCCAGGCCCGTGCAGGGGAACGGGACCAGGAGGTAGCCAAGGCGAGCCAGGGCCGCAGAGCGTGGCCGGAGCAGGACGAGGCGAAGGCCAGGGCGGAGCCGGACGAGGCAAAGTCCATGTCTGCATCGCCTCTATGGGACTCACAGGGTATCTACTGCCCCCCCCCCCCCCCCCCCCCCCCAAAAAAAAAATACTTGGGGAAATCCACGGGAATCCACCGGAGCTTGAAGGCTGCAGGAAAGGCGAGGCGCAGAGGCGGGGCCGGCAGGGCGAGGCGCAGATGAATGCTCACCGGAGCCTGGCGGACGAAAGGAGTCCTCCTTCTCCTCCTGCGGCGGCGTCTCAATTGACTTGATTGTTTCGCTGGGCCCGAAGATTCACCCACTGGGCCTGAAGTAGACTCGCTCACTGGGCCTGAAGTAGACTCGCTCACTTGAACTAGAGAAGACTCGCTCACTTGAACTGGAGAAGACTCGCTCAATTGAACTGGAGAAGACTCGCTCAATTGAACTGAAGAATACTCGTTCATCTGAACTGGAGAAGACTCGCTCATTTGAACTGGAGAAGACTCGCTCATTCGAACTGGAGAAAATTCGCTCACTTGAACTGGAGATTCACTCGCGGGGCTTGAGTGAAGTGCATGCTCGTCGGGGCTCATGTGAAGCGCGGGCTCGGCTGGGCTGACGTGAGTCCCGGGCTCGTTAATGTACAAGTGAAGCGCGGACTCGTCTGGAAGCAGATCTGGTTCATCCTGGCTGAATTGGACCAGCGGCGAAGAAGGTGACGAGGGCTTCGTGGGGAAAGTACACTCGGCAGGTGTCCAATAGAATAAGCACGTAGTAGACAAGAGGTCTTCCAAGGAACAAGCCTGAGCGATATACCTGTCAAGAGTCCAGTTGGTAAGGTCCCGCGGCATCCATCGAGCGATCTCATAATCCAGCCCGTTCCAAAATAGGCCCATGAGCTGGATATCATCTAGCGCTCCCAGATGGCAAATGGACAGGAAATCCTTCGCGTACCTTTGGACAGACTGGCTCTCTTGCAAGAATGACGACAGGTATTCTATCAGAGACCAGTTGCTGACGACTGCTGGATCCATTTCATGGTGAGTTGTTCTGTGATGCCGGTACCGTGGTGTGGCAAGAAGCACGAGAAGGAGGCTGGATCCAAACGCAGTGTACAGGCTTTATTTAGACAAACTACATACTTAGACAAAGACTCAGATACAGGACTCAGAAGCGATTAACGTCGACATCACACGTTCAACAACTCACAAACTAAGGCAGAAACACAGGGCTTAAATAATCAGACAAGCAAACTAAACAAGGTAACAAGGGGTGTGGAAAATAGGAAACACCTGGAAAAATCAAAAGACAGGGAATAACACAAAGACAAAAAATACAAAACCACATCATGACAGTAGCCAGCAGAATTTTCAAACGTGATTTATCATTTACACTGTATATTTTTACACTAAGTATCAATACTTCAAAAGAAGTAAATATAAAACTAGATTTCTTAGTGTTTTTGAGGATATTACTATAAATTACAGAAACACCTCCCCTTTGCCTTTCAGACGAGGTTCATGTTTATAACTGTAATCTTGCGGGGTGGACTTATTTAAAGTTATGTAATCGTTTGTTTTTAGCCAGTTTTCTGTCAAACACAGCACATCTAGATTATAATCTGAAATCATATCATTAACTATGAGCGATTTTGAAGTAAGGGATCTAATATTCAGCAACCCAAGCTTTATCATTTGCTCATCTGTATTTATCTGTTTTTTATTTGTTGAATATTAATTCAATTTTTAATCTGACATTTTTTGGATATCCAAATTTGGGGAACAGACACAGTCTCTATATAATATCTAGGTGAAAGAAGCTCTATGTGTTGGGATTTATCTGACCTTGGTGACACGAGGCCGCTAGCAGACGGTCGGTTTAGCCAGTCTGTCTGCTTCCTGACCTGGTGCCAAATTTGTCATCTTTTAGCTCTAAGACTATGAGCCAAATTACAAGAGAGAAGAGCAGCACCAGCCCAGGAGGCATGAATACCATCTCTTTTCAACAGGTCAGGCTTGCCCCAAAAACTTTTCCAATTGTCTATAAATTCTACATTATTTGGCGGACACCACTCAGACAGCCAACAATTAAGTGAGGACAGTCGACTGACTATCTCATCACTCCTGCGAACAGGAAGGGGGCCCGAGCAAATTACAGTGCCTGACATTGTGCTTGCGAGTTCACACACCTCTTTAATATTAATTTTGGTGATTAATAAAAACTGGCGAAGTCAAACATCATTTGTGCTGACATGAATGATGATTTTAGACAATTTACGATTAGCATTAGCCAGCACTTGAATTTGCTGTGATGACAGGCACTCTGGCTCCCGGAAAACATGTGACTATGGTTGCTGGTGTCTCTATTGTCACCTTCCGTGTGATTGAATCACCAATTACCAGGGCACAATCAACAGGATTCTCAGTGGGTGTTTCACTGAGTGGGGCAAATCAATTTGTTATGGGAAGCGGAACAGAAGAGTGGTTCTTTGATCTGCGACTAGATCCCTAACCGTCACCCATCTGCCCTGCTGCATGGGCTCTACTTCAGCCAGAACTGAAACATGTGAAGAGTTCACTATGCTAGGAGCATCCAAAACACTATCTAAAGATCTAGCATTCTTACTATCCTCAATTAAAGTTTAGATGCGTGTCTCTAATTCTGAAATCTTCTCCGTCAGCCTGACTGTCTCCTTGCATTTATCACAAACAAATCCTATATTGCTATCGGAGAAGGCTATACTAAAAATGTGACATGTGACACATGTGACAATAACAGGACAAGACATTATTAACCGTTTTGTGTTTATTGATTCTTACTCACCGCGTTTTTTGTCTGGTTTTACTCACCGAGCTTTTTCTGAACTCAAAGGCATGGGCGCTCGAGAGAAAATGAATAAATATATGAGCGCACGGGTGGCCCGTTAACAGGCTAGCGAGTTAATAGTGTGTTTTACAAACAATAACAGAAGCTGTGTAAGGTTAATC